>NC_079157.1:8628750-9950000 GCF_947563725.1 Argiope bruennichi
AATTGTATTTATGTTAGTTATATATTTTTTGTATATGCTTATAGTTTTAAGTACATCGTTTTTTAAGTAGTTTTTTTAAAACCTGTTTTCAACCGTTTATTTTAAACGATTCGTTTTATTTTCTTAGTGTTTGATGCATTTAAATTTAAACATTGTTAATTAATCGATCTGCTCATAATGAATCTAAGAAAATTTTGTTGACCAACTCTTGAGATATTACATAAATTAAAAAAGATATTCTTTAGTGCCCATAAAGTTTAAACGCTGAGTGACTCTATTTTCAGTAATCAGATTATAAAAAAATGCTTTGTTTCAGTAAAAAATATTATTATATTAATTGAAGATAAATTCTTTCCACTTTAATTTAAAGCATAAATTCTACTTGTGCTAACAAAAAATGAGAGAGATACATATTACGTAATGACTGAAGGCCTTTATAATATTATGAATGAATTATATGATAATCAAAATTTGAAGTTTTAAAATATTTTGATGAAGAAGCTATTAAAGTAGAAATTGCATAAAATATTTAATTATTAAAATTTTAACGAACATTAAGATTGGCGAACCGGCTGGTCGCCAAAGGCGGCTAGTTTTACTTAATATTTCCCTTATTTTTATTTAGGTTATTTTTTAAAAAGAGATATTATTTTCCCCTATTTTATTTCCATTACCAAATATTAAATTTTATTTCGGTATAGTTTCAGTATGAATTGCATTGTTGAAAATTCAAATAATTCTTAATCATTAAAGTAATTGATTTTCGATTGGTGATCTAATTTCTGAAAGAAAGCAATTGGGAAGCCTTTAATAAGTCCTTATGACAAATATTCAATGATATTAATATCTTCATATTTTTAACACATATTTTTAAGTTAAAAGACTCAAGAAATATTGAAATCTTGCTTGTGACAATTGCGTGATAAATCATGATAAATATTCACTAGGGTGAAAAAATTTTTTTCATAGTCGATTCAAATTCATGTAGAATATTATCGAGATCGTGAAAATTTTGAGTCTCCATCTTTTAGAATTTTTTAGGATTTACGAGTTAAATGTCCTATAATTCATTTGAATAAAAAATCAGTTTTAACTGAAATAAAATCTACCTTTAATTCATATTATTTAGCATTGTTAGATTTTGGTGATCTTTTTAAATGAATTGATGAATAAAACTCTCCATGGCAGTCACATAAATACTGATATCTCAGTTTTGTAAAATAGAAGAAAATTCCAAGATAAAATAACTCTAACAACAATTCATACAATTAGTGTACATTGCAGTGTACTACATCCATTGTAACGTAGTACGTTACACATTTTAATGTATTAGTGCACTACTGTACAGTGTATTATTGTATACAGACTACTAACTCACAGTTCAATACAATGTTATAATGAGTATATTTTACAATGAAGAGTATTGTAAAATGTACTGAAGTACTGTCTGTGGAAAAGATAACTCAAAATTGCTTTGGGCTAGATAGTTGTAATTTGGTTCACTGCTTTTATACCAAATTTGGAGAGACTACTATCAAATTTTTCATAAAATCTTTTTAGAGAAAATCCATCTGTCCGGCTGTTTGAATATGCATTAACACGGTAACTACAAAACGAAGAGAGCTAGGTAGATGAGATTCGGTACACATATTGAGCATCTATAGTGTAGACACCTGCCGAATTTGGAGCCAAATACAATTAAAGGTTGTTTATTTGTCGATCTAGGCTTTAAAAAAAATGTAAACCCAATAATTCGAAAACGCACTTCCTTAAATATATTAAATTTGGTATAGAATTTTGGGACTACAGGTGTAGCTTTTTATCACATTTTTGTTTCAATCGATTGAGAAACAAATTTGATTTTTGGAAACTATTAACAGCTAGGGATTAATCGCCAAATAAGTCACAAAGATTGCAAGATAGCACCATGAAAAGACTAAATTTATGTTAAAAGTTATTTTGTGACTATTGTACGCCCATTGTACGCCATCATGTCAGGCATTCTCTAGCATGGCAATTTATTAGAAAATGTCTTGGGATGACCGCTCCTTCTTGTTATCTAATTACATTTTTGGAAAATATCCTTAAAGATATCCTATGAAATTTCATCTAATATTTTAATTGTTAAAGCCTTTAAGAGGTGTACATTTTCATTTTCCAAAGTATGTTTATATAATATTTGGTGTTCTTGGTCTTATAATTTTTGCAGCAACACGTTACAATCTCTGCGCCATTTTACATTTCACAATTTAAAGAAGTGTCAGCTTAAAAGCATTATAAAAGTAAAAGGAAAAATAACTACAATTCAAGTTTGCCTGCCATAAGACAGATATAGTTCATATAATAATCTTCATTTAATCACTGGTATTTAATAACTTCATCTCATAGGCTATGCTTATAGTTATGTATTTTTACAAGGTAAACTGAAAAATCGTTTTTCAAAGTTTAAGTGTAACTTGGGGTTTACAATCATTATTTAAATAACCCTTTTAACAAAGCAAGTTTATAAAACGGACTAAAAATATAAAATAATTTCTCTTAGAACCATACAGATTCATAACCTTATCCTTATTTTCCAGAAAGCTTATGATAGTGAATTTTTAAAATTCACAATAACAAATTGGGTTAGGAATCTCTATGGGGTTAAAATCCTGTATAGTTCTAGAAGATTTTTTTTTACATTTTAATACTTTTTAAAAATGCGATATATTTTAATTTTTTTTTGTTTAATTAATTATTTTCTATCTTTTACTTTTGTGTAGTGAAGTTTTATAGTCCATTTTAAATAAACCTCCCAATGAGTTACATTCAACGTCGAAATTTGTATTAAAGAAATACAAAAGAGAGTTAATATTGCATTGTCATCCAGTTCTGAACTATGATTACAATTTCAAACCTTTATCTCATCGGGAAAATGCAAATTATTAGAATACTTTAAAATCGATTGCAAAATTTGTACTGAAATGACAAGCAGACATGTAACCAAAAAGTTGAGTTAGTACTGCATTGTCCGTCAGTTCTGAGCTATGCTTAAAGTTTCAACTCTCAAGCTTATTGGGAAGTAAGTTAAAATTCGATTGAAAAATGTGTACCGGATAAGCAGAGAAAAGAAAGAGAATTGATAAAAATGATTTGAAAAAAAGAAATCGATGTCGTGTCCGAATTACAACGGAAAGAGGATGCAGTAGTTCCTGTGGTTAAGAACCCCTGATCACTCGAAGGTAGAAGTCTGACTTCTAGCGCATATGAAGATGACACCCACACACTCGCTTGCACAACCCACTTTTACAGAGGGGGGAAGCTCTTTCATACACCTCACAGATAGAACGCAGGGTGGAGAGCAACCACCCCCAAGCCAGGACTCGACCCCGGGACTCCGAGAACATGGTTAAGACGCGCTACTTCTGGGCCAGAGCGCCGGCAGCCATTTTTGTATTAGAACATAAAAGTAGGTGGAAAGGAAATAAATTGTTATATAGAACTAATTGTAATAACTTAATAACAGAGAATTAATACCAGAAATAAATGGTGTTCTGATATTAAATGAAATGCGAATTCACAATGACATGATTGCGTTAATGATAAGCGGGTATCACTTTAGATAGCAAGTCCTTTGAACTCTTACTTCAACTGCCTAATTTTTTCTTGATGTTCCTGGATTCTCTTTTTCCTTATCGTTCCCCGTCCTGTAACCTTTGACTTATATAATTGCTTCTATTACAACTACGTTCTTGCGCCAGGGTTAGTGCCCTTTAATTCCAGTACATCTTTCGTTTCGATTTGTTCAATGAAAAAGAGCCTCATGTTGCCGCCCCTCTACCTAGCTTTTCTGTTTCTAAACGCACATTCCATTGCACAGTTTGTTTGTCATTGTAACTATAACGTGAGTAAACAACCATTCCGCACATCCTATAGATATAAGCAACATGAGTGGTCTGCTCGAAATTTTCTGGCATAATCACTTTCAAAATTTCTATTCCCAACCAGCCCCCTTCGTATAAAACTGGACACCATGGATAAGATCGTAAACGTCCCACGTAATCAGATGGTTACTTGCATAATTCTTCACATGACTTATGTGTTCCGTAATATAGTAAAGAAAGCTAATATTTCTACATTAATTACATGATATTGGCGAAAAATACGAAAGACTGATCTTTGGCATGAATCCAAAGTGCCATCTTTGACGATTAATAGTGAACATTCGGTTAATATACAAGTACCAATAAAAATAGAATATATATTTTGGGTGCTTTTTCCGAACCAATTATAAACAAAATTTGAAACGGAACTACAGTTTTAGTCATAAGGCCACATACCGAAGTTTATTATCTTAAGTCATCACGTTTATGAGTTATTGCGCTTATATGCGATCGAAAATGCCGACCGACAGACGGTCAACATTACTATAAATGTGGTTCAATATTCGATAAGAATCTACACTTTAGAATTTGTAACTATAAACAAGATTTTATTCTCTCAAATATATTCAAAATATTCTTATGTTTAGTTCTCTGTTCACTCATAATCGGGCAGCCATCAGACATATATCCTCTAAATAATTTTGTTCGAAATCTGCAAATTTAGAATTTACAAATTAGTACTAAGACTATATCCAAATTTCAGACATCTAGCTCAAAGCGGATTTTGAGTTACCGTATTCACAAACAAACATAATTGATAAATTCAGTAATATTAACCGTCCCCTTTTAAAGCAACACTGCGGCTATTTGGGACGGACTCCATAATTTTGAACCTCGGTCAGATGACGAGAATGGCTCTAACTTCCCCAGACTTCCACACAACATCAGCCTGAGGAAGTTTGGCCCTAATGAATTAATGTACACCAGACCCGCTTATAACACATTTCTTTCGTGGAATCGGGTCTCGAACCTGAAAACCCACCAGGTCAGAATCTGAGACTTTGCAAACAAACATAAAACCATGATCCTAGAAATTAATTTTATGGACAGCGTGAGGTCTAAAATACGAAATTTTTCCAAAATTTCGAGTTTCGAATTTTTGATGACTTTGGATACGTAGTACACTCCATATACGAGAAAGTAAAACTGAATAAACTAGATTCTATTCATAACTAATTACCAAATGACTTAACCGCTTCAATTGCAAAAGCAGCTATCTCTCTCCAAGCCCAGAGGGACCTAGTAAGAGCTTATCTCGGAGCTCTTAACAGAAGCCCTAACCTAAGAGAGCACGATTTCATTCTGAGATGTGAACTGGACGATGGATTAAGCTTGCGTGAGAATGAATTCGCCGTCCCTTTCGATGATTATCATAATATTTGAATTTCATAGAGGGCTTATTAGAGAGTAGGTAAGATCAATTCCGGAAGGACTAATGTGCTTGCTCTGCATTTTGGAGTAACGCAATTCCACCGTTGTTGGTGGACCTCATAATTTTAATCTGGTTCGTTATGTAGAGTATTATTGGGGTGACGTTTAGTGTACCGGATAACTGTATTGTCCTGTTATATAATTTCTATTTATTTGGAGTCAAAGTAAATTTATCAGAGTGGAAAAGGCCAAATGAAAATTATATGCAAAATGATAATGCTGAGGTATAGCAGCTTTGATTTGTATAAAGATTCAACAAATATAATTACATAAATGGTTAGAAGAAATCTCACACATCTTTACTTATGTTATAGACTAGCATTCCCACTTAGGGGGGGGCCTCGAAATGAAGATGAGATGCTTCCGGCATAGTGGTTGGATCTTGCCACCCTGGTGGGTACACGACAAGATGGGGGTCTTGCTCCTTCCATCGAAGATGGGATGTACTTCCTGAGGGAAGGGTTGTACCGAGGCCGATGATGGCCCTTAGGATTCAACTACAGTTCCCGCCAGTGTTGCTGCTGTGGCGGTCCGTCATTCAGTATTATTTATCCGTGTGCCTTCGGACGGGTCGGAGAGTCAGTGATATATTATAGACTAACCGCCTTTGACGATCAGTCATTTTGCAAATCTAAATGTTTGTTAAAATTTTTAATTAAATATTTTATATGACTTCTCTTTTAATAGCTTTTCATAAATATAATTTTAAGCTTCAAATTTTGATAATCATATAATTAATTCATACGATTCTATTCATACTATAAAGCCCTTAAGCCATAATGTTCTATATATCTCCCTAATTTTCGGTCAGCTCCCGCAAAATGTTAACTATAAATCTAAGCGGAAATGATTAAGTTACAATTCATATGAAGAACATTTTTTATTGAGACCGAGTACTTTTTTTTTCAATACGAGCACTGAAAATAAAGTCATTCAGCATTCGCGTCTGATAATTTATATAATATTTCAAGAATTATTCAACAAAACTTTGTCGGATTCATCATAAAATTTAGTTTTTAATTTTTCTTTCAAAAGGATTTAAAAGAAGTGAATAATAATATTTTATTTCGTTTAGGTCTATAAACAGACTTTAAAAATTATGAAGTCTGGATTTTATACAGTTCTTTGGTCCCAAGGAATCATATTCAGAGATGTATCCCTGACATTCCACTTTTAAATAAATAAATGAACGTTTCTATCTTCTGCTATCAAATCTGGTCGATTAATGAAGTTTTGAATAGAATAGTGTAGAACGATCAACAATTTTTTAATCTTGTGCCGATCAGCTTGGAAAAGTCCTGGGCGCTGATTTGGGTATCATGTTTGAGACAGTCGAGGAATTTATCTAAGACTAGCCGCCTTTGGCGACCAGCCGGTTCGCCGATCTTAATGTTCGCTAAAATTTTAATAATTTAATATTTTATGCAATTCCAACTTTAATAGATTCTTCAGCAAAATATTTTAAAACTTCACATTTTGATAGTCATATAATTCACTCATAATATTATAAAGGCCTTCAGTCATAACGGGATATGTATCTCTCAAATTTTCTGTTAGCTCCCGTAGAATTTATGCTTTAAATTAAAGTGTAAATGATGAATCTGCAATTAATATAATAATATTTTTTTACTGAAACAAAGCATTTTTTTAATAATATGATTACTGATAATAGAGTCACTGAGCGTTTAAACTTTATGGGCACTAAAGAATATCTTTCTTAATTTATGTAATAGCTCAAGAATTTGTCAACAAAATTTTCTCAGATTCATCATGAACAGATCGATTCATTAACAATGTTTCATTTTAAATGCATCAAACACTAAGAAAATAAAATGAATCGTTTAAAAAAACTACTTAAAAAACGATGTACTTAAAACTATAAGCATATATCAAAAAATATATAACTAACATAAATACAATTTAATTACAAAAGCATGCAATTAGCCTAAAAATAATTTAAATCATTGAAAACAGGTTAAAAAAACTACTTAAAAAACGATGTACTTAAAACTATAAGTATATACAAAAAATATATAACTAACATAAATACAATTTACTTACAAAAGCATACAACTAACCTAAAAGTAATTTAAATCGTCCGTTGATAATGGTTGCCATGCCAACAGTCAGAACATAGTGCGCATGCGTGAATTTTCTTCGCCTTTTACGATAACGCAAATGCGTGAATTTTTCTACGCCAGTTGGGGTGACGCTATGCAGATTATACATTTTTAATTTCCTTTATTCTGTGTTATTTTAATTCAAAAGTACTTCAGAATGAATCTAAAACATGGATTAATTAACAACGTTTAATTTTAAATGCATTAAACATTAAGAAAATAAACAGAATCGTTTGAAATAATCCGCCGAAAAATCTTAACCCTAGCCTCATTACTGTTGGGAGAAAAAAAGAACTACAGCCTAAATCATTTGGCGTTGGGGAAAATGGAAGATTATTTTGCCGGAAAAGTTGGCGGTGGGGAAAATGGAAGATTTTTTTGGCGGGAAAGTTAGTTTTTAATTAACAATTAAAATTCTAATTAAAATTTCAAAAAAAGGGACCCCAGGTACACATTCCCGACCTCTAAGGTATACATGTACCAAATTTGGTAGCTGTATGTCAAATGACCTGGCCTGTAGAGCGCCAACACACACACACACACACACACACACATTGAGCTTTATTATAAGTATAGATATAGATTACCTGTTTTTATTGAGTAGTGGTATTCAAATTTTCATAAAGTAGTTAGTTTTAATGATTATTTTTATAATTATTTCTGTGTTATGCATTTATTCCATTTTCTTCGAAGGTAAAATTTCTCATTTTTTACTTTCTAGTAAAAAAAATAATACTTTTTTACTTTCCTGAGAAAGTATAGTGATTGGCAAAAAATCAGAATTCGAAAATTCGGGGAATTTCCACATTTTATACCTCCTGAGTTTGAAGAATACCTCTTTAGAAAATGTCCGTCTGTCTGTCTGGGATGAAAGATAACTCAAAAACGATTTGAGCTAGATGGATAAAATTTTGTGTACAATCTTTACTTCAAATGTTCACATTTCCATGGAATTTTCAATAAAATACATTCAGAGAAAGTTCATCTGTCCTGCTGTTCGAATATAAGTTAACATGATAATTAAAGACCAAGAGAACTAGATAGATAAAATGCGGTACTCATCATTAACATCTATAGTGTAGACACCTTTAAAATTTTTAGCCAAATGCGACAAGGGTCGGGCGTCTGTCAGTCTGTTTTTTCAGAAGCATGTAAACAGTGTAACTGATAAACGTACTGATTTAAATATTTGAAACTGAGTATGGGATTTTGTGGCTGAAAATGCGGTTATGTATGAAATTTTTGTTTCAATCGAATGAGGAAAATGTGTCTAAAACACATATTCATTTTTAGGATACTATTAATCGCAAAGCAGAAATTAATCGCCAATAAAACTCGCCAAAATGACATCATAAATTTAGTAAAAATACTAAATTAACGTCAAAAATTAATATTTCGGAACTAGTGTACACTAATTCCATGTAAGGCGTTCCTGGGATAACACCTTAATGATAGAATATGCGAAAAAATTTTGCTGAGATTACTCCAGCTGGTTTCGACTAGTCTTGGACTTGCATTTTTACCATCTTTCGTTATCAATAAACAGTTATCATTCTTGAAATAATACAGGGTGTTTCAAAAATAGAAAAATATTTATTTTGAAGAAATCGGATAATCTTTAGAGGAATCCGAGTCTATAAATGCTAACCTTATATAAACGTTTTAAAAGTGTGCGAAATTTTATTTTCATATGAAGAAGAACAAGTTTTAAAATTTTTATTTTGTGAATTAATTATCTATTTTCGCAGATTTAGAGAAACGACAAAGATTTTATAGGTTTATATTAGCAATTTTAAAATTAATTCAAAGAAAAATTCATTTATAAAAAAATAACAAAAAAATATTTATATCATAATTTATTAGATTTGTATGATTTTTTTTTATTGAAACTTTTAACTTGGCTTCCATCCGTGTACATGCAGATTTGTAATTTATCTTACAAATTACGAAACACATTCTGAAACATTCGAATTCTTCTGCGCAGAAAGTAAGGAATATGGTGGCAATATAATACACTTGAAATTTGCAGAGATACAAATGCAATTTATTTGAAAAAAATTCCGGTAAATTTTTGATAAATCCGAAAGATTTTATCAAAGATTTTTTAGATTTTACTAAGAAAATCTTCATTAAACAGTCTGGCTTATGCTAAATCTGTCTTGGAAAAGTATATTACTTTTGGTGAGGTGCGAAATTATGGACAAGAGGGTGTCAGTTTACTGACTTCATCATCTGATTCGAATTCAAATTTGCATGGACCGACCCATACTGCTCAGTGTTGTTTCAAAACAAGGTACTGATATTGTAACGAAGCTTGTTCTAACTTGACACAGTTTGAATGCCTCAGTGGTAGAATGCTATGAACTGAAAGCGACAGTTCGCAAGTCCGTATCTGACTGCAAGTAAGTTGCCTTAAAATTGTTTTGTTATTTCCCGTTTGTTCTAGAAGGCTCTTATTATTTCTGTATCTCTCTAAATCTGGAAGATTTGAGTTATTTCGTCTTATGGATAAAAACAGAAGTAAGATTTAGTTCCTTGAACAGTCTCGAGTTGAGATACCGAGTAGCGTTATTTTTGACTTTAGTTAACACATGGTTCATCTACGCGATAATATAATTGAACCAATCCAATATTATTTGTATTGCTTTTAACTCTTTGAGGGACATAATTTTAAGGAAAATAAAAGCCCTTGTTGTGCAGAATTTTTTTGTATTATAAAAAATGAGATAAACATTTATTTCGATTATTTAACATAAAACATTACTCAAATGAAGAGAAAAAATTAATAACATTTCAATGATCCCTTTTTTATAGGGTAGGACACAAATAATGCCCTTATTTCATAGACTCCAAATTAGTATGAAACCTAAAATAACACATTTTTTCAAAATTATAAAACAATTTATACAGATATAATAAAACAGCACATATCATTATGAAAGACAAAAATTCACTGTATCACATAATACTCCAACCTTGATTACAGCAACACATATAACCTGCTGATGCGTTTCAAACTGTATACATTTTTTTTATTTATTCATGATTTTACTGTTGTTGAATAAGGTCGCCAACTAGACAAAAACTTTAAATAAAATATTAACCTCGTAATAAATCAAAACATATCGTTAATAACGACAAAAATTCACTACAACACATAATATCCCAACCTTTATCACAGCAACACACATAATCTAATGATGCGTTTCAATTTGTATAATTTTTTTGACTTATTTATACTTTCACTGTTATTGAACAGCTTTAACAACTAGATAAGGACTTTAAATAAAATATTAACCTCATAATGAAACAACACATATCGTTATGAACGACAAAAATTCATTGCATCGCATAATACGCCAATTTTAATCACAGCAACATACACAACATGTTGATGCGTTTCGATACGTATAATTTTTTTTATTTATTTACGCTTTTACAATTGTTTCATAGTGTTGCCAACTGAATGAAAAGCTTTAAATAAAATATTCAAAAAAATATGACAATGAGTATCTTCAAGTTTTTGAGATGGGATAAAATATATCCCTTTACACATGAAAAGCTAAGTAAAAGTTTAAGCAGTTTTTAACCCATTTAGCTCCAAAGAGTTAAATTACGGCGTTCTTATGCCTGACACACAAATTGATGCGCTTAATTTATTTAGTCTACAACATATTTAGTTTAAGCTCAAGTGTGCGGTTAGACTAAAATTTATTTTTAAAATTTTAAAAACAGCAATCTCATATTTGCAACTGATAAACTGACAGGCAACAGATCCTTTGTCATATTTGAAGTAAAATTCAGTGCTCACCGAAAACAATAACAAAATACACATTTGTGTACACAGTGTACATAAATGTACACACAGTGTGTATAAAACCTTATACTAAATTTCATTTTTCTAGCTTGGTGCAATTGTGTGTAATGAATACGAGGAGATTTCCCCCTTGATATATATATATATATATATATATATATATATATATATAGCGTTATTGTATTCATATATTTAAGCACATAATTCCATTAATGACTTATGACTTTATCGGATTTCGAGTGGTCCATTTTTGGCTTTTCTGGACACGGGTCAGTACAAGATATCCTCCCATTCCTTTAAATTTCACTGCCAAATTTCTTAACGATTATAATGTTGTTGTTTTTCGTTTCAGATACATAGAAAGAGCATGTTTTATAAAAGAAAATTCTAGGATATGCTAATACAAAAAAAAGTAAAATATTAAAAAAATCTAGCTTAGCTCGACGTGTTTTTTTTTAGGTAGAAAATATTTAGATACGAATCGCATACTGATTACATATGGATGTTTTTAAATCTTATTTACATATGAACTGGCCATTTAAATAAAATGCTTTTATGTTACATGTTCTTAGTTTAACATGTTTATTTAAGGGCTCTCAATTTAACATTTTATTCAAAACAATTTGCTATATCACAGTATTCATTTTACAATTTATCTTCCATTACTTATATTTTTGAACTTACATTCAGTTTTACCATGGTGAAATTGGGTTCGAAATGGAGATATATGACATTGTTAGCATGAGAGCCGATAGAAAAGAAAAGGTTCTAATAGTTAGTAACAAAAAATATATCCTGTTTAATCTCTAATAGTTAGTAACAAAAAATATATCCTGTTTAATCTCTAATAGTTAGTAACAAAAAAATAAATCGTGTTTAATCTCTAATAGTTACTAACAAAAAATAAATCGTGTTTAATCTCTAAAAGTTAGTAACAAAAAATAAATCGTGTTTAATCTCTAATAGTTAATTATGAGAGATTAGCTCTATTAATATCTAATAGTTAGTAAAATAGTTGAGGAAAGACACCTATATACATAAACTTGAAAAGGAAAAATATTAAATAGAAATACATAAGTAAAAAATTAAAGCAGAAAGTACGACTCGAATCGAGGACCAGCAACGCACGAGTCATTTATGGTGTTTTGACCACTATATATTACCCATGCTCCGAAGCGGAATTTGAATATACTTATTCTAATAGTCAATTATAATTTTCTTTTTGTGTAAAATCGCGTTTTTTCTGGAAAGACACATACGTAGATAAACTTAAAAAGCGAAACCTAATCGAAATATAAAATTTGCTCCAAATCGTTAGATCTGTTCCCGAGATACATGAAATAAATTTATGTATACACAAGAATTACTCGTTTAAAGTTTTAAGACATTTCCTTAACTTCTAATACGAAAAAATAAAAACTTCAATTTTTATTCGATCCCTCACATATCCCGTCAACGTATCTTTTCACACCCGAAGACGACGACCGCCCACTTCCAAGTCGCTAGCGAAGACATCCAATTTGCAAGGGCGGGAACTCGCTATCCGCCCCAGTATCTAAATTATCTCATTACCCGCAGTGGCGGATGAGGTCTCATCGCTTCCCAACTTCCGTAATGAAGGCACGGACCCTTTTAACCGCTTATCAGGCCTTCACGAGAGCCAATTTATTTGTTCCCGAGACGCGCGCTTTTTGATGGGGATGAAGTGGTCAATGGAAGTGACTTCTCCCACCCCACCTCAAAGCAGTTTTATGAAGTTTTGGAAGTGAAGTGACAAGTCGGTAAAATGGTAAGATGGTTATTTTTAGTTTCCATTTAAGTCGGGAGAAGTAACGGTTGCTTGATATTTCTTGTTTATAGTTGGATGCTCAAATGAAAAATATTATTTTTCTTCACAAATTTCGGTCCTATATAGACACTAACATTTTGTATTTGCTTGTATACGAAGTAAAGGAAAAATATTGCAATCGACAAAAAATTCGAGCTTGGATCTTTTTTAATTTTCTTCCGCTATCTAACATTTGTAAGCTTTATTTTATACTTGTTTGGACGGAAGGAATTTATACCTAGAGACTAAAAAAAACCCTTTCTGACATCTAAGTATGAACACAATATTATTGAATAAAGAGGATGTTCGGTTTCATAATTCTTCTAATAAATAAGTCAATGAAATAAAATATATAGAAACTTGGCATGATAAAGCATTAATATCATACTAATATTATATTATTTTTACAAATTTATTTATTTGTAAAATAGGAAATAAAGTTCTTTACTCGATCTGCTTGCTCCTAAACCTCTGTCTTGTGGCTCAAGGCGGTTGTCCAGTCTGCCTAGATAGAAATTTGGTACTGTTATTTCCCTGATATTTTATCATTCTTGAATCTGTATTTTTTACAAATTTATTTATTTGTAAGATAGAAAGTAAAGCCTCTTATTCGATCTAATTTCGGTTAACCCTTAACTGGGGAGATGAAATTTTAGGACTTAACTAGGGAGGTGCGGTCTACGAGATCGCATTTCATTTACACTCAAATTAAATATTCTAATGAATGTATTAGTATGAAAAACTGCCACTATATTTTGCAGATATTTTTCTTGATTTATAGATATGTTTTAGAATTTTTTCAAGATATATTATCATTGAAAAAAGTAAATGCGTTGGAACATACATTTTCTTCTCAAATGACATGTTACAATAAATAATATTAATGAAAAAGCATATTACTTTTTGCTTTTTAAATCATATTTATTTTTACAGTATATGAAGGTATGTAGAAGACAATATAATGTAAAATATAACAATCATATGAAAAATTAAAAAAATAAATGACAATGGGTAAAATTGGCCCTTTTTTTATCGGCTTGTGTGACTTTCATAGCACGGTTTTCTAGGGCATTTTATATATACAGGTTAAGAACTAGTATAAAAATCAACCTATACATTCTGTATATATATATCTTGGTATATTAATATATTTTATAAATTTTTCAAAATACATTATCACTAGAAAAATTAATTATGTTTGAACATACATATCAGAATTAGTTGAATGCGAACTTTCATCGAAAAACTCTTCTGTACAATTATTCTTATCACTAAAATCACTTTCTGCTTCATATAAAAGTGTCTGGAGCACTGCTTCATAATAGGATCAATAAAGCGGATAATATTTCGGGGCCCAAATTTTAGCGCCATCTGCTAAGCCTTGTTTATCATTGGGACACTAACAGGGAGATGCGGTCTTAGAGACCGCGCTCGAAAAAATAACTGAATTATTTTTAAAAAGCATCTGCTGAAATCGGTTGAGAAAGTGCACGTGTATTGAAGGTCACAAAACAGGAAGCTACAGGGTCAATCCATTCAATTGAGCTAAAAATAGAATAGGGGTGACAGAAAATCCATCGCTAGTGGTCTCACAGACCGAACGTCCCCAGTTAAGTGTTAAGCCTCTGTCTTGTGGCCCAAGGCGGTTATTCAGTCTACCTAGCTAGAAATTTGCCAATGATACTTTCCTGATATTTTATCATTCTTGGAATCTGTATTTTTTACAAATATATTTATTTGTAATATAGGAAGTAAAGCCTCTTATCCGACCTAATTGCGGCCTTTTTCCAATCCTAGGTCTTAACTAGTTTCCCTGGTTGTAAATCCGCCCCTGAGCGAAATGTCAACAGATTATAAAATAGGATACGATTTCGGGAGTCATCCGGCAAATTGAAAATTTTGTCAAGATGTGTCTATATATTTGAATCCATTACAAATAATCATCAGTCTATCACTCCATTTTCTAAAAAAATATAAATGATTTAAAAAACAAGTGAAAGATTAAGGAAACATAGCGAATAATTTCAAATGGACACTAGGTTTTTAGATCTGAACAAACATATGCTAGGAATTTCATTTGATGCGTGGGAAATATCTGACAGTAAGTCTCAGATCGAATTCGCAGCATTCATTATTTCTTGAGAAAACACGTGCAGGACGAGAGTAGCAGCAAGAAAAAATATTCACTTAAAAATAAATATGAGTCCACCATATCTCGTCGCATGAGTTTTCAAGTCTGGAAACTATTCCACTGCGAGTCAAATGCCATCATTAAGCTCATTTCATTTCCTTCATCTGCGCTATGTCAATACAACCAATCCATATAGTTTCGACCATGTCCTTTATCAGAATGACTGAATTCCTCATTGATAGGGAAGATTCGTGCTTGATTTTCCCTTTTTGAGGGATTTCTGTGGCCATATGGAACTCAAAATAACGAATCCATTTTTATATTCACCACTAATGTGTATCCATTTCACAAATCATTTATTAAATGTTTTGGAAGCCGATGTGGTTTGGTCAGTTTCGAAACAGAAAACAACCGAGGTTTTGTAATTCTATTCCAAAAATGATGCGCTGTATCTAAAAATGATACAAGTGTACTCCGATGCCTCTTAATACCATGGCAATCTCACTTAGCAGGTATGGTTAATGTGGGTTGGGTTGCCGAGTTCAGAGGTTATCTAATCGAAACTCAAAATTGAATATTTGTCCGCGTAGAGATTTTTTTAATAGTTAATAAAAATTACTTTGATTTAATTTAACTAAACAAAAGTTGGTTATTTTTTCTTGTTATATTTGATCAACTGCGGTCGCATATTTATTTCTGTTTTCCTATTTGAAAAATTCAGAAAAGTTTCTCGATAATATTCAGTTTTTAAATGTTTATTATCCCATTAAAACAACTGCTTAATGAACTATATGAGGCTTTTACCTCTTTTCAGGCAAAAACTGTCACATTATCTTAATTTAATATCTAATAAAAGTAGTGAAGTTTTAATTACTAAATAAAAAACGGAGATACTTTATTTAAGTAATTTAAAAAAGAATAGAAGATGTTGAGATACTTTTTGTGTTAGTTCTTTTTTCTTCTTTTAGCAACTTAAGCGATAATTGAATTTCACTTTCTTTTCCATTAGACTGGAAATTAATTGAATTTTCTTTTCCAATTAAACGTAAGTAAATTGTTTCGGTTAAAATAAGTGCCATTTTTTCAAAAAAGTTGCAGGAAATGGCTTAATTTGAATTTAAGTTTAGTTTACAGTTACGGGTGATTTATTTTCTCAAATTATTTTTGAGTAAACTATTCTTTAAAAGAATTCAATAGTTAATGGAAATCAATGAATTATTTTTTACTTACTCGGATGCAAAGTATACAAAGAGAAAGTATTATTATCGTCAAAAAATGTGTTGTCGAATCTACGCTTTTCAGACTACCTTGAATCTGAAAACCCATCTTTTGAATTATGCTTTTTTTGTGAATGTGATAAAACAAATTAACAAATTTTGGTTTCGAATAAAGCAAATAAACAGCACTTGATCATCTTTTCAACATTAATTCAAATAAATTGTTGAGTCAATAAATGAAGCAGTTAATTTAGAAACCCATAAATCATAGCACATTAGTTCTTGGGAAAATGGAAGAAAAACATTTTCTCTTAAGATGTGCCTTTCATTGACGAGATAATTGTTTCGAATGATACCATTTATGCATGTCTAATCAACTAGTTATATCCATATAAGGTATAATTCGCTCACAGAAATTCAAAACATTTGAAAATTAAAATGTATCCTCACTGCTAAATTTAAAGCTATTAATATTTTATTTCTAGAATACATACCATTGACAGAAAAAAAAGATCCCAACACCAAGTGTGTTAGAAAAACAAACTCTGGTAGGC
This sequence comes from Argiope bruennichi, assembly GCF_947563725.1. Lineage (NCBI taxonomy): Eukaryota > Metazoa > Arthropoda > Arachnida > Araneae > Araneidae > Argiope > Argiope bruennichi. Next base: position 8,645,772 of record NC_079157.1, read on the forward strand.
GTGTTTATACTTTATAAAGATTATGTCTATTCAAATTTCTCAATAGGCGCATAAGTGTAAAGCTAGTAGTGCCACTTTGAACATGCAGATTAGGATTGCTTTAAATACTTGCTGTAAAATTCGTGTGCGTTATTTATCGTTGAGATTTGACTTGATGTTAATCAAGAATGCATTTGAGATAACGAAGAAACGATTATCAACAACTCACAGAGATTGTACGAAGTCGTGTAGTAGTGCTACAAGAAAGTGGTATAATGATTACAATACTTTCTTAATGATTACAATACTTTCTTAATGATTTCTTAATGATTACAATACTTTCTTAATGATTACAATACTTTCTTAATGATTTCTTAATGATTACACTACTTTCTTTATATTTCATATACGAAGAAGTCATTAGTTATTGCATGATAAACAGAATATTTTATTCAAATAAATTTTATATTTACAGATGCTGAAATCTGCGCATTTTACAACTTCATATTTTTGCAGATGTATTTATTATATTCTCATTTAAATTGGATGTTATTTCTAATATTTTCTGACAGTATTATTTTATTTTGCATTTTGCATAGCCTTATTTTATTTCTAAAGTGTTCTATAATTATTAATCTATTTTTTAGGTATTTTGTTTATTTGTATAAGGTTTATTTTCTTCAACTTCCGTTAGATAATTTGTGACAATCGCATCTGAGATAGTGTTAGCAGGATAGTAGCTGGTCCTGTAGGGTACATTTTATACTTAATATAAAATAGATGCTCATTTCTCTGTATAAAGTAAAATAAAACATATACTCCTGAGTGAATAAATATATTCAGACATTTATTTCAAACATTTTTATTCGCTTTTAGCCATTTTTTCATGTAAATAATCTTTTTAGTTTATCTTCAGACTTGGCCTTAATCTGCGTTTGTTTCAAGATAAAGAAAGAAAATCTACTTCTCCTACTTTGTTTCGGAACAATGTAATTTTGATTTGGAAAGAATGTTCCAGATTTAGTTTCCCGAGAGATTTGTGACAAAGCTTCAAAAGGAAGTCGCGACTGCAAAAACTTTTAAACGATCGAAAAAGCCTTGAACTAGAAAGTGAAGTTTGAGTAGATATATGTGGCGTAAAAATGGACACAAAAGAATGTTTTAAAAGTAGATAAATTTTAAAAATATAAAAAAGTTAAACAAAAATAGAGAAAAAGAGTGACTCACTAAATGTAACAAAACTTAGAAAGTGTTGTTACTCGTCGAAATAAAATGTCACTTTTGATTTCATACATTGTGAGCTGTTCTGAATTTCATTTTTTAAAAAAAAGATTGAAACTTTTAACTATACTTAAGATTTGATTTATTTATTAAAATTTTTTAACCAATCATCTTTGCGAAAAACTGGCTCGCTTCGAATATTGGTTATACCAAATTTTAGATGAATCGTCTAGATTTAAATTCATGTCCTTGATGCTGCCAAATTATTAGATACCAAAGCATTATTATAATCGCTTCACATATACTCTGTTAATTGAATACATGAACCCTTCTTTTGATAACCAATCTCATGACATCATAAAGCTTTTAAAAACTTAAATGTTCAGTCCATTCATCTTTTAAATTTCGCTGCACTGAAACCTACAATCGGCTACTGCGACGAGTCCGAAGGCACACGGAAAAGTCTGAATAACTGGATCGCTGAAACAACAACACTGGCGGGAACTGTAATTGAGTCATAAGGCCTTCACCGGCCACAGTACAATCCTTCCCTTGGGAAGTACGTCCCGTCATCGATGGAATAGTAAATAATAATGCAGTTATAATTAAATAATAATGGAATGTCCAGCGATATCAGATGAAGAAAAAATGCGAAGAAAGGCCAAGCGGGAATTGGTCAATTTGTGAAGAAAAGCTTATCGTGAAGCTTCTATAAATTGATTCAATATTTAGATATTGGAGATACAAGCAATTTATGTTTTGATTGTGGGGTATTGAGTTTTAAATCGGAAGTAAATCTATTCTCATGATGGAATGATTAAATTTTGAAGCACTGGATGAATGGCCAGTAGTGTTTAGAAACTTGTTAACTGGAAGTGATGAATTTCTAGTAAAGTATCCGACAACATTAGGTTGGAGACCAAAAGCTAGCACGGGCGAAGTCCATAAATTATCTAGGAGAAAAAACATTAATATTTCGATAGATTTTTAATGAAACATTTTCAGACAAAGTTATTTCTTCTTTAAATTTATTTCACACAAAATTTAGCCATTTAAACGCTAAAGCTTTTTTTCTTTTCTTTTAAATTGCTTACTGTAAATATTTTTATGAAAGCACCAAATTTATTCTCTCTAAAATACAATATCTAATGGCAATTTAGCTATCGGAAAAATCAATGCAACTTCAAAAGCAATTATTACTTAGAAAATAAATAACATTTAATATAGTTTAAGCTTTTTTAATCCGTGTTGTCATTCCTATACTCATTATGGATGATCCAATTCCACAAACTAAAGTTTTAAGGTTCTTATGATTAGTTGAACATAATCCTCTAAGTTACATATTTTACATACAAATTACAAATATAAAAAGGTTTTATATACCAGTGCCCTTTAACTAGGCAAAATAAACAACCTATTCCTATCGTATCATTGATTGATGGTAACGTTTTTACTTTCTCGTATGCGTAATATGAAGAAAGTATAGAAATCGTCAAAAAATTCGAACTCGAGATTTTGTTGAATTTCCATGATTCATACCTCCCTGAGTTCGAAAAACGCATTTTTGGGGAATGTCCGTCCGTCTATCTGTCTGTGACAAAAATAACTCCCAAACGTTTTGAACTAGACAGTTGATATTTGTTATATGGTCTTTACACTAAATTCACAGATTTCTATCAAAGTTTGAATAAAATACGTTCACTGTCCGTCTGACTGTATGAATATAAGTTAACACGATAACTACAAAATGAAGAGAGCTAAATAGATAAAATTCGATGCACAGATTTTAAATCTTATTGTGCAGACACCTGTCAAATTTTGAGCCAAATCCGACAACGGGTTGATTGTCTGTCGGTCTGTACTTTCAGAAATAAGTAAACGCGATAATTCAGAAACGGAGTGGCATAAATATATCAAATTTGGCACGAAATGTTGTGACTACAAGTGCCGTTTTGAGTTAAATTTTGATTCCAATCGGATGACAAAACTGTGATTTCAGAAAAGGTGGATCCGATCTTTTATCTGGCCTCCTTTACAAGTATTATTGGCTTCAAAACAAAAACGTCATTCTTCTGGAGAGAGTTAATTTGTAGATCACAATGGCCAAGAATCTAGTTTTCAAGTAATCAATTTGTTATTGATGTAGTCAATTTGTTTGATGGTACTGTGGTGAATAGCTTATAAGCCAGTTAACAACTACACTGCACGGGCAAATTGCTTTTGTATCATGGTTATGTTACTGAGCTGCAAACCACAAGGTCCCAGGTTCTATCCTCGCTCCTGACAATTCGCTACATTGGTGACCTCGGACGATGAACCTTCAACCTTCGTTCAGCTGTTGTGACGCCATCTACCCGCAACTAAAGTCGTCAGACTCACTTGACGCAACAACCAAAAGTCGTAAGATTCACTTGACGCAGCAACATAAAAAGGCCGTAGCAACCCAAAGTCATCAGACTCACTTGACGCAGCAACAGCATCGGCAACCACTCACCCACACACACTCGACATAACGCTTGGCACTACTCAAATGGGTACAGGTGCATTAGAATCAACAGCTAATACATCACCGTTCGTCGTTTCACCTCCGACTCACTGGAGGGAGAGTCTGTAGTGAATAGCTTATAAGCCAGTTAACAACTACGCTGCACGGGCAATTGTTTTTGTATCATGGTCATGTTACTGGAATGCGAACCACAAGGTCCCAGGTTCTATCCTCGCTTATAACAATCCGCCACAGTACCAATCCACTCAGGTACCATCAAAAATCGACATTCTTAACGCAAAGTGCGATATCTGAGTTGAGGTTCGTGGGGAGCATGACCTGAATAGTTTTGAGATAATACATTACATGATCGGTGCTGCAGAGAAACATGCACAGAAAATATATTCCCACCCCATTTTTGAGAGAAGGAAGGCCCCTTTCTCTTAGCTCTCTTTCATGACTTCATTCACTGAATAAACCGCTAATACAACCTATTTCCTCTCTTTACAGCCTTTTATTCTCACATCTAGCTCACAACACCCTGCATGGAAAGTAAATAATGTTTATATAATTAGTATTGCGTATAAAGGAAATGTGATTTTCATTTTCACAGTGCCCTTACTACAGCCACGCTTAGACGACTAACTCGAAATTCGAACAGATGACGTTTTCCGGAATAGCGAACATGTCTCCCATATTTCTTCCATTTTTCTACAAGATGTCGAAATTTAAATTTGTTCATTTTGAGATAACGATGATTCCCTTAATTTGAAGAACTTCTTTTAAATAGTACCATCTTCAATAATGATGGTACTATAGGGAGATAAAACCACTTTCCACATCTATTCAAACCCCCACTGTTTTGTGCTAGATATTCCATGTATATTTACTTTCAAAGATATATTGATTATAATCCACAGAAAAGATCCATTTTCTTTTTCCATTAATATAGGGAAAAAATGGGTGGTTCAACACACTATCGATTATATAATGGATACTTCGTTTAAATATTCTCCTCAGACCTGCCTTTTTATGCTTCTTTTATATTCTGAAAAATTATTTCTATTTTTTTTTTCTTCATAATTTACCTCAGCATTGTAAAAAATTATTTCCATTTTTTTCATATTTTTCTTTATTATTAAAAAAAATGTTTTCGCTAATTTTGCTTACCTAATATTTATTATGCCATTAAGGCAGATATTTAGGAAAATATACCATTTTTTGTTTGTCTTTCAGCTAAAAAAATGTCACATTATCTTAATTTAATATCTGATAAAATCAGTGAACTTTTAATTAAAAAGAAAGCCAGGGTACTTTATCAAAACAAATTAAGAAAAAGCTGAGGATGTTTAGGATACCTTTTTCTCGTGAGAAGCTACTTGATTTCATGCACCAAAGCTTATTCTTTCACGTTAGAGTTGAAGTTAATTGAACTTTCTTTTCCAATTAACCATAAGTAATATTTTTACAGACTATACCTCATTTTTTGGAAAATAATTCCAGCATATTTTAATTTAAATTAAGCGAAATATCTTAATTTAAAGGAGGGTATATTTTCTGTGTGATATGTTTTCCCAAATGATTTCGGCCATTTTCCGACATTTTTTATTAGCTAATATGCAATAAATAAATCATTCAGATGGAAATATTTTTTTTTCATGGATTTAATTACTTTTTACTTAAAAATATTAAACACTCTTTATAGTTTTTTTACAGTTATGGCATGCTATTTTCACGCTTTGCTTTAGATTGTTACTTTTTCTTCTCAAAAATATAAAATGGGGAAGTGATGTGCATATTTCAACTTATATTCATTTTTTAAACTTACTTTAAGGTGTGTTATTATATTAGGGATTAAATTTTGAAAAATATTTTAAAATATCTATATTCATGAATTTAAAAATAAATAAAAAAGTAAAAACTTCTGGTTAGAAAGAAATAAAAGTGTCAAATTTCCAGTTTAGAAGTTCATCAAAGGATTTGCTCCTAATTTTGAAGATAACTTAAAAACATACTGCCTAGCTGCTGAAATAAGATATGTATTTCTAGCCGTTATTTGATTATTAAGGTTCGATTAATAAATAACAATAATAAATAAATGATATGGTTAATAAATTCATTTTCATTTTTTCCTATTATGAAATATTAAAAGAATTCTGGAACTGTAGGACATATTAAGAATTTACTGCATTAAATTTCAACAAAAAATAAGTAGTTGAAGATGAATTTATGATAGTTTTCGTTCGAAAATGTTACCAAAAATTTATAATATTAAAGAATAGTATTCACACTCATAAAATAGTATTAATAAATTAATATTTATAAATATAAAAATGGAGATATTTTCGCAAAACATGAACGCAGAAGTAAAATTCTAAAGCTTTTATAAAGAAATATGTCCAAAAATTAAGAATATTAAAAAAAATAATAATCGATAATCTTTCAATATCTTTGTGAAAAATTCTATTTTTCAATCTAGTTAACTATCTTTATAAAAATTTCTGGACTTGCATTTGTCCGTCTGTCTGCAAGAACAACTCAGAAATGCTATGAGTCCGATCATGAAATTTGGTATGTGCTCTTAAAAACATATTGGTAGATTTCAGCCAAATTTTAAATGAAATTAGTCCAAGGAAATCTATCTCTAGCATCCAAACATCATTATTTAAAAACCTTATATGACAGATAGTCGAAATTTGGTATCTGGATTTGGCTCTAGTAGTATGTATATGTATTAAATAAAAGCTCAAATCCATATGAGAGTTCTATCCTATAGAAATGTCATTTTATAGCTATCAATGACATGTAAGTGTAAAATTGTCGTATTTACGTGAATTTAATAATAGTAAAATGCAATAAGATAGGTGTATAAATATTGAAAGATCTTTACACGAAAATTATAAATCTATAATTTTGAATCAAATATGCATTCAGTAGACAATATTTTTTTTTCTTTAAAAAAAACGCTTTCATCGTTAAGCTGTTTAAGATAGGTAACTACATTCAAAAGTTTATTTTCTGCGAAATATAGATTTTTTAAAATTTAATATTCTTAATGTTTAAACAGATTTCTTGACAAACTCGTTACAATTTTGTCTCCAAGTCTCTTTTTTGGTAAATTATACTGACTTTATATTTGTTTTTACATACGCTTCAATGTTATTTTACATGTTTCAATGCTATTTTCTCAAATGCTAATCTTTGATAGAATTTTCTTATGAAAATCCTCATAAATTAAAATCCATAATTTTTGTCCGGGTTTTTTATAATGATTTCTCAATATATTCTTCAATTCCAAATAGAAAATAACTAATCAGTTGATTTAAAAATATTTAAAATTATTTTTAGTAATTCCGAAAGTGAAGAAATTGAAAAATTCGTGTTATTTATCGATCGAACCCCAATATTTAAAGAATGGATAGAAATATAGTTTATTTTTAGTTCAGAATTTAGATAATAAGTTTCTTAAGTTTTTTTCACAATGTTAAGCTAATTATTTGACAAACCTATAAACTAGGAGATTTTTGCTTTATTCCTCTTTTTAAACAAAACAAAACAAAAAAAAACTTTCTCCAATTTTTTTTTTAAATTATACTTAACGTATATTTTTATTTTATAGATGTTTTTACAATTTTTTTAAATGTAAATCTCTAATAATATAGCAATTTTCAAACGTTTTTAAGAAATTCATCCCGAACATATTCATATACCTTAATATAATAAATTAATCTGTTTGAATATGATGAAATAACGAATCAAATTATACTGACGTAATGAATATTTTTCTCTCAATCAATCTTCAATTGATATTTGAATTCATAATTAATTTTTTTATCTGAAATAGAAAGCAAACATTTTATCGCAATAGTATTGTATTAAGAGGTGTAGTAAGTATTAAGATGTATATGAAATAAAATAATATATTTTTATGTTTACCCTTTAAATATCTCATGTTTAAAACATTACATGACATAAAATGAATTTTTTATAACTTAATTAAAAAATTTAGTAAAAGGTATGGTATTTAATACAATTTATTCATATAATGAAACAAAATTTTAGAAACATAAACATCTTACTATCAAATTGTCTGTAATCTTTTCATTGAAAGAAATAATATTCTCTATGATTTCTTCCCTTTTTTCATACTAAATGTCGATTTAAATGACATCAATTGAATCTTCAAAACATTCTTAGATTTATTCTAAGAATTTTCAATATGGAAATAATATTCCTAAACTTTTCTTTAGACCATTTTTCAAAATACACGAGAAAAATTTTTGTTCCATTTATATTTCTACTATGTTGAATCCTTTTCCGAGAAAAAAATTTAATAAAATATATAAAGGTCTGCAGCTGAATGTCTGTAACTTTGATGTTCTTTCGAGCTACAGTCAAAGATTTTGTACGAAATTGAAAGTAATAACTTTCTTTCCTTTGTGGAAAAATTGGAAACATTGAAGCAAACTATTCTTACAAGAAGACTTAGGGGAAATAAAATAAATTTTAATCGATCGTAACGTAGAAATTTTGCATTCGATTTTTGTTAATTTTTCTTCATAAATTAGAACTTTTTTTTTTAATTTCAGAAACATAAACAATCAATAACACTTTATTTACAATAAAGCTTTCAGCGAAAAAAAAATTTTGAAATCGTTTGCAGTTTTATTCTACTTTAAAAGCAAAAGCAATAGAAAAACTTAGAATTTTTGATACAGCATGGCTTTATTATTCCTCAGTTCTCTAATGAAAAATCCTTCAATATGTATTTTTACCATGTTCTCTTATTTAACTGGGATTGTTTTATATTTATAAAGATAGAATTTTGTAAGCGATATTTTACTCATTGTTTTATATATTAAAATTATGAATTTCCGCACACATATATATTAATGGTGGCAACACATTATTTAAATGCCGTTAGAACATAATTATTAGCAGATTAATTTAGTTAATCTTAAACGTTATTTTGACACAAAGTTCCCTACTTAGTAGTGAATTTGAGCAAAACATTATTTCATAATAATATTTACAAAATATTTAATATTTATAAAAATAAAAAAATTAGGAAAATAATTAAAATAATAAGTTCTTTTTAGATCGTTTGTAAAATAATTTTAAAAATTGTTTTCACTTGAATGAGTTGGAAAATAGATATATTGAGATGTTCGATTTTATTTTCGTTAATGAATTTCTCGCTGCTTCGATTTTTAAAAAATACAAATTTTTATGACAGAAAAAAATATTTTTATATAAATTTCTTAAGACAGCAATCAGCAAATATTAAAGAATTTTCATTCAAATTATAGTTAAATTATGAACCTTTAAAAATGGCAACTTCGAAATTTAATGTTTTCCAAAAAATATTTTCTAAATTTTGATTTTAAAATAAAATATCATGTTCTTTGAATTAATGAGATATAATTAAATATTTCAGGACTTCCGTTGAATTTTTTGGAGCAATTCGTGAAAATTAAAAACTTTGAGAGCATTTTTATGATTTACTTTTATTTACTTAGAATGTGGCATGATTGTAGAAATGGGACTTTTTTTCTCTTCCTGATATGCTAGAATTTTGTATTTTTTTACAACTGTCTGCACTCAATGACAACGCACTTTTTTCAATGTTTTCATAATTTAAGTATTTTTTAATCAAATTATTTAATTAAATATTTATTCCATTTGACTTAGATCATTTAGTCGAGATTTATAGAAAAAAAATGATTTCAGGAGACCATAGTAAACATAAGAAAAAGTTGTGCAGCAATAATAATAAAAAATGATGACAAAATTCACGATTGCATTATATTTAATAAGAGATTATATTAGGTTGTTCGGAAAGTGCTTTCGTTTTTTTTATGAAAATGTGAGACGACTTTTTTGTAGCGAATAAATACTTTATTGAATTATGTATTGCCCATTCTTGGTAAATACCTTTGACCTTCTGGCAATAGCAAGATTTCAAACTCATAAAACTTTTGTTCTTTGCTGGCAACAAAATACATCCAGGTGATTTTTAATTCTTCTCATTTGAAGTAAAGGTTTTACCGCCTAAAAATTCTATAGAGATAGGAACAAATGATATTTAGATGGTGACATATCTGTCGAATATGGTGGGCGGCAATATATCTCATCCAAGTTGTAAACATTTGGCGAGTTACCAAACTCGTATGACGTCTCGCATTTTCTTGGTGGAACACTACTTCTTTTCTATTCATCAATTCTGTCCTTTTCTGTTCAAGTGAATCAATAAGTTTGTCCACTTGATGAGAGTACACTTCAGAATTGATCATTGTGTTGTCTGGTAGAAGTTTAAAAAAAAAGATTCCTTTGAAATCCCAACAACCGGATATAATCACTTTTTTTTATGAATATTGGCTTTCGAAATGCTTAGAGCCGGTTCATCTTTTTTACTACATGACCTTATGCGTTTAACACTGTTCTAGAGAACCCATTTCTCATGCCAGTGATGATGTGCTTCAACAATGGATGATTTCCTTGCCATTAGAAAAGCAAATCACAGACGGCTCAAGTTCCTATCCATAGGAACATGTTCTAGCTTTGAGATTAATTCTAGGCATTTCAAATTTTCATGAATGATCGAATTTGATAAATTTAATCTTTCCACGAATCTAGGAGTTGTTATTTGCTAGGTTTGCATCAGTTAATGCCTTTATTTTGTCTTCATCAGTTTCATCTAGCCTTCCAGAACGTGCTGCATCTTGCCGGATCAAAATATTGCAAACCAATTTTGGCACTGGCACCAGTACATCTTCTCCGCACACATTTTTTTTTCTTACTTGAACAGCAGTTTTGCCTTTGCGAATCTGGAAATGGAAAATATGCCGGAAATGTTGCTTTTCACTTTCCATATTTGAAAGGGCACCAACCAGAAGCTACTGCTTAGAATCAATCGAATTTTTTCACAAGCAAGTTTTGCTTCTGACTTTTTCAGAAACAAGTATTGCTATATCAGTTGACAAAATATCTAAATGATTATGCTGCTTAAGTGTGAAGTTGGCTGTGAAAAAATACAATTAAGTCCTTTGTTGGGAAAAAACGAAATTACTTTTCGAATAACCAAATATTTAAAAACTTTTATTCTTAACGTGTTGATGGACAATACAACCTTGGTGGCAATGACTGCTGAAATACTACTAAATTTCATACATTGCCTATATTCGTAGCGTCACAACGCATAATTATAAAATTATATGATATGACTGAACATATTAAGTCGTTTACATCGTTTTTTCGTATTATTTTCATGAGTTTGATGCCTGAATGCGTATTGTCCATCAACGTGTTAATTTTTTCTCGGATATTATTTCTTGAAATTTGAGAAAGCATTTTCAGTTTATTTGACGGCATCAAAATAAATGTTGATATGATTGTCTCCAAATCAATTTGTGTCTTAAAAGGGGAATTAAGAAATAAAGCTACAATGGTTTGACAGATAGTAACTTATGGAAGTGTAACTTATCACTTTATTCTTCACCCAGTAACAAAAGTAAGAAAATACCATCCAAATTACATCAGGACATTGGAGATGTCCCGCATACCTCCAAAGATTTCGAAGAATGCTGGGAAAGAAATGCATCTGTGGAGGAATCGAAGTAGCTTATCATTATTTAAAGGGATGCCTTGGAATTGAGAATTTATCAAAAAGTTGAAAATACTAAGCACAGTAGCTCAGTACTAATGGCTCTAAAACATCTTAAAACACTGAAAGGCTTGATGCTAAAAATTGACAGTTTTTTGCCAACTAACTGAAAGTTTAAAAGTTTGTGCCTTCCTTTCGTTGTGGAACGCACATTTGGAGAAATACGGAGAATTTTAAGGATATTTTCTTAAAATAGTGACCAACTTCTTGTTGAACAGGATCATATGCGTAGGGGAAGTTGAGGGAGGAAGGTCAGAGATTGACCGCTATATGGCTGAGGGCCAACCACCTCGAAGTGGATGCCAGTTCGAAGAATTTGTCAGTAATATGGAGGGATAATGGTAAAGACAGCAGTCGACTACAACATATCCAGTCGATACTGTTTCGTCAGGAGGTATAAGTTAAGCCAATAATTTTGTTGTTCAATAAGTGAAATGGTATTGAAAATTAAATAAAAAATAAATATTAAGACCATGAAAACAGAAGAACAAAGTAATAAGATTTTTCTGATTTACAATGCTAAGAAACCTCTTAATAAACACAAATATCATACTACAGTTATCCATCATATTTTGATATATACAACAAAAAAATGAGTACAAGTTTTTTGAATAATATAAATAATGAAAATTAAATTGGAATTTTTATCATATATTTATTATAAAATAATATTTCAAAATTTCTTTTCTTATGATAATTTTCGAGATTTCATTCCTCATTTTTTTGCTTAAAACATCTTCATCTTTTGGAATTTTTTTCCTGGCTTCTATTTTTCCTGATATAAAATTATTTTTTTTGTATTTCAGTTATTAATAATCATCTGAAATATATTACTGTTTTAATTATGATATCTCTAAAATATCTCAAAATTCAAAATTATAAATATTATAGAATCGCTGAACGTTATCTGCAAGATGGAACCGCGTATTTACAAAACAAATTAAAATTGGTTGAGGAACTCGTTAATTAGGTTCTATAAAAGCAAAAATATTTTACTTCTACCGATAGATACAAACATGCAGAATTCCTATACTTCAGAAAATAAGTGCAACTCTAATATTTCAGAAAATAAGAGAAATATTTATTATTATTCTCAGCTTTACAAATATTCAATTTGCTAATATAGTAAGTGTTATAAGCTGAACGAGAATTTGTAATGAAATGCATTATTACATATAATACAACAAAACATTTAGAAAAATGAATTTGTACATAATATTTAATATTTTCAATCGAATGAAATGTATTATCTTAAAATCGTTTGCAAAAAAATATGTTTTCAAAAAAAATCTGAAAAAGCTGGTGAAACACTTTTATAAGCACATAATTTTTTATCTCTTGCTTTCAGCTACAGATAAATATATTAATAAAAAATAAATTAACTTTATTAATTAATAAAGCAGATTCAATATGAAATTTCTGAAACTTAATGCATTATTGTATATGATACAACAAAAAATACAAGGACATTACTTTGTATGCAATATTTATAATTTTCAATAGAATGTATTGTCTCAAAATCGTTTTCAAGCAGTTTTTAAAAAAATCTAAAAAAGTTAATGAAACCCTTTTTATAAAAACATATTATTTTATCGTTTGCCTTCAGCTAAAATATATCTCAGTTTTAATATTAATAAAAAATTAAATTAACTATATTAATTTATATATCAGATTCAATATTTTATTATCTGAACTTTAATTTATTATGCAAAACTACTTCATTTTTGTCAAGAGAAATTTTATCGCAATCTAAAGTTTTATGTTTTTATATAAATACTAGCCGCCTTTGGCGACTAGCCGGTTCGCCAATCTTAATGTTCGTTAAAATTTTAATAATAAAATATTTTATGAAATTCCAACTTTAATAGATTCTTCAGCAAAATATTTTAAAACTTCAAATTTTGATAGTCATATAATTCACTCATAATATTATAAAGGCCTTCAGTCATAACGTGATATGTATCTCTCTAATTTTCTATTACCCCTCGTAGAATTTATGCTTTAAATTAAAGTGTAAAGGATTAATCTGCAATTTATATAATAATATTTTTTTACTGAAACAAAGCATTTTTTTTAATAATATGATTACTGATAATAGAGTCACTCAGCGTTTAAACTTTATGGGCACTAAAGAATATCTTTCTTAATTTATGTAATATCTCAAGAATTTGTCAACAAAATTTTCTCAGATTCATCATGAACGGATCAATTCATTAACAATGTTTCATTTTAAATGCATCAAACACTAAGAAAATAAAATGAATCGTTTAAAATAATCGGTCGAAAACAGGTTTAAAAAAACTACTTAAAAAACGATATACTTAAAACTATAAGCATATATAAAAAATATATATAACTAACATAAATACAATTTAATTACAAAAACATGCAACTAACCTAAAAATAATTTAAATCATTGAAAACAGGTTAAAAAAAACTACTTAAAACTATAAGCATATACAAAAAATATATAACTAACATAAATACAATTTACTTACAAAAGCATACAACTAACCTAAAAGTAATTTAAATCGTCCGTTGATAATGGTTGCCATGCCAACAATCAGAACACAGTGCGCATGCGTGAATTTTCTTCCCCTTTTACGGTAACGCAAATGCGTGAATTTTTCTACGCCAGTTGGGGTAACGCTATGCAGATTATACATTTTTAATTTCCTTTATTCTGTGTTATTTTAATTCAAAAGTACTTCAGAATGAATCTGAAACATGGATTAATTAACAATGTTTCATTTTAAATGCATAAAACATTAAGAAAATAAACAGAATCGTTTGAAATAATCCGCCGTAAAATGTTAACCCTAGCCTTATTACTGTTGGGAGAAAAAAAAAAAAAACTAAAGCCTTACTCATTTGGCGGTGGGGAAAATGGAAGATTTTTTTGGCGGGAAAGTTAGTTTTTAATTAATAATTAAAATTTCAAAAAAAGGGACCCTAGGTGCACATTCCCGACCTCTAAGGTATACATGTACCAAATTAGGTAGCTGCATGTCAAACGGTCTGGCCTGTAGAGCGCCAACACGCACACACACACACACACACACATTGAGCTTTATTATAAGTATAGATTAGAAAGTTAAAATGTTTCAGGTTAAAGAAAAAGTCAAAAATTATACTTTTATTTTACACTTCGCTTGATTTTGATAATTACCGAATTGTATTTAAAAAATTATTTTTTTGCTATTGTTTGTTTCCTTTTGATATCAGTAGTGTCTAGAGCCCTAAATTTGTTTCCTAACATTCGACTTTAACATTTAAAGGACAGCATTTTTAAAAATTCTATGATCCTCTTTATAAAATGAATAATTTAGTATAGATACAAAATTTTAAATTTAATCATAAATTTTTTTTCGAAATGGCGACAGAATGGCGGGTTATAAAATTTATATTTTTGTACAATGTTGCCTTATTCCTCGATTGGTATAATAAAATGATAAAAACATTCATATGTGAGTAGGTATAAATATGTATACATATTCATATGTATTTATGTATATGTATTCTGAATATGTATTTTTGTATATTTATTCTGAATATGTATTTTTGTATATGTATTCTGAATATGTATTTTTTTTGTATATATTACAAATAACAATGTAGGGAAGTACAATTATTTTTTCTTATTACACAAATTGAAACTTAAAAACATGCATTGTCTATTTTATTGCATCTGAGATATAAAAAGAGTTTAAATCAAACATTAAATATCTTTGAGTTCGTTTATAATAATTATTTCTAAATATATTTCAATTTTTTTTTCATTTTGAAATATAAATAAACTATCGAGATTAATTTTATTTCCAGACATGATTCTAAAACAGGAACTTTTTAGAATGTCTGCAGTTTCATTTTTGAAATCAAGCATAAAGTTAAAATTTGTGAATATTCAGCGAAAATGATTACGTTTTTTCCAATAACTTTTGCAAAATGTAGTTCGCAGTTAGCATAAAAAAATAAATTTGCTCCATACTTAAAATAATTTCCTTCATTTTAACAAACATTAAGTTTAATCTTCATTTGTTGATTTTATTTCAAGGAAAGTAGATATTAGAATGGAGAGAAAAGTCAATGGAAATAGTTTTTAATGCAGTCAGACAATAGCGAACCAAATCCAAAATGCATATTTCGAAATGCAGTTCTCTTTGTTTGTTTTTGAATTGCTGTTTATAATACAAAGAAATATTACGCCTGCAATTTTTTCCAAAAATTTGTAATTGTATTTTAATTGAGATATTCAATGGAAAGAGTTAAATACAATGAATTTACTACAGCAAACAACAGGCAATAAAAAATTTTAAAATTGTAAACTATATTTGAAAAAGGATGAATGATTCCCAATTGAATGAATGTTTCCAACTATAGAAAACTTTCCCTATTTTGATTTTGAGAAAAGTATTGTTTCTGGATTTTATAAAAAGCAAATAAACAGGACTTAAACAAAGGTATGAATAATAAATAGAACAAAATGAGAAAAGTCTAATTTTAGCTTTACGATATTTAAAATTCATGTATCGAAACGTTACATCTATAGGAAATGAAGTGAAAAGCCATAAAGTGCTTTCCCTTCAATTTTCTCATAAACATCTACAATCTACATCTATTCAACTTTATCTTAATGTAGAAAGAATCGAGTATTTATTTTAGATATCCCCTTTTAAAGAAATTGGATGTAAAATTTAATACATATTTACAAACTTGTTTTCGAAATCGCATTCCGAATTTCACATATCTAGCTCCTTCCATTTGTAATTTAAAGTTTATCCGTTCCTATTGGTAAGAAGGAAGGCATTTAGACAAAAAAAAATCGGTTTAATTTAATTAATCTTATTAATTTTTTTCAAAAATGTGGAATATAAAATTCATAACAAATAAGACGATGGTGGAAATACTATAAACATGATGAGATTTTTATCGCATTTATAGTTTCTTTTTTTAATTTTTAAATATTTTTTTTGGAAAATTTTTACTATAAAAATCTTTGTAGATGAGTTTGTTTTGATTTCCGTATATTAGATACAAAATTTTTTTTTTCTTCTTTTCTATGCGTTAGTAATTTTTATTCTTGTTATATTTTTACTATGTGATATCTAATTTATTTCATAATTCATTGTTATAAATATTCTGGAGGTATGCAATCAATATTTTCTCAAAATATATTTAAGATCGTGAATCCCATATTGAATTAAAAAAAGCAGTTAAAAACAATTCATTAACTCATAATCAAGTTCTGAAGGAAACACAAAATATTGAATTGTCGGCAGAATCCGCAGAAGCTAAAAATTTCAAATATCTTTTAAAAAAGTAGGAGAAAGTGAGTGAAATATCGATTATTTAGTTCCATCTTTCAAATAAGAAACAAGTTTAAGTTAACGAATAAGCACTGGTAGCTCCTTGCAGACTGCTAATCTTTCGAATTCTCTGAACTACTTGTTGTACATCAACTTACAGAAAGGTGGCATCTATTTTCTGCATTATCTCTTTACAGAACATTGATAGTTCCTTACAGACTGCCGCTTACCCAGATTCTCTAAAGTAAGTACATGTTGTACATAATCTTATATAAGGGTAGCATCTATTTTCTGCATTATCTCTTTACCGATAATTTTTTGCCACCAAGAATACGGAAGAAGAACATTCGGCAATTTCAAACATACATTTGTCATTGCAGTGCGTTTTGCTTCCAGACAAATTTTTAGTTCAATAACATAAGGTACTATTTATCGGCACAATTAGTCATTCTAAGGAAGATAATTTTATATATATTTTGAATGGATGCCAAAAGGATACCTAGTCAATAACTTCATACACTGGTGACAAACTTGGAAACCATTTGACAATGAATTTGACAACAAAACTTAATCATATTAGCTTTTCAGCAAGCTCTTTATTAGGAACCGAGATTCGTAGATTCTTCTAGAAAATTCCATGGAGTTCATGTACCGAGCTCATTTGCTGTACACTCTGAGCGCTATTGATATTTCCTAATTAGATATTCTTTTTCTTATTATATTATAAATTTTTGCAAGCCTCAACTGCGATTTTAATATCTATTATTCGTGTTTTTTCTGAAATAATATGTTGCTCTTCTATATCTCACGTGTTATGAAACGGTGGGAGCACCTCGTAGTTGAGGACGAGAAGCTTTCGGTATGGTGATTGGTTCTCCTCGCTTGTGAGTACAAAAAATGGTGGGGGTCTGGCTCCTCCCCTCGATGTCGGAATGTACTTCCTTAAGGGAGATTTGTGCTCAACATAGAAGGTGGACTCAACATAGTTCCCGCCAGTGTTTCTGTTGCGGTTGTCCGGACGTTCAGATTTTTCCGTGTGTTTACAGCGGATAGGAGTAGCCTATTTGTTGTTGTGGTTTATTCCAAATATTGCATTTGTTTACACCGCATTTTCCCCGAACAATATTTGTAGTAATATAAACATCATCAGCGAGTATGTAAACTATTTTCTATTTGTCTTTAGTTTTATAAAATTTTGACTATATGATTTCTTTATGATCGATAGTTCTTGGTAAAGTATAGAATAACTAATATCTCGCGATTCCCTCAATGTTTTCTTAATAACCTCCTCAACTATTTGGCCTATTTAGAACCGATAGAACTGCATTTTTGATTATTGTCATAAGTCTCTGCCTCCTTTGAAAATAATGAGAGAAGTGAGGAGAGTGGCGGTAAATTCTCTAAAGTAAAGACAAAATTGTCAAGCGATATTATATCTTACTCTAACCAATTTTCGCCTCTAGAGGCATGATATACTGCATTTTGTAATAAAGTTGTTGATCTATAAAAAGGAGTGGATTTAAAATATATATTCCTAATGAACAACAACAAGCAGCGACACATACAATACATAGATAAGTAGATAAATTTTCATTTTTTTTTCATTTAGAATTAAGATATTTTCTTCAATGGCTTGTCTATAATTTGTTCAGGAAAAAGTGGCAACGCATGAAAAAAGTCGTTCTCTACTTTAGTATGCAAGGAGTGAATTTGTTGTTGATTTATATCCTTTATTTCGTTATAAGTTCTACAAAGAATTAATTTGTGGTTGTCAACAACAGTTATAACAAAAAATTCGTAGAAGATAGTTAATTGTGGGGAAAAAAGAATTGGTCTCCTTCGCACTTTATTAAAACTTTATTATTGAGCGAATCTGAACTGCTTTCAAATGTAATTACAGGAAATCAACAATCAGAGAGCTTGGAATGTTACAACTAAGGATATGGTGTTCGTTTAATTCTTTCTTTACTTAGCCGGACCAACCGCCCTTTCAAATTTTATTCTGGCAGGCCAGTTTCTCTTTCAAACGAAAAGTGCAGAATGTAAAGTGAGAAGATCCTCGGTAATAATTCGTTTTATATCCTGCACCTCTGTTTTGAAATAGAAACTGACCTGCCAGGATAAAAGTTGAACGGGCGGTTGGGCCGGATCAATAGTGAAAGAGTTAAGACCTATGCCTGATACTCTTCAGAATCTGTAAGACTGAATCGTTGCTGCAATGGATTCAATAACTAAGATCATTTCATGTGTGGCAAGAATGGTCTTTCGATTCGCATGGTAAATGGAACTCATGCTCAATCTATAGAATATAACTTAGAATTTTTCATGGTCTATCGGATGTGTGAATATCTATTGTCATATTTTAGAAATAAATATTTTAAATCTGGTTCTTCTTTATGAATAATATGTATCAAGGAGAAAACTGAAAGCGAATTTTGGAATCTTTCTCTCAACAGACTGTGCGAAATTTAAATTCACATTTATTATTTTCATTGACAGTTTGATTTATCTAATTTATTATAGAGTTATCTCTATCATATTCATTTTAATGTGCCACCCCGAAAAACGATCAATCTGTTGATGAATTTGTTCCGAAATTCGATATTCATCTCCATTTATGATTATAATATTGTTACGAATCTGCGATGCGGCTTCCCAGCATAGTGGGTTCCATAGGAGATTCCAGAGCTTGGCAAGCATTTGGCGACTTTGGCACCAAAATAGATTATACCCGAAACATCGAGCCGAGATAAGTCTCGAACGTTCCTGATTGGTTGAGAGGCTTCTAGCCCCGCCTCCTGAGACCTATAAAAGGAGCTGCAGCTGCCGGGGAGTCATGGTGAATTGAGGAGTCGTAGTCGGAAGCCACAGAGAAGGGTAGTCGGAATCGACGGAAAAGAACTGGCCTTCCAGAGATAAGCGGAGCAGCGACGGAGTGAAGCTAGTGCTGAACTAAGCTGTGCGCTACTGTCTGCAGTAGAGTCTTGTTGTATGCTGCACGTCTCGGCTGAAGATAATTGTCTTCTGTGCTGTATATAGTTCTCGTCTTTGTGCTGTCCTGTGTGTCTTCGTGTAAATAAACGCCGTTGTTTTAATTTCTACTGCCGCCTGGTGATTGAGCGTTCTCCACACCATATAACTCCCACTATCCAAACGAACCCGGGAAATTTCGTAACAATATCAAATTACACATTTCCATCGTATAATCCTTTTCATTTCTTAATTATCGACACTTAAATAGACAGATTGAATTTTGTCAATTTAGTCAAACATTTATTAGAAATTTACAAAATTAGTGTTAGGACCCCATGCGAAATCTCATTCCTCTACATCTCTTTTCAATTACTGTGTTCACAGACAGAAAAACAGACAGACATAATAGCAAAAATGAGCTTTTCCAATGCACGTCTGCAAAGAAGAGATTCATCAAAATTTTGAAGTCGAATATTTTGTTGATAACAGTGTTCGCTTTCTTTATTCTTCATATACGAAAAATAAAAAGTCATCAACAAAATTTGAAAAGTCACGAAATAAATGAAATGAAATAAAATAAATTTTAGCTGTTTGAGTAAAGGAAATGACATTTTCTAGATAATGGAATATGAGATTAAAATAAAATGTTCTGAATATTTATGGGCTAAATTATTTTTCAAAAAAAAAAAAAAGAGTTTTGATTAAAAGAAAAGAAAAACAAAAAGATACTTACATTATATCACCAAAGAAGTTGTTCACGATCCACTTTCTTAAATATTCAATAAACTAAAAATATATTTCAATATATTATCAGAAAAGAATGAACTTGAAAAAAGTTTTGATTAAAAGAAAAGAAAAACAAAAAGATACTTAAATTATATCGTCAAAGAAGTTAGAATTATTAATTGTTCACGATCCACTTTCTTAAATATTCAATAAACTAAAAATATATTTCAACATATTATCAGAAAAGAATGAACTTGAAAAAAAGTTTTGATTAAAAGAAAAGAAAAACAAAAAGATACTTAAATTATATCGTCAAAGAAGTTAGAACTATTAATTGTTCACGATCCACTTTCTTAAATATTCAATAAACTGAAAATATATTTCAATATATTATCAGAAAAGAATGAACATGAAAAAAGAGTTTTGATTAAAAGAAAAGAAACACAAAAGAAATATTCAATAAACTAAAAATATATTTCAATATACTATCAGAAAAGAATGAACTTGAAAAAAAGTTTTGATTAAAAGAAAAGAAAAACAAAAAGATACTAAAATTATATCGTCAAAGAAGTTAGAATTATTAATTGTTCACGATCCACTTTCTTAAATATTCAATAAACTAAAAATATATTTCAATATATTATCAGAAAGGAATGAACTTGAAAAAAAATTTTGATTAAAAGAAAAGAAAAACAAAAAGATACTTAAATTATATCGTCAAAGAAGTTAGAATTATTAATTGGTCACGATCCACTTTCTTAAATATTCAATAAACTAAAAATATATTTCAATATATTATCAGAAAGGAATGAACTTGAAAAAAAATTTTGATTAAAAGAAGAGAAAAACAAAAAGATACTTAAATTATATCGTCAAAGAAGTTAGAATTATTAATTGTTCACGATCCACTTTCTTAAATATTCAATAAACTAAAAATATATTTCAACATATTATCAGAAAAGAATGAACTTGAAAAAAAATTTTGATTAAAAGAAAAGAAAAACAAAAAGATACTTAAATTATATCGTCAAAGAAGTTAGAATTATTAATTGTTCACGATCCACTTTCGTAAATATTCAATAAACTAAAAATATATTTCAACATATTATCAGAAAAGAATGAACTTGAAAAAAATTTTGATTAAAAGAAAAGAAAAACAAAAGATACTTAAATTATATCATCAAAGAAGTTAGAATTATTAATTGTTCACGATCCACTTTCTTAAATATTCAATAAACTAAAAATATATTTCAATATATTATCAGAAAAGAATGAACTTGAAAAAAAATTTTGATTAAAAGAAAAGAAAAACAAAAAGATACTTAAATTATATCGTCAAAGAAGTTAGAATTATTAATTGTTCACGATCCACTTTCTTAAATATTCAATAAACTAAAAATATATTTCAATATACTATCAGAGAAGAATGAACTTGAAAAAAAGTTTTGATTAAAAGAAAAGAAAAACAAAAAGATACTTAAATTATATCGTCAAAGAAGTTAGAACTATTAATTGTTTACGATCCACTTTCTTAAATATTCAATAAACTGAAAATATATTTCAATTTATTATCAGAAAAGAATGAACTTGAAAAAAAATTTTGATTAAAAGAAAAGAAAAACAAAAAGATACTTAAATTATATCGTCAAAGAAGTTAGAATTATTAATTGTTCACGATCCACTTTCTTAAATATTCAATAAACTAAAAGTATATTTCAACATATTATCAGAAAAGAATGAACTTGAAAAAAGTTTTGATTAAAAGAAAAGAAAAACAAAAAGATACTTAAATTATATCGTCAAAGAAGTTAGAATTATTAATTGTTCACGATCCACTTTCTTAAATATTCAATAAACTAAAAATATATTTCAATATATTATCAGAAAAGAATGAACTTGAAAAAAGAGTTTTGATTAAAAGAAAAGAAACACAAAAGAACTATTCAATAAACTAAAAATATATTTCAATATATTATCAGAAAAGAATGAGCGTGAAAAAAAAGTTTTGATTAAAAGAAAAGAAAAACAAAAAGATACTTAAATTATATCATCAAAGAAGTTAGAATTATTAATTGTTCACGATCCACTTTCTTAAATATTCAATAAACTATAAATATATTTCAACATATTATCAGAAAAGCATGAGCTTGAAAAAAAATATTCCGTTTTAGTAAAAATCGTACTCCATCTCTAGCCTCTGACTATTTCTCGCTAAAATACCATCTGCACACATTCAAAGATACCAAATTTCAAAGGATTCTAAGAATAGTACTAAAGAAAGGGCTTCTACAGCATGGATATAAAATTTTCAGATTTTTTCTAAAGTTCTGATTTTTTTTTCGCAAAATACGTGACTAAAAATTCAGACCTTTTCATGTTTCTACAAGAAGAATGATAAAATAAAATAATAACGGTGCCCATCCAGATCTGCACAATATTGAATTTCTCCGGAATTGCAGTCTTTTCTAAAGAAAAGGCAGGAACTTTTACAAATATGTTAGAATAAAGTCTAAACGTCTCTATTGAATGGGTCTTAAATTCTCTTATTATTTTATTTTACACATTATAATCTTTTTACAGCAATTATTTTATACAGCAATCAAAGGTATTATTTTATACATTTTAATATTTATGCCACAATTCTTTAAAGAAATTGCTTGGGATCTCCAAATCATTTTCAAATATTCACTCAAAGAGCGGCACTTGTATAAAATCAAAATTGAGTTAATCTTCTATCGATTAAAGTATCTGCCTTCGTTAAGAATGAATTTTTAAAAATAATGTAAAATAATTATATTTGTGAATTTTTGTATGAAATAGATTTTAAGAAACTTATAGAATAAATATCATCAATTAAAGCCCAAAAAGATATTAAAAATAGGAAAAATTATTGTTTTATGACTGAAAAAAGGTTTAAAGTAAAATCCTTCTAGTTTAGAACTTTATCAAAAGATATGTTAAAAATAGTACAGATTAACATTATATTATCTAATTCCTTAATTAAATAAGGCATTGTGTTTTTATCTAATCTTTAAATATTAATATTCAACTGATATATTAAGTAGTATTTTCATTTTTTTTTTCATTATAAAGGATTAAACAACTGCAAATTAATTTCAAATGAATAGCTTACTTCTTAGTGTGCATTTCAGCAGTTTCTGATTATGTCAAAAATTTATATGATATTGTAACAAAATATATGCATTCGATTTTAACACTTGAGAAGATTTGTAAGAAAGCTATAACAAAATTATAAATTTTTGAAAATAGCCTTTAAAGTTATGTTAAAAATACATTAAACAAATATAAAAATGAATATATTCCTGATGAAAGAACGGAAAAACGATAGACAAATGATTTTATAAAGAAAACTGTCCAGAAAATTATGACTGTGAATTCGAAAAGAAGCTTTTGATATTTTCACCAATACTTGAAAATCTTTACTCACTTATATCAAATATAAATAAAAATCTGAAAATTGTGAAATCATCGATAATCAACTCAACATAATTTCAAAACTCTAGAGTATAAGGCAGCGGATGAAAATTTTGTAATAAAATTCCTTTTCACAAACTGAAGTTAAATAAAAGTTTTTAGTTAAAGAGCAAAAAATTAATGAATTTTAAGAATTTTATTTTTATGCTCTTATGTACTGCTTAATTTTTTAGAGATTGTTTTCAGTGTTTCTGTTTGTATTTTTAATATTTTATTTTGTAATCCATATTTTAGATAAAAATTATTATTTTTTTTTCAGTTCAGTGCAAAAACATGCTTTTTAAAGCATCGTCATTAAAATCATTGTTAATCTTTCTTACTCTATTATCAATTTATTATTATTATCAAATCCATTTAAATTCAAACCAATTTTTCAACTACAAATTACTGAATATAGCAGAATATTGAAACATTATTAGAAAATTAAAACTTCATAAAGTTTGTGAATTTTAGTAAACCAAGAATTGTATGAAAAAGCCCCCCAGTAACTGAATTCATTCCAAAAATTAAGTAACTAAGAAAGAATAAAATAATAGCACTAAATCTTCAGTAAACAATATTAAATTATATAAATGATAATTTCTAATCTCAGTTTAATATTATAATTAATTTATAATGTAATCAATATGCTTAAATGATGCAATTTACATAAATAAATAATTATTATTAGATTTATTTTAAAAACTTGGAAAGTTTTGAAAGCTACTGAAGAGTAAAACACGTAACATTCATATTCAGTTTCATTATTTATTATTCCTTTATCAGTCTGAATACCAAATTTGAATCCCTACACAAAATAAAATCCACGAAGATAATAAAAGGAATATTTCTATAATCATTTGTAAGAAAGAATGCAAATAAAAAATTTTGTAAAAAAATTTCATTCAGTGAAACGTAGTTATATATTTTAATTTCCAATAGCATAAAATCAACCACTTCACTATACACCAGAAACTAAAATAAAATTCAGAAAGAATATAAGAAACAGAGTAAAGTATTTAAAAAATGCATTATTAATTATTTTATAACCATTTTCTTATGTATGAAATAAAAAAAAAAAGATAAAGCAAGGCAGATTCGCTTTATTAAATAATAAAAGCTATTCAATATTTATATGTTTTATATTCGAAGATATTTCCAAACTCTTCAAGTTCCTATCGCGAATTCTAAGAGATAAAAGTTCATAATAAAGCAAAATGTGTTTTGAAATAAAAAATTGAATATAAGTTAGCGTTTGAAAAATATCAGGATTATGATTAAAGAAAAAAAAATCAAATATTTCGGTAGTTTTGAAGAAGTTCCTACAACTTTTTTTGTTGAAATGGAATTTGAAATTTTCCGTATTTATTCCACATAGCAGAATTTAATCTCAAATCCCAATGTTTGTCTTCCAAAACATAGTTCAAATTTTTTTTTTTTAAATGACTGATGTTTTTTATTTTCAAAGCCAAAATGTTCACTATTACAGAACTCTCTCTGTAAGATAAAAATAAGAAATCAATCTTATTTTTTCAAAAGAATCTCTATATACAGGGTGATCAACAGGAGGTGTTCGGAGCTCTGCAGCGTGTTATGTACTGGACGAAATATAACAAAATTTGGCCATCATACACATCAAAGCACGCAGTTTCGATTTATCAAGGAAAAAAAAATAGTACAAAAAATCGCCAATAGGGGAAATCCTGGCGCTGCGATTGAAAACTTTATCATGCAGTTTGTTTATATGGGTACTTTGTGGCATAATATCGAGGATAAAAGGAAGGGTTACGGGAATTTATGTCATTATGCAAAAATTCGCCCGTCGATTCCATTGCTACTACGTGAACGCGCTTTATAAGTTAAGCTGTTTTATCAGCGGGATGAAAATGCCAGTGCTGCTCTTCATACATACCGGCGGTCAAAACAGTTACATAGAGGACCGATGACCATAACTAACTTAGGAAGAATGGTTGAAAGATTTGAAACAGCAGAAATTCTTGATGTGAACCAGGCCGATGACGTAAAGTTATCAAGCAGGAACCAGTTGAAGAAGTTGCAACTGCCTTTATGGATCAGGAGATAGCTAATAAGAAGATTATCAGTAGTGCACGTTCAATATCACGACAAACAGATACCCCGTTCTCGAAATCCCCGGGGGGGGGGCACCTCGAAATGAAGATGAGATGTTTCCGGCATAGTGGTTGGATCTTGCCACTATGTGGGTACACGAAAAGGAGGGGGATCTGGCTCCTCCCATCAATGACGGGACGTTTTTCCTTCGTGAAGGTTTGTGCCGTGGCCGATGATGACCCTTAGAACTCAACCACAGTTCCTGCCAGTGTTGCTGTTGCGCCGTTCCGGTCATTCAGTATTATTTATCTGTGTGCCTTCGGGCGGATTGGAGAGTCAGTGATATGACTTACCCCGTTCTTGACGATGCAGAAGATATTGCATAAGATCCTGAAATTTTATTCGTATAAGATAACATCCATTAACTGATGGCACTGATCTGAATCTTGGAAATTTTTGGTTGTGAGGCGGTCCTGGTTTACTTGAAAGGCGTTGTGTATCAAGTACATGCTCCTGACATTTCTACTATAAAAGATGAAATAACGTTACATGTTCGACTAAATGCTGATATTCTGCGAGCCACCGTCTGAAACCTCGTAATTATTGGAACATCAAGTTGGGGGTCACCTTGAACCAAATTTGTAAGTTGCTATAATAAACGTTTTTTATTGGTATTTGGTGTGTTTGCTATTTACTATTTCCATTGGCAGTTATGTATTCTTTTTTTCACATATTATGCTGTTGCAGCGCCGGGATTTTCCCTATCGGCGTTTTTTGGGACTTCTTTTCTTGATAAATTGTAACCGCATACTTTAATATGCATGGTGGCCAAATTTTGTTATATTTCCTCCAGTCCAGCTATAGGGTTCCGAACACCTCCTGTTATTTCTTGATCATGTATATTTTCAGAAAAACCTTCTGCTTCTTAATTTATATTTCTTATAAAAAGTTTCACTTCTACAAGTTAAAATTGTTGCTTTTGTTATGAAAGGAAAATAACATTCTTGCTCTCTTTCATTCCTGTTTTCATGAAACGCAAATATGTTGTTGCATAAGAGCAAATTTTATCTCTCTCACACATTAGAATTATGAATAAAACTGCAGCCAAATTTAATTTTAAAACGTTTTTTATTTTATATTGTATTTACTAGACGAAATTAGCATTCGAATTTGTTTTTCGGAAATACAAAAGTTAAAATGAATGCCATTATTAGCGATAGAATCGTCTGATGTCGAATTTATGTAATTCGTTTGCAATTTCAACGTTCAAATCAAATATAATGAGAAAACTTAAGATTTATTAAAATTAAAGCGTGATTATATTCTTGTCCTTGAGTTACTTTTCAAGGAATTACAGTAGAAGTAAATAATAAATAACAACCGATTTGGGAGAAATATAACAAAATTAATCTTTGTTTTATTCTATTTATTTTAGACTAGCCGCCTTTGCGACCAGCCGGTTCACCAATCTTAATGCTCGTTAAAATTTTAATAATTAAATATTTTATGTAATTCCTACTTTAATAGCTTCTTCGTCAAAATATTTCAAAACTTCAAATTTTGATAGTCATATAATTCACTTATAATATTATAAAGGTCTTCAGCCATAACGTAATATGTATCTCTCTAATTTTCTGTTAGCTCCCGTAGAATTTATGCTTTAAATTAAAGTGGAAAGGACTAATCTGCAATTAATAAAATAATATTTTTTACTGAAATAAAGCCTTTTTTATAATATAATTACTGAAAACAGAGTCACTGAGCATTTAAACCTTATGGGCACTAAAGAATATCTTTCTTAAGTTATGTAATATCTCAAAAATTTTTCAGCAAAATTTTCGCAGACTCATCATGAGCAGATCGATTCATTAACAATGTTTAATTTTAAAGGCATCAAACACTAAGAAAATAAACAGAATTTTTTAAAATAATCGGTCGAAAACAAGTAAAAAAAAATTACTTAAAAAACGATGTACTTTAACTAACATAAAGACAATTTAATTACAAAAGCATACAACTAACCTAAAAATAATTTCAATCAAGTCCACATGAATTGAAAATACTTGTCAACAATCAAAACACAATGCGCATGCGTAAATTTTAAACGCTAGTTATGATAACGCAAATGCGTGAATTTTTCTAAGACAGTTGGGGTAACGTTATGCAGATTATACATTTTTAATTTCCTTTATTCTGTTTTATTTTAATTCAAAAATACTTCAGAATGAATCTGAAAGATCGATTCATTAACAATGTTTAATTTTAAATACATCCAACATTAAGAAAATAAGCAGAGTCGTTTGAAATAATCGGTCGAAAAATGTTAAGCCTAATACATGTACCAAAATGGTATGGAAAAATGTTAAGGTATACATGTACCAAATTCGGTAGCTGTAGGTAAAATGGTCTGGCCTATAGAGCGCCAACACACACACACACACACATTGAGCTTTATTATATAGATAGATAAAGAAGGAGATTAAATGAAGAACGCAACATGTTTTAGTTTCCATTGTAAAATAATTTTGAACTCTACATCGTATATATGTGTAAAGAATGTAGTTAAATAATTGTAAATCAGAATTCTACGAACATTTTGAGAAATAACAGTTTTCGTGAGACATTATAAAAAAATTGAAATGATCCATTATTTTGAATTTTATCTTAGTTTTCTAAGTTTTGTTGCAATTTGTGACGTTTGTTTTTCAACACAAAATATTAGCATTTAAAATTGTAAACCCAAAATTTGCACAATTCTTGCATAATAATTAGTCTTACATGTCATTAAAAATAGTTTTTCTGCGATATAAAATTTCCCATGTGATTTTACCTTTCATTTTTTTAAACTTAAAAAAATGAATCACAATGTTAAAATTTTTATTTATTTTTTTCTTGTATGCGAAGTATCTAAAGAGAAAATATTGTAATTGTTAAAAAGTTTATAAGATTTGATCTGGTTGAATCTTCGCTTTTCAGACCTCTCTGATTTCAAAGGCCACATTTTTTGGAATATATTTGTCCGCCCATCCGTCTATCTATTTGCTTCTGTCTGTGAATACGGTAACTCTGAAACGCTTTTAGTAAGATAAAATCTGATAGAGGATCTCTACGTCAAATGTGCAGATGTTTAACCATTCAAACTGAACAAAATCTGTTCAGAATGTCTGCTCTACTGTCCGAATTCCTTCCGCTGGTGTGGCGTGGTATGGAGAAGGGAGTGTCAGCTCAGGTGTCGTCCTCGTCATCTGACCGCAATTCAAAATTACGAGGTTCGTCCCAAAATAGCTCTAGTGTTGCTTTAAAACGGGACGATAATATAACTAAACTAAACTACTGTCCGAATATAAGTTAACGCGATAACAACAAAACGAAAACAGCTTGAAGGTAAAATTTGATACCTTATTTAGCATCTGTAGTGAAAATATATATCAAATTCGTCAATAGGTTAAACATTTCTAGCACAAGCATGTAAGCGCGATGACTCGAAAATGCAAAAATTTAAATATATAAACTTTATTATTATTATTATTATTTGTGACTACTATTCTAGCTATATGTCAAATTTTGGCTTTAATAGGTGAAATAATATATTCAACATGCATATTCGATGTTTTTTGCTTTTGTATTAGCCACATTCTAGCGATAAATAGCCGAAGATCGCACGCTAATAGGCTGTATCAAAATTACATTTCACGCATCGTTTTCAATTATTAAAATACAAGTATATTAATTAGAAAATATACAATACAGTTTCTGGGAGATCTCTCTCACTAGTTTAATGTTAAAATGAAACTTCAAACAGTTTTCTTGTTTCCTTTAATTTCTCACGGAAAGGCTTTTCTCAATATTATGCTACGAAAAAAAAAAAAAAAAAAAAATCGAGGGGGGGGGGGAGGTTAAGTCGAAAACAAAATTCTTGCATTCTCTTTAACTCTTAAGGTGGCCAAGCTGCCTCTTTTAGTGTTTCATGCTCCTTTTGAAAGTAAACAACATGCATATTTTCTTAAAACTCCGCATCTAAAATCTTTTTATTTTTTAAGAATGCTAAGTGGGTCGATTGATTGATTTCAAAAATAATTTTTAAACTTTAAATACTTGAAATAAAGATAATTTGAAGCTTAGAAAATGCGTTAAATTGATAATATAACTATCAAGTCCTTCTTTTCTGTAAACTGCTTAATATAATGACAAAAATGCAACGACTGAAGCGATCTAGCAAAATATTGACAAGAAAAGCCATTTAAGCTTCAAACATTACCATTTCATTGTTTGTTTCTGAAATATTCGATGTGTCGGTGAAATCTCCTTGCTTTGTGTTTGACATTTTGATTAATAATTCTCTTTAGATAGCTCCAAAAATATCAAAAAGGCCTTACTCTCTAAACAACTTTCTGTTTACTTCAGAATTTAAATATTCAAAGAATTTTTGATATTTTATACAGGAGACTTCATTCTTCCTATTGGAATATAATTACTTTATTACTTTGCCAAAGATTGCTTCATAAAGGTTTAAATCAAAATTCAGTTGTTCTGTTTATATATTTAAAGGTATTTCTACTAAAATTCTCCTTTGATATAATATTTTTTTCATTAAGTGTTTAATAATAGGTGATATATATTCAGCAGAATTTTTTTTTTTTCAATTCTGATCTAGGCTTCTTTTCCGAAACAATATATTTAAAACTTTCTTTAAAATATCAAACGTCCCAGGTTAAATGTTCTAGCGAATTTTTATTATTTTCTTACATTAAATATGTACTCAAAATTTGGATGAAATGCACTAGTTTACATTCGAAAAAATAGTTCATCTTAAAATAAAGAACTTTTATCGATTTAAATATTCATAGAAACTTCGAAGATGTTAAAATGTTTCATAAAAATTAAATTTTAATGAGAAGATACAAGCTTTCCATATCACATTTTGCTCTGTTTATAAAATAATAATAATTCCAAATTGCTTCTGATTTTCAAATCTTTATCCTGTATCATAAAATCATAATATCCAATTTTGGCTCATTAATAAATATTTATCATTAAAAACATTAGTTTCGGAAATTTAATACTTCATTAAAGTAATTTGTGAAGAATTAGTATTTTTATCCTTTAATATACATAGAATAGGTTATATGGTTATATATATATATATATATATATATATATATATATATATATATATATTGATTTAAAAGTAAAAAATATATTTTTATACATTTATATTTTATTGATAAAGAATTTTATTGTGTCATTTTAAAAACAAATAATATTTTAAAAGAGATGTTCTACTATAATGATTCAGATGTTTCAGATAATTTTCAGATGTTCTACTATAATATCTTTCAAATAATGCTTCATTTTTTTTTCAGAATGAAACTGTGACTAGCATCGTATCAAAGATAATTATTATTTTCTAAAAAAAGGAAGATGACAAAAAAAAAGCGAGTTTTATTTATATAAAATGGATTGAATCAAAATCGTCTGATATGTAATATGTATCATCTATTATCAGAAAGATATAATTTTTGCTTGAAAGAATACTGCATAAAATATGGCCATTATGTCTTCATTCAGTCTGAAATAAACATATTTCATTTTTTGAAAAATATTGGAACCCAAAGTTGCAATTGAAATCATAAAAGAGTTTACCGCTTCATATTCGAAAATATTACTTGGGTAAACTCTTCATAGTAGAAGTATATATGAAAAGTGAAAATATTTATTATTAAAATATATTTTCTTTTAAATTTATCATAAATGTAAAAGTAAAAAAAAAAATGTTTTGCTTTTATTACAAAATTTAATTTCAAATTAATTTCTTACTCAATAAATTTAAAACGAATTTCAGTCTTAAATAATTATTAAAAAATTTTTTATCAAGCAAACTTGAATTTTAATTCTTTTTTTGAAGATCCTATATACCAGAATTGAAATCAACTTTAAGGTAGAAATCAAAACAAACTAAATTTAAAAATAAAAAAAAGATAGAACATTTAAAAATTTTATTGACTTATTTGGATTTCAGAGATTTTCATTCTGGCTTTTTTACGAGAATATATCCAAGTATGATGGACACTGAAAAGCATTGTAACCAAGGAAGATGAAATTCGACATATGTTTGACCAATACATCTCTATCATATTTTGAACAAATGCATCAAAATGATGAATGCCTGTCCACATGTCTTTTAGTGCGTATGCGAACATGATATAAATGAAATATGCAAGAAGCTTGATTGGGTGGATTTCAGTATATGCTATTTGCAACAAATTGAAGATTTTCTTTTAATATTTTTTAATTAAATGAATCGAGGTATAATTTTTGTATTTAATCTTTATTTTAAAACTCAACATTGATTAGATTCTACTGGGATTAAGTTTGCTAATTAGATATGTGCTCTACGCTAAAGGACAAAATTAAACGCATATAATTCCGTATTATGGTGTGTAAGAAATTAAAGGAGGAGCACTTCATGAATTAATTTTTTGTGAGAATATTTTTTATATAATCTTGACGTGGATGAGTTTTCATTTATTCTTTTTAGTTACTTGGATGATTTACACATACGCAAAGAAGAACGAAAGTTGTTCTCAAGGTAATGGATAACTGTTTTATTTCATATATCTGAATAAAAATATAAAGTAAATTACGAATTGTAGATTATTTGTTGGGATCATTGTCTCATAAAATATGCAGACTAGAAAATAAATTTTGTTGAAAATGGTGATCAAACGTTACTTGAATGATATTTATAGTGAATTTATCATAAAAGGATATTTCTACAACTTTCTTATTTCATAGCGAAGTATTTATACTAACGATGTTTTGGACCAAATAATTCTACTGATGAAATATAAAATATTATCTTGAATGCAACCGTGTGTAATAAAGTATACAGAAATACATATAAAATGAAATGATTCCTTTAGAAATAAATTATCTTCATTTAAAAAATAAAAGGATAATTTGAAGATTTAAATCACAATCTCTTAGAAGTAAAAATAATGAATTACAAGAACTTATGCAATTACAAATTATTAAATATATTCTAAATTGAAAAAAACGCCTTTTTTATATAAGCATTTAGTATTATATAAAAATTTTATTCAAGTTTCTATTTGTTGTTTTCTTTGGTATTCATTCTTTCCGCCAGATAAAATTATATTTTACAATTTTTATAAATTCAAAGTGAAATCTACATTTTATTTATATAAAATGTTAACGTAAGTGGAACAGAAATTATCCTTATTACACATTTTTCAATGGAAAAAATATAATAGATACAAACTTTAAGTATTTAATGCTTTACTTATCTACTGTTATATATGCACGGTTGAAAAAAAAATAGCATTATCAGCACTTAGATACAATAAGAAAACTCATTCGAAATCTCCAAATTCCGAAGTAACATTTCATAAAGAAATCAAAAACTTCAAACGATCCTTTTTAAAATATCGATAAAGAATTCAAATTTAGTTTAAATAATTATATTTAGAAATGTGTATTCTGTTAAAAAATTATATGAATTTCAGTTCGATACATTCGACAATCGGATCATATATTAAGTAAAATAGTATATTCGAGCTTTATAAAAATATTTATACTTTTAATATTCCGGGCGTTAAAACCAGTTGGCTTTATTTCAAATTTTAAAGCAAAAAGTAATAAATATCATTGAGTTTTTGTCGAAAATATCGAATGCAACTCCAAAGAGATCAGATGTTGTTCACATTTAGAAATGAGCATTTATTTCTTTGATTTTATTATTTCACCGGTGGAATATGGCATCAGTTCAGAAATATAAGTAGATCAGAATTTTAAGTCACGTATTTCGCAAAAAGTGCTTAGAAAAATATTCCGAATTTTATTTTGTTACTGTATGAAGCTTCTTTTTCGCAGAAATTGTGGAATTCTTCAAAAATTGTTCGAATCTACTTTTCTAAAGAAGGACATTGAATCTCGAGACGAATTTATATGATGTTCTAAAAAGAAAAGCTTTAAAGAAAGAAAGAAAATACTTTCCTCAAATTCCTTGTCTCTGGAAATAAATAAAGATTTCTGTTATTTCATTAGTTCTGTACTACTTGTACCTGTTCTTGTTCTACTTAGCTTAAAAATCCTTTTTTTATAGTCTGAGACATTTCTGATAAAAATAAATAATAATATCGATTGAAACAAACGATTTTTTAAACTGTCCATAGTAATTTTTCCTTCATAAGTCATTGTTATATAAATATATTTAATTTTGTTCACGAAAACTGAAGAAATATTTTAATCTCAGTTTTATGTTTTGCTTTGTTGTTCGTGATGTAAATTATATTCTGTTTTGATGTTCTTCTAGAATTCTGTTAATGTATTTCCCCAACTGTTCTACGTATGCATTCTTGTTCTTTAATAATAAAAAAATATATTGTTACAAATTGTGTAAAAATTAAAACTCGTAAGCATATTTTGGATTATTTATGAAATTAAAAAATATTTAGTAAAAGTTGAAAATTCCAGGAATTGATATTAGCTAATATAAACATATTTCTGGGGAATAATTTGTTACAAAATTGTTTCCTAAAACCGGCAAAATATTCGTTAATTTCTAATTAATTCAATATTTAAGTAATTTTGCTCTTCGGAAAATTGGCAATATTCTTTCTTTTGCCTTATATGATAACTTGCAAAGTTTCACACAGTTCAGTTTTGTTTAATAAGAGAAGAAGAACATACATACATACATAATGACATAGGTATTTACAGTGGCTCAAACAATTGAGAGTACACCTTACTTTTACTTAATAAATCTGCCTTTCACTATAAATAACACATTACCGAGAAGTGCATATGTATTTTTTTGTTTACACATAACAAATGGTTTAATTTAAAATAAAACAAAGAAAAATCAACTAAAAAATTCTAAATTGAAAAGTTTCTGAAGCATTTTAAATGAATATATGCAGATTTTTGTCACAAAAAAATTGAAAATACACTAATGAAATTTTTATAATATCTCGCATAGAAAGACAATGTCATTATTTAGTTTCATGTCTTCGACCAATTTTTGATGGTGTCTAAAGATATTTTACCCCTTTCTTCTTGCAACCCTTGTTTTAAATGGGTTTTGTTTCTAATCTTGTCTTTATGGACCACTGTGTGTGGCACAAAGATATTCAATGACATTGATGTAGGGGTACTGCGGTGGTTTGTGTAAATGCTGTTTACAATGAAAAAGTCACCATATTTTGATGTTATGTGCAGTGTGTTTAGGATCATTGTCCGGCAAGAAAAGGAAATCTCCATCCAAATCAAATTTTTAACACTTTCCTTTAGATTGCTGCAACCGTTTAGTTAATCCAACTTGCTGTGGAGATTTTTCAAATCATAGACAGAAGTGTAAATGCTGAAACTGTGCGAAATGTATTTAGATATTCTAAATATAAAAGTCGAATTGTTAGAGAGAAACCGTTCATCAGCTTGCAAATTCAGAAATAGCGTTTGAACTTCGCGAAAACTCATCAAATGAAGGCCAATAACTTTTGGAAGAAAGTTGTATTTAGTAATGAAAGAAAACTCAATATTTTTTGGCAGTGACAGTCGTTGCACCGTATGGATAAAGCTTAATACTGCTTTGGATACAAAAAAAACTTCCTACAATAAAACATGGTGGAGACTCCACCATGATTTGGGGTTATATGGCTTCATCCAGGGTAGGAAATTTAGTTCTTATTGATGGCACTATAAACCATATGGTTTACTTGGATATACTTCGCAGCAATCTAAAGGTGAGTGCTAAAAATTTGAGTTTTCATGGAGATTTCACTTTCTAGCAGAACAATAATCCTAAATAGAATGCACGGAACGTCAAAATGTTGTCTTTTTTCATTCAAACAGCAGTTACACACATATACCACAACCCGCCAACATCAATATCATTGAATATCTATGGGCCACACTCGAAATACTTGTCCAAAAACATGAAATTAAAAACAAAACCCATTTGAAACAAGTGTTGCAAGAAGAATGGGTTAAAATACCTTCAGATACCACCAAACATTTTTAGAATCTGTACCACGACGTTTAGAAATATTACAAAGGCAAAAAGTCATGCAATTAAATATTGACACTTTCTTTGTATGCGAGATATTATAAAAATTTCATTGGTGTATTTTGAATTCTTTGAGGCAAATATCTGCCTATGTTTATTTAAAATTCTTCTGAAACTTTTCAGTTTAGAAATCTTTCGTTGATTGTTCTTTGTTTTTACTTTAATTCAAACTATTTTTTGTGAATAAAAATAAAAACATGTTTGGGGTAATTTTAATGAAATGAACTGAATTGTGATATTTTTTATCAGTACCTCTTCTTTATTTAAGAGATATTTCTATCTTTATTTTTACGAATAAAATTCAGATTTCTTCAATAAATTTTGGTACAAAAACAGCAATGTGAATTTCATTCGTCTTGCTATATCCGTTTCTGAGTTATCATGTTTGTAAACCAACAATTATGTTTTTTTAGGAATTAGTAAAATCTATAATTAGAATATTCGTTGAAATATTCCGTTGCCAAAAAAAAGTATCGGAATTTTTGAAAATTACAATAATTTCTGTTACTTAATTCAAATAAAAGAAAATAAATGTCCAGAAAAAGTGGTATTCTTGACATTCCTACATATTTTCAATCTGTGGAAACTAAGCATACTACAAAGTAAACGATAACTTATTAATTTTAAATGGTTTTGAATTACAGAGTAATATAAGGCAGAAAAGTTGAAAATGTCCACCGAATTTGTAGAGGAATACTGTAATGGTAAGAAATGGGAACTGAATTTCTACTTCAGAATAATATCCTTAAAACTAAAGGTAGAAATATAATTAAAACTATAATATTGCTTCGTCACAAAAAAAAAAAACGATTTTCCCGTTTATCATTTTTTGTTATCTACATTGGTTGTTATGAACCAATCACATATTTGCAATTTATTTCCTGTTAACCCTTTAAGGGGTCATTTTTTTCCAGTCATTTTATGTTAAAATATTTTTAGGCTTGAAATTAGAATAAGAAAAGGGATTCATTTAGCTTATTAGATAAATTTAATTTGATTCATTAATTAATTTGGTTAATTAATAATTAAGTGACAAACCAAGACACATCATTTTGTGTGAGATAAAGAACTGAAGCA
Organism: Argiope bruennichi; assembly: GCF_947563725.1. NCBI lineage: Eukaryota > Metazoa > Arthropoda > Arachnida > Araneae > Araneidae > Argiope > Argiope bruennichi. The sequence goes on from NC_079157.1 coordinate 8,682,833, forward strand.
TCGAAGTTTCTGTCTTTCTAAAAGAATTTGTCAGAACTTATGCAAACCTACATAATTTCATACAGAGATTGATAAATTTGGTGGGAAGCATACTTCCCACGGCCTAAGAAAGGGTTAATAGAATAGAAATCTCTGAAAAAATGGTATAAAATGAATGTACTGAACCCAGGTCTTTACAAAGCGCGGAAAAGATTCTCAATTTCAGGGGATCTCATTTTTATATAATTTACTACGGTTACAACCATAGTTAACACAATATTCAGAAGAGGACTTATTTCTTTCGAAGGCAAAACTTCTCTGTGGAACATGCAATGCGTACAGACGCACTGAGGCGATTTTTGTTTTACAAGTGTTTGCATACCTTGGAATCTTCAGGACATTGAACGAGCACCATCGGTGCATATTCCGACGCAATTTTTCCATTCTATGTTTGCCTAGTTCATAAAATCATTTAAAATAGCAAATACTGAGAGGGCCGTTGTTTTGAGCTCTATTGGTTTGCAGAAAAGTAGTTCTTCCATTATTGACATATTATCACAAAATCGAACATAGGCAATTAAATGAGCATCTTTATTACTATATGTTGCTTCATCAAGTTGCACTGAAAACAATTTGTCACGCAACTGCGAGAAAAGCTGACACTGTACATCTTCAGCTATATAACCAATTAGACGAGCAACAGCATCATTTGAAACAGGTACGGACTGCAATTGTTTTGAAAAATTATATCTAAACATAGTTTCTACAATCTCAAATGCTCCTGGCAAAATAAGCTCTTCACCAATGGTGTGAGGTTTTTTACATCTGGCTATTTTATATGAAACTTTGTAAGATGCAATTAAAGCTTTTTTTTTCACTGACAAAATTATTTTTTTAAAAAATGATTTTTGCTTTTTATATGATTTTAATTTTAATTCAAAGAATTCTCTGGGTTTGTTGACGTACTCACTATGAAGCGTTTCCAAATGTCGTTTAAGTTTATTAGGCTTCATGCTGCTGGCGGCCAACATTTTTGAGCAAATAATACACAGGAGCCTTTCTTCTTCATTTATTTCAGTACTGTTAAACCCAAAATTTAAGCATTCTTGAGAATATTTTCTTGATTTTTTATTTTCATAACCACGATCGTCTGTGTACTTGTTAATGCTTGACTGTCGTCTAATGTTACTTACTTCCGCTTAAAAATTTATCCATGAGTCTGCATAAATCTGCTGCCGTGAATATTTAATATGGTGAATTGCAATTAACACGAAAACATATATAACATACACATTCACGAAATATTCGATAGCGAGAGAAGGATCGACTCGAATGAGACTGGTTGGAATTGAAACTTGCGTTATCAAACATTTCCCTCTTCCTATGAGAAAACATCTGCGCGTGTTCGAGACGGCATCGGTCGTGTGGATTCTCTTCCACAAACATTACTTATTTTTTTCTGTTTTGTTTAGTCATGCTTCTGTTTTATTCTTTTATTATTCGAAAAAATCTATTCTGGTTTCTAAATTTAGCTCACTCCGTCTAGGTTAACTTTCATTAACGAATTTTTTACTTTCATATCCTTTTAACGTTATCTCCCTGTTTGGCTTTCATTTCAAATATAATATTTAAATTTTCTCCGCTTTCATTCGCTTCATCTGTTCACTGCCCGCTTTGCAAAATGCCAGATGTGGTTTCTTGCCAATGTTGGCTCGCGTTTACTCTTTTTTTCGCAGTTAGTTAAAAATAATTTCAAAACAGAATACAAAATACTCAATATACATTATTGTGGTATACTTTTTATTGTAAGCGGGGGGGGGGCGAGATGAAAATTATGATTGAAAACTGGGCCACGAATACTGAAAGGTTGAGAAACGCTGGATTAAAACAAGGGAAGTGGTCTCTCGAAACCTCCTCACATGCCCTCTTGTATAATGCGTTATTCTTCTTCCTTCTGTGCAAAATGGTAGGCTTTGGGCAAAGTTGTGAAGATCACGAACTATCGGATTTTTATTTTTAGTCCCTTATGTGAGAATTGTGTGTTTTGAACATAATGAAGAAAACAGAATATGCATTTTAGACACTTTTTTCGATCGACTTAAACCATAATTTAACAGAATAGCGATTATAATGATCACAAACTAAAATTCATTCACTTAAGTCAGCGTTCATTCACTTAAGTCAGCAAAGTATGTTAGTACATACTTTGAACATACAAACAGCATTCAGTACATAGAGCGCTTACATATATGCGAAGTACAGACCGAACTTCGACGGAAATGGTTAAACCATTCCCAATGATGCTCGGATAGATAAACTTTCTATGAGGAATCAAAATTTGATCGAAATCTGCAAATTTTATCTCCTATAGCAAAGCATTTTTTGAGATATCGTGTTCGTAAAAAGAGTTCCTTTTGGAGTCGGTGAGTCCGAAAACGTGAAAATTCATCAAAATCGCGAAGTCGAATCATTTAGATCAATCCTTCCTTCTGATATATCTTGCATATGAGAATGTATGAAGTAGCCATTAAAAATGAAACAAAATATTCAACATACATCAAAATTTCGAAGTTGAGTATTTTGATTTATAATACTTTTGTTTTACATACTTTGTACATGTGAACATGTGAAAGGGCTATTAATATTGAAACAAAATATTCAGCATATATCAAACTTCCGGGTACAATATTTTGACTTACTATAGTTTCTTTCAGTATATTTTTCATATGATAATATAAGAAACGGCCATTAATATTGAATCAAAACATGCAGCTTACATCAAAATTCCGAGGTTCAAAATTTTGATTTACAATATAGTTTATTTTTCCAATACTTTGCTTATGAGAATGAAAGAAAAAGTAACTAAAATTGGAACACATCAATCAACATGCATCAAAAGTTCGAGGCTGAATATTTCTTGTACTTTGCACATGAGAATGTAATGTTGATTACGAATGAATGAGAATGTAATGTTGAATGTATTGAAACAAAACATTTAACATACATCAAATTTTCGAGGCTAAATATATTGATTTACAATTCTTTCTTTCGGTATACTTTGCAGACGAGAAAGTAAGAAAGGGTCATTAATATTGAAACAAGGTGCAAGATATCTTGACAGTTTGATTATTATCATACTAACCTATCATATTACATTAAAACCTCCCTGGTAAAAATGTACTACAACGGTCCTGAAAGTGTTAAAATACCATTTTTTTTTATATATGCGTAAATATGCGTATATTACTGTAAAAATATTAGTTTTCAGTAAATTTTAAAAATCGTTTGGGATTGTAATTTTTTTGATTAAATAAAAAAAATCTATTAATTCTTTTTCTGATTAATTTAAAAATGAAGATATTTTAACTAAAAACAAAACTAGAGAATTCATGATAGAAAGAGTTTGTTCAAAATGGCTGTATTCATATTCCCAACAGTAAAAGCTTACTGAAGTTGCCACTCACAAACTTCAGCCAGATTTTGCTTACTTCTTCTAATGTAATTCCTTGCTGTAAAAAATAAAAATAATTTTCTGCAACTTTTAAAAATCGTTTCGGACAATCAGGAATATTTCGAGTAAATATAACTTTTATGAGTTTTTTCTGATTTACTTAAAAATAACGGTATTTCATTTAAACTAAAATTAAAAATATAAATGATCGAAAGAGTTTGTTTTAAATGACTGTCTTCATATCCCATTCTATAAACACTTAAATTATCACTCACAAATTTCAATTAAATTTTGCCTCATTCTTTTTATATAAATTGGCTCTGTAAAATAATTTTTCTAAAATTTTCTAAAGTCGTTTGGTCTTCTGTAATTTTTCGATTAAATGCAAAATTTACGAATTCTTTCCTGATTTATTTAAATATATTTCATTTTAACTAAAAACAAAACTGCATATGATAGAAAGAGTATCTTTATTATAATTTTTCAATAATCCGAAGAAGAAAGAAATAACAAAAATAAAGATTAAGATATTTGTATTTCTTTCACGATTACATTTACACATTTTAACTTTCAAAAATTAATTTAACAAAATATGTGATGATTTCAACCTTTTTTACATATGTTTGCTCTCTTAAGGTACTTCTAAATTAGTTCACATATGCTGATGCATAAGAAAAGCATTAATTAAATTTTTTAATAACTAATTAAGTATTTAAATTTTCTATATTAAAAAATATAAAAATATTTTTTTCCTGGGCATTATTAGATATATCATGTAGTTCTTTCAAAAAGTTTGCAAAAGAAATTTTCTTTTCTTTCACATTTACATTTGTAAAAATTAAATATGCTTTTTCATTTTATTAACAGTATGTATAAATTATATTTTCATTCCACTGAATTGTTAAAAATGCCACTAAATGTGTTAAAAGGTATCAGGAATCTGGTCCATCAGTATGATAAATGCTTGAACATTCATTGCGGTTATATCAAAGAAAGTACCGATGTTTTGAACATAACTGAATGTATTAAATCCATTTTTCTTCATATTGAGTGACGTTTTATGGCCGATCTGTACATAAAAAATGACCCTCGTATTTACTTAATTTTATTTAGTCCAATACATTTGAAGCCAACTGACAAAAGTGAAAAATTTCTGCATTTTCATCAATTACAAGTGTAAAAATTAAGCAAATTATCAAACCATTTCATGTTTATTTTATCACATTAATGAGTCATTAAATCATTTAAGCCAGTAATTGTTTAGTTTCTTTTTAATCTAATTAAATGGCTTCTTCTGTTTCGAAATTGTGCTGTCCTAATGATTCAATTTAGAATATATAAAATACTTTAGGCGTTTGAGATTATGTGCAATTTTTGCATCCAATTATAACGTATTTGAATGATTTTATTTCCTCTCTTAAGTTTGGAAGGCGATAATTAGATAATTCACTCCACAAAAGCAAGATGATTAAAGGAGTTAATCCCATTCATTTTTCCATTATCAAATCTATTATTGAAGTAATTTGCTTTATTTGATACATTAAATTTCATTTGCCGCTTTCTTGTAATTAAATATTATGCTCTTAAGAATGAATTTTGCAACTCAATATCATTAAATTAGGTATTTTTTAAACTTCGTTTAATAAGTTTATAACAGTTAATTATATTTTCTGGCTATTTTCAGGTTGAGATATATTTTTACATTATAACTAGCATTTGTTCTGATATATTATTTGAAAAATCCAGGTATTAATTTGATTTGAATGGAGGATTTTTATTTTTCTTGCTAGAGTTTTCAAAAATTTATTTTCTATTGAACCGATTTTATTTAGCGTTTTAAACCATTGTTTATTCTTTCATGCAATATATACGAGGATATAACTTTGTCATTAATTTCATTTCTTAATTTTGTGAAATTATAGTTGGTTCTATGTAAGCATTTAAATCATTAAATTTAATATCAAAATACTGTTCTTTTGAAAGCCTCAAATTTTCATTATATTCATATTTTCCGCTCATATTATATAAGATCAAAATTTAGTCGCCTTTAACGACCAACTAATTAGCAAGAAATATTGATTTGCATTCAATTTCAATTAAATCTCTTATGCATGCCATTCTATTTACAAAATATTTCTAAGCAGCAAATTGTGACAGACGTGAAATTTGCCTTATGTCGATAACCTTACGCCTTTTCTTTTTAATATGTATATGTAACTTCTTAATAGAGTCTTGTTCATGATATTATGGGCTAATGAAATTTTATTATTCAAATAATCAATCATATAATTGTGCATTGTTTTTCATGATACCAAACAGTTAGTAAGATTGGTGAATATAATGTGTATTCCAAGAACGGCATCATACCAGCAAAAAACTCATTAATATTTAAATAAAAATTAGAATTTCACTGGAAAAATAAGAAAAAAGAAAATAAGTGAATATAGAAAACAAAGTAAGTAGACAACATATACTGGGTATAAAAAGATATAGAAAAAGAGAAAAAGAAAAAAAAATTAAGAAAAAAAATTTAGAAAATTAAGAAGGAAAATTATAGTAAGGAGGGGGGGGGGAGGCAGAAAAACCGAAGAAGTAAAAAAAAAGGAGAATAATAAAAATTATAGCATTTTTAGTAGAAAAAAATTAAAAATAAATAAAGGAAAGAAATATAATAAACAAATTAAAACAAATAGACTTAACTGTTGTTAACATTTCATTGGTACTGTAAATATACTATCTAATTCCTCACACTGCTCAACTGCGCTGGCAATAGTAGTTCTACTTTAGCTTTCCATAATGGAAATTTTTTTTATTGGATATTTAAATTAGCAGAAAAAATTCAGTGCAATAATAAATTATGTAATCGGAATGAAGGCAAAAATATATCTTAAAATGTGTCCTCATTTCGAAAAAAGTTGTATGACTATTTAACTGTTATCTTTAAATAGACATTGCTTTATTAATTTTAAAATGATGTAAACGTTTACATTAAGTTCGTTTTTTTCCCATGCAATTTTTAGCATTTTTGTAATTCAAATTTAATTACTGCTAATCCTATGCATAATAATTTTTTTAAAAAAATTATCGATAAATGTAACCTAATATGTATATATATATGATTAATCAAATGTATAAAGCATTTTATATAGTTAAAAATAATTTAAATTAAACTTTCTCATTAATTTTTCTTCCAAAAATTTTATATTTTTTTCTCATTTAATAAATAATATTTTCTTGGGTGACATGATTAAAAAATATTCGAAGATTGAAATTAATTTATATTTTTGCTCAAGCTTTATTTGTTGAATATTTTGTTAAATAAATTTTGATTTAAAATTGATACTTTTGTGCTGTAATACATCCGGAAGCTATAGGAAAAAAAAATAACAAACTATTACTTCATTTTAACATAAATAAAATTCTAAATATGAGTTTTAAAAGTTGTACCTATGTACGAATTCAAGCCTCAAAATTTGTACCAAATTTGGTAACTTAGAGAAAACGGTATATCTTGTAAAGCGCCATTTTATTTTATTATTAGAAGAGATCCGCTATTTTAAAAATAAAAAAAGCGAGTAATAGAAGGAGGCGGTTAATCTGAAATATTCGAGCACAATGTGAATATTTAAAAAAAGATTATTTAAAGTTTCATATTTGATTTTTTTATTATTTTCAGCAAAAATAATGAATGCATTAAAAAGTTGATGTTTTGTAAAATTATGAGTTTTTTAAATTTAATATTGTTAATGTTTGAACAGGTTCCTATGATAGAATTTTGTTCCAAAAACTATTTTTTGGGAAAATTCATTGAATTTTATCCTTGCATTTATATTGGTTTCAAAAGCTATTTTACATAATTAAATTCTATTTTCGCAAGTTCTAAACTCATAAATTAAAATCTAATGCTTAATTTTTGTTCAGATTTTGTATAATAACTTCTCAATAAGTTCTGAAGTTCTTGAACTGGTGAATAAATAATTTATTCTTTTAGAGATATTTTATAGTTATTTTAGTGCTTCAAAATGTGAAAAACATTTCGTGTTATTTATTAACTGTGTTATTTATTAACGTGTTATTTATTAACCATTATTTTAAAAAACAGGATAGAAATACAGCTTATTTTTTTAGTTCAGCAACTAAATTGTATATTTCTTGAACTATTTGCACAATTTTAAAAACATCATTTGGCAGATCTCTAAACTAAAAGATTTTTGTGTTACACATTTTTTTATCCTAAAAAAGCGATTTTTCCAATTTTAAAAATCTTTTACCGCTTAACTGGTATATGTTGATTTCATAGATGTTTTTTCAATCTTTTTTACTCAAATATTCAAAAATATAACTATTATCAAATGTTTTTCAAAAATTCATGTCGAACGTAGTCATATGTTAACATGTAGAGTTCATTTAATACTTTAAAAAAAAACATTGATATAGTTCTAAATTTATGATAAGTAAAATGACTTTAAGAATATAAAATAATATACGTATTTCGATTTACAACAGGTATAATAATTATTCATATAACTTTATTTTCAATAGATATTACATTATTAAAACTTTTGCACTTTAAGTCTGAAAGATGCTTTATTGAAATAAATTGATTTATAGAATACCTTTTAGTCTAACTGTTAATACAACGATTTTTTTTTTTTGCTATTTATATATGCCTAACGATCGGAATCATGTTCAACTTACATCAGAATTGAAACTATTTTGAGAATGCTTTTAAATCCAAACTTTTTTCTGATTAATTTGTATTTACTTATCTGAAAATACTTGACAAAAAAATTAATGATCAGGAAACTTTAATTTTGTAGTTATTTTGTTAAACAATAACTGTATCTTTCTATCTATACATAACAAATTCCTTTTATAATATTCCAAATATCTTAAAGAAAATAATTCAGTTGGATTTATTCTGAAAATAATTTTTCAAAAATCAAAACTAAAAGAAAGTTCTCTAATAAGAAAAAAATCAATATCTTTCTGATTCTTTGTAATGATGTTTAGAAACTAAGTAATCATTTTCATTCAAAGTCTTTTGATATATGAACATTTTATTCGTATTTCAGTAAAAAGAAATTTATTTTGACATTAGAATTCCATTTTTTTCAAAATATAAATATAAAACCGAATTTCTCTATTTGTTTGGAATTCTCAAAGGATTTGCTTATTCAAAATCGCTTGCATTCTTTGCTTCTTATTTCATGCATAATAGACAAATTCGGGGATATTTTCCGATAAATACTGTCACATTACTTCGAAAGTTTTTGCCGCTATTAATACAGAATTATCAATGAAAAGCTAGCATTTTTTAAAAAAATATTATGTTATTTTAAGAACCTTTAATAAAGACGAAATACTTTTCTTGTTTACGCTCTGTTTGATTAAGCAAATAAAAGATAATAAAACATGTAATGGAAAAGAAAAGAAGCTATATTGGACATTTTTCGATTAATTCTTTTAAAAATTTAAGATTATTTCTGCAAATATTTTTCTATTTGATCGTTACAACCAAGTTTTGTAAATATTTAAAATTTCCTTTGATAATTAAGCTTGAAGTTTATCAGCCAAATAATTTGAAATATACTGAACTATGTAAATGAAGAAATGTTAATATTGTTAGGAATCTATAGTATTACTTTTCTGCAATCTTAGTATCACAGCTGGAAAGAGAGATTTACACATAATCTTAATGGCTGCTAGTTCCTAACAACCATTAAGAGTATCTGCAAATCACTCAACAATGCCCTTAGGAGCTTTTCATCGGATTTTAAGACAAAAAAGAAGGATCTGGAAAATGCAGGAATTACGGAATTATCACTAATAAAGTTAAGATCTCAACATCCTATTAGAAAATTCCATATCTGTTGGAAACTATAACAGTAGCGCTGATCGTAAAGGGAGTTTTCTAGCTGTGCACTTTGAAATTTTTTTTTTTTATAAATAATGATTTTCTACTTACTTTTTTTGTGAATTTCTAAAAGTGTTTTTCTTTATGCATGCTTTGGATATGTTTCTTCAACCAGTGCTTTGTCTTTATCTGTGGAACAAAGAGTCATTCAGCGTTATATTGTATGTTGGATTACTTGTCTGTCTGTCCCGCAGAAGGGTTTTTCATAACAATACAAAATATACACTATTTATACAAATACTTAATAGTTTGAACGATTTTCTATTACTTAGTTTAACCCATTATGCATGATTTTAACTTTAAAATTTTTAGTATTCTTCAATTTTATATTAAAATTTGCGATATGCATAGAAAAAGGGAAGTTACTAAAGCAATAAGAGACAACCGATAAAAAATCAAAGGAAGAGAAAAATATGGAGACTTTGTTTAAGATTGTCATCCTGAGGATTTAGTTCAATAGGGTATAAGGTGTCCTTAACCTGTTCCATATATTTAACTTTGCATAAACTATTAACAATCAAGAATCTTTGAATCCTGGAAAATTAAATATGATTTAAAAAGTAAAAAGTAATATGCTTTCCCAATAATATTATTTGTTGAAACGTAATTTGAGAAGAAAATGTATGTTCAAACGCAATTAATTTTTCAATGATAATATATTTTGAAAAATTCCTAAAACATATTTATATAAAAAATATCTTCAGAATATATAAACTGATTTTCATACTAATACTTTCATTAGAAAGTTTAATTTGAGTGTAAAGGAAAATGTGATCCTAAATTTTCACCTCCCCAGTTAAGGGTTAAATCTAGCATTTTCTTTTCTATATTTTTTGGCTTTTACACCAAAATTTCTATTTGTTATAATTCATAGTTTATACTTAAAGTTTTTTAAATGTGTTAAAATATATTCTATACTTTGATCTTCTAATTGCTGTTTTTATTATAAACTTATAAAATATAGACAAGTGGAAATTATTTCAAAATTTTGATGCCATTGTTAATAGTCGGTTGTTCCCCTTTTTCTTCTAAATTTAATCTAGTTTTTTTTCTATTTTAACCTCTTTTACTTTTAATCCATTACATGCAAATTTAAAATAAATCCTTATTCGGTTTCATTGATTCCTGTTGCTTTCGAACCCAAGTCAAAATAAACTAGGATATATCATCTCTTTCGAAAAAAAATCAGGAAAAACAGAATTATTGATTTTATTAAAAATTATTTAATTTCTCATATTTGATAATCTATTGCTTATCAAGTATAGTGTTAGTTAGTATTTCCAAGTCAATTTGAGACTTTAAAGTTATTTTAGGAAACTTTTAAAAGAAATCTTTCATAAATCTGAAGCTGTACTTTTAAAATTAAGTTTAAGAAAAGTTATCGTCACAATAAATAAAAAAGAGAAAAGAAAAAAAACTGAAAACAATCTAACTAAACCTGGAGAGTTCTGGATTGAAAAGAGTCGTACTCGAAAATATTCGGTTTTATTCAATATCTGGAGAACTCCATGTCTTTCGTTCCAAAAGTCGATCCAAACACTTTTAAGACTTGAGTTTCCAAAGAATTCTAAGACTTGAAAAGAAGCTCTTCGATGAGGAAATAAAATTCCAAACCTTTTTCTAAATATATTTTGTGAAATACGTGACTAAGAATTCTGATCTACTTGTATTTCTATGCCATTCCACAAGTAAAATAATAAATTGAAAGAAATAAAAATTCATGTCTGGATGTGTACAACATCGTATTTCTTTCAGTTATAATCAAAGCGTTGTACTGAGGAGCCAATAATATTCTTTTTTTTTCATAATGTTCAAACTGAAAATATCGGAAAAAAACATATTTATTTGATGCGCTTCAGATAAAAAGACAAATTATATTCAAAATTGTGCCATTTGTTTTTGATTGCCATAGATATTTCCTTCATAATTAATATCTTTGTAAATGCAAACGATAAATTTCATTTTGTTGTAGCCTATAAAAGTTTAAAAAGAAAAATCGCTTGTAGTTTTTCCTTTGTCTTTTTTACATTCATTCAGAAATTTTTCTGATATAATGAATGTTATTTGATCTTTAAATGTAACAAACATTGCATATTCATGTAATTATGTTTTTACTAAGATAACAAATTAGTTTGGTGAAAAATTAAAAGTTAAATTTATTTCTTATTTTAATACATGATTTTTTTTATTTTGCAAAATGGTGATCTCAAAGAAAGAAAATAAAAGAAAATGATGAACAAATTTAACTTTAAAAACTGAATATTTACGGCTAAGAACTATTTAATGTGATTTTTTTTATCAAATTATTCTTATTCATAAAGAATGTCTTCTTCAGAATGCATTCATATTTTCTTTATCGGTATAGAAAGGACATTTTAAGTTTATTGAACGTTTTATCAAGGACTCATTCGTTTCTAAGAAGGCTTATATAAATTGAAACATCACTAATTTCATTTACATAAAACTATTGGTATTTTTACTTTAACCCTTTAAAGGGCCATTTTTTTCCAGTCATTTTATGTTAAAATATTTTTAGGCTTGAAATTACAGTAAGAAAAGGGATTCATTTAGCTTATTAGATGAATTTAATTTGATTCATTAATTAATTTGGTTAATTAATAATTAAGTAACAAACCAAGACACATCCTTTTCGTGAGATAAAGAACTGAAACATCTAAGTTTCTGACTTACTAAAAAAATTTGTGAGAACTTATGCCAACCTACATAGTTTCATACAGAGATTGATAAATTTGGTGGGAAGCATACTTCCCACGGCCTTAGAAAGGGTAAAGAGATGTAAATTCAAACTATAGCAATTCATTATTTTTAGTTTAAAAAAACACAAATTAAATTTTTGATTATTGCAATTAAATCTTTATAAGAAAATCAATTTGTTTTTCATTATAATTCGTACGAACAATTTTACATTTCATGCAAAATCTGTAATTCATTAATTATACGGAAAATGTGTCATACAAGAAAGCACAAGGGTCGCATTTTCGTAACCTCTCATGGACCAAACGGGATCATGTAATAATAATGATAAAGAGCCCCTAATGATAAGGAACTGGAGGGATCCGTGTTCTAAACAATTCTATTAAAGATCCATCTTGCATGCACATTAAATACTGATGCCGTGGGCTAAAAATAAAATGGTGTGGTGCGGCACTTTGAAGAGGGGAATGTTTGTTCAGATTTCATCCTCGTCATCTGATTGGTATTCAAATTTACGCGTTCAGTTCCAAAATATTCTTAAGGTTGCTATCAAACGGAGCATTAATATAACGAAGTTAAACGAAACCGATGGATAAAAAAAAATTTAATAGGAAAGGAAATAATTTCGCATCGAACATATTTCCAAAAATTATACGTAAATACGGCTGCATATTTGAAGATCCGGGCATTTGCCGTAACTCTAAACAAGATTTTCGATCCCTTTTCAAGAATGTTATCATCAGGGAAGAGAAACGGGTCATAACGTTCTTCTGAAAATCCCCATTAGTCGGATGTTCCTCGAGTTTTTATTCCAGGGAAAAATATCGAGCAGGAATTTCGCAATTTTGGCATGTTGATCGTCACACTCGTTACTTCGGATTCCAGTATCATCCGTTTTTTTCGAACGACTTGATCAACATGATGAACGACATCTTTTATTGTGACGAACTTGTAACCTTATCTCCCTTTTTAGAGAACTCGACTTAGAGCCGTTTGATTTTCCTTATTTTTCTTGAATTGACGAATTAAATAACAGAAAATTGGTTCTAGATGAATTAGGGGCTTTAAAGTGAAGTTAAAGCCCATTTCACACCACTGAAGGTTGGTGATCGGAAAATGTGTTCCAGATGCGATAAATGCATACATCTTCAAGCATGCTACAATGTTTGTATATAACTTTTAGATATAAATTAATTTAATCTAATCTTATCTAATTTTAAGTAGCCATAAATTGTTGAAATAAAAATGGCCTTCATAAATTGATGCCTTTACAGTGTTAATTCAAACTACCATTTTATTTATTTATTTTTGTAAAATTATCTTGAAATTTAAAAAAAGGTTGATATGAACATAGTTGTAATAGAAAGACCAAAAGTGATAAGCTTCACAGACCTTTGAGGAACTCAAAAATTTAAAGGTTTTAATTGCAAAATTTTAAAGGTTTTAATAACATTGAATATGGCAAGCCTCTTGCCTCTTTTGAAATAAAACTTTCTTGGCTCATTTGATGCGTTTCAAAAGCACACAAATTGTTTCGCATGCATAGCCAATTTTCGATAAGAAAAAAAGTGAAAGTTCTCTACCCGAAACTGTTATATTTCCTGAAAAAGATGTTACCCCCCCCTAGCATAAAAATTACAGACATTGGAGAAGACCGCAAATGATACAAGAGCACATATTTTTTACCTTTTGTATACTGCTTGAATGTATATTTTAAACTTCATAATATAGTGAAGGAAATCGAGTATCCTTTTGAAAGCAAAGCTACGGTTATTGTGGGACGATTCTTATAACTTTGAACCTTGATCATATAACAAGGTCGACACCTGAGCTGGCACTCCCCTGTCCAACTTTCCACGCTCCACCAGCAGCAGAATGTTTGGCTCCGACGGATTAATGTACAGTAGACCCATTTACACGACGGTTCTTAGGTAAAATCGGGTCACAAACCTGCAAACATCCGATTCCGAAGCGGAGACCTTACTACCAGACAACCGCGCCACGACTTTCACATACCATTTTAGACCAAAATTTTATAGTGAGTGATTATTTTTAGTAAAATTGCAAGTCTGGGTTTCATTTATTTAATTCATTGAGCTTCAGAGTAATTAATTTTACGTACACGCGAATGAATAGAATTTGGGGGAAGGGGTGAAAATGTGAAATATACGAATCTGCATTTCACAAGATAAAACTCTGTGCCAAATTCTCTTCATATAACTTTTTGCATTTTCTAGACATGGTGTTCAAATGCATTCAAACAGATAAATGAAATATATGCAGAGGAAGTTCAACTAAATTATTCTAAAATATATAAAATATTCTTAAAAATGTTTAAAATTTATTATAAAGAATGAATATGAATTAAAATATGAATTTTTATCCTTTTAGCTAGAACGGTTTTGAGTCATTTTCACTGACAGTCATAATTCCAAGAATGTATTTTTATGTCTAGAAAAGATTTGAAACGTCTAAATGAATAAAATCAGGAATTCGATTTTTTTTGACGATTACAACATGTTTTCTTGGTGTATAATAATTTCAGAAGCATATAACAATGTTTGAGGAATTTTAAATTTAAACATGAAAACATAAAAAGGAACTATCGTTTTCACTTTTAAAGAAATTGCAATATTTTACTTTTGCATATTTTGCATACGAGAAAGTAATAACAAAATATTAAATTAATCCATATTTTATCGATCTGAAAAAGTATCATTTGATGCAATGAAACGGTAGCAAATTAATGCAGCTGCTAAGCATATTTAAATGAAATGTACCAAACTTAGATTGAAACTGTATGACGCTAAGAAGACGAATATAGAAAAATCTTATACGAATTCATTGTGAATATTTTTGCATTTCTCGATATTACAATGCTGCGGTTAAAGAAATCTCGTCATGTAAGTCCTTTGACATTTTAAAATTCTAGCAAACTATACAACCTGAATAATAGATATTTGTATAAAATATGTTCATAATGTCATAAAAATTAGAAACTTTGATTATTAGAGATAAGAAAAGTTTATTTGCAAATATTTAATAAACTAAACATAATACAATTTTTGTGAACATTAAATAATAAATTTGCAACGATTCTATGCAGACTAAGATTTCATAACAACAAATTTTAGAAACACTTATTAGGGTTGAAATTCTTTTAAACTTTTAAATCTATAATGAATTATAAACATTGAAATCAATATCGTCTTTACATAAAGAAGTGGAGTCACTAATATGCAAAATCAATGTAATTAAATTAATCGGTTAACTCATAATGAAATTAATATTAAAATAAAGCATCGATGAAGAGAACACATAAGTGAAATAGAACACTCCAGAAAACAAATCAATTACAGAATTCCATATTTAGAAACATAAAATATGTAAAGTTATTAAAATTTAATTTAAAAAATTTAAAAAAACTTATTAATATGTTCTAAAGTAAAATCTTCTGAATACTCTTTAAAAAATGTTTCAATTTTTTTACTCTTTGATCTATAATTAATTATTATAATATGAAATCTTCGCTTTATAAATAAATAGCTTTTATTTCTTGTTTTGAATAGCGTATATGTGGTAAAATTTTGCAGTATGAGATATAATACTGTAGATTGCTAAGTAAGACAAATAGTATTTATCTTCATATATGTTTTGAAAGATGATCTTTTTGATCATTATATTTATAAATTGGTGTTCGACCCCTTTGATGATAATTTTTATACATTATGTACTGGTCTTTGACTAGACGGACCGCAGAACCTAAGAAGAGAGTCATTTTAAACTTCGGAGAGTTTCTTTTTAATTTTAAAGAATTAAACAAAAATTTGGTTATTTACATTGATACCTTCAAAAAATATTATCACATTAAAATGATTTTTATATTTTAAATGATATCAGTTTAGTTGTTGTTCTACGTTTTCCTTAAATTTTGCAGCTATTTTAAAAGACATTTTGGCATTAGATTTCAAAAATACTTTCTTGAGAGAAAAGGCGAAACAATCTTTTAGTTTCATATTTTTTTAATGTTTCTCTTCTTTAAAAAATCGGATATGATCAGCAACTGTTCCAAGACAAAGGTGCTCGAAAACTTTAAATAATCAGAAAGTCCCATTAGCATAGGAGGAGACATAGTTGAGACCTAAGAAAAATCACCGACCACTGTACAACTCCTCCCTTAGGAGGCACTTCTCATCATCGGTAGGTGGCCCCACACCATTTATATACCTACCCACCATGACGGCGAGAACCAGCCACCATAACAGAAGCTACTCATCGCCATAGCTAAGTTTCTCCTCGGGGATATTAAAGAATTGGATATAAAAATGTATTATTATTATTAAGATATAAACATCTTTTTGTTATAAAATGCACTCGCATCATTTTCATTGTTTTATCGGATTGTTTTTTTTTTTTTCAAATTTAAAAGTTTTCTTTCTTTTTTCCCTTACTTGAAAGAAATTTGCTTTTTAGGAAAATACTTTATTGTATAGAAAGCAAAATAATCTTTGTGTTTCATAATTTTTTTTTAATGTTTTTCTTCTTTAAAAAAATTGAAGATCATAAGCAACTATTCCGAACCAAAAAGAAGCGAAAATTTTGAATAATCGGATCTCCCGATAGCATAGGAGGAAACATAGTTGAATCTTAAGGACCTTCACCAACCACGGTGCAATTCCTCCTGTAGGAGGCACTTCTCATCGGTAGGCGGGAGCCGATCCCACACCAATTACGTAGTATAGCTGCGAGAACCAACCACCATATTGGAAGTTTCTCATTCCTATAGCTGAGTTCCCCTTCAGGGGGAGGTAAAAAAGAACTGCATATAAAGATTTATTTTGATTATTATAATATAGTCCCTTTTTTTGTAATAAATGCACTCTATTTTCGTTGTTTCGATTTTTTTTTCAATTCACTTGGAAGAAATTTGCTTTTTTAGAAAGATATGCTATATTGTTTTGAAGGGCTTACTTTTTATCAATGATCTTAATCATGTCTTTAATAAGCCCAAAGTAATTTTGTTTGTAAATTATGATATTAAATTATTTCTTTTAAGTGTAATAAGCATTCGAATGGTAGTTTGTTTAATAATGTGTAATAATTGGGGGGTTTTTTTTTGGAATTACGAAATAACTTTCAAAAAAATTAATTAAATCTCATAATGTTCAAGAATTATCCTGTATAAGACATTTTTAATAACTGAAAGTTGAACCCAAAATAATTAATCTTATTAGATTCAAAACATGATGCATCAATATTTAACGAAAATACTAGCAAAATTCCTATTCTTCTTTTATTGTACAACTAATTCATTTCTTGATCTTTTTATCAGTTATTTTTTTCATTTACCAAAAATTGCTTGAATAGACGAAGTTGGTTGGCGTAAATTAGTGCAATTAATTAAAAAAAACAGATGGTTACATGAATGTCCTTAATCTATGATATAACAAAGATTATATAAATATAGAGAAGCAATTATTTGTAATATTAAACTGAGAAATATTTTTCTTTTTTTTTTTCATTATTAAAAAAAAAGTAAAGAAAAATATTAAAATTTTTTTTCCGTATCAACTCGCCGATGACTGAAAACAAAATACTATTTCCCCCACAATTTGCTACCGAAGAAACACTAAAGATCTGTCTAATAAGAAATTGATTATTGTTTTTTATCTTATAAGAAAAACTTGTTTAACAAGAAATTGTAAAAATAAACCAGGACACTTTTTCTTCCTCCTTTGTCAACATGTACCAATAAGTATTCCGAAATGCATAAATATAAGAAAATATCTGAAAGACCCTCGTCCCTTTTCCCTGTCGTCCTCAAATTACATGACTTTGTTTCGTTCTCACCATTCCTTCTAATGGTTTTCCTTTTAGTTAAAATAATTTTCAAAGTCACTGGGCCATCAGTTTCGCGACATGCAAAAATAAAGGTAGAAAGAATAAGAGATTTTTTTCTACGAAAAAGGATATTACTCCTTTATTTACACTGGAGCCTTCTGGTAAGTAAAAAATCTTAGAGCTTATTCGGCCCATTGATCTTAGTTTTAATAAGAAATCGATTATTGTCTTTTATCATAACGTCCCATTTTAAAACAGCAACAACTATTTTGGAATGGAACTCGTACTTTTCAACTGCGGTCAGATGACGAGAAGGACACTTGAGCTGGCATCACCTCTCGAAATTTTCACATCTTACCAAGAATAAAACTGTGCATGATTTTGTAATTCCAATTGAATGCTAATTTTTTAGAAATATTTTTAAGCACACTTACTGAATTTTCATAGGAAGTTTATGTTTTGCTGAACTAAAATTAATTATTAACTAGCTACGAAAATCTTCGAAACATAAAATGCATACCCCATTTTCTTTTAATGTCTGATCAAAATCTTTATTATCAATCCCATTTCTTTTCTTCAAAAATGAAGACACCTGGAACATTTCAAAGATGTTAAATCTAATTAAAATATCATTTTGAGGAAATTAATTAAAATGTGTTTTTTAAATCTTGATCTTTGAAATATTGGTTTTATTGAACAATATATCTTATAATACTATTTTAGTTGAATATAAATTTATATTTTGGTAAGGAAACGATAAAAATAAAATTTCATGTTTCTGTCCATTTTTGATTATTTCAAAGTCCATTGTCCCCTTTGCTCTTTATTTATACAGCAAATTCCACCAATCTAATTCTTAAACCTTTTTCTTTTTACTTAAAGCCGTTATTTTTTCACCTTTGTCTTTTATCTTTGACATTGGCAGGGGCAGGGTCTGGTCACCCTTTCAGTATGACTCTAAACAAAATAAGTTATCGAGATCTTTTTGCATAGTAATTGATCATAAATAAGGTTCAGATATTGTCTCCGTCCAGAAACAACAGAGAAGTAATTAGCTTGTATGCCAGCAAAACTCTGTGCTGCTATCTAGTGAGGTTAAAAGACGGACATTTTGGACAAGCAAAAACACTTAACAAAAAGGAATTTGAAGAGTAACTGCCCTTTGCATACTTCTAGAACTACATAACTATCAAGAAATTTTTTTACGTCTGGATTATTAATTATTTATGTCTGGATAGTCATAATTCAGACATCATCTTCATCCAGGGGCAAAACAAATAAATAAAAGCTCTTGAGCGTCAGTTTTCAGAACATTTCTACAGCCAAAGATTAGAAAATTTTGTACGAATACTTTTACCTTACAAATATGTCATATTTAGAAGTTAGAATTAAATTTTTCCGTTTATAATTATAGAATTCTAATTTGAAATGTCTTATTAATATTTTAAATCAGTTATATTAAATATGAATTATGCAGGCTCAGTTCAAATGAGAAAAAATGGTAATTAGATTCTAATACACGGTTTTTTTTTATATATATTTATAGATGTTATGGAATTCATTTGTATGAGGCAGATAATATAACAATCTGAAGTCGGTTACAGTGAATATTAAGAAAGTTTTAATGTTTAAGTAGAAAAATTTTCATGCATCATTAAAATTATTTGTAATAAGATCATTAAATTTATAATTTAGTTAATATCATTTGTTCATAGTGAATTGATTTTAGATTTAAATTTTGCATATGTTTCTAGATATTAAGTTTTAAAATAATGAGAAATTCTTATTTATTGTAGAATATAATTTATCAATATAAAGTTGATTACAGTGAATATTAAGAAATTTTTAATATTTAAGCAGATAAATTTTTAGACATCATTAAAATTATTTGTAATGAATTCATTAAAATTATAATTCTTTCATTACTATTTGTTCATAGTGAATTGCTTTTAGATTTAAATTTTGTATAACTTTCATTTTATTCAGCTTTAAAATAATGAGAAATTCTTATTTTTTTTAATGAATGCATCTTTCGTAATAATGTGTTATTCTGTGAAATTTTGGGAAATGACATTTCAGTTCAAAAACAATTCTTTTCAAAACCGTATTCAGGAATTTCTGAAATTAACATAAGAAAGAAAATGCGATTAGTAAGATATAGAGACTTTTTAATATACAATATTTGCTTACAAATTCTAAATAATATTGATCTAGTTATAAGGAAAGCGAAAATAATGAAATGGAATCATTTCAGATTCATGTGATAAACCTGTAATAATTTTAATAATAATTTAATGATTTTAACCAATAATAAACTTGTAATAATTTTGATTAAAGGAGACATTTGGAATCAATAACACACCATGCAGACGATTTTTGTAACAGATTTTTTTTTCACAGTTTTAAATATTTGGCTATTTTCTATCTTTTCACAAGAATAAAATTTAACTGCTACAGTAGATTTTAAATTGCAGCTTTGTTTGCAAATTTTTATGTTGTCCTATCTTCTTTATTTGATAATTTTTAGTATTTACATTACCATTTATCTTTATAAGCATTATTGGAAAGAGTGATCCCCCAGTGAGAACCTCGAAATGAGGATGAGATACTTCCGGCAGGGTGGTTGGATCTCGCCACTCTGGAGGGTACACAAGAAATGAGGGTCTGACTCCTGCCATCGATGAAGGGACATACTTCTTTAGGGAAGGGTTGTACCGTGGCCGGTGATGGCCCTTAGGACTCAAACACAGTTCCTGCCAGTATTGCAGTTGCGGCGGTCCGGTCATTCAATTATTTCATATCCGTGTGCCTTCGGGCGTGTCCTATCCAAATTATATAAATGATACTTTAATATATAATATATTAAATTAATCGATAATTTACTAGCAGACTTCTAATTTCAGCATTTAGTTTAGTCCCCAGGTGAAGAACTTAGTTTTATGTTTCATCTAACGGCACAACATTAGCATTCAGATTGGTGTAAATGACATAGAAAAAGATTACCGCATAAATAAATCAGACTCTGTCCAGCAAAATCAGACTGTGCATAAGCAAAATATTAAAGTTTCTTCACTAAATGTATATTAAAAAAAATATTTCATCTGCGAGGTAAAGGTCATGTGTAATGATAAAATAGGAAGTTACATTAGAAAAACGCAATTTGGAACCATCCGAATACATATAAAATAAATTAGTGTATATATTCGTCCACAGCCGTCTTAATGCTTAGGGGAGTCAAAAAATCCCAATCGGATAACGGTGATTTAGAATCTATGCATCATTATCGGATAGTTTGCGCTATCATTATGCGTTAGAATCGACGCATCATTATCGGTGAAAAATTCTAACGTTTTTCATGAAAATCAGCTAGGTGTTATTTTTATGATTGAAATGAATGATTTACTGTTGTGTGAATAAACATAAATATGAAAAAATAATATTTACGCTTATTTATTATATTCTCTTATATGGACCAAATTGAGGTTCGTTGCTAAAAATTCCTTTCAGCAACTATGTATACAACATTGCACTTTATTTTCTATGAGTTGATCACTATTTGCTTCAATCTTATTTTAGTAATTAGTTTAATTTGGAATTTCTGATTCATTCAATTCTCCTTTACAGACCAAACTGAAGTTTATTGATAACATCTTCTTTCAGAGATTTTTTAAATTTGTCATCGTTATTTTCCTTCTAATTGATCACTATTTGTTTCAATCCTGTTTTAGTAATTTGTTTTGATTTGGCATTTATACTGATTCATAACATTTGATAACATTTTCTTTCAGCAATTTTTTTAATTTTGCATTCGGCATTGCATCTTTTTCTATGAGCTTCAGTTCGAGTTTAGTGATTAGTTTTAATTTGCTATTTATGCTGATTCCTTATATTCTCCTTCATGAACTGAACTGAAATTTTAAAAAATTAAAATTAAAAATTAAAAAATTAAAAATTTCCTCTTTATAGACTAAACTGATGTTTATCTGTAATATTTTCTTTCGGTGATTTTTTAATTTTGTATTCGAAATTGCTTTGTTTTTCTGTGAATGGGTCGCTATTGCTTTAACCCAATTTTGGAAATAAATTTTGATTACAATGCTTGTGAACAAAAGCTGACAAAGAAGATGGTTAATGTTTTTATATATATACATCTAAACTGCATTGAAAATAATATTTTTTTCTTTCTTAAACACTCTACTAGTTTGCATGAAATTTTCTAACTACAACATTCGTTGATACTATCACAATTAGACATGGAATGTTGTTAACAGGAAAGAAAAAAACTAATTTAATCGAACATTTATTGCTTTCCGAGATTTTTTATTTTCTAAAAATAGCTCATTAGATAATTAACCGGAAAAAATCCTAGCTTTTTATTTATTTATTGATGTTTTCAGCATTTTTTCCCTCATCATTTGTTGGCTCTCTCTAGTTATTCTCTAGTCAATTTCTGTCAAAAATATCTTCCAGAAATATAATTTTGGCTTAACCGGCCTTCTCTACTTTTGGTCTAAGAAATCTCATATGATTAAACCAAAATTATCCTTTTTTTTACTTTTAACAGTTGACATAAGTTAAGAATTTATGTAAGACCACACGTTAAAATAACAACAATTGTCTTCTAAGCCCTCTAATTAAAAATCATGGGTCCTATGTTTCGTGAAACTGAGTTCGGAGTCCCCAAAAGCAAACAACAGAAACTTTCATAAAATGAATTCCGTTTGCTCAAAACAAGGAATTAGAAACGGTAAGAACATCAAACAAACAAGACAACGAAAGTCCATTTTATTCCTTTTCCAAGTCCTTTATTCTTCCCAAAATAGCGTATTGCATGATCTCGAGAGGAAATAAAGTTTTTTTTTTTCTCTAGAGTTTTGTCGTATATTTTCTCATTTGCTTGATTTCCCAGTTACACTCCTGTCAGCACGCATTTTCTAAAGGGGTATATTACTACAGCGCAGTTTATCCATCACAGTGAAACATCACCGAATGCATTCTTAAATCTAAATAGCACTGTTTTTCTATGCTGTTTTATTTTTATGCGGCTTTCATTTAAAATTCATAAGTTTTTAAATATTAAAGTACAACAGAGTGGTACAGCCACTCTCATTTAGATTCAAAATTGTGAAAATGGATACAATGTTCCAAAAAACAAACAAACAAAGACATATGGTTATTAGTGACATCTCTTCTCTTTAATCTTAAAATTCAACCTTAGTTTCCTGTTTTGATTTGCACTTTGAAATTTAAAATTGCTTAGACACCTACTTTCATTTTATCGTGTATGAAATATACAAAAAGAAAGTATTGTATTCTTCAAAAAATTTGTAAGAGAAAATTTTTAATGCCAGTCTGAGTCCAAAAAATATTTTTTTGGAATTATGTCTATAGCTTTATGAACTCAAAAATACATGGAATTTATTATATGAAGTTAGCACCGAATTTGTAGATTTCTATCAACTTTCGAAAGAAATCTCTTTAGAGGAAGTCTTTCTGACTGACTATTCGAATACTCTATACAGGATAAATGCAGGAAAAACAGTGGGAGTCCTTTCGCCAAAACTAATATTCTCTAACACATTTTTCATGCCAAAGAACGTTTTGCATGATACCGAGTGTTTCAAAAATGACCGGTATATTTCAAAAATTTTAGTATTCAAAAACCGGTATACTCAAAAACATTTTAGAAAAAGGTATTTTTCGAATTCACGAATCTCGTTAAAATCTCTAGTTCGAATTTTGTCAAGCTTAATACCTCTTTTACGAGAAAGTAAAAAGTGGATAAATAAGATTTAGGCCAGAGATTAGGCATTTAATACGTTGATCCCCATCAAATTTGGAATCAATTTTATTAAGGACTGTCTGGCTGTCCGTATATATTTTTTCATGCATATAAATTGCAATAACTCAAAATTTTAACAACTTAAGTAGTGACCGCGGTGGCCTGGTGGTAAGGTCTCGGCTTCGGAACCGGAGGGTTTCAGATTTGAAACTCGATTCCACCGTAGAACCGTCGTGTAAACGGGTCTCTTGCACCGTTAAACCGTCAGGGCCAAATGTCCTCCCGTTGGTGTCTTGTGGTGTGGAGAGGGGGTGCCAGTTCAGGTGTCGTCCTTGTCATCTACCCAAAGTTCAAAATGACGAGGTCCGTCCCAAAATAGCCCTAGTGTTGCTTTAAAACAGGACGTTAATATAACTAAACTGAACTAAACTAAACCAAACGAAAAAGTAACAATCTAAGTGTATGAAATGTGGTCCACATTTAAATTGTAGATTCTTATCAAACTGTTAACCAAGTCTGTCAAAAGATGGACTGTCTGTCGGTCTGATGGTTTCACATACATGTAAACACCATAATTCAAAAACGTAACGACTTAAACAAATGAAACATGGTACTTGTTGTACCTGCAACTTTTTAGCACTTATGTATTAACCGCATGCCAGCGATTAATCACCTAAGATCACTAGTTAGATTTAATAAAACACTAGATTCACGACAAGAATTGATCCTTCTTAATATTGTTTGCTCTTGCCATGCAATTGATAAAAAAGTGCCTGTTTTCTGTTCTTAGTTGCAAATAACGGAAGTGTCATGCATCTTACTCTAACATTAAAAATCTGAATACTCCTGTCCTCCATGGGCTTCGCCAAATTCTACATTTTTATGTGGGTTTTGGCAGCAGGATAGCACTTTCATTAGAACATGCAAGAAAGCCATACCCGCTATTTTTTTAACTATTTTTTTTTTTTAGCAAATCCTATCTTAAGTTAATATAAACCAAAAGAATAAAAATAGAATCAGAACAGAAATTATAAATCTGGCCTGAAAACTTTATCAAGGGTCACCTTAAGGCAGAGATTCAAACAAGGGATTTTTTCTGCGAGGGGTCTGACTTTCGTCCAACAATATGAGCCTCGTGACCCTAAAATTCCCTGAAACTGCAAAAATAATTCTAAAAATATTTATAAAGTTTGCAAACAGTGAAAATCCGCAAATGTAGCTTAGTTCCAGCCAAATGCAGAAATAAGAAAATCAAAAATACAAACATTATGAAACATCAAATTCAATTTCTGACCGATATGGGCGTTGTTTTTTATAAAAAATTCGATTTTGTATTAAAAGAAAAAAATATAATCGCCGAAAAAGGTTTGGTGGTAATTTTCTGTTAGTTCAATCTCAAGTTGATAAAAATCTCTGTTCTAAAAATATTGTTCTATGATTTCTAATAACATTAAAACGACCTTTTCCAAATAAATAAATAAATAAAAACTCATTAAAATAATATTTGGAAAAAAAATCAGTATTGCAGCGAGTGATTCTTGAAAATCATTAGCTAGTTGGTTTTTCGACTGTAGCTAATAATCGGAAATTGTATTTAGGCTTAATTAATGCTACAAAATATAAACTTAATAGTGTTAATTCAGAAATCCTTTTATAAATTTTAGAGTTTCTGAAAATAACAGCATAAGTAAACATTTAACAAAGAATGAAATCGTAGGTATTAAATAGCGTTTAGTTACAAGCCGTCTTTGGAAACTACCCTATTGCGACAATTAATTGTTGCTGAAATTTATAATCAATACTTTATGTAGCTTGTTTCCAATGTCTTCTACAACAAAATAATTTTAAATAAAATTTATCAGTCATGGATGCTCAGTTTTTAAAGACTTACAGCTCTCCGTTCATTATGCAATGCATCGACCCAACTTTTTATCATCTCAATTCATTTGTGAGCTGTAATTTAAAAAATAGAATTTATTAATTTCAATTAATATAGAAGTTTTCTTGGGGAAATCAAACATTTTTTTTAAATATAAGAATAACAGACTATAAAATTGTTCAGCATTGAACTTTTATAATTATTACGGTCTATTTTTCATATATATATCCAATAATTCGGTGGATTTTTAATAACACATTCTCAGATGTAACATGAAGTGCGTGACACTAAAATAAGAAGGCGATTTTCAAGTAATAAGAAAAATAATATAATTTTGTAAATCCAATTGTATTAGATGAAAGGAAAAGAATGTTCAAGTATGGATGCATTGATATGTTACAGTATTATTTCTCAAAATTTAGGCCTGCTCTGTTCATTGTTATATGCGGTTGCCAGTTCTAACTCTCTGAAAGTTCCTTTAAAATTTTACTTTAGTTCTTAGTTGAGTATCGATCTAAGATCAGCTTACCCAAGAACTTGGTCCCTCGGGGAGGCACCTCGAAATGAGGATGAGATGCTTCCGGCATGATGGATGGATCTCGCCACCCTGGAGGGTACACTAATAGGTGGGGGATCTGGCTCCTCCCATCGATGACGGGACGTACTTCCTTCGTGGAGGGTTGTACCGTGGCCGGTGACGGCCCTTAGGACTCAACCACAGTTCCCGCCAATTGCTGTTGCGGCGGTCCGGCCATTCAGTTTTATGGTTTAAATCCGTGTGCCTTAGGGTGGGTTGGAGAGTTAGATGGTTGACTTACCCAATAACTTGATCCCCTTCCCCCGGAGAGAACCTCGTAATTGAGGATTAGAAGTTTCCGGCATGGTGGTTGGTTCTCGCCAACCCTGTGGGTACAAGAAAAGGTGGGAATCTGGCTCATCCCATCGATGACGGGACGTATTTCCTTAGGGAAGGGTTGTGCCGTGGCCGGTGAGGGCCCATAGGCCTCAACCACAGTTCCCGACAGTATTGTTGTTGCGGCGGTCTAGTCATTCAGTTTTTAAACGTGTGCTTTCGGGCGAGTCGGAAAGTCAATCATATGACTTACCCAATAACTTGAAAGCGGAATCAAAACATACTATTGAAGTATTTAAGCATAATTATTTCAGTTGTTCAATCGTTGTTGTCATATTCCTTTTTGCTTTCTACATTGTATCTTTTAATGCCATATAATAAAAAAAAAGGTGAAAGGTTAATTAAATCTATTTGAAAAGAAATCTACTGAATATATTAAAGAAAAAAATATCTTCATATCCTAGTTATAATTAATACAAAAAATCCCAGAGTGTATTATATATAGTAATAATGCGAATTAAAAAAAATGTTTTATTATAATCAATAATGTTATTACAAAATGTACTTCAAACTGTTAAAAAATTAAAATCAAAGAAAAATTCAACTTTAATTAAACTAATATCATAGAAAAATTTATTTATTTAATTACTTATTTATTTTTTTAAATTTTGAGGTTGCGTAAAATAAATTATATAGTAGTTATATTTTCCAAAATAATTAATGATAAATTCTATTGTTTCACTGAAAATTTAATAAATCAAACGTTTTATACAAATTGAATATTAATTAGAGTCCCACATTCCTACCCTTCAAAGTATGCTTGTGCTAAATTTCATAGTTCTGGGTGAAACGGTTTGTCTTTTAAAGCCCCTCGCTTAGATTCTCTTTTAATATTAGCAAACATTCAAATATAATTGTGGATAATAAAAATATTAATATTTAATATAATATAGATATTAAAAAATAAAATAGATATTAAAAAGGTTAGATATTATAGATTGATATTTAATATAAGAAAGATATTAAAAAATAAAATAGATATTAAAAAGGTTAGATATTATAGATTGATATTTAATATAAGATAGATATTAAAAAGATTAGATATATAGAAAAGATTAATATTTAATATCACTTAAAACAATTTTGTACTAAAAGTTTTTTTAAATTATATGTCAGCTGGAAATAAAATGTTAATTATTTGACTGTATCAGACATTTTGTGGAATATTTTTTTGAAAAATTATTTAATACTATTATATAAAATAGTTGAAGAAGCAAATTTTTAATGCATATTATATTCAGTTGCCTTTTATGTGTTTTCTAAATGAAAAATTTTGCAGCTGGGTAATTAGTAATAAAATCTAATTATATTGAAATAAAAGATTTATTTCTATTTATTTACAACAAAGATTTATAAGAATTTGCATATTTCATATTATATTTATAATATCTTCTTAATTATTTTCTTCTGTATATTTTATAACTAACCATAACCAGCTAATGAATTTCATATAAAAATGATGTATTCATTGCATCTTTTTTTCACATAAAATATATATTTACTTAACTGGCTTCATATTTTTTATAGTTAAAAATATTTCCAATTTAATTTATATTTGAAAATATTCCACAGTATTTATTATTATTTGGAGTTTTTGGAATAGTAAAAAAAAGACTTAATGTTTGTTGAATATTATATAGATTTGATGTCACAACAGCATGAAACTTCCTTATTAAAAAAAAGGCTTTGATAAAAAATGACTAATATGTAATAAAATGAAACATAAATTGACTGTATAATAACACAGACGAGATATATTAGAAAGATGCAGACGTCTAAAAAGCGAAAAGAAAGGTTTTTTAATGAAATGTATAACTTCTTAAAAAATGTTTCGCTAGTCAAAAATTGAAAATCTACTCTTTCTTTTTATTTTTGAAAGCTGATGTATTATTAATCAGCAAAATTATTCTTTTAAAAATATTTGTGTTCTTTTTTTAAATATTTTGTTACTTTATTCTTAAAATATTTTCGAAATATTTTGTTGTTGCTCTTGAATAGTAGCATGTGATCTTTATAAAAAACAACTTAAAGTACGACTGTAAAATTTTCTTTAAAAACGTATTTAATTCATTAATGTATAAACTTTTAGAATGAAATTTACGATGGTTAAAAATTAAATACCAACCAGTATTAATGATTTTATTATTCAATTAGCTAATATTTTAATGAAAATAAATATATTACAGTTTAATTATTTATTAATCTTCAATTAAAATTATTCTCATTCATTTTCAAATAATAATAAAATAGTTAAATGCTCTTCGATGACTAATAAAAATCAAATTTACTGCATTATATCAAATGTTAAACAACAGTTTAAATGAAAAAATAAAGATATTCAATAAAATTTGCGCAGTAAAAAGAAAAAAAAAATAGTCTAAAGCTTCTATTCAAAAGCTATGTATCTCAAAAATTTTGGAATTTAAAATTATTGTGTTGAGTGAATTTTTAAAACCAAATTGCTTACAGATTTTGTTGAAAATTTTTGATTTTTATATCAAATAAGTAAGACGGTTAACTTGGCATAAGCATGAATTGTCTTTTTGTCTTAGCTCATTGGATCATCTCATTTTAATGGACGGTCTTAGATTTCAAAACGCAATTATAATATTTTTAAATAATAAACGCTCAATTTTCTAATAATTGCATATCTGCCTTTAACATTCAATTTTTTTTTTTCTGAGATCAGAATTTTCTGAGTTCTTTAAATTTATTGACTAGCAAAAAAAAGTAATTCGAATTTTGATTTTTCTAGATTTTGCCAAGGCGACCCTTTGATATTATTAAATCTAATTTTAGAATTCTTATCCGGAATGTTTAACTGTTTTATTACAACATTTTCAAACTCTTCAGACTTAATTAAAAACAATTTTTTACCGTATTTTGCAGTAAAAAAAGAAAATATAATCAGGCTCTTCATTTTCAAACTGGAAATCAAAGTTTCTTTTTAAGAATAACTTTAAATATTTTATTTTTAAACGACAGAAAAAAGAAAAAAAAATTTTTTTGGAAACTGTCCGTCTGTCTAAACAAAGATAATTCAAAAGCGTTTTGAGCTAAATGGATGAAATTTGGTATACAGTAGTTACACTAAATTTGTAGATATCTATCGAATATTTAGCAAATTTTATCCAGAGGTAGTCCGTCTGTATGGGTGCTCTAATGTAATTCAACATGAAATCTACAAAATAAAAAGAACTAGATGAATAAGATTCAGTACATAAATTTAAAATCCATAATGAAGACACCTGTTAAATTTGGATCGAAATCCGACTACCGGTTGACCATCTGTCGGTCTATTTTTTCAGAAACATGTAAACGCGATCATTCGAAAATGCAATAATTTGAATATATCGAATTTGGTATGGAATTTTGTGACTACATTTGCAGTATTCTGCCAATCTTTGTTTCAATCGGTTGAGAAAAACATGTTTAATACACAAAATCGATTTTCGGATACTTTAATGACATGCCAGGGATTAAAACTCGCCAAGATAGATCTAGTTAAAATGTTAAATTGACGCCAAAAGTTAATATTACGCATATGGAAGGCGTTCTTCTCATGACAGGTTTATAAGAGAGTGTACGAGCAAGTTTTGGAGAAATCACACTCGTTGGTTCTGAGAGTTACCTTCAAGTATTCCAAAATGTGAAGAGCAATGAAAAATCAACGTTTGAACGTCTTTAGAATTCTGGCAAGCGACATTAATCATTTAAGCAGATAAAAATTCTTCGCGATTTTCAACGAGACAGTGGAGCACTATTATTTTTTAAATGATTTGGGAATTTTGTATAGTGGCTTCCAACCTTCTGTTGAAACCTACAGTGTTATTAAATATTATAACAGCAAATATTTTCTTATACAATTTGCTAAATGCTATGGCAATAATTTATTTCCAGTAAGAAGTAGAATGGATATAGAAAGTAAGATGCAGAAAAATTAGAATGATACACAGAGAAAGAATATGAACCGACATGATTACTTTCTCCTTTTTTTTTTTATTGTAACCGATTAGATTTCATAAGTATGCCTCGAATTTCCAAACGAAACTGTAAAAATGTCCACATTTTGCACTATTCTTTCATTAAAAATTCCAAATGAATATTATCTACATAAATGACCAATAAAATTCGCGGCATTTCTATTGATGCTCATTCGGTTTAATGTGACAAACTTAAAGTGTATCACTTCAATAGTAGAAAGAGTGTAACTGAGTTGAGATCAAGCAAGTAGTTGAACGAAGTTTTTCTCTGGTGGCTTTGCGCTGTTATTGTTTTTCTTGTCGTTTTGCTGTTCGTGTACTGCTGTTGACTGCAATTTCTGTTTTGTATACGCTTCATGTGTGTATTGGTAAGTATTTGTGTACGCGTGTTGCTGTGTAGAATAAAATGTCCTTATTTGATATAGAGCCTGTTGGAATTTATTCTGTACATACTACGAATAAATTTAAATTAAGAATATCAGAGGAAATTGATATAGATCAGAAATATTATATTAAAACTCACACAGATATTCGAAATGAATTAAAACGGGAGTTAGTTTTAAAGGTTTCGATTGATAATATAAAATAATTCATGCATTGAAATCTAAAGGATTCGCAAACTGTAATGAACTAATACAAAAATAAGTAGATTCTAAAACTGAATTCAATGCATTTACAATGAGCGTACTTATTTAATGGAATGTATTTACATTTAAGTCACAGCAAAGCACATATTAATATACAAGATGTTATTTTTAAAAATTTCGAACAGAACGCAGTTCAGAATTTTATTGAATTAATAAAAATTGGATTAATAATTGTTTACGAAAGAGTATCGATGAAAAATACAAATAAGACCATTTCCTTCCTTATAAATCTATCTGGTTAAAATCGCGTTTAGTTATTAGCATAAGCTCAAAGCTACTTCTCATGGAAATTAGAACTCTGAATTTATTTAGCTCATACTTACTTCTAATTCTTACATTTAAGAATTCTAAATCATTAAAATGAAAAGATCTTTTTATTCATTATTTCGAAGCTACTTCGATACAAATATTCATCAGATGAATGATTTGAAATCAGCAGGAGGGCTCTCCCTTAAAATTTCTCATACATTCTTTAATAAAGATGTTATCTCTGTCTTCTTCCACACAAAAAGTGGACCTTGGGCAAGGCCATGAATACTATGAGTGCTCAAATTTTTACTTTCAGAATCCAGCACATGAACGTTGTGTGCTTCGCAGTATAGTAAAGAAACCCCATATATGAGCATTATTAAACGCATGCTATGAACGCACGATAGCTGTAAAATGGTCTATTTACGTGAGATTTCTGGGTAATTTTTTTGACAATTAATAGCTAGATTAGTTTAGTTTAGTTATATTAACGTCCCGCTGTAAAGCAACACTAGCGCTTATTTGGTAGGGATCTCGTCATTTTGAACCGCAGTCAGAGGACGAGGACGACACCTGAGTTGGCACCCCCCTCTCCACACCAGCGGAAGGACATTTGGTCGGACGGATTTAACGTGCAGCAGTCGCCCTTACGCGTAGATTCTTCGGTGGAATCGGGTCACGAACCTGAAACCCTACGGCTCACAAGCCGAGACCTTACCACCAAGCCACCGCGGCCTAATTAATAGCTAGAATGTTCCCACAAACTAACAAGGCACAAAACCAAATACCATATTTCATATATTTAGGTCATTGAGTGTTTGAGATATCGCATTTGCAGATACATGCTAAAGTACGGACCGGGAGACGGTCAACCTTTTGATTCGAAATTTGAAGTAAACTTATATTTTAAATTCTAAGTCTGTGCAAATTTTACCTATCTTTTTTCTCTGAAACAGAATTTTGGATTTTTCAATAGATTCTTTTTTTTTTTTTTTTTGCTACTAAAATAGATTCTATTTATTACTGTTACTCAAATTTTTGACTTATCTTTTAGCCTATTATTTCATAAAATACTGTACATATTTTCATAACAGTAAAACTTCACATTTCGCTTGAATTTAGAACTTAATTTATAGCATAAAATGTAAATAAATCCCTTCACGAGAACTTAAAACGTTGATATATGGTTTTTAAATAGAACTGTAAACTATTTAAACTACAGAGCTGAAAAAAAAACCCATATTTTTAGGTAAAAGTAAATTTTAGTGGACATTTAAGGGGAAAAAAAGTTTTAAAAGTCCTTTGCGCGAATTGATTATTGCCGGTATAATTTCTTTCATTGCCGGCGTCCTGACATAGGGGTAGGGCGTCTTCCCCATGATCTGGGCGTCCTGGGTACGAGTCCCGGTTCGGGCATGGTTGTTCTTCATTTGTTCTATCTGTGAGATGTGTGAATGTGCCCCCTTGTAAAAAGGGGCTGTGCAAGTGAATGTGATGCGTGAGTAGCTAAGACGTACTCTTGGCCCTAGTTGGCGCTACTGAAAAAACAAGAGACGCCCCCTCGGTTTAAAATCGCTGATTTCGTCAGCTAGCTTGTCCATGGCAAGTGCCATTAGAAACAACAACAACGATTTCTTTCATTAGTTTGTTTCATTAGTTGCATTGATTATAAAGCAAAGAAGAAACTGTTTAGCTATGCTGGAATTCGTTAATCGAAAAATCGATTTTTAACTCCATCCTTATAATTACAGACTCATAAATGGAATAATTAACAAAGTTACAAAATTTTTCATTTTAATCGGAAGGAAACAGACCAATGAATATTTCATTAATTTATAAACATTTTCATTGGAGTAAAATTGAAACTAAGGTATTATTTCGCCTGAAAATATGTATGAATTAATGAGATATTAATTCACATGAGTTAATATCTCATTGATTCATACATATTTATTTCTGTAAACACCATATTTCGTAAAATTCTGAATTCATTTGAATAAAACAGACGAGATTTTAGGAACTTACAAAATCGTCTGCAGCTTTCTTGTATTTCATGAATATTAGCATCGCTTACATTCCTTAAAATTCGGAGATTACTTAAGAAAGTGAATTACTGCAATAATGGAAGTTTATTTTTTATGTATGCTTCTATGCATTTGTACAGACGGTGATAATTTCTCAAGCATTAAAATTAAACAAATTTAATTTCAAATAAAATAAATTCAATAGTTTCAGAACTAAATATTTGAATATTATAAATCTGAATGCATTATTAAAATTCCTTTTAATACCGAATTCATGAAAATTAAAATTATTCACCGTATAAACGATCCGAGCATATTCAAGAAATTGTGAAATTAAAATACGTTTCGTTAATTTCATTTCAATGATGATCTTAAGATATTTTCGTTTTACTTTTATCGCATTCATGTCTTATCATTGCATGGAATTCAAGGAAATGAGTTATAACTTTATTCAAAGTTAGTTCCATCTCTTCTCTTTCAAAATTATATTCTAGAAACTTCGGTAGTAATATTAAATTTCACTTATATGTTTCGAAAGGAAATCCTTTACTTTTCAGAAATAAAATATTCTTAAATGAAAAGCGATGAATATTTCTCTCGAAATTAGAATGAATATTATTTCAATGTTCACACAGTTTTAAAATGTGAATATGTTGACTCATAATTGCTTTCAAAAATTAATTTCAGCACCTGCTTTTTGAAGCAATAGTGTTTTCAGAAATTTAATCGCGCCAAAAC
Organism: Argiope bruennichi; assembly: GCF_947563725.1. Lineage (NCBI taxonomy): Eukaryota > Metazoa > Arthropoda > Arachnida > Araneae > Araneidae > Argiope > Argiope bruennichi. Next base: position 8,716,951 of record NC_079157.1, read on the forward strand.
TTGATAATTAGTTTTTTGAAATGCTGATTTGAATATTTTATTATTATAAAATTTAGAGCAGTATGATTTTAATATTGTTTAATTGGGATACGCAGCTGAAATTTATGCCTTATTTGCAGAAAAAAAAAGTTCCAAACTTTATGTACTTATATTAGGAATTTTCTATTTTTTAACTTTATTGCCAATGACAACACTCAAATTTAACATTTTCAAACCTTAATTATCAGTTAATAAAATAATTAATTTTTGATTCCATTTTGGGGATTACACTGGGTAGCGAACTTGATAAAATGTTGAGCGTAACTTTTTGTAAATATTATAGTTGTAATTACTTCAAGTCATAATTTTAATAATTTTTTTGTTCTTGATTACAAATTGAAGTACGAAAATTAAAATAATAAATAATTTAAAATAATAAATAAATAAATAATTTAAAATAATAAATAAATAAATAATTTAAAATAATAAATAAATAAATAATTTAAAATAATAAATAAATAAATAATTTAAAATAATAATTCATAAAAACTTGCACCTAACTTTTTTCAAGTTCGAAAAAGAAAAAAAATTCAAGAATCGATCAAGTTGGAATATCGGAAAAAATATTATTCAATTAAGTGATCATCTTATAATTAGACTCTGAAAATATCAAATTGAAGTGTTAAAAATTTCAAAAATCCTCCCAAATAAAAAAAGTGACTGAAAATCAATTAAAATATCCCATCTTTATAATCATGAAGCATATTAAGTCAAATAAAAGAACTTTTCAATTTGTATTACACAGTCCAGTTTGTATAATAAATTATTTGCATTACATATAGACATTTTATAATATTCATAATTTAAATAATTTATAATATTCATAATTTAAATAATTTATAATATTCATAATTTAAATAATTTATAATATTCATTTTAAAAATAATATTTATAACATGGTGGAGAGTTTTGTGCCAATATATTGGTTACTTCTTGGCCTATACTGAAATTTGACAACACCAGAAGGCCTTGTTATGGTTGCCTTGTAAAAAAACTTACCGTTAATGCCTTTACAACGATTCAAATTCTCTCTCCGACACATATAAGTGGTGTTTTGAGCTGATGCGAGTTGAGTTTTTGAGTTGTCTGCGCTACCTTGAATAATAAGTAACAATTTTTTAAATCCATTTATTGTTGGTAACGCTTGCGCAACAAACATTTTGTGAACTAGTAAAGAGCCAACTTTCAGACAGTTGAACAAAAACCAGTTTATCTCTAATATTCGCTACAAACAATGAAACGTTATTAAAAGGTTTAAATCTATCGATAAACTTAAAGAGTTGATCAAGTACAAAAAATTAAGCCAATACGAAAATAGAACATGAAATTCGAAATTCAAAGGGATGAACGATGCCAAGCTCATTGTCAGCGGCATCAGTAAAAGGACTTACCCCATAAGATGAACAACATATGTTTAAACATATCATATTTACAAAAACATGACACTAGAGTTGGAGGAATAATTAAATGCAAAGCATGCATCACTACGAACAGCATGATTTTAAGCACTTAAATGAAAAACATCAAGAGCTTCCAACTTCCTCTCATCATATCTATAATACTGGATTCATCCTTCCCAATATGGAAAGGCCACAGAAACCCGTTCAACGAAGTTATGGAGCGCACTAGAGTCTCTTAGATATCACTGTGAAATTTATTATCGTTAATTGCATAAAATGTTATAAAATGTTGCTGACCACTATTGACAACTTTTGGCATGCGAATTCACATCATACGCTGTAATTAAATTCATTGAATATTAAATACTTCAACAGTGATTGGGACAACTGAAGGGGATTTTCTACTTCGTTCAAAGCATTGCAACATGTTAATATTTTACGCTTCATAATTTAATGATATAGTAGCTGTAATGAGCACAAAAAATATATTTAACGATCATCGCAACACTCGAACGTAAAAATACAATCACTGAAACAAAAAAATACATTATAAAATTATACTTAAATATATAATGTGAAAGGAGGCATAAGGTGTTTGGAGGCATTTGCAGCTAAAATTAGTAAATAAAATGATTTCATATCATTAAGGAAATCTATCTGGTGAGCCAAAGTCCAACAAGAATTAATATATTATATAGAATTCACGTTTTATTCTTCAAGAAAATATGAAACATAGGAGAAAATTACACAAAGAGATCACTTGCGGAAATCAACCACACGCAGAAAAGGAATCGTTAACAAACATTCGCAACAGCAGGAAACGCTCAGAGAAAATTCACTGGAAATTAACATAAGAAAGAGAGAATTTTCTCAACTATTCATTCTCGCGTGTACGCCGCCGCTAATACCGTAAATGAGCATTGAAAGTTCTAGAAGGATCTGGATCTTTGTACCTGATAAAAATATCACCGAGATTCATATCGGAAAACCTAAATTTTTTCCGGCAGCATAGGCAAATTTTTCGACAAACCCAGGTATAATTGTTGACCTTTTTGTAAAATGTCCTTACTATGATCTAACTACTCAGTGACGCAAAGCTACACATTCGTAACAATGTGCAAACTGTGGAAGGAATGGGGCAATGAAAAATACAGTGCCAAAAATGATGATGCTATATTATGTGAACAGAAATGGTTAGTACATTGAAGATATTTCACGAGTCAAGGGGACTTTAATGTTAAATAATTACAAATTAATACTCTACGTTTTTCATAACATACATCATTTGTTTCTGTTTGTGCGCTTCTTTTATAACTGCCATGCTAATGAAATTTAGCAGAATTCATTTTCGACGTTTCCATTGTCATCCCTCCAGTTTGTGGCTTTCGTTTGTTTTCCAAATATTTTTTCGGAATTCTCCTGTTCATGCATTAGTAAATCGGTTTTCAAAATTTGGTTTTATTAAATTCATTAGATTTAGCTATAAATGTCTCTAACATTGACCAATTATTTTATGACTACCCAGTTTATTTAAAATTAAATAAAAATTAGAGAAAAAATTCTTTAGAAAGCAAATAGATATTACAAAAAAGCTTAGTTTTGAATTTTAAATTAGAACTAAAATAATTTTCGTACAACCGTATGCTCCCAATTTATTGATACAAAACATTGAAATACTTATCAATTTTTAATTGATAGTGCAAGAAATATTTTGACAATTCCTTTCTTAGTAAAATGCTTCAACTCAAAAAATAACCATGCGCCTCATTTGGTAGTTCTTTTTCAAATGATATATCCAGCAAAATACTTTGAAAAATTATCCCACATTGCTTGTGATACTGAAGCAATTTAGAAATACTTTACAAATTTATAAACATTACAATATTGGAATGCAAAAATGGCAGCGAGGCAAATATGTCTCACTACTTAGTTGAAGTTAAAAATAAGCTTCTAAAGGTTTCATGAGAGATACTCTATTCCTGCCAAATAAAGAATACAAAATAAAAGAAACATCGTTCAAGCCAAACGATAAAAGTCTAGTCTACCGTTTCCCGCGTTTTTTTATGTTTCCAAATATAGCGTGTTATAAGATCTCAGGAGGAAAACGGATCTTTTTTTCCCTCTCTTTATCTCGGGATCTTTTCTCATTTCCTTAGTTTTATTCTTTAGTATGCATTCCACTAGGGAATATTTTATTCTGTACCACAAAACAACATTTTTTTTCCTGCCGTAAATTGATACTTAACTCCCACGTTTTAACACGTTTAATAATGTTTTTTTAATATGCGTAAATATAAGTGAGTATTAAGCATTAAATTAGGCTTCATGAGTTTTTTTAATATCATTTAGAAAAAAATTATTTTCTATGCCAATCAACCGTATCATGTTGCAAATATTTTATTAATATTAAATTTTCTTACTTTTTTCAGATTTTTATGCAAAATTTCTGCTATTTAGGATAATAATTATAATCAGTAAAAAAGGTACAATTCTGTATGAAGATGGTAAGATCCAAATAGTTTGCATGAAGTTCTAAAAACGTTATTTACTTCAGAAGATATTTATAACAATACGGTAGTAATGTTGTTTTTAACAACGTTATAAAAAAATAATTGTTTTGTAAAATAAAGAATAATGCTGTGTAATAGGTAAATAATTTTTTTGTGCGATACAAAATAAATATTTCCGGTGCACTGGAAATACTAGAACATTTTGATGAATCATTGCGTTTTAGTCCATTTAATCTCCCCCTTTTTCTCAAAAAAATTAGTATGTTTATTTTGATACTTTGTCTTTAAGTGATAATTATTTAAACAATTCTTGCTCTGATTCAAGCATAGAGGAAAGTTACATTTGGCGCATTTGATTCTAGTAAAAGTTTTGCAAGAAGACATTTTACAACGCAGTTTGTTCTCAATATACTCTGACCAATGGATAATTTGTCGGATCGAGCAATGACTGGTAGTTTCTTGCAGAAACAGGTTTCCCCCTTTTTTTGGGTTGGCCATTTCTCCTTCAACTTGAGGGACAACATCGTTTAATTGATCGAGTTATACCATAAAAGCACAGGGATTCATCTAAATTTAGTCTAAATTGTAAAAACTTCATTTCAAAACCTGTGCATTCAAGTTGCTTCTTTATATGTTTAAATATTAACCAAGCATTTATGACTGCAAGATCAACTAAATGATAAAAGATACAAAAATACCACTTTTTACTGCTCATAGTCTCTTGTACCTTTCAATGAAGCTGTCTAAGAGTTTTGTTTTTATTTGCGTCTTCATGGCATTGCCAAATGGCTACTGATGAATTTCTCCCCTTATGTAATTAACTATGTAATCAACGAAAACCGAATGCACACACACACACACACACACACACAAAATAACAAATAAATAGGTCTTTCGGTAAAAAGTCTTTTCAACTTGAACAAAATGATTTTAATTATTTTTTTATTTTATTTTAGTATGACAATTTCTACTTCTAACTTGTATTTCTGCGGCTACAGACATATTACTCAAAATAGAACAGCTAATATCATATACTGGCAAATTTAAGGACTATTGACACTAATCCAGCCTTTTCCCATATTTGCTGCATAATGTGGACATTTGGTAACATTTATTGAAGCTGCTCTTGGAGAAAGAACATGTGTTGCCAAATGGTTACACTATAGTTTGTAGAGTTAAATAACTAAACTGAAAGCATGTTTGTTTGCCTTCTCAAAACCATTTTTTATAATAAGATAAAATTTATTTATTTAATACAAATTATATGCATTTTCGTACAACTTAATAACTGAAATTGAAACTACTAAGGGAGTTCAAAAAGAAAGTTACACTCAAATAATTAGGTCATAAATACTTTATAGACAAGGCCGCTACAATGCAAAATGATACGCATGCTAACACATCTATTTCTCTTCATAATCTCCCAGTCAGTTCTTTTGCCATATAATAGATATTATTTTAAAATATTTTCAGCATAGATTTCCTGATTTGTTTTTGAAGACTTTGTTGCAAATCTCAATACCTCTGAATTGCTAAAATACCTTGATTTACATAGATAGTGTCATTTCCGACAGTAAACGAATAGAAAGATTTGAATTAGACTTATGAAAATTATTAATCGAAAACAGTACTTAAAAACTGAAGAAATACCGAAATTTGCTGATATTAGCTGCATAGCATATCACAAGCAGGGTCGCAGTGATCTGGTGTTAAAATTCAGTTATGGGAACTAGGGAACAAACACCAAAACCAAATTCCATTTTAAGAACTGCAACATAATCGAGTCAGATGCGCGCTAAATCCGTTGAAGCCAACAGCCCTCCCGTTGGTGTGGTGCGGAAATGTGGAGAGAGACTGCCTGTTCAGGTGTGTAATAACTCTGTTCAAAGTTACAATGCCAGCTTCAAAATAGTCCTATTGTGATTTAAAACGGAACGTTAATATAATCAAACTAAACCATTCATACACATTAGTGTGGATAAAAAGAATATAAACACCAAAAACTTTTACTTCAGTTTTTAATCAATGTATTAATTATTATATATATTGAAGAATATACCATTTCTATCATTTATTTTTGACTTAAAATGTTTATAAAAAAATCAAATGTGATGTTAAAAAAATATAAGTTTTTTCAAATATATCAAAACAAATTATAAAAAAATACTGTTCTGATGTACCGGGTGTATCATAAATTTGTAAATACTTTAAAAATTCATAAAAATTGAAGGACTGGGTATATTTGAATGCGGTTTGCGAAACTATTATTCTCATAAAAGGAGATTTTTTTTTTTTGTCACAGAAAAAAAAATAATTCAAAAATTTGTCAATAGAGGGAGCTGCACACAAGCAAATTAGTGGAAATATGCAAATTAAAGTCTTATGAAAGGCAGAGTGAGCGATTGACACATCATTTCTAAAGGTTTGTATTAAGATGTTGACACTGGTGGATAAAGCACTATTGGTAAAGTTGTTTTATGTCAGCAACGAATCGGTGGCTGGAGCCTTACGAAAGTTTAGAACCCAGAAAAGATTGAAGAAAGGTTCAGGTTCGATCACTCCTGCTGGACTTGTTTCCCTAGTACGCCGTTTCGAAGAAATTGGAAGTTTGTGTCATCGGCCACGCAGTGGTGCACCTCGTTTAACAACAGTCCGTACCCTCGATGTCTCTTCGCAAATGGACACGCTAAGGGAACAGTCTACAAGTGCAGTCAGTAGCGCACGAGAAGTGGCACGAATAATACCAAAGACTTCGGTGTACCGTATCCTTCATGGTGTATTGCAATTGTACCCATACAAATTGCAATCGCTACATCAGCTCTTACCAAATGATACAGCTAAGAGTTTGGAATTCTCAAATTGCGCTTTGGCGAAAATTGAAGATGATCCGCGATGGCTGCTGAAAATATTGTGGACAGATGAGGCTCATTTTGCTTTGCATGGAGCAGTTAATACCCATAACTGTGGAATAAGAGCACATGAGAATCCACATGCTTACACTGAGAAGCCCCTGCATTCACCACGGGTTACTGTTTGGTGTGGTTTCACTGCATCCATTATTGTAGGCCCTTTATTCTTTGAAAAGCCCTGTAAAAAGCAGGATGGAAGACATGTTCAGTTAATGGAACAAGTTACTTGGAAATGTTACAGAAGGAAGTGATACCGTCCTTATTGGAACACGATGTCCTTGACACAGTGACATTCATGCAAGACGGGGCACCTCCTCACATCGACACCGAAGTGAAGGCATTTTTGAGAAGAACTTTTACTGAAGAACGGATAATCAGCCGTCACTTTACACATGAATGGCCCCCACGCTCACCAAATTTAACACCCCTTGATTTTTGGCTATGGGGTTACCTTAAGTCTCGGGTGTACCGCCATAGGCGAACTTCGTTAGTGCAGCTAAAGGAAGTCATTCGCCACGAAATGTCATGCATTCATCCGGATATGCTGTATGATGCAGTTACAAGTGTTGTCTCCCGCTTCCAAACTGTTATTTGTGGTGATGGCGGACACATAGAACAAGTACTGTAGTACTGGTGTGATACGCATGTAAACAATTGCTTGCATGCAAATAAAAGTATTTTTCCCGTAGAATTGTATGTTTTACTTGTGTTTAGCGCCCTCTATCGACAAATTTTTGAACTTTTTTTTTGCATGAAAAAAAAATCCCCCTTTATGAGAATAACAGTTTCGCAAACCACATTAAAATATACTCATTCCTTCAATTTCTATGAATTTTTAAAGTATTTACAAATTTATGGGACACACGGTAATAAGTGTTTGTATAAATGTTGTTTGAAAAAGAAAACATTGTTTCATATATCATAACTAAAATAATCCCTCTGAATTTAATCGGATATCTTAAAATCTGAATCCAGATTTTCTATGGAGAATCCTTCAAGTGCATGAAAAATCATAAAAACTCAAAGTCATAGATGTATAAATTTTTATGTATGGTTTTAACGAAAAAAATTCCTAACTCTTGTATTTATTTTATATATATAATGAGTGGCCAAATTACTATAACCACACGCTCCATACAACGTTGGACCACCTTTTGCACTTCATACTGCATAAATTCTTCGTGGCATGGATTCTATGAGATGTTGGTAGATGGTAGAAGGAGTCTGAGACCATATTCAACGAACTGCGCTCTCCTATTCCTTGAAATTCGAGGGTAGTGGATTTCACTGCCTGATATCTCGTTCGATTTCATCCCACATATTCTCAATTGGATTGAGATCTTCTGATTGTGAGGGTCTTCGAAGCAAGATGAATGTTCCATCATGCTCTTCGAATCATCTGACGACAATGCCAGGTTTATGATAAGGAGCATTGTATTGTTCAAAGTATCCACCTCTGGCAGGGTACCATTAACATAAGAGGGTAAACTTAATACTCTTGTACAAGTGAAGGATATACTTATACATCAAATACAGGGTGCACTTGAATACTTAGATAGCCCTGGACATTCAGATGTTGTTTCACAGGAATCAATGGACCCATAAAATGACAAGAAAATATCCCCAAAACCATCATTTTGCCTTCACAGCTTAAAGTGCTGTGGCAATGTTGTTGGGGTTCATGTTTTCGTTATGTTTTCTTCATATTCGCATCCTGCCATCTGCATGTTGTAATTGTAATCGCAATTCAGCATACCAGATGACCCATTTCCAGTCATCTACTGCCCAATCCTTACGTTCATTTGCGAACTGGAGATATCTAGTCTTGTTCGAAGAAAACAAAAGAGGCTTTCGAACAGGTCGTCAACTTCCTGTAAGGTGTAATAGGGGGTTAGCAGTTAATTCAGAAATCTTTTAACTTGTTCCTTGTTTAAGATTCTCGCTATTTGATGCACTGCAGCTCTTCTACTGGACTGAACAACTCTGACAAATCTCTTTCCACAACAACAATCCTGCCGTTGAACCAGGTTTACTGCTTCTGGTCGTCCACTCTCTGTCAACATTTATAACTGCTGCTCTCGAACACTTCACAAGTGCAGCTGATTTGCTGATACTGGTTCCGACGCTCCAAGTACCTACAATCACTCCGCGTTTAAATTCAGTTGAATGACGTTTTTTGGCCATATCTTTGCAAGCAACACAATGCAATTGATGCCTCTCTTGCCATGCATTACCTTCTTGTGGATATTTCGCCCTCTAACACTAACAATGTCACGCATTAACTCATTTTCATAAAACTGTCAGGTGGTCATAGTAAAATGGACTTTTATTGATATTAAGATTTGTTTTTCAAAATTTTGTATAGAGTTTGAGTATTTAACTGCTTACCTTATCATCAATTTTAAGATAAGTATTTTTAATTATGATTATTACTACCTTATTTATTTAAATTATTTATTTTTTATCTATGTATAATTTACTATAAAGATATTAAATATTATTTTTCCACTTTAAAATCATCGTTCTCTCTTAGTGTATTAGATTTTAACAACAAGTTTACTATTTTTCTCTTTTATTCGAATTTCTGAAAATGATTAATTTTTAGTGAAGTATGTGAGCATTAGATTAGTTAAGTTCCACAATTCTAAGAATCTTAATCTCTTTGTTTACAAAGATTATTATAATTTAAGAAGTTTAACGGCTTTAGACATCTTTTGTTTAATTATTTTTCTCTTAAATGAGTTGACACAAAACGAACTCTTACAGCTCTTTTATAAACGAACTTTGCATCAGTACTTATCAATTATCTTTTCATTATTATCGCTTGACAAGATGAAAGAAAATGGCAACAAAAAAGTTTCGAAAAGAATTAGCCAGTGAATAAACACCATTTACTACAAAAAGAAAAAGAAAAGAAAAGAAGAAAAAACTATCAGATTCCCGTTTCATGAAATATTTTGCAGAATTTAGACAACAAAACAGCTTAGATTCTAATAAATAAATGTTCTTTCCATTTTTTCTGCAAATATTTTTAAATTGCTATTTTTTATATGTTGGAAATGTGTTTTATTTTATGATGATAATGCATATTTTGCATCAAATACATTTTAATTAAAAAGTAAAATATGAGAGTTCCTTGAATGACTCATCTTGCTCATTTTTCCTGAAAACCCATATGAGTAAGATACTAATACCATTAAGAATTTTTGTGCTTTATCAATAAATAAATTTTTATTACTGCAAAATTTTGTTTTTCATAATTTTTTTTTTAAAAGTGCGAAGGAATGACTTAAATATCCGCAGATTATGTAGAATGCAACAAATACAAATAGCAAGTAATATTGCACTTCCTGCTATAAAAAAATTATTATTATTATTATTATTATTTTTACTGACGTTAGAAAATGGTAAAAAACAAATTTCAACCATGATTTTTTTATTTTAATGCATTATTTTCATACTTAAGTAGAAACAGATTTTAAGAAAACGGATAATTTGATCTACGTGAGACAATATTTTACAATATTTTTTTGTATAGTGAATTAATTACCAAATCTAAAAATAAGATTTCATAGAAACAGAACAATTTTATATTAATTTTAGAAGAAACATTCTTGAATTATCTCTTAAATTAATACAAAAAAATATTTTTTATTTAAAGGCTAGCAATTAATCTGGAAATAGATTGGACTTTTTAACTAGAATTATAGTTTGGTCATAAATTTCTAAATTTTCATAAATCTTAAAAGAAAGAGATAATGGTTAGATAATGCCATTAGAGTCATTCGCAAAACGACTGTTGTGTTAGATCATGATAATGATACACTATCCGTGCTTTCACACTGAGAATATTTCCATCAGTAAAGTGGGTTGCCTTCCCTAGAATCAACGAATCACTTTCTTCATAGTTAGATTTGCGAACATACATATTATGTGTTTTTGTTAAACTACAGTTTTTATCTGGCTTAACTTCACAGAATCTAACTAGATGGCGCCACTAATTCATGCTATAAGAGGGGACGTAAAAGGAAATGGTCTACCTGTTTCGTTTATATTTTAAAAGAAAGACTTTTTTAGAGAAATTTCAAATCGTCATATTTAATCGAAGATCATTTTTTACTTTAAAAAACTAGCAACACTACAGAAGTTTATTCGGTATTCGCAAAATTATCTAAATCTTCTACAAAAAAAGGGAAAAGATCTGACCAAACATATCTGAAAATGTCACTTTCGGTCAAGGTGATTTCAAGTGAAAGAAATTTTAGGCAAGGCTGTACGACTGTGGTGTTTGTGGCGGCTGTATATGAGCACTGATTAACCGTCATGCGAAATGTGGCTAATATGGGATTTGCTTCGAAATAGAATCAAAACTACAGGTATATCACTCCTTTAGGCATGCATCTATTATTTATCTAAAAAAAATTGGTTGACCATCGTTCAAATGAGCATCATTTTGGACACGAGAAGAATAGAAACGCAGTGACGTAGACCTCGAAGAAATTAGTAAACCATCTGTTATTCTCTTAGGCTTATAAACTATATGTGTTCTACTGCGATAATAGTTAAATGGCCTGCTATGTGTGTAAGGTAATAATTGAGATGTTTGAAGACACATGTCTTAATTAAGTGCAACAGTTAAATGGGAAACGTCATTCAAAGAACACGGGTGTTCACTGAGTGAGTAGCAAACCCAACTGACCTGTGTCTTCTGATTTTTCGTTTTCTGTGCAATACCAAGCAATTTGATTGTACTGCAATCTAGTGTTTTTAATTCAATTTAGAAGAACATAGCATGCTATGAGGGTAAAGTACATATCGTGTAAAATGGACTCAGAAACTTTAATTGAGTGCTTTGGTTAAATATAAAACGTCACTCAAAAAATAAGATGTTTCAGAAGGTGACTAAAAATCTCAACAATGCTGTGTGTTCTGACTTTTCAAGAAAATCAATTTTATTGAGTCTTGTGCATTTTCCCTCTACCAGAAAAACTCGATGTTACTTAGCCATGTGGTTTTTAACTTGAATCTCGTAATAAAATTTGTATACAGTTACAAATCCATTTGAAAAAAGCAGAAAACGGTTTTTGTTTAGATAAATGAAGAACACTGAATTTTTTCAGAACAATTTAATGCACAACATTTTAAAGCTCTATTTGGAGAGAAAAAATTGTATCCGAAACTTCAAATTAAAAAATTATACAAATAATCTACAATAAAAATTGAGGTTTGTCTGCAACCGACTCTATGAAAAATTTAGAAAGGCGCTTTTAGATAGAGCAAATAAAATTCTTATTAATAGAGAATTATTTAACCAGTACAATTTTGCTTCGAAAATTTTCCTTTAATATTTCTAGCAATATTAATAATTGTAGAAATTTTTTAATATATAAATGGCTTCGAATAAGGGAATTTATAGATACTTCTTTGCTAGAAAACATTCGCAATTCGAATTACTCTACTACTGCTATTTGAATTGGTTTTCTCTCTTAACTTTTATCTTTAAACAAAGCTTTCACTATTTTTAAAGTAATTTCTTAGCTATGCTTCAAAGAAAGTATATCGTTCGAATTCTAACGAAGTCTGGGAGAGAAAAGATTTCTTAAGAAAGTAAAATATTTTTGCTGTTGCTAAAGAAGAATATATGGATAGCTGTTGCTAGAACTCATTGACAAAATTTGAAAGAAAACTTCGAAAGCAGATGATTAACATAGTACGAGGAATAACTATTGGGTTGTATTCAAGTTTCTATTAATAAAAAATATTATTTAAAAATGTTCTTGGAAAATTTTTCTAACGTTTGTGAACAAAGTTAGGAATATTAGTGAAACAAATTTTAATTAATTTCGGTGGAAATCAGCTATGAGCTAAAAATATTTCAGACGATAAAAGGATTTTGTTTATTATAAACTTCGATACAAATATATTTTTTGAGTAAAAATATTATGCACAATGCAGTTTTAATGTCAAGCAATATACATATGTCAACTATTGTATAATTATACTGTGATGGAAAAAGTTTATACTTCGATGTCATTCAAAAATTAAATTTAAAATTTTCATTGAAAAATTACAAAAAACCTTAGGCATATTAATTTTTTAAAATGTTATAATCAAAATACTGTTGTTTTATTTCAAAAAATACTAAAAATTTTTTCAATAAAAATAGAAATTACTTTTTGCGAAAATTTAAACACGGTTGCTGGTTTCTACGAATGTTTGCTTGTATATGCAAAATTTAAAAGATATGACGTCACAGAATACAAATACTTAACCAACTCATTAATAAAATCATTCGAATTTAGTTGCTTAATAATACTGTAGTACTCTACCGTCTCTTTCAAAGATAAGAAAAATCCCCTCTTTGAAAATCGCAATGACAGACCTACTTAAGGAGCTGATGTACAAAAGAGGACCTTGGTCAAATGATGGCTATTAGGAAAACGCACGCTCCGGCATCAATGGAGAGTTTTCAGAATACCTCTCTGTTCCCCAAACTCATATGGGCGAACGTTCTCTAATCAACAAAGCATGTATTACAGGTATTCACTCAATTATACTTGAAATAAAGGGGAACAAATTTCGTAGTAATATCCAGGCGTCTCGGATGCCCGCCGTAGTTTCACCGAATAGACATTAAAGGCCTTTCAATATTGAAGGAGTTAAGTTCTGCAAACGATAACATTTAGTATTCGAAATGACGCGAATCGAATTCGAACAGATGAGATTACAAAATTTTGGCAATTGGTAGATGAAAGTTTTTTCAGAATTTTCAATTGTTATTAGTCAGTTAACGAAATTTATTTATCGAGGTTTAGTGGATGCATGTATGAAACAAAATGCATCTACATGCGACAAATAAGTGCAATGATGGTCAGATTCAGAGACAAACGAGAACCCAACAAATGATAATTCGTGAAATTCATAAGTCATCGGGACTCTTAGAATTAACGGATACGATTCGTTGACAAATCATGGAAACAGGTACAATAATTCATTGCAAAATGAAAAAGACAAACGGAAAAGCCCTGAAACCACATCATAAGTTACAAAATTGTTGCCGATTCCAAATCATATGTCATATAGATAGTGTGGCAGATGAGTATGACGGGGATAGAGCCTGGGACCTTGTAGTTCGCAGCCGAGTAACATGACCACAATACAAAAGCAATTGCTAATGCAGCGTAGCTGTTAACTGGCTTATAAGCTTTCACCACAATATAAATGGCAATCAGTGATATTTAGTATTAAAAAAGTGTGGAATGGTTCAGATTGCTGGTCATCATACAGTCATAATTTGCGGAAAAAACCTCAGGGGTGTTTTTTAGTCACAGATAAGGTGATGGCTCTGTGATGATTCAGGAAATCTTTTGCTTCAATGAAGAAATACCTCTGCTGTTTGATAATGATCAGTAACATTTCAGTATTCAGTAAGAAAATGGGGATTGAATTGCAGCCATTGCTGAGTTCCTGTGTGTCTTTCAATGGACATTTTAGAAAGATAAGAATTCGATTCACATTTTTAGGAAAAGTCTGGTCTAATTCTCTGAATATAAAAATTCTCCACAAGCCAGCATGTAGCCCACAACTTAACTCAACCGAGAATCTTTGGGGAATTGTGTACCTCAAAGTTTACACTACTGGTTGGCAGGTAGTTTGCTCCTCGTTTAATAGGATGATGGGCGTACGGGAAGACGAGGAGGAAAGTTAAAGATTGACCCCTTTGTCGCTACGGGTTAACCGCCTCGAAGATGTCAATTCGGTGAATGGGCCGGTGTTATAGTAAAGACAGCAGTAGGATACATCAAATCCGGTCGATACTGCTTCGTTCAATGGTGGCTGGGTGGTCGGCTGTACACAAAATGTAGAAGTACTGTTAGGTAGTATTCTGATGTAAATGCACTTAAAACAGTATTGAAACCCAAACCCTGCAAGATTTAGTTTTTCCATAGGGAGCTCGTATTTATGAGCTATTCAATAAGAATGGATGCACAATCAAAAGTTTAAGACGATGCCAGTTTTGTTTTTGAATTCTTAATAACTTGCAATATATATATATAACTTCTTTATTATAATATTTTTGGGGTATATAGATGTATATTATTTGGATATGTATATGACACACATTAACCACTTAACTGTTTTATTTTCTTTACTATCTAATAAGATGACACCTTCTATTTTGGGAATATTTTCTTATTTTTATTCAAATAGAAATCCATTGAAACTTGACTTATCTATGTATTCGAAGTAATTTTAATATTAATTATAATCGTTATGAATGATTTATTTTTTGCTTACAACTATCAAAATCCGATAAATCTATGCACGTATGGCACTCGAGCAAAACAGTTAAGCGGTTAAACTGAAGCCGTTTTATGAAAATGAAAAAAATATGTATAAACTCTCATCTCACAATATACATAAGCTGCAAATTAATTTAATAAATAAAATGGAAATATTTTTAAAAATAGTAATTAAAAAATAGTTTCAAACGATAAATCAATGATTTGAATTAAAGAATAGTGTACTACACGCTGAATAAAACGATCGTATCATAAAATTTAAAAATAGCAGTAATAAATATCTGTAGAATATTCATGCTTCTTTAAAAAAGTCAAAGATTTTTTTTTCGTTGAATGCGTAACCAGTACGTACATAAGTCCTGGTATTTAAATAAATAAAAAAAAACATTTTTTACTAATTTTTATTCTTGACTTAGAGCTCACCAAGATAAATTCGAATCGTGAATGACATTTTGAAATTACATTTTCATCATATATTCAAATAACATGCAAAATAAAAAAAAAATGTTCAATATATACAGATTCTAAAATTCCTAATATCTTACCAAACTCAACTATCCTATATTCTTATTTCTCATCTGTCACTTTCAACATCAGATTGTCGAAAATGTTGCACATTTCTTCAAAAGCAACATAACATCTATAAAATATCTGCACAGAAAAGAACTGAAATGTTCTAGTGAATAAATCATGAAGAAGGGAAATTTTATCCTGGAATAAAACTTCTGAAATTCACCGTTACTTCTACTCATTTATTCATTGCACATTTCACGAGACAATCCAGATGATAGGTTACATGAGTATATTTTTTATTGGCGTTTATTTTGGATAACTTCGCCCCTGGCGATACATTATGAAACAACTCGCGGGTTTATTGGCTACATTTATCTTTTTCTAATAATACAGTAATTTCTTCCAACTAAAAATAATCCTTGTTTAATTTGGTAAGTGGGGTTTTTTAAATTCGATATCCAAGAATAAAATAATCGATGAATTCTTTCGTTTCAGTCAAGGTTGAATAATAAAAAAAATATGTGTGAAATAAATTATGAAGAAAGTATTTTGAGACATTATTCTGAAAATAGAATGAAGTAGGTTAATTCTGAAAATAGAACAAAATAGGTTAAAATTACTTTAAGTAATTTTTACTTTCAAATAGCGAGGGAGATAAATATGTATTGCTAAAATAGATCTACTAAACGTAGCAAAATTCTAATAAAAAATTATGTAATTAGAATTTTTAAAGACTTTTAGCCATTTTGTTTTTCAGACATTTTTGCTCCATTTTATTTGTTTCATATTTTTGCCAGCTGGAGTCTTATCCCCAAAACTTTCTCTCATAGTCTAATAAACTTGGCATGCCAGGGAACACCTTACATTAGCATAAAATAGTCACAGAATATTTTTTGGCTCAAATTTAGCATTATTGCTGAAATTATCTTGTCATCTTTGGCGAGTCATTTGGCAATTCATTTCTGGCGAGCGTTAATAGTATCCAAAATTCGAATTTACGATTTAGACACGTTTTTCACTTCCAACCGAAACAAAAATTTGACACGAAACTGCATTTGTAGTCACAAAATCCCATACCAAATTTGATATATTTAAATAATTGCATTTTTGAATTATCGCGTTTACTTGTTCTGAAAGTACAGACCGACAGACAGTCAACACGTAGATGGATTTGGCCCAAAATTTAACGGCTGTGTACATTATGGATGTTATATCTGTGTATTGAATTTTATTTACATAGCTCTCTTCGTTTGTCGTTATTGTATTATTTTATATTCGGACTTCCACTGAACAGAATTTCCTCGAAATGTGATAGTAATCTGCTAATTTGGTGTAAAGACCGTATAACGCATTTTACCCGTCCACCTCAAAGCGTTTTTGAGTTTTCTTTGTCACAGACAGACGGACATTTTCCAAAAAAATAAGTTTTTCGAGTTCAGGGAATTCAAAAAAAATGGAGACTCGTCAAAATCTCGAGTTAGAATTTTTTTAGTAATTACTGTAGTTTCCTTATACTACCTATATGAGAAACGTATTTTGGACATTGACATAAAATAATTGAACATAAAGGAATTTTGAAATCAATTTTCTGTTCTTTTCCTGAAGTACCGCGCTAAATCCTTCAGTATGTTTGGCATATTCTTAAATTAGATAAACAATGCTTAAATGCCTTATAAATTATTTTTTTTATATATATCTAATGAAAATATTCCAAATTTTGAAAATATCAGAGAAATCCCTCGGGGGAGCCTAAACCCCTAGTGGGCGTGTCCCCAGGTGGCGGATTGGGGAATGCCTCCATTGGTTTTTCCATTGTTTGGTAAAAGGGAAATAAAATACCTTCCGCGGACCAACAGGTAGAAGTCCAACCTCCCCGGAGGCTTTGTCAACCCCCTCTTCCATGAGTAGTGATAGCCGTTTTAGACACTTTAGGACAGATCTAATTCCTATTGCTCTGCTGGACAAGACAGCAACAACCAGAGAAATAATCGAACTTCCTCATATAACCAACGGGAGTGGCCTCTCAAGTATTTTCTCGTATCTTTTCTAAAGGTATTATCATCTTGCACCTCCTTAGCATAAAACTGTAAACTGATACAAGAATATGAAAGTCACTACTACTCAGAGTTTTATTTTCAATGTCCAACGTGTGTAAAGAAAAATGTTACTCCTGTATTTACTGCACTTCTTTGGCAAACAATAGCTACGAAACACAGGGATTTGGTCGCACAATCTGGTATAGGAGTTTGGGCGATTCATCGCTCTGATGCGGCTAATTCATAAATTCAAAAAAATCGACTTTGTATTTTGGACACTTGTTTGACCGAATAAAATCCAAATTTGGCATAAAACTAGAAATTTAATTGCAGAACCACGTATAATATTTCATTCATTAAAATAACTGCGTCTTTGAACTACTGCATTTATATGCTCGCGAGAGTACAGACGGACCGACGCTCAATCCTTAGACAGATTTGGTTCAAAATTTTGTGAGTATCCACACTGAGGCTTCTAAAATTATTCAACAAATTTTATTTATATAGCCTATGCTTTATCATGTTCATTTGTATTTGAACAACCAGCCAGACAGACTTCCAGTGAATTTATTTCGCACGAAATTTAAGAGAAATTTGAAATTAGGATGAAGACTGTATATTTCATATGCAAAAAAGTAAAAAAAATAAAATAAAATTTAAATGTTATATGAAATATCAATTTTGGCTTGCCATTCATTTCTTCTATAAATAAAACATTTGAGTCTGCATGATCAATTACAAAAGGTGGCAAAATAGATACTGAGTGAGGCCATAAAAGCTAAGAGTGTTCAGATATTTATTTTTAGTGTCCCGCATATCGGAAATTGATTTTCTTATCATAATGAAGTAAACCAAATATGATTTTTTTTATTTTTTTATTTTTATCTTCTGGAAATCAAATTTTGGCACAGAATGTCAATTTTGGTCGCAACATTGCATACTAAATTTATCAAGTTTACGTCGATGCAAAATTATAGACCAACAGTTGATTTAAACACTTTGACCGATTTCATTCCATTTTGCATTTTTTTATTTATTTCGTTTGCATACGTACAAAGGTACGAACAGAAGGAAAATCAACTTTTTGCCGGGTTTTATTCAAAAAGGAAAACATTTCTACACTTTAGATGCTAAATATGTATAACAAAATTCTTTGACTTAACTCCTCAAGCTTCGTAGGTATCAAATTCCCTTGTATTTGGATTGCGAGATAAATATTATTTCTCTAAGTGGATTTCTTGCAAAATTTGATTTAAAGATTGCATATTTGCTTTCATGTGTCTAGTTGAAGGTGTTTTTGAGTTATAGTGTTCAGACGGACAGACAGACATAAATCCAAAAATGCTTTTTTTCGTCTCAAGGTTGTCTGAAACATGGAGAATCGAATTCTTAGACAAATACAAATTTCAACAATTCTTTGGCAAAAATTTATCTTTGTATACTTTATATACGAGAATATTGGATGCAAACACAAGAAAATTATATCTTATCACATTTTTTGCTACTATTCTAACATAAAGGTTCTGAAAATGTTAATGGCCTTAACTTTTCGTACTTATTTTTCTCTAATAATTTATCGATTTCAAGAATCTTAAAATATTTTTTTCAGTTTGAAACTTTTTTCAGCTCTTTTTAATTTTTTAAAAAGCAAAACTTTCTCGCAACAAGAAAAGGTGGAAAGAAATTTAGAGATTTTATATTGCACAAAACGTGGTGCAGAAAGTTCAGCCATTTTAAAAAATATAAAATTCACCTTTAGCGAAAATAAATTAAAGGGCTTAGAAAACAGAAGCTTATATTATCATATACACCTTCAAACAAATGAAATTTAGAGAATATATTTGACTTACAAATCATAGATTGTCCAATCTTCCGCATGACAGATTTTCATTGGTCTACATTCTTGCCAACCTTGGATACCCTTGAAAAATTATCATGAGGTGTTTTAACATTGAAACTATATTGTAGAGCCTGAAATAGATGATAATATATTGGTGCAAGGTCGGGAGAATATGGTGGCTGTTGAAGAGTTTTTCTGTTCTAAGGTTTCAGTTTTCTCTGCGTTTATTACACATCTTGTGGTTTTGTATTGTCGTGGAAGAGGATTGCATATTATCTGTTAGATAATTCCGAACGTTTTCTGGAATGGTCATCGAATCTAATGACATTATATAATATTTGTGTGACATAATCTTTTCAGCATGGTGGGGTAGCTCGAAATGAATAAATTTGATGTCCCTTCAAACATAAATCTACAATTTTAAAGAATGCAATCCAGACTTTGCGATAGGTTCTGTACATTCACCTGCTGTTTTCCCCTCATGTTCTTCTACGTTATATAAAATTGTTATATAAAATACTATTCTCATCACCTGATTCTACAGGATCCGAAAAAAATACTCTCGACAATTTTAAAAAGAATCAAAGGGTTTCAGACTTCACCGACGAACCATCGTGTAAACGGGTTTGATGCGAGTTGAATTCGTCAGAGACAAACATCCTCCGCTGGTGTGGTGTTGGAGTTGGAAGTTTGGAGAAGGGAGATGTCAGCTCAGGTGTCGTCCTCGTCTTGTGATCATGGATCTAAATTATGAGGTCTGTCCTAAAATAGCCCTGGTGTTGATTTGAAGCAGGGCATTAAAATTACTGAACTGAAGTATACTATAAGGCTTTTTTTCCCACGAAAGCATTCAAAATAGCGTCATCATGGTTGGAAAGTCATCCCGGTTTGGGTTTTCTTTCAGAATAAAATCATCATTCTGAAATTTATATATATATGTATATTATTTTTTGCAGTTTCAACTCTCACGTTTTTCGGAAATTCTTAAATCATTACACTTTCATTGATCATTTATTTGTGCTTTATTGATATATTTAATAATATTAATCAGCTTAGTGACAAAGTGCTTCTTTTTCTATGCAATAATATTCATAAGTTTAGGGGAAAAGACACTTTCGTGTATTTAATTATATCCATCAGTTTAGAGAGAAATGACATTTTTTATCTATTTAATATTATTCATCATTTTAAGGACGAATGGCACTTTTATCTGTTTAATAGTATTCATCAGTTTAGGGACAAATAGCCTTTTATCTGTTTAATAATGTTCATAATTTTGAGACCGAATGGCACTTTTGTCTGTTTAATAACATTATCATTTTAGGGGCGAATGGCATTTTTATCTGTTTAATAATATTCATCTGTTTAGGGCTCTTTTGTCTGTTTAATAATATTCATGATTTTAGAGACAAATGACACTTTTATCCCTTTAATAATGTTTATCATTTTAGAGACAAATGACACTTTTATCTGTTTATTAATATTTATCAGTTTAGGGACAGAGGACTCTTTTCTCTGTTTAGTAATATTCATCAATTAAGAGACAAATGACACTTTTACCTTTCAAGAGTAAAACTCCCAACCAAAAGGAAAAGCATCGCCATTTCCTAATATAAACCATATCTGATACCACCTTTGAATAGCAGCAAGTACGATCTGTTGCAATGACCTGATATTTTGAGAAAAGCATCAATGACTCAAAATATGTAGACTAATTCATTTGCTAAAATATGAAAGAAAACTTGTTTATTCTATCAAATTCTAGACTGCTTTAACTTTGATGTCTGCATAAAATTAAAAAGAGCCTTTTTTTTCTTTTCTTTATGAATTTTTGATGTTGTTTTTGTTATTAGAGAAGAATTTCTTGAGTGGATAATTCTGTCCAAAATATTTTTTGGTGTCAGTTTATTTTATCGTGTCAAGTGATCTCTTTGAAAGCGTTGTTGACAGGTACTGATGAAAGACGTGCTTTGAGAAGGATTTTAAGAGCTTATTTCTTGTCAACTTTTTTTTTAAAAGAAGAATTATGTTTAACAAAAGTGCTGACAATAGCTTCATGGTTTTAGTACTTACTTAATTAAATATTCCTGAACAAACTAGGAATCGAAGATCATTTTATTTTAATAAATTATAAAATAATTTTATATGTTATTTCTTAGGAACTAGCAAAATTGCTCACTCTTAACATTTTCACAAAATAGTAATTTTTTGTTGAACCTAGTACTATAATAAATAAAAAAATCAAGCATCCACTTTTGAGTGCTTTTCATTAACCAAAATTGAACATAAATCTATAATTTTGCGATCAGAATTACATACCAAATTTCATTTAGCAAGTTTATTATGGTTATGAAGGCTCCTGCTTTGATACACACGATAGATAAATGAGAATTTGATGGATTTAATTATTGATTAAAATGTATGATGAAAAAATGTATTGATATCTATTTTTAGAGCATGCTGCGTATTTGTGATTTATTTTGTTTTCCTAAACTTAAATTTAGAGTCGAAATGCGACTAAATATTGGCGGATTTGTTTCAAATTTTGATACAACATTTGATATATGCGATTAAGCTCCTATATTTTCATATATTTTAAATGATTTTGTTTAGGTGAACTTGAATACACAGAGAAAAAGAATTCTTCGAGGCGTATTTCGTAAAAAATTGGTAGAAATCTAGAAATTTCATGTAAAAGCTGCACACCAAACTTCATCCGCCTAGTTCTAAGAGTTGTTGGGTTATTGTATTTGTTCATACTCAAAGATAATTGAATAAAATGTGCATTTCTGATACTTGCTATAATACATCCATTTACAAGCTATCTTCAATCATTATATTATTTTTTATGACATAATAATGTGCGCAGACTGATTATTAATATCTAAATTGTGATATGCATTATATAAAACAAGTTCAATCGTTCTTTAGAGTAGAATGTTGGACTTTGAACTACAACATTTGGAATGGAAATAGTTCGCGCATTGTAGAAGATCAATAATAAGGACTTTTCTAAATTTTAATCAAATTTTTAATTTAATTTAATCCGAATTTTAATGATTTCTTCAATAATTTCAGAATATATTATTAGGCAAATATCTCTATAAATCATTTTTATACTATTTTGAAATTCCAAAAATGAGCACATTTTTATTAACTCGGTTTCTTCTCTATCCTTTAGTCTGTTTAGTACAAATTTTGCAATTCATTTTAAATTAGATGCTTGGAACTTTAAACCTAGCTCAGAACTTGCTGACAATGTGATATCAAATCACTTTCTTGTTCAGTATATATTTTTCATTTTGGCTTGATTAAAATTGCTAACTAAGAAGCATCTGGGACTAAAATGAAAATATTATAAAATAAATTGGCCTGCTTTTCTATTTTATTTTTCAGGCAAGAACAGATTCATATACTTTAGGGAATGAATACAATATTGTATTTCAGATATAATTAGGTCAAGAGAAACAAAAATAAACTTGACATTTTTCACATATTACTTTATCAAAGTGTTTAAAATCGACTATGCCAATTATCAAAATGACACATACACAAAATACAAAAGAAGAAAATAATTCTTCCAATAAGACATTAGTACATCACGTTTATAAAACAGAATAAAAATATAAAAAAATGTCTCCTGGTAGCAAAGATTTCCAGCCCCATACAGGCTCCTCTAAAAATTTGTAATTGTGAATTTTAACATTTGCGAAAATATTGTAAGATTTAAAATGGAAAAAAGAGGGACGCATATGATAGATAATAGTAAAGAGTAGGGGTTATTGTGAAATCTCACAAAACAGTTTTAAGTCATTTACAGTGCAGTAAAACTGTTGGCACTTAGTTGAAATATTCATGGATCAGTTATCAATCGCATGCTACCCACGTCTTTCGTCTGAAATCTAACAAGTATTTACGTAGCTATCAAACCAGTGTGTGTGTGTGGGGGGGGGGGAGGTCTAGCCGAAACTTTCTCGCATATTCTTACATAAAGGTCTTATTTCTTTTCCTCCTCATAAAATTATGGACTTTGAGTAAGGCTTCGAATTCTTTGCATGGCATTGACGAACGATAGCTACGAAACACCAGTGGAGTGAATTTTACATTGTTAATGAAACTACATCGAAATTTTTTTATTCCAGGCATCTTTCTGTCTGCTGGCAGACACCGAAAATAGACACGAAAATGCAGTTTTAGTTTTAAAAACTTAACGTACAAATTTCCTTTAATTTAGTGACTGCATTTATGAGTTATGGCTTTTTCAAGCATGTGAAAGTAAAGACCAACGTGCGGTCAACGGTTGGTTAGACTTGGTTCAAACTTTGATGAGTATCTATGTTTTAGATGCTAAACCTGAGTAAAAAAAATTATTTACCCTGTTCAATGCGTTTTGTAGTTGTCGAATTCATTTTTAATCGTTCAGTATCTGTTATAAGACTACACATTTCTTGTAAGTCCATATAACAAATTTCATCCATCGACCTCTAAACGCTATCTGTGAGCTATTTTTGTCCAGACGGACAGACGAATACACTAACAGACAGAAAAATAGACATATAAAATTAGAAAAATGCGTTCTTTTTTTTTTTTTTAATCATGTGAGAACATGATGTTTCTTCGGTTTGAGATTTTTCAAACCTCAAAATGCATGGGCAGAAAAATGCCGATTGATTGCTTTTGAGTCTTCAATTTTTTGCTTTTAGGGTTATTAGAAAATGATAAAGAAGGATTACAACTTAGTACGAATGTATGATGTGTGTGTGTGTGCGTGCGTGCACGCGTGTGTGTGTGTGTGTAATTTTTTAATAAAACAAATTCAATTTTTCTAGCTGATAAATAAAGGTGGAGCTTGACCGATTTTGAGACAAAGAAAAAAAAATAATCTCATTTTCTATCGACGTATGCGTAATCTGATAGTCACGTGATTGTTTAAAGTCAGTTTAAACTGTGTTTTTTTTCACGAAAAAAAATTGGCATTGAGAAAAAATGTTTAGAGCTTGATTGATTTTAAGATGGTCAAAAAATGCTTTTCTATATGATGATGATTGCGAAATATGAGACGTGAGAACATGGTGTTTCTCTGTCGGATTCATGCCACGTGACTTAAAGAAATGATACTCTCACAGGAGAACTTGAAATTTGCTATAGTAACAGAATATCACGTGACTTAAAGAAACAATATTCTTACAGTAGAAATAGAAATTCGCAACCAATATATATATATATATATATGTGTGTGTGTGTGTGTGTGTGTGTGTGTAATATTATTTGAATCTCTGTCGGCTAAATAATAGGTAACATTATTTTTGGTTGAAGCAGAGTGCAGTTTGAAGACATAGACGAGACGTTGTATTTTTAATTTCGTTTTATTCTCTTCCGAGTAGCAAGCATGATTATATACAAGAAGGCGCAGAGCAGCGCAAAAGCAGAAGTAAGAAAGAAGCGAAAAGGGACCGAAACAAATGATCACTAGTCTTATATAACATAGGATTTTTGGCCTAGAGCCAATTCAATACACGTGGTGACCTTTGACACTTTTTAGAGGGCATCAAAGGGATCACTTTCATTTGAGACATAATACTGATGGCGCATTAGTTTTACAGAGGAATTATTAAACCGAAAGTGGAATTGGATCACGAAATAAGAGAATATTTTAGAATGAAGTTACGATGGTCTAAATTAAAATATAAACTTGGAAATTAATTAAATGGAAATTAGAATTAAAATATCATTATATATATATATATATATATTCATTCATTAAAATCTCGAGTTCAGATATTTTGATGAATAATTTCTAATTATGTCTGTCTGTCTGTGAAAGCGATAATGCAAAGAGTTTTAAGCAAGGCACGTGAAATTTGGTATAGAGATTTTCACCATATTTGTAGATCTGTTTCAGATTTTGAATCAAATTTATTTCTCGGAATTTGCCTGTCTCTCTATATCGTCAATGGGTTCACTCTATACTGATTGATTATATTCACATGCATATAAAACCGATAACTAAGTTTTGCAACAATTTATTTACAAAAAAGGGTGACACGTAAATTTATAACTAAAATCTATATTGCGTGACACATTTTGAAAAAAAAAAAATCCTTCGTTCTGTTGACTGTTTGTCAGTCAATGTATTTACATTCCTTTTAAAACAATTTCTCAGAAACGCGATGTTTCATATAATTTAACTTTCTTTATGTAATTTTATTAGTAGAAATATAGTTTTGTTCTAAATTTTGATTTCAGTTTATAATAAAAAAACGTCTAATACGTACTTTTTTGTTTGTTGCATTATAATATAAACATAAAATGCTGATGTTTTTAACTCTGGAAATAAAATTTATTAAAAAATATGTGAGACACATTAGCAGACAGCACTCAAATTGGTTTATTCTTTTTAATTCCAGTTTAATCTTTTGAAATTTATGTTTAAAGTAAGTATTAATTCCTTCGCACATTGCACAAGCCTTAGAATCAAAATAGTTATCGACAATCTTAAATCATACAGTATTATTTCCTTTTAGTTCCATAATTGCCATTGTATTTCTAAGTGTATGCTAGCAAATTATGTTATACTAATGGAATTTCCCATACTTTAAAAAACCAGCGAGATTGACCCCCCAACTCAAAAAATCTTTCTTACATACTATATAATAAATATTTTTTCATATCTCTTTGGCATACAATAGGTATGAAATATTAACCTTTGGCATGATTTTTGCATTTTTATTGAATTTAGCATGTCTTTTTTGGCGATTAATTCCTAGCATGCGTTAATAGTAACGAACACTTGAATTTGTGTTTTAGACGTTTTTTTCAGGCAATTGAAATAAAAAATTTGACACAAAACTGCTAGATGTTAATTGTTAAAGGAGGTCTGAAACGTGCAGATTCGTCAAAATCTCGAATTCGAATTCTTTGACAATTACTATAATTTCTCCATAATTCGCCTATGAGAAAGTAAAAATAAAAATAAATATCTATAAACAAACTCTATCTGTATAATAAAAGAAACGAAAAATCATAATATTCCCAAGGAAGGTTTAACATGAAAGATTAAGAGTAAAAGGTAATACGGTATAAAAGAGAAACAATTTACGATAAAATCTGGAGAACTTTTGTTAGAGGAATAGTTTTTCTTTTTTCATTGATAACGCAAACAATGAAAGAAATTTAAACATAAGCTTTCTGTTGACTCAAAACAAATTATTTTTATCATATGAGAACATGGTTTTGGTTAGGGGATTTTGAAGCTCGAAATCCCATAAGCAATGAATGTTGAAACTCGAAATCGCGTAGGCAATGAATATATATATATATATATATATATATATATATATATATATATATATAGAATGAGAGAGGGAGACCGATAGGGAAGTCTCGTGATTATTTCAAACCGATTTAAACTGGTTAATGACTTAAATTAATTTAGACAAATAATGACTTAAAAATAATAATGTTCTCACATGATAACCTGAAATTTGCGATCGTAGATTTCATTAAAAAAATTTTTTGAACTAATTCTTCAACGAAATTGTTTGTTCGTTGTCACGCGTTTGTCGGTTCACAAATTTTAAATCGACTATCGTGTAGTTTTTTCTTACATTTTTTTTGGTTAAAATTTTTAAAGCTTTTCTTATCTCTCAATCTATAAAAAGCGTTGATTTTAGTGTAATAATTTTTTTTATTTGGTTGCAACTCATCCCTTTTATTAAAAGTCAGTTTTGAATTTGATTTTATCAAATGTCGCCTCCTGTGTAATTATGAAAGATATTCCAGGAATTTATATTGCATGAATATTAATTGATTTTCATAGTAAATTAAAATTTTCAAACTTTAGAAAATGTAATAATTTTCTCAAATTCATGCATTTAAAGATTTTTTTTTTTTTTTTGAAACAAGGTTTTCACTTTAAACTTTTTTTTTTTTGGCGAAATTTTGATGATTTAAGTTAGATCAAGTTCTAAAATGTTTTGATAACGAAAGTTGCCTGTAAAATGTACTTATAATTTTATTATATTATAAACTTTATCTTGCGAATTGTATGTACGATATGTGCCAAAGTAACCATAGCTCGATTTATCCTTTGTAATATTTAAAATCTATGTCAATAGATGGCGCTCCAATATTTCGTAAACTTATGATGTTCTACTGAAAATGAGTTAAAAACTTACAAAAGGAAATTTAATACAAATGAAATAAACGGAATAGTTTATATTTTCATAGAATAATGATCCAATGTATGATGTTACTTGAAAAATTTTATTGAATCAAATTAATAGTATTAGATTTTAAACAAATCACATAGATTAATGACTGCAATAATACATACGGAACTAATTTTAATGAAACATTTATATAATGAATTGGAAGATACTTCTGAACAAGTCGATGTACAGAATTTCAGAATATAGAATTTTAATAAATATATTTTTACTGTATTATATTTTTTTACAAAAATCAACTGTGCACCTTTTTTTTTATGTTAAAACAATTAGTGAAATTAAATTGTCAAAGAAATTAGTTTTATAAAATGTTAATAATTGCATAAAATATTGATTTTTATTTGTTAAAATTTCATATTTTTGCTGGGTTTTTATTTTTAGCTCTTTTTTAAACGTCATTTCCTAAATTGAGCCAATTTGTCACACTTTAAAATGTACATTTAACAGTCATATTCTCTATAAGAAATATGTGGTTCGACTGAATTTAAATTAAAAATATGGCTTAAATATTTTTTGTTGAGCAAAAGGTAAACATAACATATGACTCAATGGTCAATGTTTATTTCTATTAACACTAAATATTGTACATTACTTCCACGGCGTTGTTCGATTTTCCGAATGCCGTAAAACATATGGAGACTTCATAACAATATGAATGAGCATTTTCTGCTAAAAGAGTCTGATATCCCTGCTATTTCTATAGCAGAAAGACTTGGTATAACAGTTTTTCGATCTTAATTAATTTTTATTCTTTCTTTAATAAGAAATCAATTATTTCATTTTGATTACATTAAGTATCAGCTATTATTAGTAATAATTGCACAATAATATTTTTACAATATTTTCAAAATATTGCACATTTTTCAGAACATCAGATAACATCGTGGAACAATCATTCAATATCTTCACAATATTGAATGCTAATTTTTGAATGATAAATTTCGTTCGATATATAGAAGTTTTATTCCATTTATAGAATTTGTTTTTTATTGATTCCTGAAATATTCGAAAAATAAAGATTAGCAGAAATTTTGATATATGAAAGCTCTACTGCATCATTTTTTAACCAGCAGGAATGGTCTTCTCAAAATTGTCTCGCATCATTTTAATAAAAGTGTTATTTCAGGGAACGCCTTGAATGGATGGGCGTACAGTAGTTACGAAATATCAACAGTTTGCGTGAATTCAACATTTTTTATATCGTTTGATCCTTGGCGTGCTTTTTTCTTTTAATTTTTTGGCTAGCAATTATTGACATGGGGTAAAAAATATTCGAAAACGAATCCGAATTTTCGGCATTCATCCCAACCGATTGAAACAATAATTCGGCATAAAATTACACTTGCAAAAAAAATTCATACATTTAAGTAGCTGCATTTTTGAGTTATCGCATTTACGAGTTTCTAAAAGTACAGACAGAATGATAATCCTAGTTGGTCCTAGATAATCCGAATCCTAGTTAGATTCGATCCAAATTTGAAGGGTGTATGCCACTATAGATGTTAAATGTGTGTACCTTGTTTTGTTCATCCGGCTCTCTCCGTTTTGTAGTTATTGCGTTAACCTATATTCGAACAGCTGGACAGACATTCATCTGAATGGATTTTGCTTCAAATGTGATAGAAATCTACAAGTTTGCTGTAATGACAATATACAAAATTTCATCCGTCTAGCTCAAAGCGTTTTTGAGTTACCTTGTCACAGACTCACGAATGGGCATCACTTAAGATAGGAATTTGACTTATTCGTAAGCATGTTTTTATTTTCCATGCATGTACACTAAAGGTCATGGTGATAGAAATCTACAAGTTTGCTGTAATGAAAATATACAAAATTTCATCCGTTTAGCTCAAAGCGTTTTTGAGTTACCTTGTCACAGACACACGAATGGGCATCACTTAAGATAGGAATTTGACTTATTCGTAAGCATGTTTTTATTTTCCATGCATGTACACTAAAGGTCATGGTGATAGAAATCTACAAGTTTGCTGTAATGACAATATACAAAATTTCATCCGTCTAGCTCAAAGCGTTTTTGAGTTACCTTGTCACAGACACACGAATGGGCATCACTTAAGATAGGAATTTGACTTATTCGTAAGCATGTTTTTATTTTCCATGCATGTACACTAAAGGTCATGGTGATAGAAATCTACAAGTTTGCTGTAATGACAATATACAAAATTTCATCCGTCTAGCTCAAAGCGTTTTTGAGTTACCTTGTCACAGACACACGAATGGGCATCACTTAAGATAGGAATTTGACTTATTCGTAAGCATGTTTTTATTTTCCATGCATGTACACTAAAGGTAATGGTGATAGAAATCTACAAGTTTGCTGTAATGACAATATACAAAATTCCATCCATCTAGCTCAAAGCGTTTTTGAGTTACCTTGTCACAGACACACGAATGGGCATCACTTAAGATAGGAATTTGACTTATTCGTAAGCATGTTTTTATTTTCCATGCATGTACACTAAAGGTCATGGTGATAGAAATCTACAAGTTTGCTGTAATGACAATATACAAAATTTCATCCGTCTAGCTCAAAGCGTTTTTGAGTTACCTTGTCACAGACACACGAATGGGCATCACTTAAGATAGGAATTTGACTTATTCGTAAGCATGTTTTTATTTTCCATGCATGTACACTAAAGGTAATGGTGATAGAAATCTACAAGTTTGCTGTAATGACAATATACAAAATTCCATCCATCTAGCTCAAAGCGTTTTTGAGTTACCTTATCACAGACACACGAATGGGCATCACTTAAGATAGGATTTTGACTTATTCGTAAGCATGTTTTTTTTTTCCATGCATGTACACTAAAGGTCATGCAACTTCATGTCTCTATTACCAATAATAGGACAATGCCAGACAGGCAGACATACGTACATTTTCCAAACACTCACGGGGAACTAAAATGCGCAGATTTGTCAAAATCTCGAGTTTGAATTTCTTGACGATCACAATACTTTCCTCGTACTTTGTATATAAGAGAGTAAAAATAGTTGCGAATCAAACAAAGAAAACTCCATAACAATAACAAAAATAGATTAGCAATAACTCAAAATTAGATAATAAAAATAGAAGTCAAAGAAAATAACAAAAACAAAAAAGAAATCGTTGAAAGAAGAGCGATTTTAGAATGCAAAAAGATCCTAATTTAATATATTTAAGGCTTCCCCCCCTTTATATTAACAAAAATCTAAAGCAAAGTTGAGATTCTATCTGTTGCCTAATGATCAGAAAATCTATGAATAATTGCCAAATAAATGGTCAGAAAGCCATTAGATGGGAAAATGTGAACGGAAAAATTATCTGGGCAATTCCGTTTCGAATACAAAGTAACGATTTTCAATTTTCCCTCTGATGTAAAGCAATTATGATATGCTTCATCGCAGATAAGCTATCTACTGCTGTTTCTGCTGGTTCGAAACGTTTAATTTCAATTATTCAGCAAATGGGATGACGATTTTCATGATAAGGTCTCGATTACAGTCATTTTTCTCAGAAAGAAGGGGAAGATTCTATTTTGGATTTATTAATTACTCACTGAAAAATTCAATTTTCAAATCAATCACGTGTTTTTTTTTTGTTTTTTTTTTGCATAGTTTTAGATAGATTCCTATAGGAAGACTACCTATTGCAATGGTTCTCATAACAAGATTTCCGAAAAATTTCTTAAGTTCTTTACCGATTATGCTCCCTAGAACTCGAAACTAACCTTTGTTCTTGTGAACAGATCGTTTGTTATCTTGTGAATAGAATAATTACTAATTAATTAGGAATTACTAATTAATTATTACTAGAATAATTCGTAATGTTTTTTTTTTTATTTTAAATGACATGGAATGAAAAATCCATGTCCTTTAAATGACATAGAAATGCAAAAATCACGATCGAGTTCGTAAATGACCCATCTGCAACAGAGGGAGTGGAAATACGTGGTTATGGAATTGTTCGTTTCGCTATAACTTTCTTAATATTGATTATAGAAAAATCCCTCCATTTAGCAAAATAGCGCCTAATCAAGCCGATCAACTTTTATATTCAAATTTTTTCGATAACTGCAAAATCTTAGAAGTTAGGGGCTGAAAAGTGATTTTCAAGTATTAATTTTGATTGTTCCTAACATCAATAATTTAAGTTGCCAGATAGATGTACCTTTGCCTTCGATTTTGCCTAGAGGAATTTTTAGATACACGTATCAAGTACCACATTTACAATATTGAAATGTTTGAAAGAACAATATCGTTTTACAATATTAAATCTGAGCATTTATAAGTGTATTACTATTAGTTATATAAGAAAATCTCAACTTTTAAATCGTATATATAAAAGGAATGTATTATTACGCTCATATTCCCTTGCAAATTCGGGTATTCTCTTTAACACTAAACGCTTTTTCCGAACTTATTGGTTCCTTGGTCTTCAGTTTAGTTTAGTTAACGTCCCGTTTTAAAGCAACACTAGGGATATTTTGGGACGGACTTCGTAATTTTGAACCGCGGTCAAGGGTCGAGGACAACGTCTGAGCTGGCAATCCCTTCTAAAATTCCACTCCACACCGCATCAGCGGGAGTATGTTTGGAATCGACGGATTTTGCGTACACACGACCCTCTTGCACAAAGGTTTTCGCTAAAATCCAGTCTCGAACATGAAACTCTTCGGTTCCGAAGCCTTACCACCAGGGCAGCGTGGCTCATTCGTTTTCAGAGCCTATCCTAGAATTGAAATTGTCAAGCGTATAAAACTAGGGAATTTTCGAGTGAAACTGCCCTGAAGGTTTATACTATGCTCATGTTAGATCTTGTCTGGAATATCATAAGCTTTATTTTGGGTCCAAATTTCAGTAACAAAATTCAAATTCTTGAGCATATTCAAACCATTTTTTTGAGGTATTCATTTTACAAGAAAAATGGATTTTTCTCTCAAGATATATCTTCTTTGTGTCTACTTGATATGTTTAATTTGCCGAGTTTGTGTTGCAGACGAGATACGTCTTGTGTTCTTTTCTTTTATAAAGTTATCAATGGTTCGGTTGATTGTATTGTTATTCTGAGAACTATAAAATTATGTGTTCCTGTAAGAGTTTTAAGGAACCAAAGCACATTTCCAAACGTTTATTCTAAATTGAAATATATTAAAAGGTTCTCTTTGTATATTTTTATAAGACTTTTAAGATGATTTCGGAGAACTTGTCTTTCATCATATGACTCCGAACGTTTTTAAAGGGACTTATTCTCAGCTTTTATGTACATAACCTTTTCTTTTTTATTGACCTTATTATTTCTTTAATTATTAATTCATATCATTTTTAACTATGCACATTGTGATATTTATGTGGACTCGTGCTTTTGTCTTGTGATAGTACTATATAGAAATTGTTGTTTTATTTTTTGACCTTTGTTAGTTGTTTGCATTTTTAGTTATATATCATTTAGAGCTTTGTTATCCTTTGCTGTTTCCTTTTCATATGTGTTTTAATTTTCTTTGTGGCTAGTGTTCTTTGTGTGTTTTTGATTAATGCACTCTGTAATTGCAGTCAGTCTCTGTAGTGTGCTTATTTCAAATAAATAAATATTGAAGGAGAATAAAATACATAATTTGCAATACTCAATACTGAATTCGTATCGTGCAATATAGAACCCAGTATTGCACAAAGCAATTTCTAAGCAACGTTTCATTCCAAAAAGTATACATACTTCGAGTATTAAACGTAGCTACTCGTTATACTACTCGTTATACCCATAAATCTGGAAACCAAATGAATTAAAGTTTTTATTTTCATGTCACATTTCATGATTATTCTTAAATTAATATTTATATTTTCTCGATTTACCTTTTTCAATTAATTGATATGTATTAAATAAACGAAGAAAACGTTTAGTATATACATTCAAATACTGGATTTCCAAATTTTAATTAATATCTATTTTCAAATCTTCTTGGAAATTCCAACGACATATTGATTGTCTGTCGATCTGTTCTTTCAGAAACATGTAAATGCGATAGTTCAAAAACGAACTCTCTTAAATGTATTTAATTTCGTATGGGATTTTGTGAATACATGTACAGTTTTGTGACAAATCTTTGTTCCAATAACTTGAGAAGAACATGTCTTAAGCACAAAATCGGATTTTGGATATATCAATTAATCACTACAACACTCATGAAGGATGACACGATAGATTCAGTAAAAATGCTAAATCCATGCCAAAAATTTATGTTTCTTGTACGCTAATGCCACGCAATGGATTCTCTGGCATGGCAACTTCATTACAGAATATGAGAGAAAGTTTGAGGGAGACCACACTCTCTGAGTTTAATTTTTTTATCATTGTTTGATTCTGAAATTAAACCTTTAATTCAAATACAGTAAAATTTCAGAATTTTTTTGAAATCAGGCGTGGAGTTAATCCAACGAGTAAATGGAAATCGGAACTTCCTTTTTTCATCATCAACAACGGAAAGAATAAGCTCAGATGAAATATATTAGTAGCAACAATAAAATAGATTTTAATTTTACTGCAATAATAAAATTTATTGTAAAATATGCTTAATATTGTTACTGAACTTTATCCACTATGTCCGTAAAGTCAAAGGCTTTCCTTGTAATCGGTGTATGATGTAAAATAACCAACATACCTCAGAAATAAATAATGATGTTTATTTACACGACGACACGAATATACAGAACGACAAAATACAGCCGAGACTTACACAAGCAATACACTGCAGCACACATAGAACAAACAGCAGCCCACATGTAGTAATTGGTAGTAAACAACACTAAGCACTATAGCACTAAGCGATTACACAGAACTCAGGAGGAGGCAGGAATCTAAGTAGCTCTTCACTAAGGTCTCTCCAAACGTCTGCTATTCTCCACTGCTTTAGCACTACTCAACAGCTGATACACTACCATACAATTGACTATTCCACACGACACTCGATACTACCTTCAGGGTTCAGCGCAAAGCTCACTTCACCAATCGCTTGAGGGCTATTCAACCCGTGTCCTTTGCCGGACCGATCCAACTTATTTACTTTTGATACTTTATGCGACTGTATACTATTAGATGACTGTCTTTGGCTTGGATTACCGGCCTTTTATAGCTTCCTGAGCAGGGGGGGGGATGTTTTCGAACACTCAAACATATCTCACTCCTATTGGTTACATCGCCAAATTTCTTGAAGATTCCACTAAAATCCATTTTGTCTTCAAAGTCGCCAAATTCCGTTGAATGGTCGCCAAATCTGTGGGTCACTGATCCGGCATCCGATCAGCATCCAACAGTGCTGCTCTTAAAACGATCTTTCCTACGATGGAACTAACTGTGGTGGGAGGGAACATTAAAGATTCGTAACATAATATAAATATTTTTTTTAAATCTGATTCAAAAAAAAAATATGTAGTAGAAAGACTATTATCATCAAAAAAAAAAAAAAAAATTCAAGATGCAACAAAAAAAAAAAATGTAAGAATTTAGAAATATTGCACCAGTGTCTATTCTGTTACAAATGCTTCCGCTAATCACATCACATCAATCGTTTCTTTGAGATCATTTCATTAAAAGACATCTAAAAGTGAACTTTCGACTTGTCTATCCAGCTAAATCCATTTATCTTGTAATAACTCACCAAGAACAACAAAATCACTCCAGAATGGATGACACAATTTACGGCCAACCTTCCCTTTCGCCATATTTCAAAACTATGAGAGATTCGATAAAAAGGATATAAGCCGTTGTCTTTCACTTTAGACAGCGAGTATAAATCACGTAGAAGTATAAAATCCATTCGTTAAAATCCGGCTCAATGGCTCCATTTTCGATAAAATCGATCAGGATTCAGTGTGAAAATATTATAATTTGATAGACACGGTTCGAACTATATCTTCTAGCCATCAATTGATTTAGATATCAATAGAGTTTCTGTGGCACGGTGGAATTTTTATCTTTTAATTTTCTGTTAAAAAGTTATTAAGAGAATAACAGGTTTTAACAAAACTCAGGAGTATTTGATTATAGATGAATGTAACAAAACTAGCCTCCTTTGGCGACCAGTTTGTTTGCCCAGATTATTGAAATTTTAGGCTTTGAAATGAATAATATGGAATGCATTAAAAACACTTCAACTTTTTATCTGATGAATAAATAGAAAAACAGAATTTAATAGAATCAATCTATTGCAAATTAAAAGGTGTATATATAAATATATATAATACATAGCAAAAGCGGAAATGGAAATGCTATGAAGTCAGTAAAGACACGGGATTTAATGTTTTGATAGATGAATTTGAATTCCATCACGGCATTTACATATGCAGTGTATCAAATTGAATTAAAAATATTATGAACATTTAGGAAGAAATTCTACAGAAATATTACTGATATCATTAAAAAGGTAATTTTTTGAATCTTAAAATTTTACAAAGATTATATTTGTAAGATTGTTTTTGAAGATATGAACATTAATTTCCATGGACATGTCATAACGATTACTTAACTTAACTACCATTAAACCTATTTTTGTTTTCTATTAAACTTTTTGTTTAGAGCCCATTTCTTGATTTCTTTTATGATGTCTTTCCTCTGGCTGAATATACTTTTTGGTGACATTACGAACCATCTGAAGAGCATTTCTAATATTTTTTTGAGGCTAAACGAAATATTGAATCTAATATACTGTGAAAACGTTCAATGAAGCAGTCTGAAATTCGGATGACAGTTTGTTTCCATTTGATTGTTGCCATTCGTCAATAAGTAATATGCGCGTTTTCTATTGTTAAAGTTAGCTATTGTTAGTTTTATTTTACTATTAAATAAAAAAGTCTTATGTAAACGTTGCATTTATTCGTTTTATGATAGGTAGATAGCGAATCACCTGATCCATGATATTTAAAGTTTGTTTTACCAGTATTGTTTGAAATATTTAATGAAAATTATTATTACCTACATTATGGCAAGTCTTCATTCTGCATTTGGTGATGAAATAGTAACAAAAAAGTAAAAGTAAAGCTTTAATTAACATCAAATTAGCAGTACATAAGCTTAAAACACTATTGTTTGTTAATTCTGTTTTTAGACACATCGATTGTGGAACACTAATGAATAACTTTCCGTTTTTTTTCTTTTCTTTTTTACGCTTTTCGAATAACGAAAATTTTTCATCTCTCTGCTGGTAATTCTTGTTTTAACCCTGCATTGTTTTTTTAAACAGCAACGAGGTGTCCAGAAATAGTTTTCGGTTTGTGGTCAGAAAGATTGATTGAAATATTTTGAGTATATGTTGCATATTAAAGTGTTGACGTATCAGAAAAAATTATACAGTTGTTTTTCTATCACACCTTACTACTGATTCAAAAAATGATGTTGACATATCATTTATTATTTGATTCAAAGATTAGAATCTCAGTGAGACTAACTTTCGCCATGACCATCGATAAGTCACAAGGCCAAAGTTTTGATAAAGTTTGTCCGATTATTAATAATAAATTATTAATAATCAAAGTGCAATATTTTCAAACCGTCAACTATATTTAGCATTGTTCAGAGCAGAATCTAGAAATGAAATTAGAATCCAAGATAAATAGGCAGCATTAATTAGGGTGTATTTAAAGATGCTCTTAGTAAAAATCAAGCAATATGAAATATATTAGTAAATAACTTTTAACAGTTTAACAAAATATTTAATTTCCTTAAGTTTTTCTAATTTCATGTTTAAATTTTTATGCCTTTAATAAAAGTTAAAATTTGATGAAGTTTCTTCTGAATTCTTACTAATGTTAAAATATTAAAATATTTCTTTTCTCATTTGGAATTGAGATCTTTTTGTCCCCGACATTTTTAAAACAGTTTGTTTCCATTCATTTTTGCTGTCTGTTGGGAAGGAACCAATGCCTCAGGAGACCCCACTAACCAGAGGACATGCACGATTCGAGAACAGTACCGAGTTAGCGAACGAAAGCGAACACAAGGCGAAGCCTCATAGCATACATATAGAATATTTGCGATAAAACAGGAAACCTATTTGATATTAGATAATGTAGAGTATGTAAAGTGCAAAATGGAACAGAAAACCTCTTCTCTACTTTATTGTATGGTCCATTTTGATTTTATATTGTTGAAAGAGTATGAACGGATGTTTGGATCTTTACCAGATATCGATTGGACCAAAAAATAATATAAATCTATAATTTGATGAGGTTCACACGAGGTAATCACATGAGGTTAGAAACGTTATGTATTTATAAGTTAACAGGTTCAGGTAATGATAATTAGTTTTAATCATCTGATATACATAATAACTTACAGACTAATAGACTGTCAGTCAGTTGCCAGATTTCTTTCAGAAATTACTACAATAAGATAGTTACAAAAGAACAAAAAATAAAAAAGAAAGAAAGAAAAGAAAAAAAAACATCTAATATTTTAAAATGTCGGCTATATAGCTCGTTATGTTTTTGAGTTTTTATATTCCATGCAAACGAATGACAAAGAGCAAATTCCTTGAAGAATTTTTTAAAAATATAGAATAAGAGACAGATTTGCAATTTTGATTTTGAGACTGCATACCGATTTTCATTTGTCTAGTTCGTTGTACTTTCGAGTTCACAAGCGCACAAATATAATTCCAGAAAAGTTCTTCAGACTCTCAGAATTTAAAGAGTGCAATTGCAGGAAAATTAGAAATGCAGTTTTGCAGTCATGAAAAATTAGAAAAATCGAGGTATTCATGACTACACGATTAACACCTGTCCTTGAAGATTTGTATGTTGTATCTCCATCGCAACAACCAAACCGTACTTCAACAAATTTTACAGATTTATTTAAAACAATGAAACAGTTCTGCCATTTTTTTAAAAAATTCCTAATATTAATTGATATTTTTTACAGCTGCATCGAAAAAATGTTACAATCTTAAAATTAAAATTTTTATCATTTTAGAGATATCAATTTCATTTCCGTGGCCTGTTTTCTTCATATTTTTATTAATTTAAAATCTCTTATAAATAACTGTATAGATACAAACGATTTAAAAATAAAGAAAAGGACCCATTCTCTTGCGCTTGACAACAGTAAGATTTTTTTAAATCAAGATTTATGTTTTAATAATATTTCAGCAACGTTTTGCTTTGGCTTAAAAAATAAATTGTATCATATTTGCTACAATAATTTTTTGTTTTTTAAGAACAATAATATGAACAAAGAACTATTGCTGGAACACATTAGCAATTGGATTCGATTCAGAAAAAACACTAAAAAAATTTAAAAGCAAATGATTAACAATTTATAAGATGTACAAATTATTAATTTGATTTATTGCTATGGAGAAAATTATATATCAGCGTGTTTTTAAAAATCGTTTGGTTCAGTTGGCATTCTCATCTTTATTTAAAAAATGTTTCAAAGAATAAAAAGGTTTTAAGTATTTTATTTTATATAAAAATAATTTTAATAAAATTTTTGCCTAAAATTAATTTAATCTTAAATAATTTCTGATATATCAATTGTTAGTTTCGGTTTATATGCTTCATATACTTAGATGTAATAAAAACAGTTTAAATTCAATCTTTTCGTATTCTTTAAATCACGACAGAATCTCAACAATTCTTTAAATAGAATTTTTGACAATGTATCTTCGAAACCTAAAAAACATTTCAAAAATATAGGCTTTAAGAGCAGGAAAAAAAGTGACAAATTATTTTGGAGCAACAGATTCGATAAAAACTTTCTCCAATTCTCTAATGGAGAAAAAGCAATCCACTTATTTATTGCTTCATAGCAAATAAAAATAAAAGAAAAGAACACTTTTTACAGGTAGAATAAATTGCAAACATTTACTACAAGATAAATGGTACGCTGAAAACAAAATGAGTAGACGTTTATCACTGAATTGAATTAAATCTTTGTATTAAGGCTTTTCTAGGGTTCTATCGGAAAATTATTTTATTTATTTTATTTCAACAACATTTGATACATTTAAAGGTAAAACTTCTACACTTCATTCAACCCGGTAGTATTGTACGTGTCTATTCCTAAATGCTTGCGTTTTAGTCTTTTGAGAAAATTGTCACAATGACATTCTAGAAAAATTGTTTATTTTTTTGTCCTTAAAATGAGCTAATGATTGCAGCATACAGAAAGAGAAAATATTTAATTTTAATAAATACAACATCCAAATATAGTTGAATTTCACGCGAACAAGATATTTCAAAATAAGAAACATCTAGATGTATGAAATTAAACTCTAGATTTTATTGTTAGAATTGTATAACTGTATAAAATGTTTAAAGCAATCCGTCAACGATTTTACCGTACAACGTTTAATATGTTTGTAAGCAAGTGGAGTTTGTAATGTAAATTAAATTTTTCATATGTGCTTGTTAGTAACTTTGTAGTGTTGTATGAAATTTTTGATCCAATAAACCGAAAGGAAGTCATCCAAAAGTTACAATATTTCAAATACATATTGCACTACTATCCTATAACGCTTCCCCTTTTCCCCACATTGTTAATGACATTTAGGCCAGATGCAACGTCTCCCGTTTTCCCATACATAGTAAAATGCATACGATCCTTTTCACTAAAAGTGCCATTGTGTCTGGTCAATTATCATTATATCCAGGTGTGAGAAAACAGATGTGTATCCAGCCGTTTCAAATAAATCCATCGTGTAGTCAAGGGAGAGGAACGTCACAACATCCAGATGCTAAACATTTTTTTTCCTTATGAAGAGACTAATGAAGATATCAAGAACCGATCAGTTACTAGCAACCGTTGTCATTAAGTGTCAACTCTAGGTGCAGTTGAGCCGGTGTTAGCTGTGAGTGGATTGTAATTAACATGTACTCAAAAAACGGTCGGCCCAAAAGATGGATCCTTAACAGACACTTCCTCAATCGAGTTTAGACCATTGAGGAAACGTTACTGAGCAGCTATTGGGTGATAGGGAACTCAAATTCACCAATGAGAAATAAGAGGCAAGTATCTGATAAAAATAAAATACTTTTTTTTTCGCAGAAAAAAAAAGAAAGGCTTTGAATTAGAATTCATATAGACTTCGGAGTATGGAAAGGTTGTTCCTGATTTTTTGAGAAGCTTCAAGTGATTCGGGCTTCTGTATTAGTGATCACTTGATAAAGATCGGTGGAGTAACCGTTGTGAGCTAACAGCCTGTCAGCGGTTTTTAAATAACTTATTCTCCGATTTGATGGAGGAACTATTTCATGATAGAACTATTGTTTGATTTTATTAATCATATTAATCTGGATGAGAGCAAGTTGTTCGTTGTAAATATATAGGACTGTAAATAAAAGAATTATTTTGTGACACTACTCTCTTATTGGATCGGTCGTGATCAGGATATTACAAAACGCTTTTGGAGACCAGTTGATTGACTAGTGTTAATAGTTGAAAAGACTTCCACCTAAATACTTTGTGCAGCTTTGTCTAGATGGCTTCTCCAGAAAAATATTGTTTTTTTATTAGATAGTTTTTTTATTAGATATATAACTCTTATAACTGTAAATGCTTACATCGTTCTGTTCATTGTGCGATGCAGTATTCTTATTTTCTGTCGGTATGTCTTTATAGCTCTAATTATATTAAAGAAAAGAGCAGCATGACAGAAATGCGCTTTACAAACTTATGCTCATTGCATAGTTAAACCATGATTGTAAGAACCAAAATATTTCAAAAATGTTATTAATATCATGATTTGTTTTGAAACCGACAGAACATGAAA
Source organism: Argiope bruennichi (assembly GCF_947563725.1). Taxonomy (NCBI): domain Eukaryota; kingdom Metazoa; phylum Arthropoda; class Arachnida; order Araneae; family Araneidae; genus Argiope; species Argiope bruennichi. Next base: position 8,758,489 of record NC_079157.1, read on the forward strand.
AAATAGGGCTCATCTTCATATATTGATCATCAACAATTTAAAAAAAAAACACAGCTAATATTATATTTTTAAAATAAAAATGAAAAAGATTTGAATTTTAATTTAATAATGGAATGCGATATTTAAAAATAACTAAACACATGCTTTTAACAATTAATTAATAACAGAAAAAATGATACTTAAACTGGTATCGTAAACCAGCGCTATTGGTCTCCCAAAAATTTTCTCAATTAAAAGAAATAAAAAAAAAATTAACTGTATTATCCCGGAGAACGCTTAGTATATTGTAACATTCCCCGTTTCCCAGTACTCATAAGACATTTACAGCCAGCTGTGTCGTCGCTGTTACTCACTAAACTCGAGACAGCCAGATGGTGGATCTTTTCACCTGGGTGGTCTCGCATCTGTTCATTAGCGACTACAGTGAAAGACCACATGTGGGAATTTCTCGTCCATTCCGTCTGAGAGTACCTTCAAAGAGAAAGGGGTGTCCAAACATCTGGATGCTAAATGTTTCTCATTGTGAAAGGACTATGATAACTCCGTGTTCCAAAATAGTCAGTTATGAAAGATGCATCACTAAAAGGACCTTCCCACGACCGTCTGAGGGAGCATATTGCGGATCCCCGATTGGCCAAAGACAGCGCAAATGACGAATGCAGATTAAGAGGCGGAGATTGTCGCCGAAATAAAGTGCGGATATTTTTTTTTTTTTAGGAGAGGAGGAGAAACCAATTGCAGGAGACTGTTGGACTACGCTCACGAGTTCGGAGTCCGGAGAACTACCCTGAAGTGGTCTTGTTGACTAACAACCTGTGAGTTCCCTGTGGTGTTGTTTCTCCGTATTGATGGAGAACTGAGTTTCAAGAAACCTTTCGACTTCGACTGTTGTGTCTCCTGCTACAGGTGTAAATAACTATTTATTTAACCAAGATTAGAAAAAGTTGTTCTTTTGTATATGTAGGGCTGTAAAATAAAGAATTCTCGGAAATTCTGCTTCGTTATTTAATCAGGTTAGATCAAGCCATTACAATATCATTGGAATACAATGGTTGCGAAATACGTGAATTTAGCATTTTGACAGAATTCTATCGCACCATCCTTGGAGAGTGTTTTGGTGATTCATCCTTGCTATGCTGTTTATATCTGATAAAAGAATTTGCGCGTTAGACAAGTTTTTCCCAAGCAATAAAAACAAAAATTTGACTCAACATTACTCTTGTAATCCCAAATTCCCATACCAAATTTGATGAATTTAAATAATTCCGTTTTTGAGTTATGGTATTAGCACGTTTCTAGAAGTACAGATTGACAAATCATTAATATTTTATTGGATTTGGCTGAAAATTCGATAGGTGTCTAGACTATAAATGTTAATTCCGTATACCGAGTTTTATCAGTCTAACCCCCTTTGTTTTCTAGTTAACGTGTAAAATTATATCCGAACAACCGGACAGACAGACTTCTTCTGAAAAGAATTTACTCAAAATTTATTTCGAATCTACAAATTTTTTATAAAGTTCGTACACCAAATTTCATCGGTCTTGCTCAAAGCGCTTTTGAGTTATCTTTTTCAGAGACAGGCAAATATTTTCCAAAAATATGTTTTTGCAACTCAGGGCGATTTAAAACATGAAGAATCGTTGAAAATGCTTTCTTTATACTAAGTATACCAGAAAGTAAAATGATGAATTTTGAATTTTATCATGACGCAAAAGTATTTTTGTGCTTATATGTTTTCAGATGATATCAAGGAAGAAACTCCTTACCACCGCTTGATTTTTAATTAATTAAAATATCAAACGAATCAATACGAGGAGCACATTCCTATCTACCAAAGTATATTTGTGCCATGTCTGGTAGCTCTAGCTCAAATGATCTGGTTTGTAGAATGACAACACACACACATTCATTCTTATTATCAGTAAAATAAAAAAAACGAGATAACTAATCTAACATTGTCAAATCTAATGAAATAAGGAAATTGCTTTCTTATTCATTAAAGTCCTTTTTGTGTCTATAATCTTGATTTCAACAAAAGCAGAGATTCTTATTTAAATGACTGAATTGTTAATATTCATTAAGACATATTGTGAAAAAAATCAACATTAAGAAAGAAATAGAAATTTCAAGTTTACTTCTACAATTTTTTACGGTTCTTTATAAATATCCGATATGCCAGCTCAGGTGTCATCCTCGTCTTCTGCCCGCTACTCAAAATTTTGAGATCCGTTTCAAAATAGCCCTAGTTTTTCTTTAAACGGGATGTAAATGTAACAAAACTAATCGTATATGAGAAAATAAAATGGTTTTAATTTTTTTTCGTACAAGCATTATTTTTCCCATTTAATTTTCAATGCTTCGCAACAAGAATTATTCAAACTTACAGCATCCATTATCTATTACCATAAGCATTTCTCATAACTCTGTGCATTACCTTTCATATATCGTTCGCGAAACCAAAACAACTGATAGGTTTCCTAAAAGCAACGAAAAAGCTCAAAAATCTTTCATAATAAATATGTCAATTAGCCCACACCATATTCCTCGACATTGACTAACTTGATAATGGATAATCTTTTATCTTTACTTCAGATGGCGAGCATATTTTACGCCAAGCCATAAATTTTCCACTTGTTGGCTCTATTTTCTATAAGATTGATCATCGATGCCATCTAGGACTATTACGTGTTGTAGGAGTACAATGTTCGAGAATTAAATTTAGTAGTTAAGTAAGCAATGATCCTGTATTCAATCAATCAAGATCCCAATCAATGTTGGCTATAAGGCAAAAATTGTACAGCTCGTTTCATGTATCGAAGGTTACTACGTTAGGCCATCCTCGAATAATGATGAAACTCGTTTCGACAGGCTCGTCGAATAGTCATAATTCGGACTTATATTTTAACATGATAATGCATATTCGTAAGCAACTCAATAGAGAATAATCGTGAATTATTAAAAAAAAAATAATTACTAGTATTTAAACTAAACATTTTGATGGTCTTTCTCAAAATATTCTAGGTTGTATGCAATGCATTTATCTCAATTTTTTCCAGCCTTCAAAGACATAACACATGATGGAAACCATTTTCTTATAGTCATTCAAAATTGTTTTTATTGCCTTTACTAATAATTTTGATGTTATGTTCTCCAATAATTCTTCAAATTCTGGAAAATCAAGAAAAAAATCACATGGTGCTAAATCATGGCTATTAGAAGGATAGGAAATATATGTGACACTGAGTTTTGAAAAATAATGAAGGAGCAATTTCATAACCCACAATGCACGAAGAAGGGCTATGTGTAGTCTTTCTGTGAGTAACTTACGATTTGCATCCAATAAAATACTTAGTCTTTGTCATAGATATAATGTGATTCGATCATCCACTTTCATTTCATGTCATTAGCTGCATGGATGTTTACTTTCATTACAAAATTCACTTGAGCGTCGGGTCCACTTTTTCCTAAATATATTGTCCTACTTTTTTAAATATTTTTTTACATCTCACTCTGCATTAGGGAAGAACAAACTCCTTATCAGCTCTGTGTGCCAACACACCGATTTCAACTGATAATTTATTAGAAAAAAGAAATTCCAATATGTTTATTGCATGTTACAAACATTTTTGACGTAGGCAAAAGTGAAAAAGCTTGTAGTTGGCTGCTTGCCAAGGCCAAGGCAGTAGTGTTGAAACCATGAAACATACCCCATCAATTAATTACAGTATTATTTTTTTCTTGATTTTTTAAATCACTTTAAAGAAATTCTTACTGTTCTTTATTAAGTAGTCTCCATATGTTGTTACTATATATAAATAGTATGATTCGAAAAACATCCAAACTGTTTGACTTAAAACTATCAAATTTGAAAAAGATTACACAATTAGAAAGCATTAGTTACATTTTAGATAGCAGATGTTAACAGAAACAATAATATTTACAATAGCAATTATTTTTAATTAATAAAAAATTAATCGAAATCATAAGTATTTTCTTCAATACCCTTTCGGAGTATATTATTGTACGAAAACTACTTTGATGCGAAAGAATATTGAACAAAATTAGATTCTCACATTGATAATATTTACACTTTTATAAACATTTTCTTTTATTTTGATACATTTTATGTCTATTTTGCAGATGGCTTATATTATTATAATTACTACATTTATATTGTTATTTTTGTAATAATTTTAAATATATTTTTTGTGCGTAATTGTAATTATAATACATCACAAAATTATATAAATAGACGATATTTTTGAAAGGGAAATACAAAATAAAGGATTGAATAATTCTGAAAAAATATTTCACAGATGGGATTATAACATACATTTATAACAACACAGAAATAACATACTTGCGTGACAGCAATTTCGTAAAAAGAAATAAAATTGAACAAAAAGTTGCACAACAAAATATATGGATAATGAAATTATTTATTTTTATAATAATTGAATACGAAAATTCGCATTTACTCGTTCTATACATATAGCATAGCCACTTCTAAATATAAAATCATTGCCATTTTTCCAATTTGCGAATAACTGGAAAATGCCTCTCAACATTCAATTTTTTTTGTATATAACATATTTTCCGTTCTATACATATAGCATAACTACTTCTAAATATAAAATCATTGCCATTTTTCCAATTTCAGAATAACTGGAAAATGCATCTCAACATTCAATTTTTTTTGCATATAACATATTTTCCGTTCTATACATATAGCATAACTACTTCTAAATATAAAATCATTGCCATTTTTCCAATTTCAGAATAACTGGAAAATGCATCTCAACATTCAATTTTTTTTGCATATAACATATTCTCCGTTCTATACATATAGCATAACTACTTCTAAATATAAAATCATTGCCATTTTTCCAATTTGCGAATAACTGGAAAATGCCTCTCAACATTCAATATTTTTTGCATATAACATATTCTCCGTTGTATACATATAGCATAACTACTTCTAAATATAAAATCATTGCCATTTTTCCAATTTGCGAATAACTGGAAAATGCCTCTCAACATTCAATATTTTTTGCATATAACATATTTTCCGTTCTATACATATAGCATAACTACTTCTAAATATAAAATCATTGCCATTTTTCCAATTTGCGAATAACTGGAAAATGCCTCTCAACATTCAATATTTTTTGCATATAACATATTCTCCGTTCTATACATATAGCATAACTACTTCTAAATATAAAATCATTGCCATTTTTCCAATTTGCGAATAACTGGAAAATGCCTCTCAACATTCAATTTTTTTTGCATATAACATATTTTCCGTTCTATACATATAGCATAACTACTTCTAAATATAAAATCATTGCCATTTTTCCAATTTCAGAATAACTGGAAAATGCATATCAACATTCAATTTTTTTTGCATATAACATATTCTCCGTTCTATACATATAGCATAACTACTTCTAAATATAAAATCATTGCCATTTTTCCAATTTGCGAATAACTGGAAAATGCCTCTCAACATTCAATATTTTTTGCATATAACATATTCTCCGTTCTATACATATAGCATAACTACTTCTAAATATAAAATCATTGCCATTTTTCCAATTTGCGAATAACTGGAAAATGCCTCTCAACATTCAATATTTTTTGCATATAACATATTCTCCGTTCTATACATATAGCATAACTACTTCTAAATATAAAATCATTGCCATTTTTCCAATTTGCGAATAACTGGAAAATGCCTCTCAACATTCAATATTTTTTGCATATAACATATTTTCCGTTCTATACATATAGCATAACTACTTCTAAATATAAAATCATTGCCATTTTTCCAATTTGCGAATAACTGGAAAATGCCTCTCAACATTCAATATTTTTTGCATATAACATATTCTCCGTTCTATACATATAGCATAACTACTTCTAAATATAAAATCATTGCCATTTTTCCAATTTGCGAATAACTGGAAAATGCCTCTCAACATTCAATTTTTTTTGCATATAATATATTTTCCGTTCTATACATATAGCATAACTACTTCTAAATATAAAATCATTGCCATTTTTCCAATTTCAGAATAACTGGAAAATGCATCTCAACATTCAATTTTTTTTGCATATAACATATTCTCCGTTCTATACATATAGCATAACTACTTCTAAATATAAAATCATTGCCATTTTTCCAATTTGCGAATAACTGGAAAATGCCTCTCAACATTCAATATTTTTTGCATATAACATATTTTCCGTTCTATACATATAGCATAACTACTTCTAAATATAAAATCATTGCCATTTTTTCAATTTGCGAATAACTGGAAAATGCCTCTCAACATTCAATATTTTTTGCATATAACATATTCTCCGTTCTATACATATAGCATAACTACTTCTAAATATAAAATCATTGCCATTTTTCCAATTTCAGAATAACTGGAAAATGCATCTCAACATTCAATTTTTTTTGCATATAACATATTCTCCGTTCTATACATATAGCATAACTACTTCTAAATATAAAATCATTGCCATTTTTCCAATTTGCGAATAACTGGAAAATGCCTCTCAACATTCAATTTTTTTTGCATATAACATATTTTCCGTTCTATACATATAGCATAAGTACTTCTAAATATAAAATCATTGCCATTTTTCCAATTTGAGAATAACTGGAAAATGCCTCTCAACATTCAATTTTTTTTTGCATATAACATATTCTCCGTTCTATACATATAGCATAACTACTTCTAAATATAAAATCATTGCCATTTTTCCAATTTGCGAATAACTTGAAAATGCCTCTCAACATTCAATATTTTTTGCATATAACATATTCTCCGTTCTATACATATAGCATAACCACTTCTAAATATAAAATCATTGCTATTTTTTCCAATTTGAGAATAGCTGGAAAATGCTTCTCAACATTCAATTTTTTTTGCATATAATATATTAAAATTTGACGTTTAAAGATTTGGAATGTTAAAGTTCTTGACATTTCTAAATAAATGAAGTATAGAAGATCTAGGATATATGAAATTCTATAGAAAAGTGACAAAATAAATTTATAAAAGGCATTCAGGTAGACTAAAAAATACATCTCTGCTACAAAATAGAAAGATTTTGTGAGTAGTTTCAACCCAAATGAAAGTAAAATTGCAAGGACGTTGTTGCGGTTTAGAATGGACGAGGATAGAACCTGGGACCTTAGGGTTCACAGTCAGTAACAAGACCATGATACAAAAGCAATTGCTCGGGTAGCGTAGCTGTTAACTGGATTATAAGTCATGATCTGACTCCATGTAAGGGTTTGGGAAACAATCACTCTCCGTTTATATCAAAAATATATCTTTATTCGACACACAACTCTGTCTATCGGAGCTACTCTGGTTGTATTTCACCGTGTTCCCTGAGAGGCGGGAAACTTAGTCATGCTGCGCGTTTAAGGCCATTTTATGATTAATGGAGATGAAATGCACATCACACTTTGGCGCGCTTTCTAAGAGAGTTTTAGAACGATCGCTACAACTTCAGCATTTCTTAGTTCGAGATCTACTGTTCATTATCAAGCTAATTTCATCATTATAGCAGATATTAGGACATCTATGCTGAAATGGCACCATAGTATTCTAGGAATTTAATATTCTTGGATTTAGTATTCTTGGATGTAGTATACTGGGATGTAGTATACTGGGATGTAGTATTCTTGGATGTGGTATTTTTGGATGAATGATTAAATGTTTTCTTCAGTGTTAAAAAAATATTCAATTAGGATGGTTCTAATGCTTGGGACACTATTAACATGATCTAAGACAAGAGCCTCGCTAGTTCTTAAGTCGACTATAGGGAGGGAGTTCTCTCATGGCCTCAGATGTGTTCTGATTTAATGAAACTTTTGTTAATGTCGACAGTTTTCTGAGGATTATCAAAATGTCTTCAAAAGTTATTTATTTTCAACTGGAAACATCTTGAGGAAAACAAGAAATTTCATGAGGAAAATTCTTCGATTCACTTCTCCAGCTCTACAAGAACTGGTTTATACAAAATCAAGTGACTGTTATAGACTGTAAAGCCATCAGCCGAGACTTGAATTCAATTGAAAACTTTTTGTAAGCTGAGGAGATGTATACCCATGGAGGTGTATTTGAATTTTGATTATTCAAGGATTAAAGTAACTAGTAGTGCATAGATGATTCTCAATAAAGCCATGTATAATCCAATCACTAACTCGAAACGTGCCTGACAGAAAATGGATTCAAAATTTGAATTTAAATACAAAGTATTCGAAAACAAAATATGTTTTTGAGACGCCCTGTTATGATATTGATTTTTTTTAAAAATTCTATGTTATATAAACTCATATTTTAACTTATATTTCTTTGTTATATAAACACATGTTCTGATTCCATTTGCTTATTATTTTTTCCAAAATTATAGCATTGTTAGTCAACTATTATTTCAAATAAATTGTCTGTTCATATAATTTTAAATACACTATTTGGGAGTAAATTTTTAAAAATAATTAAAGAACAAGTCTAAAACATTACGCTACGATGCTGTGGATTTAGAACCATGAATTTCCATTTATTTTTTTTTCAGCAATCTTTTCATTCAGATGGTTAAAAAAGACTGTACATAAAAAATTAAAATTTAATATTTATTTGCATAGTTTTTATATATAATATGAAAATATATCACATCATCTGTTAACTAATATAAAAACTCAATAGAAAAATGAAAAAAAAAAAGATTTAATGTGCTCTTGTTATTTTAAAATTTCATCTAAGTAAAAAAAGAAAATGGTGCATACCAATATGTAGGGTGTCCACTTAAATCTCATACATCTCCCTTAACTTCTGAAAAACAGAATCTATAGTCATAAAAGACGTGCCCACGTACAGTAAAATGAACATCGACTCCACTGTGATACGGTTTACAGCACCATCTGTTAACAAGCTTTGTAGTTCGCCTTCTTATCGAAAATGAGTACAACATAAAAAGAAAATATGAATCACAACGTATTAAATGTTATCGATTTAGTAGTAAAAGATACTTCGTGTACATAAACATAATCAGAACGGTTAAAATATTCTTTTGTTTATTCATAATTTCTGAAATGGTGATATCACAACACATTTATAAGAGGAGAAAATTTAATTTTTCGGATAAAAACATAACTTTAACTTTTCTTTGTTACCTAAACATGAAGTATATGTGATTTTTCCGTCGACAGTGCAGGACTTTTGACGACGAATTATTGTTACTTATACCAGCGCGTCTAATGATATGCTAGCATCAATATAAAGTAAAAGTCGAACAATTTTCGAAATCTGTGCTGTTGATGAAATAGAACAGATAGTTTGAACGACAGAAATGGAAGTGTATGGGGGTAACTGTTTTTAGCCCATTTTGCGACATCGCAGTTTCAAAATGGCGCCAAACAATTCCGATCTTTGAATGTTTTGAATTTAGCCTTAATATACAGCAGGTGCCTTTTTGCACTAAATACAAAATGAGTTTAGATTAATACAAATTTTTGATAAGTACAAAATTAAGTAAGTGTCCCGTATTGTTGCTATTATTATCATCAGAAACTTTATCGGTTACTTTGTAATATTTGTTCAAAAATCATTTTTATATTTCCAATCCATTAATTTAAGACTAAAAAAAATTTATGCGGCATAAAATGTTTCATTATGGCATGGAAATCTCACAAAAAAGGAAACAGTAAGGCTTGTAATATATTTTAATTGTTTAATTGTTCACGATGAAAAATGTTATATCTTATACAAGAATAAAATTATAAATCATAAATCAAATGATAATAACTTTTTAAAAACAATGTTTTATTAATCCATGAGAAGCAAAATTTTAAAAAATTCTTTTTAATATTATTGTCTTAAATTAATATTCTCATTATTACATTCTTCATATTAATTTCTTTCTTATCAAATTCATAAGCAGGTGGTGCCAGTGATGCTGGATTAAAATTTTAATTGACTATTAATTGACTCATTTTAATTTCTGAGAATATTATGTACTATATTGTGATGGTAGACAAATATACAAAAAAATCCCAAAACAAGAAAGCATAAGAAAGGAAATAAAAAAAATCCATTATAGAATTTTTTCGAAACATGGAACGTGCAATTACATAAAAGTTTTGAAGAAATAGAAGATTCTAGATAAAAGTTGTTGTAACTAATTTTATTTGATGTGATGACAAAACTTAAACTTAGATCCTTCCTCAATATCCAATTATAAACGAGTCACCCAAGCCAACAAGGTCTTATATTTAAACCCCGAAAATGCATCGTTGGGCCAAAATTTAAATGTCCCAAATAATTATTAAACTTTATCTCCATAATTTTTCCTGCCTCTTATTAATCTTTCATTTCAAATATCATTCGTTTATCGTTATCTTCATAGTACATACACTCTATGCTTCACTTTACTTCTAAACCCTCACCTGAAAATCCTCCCAAGAATGCGCCGAATGATTCCGTAAATACCACCCGGCTTTTTAAACTTTAATGAAAAAGGTATGTATTGTATTTTTTCTTTTTTACGATATACATTTTCCTCCTATTTTTTACTATCTCCAATATATATTTCTATTTTTGATTTACCATGGAATATCATGCATTTTTCTTTAAAATGTTTTATTTTGTATCTAACTTTTGAATCGCCTTTTCCTTATTTCCGCACTGCTCCACTAGAGCATTTGGAGTCATTATTTTTTCACTAACTTACTCGATACTGTTTTCAGAAAGTCCTATTTTATCCCATGATGAGCAATTAATATGACTTTCGCTATATTTTACACTTTTTTTTCCTTTCCAAGACATTTCTTGATATGCAGCTTTTTACACATACGATTGCTTGTGTTTTACAGCTTGTGTCCACTTTCCTCATAAGAGTTTGAAACTATATTTGTTTATTACTATATTGTTTACTCGAGTTTAATTTACAGAAATATATATATATATAGATAGATAGATAAGGTAATCGGTAAAATTCATATTAAGACCTGTAAATCCGAAATGTCCTCTCGTATAGGCATGGAAGAAATGTGTACCTGGAGAAAAGTGGCTATGTTGAATTTTTTGAGATAGGTTAGAGCGTCCCAAGCGAAAATCTGCCAAAAAATACAATTAGAAAAATATGTGCTGCACCATAAACTAAACATTGAAAACATTTCATAAAGCATCTGTAATATTGGTGGAAATATTTGTGATTAAAATCTAGATGAATTAGTATCTTGAAAAAGGTCTTAATCTAAAAATTCAACAATGCATTCTCTGATATTACCCCCCACCAAATACATTTCTCAGATTTTTATTATTCTTATTTTTGTTTACTTCTTTCGTTGCTTCATTTTGAAAGATTGCATTATAATACTGGAAAATGCATTTTTCAAATTTTATGACGAACCCTTTTACAATTTAAAAAAAGTTCATTATTTTAATATCAAATTTATCCATCCATTTTACAGATAACTCTATGAAACTTCTTCCTGTGTTTTTATTATGTTATATATTTTTCAGTCTTGACTTTTTTCCATATCACCTTAATTTTTTAAGTTATTTTTGTAACCTATATTTTGCTGCTAGGAGTGCTTTAATCTGTGACAATATATATTTATATTTAAGTGCTATAACCTGTCATAAACACTTAAACATAACGCACGTTATTTCCTTGGTTATACGATAAGCTGTATTAAATTTAAAAGGCTTAAACGAATTTTATTGATTGCCTTATATAAATATAACGCATAATGACTAACTGCTTCACGTTCGCTCGTTTACATTTTATACTGAAAATAAACACAGAATTATCCATTATATATAAAAATCCGAGTAAATGAAACAAAGAATAATCAAGTTGCTTAGAATTTGTAATATACGCATATACTCAGGGAACCCATTAGAATGCCAAAATAACAATCCATCCTTGGATGGGTTGCTGCAAAGGACAGATAAGTTCTCACATTGTATTAGTTACAACATGATACCTACTCCAAGAAATAATGTTCATTTTCTTATGGTACACAAAATATTTTCTAAATATTAATTATATATAATGGATAAATATTAATGGATATTAATATAAACCAAATGTAATTTAAACCTTGAACTCTTTTTGCAAACACAACATATCCCTTTTCAAATCATTAATGGCACAAAGCTCTATCAATGAAAAATTTACCTTTACTTCTTTCACCATATTTCCTAACAATGAGGGATTTTATAAGAAGAATAAGGCTTTTATCTTTACTACGTAGAACGGGAATAATTCACGCAGAGCCATAAAATTCCTTGTCTAAAATCACTCTCGATGGCTCACTTTTCCACCAGATCGATTATTGGATGCCATCAAAATATACCATCATTCGATAGCTACGGTTTGCAGTGAGCCGAGCAGTGATCTAGCTATCAATCTGTTAAGATACAAATCGATAGTTGTGATACGATGATAACTTTTTCTGTTAAAGGTTGGTGAGAGATGTGACTCCATTCAACGATGTCATTGTGTCAACCTCAATTTTGATGATACATCATCGCTTTCAATGAATCTAGAGAATAATTAAATCTCAAATTCAAACTTAAGGCATAAAAGCTTGAAAATGACATTATCATGACATGTCATATAGTTTCTGAAAACAATTTTTAGTCTCTCTTTGGCGAAGTTTATAAAGAAATAGTACTTTCATCGCCAAAATTTCGAACACTATATTCTGACGCATCTCCATATTTCAGACTACGTCGAGTCCTAAACCACATTTTTGAAATGACATCCATCTATCTGTTAACTTGATAACTAAAAAGGATTTGGTGCTATATAGATGAAATTTGGTATCTGGTTTCTAATCCAAATGTGTAGATTTTTATTAAATTTTCAATGAAAACTATTTCAAAAAAGTCTGTTTGCTATCCGAGTACACGTGAAAAAAGGGATTGACCGTCTGTCTATACATTCACGCGCATTTAAAAGCTCCAAACAATAATAAAATTAAACTCTTAAGTATATAAAATTAGGACACCGTTTTAACATTTAAATGAATCGTTGTTGATTTGTATATTCTGCTGTATGTAAATGCGACAATTTAAAAGCATATCGACATAAATGAATGAAAGTTGGCATATGCTTTAATTACTAAAATTGCAGTTTCTTGTAAAATTTTGGCTCTAATCGATCTAGAAAAAGAGTAAGCAACTCTCATCTGTAGGAATCAGAAAATAAAAATCTGAGTACTCATGGCATCCAACAACTTCGCCAAACATCCATAATTTTATGTTGTGATTGAGTTTACCTTTTTTATTCTAAAGATGCAAGAAAATTTCGAGAAGATCACTCCTTAAAAACAGATGAAAAATCAATATTAGTTATTCGAATGTCCAAGTTCAATTATCGCAAATGGGCAGTAAAAAGTATGTTGACTGGGACATTATTTTTTTTTTTATATTACATTCTACTTGCTCTTTTATGAAATTGCATTCCATTAAATCTCTACATTTCATCTACTGTGTCACTTTTTTTTATTTAATTCTCTTGGAAAGGCCATTTTCTAAAAATAGCCCTCTTAACTTGCAAAACATCATATTGTTCTATAAAAAAGCTTTCCGATGTGATACCGATAACTAAAAATATGCAAATCTTCTTTTGGAACACCCTGTAACTTAAATCAACTAGAGAGGTCCTGACAAAAAGTTATCCCATTCTATCTAATAAAGGTTTTGTCTTCTCACTACCCCGAAAAAATTGATTATAGCCGCTCTGATTATAGCCGTGAGAATCACGAGTGTTTAGATTTTTATCTTCGTAAAAAATCTGGGTTGTTTTCTGTTGCTCAGTATAGAGAAAAAAGAACGTATATGTTTCCGATGCCAGTTGAGGCCAAATATGACGCAGTACAATTTTAATAGACGAATATAATATGATAAGAAGATAATAATAAATTTAAGAAAACAATACGCCATATTTCATTTATCACAATTCTTGAACTTTTAAGTTATCGCGTTCACATGTTAGAATACTCAAACGGACAGATGGTCATTCCTTGGACATATTTAGTCGAAAATTCGATTAACATCTCAATTTGTGTACTAAAAAGGGACACTAAATTTATATTGAAGACAAATTCATGACTTGCCTTGCACGTGAAAGATCAAGGGAGAAATGTGGTCTAATCCAGAACATATTCGATTCAAATTATTTTGTTGTTGTTGTTGTGTAACTATTTTAAGCCAAATTTTGTGCAGTAGCTTCTGAGGGTAAAGCACCCGAGAGCAGAAGTCAGACGTCTAATTCAAATGAAGATAGAGCACACACACTCGTTTGCACAACCCCTTTTTACAGGGGGGCCCGTTCACGCACTTCACAGAGGACAAGGAAGAGAACAACCATGCCCGAACCAGAACGTAGGCCAGGACGTCGGCGATTTAAAAATTGATGCAGATTTATTCTTTAGCTGCTTCATTTAAATATAAAACATTATTCATCTACCGAAGTCTTTTTAATTATCTTGTTCCCTTGTTTTTTTTTTTTTTTTTTTTTTTTTTTTGCAGTTAGATTAGCAGACTTTCTGTCAATAGACGTCGTATTTGAAATTTTGATAGAAATTTGCTGATTTGATGTAAAGATCACATATCTTCATCAGCCTAAGGTCATTATCTATCTATCTATATACTACGTGGAACAGAAATCGATATTATTAAAATTATTGAATGGCAAGAATCAAATGTAAACAAATCGCTTTACGTACGTTTCAGACGGATTCCATTATTTTTACTGCTGTACTTCTTTCAACGCAAAACAAATTAAGGAAATTGGAAAATGTTATTAGAAATATCTTGAACAGAGCTCACCATAAATACTCTTCACTTAGGGATAGTAAAATTGGTATCATACAAATTTTAATAGAAAGTGAAAATAGGTAAATAATTCCCGAATGTGTAATTGCTATTACTTACTTATAGAAATTAATGACTATATCTTCCAAAAAATATAATTATGCGGAAATGTTTTTTTGTCTTATCTTACAATTCATCCTCCCGGGGGAGGCACCTCGAAAAGAGGATGAGATGCTTCCGGTATGGTGCTTGGATCTCGCCACCCTGGAGGGTACAAGAAAAGGAGGGGAATCTGGCTCCTCCCATCAATGACGGGACGTTTTTCCTTAGGGAAGGGTTGCATCGGGGCCGACGATGGCACTTAGGACTCAACCACAGTTCCCGTCAGTGTAGCTGTTACGGCTGTCCAGTCATTCAGTATTTATTATCCGTGCCCCTTCGGGTGGGTCGGAGAATTAGTGATATGACTTAATTTACAATTTAAAAATTACCTTTTTAATGATATCAATTTGTTCACTGTACAAAATTGTCAATAATTTTTAAATACAAAATTTAAACAATTAATTTTTAATATTATGATGGGATTCAAATTCATTCAACAAAATATTCAATCGTCGCTTTTGCCAAAATTAAAACTTAAATGTAATTCATACTTTCTTTGAACATTAATCCCAAACCAGAATTTTAACTTCCGCTTTTATTTCTTATTTTCGGCTGCATCAAATAACAAGGTGAATATAAAAGGAAATGATCACTCTAAAATGATATTGTTTCAATTTTAAAACTTAGCAGAATTTTCCTAGATTATTTATAAAAATGATGGGCACAAAGTAATTTAAAATACATTTGAAATCGTTAATCAAATATCCATATAGTTACCTTTTTATTATTTGAGACATTAACAGATTCATTGTCTTAAGTAATTAAAAAAAATTGAAATCTACTATCGCACGTTTTTTTTTTTTTTTTTTTTAACACCTCAAAATCAATCGAGATCCAATTTTTTTTTTTCTTGTAGGCAGAATTCTATTCGTGAAAAACCAGTTTAAACCGGTTTGAAACAATCACGTGATTATCAGACTACGCATACATCGATTTTTAGAATAATTTTTTTTTTTTTTTTAATCTCAAAATTTTTTAGGTTCCAAAACTTTATCTCAAGGCCAGATTTTTTTTTTTTCGTGAACTGGTTTAAAACTGGTTTGGAAGGATCACGCGACAATTGAATTGCGCAACCGTCAATTTTCAACCGTCAACCTACAAAAATTGAGAAGTTAAAAAAATTATATATATATATATATATATATATATATATATATATAACTTTCGATACCTCCCCTAGCTGTTTCGACCTCATTTCCATTTTCTTCTCTGTGCTTCTTCGAGTGATAACTTCTTAACACCCATTCCCTTTATTGGCCAGACAGTAGAATCGAGTACATAACGGACATTCACACCAGACTGGAACTTTTTATTGCCTATAAATTGCTAAATGTGGCAACCATCTTCATCCTTTTCTAATAACTCTAAAAGCGAAAAATTGATGTCTCAAACGCAGTAACTAGCAAATTTTCTACCCGAGCATTTTGTGGCTTCAAAAGCCTCGAGCCAGAATAACATCATGTTCTCAGATGTTACAATAATACGCATTTCACATCAATAGTTAACGAAAAAAGTTATAAAGTCAATAATCTGGGCAAACAAGCTGGTCGCCAATGGCGGCTAGTATTTCACATATTTCGTATATGATGAAATAAAATCTCAATCTTACTGGATCCCCTGTGCTGGTTTAAATTGTGGTTTATATTTGGAATACATTTTATCCATCTGGCTGAATAATTTTCCGAAAATTATTGAGCCAGAATTTTAATTTTTCCTGTTAATTAATTACGTCTCCATTGCATAAGAATTTCGACATAATTGTATACCCATTTTGTTCTCCAGACGAATGGAAAAACAAAAAGCAGTCCGCGATCGCTTCATATAATTTCCCGATCATAAGCTCTTTTTGAAGAACTAAATCCAGGCTCGTCTGTAATTAAATCGTGCAATGAGTTTGAATAATTACCTCAGCCTGTCAGGATTCATTCTTTGTGAGTCTCTAATTACCTAATCTAATGAGTTCATTAAGGCCAAAATAAGGTTTGCTTTCCCATATTTATGTAATCTTGTTTGACGTTAATCGAATGATTATTTTCCATGTTAATAAATCTGCAATTCATAACGTTGAATAGTTATCAGTTGAATAGTTATCTACAGTACTAGAATTCCTAAAAAAGTATTATATATTCAACGAGTATAAAATGGGAGTTTTTTTTTTCTTCTTTCTTTCCTCTTTTTTGAAATGTTCATAAAGCATGCTTTTTAGTTAAAATGTCTGTAATGTAATAGAACATGTTATTTATGTTTTAACCCTTTTTAAGGCCGTGGGAAGTATGCTTCCCACCAAATTTATCAATCTTTGTATGAAATTATGTAGGTAGGTATAAGTTCTGATAAATTTTTTTACTAAGATAGAGACATAGATGCTTCGGTTCTTTCTCTCACACAAAATGGTGTGTCTTGATGTGTTACTTAATTATCAATTAACCAAATTAATTATTAATCAAATTAAATTTATCTAATAAGCTAAATGAATCCCTTTCTTTATTCTAATTTCAAGCCTAAAAATATTTTAACATAATATGACTAGAAAAAATGGCCCTTTAAAGGGTTAAAGAAGTAGAACCTATTTTTTACAATCTCTTATAAGCAGTCAGTATACAAAGTATTATATTCATTAAAAAAACTAAAAAAGCTTTGAGCTTGTCCGAAAAACACATCTGTTTTAATTATTTTTCTTAGTCTGTCTGTCTTCCAGTAATGAAAACACCACAATGGACGTAAATATGGATCAATAGGTGGTGTTATGTTAAACCGCGTTCCGATAGCTTGTGGTCTTTACAGATATGATCATAATGTTGCCAACTGACCCATTGTTGGACTCACCGAGCCTGTGAAAGCGATCCGGAGCTTCCCGCAAATGGTCAGTAAAATGAAGAGACAAAAAGAACCCCGGAAAAGCACAAGAGAGGGGAAAGAGGAGGAAATGTGCCTTCTCCGGACGAGCCCAGTTCGTCAGAACGGGGTTTTAGTCAGTGAACCTAATAACTCAATAAGGTTGTAAGCTAGATGGATGAAATCGGGTATAAAGTTATGCCGGCCGAAGCTTGAAGTAAATTGAAGGGACACACCCGTACCGATTATATAAATACTTGAGTTACAGTGTCAACTCTAGTTTCCGCTCGAGTTGCATTATGATTTTCAGCTTCAGTTTTATTTCCCTCTCTTTTCCTATGGTTATTTCTCTTGAAGATACGACAGTTATAGTTACAGTTGTTTCTTTCGCCAACTTCTATTGCTGCCTTTTGAAATTATTTTATTTTTGCTTAAACTTATTTTTGCTCAAGGAAATGATTACTTATTCTGTTGTATTTATGAACAGCATTTTTAGTGGGTGTTAGACACGGGAGTCAGGTGCGGCTCAATCCACCCACATATTCATTAGACCAAATTCGTACACTTCTATCAAGTATTAAATGAAATGTCTCAAAGAAAGACTGTCTTTTCCGATGTTCGAATGCAAGTTAAAATGATTAATAAAAAAATGAAAAAGATAAGATGGTTAAATTTTATTCACATATTTGCTATCTAATGTGTATGCAGATAGATCCTCATCAAATTGCGATCATGTTCTATTATACTTTATTGAACCAATTTATTGATCTCTGTCTTTCTCTACTTTCACATGCACGTTAATAGCTTAAAAAAGCAATTATTTTAATAAATGAAATTTCATATTCCATCTTGTATCTACAATTCTAATTTTTTACCGAATTTTCTTGTACTTGTGTATCGACCGCATCTAAATTTTTAATCGCTAAAGATCGCAATCTAAAAGCTGTTTCGTAGCTCTTTCTTTTCTCTTTTTATTTTTATTATACTACATGGGAGAGAATTTTCAGATAAAACTTTGAATATCATGTCGTTAATGGTCTTGCCTCGAGCCTACAAACGTTTTTCGGACGGGAACAACACTTTTGTTAGAGAGCCTATGAGAAAGTTTCTGAGAGATCATTCCCAATGATTTAAGGGTATATGGCTTTAATAAAATTATCTTTCGCATGCTTAAGTAATCTTACCCAAAACTTACGACTATATTCCATATTAACAAAACAAAACTTCTTAATTTTCAATAAGTTATGAAATCTTGCATAACTTAAATGTCCAAAAAAATCAATTATATAATCACCGAAAGTATACATAAAAAGAATTGTATTTCAACAATGTTCATGAGGTTTTTACTGGAAATATGTTTTAATGAAATAGCATTAGATATCAACCCGATACCACACAGAAATCACACTGTGTCAACATTTCCGAATCTTCGAGTCAATCAGATCACCGAATCGTAATCTCATTTTTTTTTTTTTTTTTTTTTTTTTGACTGATGCAAGAAAACCTATGATTTAAGACGAATCTACTGATGTAAAACCACACAGAATCAGACTGTGACTAATTTTTTTGGAAAAATAGAGTATTTTCCAAATCTTCTGGCCAACCAGATCACCGAATCATAATCTCATAATTTTTTTTGGGAATGATAAAAGGAAACCTTTGATTTAAGATGAATCTATTGATGTAAAACCACACATAAAGCAGATTGGGGCTAATGGGTTGGAAGAAAAGAGTGTTTGCCGAATCTTCTGGTCAACCAGATCCCCGAATCGTAATTTCATAAAATAAAAAAAAATTGAATGATATTTATACCCTTTAATTTAAGATGAATCTTTTTATTTAAAACCACACAAAAAGCAGACTGCGGTTCATTTTCTGGAAGAAAAGAGTGTTTGCCGAATCTTCTGTCCAACCAGATCATCGAATCGTCATCTCATGAAACTGTTTGAATGATATACGAAAGCCTTTGATTTAAGATGACCCCCTTGATGCTTTTTTTGTTCCTTTTAATTTTAATTTCTATGTAAGCAACTTCAGGTAGCAAGATTTGACAAAATGAGATCTCATAATATTGAATTTCGAGTCACTTAAAAGTGAGTTAGTTTTGTTATGTCACCTATGGTAAATTAAAAATTTAAATTAATAGTTGATTTCGAACAAAAGGTTAAAAATGGAAAAAAAATACTTTTAATACAATTTGAATAGTTTCTAACTAGCTGAAATTATATTTTCTCGTTTGCGTAGTATAGAGAAAGTACAATAATCGTAAAAAAATTCGAACGAAATTTTGACGAATCTCCACATTTTAGACCCCCTATGGGCTCGAAAAATTATTTTTTTATAAAATGTCTGCCTGTCTGTCTGACAAAGATAACTTAAAAATGCTTTGATCTAAATGAATGAAATTCGGTATAGAGTCATTATATCAAATTAGTAGATTTCTGTGAAATTTTGAGTAAAGAACATGTCTGCCTGGCCGGGCGTTAGAACATAATTTTACAGGGTAACTGCAAAACTATGAGAGCTAGACAGATAAAGTTCGATATGCAGAATTCACTTCTATAGTCAAGACACCTTTCAATTTTGAGCCGAATCCATGAAAATATTGACTGTCTGTCTGTCAGTACTTTCAGAAATATGTAAACGCGACAATTCAAAGAAAAGATTGAAATATATAAAATCTGGTATGTCATTTTGTGACTGCAGATGTGTGAAAATTTGGTTTTAGTCGGGTAGGAAAAACAAGTTTAAAACACAAATACAAATTCGGTATCCGGACACCATTGGTCGCATGCCAGAAATTAATCGCCAAATAATACGCCAAGGATGAGAGGATCGATTGAATAATAATGCTAAATTGACATCAAAGGTTCATATTTCGTAACTATTGTTCACCAATGCTGTAAAAGGTGTTCTCTAGAATAACACCTTTATTAGAGAATATGCGAGATAATTTTGGGGAAACCACTCCCAATGACCAACAGGTTGTTGACCAATGACAACAACAACAACTGATGACCAACAGGTTTCCCCCTCAGAATTAAAAGTTACAAGAAATTTTGTTTTAATTTTTTTAACGGCTCTGCAAATTTGGGATATTATTATGAATATTCTTATGTAGTTAATATAATGTTTTTGCTGTAGGTTTAAGAAAATAAAATTATCGAATGAAAATGCAGTTCAGAACTTAATGCCTTTTATGTGTCAACTCAATGGATATGATCTATCACTTGTTTTATTGTCCCCATTTCTTAATGCACTTACGCCATTCATATTGCTGACAGCTCGCCATCTCGGAAGATTTGGACCACTCTCACCTCTTTGACCGCCAACTGCCCATCGATTCTCATTGGCCAATGACCATCAAGTATGATTTTCTATTTTCTGCTACAAAGGGTGGTATCTAAAAATAGCCACCAGAATTAAAAATTGCAGTGTGGGATAAGAAGCTAACGCTTAGATAAGCACCTAATGGGGAGGGACTGGCTTCAAAGATCTCATGACAAGGCTCTCCGATAATGTTAACCCTTTAGCGCACGAATGCCCTTTTATTATTTTCTACCCTTGACGTGCTGAGGACTTTCCTTAAAATAGGTCAAAATCGGCGTGAGGAGGGATTAGCTTTCATCGATTGAGGACTTGACGATTTTAATCGAAATCATTTGATATTATTTTAATCTGAATGCTTTGTACAGAATTAATTATTTTTAGATGTGGTGTTTTTTTTTTCAAGTAAACACTACAAAATGGTACATAATCGGATACAAAATGCTATAACTTGTTCAGAACACCCGTATAATAAAATATAACAAAATCTGCTTGTTAGTATATTTAAGAAAAGATTTAGAATAGTATTTTTGATTATATTCATCTAAACGGGGTCGAAAAACTAGTTATCATTTTCACTTTCTCGTATAAGTAGTATAGATAAAGTATAGTGATCGTTAAAAAATTCGAATTCGAGATTTTGACAGAATTCCCCGTTTTAGACTTCTTTGAATTCAAAAAACGCATTATCGGAAAATGTCTATCTGTCTTTGATAACCCAAAAACGATTTAAGCTAGACTGTTGAAATTTGGTATACGATATTTGTATTGAATTCGCAGATTTCTCTCAAATGTTGAATAAAATCTGATCACAGAAAGCCTGCTTGTTAGGCTGTTCAAATATAATTTAACAGGACGATTATAAACGAAGAGAGCTAAGCAGATAAGATCTGGTAGACGGATTCAACATCTATTGCGTAAACACCTATCAAAGTTTGAGCCAAACCAACAAAGGGTTGACAGTCTGCCGGTCTGTCATTTCTGTCATTTTCTGTAAATACGGTCTGTACTTTTCATATGGTCTCTACGGTCTATTTCTGTCATTTTCTGTATGGTCTATACAGTCTATACTTTCACATGCAAACGCGATAACTCAAAAATGCAATGACTTAACTTTATCAAATTAAATATGGGGTTTCGAGTCAAATCTTTGTTTCAGTCTACTGAGAAAAATATGTCTAAAACACAAATTTGATTTTCGGAATGTTATTAAGCGTGGTCCAGTGGTTAATCGCCAAAACATTCGCCAAGGATCACACTATAGAATCAGTAAAATGCGAAATTCACGCCAAAATAAAATACTTCACGAATTTTGTTCGCCAACGTGGCCAATGATTAATCACCAAAAAATTCGTCAAGGATCACACTACAGAATCATTAAAAAATGCGAAAATCATGCCAACAGTAAATATTTCGCAACTTTGTTCGCCAACGTCATGCGTGGCATCTCTGGAATATCAAGTGTATTAGAGAATATGTGAAAATAATTTTGGGAAGACCACCCGCTCTGGTTGCGTACTTTAAAAGCGCACTTTTGCGATTTTCATCGCATTCTTATAAATGATAGGTGTCTCTCATCATTCTTTGAATATGATGTAAATATTAGAATATAATTTTAAAATCAAGCTATATTATATTTATTGGATTTTACAAAAAAAAACAATACATTTCAGCATATTCCAATAATAATGAATGTGTGATTGAATGGCTTGATATTACTGATTTGTTTCTTCCAAATACCAGAACAGATACGAAATGTCAACATTCTAGACAGCTTCTACAGGCTCCTCGATTTGAAATAATTCCAAAGGATGGTGTCCATCGCATTCTTGAGGTTTTTAAAGTGGAGCAATTGCAAACCTACAATAGCAATTGTTTAATAAATAATATTTCAGATTCCAAGTAACTGAGTCTCTTGTATAATACTGTACAATATTTTGCAGTATGATATTATATTATTCAAGATTTAATAATATTAATAATTTAATAATATGTTGCGAATATTGTTTTATACAATATTATACAATGTTTTACAGTATTACATTATTCAACATTCAATAATATTGCACAATATTGCGAATGTTGTTTCATACAATACTGTGCAGTATTATTCAGTAGTCAGCAGATACAAATTCCCGATGACAAGCAGATACAAATTCCCGATAACATTTTTATATAAGATTGTAAAAGTTTGGAGAGGGATTAAAATCAGTTGCCATACTCGTCCTCTGACCAAGGTTCAAAATAGAGATTAAATATTTGCATACAATTGGACAGATGATGTATACTTTTCGTACACCTGACCTTCAGCAGTGACGTCTTCACCTACGTATAAATTAATGAATATAATAAAAACATCATTTTTAAAAGCATTCTTTTTTTTATATTATTATTAAAATTCAACAAATTGGAATTTTTTTATAATAATAATTTTTTCACTTCTTCTTTTTTTAATTCATGATTCATTTATTATAAACATTATGGTACCTTGGATTTTAATTTTTATTCGGTACTATACGAAATAAGCCAAAATATATTATTTCAATCGTCCAAAAACTGGAATTCAAGAATTTGGCAAATCTCAGACCTCCCTGAATCTGAAAATCAAATTTTTTGGATTTATGCCCATCTCTTTTTTTTTTTTTTTTTTTTTTTGAACTCGATAATTTAAAAATGTTTTGATTGACACGGATGAAATTTGGTATTTGGTCATTTTAGATATGTCATACTTTGAGCGAAATCCATTCAGAGGAAATCTATTTGTCAGCTGAAAGAGTACAAGCGAAGATGACAATTACAAAATGTAAAATATTCAATAAATAAAATTTGGTACACATATTTGGCATCTGAAGTGCAAATCCTTATAGAAATATGAACCAAATCTGTTTAAAGGTTGGACGTCTGTTTATCTGTACTTTTCTAAGCATATAAATTCTTTAGCTCAAGAGCTCAATGATTTAAATGGAAGAAATTTGGTGGGTGATTTTGTGATTAAAACTGTATTTCTACACCAAATAGGGTTCTAATCATTCAGAAAAAGGTATTTCATTTTTTGGCATTTGTGTATTAACTGCATCAAACTGATTGATCTGCAAAAATCGCATGATAATGTTACGAATCTGTGATGCTGCTTCCCAGCATAGTTGGTTCCATAGAAGGTCCCAGAGCTTGGCGACAAACTTGGTGACAATTTGGCAACTTTGGCGCCAAAATAGATTATACCTGAAACATCGAGAATTTTACCGATCCATCTAGTAGGAACCAAGATACGCCTCGAACGTCCCTGATTGCTTGAGAGTCTTCTACCTTCGCCTCCTGTGACCTATAAAAGGAGGCAGCCGCAGCTGCCAGAGTAGTCGTAGTCGGAAGCGACAGAGAAGAGTAGTCGGAAGCAACAGAGAAGAGTTGTCGGGATCGACGGTGAAGAGTGGTCGGAATCGACGGTAAATAACTGGCCTTCCAGGGATAAGCGGAGCAGCGACGGAGTCAAGCTAGTGCTGAACTAAGCTGTGCGATACTGTCTGCAGTAAAGTCTTGTTGTATGCTGCTGTGTATGCAAATACGTCTCGGCTGAAGATAATCGTCTTCTACGCTGTATATAGTTGTCGTCTTTGTGCTGTCCTGTGTGTCTTCGTGTAAATAAACGTCGTTGTTTGAGCGTTCTCCACACCATATAACTTCCACTATCCAAGCGAACTCGGGAAATTTCGTAACAATATATTCCGACCAAATTCCTATCTTCAATAATTATTTTTGCCAATGAAATTTGGTTGTAGTTAATACACAAGCACCATTCTTCTTTATATATTAAACATACAACCCTCACATGGAACACTTTAAAAATAAAATTCTGGGTACTTTTGGCGTTCATCGCTTGGCGCCAAATGCATAATTTGATGTTGAAAGAAGATTATTCCTTCATCAGAAAATAGGCAAGAAAGTTTCTGGGAGACCAGTGCTATTCCAGATGTGGATCTGCATCAAAATTGCAACCAAATCTGTCTGTCGGTCTATACTTTTGCATATAAAAGTATGTATGCACTCGTATTTAAAAGTGACAACTAAAAAAAACAATTATTGAAAGAATTCAAATTTGGTATTTTAATTTGTGAATGCCATTATAGTTCGGTTTCAGTTGCACAAGACGTCCAAAATAGAAATTCAGTTTTCTACAACTTATGTATTAACTGCTTCATAATGATTAATAGTAAAACGCACACATTTTTTTTATCAATTGTTTGCCATCGCGGTTAATAATACAATTGTATCAGTTTTCTTTGCTATACAGAGGTTAGGAAGTTACAATGATATCAGTTTTCTTTTTTATACAGAGGTTACGGAGTTACGATGGTATCAGTTTTATTTGCTATACTGAGGTTAGGAAGTTACAATGGTATCAGTTTTCTTTTTTATACAGAGGTTACGGAGTTACGATGGTATCAGTTTTCTTTACTATACAGAGGTTAGGAAGTTACAATGATATCAGTTTTCTTTTTTATACAGAGGTTACGGAGTTACGATGGTATCAGTTTTATTTGCTATACTGAGGTTAGGAAGTTACAATGGTATCAGTTTTCTTTTTTATACAGAGGTTACGGAGTTACGATGGTATCAGTTTTCTTTGCTATACAGAGGTTAGGAAGTTACAATGGTATCAGTTTTCTTTTTTATACAGAGGTTACGGAGTTACGATGGTATCAGTTTTCTTTGCTATACAGAGGTTAGGAAGTTACAATGGTATCATTTTCTTTACTGTACTATGAGCTATACAGAGGTTATGAAATTAAAAATTGTGATGGACTGGATTTTAAAAATAAAAATCTGAGCACTCATGCGTTTTACTTAATTTGTATGGGATGTGGAACACATTCATTTGCAAGGAGACTATACCTGCTGATTGCAATTTAAAGAAACAGAATTTTTTTTAATTAAAATTTCTTTTTTTTTTTTCTTTTGAAATTTTGAAATTTATATGATAAATGTTGTGGAAAATTAAGTTATAGTTTTTTTTCTTAAATTTAGTAGCAATTGATGTCACAAGTACAGAAAAAATAATCTAATTAAGTTAATCTATTCATTGATAATTAATTTCAGAAATTATTTTAACATTATAATCTTATGGAATACAACAGTATATTCTTATATTGATAACAATAACGTTTTATAGATATAATTTTAGTTTTATAATTCTGATAAATAGAATCAAATGTATTTAAAGCATGACTTACCCGAAATGGAGACTGAGACAGATGAATGTTAGGAATTTGTAATATAGTTTTTCTGTGCTTTGAATCTCCTTGTAAAGAAGCAGTTTTATAGATATATAGATGCTGATTTTATGCCGAGTTAACCACCTTCGAGTTTTGAAATCATTTGACGACATGACGATTTTCTCGACAAAATTGAAGGATCTAGTATATTCGAGAATCTTGTCGATAGCTCTGTTAGGACTCGAGCTTCAAGAGAATTTGATGAGTTATTACTGAAACTACGAAAATTCCAGACAGATGAGTCAAAGGCAGGCTAATAGTCAGTTGAGTTGAGCCAAACGAGTACTTGAGCAAAGTCTCTGATTTTCCGTGAGTTCTCTATGAGCACTTTGTACTGTTTACGATACTTTATTGCTGATTTTATGCTTGTATATTGTTGTTTACACAGTTGCTGTTTAATGAATGATCCAATGGCTTCATGTAGAATACAGCACTTTTATTCATTATTGGGACTGATGGATTTTTTCGAAGTACAGCGTAAAAGAAATTTTGCAAATTTTCCATTGCATTGACGCATTTGTTTGCTACTGTTCTATGAAGATTTATTGATAAAAAGTAGTGCAATGAAGGAATATTTAGATTAATGCTCGTCTCCTAATTCATCAAAATGAACTCGGCTAATATTTATCAATTCCTACGTCACAATTAGTAACTCATCAGAGTTCCAGAACTGGTTATTTTGTTTTATGAAATCGTAACATAAAATTCAGTGCTCTCTTTCACGAAGTGACTATATTGAAGGAAATGAAAGGCAGAAATTCAAGAATTGAGCCTTAATGTATTAAAAAGATACCGTATGAAAACAGATCTCTTATTAATTTTTCTCCGCACAAATACAAATCATTTAATGGGTTTCTCGAGATATGTGCTAACCAAATAAAACTTCTCCTATACAATCCGATAATAAATATCCTTTAAAATCCCAGACATCAACCCATTTTTCTAACAATTTCGGGACGTCCATTAGGAATTTCCAAACAAATTTCTATAGCAAATTGCACAATAATGTTTTCCGAAATATTTTGATTAGATAAAATTACTGTTAGCAGAGGAGAAATTTTTCTGTCAATTTTCTTTCATACACTGTCGTGGTAATAAAATTTTAAAAGTCATTCAATAAGGCCTCACAGTTCATTTGAATAATTCATTACTGAGTGGTTTGAAATTTGATGACAAAATACATTTATAAGATGCACGGTTGAATAAGAAAATTAATTAATTGAAAATCAATCAATATTTTAGAAACTTATCATTATAAATCCTGAAAATATTTTTTCACATATCATTTCTATGTCATTTTAAATCGTGCATATTTTTCATGTTTTTTTGTAATTTTCATTTTTTTATATACGAAGTATAAAGGAAATAGTAGTAAAAAAACACACCCGAACTCGAAATTATGACAAATCTCTACTTTTCAGAGCACTCTAAGTCTGAAAAACATATTTTTGGCGTTATGCCTGTCCGTCTGTGACGATGATATTACAAAAACTCTTTAAACTATATGGCTGATATTCAGTATATGTAATTACGACCATATTTATGAATTTCTATTACATTTGAAACGAAATTTCTTCACAGGAAGTCTCTCTGTCAGGCTGTTCGAGTACAAGTGAACTCAATAATTACTCTTCGGGATTAGTTACTCTTTCTAATCCCAAATCGCAGCAAACTCGCATTGTCTTGAAAGTTATGCAGAAAATATTTCTTGTTTGCTTGACAGTCAAGAAAAAGTAGACATACATGTGGAATGTGAACGATCAGTAGCTCGCGAGGAAAGGCGGAGCAAATTTGTTTTAACGATCATTTGGAAACCCAGCGAGTTCCTTGTGAAGTTAAGTTACTAGTTTACGAAGAAAATAATTTTTATTGTCTTGAAGAAGTATTCGTTATCGTGATACGGGATCGCTTATCGGAAATTGTATAAAAATAAGTTGTGGCTCGATGTGAATAAATGGATGACTACTCAAGAAAAATGTTTCTTGATTTTTCTTGCGTAGAATCTTCTATTTTCTGTAAACAAGAGCACAGCGTATATGCTCACGAACAATGCGGAATTACTATTAAGGAAATGCCCCCTATGTTCGACAATTACAAAATGCAAGGAGCTGCGTACTTAAAAAATAGTACACAAGTTTAGTATCTGAAATGCAGATAATTATCAAATTCTGAACCAGATTTGCCTAAGGTTGACCATCTATCGGTCGCATGCATGTGAGCTCAATGATACGTAATGCTTACTTACGCATACATGTAAACGCAATGATTCATAATCGCAGACCTATATAAATGAAATTTGGTATGTGATCTTGGGATTATAATTGTAGTTTCAAAATGAAGAATAGGTTTTGAAAATATTATTGTAAGATATGTTTTTTTACATTAATTTAATATCAAACTAGAGGATAGGGTCGCCCCTAAATTTTCTTCCTTACTCTAGCATATAGATCTTATCCTCTTTCTCATAAAATAATTGACCTTGGGGAAGGTCGCAAATGCCTTGCCTGACATTGGAGAACATTCGTTAATAATATAGACCTTTGATTTGAATCTAATTTTTTACTGAATCTATCGTGCGAGTTTATAATTTGAAAGCCTTTTTGCCGATTGTGTGAAACCAAAATTTATAATGAATTGCAATTGTAGACTCAAGACTAAAATACCGAATTTCATTGATTTAAGTCATTCCGTTAAAAAGTTGTTTATAGGCATGCGAAAGTACAGATGGACAGACGATCACTCATTCATCAGATTTGATTCAAAATTTGATAAGAATCAATATTTTAATTTTTAAATCCGTATACCATATTTTATTTACTTAATTCTTTGCGTTTTCGTGTTATAGAGTTCACTTGTAATTGAACAACAAGATAGTCAGAGTGCTGTGAATGGATTTCGCCCAAGCATTGACAGATACCTTAAAATATAGTTGTAAAATTGTATACCCTATTTCATCAGTTGCTAACTCTTGCTTTTTTAACTTCTAGTGCTCACAGACAAACTGGCAGACATATAGACATAATGCTAAAAATGTGTTTTTTGTGCTGAGGAAAGTTCGCCATACATAAATGTTTTCAGAAATTCGTCGTTCTGAGAGCAATTCATCAAAATCTCAGAGTTTGCATTTTTTGACAATTCCTTTATTTTATGAGAAAATAAAAATTGCCATCTAACTAATATCTATTTAATAGTTGATTAATGATAATGACATTTATTTGGCGAAAACGAAGCTTATATAAGTGTAAGAATAAATATTAACTGTTCTTAACTGCAATGATATACAATTTTTTTCAGTTTTTTTTAACCACTTTTTGAATATACGTTTAGCCTAATTTTCATTGATAGCTGCAATAAATTCAATCTATTCTCTTAGTTTCATCAAAAATTTCATAACATTATTTTCATCCAATGCAAAATATAAGGAAGGAATATTCTGCTTATGATTCTCACAGCTAACATCAGATATAAGGCAATGAAGTTACAATTTCGCGAGAGACAACGCGAAATGAAAAACATTAGTACTCAAAAATTATGTTTTGCTAGCACCGTGAAGCGATATTCCATTTATTTCAGAAAGAAGGTTCATGAGCATAAAAATACAGAACAAATAAGAGCCTATTTAAAATAACGTGACAATAATATTTACCAACCTCATAAACATCAAATCATGCATAAAATTTTTTATTCAAAGTAAATACTATAATTCCAGTAAATTAGCTGGTCACCAAAGATGGCTAACACGTATATAAAGATAGACGAAGAGCAATAATTTTATAGAAAAATGAATGTGCAATTATTTTTACTTTCACGTATGTGTAGTATAGAGAAAGAACAGTAATCGTCAAAAATTTCGAACCTTTCTTTAGACCTTCCTCACATATTCAAAAACACATTTTTGGAAAATGTCCGTCCGTCTGTCTGTCTGAGACAAAGAAAACTCAAAAAGCTGAGGTGTCATCCTCGTCATCTGGTCGCGGTTCAAAATTTCCCGAAGGTCCGTCCCAAATTCGCGCTGGTGCTGCTTCATAACGGGGTGTTAAAGTAACTAAATGAAACTTCTCGGTATCAGTGACAAAATTCTACCAACCATCCGGCGAACGGCGGTCTTCTTGGATGGCTTCAAGAAATGGTATCCAACAGCTTTTAAGGTTCCTTAAACAGTTAAAATTACCAAATTTGGCAAGAATAGACCAAAAGACAAACTTTTGAAAGCAAATATTAATCGTAAATGGACCTGACGATTTCATTCTAATCGAGTTCCAATCACAAAAGAAAAACACCTATACAGTGCTCATTAATTACCATATTCGATATTTTTCTTCTGCGGAAGAAAGTCAAGTTACTTAATAGGAAACTATGAATGACTAAACCATCCATAATATTGATGGGTTTTGTCCATTACGGAACTCAATGCATAAAGAAATATGAAAAACACATCAAGATCTTTCTTAGATGTGAGGGGGCAAAAAACTAACGAACGCATTTGATGAAGATCGACTTAGTATTGGGCTTATAGAAATCTTGTCCAAACATTATGGCTTTCTTTTTCTTCTGCCACAATAGGAAAAAGAGTTTGCTGTCCCAATGGAAGTGCATCCACATCAGCAGTAGAAACGAAAATATTATTGTATTTATTTTTCTGTGCGAATTGGCGAACCAAATATTTTCGCGTCTCAGTCGGGAAAAAATTATCAGAGAGATATAGTTTTGTAAATACGAGTTTAGCTTGGTTATCAGTCATTGATTACTCATCGAGAAAACCATTGGGATGGGTCTTCCTAAAACTTTCTCGCATATTCTGCAATAAAGATACTATCTTCATTAACCCACGTAAAGGTTCGGACTTTAGGAAATGAAGCAAATGCCTTGCTTGGTATCGACAGACAATTGTTACGAACTACTGATTTTTATCGTGAATTTAGTATTTTTACTGAATATATCATTTGGCGCCATTTTTGGCGATTAACCCCTGGCATGCAGTTAATAGACCCCGAAAATCGAATGTGTGCTTTAGACGTGTTTTTTTCTAATATATTGAAACCAAAATGGCATAGAACTACAATTAAATTTACAAAATCGCGTACGAAATTTCATACATTTAAATTATTCCGTTTTTGAATGTTCGAGTTGACATATTTCTGTATATTACATATTTCAGAAACTGTATTTCTCGGCTATTACATTTATATGTTCATGAAAGTACAGGCTGACGAAGAGTCAATTCCTTTACGGATTTAGTTTCGAATCTACATTTTAGTTGCCAAATTTCATATATCTAGGGGATTTTTTTATTTATCGTGCTATCTTATGTTTTGACAGCTGAACAATCAGAATTCCTTTGAATCGAGTTTGTTCACAATTTGATACAAATTTAAACATAAAAACTTTAAATTTGACACAAATTAACTTTAGAACTTATACCAAATGTCATCCTTCAAGCTTAAAGCTTTTTTTGATTATCTTTGTTACAGACAGACAGATATTTATAATGCCAAAAAAAAAAAAAAAAAAAAAAAAAATCGGAGCTAAGAGGAATACTTGCAGATTCTTCAAAATTTCAAATTTGAATTTTCTGAAGATTTAATACTTTTTTAATAATCGTAATACGAGAATGTTAAAAAAGTCGTTTACTAAAAGCTGGGTAAGAGAATATTCCAAAAACCAGAATAAATGTTCGTATTTCAAAGTGGTAGTGGTGAAACGAAGAAGTAATCGAAGATTAAATAAGCATTCTTGACTCCTACTTTTTCGGTACATCAAGACCAAATGATCTGGCTTGCAATAATACGCATGCTTCTTTAAAATTAGTAGAAATAGAGATAATGTTTCATAGAAAATAATGATCGATATGATATCTATGTTTTTTTTTCGAGTTATAATAAAGGTAATAGCTTTTCGAGGTAAAGTGATTAATAAAGTTTATTTTTATTGATTACATGTGATTAGCCGTCTTTGGCGACCAGCTTGTTCGTTGAGAAGATGGATTGCCTTTCATTTCTATTAAATATCTTATACACAACTTGATATTCATGCTTCTTTCAATAAAACATTTGAGAGCATAGAATTGTGAAAAATATTTAAGCTATGTTATTTTAATAGCCTTCCTCATATGTTGTGAATTGTGTGAATGAATCTGATTCATTTAGTCAATATGAAGGATTTAAAATTTTCATCAAACTCAACGGGTTGCGTCATTTTAATATTTATTTGAATCTTCAAACACAATAACTTCCCTTTTCATAAGTTTATTATCAATGTTTCCTAATTTTATTTTATATTTTAGAGACCTTTAAAAAACTTTTAAAATATTTGACCAATGAGGAAAAGAAAGTAAAACTTTTTTTTATAATTTTACCAAATAACATGAAAACGTAAGTTCATTAACGTTAAACAATTAGAGAAAAAACATATTTGAACATTTGATGGAATAAAAAACAAAGCAAAAATAACAAATTTTAATATATATATATATTGTTACGAAATTTCCGGGGTTTGTTTGGATAGTGGGAGTTATATGGTGCGGAGAACACTCAATCAGCAGGCGGCAGTAGAAAATAAAACAACGACGTTTATTTACACGAAGACGTGCAGCATGCAACAGCATACACAGCAGCTCTACTCTGTCGCTGCTCCGCTAGTCCCTGGAAGACGAGTTCTTCACCGTCGCTTCCGACTACTCTTCGACTCCACTGGTCCACGACACAATTCACCGTCGGTCCACACCACTCGACTCACCTCTGTGGCTTCCGACGACGACACCGCACTGTCGCTTCCGAAAACTCTTCGACTACTCCCAGGTTCACCACTGCTGGGTCACGACTACTCGGTAGCTGCGGGCCACTCCTTTTATAGGTCTCAGGAGGCGGGGCTAGAAGCCTCTCAACCAATCAGGAACGTTCGACGCGTATCTCCATTTCTACTGGACAGATCGGGAAAATTCTAGATGTTTCGGGTATAATCTATTTTGGCGCCAAAGTCGCCAAATTCGTCGCCAAATGGTAGCCAAGCTCTGAGACCTCCTATGGAACCAACTATGCTGGGAAGCCGCATCGCAGGTTCGTAACAATATATATATATATATATATATATATATATATATATATATATATATATATATATATATATATATATATATATATATATATATATATATATATATATATATATATATAAAGTATTTTTATGAATTCGTTAAAGTTAAGAAAAAAAATTGAACGATAACTGAATTGTTAACATTAAAAAGAAAATTACTTTACATTTTAAGCTGATATAAAATATGTTTTATGTGCAAACATATCTTGCTAGATATTGTATTTCATGTAAAGCAAACAAAGCCATTTTTTTTTATGTCGATCGCCTGTACGAATAGAGATTAGTACTTTTAAATATCCCCTTCTGAGCAAATAGCTAAAAGTTATTCTGAATGTCATTGCCAATGAACGTCAAATTTGATTTTTAATGAGTAAAACTAAGTTATTTAGCACATTATTACCACTAACTTAGTAAGTCACTAACTAAAACTTTTAGATACTCGCTCAAAGATGCAGATTCTTACCTTCCTATGCTTATTGATAGCCTCGTTGAAACGTTTATGGAAGTATAAGCTAATCTTTACAGGTTAAAATAAGAGTTCCAAAGAGTTCCATTTTTCCTCTACACACACACACACACACACACACACACACACATATATATATATATATATATATATATATATATATATATATATATATATATATATATATATATATATATATATATATATATATATATATATATCACCAACATGTCGTATTAATCTATATCTCCCCTCCTTACTACTTAATCTGTAGTAAAAATAAACACATCTGTGCTATTAATAAAGGTGTATGTGTGTGTGTGTTGATACTTTACAAGTCACGCCATTATATCCAGAATTGTCAGATTTGCCTCGGAAGTATTTTGGAATATAGAAATGTGACTTCGGAGTGACTTTTAAAAAAGCTTTAGTTAAGATTGTCCATAATTAAAAAAATTGACAAAAATAATTATATAAATCTTCGAAACTGAATTATAAGTCTACCAAATTTGGAGTCTAAAAAAGTTTTGCAGAGGAACGCCATTAAGACCTTGTTACTTAAAGTATTTAACTAAAATTTTTAGCTGTCCATTAATCCCAAAAGGCAGCTGTTGAAACATACATTAAAACATAATAGCTGCATTTAGCAACCAGCTTGCTCATCAAAATTGCAGATTTCTTAGGTTATTAAACGATTAATAAGGAATGATTTTTTTTAAAAGTTCAGTTTATATGATACGACTTCAAAACAAGGCAAAACTGAATGATTCTGTAACAGATTATTGTGGGTACAAATTAACAGTGTATGTATTAGGAAATATAAGTCGAAATGAAAGTCCTATTTAGAATTAATGATTGGAAAAAATAAATATTTTATATTAATTGTAACATTATCAAAAGCACGGATTGAATATTTTGATGGATGAGTTTGAATTTCATAATATTAAAAAGGCAACTGAAGTGAGCATTACTCTATAAAAGCTTTTTATAAACCAAACTAAACCAAACCTAACATTAAAAGTACCGTAACATTATAAATTAAACTCAAAGAGTCTATTAAAAGTAAAGACAAAAAAAACTGCATAGAAATGGAAGCGATATCATTAAAAAAGATAATTTTTTGAGTTTCAAGAGAATGCAAAAACTTTTTAGGAAATTAATAGTTTTAGATTTCACTTATTTTCAGTAGGTTAAGATATAGAGAGTTTCCATAGTGATGATCAAGTTTATTTTCACTTTCGATTATTAAACTTTCCAATTAAATTTTATTTCTTTATTTCTTTTACATCTTCTGACTGAATGAAATGTTTGACATGGCGAGCAGCATTTATAATATAATAATTTTATTTAATTAACGAAGAGTTGAACTATGTACAGCTGTAAAACGGCTGAATAAAGTAATCAACTGAAATGTTCGTACATCTATTTGTTTATTTTCCATTGCTGCCATTCTATGATAAGTAATAAAGGATATTTCTGTGCTACATACGTTAGCATTATATATATATATATATATATAGCGAGAGGGAGAGAGAGAGAGCGGGAGAGGGAGAGATTAAACTAGTCAGAACAGATTACATAAACATGAAAATTTTTTAAAATATTGAAATTTTCTAAAATATTTTAAAGGACCACAAATGTATACTTTTTATTGCATTTTTTTATCAGAAATCTTCCAATTATAAAATCACTGCAAAAGCAATCAGAATTTCTCAAAAATTCAACTTATTTCCCCTTACCATCATTTCTTATTGCTAAATTGCAGTATAATCGAAGGACTATAAATATAATCGACAAATGAAAATTCAACAGGTAGAAACATCGTAATGTGTATCATCTCGTAAACCTCTCTCATAGAGTGGCATATTAGCGAACTTTAAAACCAACAGCCACCTGATCTGATGACTCCGCTTAAAGTTGTACTTGCACCATTAATGTTGTTGACAGCCACCGGCCCCGGAAGATTTGGACACAGGCGATTAACGTTCGCATCCTCCAAGCCCGCCAGCAGCTTATTGATTCTCATCGACCATTGATTAGCAAGTATAACTTCATACCTGCGCAACAAAAGGCGGCATCTAAAAATAGCCACCACAATCGGAAAGTGGAGCACGGGATTAACGGCTAAATGCTTGGTTAAGTGCTTAATGGATTGGGAATGGCCACGGACGTCTAATGACAACTTTCTCAGAAAAGTTTTCGAGTTAGTCCTTCAACGCACCGATGCCTCGGGATATTTTCTGACTTTAGCCTGATGATGGCTGGTGGCAACGTTCAGAAGACAACTGGCATGAGGGGAGAGATTCTACATCATCGACCGCTCGTTTGAAACTATTTTACTTTCAAAAGAGGTTGAATGCTGCTTTAGGCTTAAGATATTACATAATATTATGACGTTATCCATAGTGTTCTGGAAGACGATATCACATGTTGATTACTCCGATCCGCCTTCATGCACACGGTGCATTGGGCTATTGTCATTGAACTGAGGGTTATCACCAGACATGGTATACTCCTTTAGTGGGAAGTACGTCCTGTAATATGTAGAGGGTAGCTGACACGTTCTATTTCTATATCCACTCGGATTGGCAAGAACCAACCACCATATCGAAAAATTCTCATCCTCAAATCTGAGGTGCACTCTCGTGGGATTATGAAAGTCGATAGGGCATTTCTAATAAATGTAAACGGCAGTAAAACCTGACTCACTAAAAAACAATATACTATAAAATCTTGACTCATAATTCTGCCGTGCTTGTTGTTTCGGATTGAGCACCAATTTAAACCAAGACAAGAGATCGGGGAAAAAGGGGTGCAGTAACTTCTGATGGTAATCACCCTGGGGCACTTGAGTGCAGAAGTCTGCTTTAGCTCATATGAAGACGACAATCACACATTCGCTTGCACAACCCCTTTTTACAGGGATGCACTTTCATACACGGAACCAAGGGTAAAGAACAACCATAGCCTCGATCGCAGAACATCCAGATCGCGGGAAAGACGAGATACCCCTAAGCCAGGACGCCAACTCTCATAAATGTACTGAAGGTATTTGCACATTTTTAGAAAAATGGTTGAATTTTTTAATTAAGGTTTGAAACGTTAAGATTATTTTTTAAATGTTTGATTAAAACTTTTTTTTGGCTTTTTTCTGGTCTATAAGTATACATCGTGACTTACATGATAAAAGGATATTTTCACAAAATGTCCTGTGTGAATTAGTTTTAATCCTGTTCCCTACTTTCCACTGTCTCTCAGACATGGTGAGTTTGAGCTTAGAAAGAGCTTTGACCTACAAGTCATAGACGCAATAGACCATAGTTATTTCGAAGGAATTATATATATATATATATATATATATATATATATATATATATATATATATATATATATATATATATATATATATATATATATATATATATATATATATATATATATATATATATATATATATATATATATATATATATATATATAATTCTAACGTACGTGGCACAGAAATCACGTTTATTACTTACTGTAGAATGGCAACGCTCAAATATCAACAGACCATCATACGAATTTCAGACTGCGAGTTCGCAAATTGTACAGACTAAGTCTATGGCAAAGGATACCGACGTACTCTGATTGGTTTACGCCTTGGCATATTTTTGGCAATGTTTTGCCAAAAAGATGCCATACCGAAATATATTTTTATAAAAATAAATAAAATATGTGAATTTATGCTCCCCCCCCTTATTTTTTATGGTTTACATGCAATATTAATCTGGAACACATATACAGCAGAAAAGATCAAATTCTGAAACCTAAATTCTGGAAATATAAAAATTACAATTTATTAAAAATATTTTTATGTGTGTTTCTTGTTAATATTATTTTTATATAACTAAAAAAAAATAGTTATGGAATCACATATTCCGTTACAGCTTACATATTTAAACGTTTTGGGCATTAAGTAATCATCTCCCCATATGTAGTGGATGGGAAAGTAACAAACGTTCAGCAACAAGTTTCACTGACTACATAAATTTTCTAATAAAGGCACGAAAATCATAGAAACATAAGAATTATTTAATTGCTGCATCATATGTTGAGTAATTGCTTCCATTTAGTTTTTATACTTCTGTGCATAAACAACATTAGTTACTTATATTACTAGTATCATTAGTAATATTTATTATTATGATTATAAATTAGTATTACTAGTAATATTTAGCGAAAACAATTATATTAATAAAAATTAGATCGTGTTGATATTCACTCATATCTTCCATAAAACTAATGAAAGGTACAAGGTTTGAACCAAATAAGCGAAAACTACACTATTATGAGTGCAAAACATTGCCAAAAATATGACAAGGCGTAAACCAATCAGAACACGTCGGTATCCTTTGCCATAGACTTAGTCTGTACAATTTGCGAACTCGCTTTCAGACTGCCTCATTCATTGAGTATTTCTTTACAGGAGCATTAAATCCAATTCTTCGCTCAGCTAATGAATGGAGCTGAAAAATTTTATTAGAAATATTCTGGAGATGTTCCGCCATTTCACTAAAAAGTACCTTCTGTCAGAGGAAAGAAGGCATAAATGGAATAAAGAAATATATTTCAAATTAATTTCAACAATTTCTCGACAAGCACATCAAAATCATGCCAATCGTCCAAAAACTCGCTTAAAAACTGTTATTTTGAATGGATACCAAAAATGGTAACAAACGGCTTTTAGAGAATGCAAAAAAATGGACGGCAAACCGCCTCCAAATATTTCAATTTTAGCGACCGTATTTTAATTTTAAATCTACCTATATAGTTATGACTTTCCAATGGAAATTGATATTCATATTTTCTAAAACAATTATCTTAAAAAAAGATTTTTGCATTATTTTAAGACTTAAAAAATTATCTTTTTAATGATGTCCATTTCATTGCTGCAAAATTTCCTCTTTAAAAGAAATAATATTTGTAATTAAATTTGATACATTATCTGAAAAAATGTTTTTAAATGCTATGAAAGAATTCAAACCATATATCAAAACATTCAATAGCTTTGTTTTTACCAGTTATTGACTTAGTAATAGCAATTTCCCATCCGCTTCTATTTCGTAATATGTATGCTTTTTTTAAATTTGTAGTATACTGATTGAATTCATTTCAGTTGTATTAAATAAGAAATGAATCATTTAACAGCCTAAAGTGTCGATAAACTGAGCGAACAAACTAGTCACCAAATATTGAACATAAAATTTTCTCTTGAAAATACGTGCAAATGATTTTAGCATTTTTTCCACTCTGCATATTTTTAATTTCCTGTTATAAGAGAATCATAAAATTCTTGCCGAACCTTTCTTTGAATTGACGGAACCAGGTTTGTACATTTTTCCTTATCTTCGTTTTCGATAGTAAACAAGCTCGTTTTTATTGCAGTCTTTTTAGTGGACTCATGCTGCAATAAAAAAAATATGGTAAACATTATATTTCTAAGTTTTTTGAAGCAGTGAATATTGATTTAATATTTTATTTATTGTTGCAGCAAATGAATTTAAATATTTAGAAAATGTTTACTGTTTTGGTATTTTATCTTTTATTAAATAACGATTTCATTTTAGAAATACTTAAGTATTGAATATAAATAATACTTTTTCAAATACTTTTTTGTTTTCTTTCTGTATTGACAAATGATTCATTATTTGCCCTTTCCAATTAATAATGTTGCTTATTTTGGTCTCAGAAATTTTAATTGTTTCGCAAAGTTTTCAATTTATAAATATTTGTATGTTATTTTTGGAAACGCAAAAACATATTTTTCAATCAATAGCTTGTATTCTGAAGAAAGAGCAAATTTAAAAATAGCAGACGATGTTCGTCGTCTCAAATAATAAGCCGTTGTCAAATACTTTTATTCCAAAACATTTACATTTAAAAAACTCTTTATCGAAATTATTCTAAAAATATGTAAATATCTTCTGAATGAATGAACAGAAAATTCGTCCGATAGGTAAACTGAAAGCAATTCATGAAATTCAATAAGAATTATTTTCATTCGATAAGAAAACGTGAAAACCCGGATAACAAAAAACAACCAAAACGGAGACAACAGTCTCAAAATTCAACAGCAAATCGTTATAGTCCACCTCACGATTGTTGGCGTTCGACTTCAGATGAGTCCACTTCAAAACGGGTTGGAAACAAGACGAGCCAAGGTTGCTATAATCATGCGTTGGCGAAAGAAGTTTCCTTCGTGAAGCGTCATTATTTGTTTACGATTGGCTTTGCGAGTGCCTTGCGTTTATTGGTGCTTTTCCGACTTCTTATATTTCTAATCTAAATATCAGTGCCATAATGCCTGGGAATCGCATTGTTTCCAAAGAAAGAAAAATAATTATGAATGTTTTGAGGTATTTTGAAAATGAATGTTCTTAAAACGAATTAAGTATCCCACTTTGTCAACGGATCAAAAGAGCTGCAGAAGCGACCAGTGTTTCGACTAGAACACCGTAAAATTGAACATTCATCAGCTTTGTGGCTTCTTTTTTTTTTTGCATGATTTGCATCTTGGTTTTTCAGTATATATAACTTTCTCTATTGACGGTTCTTATGATGCTTAAATATTTTTGATGCTTAAATATTATAGATTGTTAATATTCAAATTAGAAATTCTTTGTTTTTGATAGAATTAAGACAAAAATATCTCTGAAAAAATGATTTGGTTTGAAAGCTAATGCGTAATAACATGAAATTTCATCTGGCTAATGTAAAACTTGATTAAATAATATTGAATTTTATTATATAAGGCAATAAAGATTTTTCTAAAAATCTGAGAAGCAACAGCTTTTTCTTTCGATTAAATTATTTCAATAAAGTTGCAACACATTTTTTTTTTAAACCTTGAATTACTTTTCGGGAGGAAATAGTTGAGTATTTCACGGAATACTCGAGTATTTTACTGTTTTCTCTTAACAATGTAATCGTATTTATCTAGATTGTCATCGATATTGCAGAATAAAATATCACGTTCGAGTACCTTTCAAATATTACCGATTTCAAGCCAGATCTAGGGGGAGCGGTGTCACCCCTCATCCCCTCCTCTCACTAAGTTCCTGGGAATCTATATAAAGTCTGAAACTGCATATGCAAATACCAGCTATCTTGATTGATTATAGTAATGCTGAATTAACTTAATCATATGATAATTAATTAATTAAATCATAAGATAAATGATTGATTCAGCCATATAACTGTAGTATTATTTCATTCGCCACGACTTTTTATTTTCACAAATATCGTATCATAGAAGCTGAAAAAAAAATTAACTGAATGCTTGAGACAAATCCTCCCGCTAATGCGCCAACTATGGAAACCTTGATTTGCGGCTTGCTTTTATGGCCCTCCCCATTTCCTGCTAATTCGATGTTTTCGACTCAACCGTCGAGCGCCAACAATACTGAGGTGGACTATAGTTGTTTCTTATGGCACTTGCCATGGACAAGCCCGCTGTTACGGAGACAGCGATTTTAAGCCGGTGGGGGAGCGCCTTTTGTTTTTTATTGTGGCGCCAACTAGGGCCAAGAGTACGACTTTGCTACTCATGCATCACTCATTCGCTTGCACAACCCCTTTTTACATGAGGGCACATTCACACATCTCACAGATAGAACAACGGAAGAACAACCATGCCCAAACCGAGACTCGAACCCAGGACGACCGGATCACGAGGAAGATGCGCTACCCCTATGCCAGGACGCCGGCGCAAATCGTTAGTAAACAACCTTAACAACTCAAACCCTCAAAGATACTATTTTGCTGAAGAGCAGCATTTCAATTAGAGAATTCACACGACTATTTTGACTCCACTCTTTGGAGTTTTATAGTTTCCATAATAGTGCATCCAATGTCCTAGAGGGGGGGGGGAATGCAAATTTCGAGATATCGCAAAATTTCTGCACATTCGAGATCTTTTCTTTTCTTTGTCAAAGTCGCCAGATTCTTCACAAAAAGGTGACTGAGTTCGTGCTAAGACAGGAAGTCTTGTACTAGGGTAGGGTAAAGAATTTCACTCCAAAAAAAATATACCAAGCGCCAGGCGTTTTTCCAGAACTTTCTAACTTATTCCTAAAAGAGCTATCTCAATAATCTCACGTTTTTAATTTCGGAGTCCGGTATATGATCGTGTTGTTCTTCAGAATATGTCGAAAAAAGATATATGCATTTTAGATGGCTTATTATTGAGCTATTAAAACCAAAATTCGATATAAAAATTCCGTTTAGTAAAATTATATTAAATTTCATTGTTACATTTCGCCTTATTGCACTTTTGAGTTATTGGAATTTAATGAATACGAATGTGTATATAGGTATTTGCTTAATTCTTTGTCAAATTTAGTTGAAAATCTGATGCCAATTTATATTCTAATATTAAAAAAAGTTATCTAATTTCAATTGTTTATGTCCTTGCGTTTTTGAATTCATGTGTTTTCATGCATGCGAAAGTACAGACATACAGACAGTCAGCCTCTAATCGGATTTGATTACAATTTTGATATGGATCTACATTTCACTTGCTAAATCTGTGTACTAAATTTCATTGAGCCAACTTTTATGCCAAGAAATTTTACCACGTGCCAAATTTTATCCATCGAGCCGTTCACCTTTTATAGTTATGCTCGCATGTTTTTGAACAGCCCAACAGCCAGACTTCCTCTCAATATATTTCATTTAAAATTTGATAAGAATTTGAAAATTTCGCGAAATAATTGCATATTAAATTTTTTGTGTTTAGTTTAAAACATTTGTGCATTATCACACATAGGCATTCAGAATAGGTCCAAAACTCAATGCCAATCAATTGATTTTATGCTTGGGAAAATTTACCAAAGTCTTCAAATTCGAATTTCTTAATTATTTCAATAATTTCTTCTTGTATACTTTAAAAATGAGAAAATAAAAATTGTAATTAAAAATATTTCAAACTGAAAA
This sequence comes from Argiope bruennichi, assembly GCF_947563725.1. Lineage (NCBI taxonomy): Eukaryota > Metazoa > Arthropoda > Arachnida > Araneae > Araneidae > Argiope > Argiope bruennichi. The sequence continues at coordinate 8,801,475 of NC_079157.1, forward strand.
TAAATATAGCATATTAAGCCCAAATCAAATCTATCTTTTAAAACTTGAGACACATTATTTTTTAAACAGTTCGAAGTAAGATTTTAAACTACTTCTTACTGGCTACGTTCCAAGAAGCCAAAGAAAAAAAATGTCAAATGTGAAGGAATTAAAAGTGATCAAAGGAATTAATTATTTTCATCGAAAGTGAATTACTAATCTGGGGTGGAAAAAGATTAAGACGCCGGTTAAAGATTAAGTATTAGTCACATGGAATTCTCCTTACGTTGCAACAAAAACTGTCATATCGAATGTTTTTAGAACTGCAAAATATCTATATACTAAACTCGTATTATGTTACCTTTAAGCTCCAGATATATTTAACCAATCAGAGGTAAGGTATTAACGTCTGAAACCATTTCAAATAGTTAAAGCGTTGTCTCAGATAATCTTAAAAGATTAAACACTACTTTAGAAAACAATTTTTTTTTGTAAAATTCTTTTAAAAAGGTCTTTCTTCTTCACTTTTCAAAAGAACCTTTCAGGTTCTAAGTTTCTATGAAAAATAATTACTTTTGTAGAAAATTGTTAACTTTTAAAAGTGAATTTGAGAAGTTCAGTATTGTGTAAATCATTTTTTTAATCCATTAGCAAATAGTGTAACAAAAAGACATTTGCAGAACCTGTTATGAGAAGCTCAGTTCTTCATTCTGACTTTACAAATTCTTTTTTACTTTATCATATTCGAAGTAAAGAGAAAGAATTGTAACCATCAAAAAATTCGACCTCGAGATTCTGTTGAATCTCTATGTGTCACAGCCTCCCTGTACCCAAAAAATAAATTTTTTTTTCACTTTATCGGTCTGTTTGGGTGTTCAAATACAAGGGAACTGGATAAACACAAATCCCAAGATCTATAAAGAAAAATTAGTACATCGGTTTAATATAGATACTTATTAATTTTGAACCAAATCCATCGACCTTTTGACCATCTGTCCATCCGCACTTTTGCATGAATCTAGCTGCAAAAACTTACAAATTCAATGACGTAAATCAATGGAATTCGGTATGTTATTTTGTGACTGCAGATAAAGTTTTGCACCAAATTTTGGTGACAATCTGTCATCAAGAAGGGCGCCATCTATGAACAAGTCGCCAAGAATCTCGCCATAACGCCAAGGATTTAATATTTCTTAATTAGCCTTCATCAATGCCATGCTAGGTATTAGTGATCTTGCCTCATTTTATGCGGGGGAGGAAAAATTCTGTTGGAGAACATGTGAGAAAGTTGGGGGATGTAACGGGGAGATGTATGCGAGGGTGTTCGGAAAACGTATGTTTAAACCACATCTGTTGGTTTAAGCAAATACTTTAGAGTTTCAACTATAAGAGAAGCCACTGCTGTTAGTTTCTAGAGTTTTATTATTATTATTATTATTATTTTCTTATAAAATCTGTTTTTGTTTTTCTTTTCATTGATAATGCACGTACACATACCACTCCTTCCACATTCTATAAACTCATCAGAATTTGTATTTTGAGAAGCTAAATTATACAACTTGAAATAATGATGATGTCTTGTCCCCGTTACAATGAAAAGAGGGGTGCAGTAGCTTCTAAGGGTAAAGACCCCTGAGCACCCGAAGGCAGAAGTCTGACTTCTAGCTCATATGAAGATGAAACTCACACACTCCCATAAACAAACCCATTTTAGAGGGGAGGGTGGGGGTTCATTCACACTCCTCACAGATAGAACACAGGATAAGGACCAACCACGCCCAAACCAGGACTCGGGGCTGTAACTCCCAGATTATGGGGGGGGGACAAGCTACCCCTAGTTCAGGACGCCGACACACAACTTGAAATATTTTATTCAATTAATAAAATCATTGAAATTGCTTTATCTTTTTAAATTACTCCCTTTTACTTTAATGTCTGTCTTCATTAAAGAAAAAAATAGGATTCAAACCAGTGGTAGTGGTGTCACCAATATTTCCTCGCATACTCTCCAATAAACTTACCACGGCAGAGAGCGTCCTGCATGGCATTGGCGTACAATAATTAAGATATATTTTTGGCATTAATTTAGCATTTTTACTGAATCTATCGCGGTACAATTGGCGAGTTAGTTGGTGATGAATCTGTGACATGTGTTAATAGTATCCAAAAATCGAATTTATATTTTAGACGTATTTTTCACATTCGATTGAAATGAAAATTTGACGCCACTTGCAGTCTAAAATCCAATACCAAATTTGATATATTTTAATCATTGCGTTCTTGCATTATTGCGTTTACGTTTTCTGAAAGTACAGACCGACAGACCATCCATCCCTAGTTAGATTTGGCTCTAAATTTGAAAAGTGTTTAGATTACAGATGTTAATTCTGTGTATGAATCTTATCCATCTAGCTCTCTTCATTTTGCAGTTATTGTGTTAAATTCGTCGAGCAACCGAACAGATGAACTTCCTCTGAACGGATTTCGTTCAAAATTTGACAGAAATCTGCAAATTTGGCGCATAGACCGTATACCAAATTTCAATCGTCTACCTCAACGCGCTTTTGAGTTATTTTTGTCTAAGACAGATAGACGAATGTCTTCCTTTTTTTAATTCATGGAGGTCTAAAGAGTGGAAATTCTTCAAATCCTCGAGTTCGAATTTTTTGACGATTATCATACTTTCTCTATACTATGTAAAATAGAAAGGAATTTGTTGCCATTTTAGCTTTAAAATTTGTAATTTCCTTTTGCTGCACTCATTTAAGATTTAGTTTTTTTCATCTTTTATTTCCTTTTTTTTTTCCCCATTGTGGTCTCGTCAACTTCGAATGACATAAGTGGTATAGCCATTTAGAGATCGAGCTTGAAATCAATTCAACTTTCAGCACTGAATATTCAAAATTAGGAAAACTTTGCAATAATCACCACTGCGTCCATTAAATAGATTGACTCCTTTAAATAAACACATTTAGTTTAAATTCCTTCAAATACCAAAGGGTTTCAATACAAAGTACAATATCACTTTCATAATCCTTAGATATTTTCTTGTAAATTAAATACTTACAACAAAATGATGAAACAATAAGACATCCAGAATGTTAAAATCAAAGTCAAGAATCTTCTTTCATCTTGAAATGCAATAGCTGAATAAACATAGAAATCCTCTCAAATCTCTCTTCAGAGGATCCGCTCACTTATTGGGTTTCCATGAATTGTTGTCCAAACATTATTGTTTCTTTTTTGCTTTGTCGGTCTTCTAATGGAAAGGAGATAGGGATGCACAGAAAGAATTGACCCTTTCACGAAATAAATAGCAAAACAATCATAGTGTTTATTATTATCGGCAGATTGTTGAGCATTTGATATTGTCAAAAATCTGTAACATCGCTTCCAAGCGCAGTTGCATTCATACTAAAGAAGGAAAGGTTACGTTTGTTTTTAACATATGTTTAATGTTTGCTAGGTCTATGATCCCTGGTCTAGGCAATGAATTTGGCGACAAAAAGAAAAGTTTTCGAAAGTGCAGAAATTTTGGCGATATTTCTATTGGGGAGACAAGGTGCAGAATCCAAATTACACAGGAAGAATTGATCTACTCACTTAATAGGAAAATATCTTAGGAAATAGGAAAATATCTTAGTATTTATTCTCCCCTATGAATTATCGAGAATTTGATATTGTTACGAATCAGTAACGTAGCTTCCAAGCGCAGCTGGGTTCATTTTAAAGCATAGAGTATTAAGATATCTCTAACATATGTTTAATAAATGCGGAGCCAATGACTCCACAGCCTTGGCAACGAATTTGGTAACAAAAATAAAAATTCTCTAACGTGCAGAAATTTTTGCAATACCTATGTTCGGATCCAAGATACAGAATCATTCTAAATCTTTGAATACTTACCATGGGATCAATAAAAGAGGAGGCGCACACACTAGAGGGAGTTGAAAAGTGAATCATCTCCTCTAAACGTAGATCTGAATTGCCTTTTCTCTGAACGCTTTATATTATTATATGGTTAACTAATAATGATTTACTGAGTATGCGTGAGCTCCTGGTTTTTTGCAAGTGTTGTCATAATGTTTTTTTGTGGTTTCTTTTATTACCCGATGGAATAAAGCATAATAATTCGTTATCGGACTTGAAGAAGTTTTCACTTCTTCAAGGCTTCTTCAAGAAGTTTTCACTTCTTCACTTCATCACCCCCTCGGGGGCCTCTCAAAAATGGGGGTGAGAAGTTCCAGCATGATAGCTGTCTCTCATTTTCTCTCAAAAATAGTGTGGTATTAGCTACCTCCATACGATGACCGGATACGCCTTCCTGTGGGAGGTGTTCTACCGTCACCGGTGATGATCCTTACGGCACAATCATATTTTAAGGTGTTCCTCTCATTCAATTGTTTTTTTTTTCAAATGTTTTCGTGGCGGAGCGTAGTAACCTTTAGTTGCTTTCTCCATATTCCCACCAGACGGATTTTTCTTAGCAATATCATAACATTCAATCATTTGTAATATACTATACCAAGTAATTGAGAAATCCCTTATATGTTTGAATTAAGCGAAAGGCAGAGATATCATAGATGAACTTGCAGTCAAGACACTATATACAACTACTTTTGCCATCCGATTGTGCAGCCATGTGCATTATTTTCATTTTTAACATCATTATCGTTATCAGTAGTACATTTAATTAGTAAAACATTAACTAAACATTTCATTTGTTTTCATCACTAATACATTTGATTTAAGTTCAGATATGATGGATTGAATTTATTTAATTCCGTTTCCCAATATGACAGAATAAACATTAATGAGCAAAAATGCAAGGTGAAAACAAATGATGGTTTCCCGACTTTAAAAAAATCATATTTCCGGAACTACTGCACATAATACAATAAGTGATACATGAATTTAAAAAGAACTATACAAAGTTCTTTTTCAGTTACAAATATGTTCGATGTGTGACACTTTTGTTACACGGCATACGTCCAACCTATAATCCTGTTCGTTCCAACGTTTTGTAGTATCACTCTGACAATGGTTCTGATTGCTGCACAAATGCGTTCTTTAAGTTCTTGTAGTGTTTTCGGCATTGGTGGTACATAAACACTATCTTTGACGTTGTTTATGTACCACCCCACAAAAAGAAATCAAATGGTATTAAGTCTGAGGATCTTGGCGGCCATGTGATTAAGGGTAAGTCACTATCACCCGCACAGCCCATCCATCAGTGTGGAAGCTCCCCGTTTAAGTAACTACGTACCAGCAAAGTTCAATGAGGTTGGGTTCCATCCTTCTGAAACACAAAATCTGCGCCGTCCTCAATAGTAGGAATAACCAAAGCAATTGTAGAAATAACCAAATTTGCAACAAGTCCAGATAATTCTCACCTGTGGCTGTTTTTTTCAGCAAAGAAAAACGGTCCATGCAATTTTTTTCGTGACATCACACAAAAAAAAACATTCTCTTTTGTGAAATCTCTATAAAACTGCACAATCTCATAAGGATTTTCATTTCCCACACTCTGACATTATTACGATTTACATGTTCTGATAAATGGAAGATTGCTTCGTCTGAGAAAATCAGCTTAATAGCGAAATCCTCCTTTTCCAATTTCTCTTGCATACGAACTGGATTACAGATTGGACGTATGCCTTGTAACAAAAAAGTCACACATAGAAAATTTGTAATTGAAAACACTTGGTATATTTCTCTTTAAATGCATGTATCACTTAATGTATTATGTGCAGTAGTTTTGAAAATATGATTTTTTAAAGTGCCATCGTGTAAGCTGGTCCGTTAGGATCAAATGTCGTCCTCATCATCTGACCACGGTTCCAAATTACGAGGTCCGTCTCAGAGTAGCCCTAGTGTTGCTATAAAAAGGGTTGTTAATATAACTAAACTGAACATCATTAGTAAATACGGTATTATGTTTACGAGTTTTTAGAATTTTTGAATTATAATTATTTTTATTAATTTTAATGTTTTATAAATTAATGTAATTATTTAAATTATATCCCAGAAATCTCTTTGCAAAGGCGTGCTTACAATACCCGTTATAAAGCATATGGAATTGTGGATCTGATATAAGAGCATATGAAAACGCATGTTGCTTTAAGTAACTATTCAACAAATTTAAGAATATATAATTATTATTTTTATTTCCAATTAAATTAGTTAACATACGATATTGGGAAAGCAAAATATAATCTTGGGAATAAAGAAGTTGGTATCACTCAAGCTTATAAAAAATATATCCAATTACAATTAATGCTGAAAGTTTTTATTTTTTGTTCTATCAGAATTTAATTTATCTAAATTTATTCTGAATTTAATTTATTATCTCTATTTTACGAGTGATCTAATTTTTTCCGATCACCGTACATGCATTTAGTATAGTGACTGTTAGTACATTAACAAAAACCGAATTTGTGCTATGAACGTCTTTTTACCACCAATTATTGCCAAAATTGGAAACCAAATTATTTTCTTATTAACCAGATAAAATTTTCATTTATCTAAATTGTTGCGTTTTTCAAATCCCGTTTACATGTAGACAAATGTACAGACAGAAGGACGATCAGTCCATAGATATCTTTGGTTCAAAATTTGATGCTTCACAAATGTACTTTAGATGCTGAAACTCTAAACCAAATTTCATTTTTCTAGTTTTTTACGTTTTATAATTATTGAAGTTTGTTACACATGGACAGACAGACAGATATTCTGGTGAATGGATTCTGTTCAAAATTCGACAAAAATCTGAATATTTAATAATAGCATACAAAAATAATTAACAAAGATAGCATGTTGAATCTTTTCATGCCATCGAGGTGTTTTTTTAATTAATCATGCTCACAAACTGGAAGGTAGCTATGATTTGAAAAATCCATTTTTCTGACAAATATATTCCTGAAGCACAGAACAACTTTGGAATCTCACTTTTGAATTTTTTGACGATTACAAAAAATTTTCTTGACGCATTCCGTAAAGGAAAAAATAAAGAGTATCATTCATCAGAGTAATGATTTTCTAAGAGCTGGAAATACTATGGATACATTTATTTATTTGCTAGCTACCTTGGGTGACCAGTTGATTTCGCCGAAGGTAATTATTATCATCAATTTCATTTAGATAGTTTACATATAATATCCATGATACAATGAAATTACCAATATTAAAGTTATTTTGTTTAAATTGCATTACATTTACTCAATTCATTGTGTGCATGGAATTTCCACATGAAGTTCAGCACCACAATAATTAATAATTATTATGAGGGAAAAGGTGGCCTAGTGGTAAGATCTCAGTTCGTGAGCCATAGTAGGGTTTTAGGTTCGAGACCCGATTCCACCGAAGAACCGTCGTGTAAGGGGGTCTGTTGCACGTTCAACCCGTCAGGGCCAAGCGCCCGCCCGCTGGTGTGGTGTGGTGTGGTGTGGTGTAGTGGGGAGAGGGGGTTGCCAGCTCAGACGTCGTCCTTGTCATCTGACCGCTACACGAGGTCCATCCCAAATAGCTCTAGTGTTGTTTTGCAATGGGACGTTAATATAACTAAACTAAACCCATAATTATTATGGTGCTACTAAGAATGTATATGGTTTCATCTATCTTCTTAATTTCGCGATATTGTAACTTCCTTTCTTAATCCATCTCGTGAACTACGCGGATGCTATGCAAAATTCTTCTTCTTAATTTTCAACAATGGAAGAAAATGAGGCAATGAAATAATTAATTAAAAAATAAAACGGTTTGTACTGCAAGATTGTAATCTATTGTTAAAAATCCGTCAAAATCTATTTTAAAATTTTTTTATTTGATTTTAAATTTGCTGAAATTTGTTAAATTCAGCAAACATATGTATAACTATTAAATTGATATCATTCAAATGACATTTTTTTTAAATTTTGGCACGATGTAAAATTTATTTCTGTGGGACAAAAGTTTCGGAAGTTATCGTGGAAAAACAGCAGTTAAATTTTTAATAAATTAAAATTCTAAATAAAATTTTAAAAATAATTGCTACTAAGTGTATTTGTTTCATTTTATGTAGATAAAACGGATCAATTTACAGAACATAATACATTCATTCCTTTTTATTATTAACAGAATTACAATTGCTATTCGATTATGTATATATATATTGACTAAAGCAATACGAGTATGGTAACAGGTTTTTAAAATGTTTACATAAATTGTTAAAGTAGGTGGTACATTAAAATGTCAATTGTTTCAGAAATTAATATTTTTTTTATCTAATATTCTTAATATTTGAACAAGCTTCTTTCTATAAACGTTTGAATTTTGTTCCTAAGTCTATTTTTTGGGAAGTAGCGCCGATTTTTATATTTGCATTTACGTAAGTTTTAATGCGTTTTTACACTTTAAATGCTGTTTTCTCACATTCTAAACTTTAATTGAATTCTCTAACGAATATAAATTAAAATCGAATCCATACTTTTTATTCAAATTTGGCATAGTACTTTCTGAATATGTTCTGCAGTTCCTGTACAAGAGAAAAAATTATCTATTCATTTAAAAATAATTTATACTTGTTTTGGTGCTTCGTAATGGAAAAAGAATTAAAAATTACTTGTTATTTATCGATCGAAACCCAATATCTAAAGAATGGATAGAAATACAGCTTACGAGTATTTTTTTTAGTTCAGGACCTAGGCATTATATTTCTTAAAGTATGTACAAAATTGTAAGCAATTTATTTGATAAACCTCTAAACTATAAGATTTTTATTTTACACCGTTCCTTAGCCAAGAAAAGTCATTTTTAAAATTGTTTAAAACAATTTTGGCATTTAAGTGATATATGCTGTTTTCATAAATGTTTTTTAATCGTTTTTATGCAAATATTCAAAAATATAACTAATTCGAACTTATTTTAAAGAATTCATCCTAAACGTAATCATATACCTTAAGTTCTTTATATTCCTATTGAAAGTACATTATTAATTAGAAATTATTATTTATATAAGAATCATTTATACTCAGAAAGAATATATAGTTTCATGGAGATAAAATATAATCTCAAAATGATTCTTAATCTACGTTGATGTATCAAAAATTGCTACATTGCCTATTAAATTGTAAATACAAATACAAAATATCAGATCAAACACAAAACTACTTTAGAACCTAAGACTATTTTTAAGCAGCTAAAGTATTAAACATACCTCTATTGGCAATTGGCCAAACAGTTAAGGCAACGAATCAGATATTTTTAAAGATTTCCACAGTTACTTTCGAAAACAGATTCTCCGAGTAAGAATTAAAAAGAAAACGATAAAAAAAAAACTGTTTCCTCTTTCGAGACGAAGTGAAAAAGCAAAAAGAAAAAAAAGGCAGATACTCCAACCGCAACCCAATTTGTTGAGAAGCTTACTTCTGTGGAAAATTTCTAATTTTAGGAAGTGAGTTTGGGAAGGTTAACTTCCGTGCATCGCAACTTTTTACTCCAGTAGCAGATGGTTTGACAACCACCGATTGCAGACGATTTTATGAAAGGTTCTTTCTTTTTCTTTTGCTTTTTTTTGTGCTTTTTTTATTTATTTTTTTCATTGGTTTTCTTATTTTGCTACAAAATTTGTTTCGTTCAAAAAAAAAAGTCCTTTTAATGATAGATTCATGCATGTTATAGCGATGTTTTGGTGTTTTTTTCTAGTAGATAATCTAGTAGAAAGATTTATTATTTTTCGCTTAAAGTACTTTGGTTGAAATTTTATGGCATTGATGGATTCCAGAACAGAAACATTCTTTTCTTTCTGAAGGAAACTTTTAACCCTTTAACTACGAAAGAAAAGTGTATTTGAGTTTCCTAATATAAAAAAGTGATTTAAATATTCTAGATCTTTCAGTTTCATCAAGTAAGGCGTTGTAGTTGAACAACAGCTTACAAAACTGTAAAATGTATAAAAAATTTTGTTCGTTTGAATATTGTTTTCTGAGTTTTTAACCATTTTATTACTTATTTAACTTCAGAAAAAAAAATTAAGGATAATAATTTGCTTAAAAAATAAAATATTTGATCCAAATCAAAAATGTGATTTTTACTTTTAAAAAATTATCTCTCTTCGGTGACCAAATATTCACCCACCATATTTTTTTTAAAATTATTTCAGCCAATTTTGAGGAAATATGTTTTATCACTATAACAAAAAGCTCAATTATAAATCACAATTTTATAATATATAGAGTGCCTTTTAACTGGTCCACAATGTTTGAAAAATGGCAAAATTAGTTCAATTGTTAAAACTGGAGAACTTTGCCAAGTTTTATTTAATTATGTCTCTGAAACTTGAGGTTGATAGAATAGGAAGCGTTTATTGATTATGTATATTGAGATTATAAATTTTTACTTGAAATAAAAATGAGTGAAATCAATAAAGTGGCTGTCGCTGAGGGTTTCTATAACTGCTTTTTTCCCGAACAATATATACCTTGAAATTGTGCTCTTAACACTTATTTTTAAAATGAAGAATTCAGGTAGCCATTGCTAGCATATCCAGATTATTAACAGCGTCAAGTCAGAGTAAGGAATATTTTAGATAATATTCACTTTATTTTGGTATTTATTGCACATATTGTTGGAAGAAAAAAAAAGAGCAACCCATTGAAAATCAATATGTAGTTAGACGACGTACCCATTTACGTTTGTCACGTGACTATGGCTTTTAGCACATATCTCATGTCTATAAGCCTTAAATTCCAAAAATTAAAAAATTGCGCAGTTTTATTGTGTTTTGAAGAACTGGAAGTAGATAAGTATTATCAACTTTCGGTGATGGTGGGAAAACTGGCCCGACAAGATGTAACATCTAATAAATCTGGCATAGGCTAAATAATTTTGAAATGAAAGCCACCTTAGCAACAAATTAGTTGCAAGGAACAGAAAAGAAATAATAAAGAGAAGGAGTCAATTGTAATATACACTTACAAAACATATCGCAATATATCTGGAATAAATATATTCTGAAACGTAAGCCACGTCTTGCCTTGGCGTCCGGGTTTTATGTAGGATTATAGAGTAACAGATCTCTAACGAGAACACTGGGTAAATATTGTGCTTCGTCAAGGAAATAATTCCAAAATCTATTGTCCACCGTAGAAAAAATAATAGCCGCGACTGTATGCCCGTTTCTCTATTGCTAAAAATGCTTATCAGGATTTTTAGAGAAAATATATTCATTAAATGGTCTAAAGCGAAACTTGTATTAGCAACTGCAATCCTACAAGCTGTTAGACAATATAAGTTGAGTTATATAAGTAGTTCCATAGGTTTGAAATTATAAATTTAAGTTTTATTTCTGGGATCTTGATAGTTTTTTCTGTTACATATAAAACCATTTCTATTGAAACAAGTTGGTAAAAATATTTTGGAAACTATTCCTCGAGGTAAGCGAAAAGTTTTGGTCAACCCATAAACATACTGCAATAAAACATCAATATTTAAAGCACATGTACTCTCTTTTCTCAGTTCCAAAGAATCTGCTTTAAAAAAATCCACGTGTTTTGTTGATTCAAGTAAAAATCACCAAAATACCTCTCCACTTTAGCTTCTGACATAAATCCATATAAAAGAAACAGAGTTCCATGGATTTTGAAATCTTTCTTGCGACTGCTTGTTAAGTCACATCACTGGCTCTCAGACTCGCCGCAGGCACACGGATAAATAATACCGAATGTCCGAACCGCCGAAACAGAAACACTGGCGGAAACTGTGCTTGAGTCCTAAGAGCCATTACCGACCACGGTACAACCCTTCCCTAAGGAAGTACGTCCCGGCATCGAGGGGAGGAGCCACAACCCTACCTGTTCATGAAGCCTCCAGAGTGGCGAGAACCAACCACCATGCCGGAAGCTTCTCATTAACAAATTTTTATTGTAGTAGTATTGTTTGAGTTGTCTTTTGTTGGGAAATAAACTCGCAATAAATATTTTTTAAACCTCTTTAGCCACAATGTTTATATCCTCATTCATTCCGTTGCTTGTTCGAGTTTTGACCCACATTCATTTGACATTTGTTTTAATGGAAGAAATATCAGAAAAATAAATTATTAAAAGGAAAATGCCAGTGTTTCTACCAACATTGTATTTTCGTTTTTCCGCTGAAATATAAAATAAATATTTCTATACCATACAATAAACGGGAAAGTCTACTAACCAAGGTTTGCTATTCTGTTGCGTTTCTTTAAAGTTCTTAGGCATTGCCAACATAAATTGAATTCTATTTCCTTACAGTACGATCCCGAGAACTATTTTTTTTATATAATAATTTTTCTGGAGAATTTAAAGGTGGAAATAAATAATTTCTGAAAATGCAAGCAAGTTCTCGCTTCCAGAAGAATACATCAAAGTTGCTGTAGATCATCGCCAATGATGGAACGTACTTCCTGGTGGGTGAGCTATAATTTCTTTTGAGTAATCGACTAGAGTATCTGTGTTATTGTTCGTTGCGATTTGATCAATCCATTCACCCGCCGAATAAGATTGAGCCGGATTGCGTATTAGCTGATCCATAAAATATCATTTTATAACAAGAAATCTATATTGTAAAGTTATTTTCAATTTTGAACCGAAAGTGGTAAATACCAGGCATAATGACTGAGTGAAATTAATTTGAACGTTTCGAACATTAATTTTAACTCCATTTTCTTATAGTAACCCTCTCTGTTTTTCTCATTAAAGTGTGGCCATTGAATAACTTTCCCTGTTTTCCTGTCTCTACAGCTCAAACGAATGAACTAAATGAAACCACATTCCATATATAGATTTTGAAAGGCATAGGAAGATAAATTCCGCAGAAAAAAAATTAGTACTGAAAGTTGCCGATAAGTGAAATATCGGCACTACAGTCACGTACGAACTAAGACAATGGCATATCGAGATGGAGTATGTAAAATTCCTTGTGCGTGCTTAACAGCAGCGCCATGCAGTCCCTGAAAAAGGGAAGAGCAAGTGATCTGTTAGCAGTTCGTTCTCGACTATTGGTGTGTTCTCGACTATTGGTGTGTTCTCGACTATTGGTGTGTTCTCGACTATTGATGTGTTCTCTACTATTGATGTGTTCTCTACTATTGATGTGTTCTCGACTATTGATGTGTTCTCGACTGACTGTTGATGTGTTCTCGACTATTGATGTGTTCTCGACTATTGATGTGTTCTTGACTGTTGTTCGTGATTGACTGTTGATGTGTGCTTAATATGGGCCCTAAATTAACTCAGCATATTTTCTGGGTAAAACTGTTCTATATACTAGACAGAGTAATGTCGTGGCTACTCTTAAGCGAACCTGCATGTCTTGAAACAGAACATAAGAACATCGTTGTTATGACATCGAAATGGACAGTTTATACACAATAGTAGAGAATGTCATACACTGTATGCAATATGTTATACACAGGAAAGGTCATAATATTGAAATGTCGCAGGGCATCCGGAAACCTTAATATTGATGAAAAAAGATTATTTTCTGTGAGTTTCATGAATTCATTCATAACTGTATTCCCACATCGCCAGTATTTCCCTAATGACAACTTTTGGTACTAATTTTTTTCTGTGGAATTCATCTCCCCATGCCTTTCACAGTCTGTATATGGAATGTGGTTTCATTTCGTTCATTTGTTTTAACTGTAGAGACAGGAAAACAAGGAAAGGTATTTTATGGCCATCCTGTATATTAAATTCGTAATAAATATTATAACTGTATATTAAACTGTATATTAAATTCGTAATAAATATTATAACTGTATATTAAACTGTATATTAAATTCGTAATAAATATTATAACTGTATATTAAATTCGTAATAAATATTATAACTGTATATTAAATTCGTAATAAATATTATAACTGTATATTAAATTCGTAATAAATATTATAAGTGTATATTAAACTGTATATTAAATTCGTAATAATAAAAATTTGTCAAAAACGAAAGCAGGTCTGAGAGAATACAGCTACGTTATTGTAGATTATCAACAATGACGGTTTGTACCTTCTTCCGGAAGATCTGGTGCATGAACTAGAATTTGCATTTAGTAATCAACAATAGCACCTGCGTTTTTATTCGCAAAGATTTGATCAGTCGGTTTACCCGCCGATTATGACTGGGTCGGAGTGCGTATTAGCTGATCCATAAAATGCCATTTTACAATGATAAGAAGGCCATATTGTAGAGGTAATTGTAATTTCAAACTGAGGATAAAGTTATTCAGCTATTATGCAGATCATTAGCATAATAACTGAGTAGAAATGTATGTCGCTGAATTTTCTAATTACACCGGTTGAAAAACGTTTTCATTTTCCTGAATTTAACAGAATCGATTTTTCAATTCCTAACCCTCTGGTATTACACCTGCAGACCCTTCCTTGTCACATCAAAAATTAAAAATACAAATCTTTGGAAGAATAATTTTAAAGCACAACAAGAAAAAAAAACCTAATTTGAACACACTTAAGGACATATACAAAACCACAAACTTATCATCACTTCCAAAATTATTAATAAATCATTTTCTAAACCATTTCATCCGAACGAAATGTTATTGAAAGACATTAGAATATTGAAAAGAAACACCTGCGAAAAATGTCTTTTAAATTTCCATTTCCATTGCACATGTTTAAAACACATATTAGAATTCTTATGATATTTGCCTTACAAATTGAAGTTGCTTCCAAATATACCCGGGATAGTAAATATCCATTAAAAATCCCAGACATCAATTAATTTCTCTGGCGTTTCTTGCGAGAACTCTTCAAGAACTTCTAGACCAGTTTGTATTGCAAAATGCACCATTAATGGATTCAAAAACATTCAGAATAGATACGGTTATGGTTATCAAAAGAGAGAATGCAGAGAATTTGCTTTTTGTAAACCATTTCATAAATGGAATTTCAGAGGCTATTGTACTAGTTCCTGCATTTTATTAGAGTAGTATATTCAATAATTAAAATTTTGAAATCTTTAAGAACTTTAAAAAAACTAACTTAAATTAGTTTTTTAAAAATTTTTTGGTAATTAAAAGGAATCAATTTAATCAATCATATTTAATCATTCAATAGTTTCAAGCAAATTCATATGAAATTTCAATCATAAAATGAATAGTGAAATTTCAATATACGCAAAACATTTCCCAACAGAGAAATTTCAATTTTATTTTAATTTATTACTTACGTTTTAGAATTTTTTAAATATGTAGATATGATGTTTTAAATGAGATGAAAATGAATTTATATACGATGTAGGTTTTAGGAAATTATACGACTCAAAATCGACTGAAATTTTGAGTCGAATTTGTAAGAAATTTCTTCAAATGGAGTTGTAAATAATTGTTTCATTGGAAATTTTTATGTTCCTTTATTTGTTTTACATCAGTTTTAGCTGACCATTGTAAACATTTTGTAAATAATTGTTTCATTGGAAATTTTTATGTTCTTTTATTTGTTTTACATCAGTTTTAGCTGACCATTGTAAACATTTTGTAAATAATTGTTTCATTGGAAATTTTTATGTTCCTTTATTTGTTTTACATCAGTTTGAGCTGACCATTGTAAACATTTTGTAAATAATTGTTTCATTGGAAATTTTTATGTTCCTTTATTTGTTTTACATCAGTTTTAGCTAACCATTGTAAACATTTTGTAAATAATTGTTTCATTGGAATTTTTTATGTTCATTTATTTGTTTTACATCAGTTTTAGCAGACAATTGTAAACATTTTGTAAATAATTGTTTCATTCGAAATTTTTATGTTCCTTTATTTGTTTTACATCAGTTTTAGCTGACCATTGTAAACATTTTGTAAATAATTGTTTCATTGGAAATTTTTATGTTCATTTATTTGTTTTACATCAGTTTGAGCTGACCATTGTAAACATTTTGTAAATAATTGTTTCATTGGAAATTTTTATGTTCCTTTATTTGTTTTACATCAGTTTGAGCTGACCATTGTAAACATTTTGTAAATAATTGTTTCATTGGAAATTTTTATGTTCATTTATATGTTTTACATCAGTTTTAGCAGACCATTGTAAACATTTTGTAAATAATTGTTTCATTGGAAATTTTTATGTTCATTTATTTGTTTTATATCAGTTTTAGCTGATCATTGTAAACACTTTGTAAATAATTATTCGAACTCATTTTTATGTTCATTTATTTGTTTTACATAAGTTTTAGCTGATCATTGTAAACACTTTGTAAATAATTATTCGAACTCATTTTTATGTTCATTTATTTGTTTTATATCAGTTTTAGCTGATCATTGTAAACACTTTGTAAATAATTATTCGAACTCATTTTTATGTTCATTTATTTGTTTTATATCAGTTTTAGCTGATCATTGTAAATACTTTGTAAATAATTGTTCGAACTCATTTTGACTTCCATTTATCACGTTATTTTGGAATGAAATGAAGTAACCGAAAACCACATATTTAATATGCATCCGGCAACTGAACAAGATACAATGGCCTCCAATATACACCACAATATCTGTGAGAAATGAATAATTGCACAGATATTGGTCGCTCGATCTAAGATAACCAACCATTTCTGCCAATTTTACGAATGCAAAAAAAAAAGTCTTATTTTCTAAAAAAATGTCCTTCTACTCTGTTTTAACTTTTCTATATACGACATATACAAAGAGAAGTTACTATAATCGCCAAAAAATTCGAACTCAAGATTTTTGCGAATTTCCACGTTTCAGACTCCCTGATTCCGAAAAATGCCTTTTTGTCATCATATTTTTCAGTTTCTTGAACTCATTAAAATTCAGTTAATTGATATTAGACCAAATGTTTCCATTTCTACCAAATATTTAACGAAATCCAGGAAAATTCTGGCTCAATAAGAGCCCTCTCATCTATCTGGCTGTTCGAAAACAAGTGAGTTCGATATATGTAAAACGAAAAAAGCAAGACTGATAGAAGTTAGTACACAGGTACAATATATAGAATGTATATTCTTATTAAATTTTGAACCAAATCGATGAAGTCGTTGAGTGTCTGCTGGCTTGTCCTTATTGATTGTCAATGCAATAACTAATAAGGGAAATAAATTAAATCACTGAAATTCGATATGTCGTCTTATGACTTAAATTATTGTTCCGTGTCTAATTTTGGTTTGATCAGTTGGGAAACAAGAGGTAAAAAATGGCAGATTCATAAGATAGATTCAATGACTATTCGTTTCAGTATCCTGAGATGACCACTTTTCGACGATTCTATCTCACTAAGGGGTGAGGCGCGGAAGGGTGAGAGCATTTCCAAAATTCAACGACATTCTTTGACCGTGATTTTTTCCCTTTTAGATACCTTTTCGTTCAATTTTTTTTTACGCATATGTGAGTGTCGTGTTGTTTCTGAACATATTATTTTTCTTTAATTAAGAATTGTGTTATTGATTGCCTACATGGCTAATTCAAGCAGCGGCCAGGCGCAGGCGTAATAAAGGGGCCTATGGAGAGGCACTACGTAGCAAGGAGGGCAAGAAATTGACTCATCTTATTCTGCTACGGGCAAACAAACGGCGTGTGTGCGAAGACTCACCTCAGATTGAAATGGAGCAACGCATTAGTATGAAGTTTTGTTATAGATTGAGAAAATTGGAAAGAAACGCATGAAATGTTGGTGCAGGTGCACGGAATAGACGCTGTAAGCAGAAACTGCGTTTCCGATTGGCTCAAACATTTTAGGGTGAGAAAGGAAACCATAAATGATGAACCGCGTTCGGGTCGACCCTCAAAAAGTGTGACTACCGACAACATCCAGCGGGTATGACAGATGCTCTTTCAAAATCACCGACTGTCTCTACGATTGATACCGGGAGAATTGGGGATGGGCAAGGGCAGTGTTAGCACCATCATTCATAAAGATTTAGGTAAACGCAAGATTTGCTCACTTTTCGTGTCGCACTCGTTGACCGATGAGCAGAAGGAAACCCATATGCATGCTGCTGGGGATTTCAATGACACGTGTGATCAAAATCCAGCCTTTTCTGCAAACCATCGTTACAGCAGACGAGAGCCGGTGTCACCAGTATGATCTAGAATCTTAGCGGCAAAGTATGGAATGGTGTTCCCTGTCTTCCCCACTCCCCAAAAAGACCCGTCTACAGACGTCCAATATTTAGATACTCTTGATTGAGCATTTCCGGCAGTAACGGCATGATCCACCTGGAATATGTCCTAGAAAGACAAACTGTCAACTCCGAATTCTACGAAGCTGTTTTGAAGAAGTTACTACTATGCTTCCAAAATATTCTCTCACAGTTGTACAGGATTGGTAAGTGGAGTCTGTTGCATGACGACGCCCAGCCCTATACTGCGATACGCGTAAGCAATTTCTTGGCCAACGCCATGTAACTGTCCTCGCACATCCATCGTATTCGCCTGATCTGGCGCCTGCAGACTTCTTTCTTGTTTCCTCCCCTCAAGGGGATCCTCAAAGGCACACATTTTTCAGACATACCAGACAACCGACGAAGTGTGATATCCGTGTTTCACTCCATTCCAAAAAAGGCCTTCGCCTACACATTCCAACTCCTTTATCAACGGTGTCAAAAATATATTGTGGCCAATGGATAATATTTTGAAGGAGAATAAAAGTATTTTGCTCCCATGATTTGTTTCATTTGTTTAATGTTTCGATTCACCGTTTTAGACGCACCTTGTATTTTTAGGTGCTTTTGTACACTCTCCGTTTTTCATTGTTGTACATTGGTATGATTTTACCTTGGTTTGGAGCAGCATAATCAAAGACATGGCTCTCGCGCCAGAAAAATCCAAACAAATCAAAAGCCCATATTGTAATGAATTTTCACGACATTTAATCTTTTACCACAAATATATTACTAAGCGGAAAGCTAAGAAAATCCTAATGAAATCCAGAATATCCGAATTAGCGTCAAGATATTTCTTCCGTTTTCAGACGCATTTCCAGGGAAAAAAAATATGAACAAAAAAGTGTTATGAGCCTTCTTGTAAGGAAAAAGCAAAGTTTACGAAGGTATTTGAAGGAGATCAGCTTACTTATTAAGCTCACAAGAAACCTTGTCCAAACATTATTGCCTCTTTTTTACTCTGCCAAGTCCCCAACAGAAAGAAAAGACCGCTCACTGAAAGGAGTTGATCAAGACCGGCAATAAATAGAAAAATATTAGGGTATTTATTTTTCTTTGCGGATTATTCAGCCGAGTATTTCCACATCTGTCGAAGGTAAAAAAGATTCTCAGGGAGATACAGGTGTAACGCCTGCTTGCTTAAAAGTAATTGATTGCCTTTCTAGCAAATAAAAATCTTTTCGAAGACATATATTGACAATTTTTCATTTAGTGCTATTGTTTTAAAGTCGTTTAGAAGAATTTTAAACTTGTATTTTGTATTTATTTGACGTATTTTGTATTTTTGGGTATTTAGCTGTATTTGACTTGGAAATAACTTTTCTTTTAGGTAGATTTCATATCGGAGGTTAACCTATTTACAATGGTACGCAGAGCGAGACATATGGAAAATTCCTTCAGTTCTTCACCAATTTTGGTCCCCAGAATTCAAAACACTACCATTCATTCAAGTGTGGGTGTGTGTGTGTGTGTGTGTGTTACCCATGTTATCTTTTTAACAAGATTAATACAGTAATTTTGTTTGAATTTTTACCGACTTGGAATATGTTATAAGAAATTGAAAAAACATGTTTTAGTTCAAAAGTAGGCCGTTTAACTCAAAGAGGGTGGATATTTGGCATTTCAATTTTTATTTTATCTTCTTATAATCGCAGATAGAAAAATAAATCAAATTAGCTTGATTGGCACCTTATTATCGGTGGACGGAAGCTTGGTCTACCGATATGACAAATGCTTGAATCTTCAGATATCTTTAACCTGACAAATGCCTGAATGCAATTGAATGGACATTAATATAAATAAAAAATAGAAAAAAAATGAGTAGCTAATAGTTTAATTTCTCTCTAATAAAAAAATCAATAATATATAATCAGTTTAATGAAATGGATGCATTTTATGAAGAAGAGATTTGAATTTGATCCATTGATGCCTGAATCTTTAGCAACAGACAGATGCCTGAATCTTCAAAAGCTTGAATCTGACAAATACCTGGATGCAGTTGAATGGACATTTAAAGAAATAAAATGTAAAAAAGTTAATAGATAATGGTTTTATTTGCTCTAACAGAAAATCATTAATGTTTAAACAGTTAAATAAAAGGGACATATTTTACGAACCCTGATCCAAACAAATGTCTTAATTTAACAAATGACCTTTTAAAAACACGACCTTCATTTAAAAATGTAAGTGTTCGAATTCATTTTGCGATTCATTCAAGTATTCCAATATATACAGAATGTTTAGAGTTACGATAGTAAATACTCAATTTTTACTGAGCTATGTACACGCTTCCGATGTTCTTTTTGATCGGTGGCTCTTAATTGAGAGCTAACAATTGACACGACCATTCAATTTACATGGCATTCACCAGTCAAATTCAAAACAATATGACAATATTGTTGCGAAATTTTCCGTGTTCGTTTGGATAGTGGGAGTTATATGGTGTGGAGAACACTCAATCAGCAGGCGGCAGTAGAAAATAAAACAACGACGTTTATTTACACGAAGACACACAGGACAGCACAAAGACGACAACTATATACAGCACAGAAGACGATTATCTTCAGTAGAGACGTGCAGCATACAACAAGACTCTCTACTGCAGACAGTAGCGAGCAGCTTAGTACAGCACTAGCTTCACTCCGTCACTGCTCCGCTTTTCTCTGGAAGGCCAGTTCTTTACCGTGCATCCCGACTACGACTCGCACTCTGTCGCTTCCGACTCGACTACTACTGGTTCACGACTACGACTCCTCAATTCACCACTACTCCCCGGCAGCTGCAGCTCCTTTTATAGGTCTCAAGAGGCGGGGCTAGAAGCCTCTCAACCAATCAGGAACGTTCGAGGAGTAACTCGGCTCCTACTGGACGGATCGGGAAAATTCTCGATGTTTCGGGTATAATCTATTTTGGCGCAAACGTCGCCAAGTTTGTCGCCAAGATCTGGGACCTCCTATGGAACCAACTATGCTGGGAAGCAGCATCACAGGTTCGTAACAATATATTATAATGTTAATATCTAAATTTTAAAATTTCGATACATTTCCCTTCGGGAGGCATTTTATGTACAAGAAGCGATGATCAAAATTGACGTCCGTTTACATCGCGATACAAGAGCATAGAAAGGCTGAAAATTTTCCCTTCGACCATTTTACTATAAGATTGTTACAGGGATTTCTTTTCCACGTGCCGATTTAGGTAAGGGAATTTAGGTATCTTTAAAAGAATGAAAAGTTTTTTTTATTTTCAATTTTTCTAGCTATTTAAAACATTTTTTGGTGCACGAACGTTTATGAGATTTAAAAAAGTCATCGCTTTTCTAAATATCGAAGCATGCGTAGTTTGCTAGTCATATGATTGTTTAAATCCCGTTTAAACTGTTTTTACACGAAAAAAATCGTCATCTGACCGCGGCTCAAAATTAGGTCCGTCCCATAATAGCCCCAGTGTTGCTTTAAAACGGGATTTTAATATGTAACCAAACTAATCTAAACTTCAAGAAAAAAATTCTGGTCTCGAGAAAAAAAATGTTAAAACTTGTTTAAATTTGAGATGGTCAAAATCCATCGCCTTTCTAAATGTTGATGGTTGCGAAATATGAGTCATATGAGAGCATATTTTTCTGTCGGATTGATATCACATGACAAAAAAATAATATTCTCACGTGATAACATGAAATTTGCGATAGTGGATTTCAATTTTTCATCTTTTTTGTTTATTTAAATCTATTTTATTAATTCATTTTTTAATTGCTCCAAAGGAAGCATTTCCTCCCAAAGTATTTATTTACCAAATTTGTTACCTTTAGGTAAATTGGTCTGTTTTGCACTAACATATACATGTTTTGCACTGCATAACACTCTCTTTTATTATCAGTATAGAAGGAACAAAAAAGCAACATTGTATCGTTCCATCATACAATATGATAAGAGATATTGTAACTTTTCTAAATGGATTCTTTCAGAAAATTATGAATAAGTAATCTTTTAAGCCACAAAACCTATTTCCATTCACTCACTTGTCATGCAGTCATGAGAGAAAGATGACATATTCACTTCACTTCAGATACAGAATATATGAAAAGACGACTTTTCACGGCTCTTTTTCAATTCACCTTGTCTAGTGACACTCCACAGCCGTGATATATCATCACGGAACATTTTTTTTCTCTTCTTTTTGGTTCGCTTTAAACAATGGATGCACAAACGGACTGGTGGCATATTGAATAGCGAGGTCATAAAAGAAAAAAGCGTAAAGGTATTAGCAGTTCAATATGAGGAAAAATAAGAAAAACATGAAAGCATACAAAAGAGTTCTGTAACATTATTTTGCGTGTGATTTTGGCTATTCGATACAGATGCGCGTCATTCAAACGATCCAATAAATCGAATATCGTCTGACAGTTAAGTGCTTTTTCCGATCATTGTTTCTATTTTTGCCTAATTATACATTGAAGGAAGGAAAACTGAGTGAATTTTAAACGCTTTTCATTTTCGTGAATTCTATATTTCAGACACGGTTTTGACTGTTTTTAAAAGAGAGAATAAATTGTTGTTATCACTACCTCTACTTTAATTAATTCTGGATGTGTTATGACTCTATGTGCCAGGTTATTTGACCTGCAGCTGCCATATTTGGCATATATATATATATATAACCAATCTATAGTAAGAAATAGTTTGAAAACGAAACTAAAATGAAAACGAAACAAAACAGTTTCGAAATCGCAACTAAAAATTATTACCTATTCAAACTAAAACCAAAAAAGAACTTCATAGTATTTAGAGAGCGCAACTGCAGCTACTTCTAAAACACAGATGAAGTGATACAAAAGTATTAAAATCAAGTTTAAATTAATTCAAATTAATGAAATTAATTAGTTAAATTAATTAATTAATAGTTAAATAAATAGGTTAATAATTAATAGTTAAATTCATAATTAGTTAAATTAATTAATCAATAAAAATTAAAATCAAGTAACCCTTTCTTTGAATCCTTGCCTGAAGGTGACCATTGAAAAAGTCTTCAGGTCGGATTCTTTTTTATATTATTTTTTTGGTTCAATTTTTCTTTGGCTTTTTTATTAACTTCATTTTAATACTATATATATATATATATATATATATATATATATATATATATATATATATATATTATAAGATGGTAATGGGCATCTAAGGGTGAATTTAAAAAAAATTAATTGATTAAAATTATGCTGATTTTAGGGGGACACTTTCCGCCATGAATATATTACTCAAAAGTTATTTTTGTACATCGTTTTTAAATTTTTAAAATTGTTTTCAGAACGATACAAATTTAAAAACGGAGAAAAAATTAAGAATTTCGAAAGTATTTTAAAAATGTTTTTCTAATTCTCTATTATAAATTATATTTTTGCCTTAAAACCTTAAACCTCGTTTTATCTTTCTTGTTTAATCGAATATTTAATAGAATAATTTTCTGATTTTATTGAAAGCTAACGAGGAAGGATTCTGCTTAATATTTACCTTATCATTTTAAACGTGCAATTCTTCTATATATATAAATTTATTTATTTCAAGTATCTCGGAAATGGCTCTAATGATCTGGATCCAATTTTATATTTAGAAAAGATTTTACTTTCAAGTTTATCTATATAGATGTCTTTTCAGAAAAAAACTTGAATTTTCACACAAAAGATTATAACTAACTTTAGAATAAGTATACTCAACTTCAGCTTCGAAATGTGAGCTGTGCAGTAAAGTATTCCGAACTTCATGGACAGCGCAAGTGTTGCGATTTCTCCGTTCGAGTTGCGCTTTTTGCTTTATTCTTTTTTTTTTCTTACGTAATTATATTTCTTGCTTTTTAAGTTTATTAATGCAGGTGCCTTTCCTGAAAGAATGGATTTTATTGACAAAAATAAATATTTGTCCATAACTAACTATTAGAGCCTTTAGCTATCAGGTCTCAGGCTGACAATGTCGTACAGCGCCATCTCGGGCCCAATTATAAAAGTGGTAAAACTTTGAAAATATAAGTAATGATAGATAAACTGTAAAATGAATACTCTAATACAGCAGATAGTTTCAAAAAACATGTTAAACTAAGTTCATTCATTATTTTTTTTATTTAAGTACAGTACACTCCCGAGTATCCAGCCTAATATGTTGAAGGACAAGCCGAATAACAAAAAGGCTGGATAGGCCGGAGTCCTATGAATTCATTTCTTTGCCCATCAATACCAGAAGTTTTTTTGCCGAAATTCACTGTTAGAATACTTATTTTCTCACTTCTTATTGAGTACTAAGCCCTCCATTTATCTCAAGCACGTAGAAAGTTAATGTAGCCACTGCCTAGTGAATCATAGAAGCAGTTGCCGGTAACTTTTCGAGTTAAAATAGAAGGCTTTGTACTGGTAGTTTATAAATGTTTATATACTGCACAGCATACTTTACAAATTTATTAGAGAAAAAGTAAGTTAACGAATATGAACTCTAAATATTTTTACCTAAATTCTGTAATCCAAACTTAAATGCAGGAAACATAAACAAGACATTAATGTAAATCATAGGTCTAATTCCTAAGAAAGTGGACTCAAACTGATTTTATTTTTCACTGATTTTATATTCACACATATTAGAAAAGGTAACCCTAACATAAGACTCAAAACTTGCAGTTTTTAGTTTTTGAAAAAGTTCTTAATAGATGACTGCTTCCTGCAATTCAGCTTTCTCATTTAATTACGATAAAAGAAAACTAGGCTAGATATTCGGAAGTGCATTGTAGGTTATGGAAGTGGTAATCGTATGCTAAACCTGTAATTTCGAGAGCGCTTATTTTAACGTTCATTATTGTGCGCGAAGCTGTCGGAGTTTTCTTCTCAAGCTGATTGGGAGATAAAGTCCTGGATGCTGAAGGTACTGCACAACACTAGACGAGTTGCGATGAGCCATTTAGAATGGGATGCTCATTTCTGCTGTTGTGTTGATCCAAAACAACACTCGTTCACATATGACAAGCACTCGAACACACATAAAAACACTACAGACGTTTTGCTGAGACCTACTTGCCCATCAATTTTATAGTCCCGATCTTTCTCCCACGGACTTTCAGCTATCTTTGTATTTGAAGAAATTTCTTTGTCGTCACTTTCACGCAAACGAAAATCTACAGATAATGATGACATGCTAACTCCCCTCCTGATGGTAATTTTTTTGAAAAACTGAACTACAGAAACTAATCCTATTGTATAATAAGATTTAAATTCTGTTTAATATCATGCTTAGTTTGCTAAGAAAAAGTATGAAATATTGCTGTGTCTTTTATAATAACTCTTACCTAACAATTATATTTTGTTTCTTTTCATACACTATGGAAAAAATGTATGGAAAATCCTCATATTTAGTATGAAATTAAGTAATGCTAGTATTTTTTATTTACCAGAATGACGAACAAAATAAATTAGTATTAAATAGAGATAAGCAGGAAGAATACTATTTATAATTTTTATTGCTACTGTATTACTCGCAAATATCAAATTTTGTTGTGCTTTGAAGTTCTTCTTATTCTCATTTCTCTTCGTTAAAGAGGGCAGATTTTCTAAATGTCCTTTCAACATGTGGAATTAAACGACTGATTAAAGGATTTACCCAAATGCCTCGCCTAAGTATTTAACTTTGAAATGAAAATAGAAAATCAACTTCAATTCTATCTGATATCTTGTGGCTGCAACAATTCAGAACTTGAAGAAATGAGAATCCGTAAGACTTAAGATTATTTCATTAAATACGATTAATTGTGCCAACCGTTCGAGAACATTAAATGCCAGCCATCTTGGAGGGCTTCGATATTTCGTAACAAATGGCATTTAGGATTATATTTGCGAAAACTCGGTCCCTTCACCATATTACTCACAGATATATAACCAACTAAGCACTCATCGAAGCGTATTAAGTATATCTGTAACTATTTCAATAATTATATTTTATAAATAATATGAGTCAATCTGATTCCACGAATAAGTGAAACCATGCAGCAAGAAATCGACCAACCTCGCATTTTAGCACCCTAGTGGTATAATATTTTACTCCAATCAAAAAATTATTTACTCCTGGAATAATTGAATCAATAAAGAAGTCAATCAGGATGATTATTGATTCATGAACTGTTCCATCCTGATCCAGTTAAGAAATAATAAATAATTACAATCGAAATATAAATTTTAATATGAAATAATAAATTATGGGATGCTTGTTTGTATTTTTATTAATAAAAATTATTCTTGCACAGTTTCCAATTCATGAAATAAATCAGATCTTTCAAAGTGAATTAAACGGAGAGAAAAAAAAAGCAAATGAAATTCCATGTTTTCATTGAAATTTCACAATTTCCATTCCAAGTTGACATGGATTGAGACATCGTCGCACTAGAACCAAAATTCACAGAAAAGTATCTGCTAATCTCTCAAATAATAATCTTAAAAGATACCCCTTATGGATATACATTTCTAAAATCCATGCATTAAAATATCAGGTTTGTTTCTACTAAATCGTTTGCGAAAATGCCTGGGTAAGCACTTATTGAAAATAACTGAAAACAATAAATTTTCGCAGCGCCATCTGCCGAATAAAAATGACATTTTCAATTTTATTTGAACTCGTAATCTATGAAATACTTCTTAATATTTCGATAAATAGCCAGCGGGAATGGTCTCCCGAAAACTTTCTCGCAAACTCTCTAATAAAGATCTATTTTCAGACAGCGCTTGACATGACATTGGCGTGCAATAGTTACGAAATATGAACCCTTGGCGTGAATAGAGCATTGTTACTGAATCTAACATGTGATCTATGCCGAGTCATATGGCGATGAATCCCTGGCATCCGTTTAATAGTATCCGAAAATGAATGTGTGTTTTAGATGCGTTTTTCCCAATCGATTGAAACAAAACTTTGACATGGAACTGCCATTTTACACATAAAAGCCCATACCAGATTTTAAATATTTAAGTCATTGAATTTCTGAACGATAGCATTTATATGTTTCTGAAAGGGCAAACCCACAAGATTTGGCTCAATATTTGAAAGGTGTCTATACTGTAGTTGTTGATTCTTTTAACCCTTTCTAAGGCCGTGGGAAGTATGCTTCCCACCAAATTTATCAATTTTTGTATGAAATTATGTAGGTTGGCATAAGTTCTGACAAATTTTTTTAGAGAGACAGAAACTTAGATGCTTCAGTTCTTTATCTCACACAAAATGATGTGTCTTGGTTTGTCACTTAATTATTAATTAACCAAATTAATTAATTGATCGAATTAAATTTATTTAATAAGCTAAATGAATCTCTTTTCTTATTCTAATTCCAATCCTAAAAATATTTTAACATAATATGACTAGAAAAAAATGGCCCTTTTAAGGGTTAATCGAATTTTATTTATCTAACTCTCTTCGTTTTGTAGTTATCGTTCTAAATTGTATTCGAATAGCCGGACGTCTTCTGAACGGATTTTGCTCACATTTTGATTTAAAAAATCTACAAGTTTGGTGTAAAGACCGTATACCAAATTTCATCTATCTAGATCAGAGCATTTTAAGTTATCCTCTCCACAGACAGACGGACAATTTCTAGAAATGTGTATTTCGAATTTAGGGAGGTCAAAAATGCAGAGATTCGTTAAAATGTCGAGTTCAAATTTTTTATCCATTATTGAACTTTCTCTGTACTACATATACGAGCCGGCGTCCTGGCATAGGGGTAGCACGTCTTCCCCGTGATCTGGACGTCCCGGTACGGTCATGGTTGTTCTTCATCTGTATTCTATCTGTGAGGTGTGTGAATGTGCCCCCCTCCTGTAAAAAGGGGTTGTTCAAGTGAATGTGTGAGTTTCATCTTCTTATGAGCTAGAAGTCAGACTTCTGCCCTCGGGTGTTCAGGGGTCCTTACCATCAAAAGCTACTGCACCCCCTTTTAGTGGTAACACGGACACGACATTATCATCATCATCACTACATATACTAGAAAGTAAAAATGAGTTTTCTCAGGTTTCAATTCATGAAGTGGGAAGGCGCTTTCAAAGTGAACTAAACGTAGAGAGAACGCCAATGAAATTTCATGTCTACATTGAAGTTTCACAATTTTCATTCCAAGGTTTAAAACAGCATAGTTGACTTTATGAAGACACCACTATACTAGATCCAAAATTCAATTCAAATTATTTGCTTGAGGCTTCCAAATGTTGTCTTAAGATTCCACTTATAAATATACATCACCGCCTCTCATATTTTAAAATATGAGGTTTTAGTTCTATTCATTAACTTCCAAAAATGGCAGACTAAACCTTTATTAAGAATATTTGATATCAATGATATTACTACAGCTCCATCTATCGCATGAAAATGATATTTCCAAACTTAAATGGCAGTATGCTTACACCTTTCTTAGCTTTTGAATTAAACTAAGGATCTTAAGTAATAAAGCCAACCATAGGAAAGTGAAATTAAAAAATTTTAAATTTTGCTAATGCATTAAAAAATAAACTCTATGAAAATAATTGTCCTAAATAATGAATTGCTTCAAGCATATGTGTCATAACACAATACAACATTGTTATCTTTTTTTATTACAAGCAAATATTTGTGTAATTATATTAATGAATTTCATTGAAAATACAGGAATCATGCAATGACAGTTCATATTACACTCAGAGATAAATACAATAACTATAAAAAACGGTCCTGTATTTAGTGAAAGCTAAAATTAGAATTTTTTCACATTTTCTGACTTTTTTTTTTTTTTTTTTTTTTGTAAACTTAATGTATATATTTTCATGTCGTTTATACATGAGTAATAAAATAAATTATTTGAGAAAAGTAAAATATTGCAAATAATATATGCAATTATAGATTAAGAAACATAACAGAGCTTTCAGAAATGCGTTGGTTATTTTCAAAGATGTGTAATACTCTTTTGCAATCTGCCGTTATTTGGCGATACATCTGGCTTTTTGGCAAATTTGATCGTAAAAATAAAATTTCAATAAATGCTTCCGATGGAATTTCTTGCTATCACCATCAGGAGCAGATATTTTCAGATACTCCTAGATAATATAATACCCTGTAGGATACTATATTAGAGAAGGCATTGACACGAGCTCAAATTCTTTTTTTGGAATAATTATCGTGGAGGCAAATGTGAATTTCTAGAAGCTGTTTTCCTTTTATATGTCTCGTTTCAATTTTCTTTCGTGTGCTTCGTGTTTTCTTTGAGAATATAGTGCTATTTTCCAACCTTTAATGTGTTGAAATTTTATTCTATTTCCTATAATAATATCTTATTTTGCGGAATGTATCCCTCGCAATATGCAGAAGTCTTATAATTTGAGCCATTATAGTTATAAAAAACTGTAATATTTATATATTTTGTTTAAGAATGTCAAGATATTTTATTAGCTGCCATGAAAACACTCCAGTATTCATTCCTTACCTAGATTATATGCTTCACAAATCTTTATTAAAAAAAGGCATTTCTTTCCATTCAGCTTTAAAATATTGATCGAGAAAGATCACGGGAACATCTGGGTTTTCGTGAAACAATCGCGACAATGGAACTGAATTCAATTTGAGAATTGTGCGTCACAACAAATAAAATAAAAAATAAAATTAGCTTCTGCTTTAAAATATCAAGAAAGAAAGTAAGTAAAATATCGTAAGAAAAGCCCTGTATCTTGAAAATTCAAGGCATTCTACTTATGGCTTATATTTAAATAATGGGAATATATTTTTGTATGATGTTGCTACATAAAAACATAACAGTTTGCACAATATACTCCCCCGAAAATGGTTAGAAAATACTTTTATGAGTGTTTCTTTTTGAATATCATCTTTTATTTATTTTGCATTCTATGTTTATTATTCTGATACTGTTTGAGTAGCAAAAGTCAAAAGATGTAACTGTTGTATAGTCTAAAGTCTTCAACTTACAAGTGGAGTATTAAAAATGTGTCCATTTTGTTCAAAATATAGAATAAAAAGACACTGGAAAAAAAAACTTAGATTCTTTGACATCAAATTGACAAATAAATTTAATGTTTTAAAACATTTATTGCTGATAGAATGGTAATAATATTTCTAATTATTAATTTCTGCCCAATATGATATTTCTAAAAAAATTATTATTATGAGTTAAATTTTTCTATATCTCTCGCTCTGACACAGTTGAAAAAAAGAAAAATGTGATATTTAAATATATTATTGAAAAATGTAATATTTAAATATATCATTGAAAGATGTAATATTAAATTATAATTGAAACATTATTATATCAAAATAAATTATTATTGAAACATTATTATATTAAAATAAATTATTATTGAAACATTATTATATTAAAATAAATTATTATTGAAATATTATTATATTAAAATAAATTATTATTGAAACATTATTATATTAAAATAAATTATTAATCAAATGACAGTTTTTATAAGTAGAGTAATAGATGTTTGTACATATTTTGCTTTAAATGAGAAACATAATTATTATATAAAACATTTCTTTACTCATATATTTTATTATAATAATATCTTTCAAACACATAAATGAAAAAGAGCAAAAAAATGTGCAAATATTTTACAATGTGAACTGAAAGGGTAAAACACGAATTTTCAGATTTTACAAACGAGCAGAAAGGGAATTTCAGATAAATTTTGCTGCTTATTCCATTTACCAAATCATTCGTACTTTTAGAGTTCCATTCCAATTATTTTATTTACACTCATGTCCATAAATTAAGGATAATGCAAGTTTATTAAAAGAAAGAGTCGGAAGCAAAACAAATGTGACTTATTTGTAAAGCCTATTTATTAAACAAAAGGAAAAGAGCAAAAAAGATGCTATATATTTGACATCATTAATGGAAGTAGCGATTTTTTTGCTACCTAGAGTAAATTACAAAAAAAAAAACCCTATTTACAAAAACCAATATTACATGTTTGGTATGATGGTTAATTCCTAGTATGTCTCCCAGACGATGCAATACAGATCTGATCTTAGGGAATATTACACCACTCATAAAGCAATGCTCTCCGAAGTTCCGATAGACATGTCGGAAGTGGTTGACGGGCTGCAATTCGTCTGCCAAGCATTTCTCACACATGTTCTATTGGATTCAAGTCCGGTGAGAATGCTAGCCAGTTCATGCGGTTAATATCCTCCAACCGAAGGCATCGTAATCGATTACGATGTTTTCGTGTGAAGACGGACGTTTGTCATCGGTAAACACGAATTCTGCGCCCATGACACCCCGAAACAAACGCACAAGTTGTTGCAGAATGACTTCCCGATAGATTTGGCTTGTCGTGGTTCCAATTTGATCATGCAGGTCACTTCTGGAACCCATAATAATTCCTCCCCAAACGATCAATCCTGCACCATCGTAACGGTGTCGTTCAATTATGTTCTCTTGGTGGTAACGGGTACCTGGCGCTCTCCATATGAAAGTTCGGCGAGAATTAGACTGCAAGCTAAACCTGGACTCGTCGGGAAACATCACACAAGTCCACTTTTGCGGTGTCCACAATGCATGCGCTCTACTCCAGGCTAACCGCAGGCGACAGTGAATTGCAGTAAGTGGAACACATCTGACAGGCCTACGAGCATATAGACCAATCTGCGCTAAGCGTCTGTGCACGATCTGCCTTGAAACTGTCGTACCTGTGGCTGAAGAGAGCTGACGAGACAGGTCTGATGCTGTGTTCCATCTGTTTCTTTTGGCAGTCACTGCCAAATACCGGTCCTCATTCGACGTTGTATCTCGGGGGCGACCTGTGCTGTAACGTCTACTCGCATTACCATCATCTTGGAATCGTTACCAAAGCCTGGAGATGACACTCTGATAATTCTACCACATACAAAATCATCCAAATGCGTCCTTTGTGTCATAACTATGCGGTTATTGCACTGAAAGGCTTATAAAGCGCTTGCGAAAAATTTTACTTCTTTACCTGTATTGCTTATACAACACTCTCTTACACTCTCGTCATTGTGACGTACTATCGATGTCATCTGGTGGCTTCCTGCAATTTGCATATGATTTTTGAAGAGGTGTGTTGTCATTTTACGAGTGATATATGTATTTTTGAGTTGGATTTACGCGTAACTCTGAATTATCCTTAATTTATGGACATGAGTGTATTTTTACTTTCTGTTATAGAAAGAAAAGTGAAGTTTTTGTATTCGTTATGAAATTCTTTTTCGTAATTTTGTGAATTTAAATTCTTCAACCTCCCCAAGTATATAAAGGCACATTTTTGGAATCATGTTTGTTTGCGGGCATAATAACTTAAAAACGCTTGAAACTTGACGAAAGAAATTTAATATATAGATTTTTGCATAGAATCTATCAATTTGAATCAAATTTTGAACGAAAACCGTTCGCAAGAAGTCTGTCAGAATGCAAGTGAAATGTTCATCTGCGAACACAATAATTCAAAAGTGCTTGAAGAATGAAATTTGATATACGGTTTTTACATCAAATGTGCAAATGTCCATCAAATTTTGAACGAAATCCATTCACAAGTAGTCAAACATGATAATAACAAACTATATAAAGTTAAGAGGATAATATTTTAGTATCTATACGTATCAAATTTAGCACCAAATCTGTCAACCAATTGACTGTCTATCGGTCTGTACCCTGCATGCATGGTTATAGAACTTTATACCACATTTATAGATTTCTTTCAAGTTCATCGGAACTTGGGAAACCGAGAACAAATGAACACAATATTTAGAACATATAAAGAGCTAAATAAATGAAAATTGGAGCATAGGTAAAGTATCTGAAATGGATACTTCTATCAAATTTCAAACTAATTCTGACAAGAGGCTGACCGAACCATAGGCCTGTACTTTTGTTTGTATGCAAAAGAGATAATTCCATAATTTTAACAATTTTGTAAATTGAAATTTGGTTAACAATTTAATATTGCTACTCAATTTCTCCAGTAAGTCCGTAAAACTAAAGGGTTCGCTTCTAGTGGTTGTATGGTGTAACACAATCAACGGGCTTCAGTAATAAACGACAACTTTATTGACGCGAATACAAGGACAACAAAGACACAGCCGAAAAGAACATAGACAACATACAGCAGCACACTGCAACAAACAGTAGCCCATAAGTAGTAATTGGTAGTAATAACAACCACAGCACACAATGCGGCTAAACAGAATTCAGTATGAGAAAGGAAATACGTAGCTGTTCTCTACGGTCTCTACAAACGCCTGCTATTCTCCACTGTCTCCTCGCTTTAGCGGACCAACTGCCGACTCACTACTACACGACTGGCTACTCCAAACACGATTCGATGCCCCTTCTATAATAAAACTCAAGGATTCTGTACGCAGTTCAATTAACCAATCGCTTGAGCTCCACACAACACCTGCGCTTAGCTGGACAAATCCAACGAATTCGCCTTTGACTCATTATATGACTATATATATGACTTATGACACGACTGTCTTCGGCTTGGACTGCCAGCCTTTTATATTTTTCCCAACAGGGCAGAGAAGATTCTCGAACAATCAAGCATATCTCAGCTCCTATTGTTTCTATCGCCAAAATTCTTGAAGATTCCAATATGTTTCTTTTTGTCGCCAAAATCAACAAATTTTTCCCAAGTCGCCAAATGTTCACCAAGTTTGTTCCCAAGCCCTGGAGTTATTGGTCCGGCATCCAATAAAGCTGATCGCAAGGTGGTTTTTTTTTAGATGGAATTAACCGTCCTGGCAAGCAACATTACATATTCGTAACAATATCTTATGTGTAAATCCATATCAAATTTTCCTCCAAAGCTGGAAACGGATCTATTTGTACCTTCCTATGCATGTAAGCACAATAATACGAAAACGCAATGAATTAAATAAATACCAGCCGCCTTTGGCGACCAGCCGGTTCGCCAATCTTAATTTCGTTAAAATTTTAATAATTAAATATTTTATGCAATTACTACTTTAATAGCTTCTTCATCAAAATATTTTAAAACTTCAAATTTTGATAGTCATATAATTCACTCATAATATTATAAAGGCCTTCAGTCATAACGTAATATGTATCTCTCTAATTTTCTGTTAGCTCCCGTAGAGTTTAGTTTGTTAAAGTAAAGTGGAAGGGATTAATCTGCAATTAATCTAATAATATTTTTTACTGAAACAAAGTATTTATTTTGTAACATGATTACTGAAAACAGTCACTGAGCTTTAAACTTTATGGGCACTAAAGAATATCTTTCCTAATTTATGTAATATTTCAAAAATTTGTCAACAAAATATTCTCAGATTCATCATGATCAGAACGATTCATTAACAATGTTTAATTTTAAATGCATCAAACACTAAGAAAATAAAACGAATCGTTTAAAATAATCGGTGGAAAACAGGTTAAAAAAAACTACTTAAAAAACGATGTACTTAAAACTATAAGCGTATACAAAAAATATATAACTAACATAAATACAATTTAATTACAAAAACATGCAACTAACCTAAAAATAATTTAAATCATCCGTTGATAATAGTTGTCATGTCAACAATCAGAACACAATGCGCATGCGTGAATTTTCAACGCCAGTTACTGTAACGCAAATGCGTGAGTTTTTCTACGCCAGTTGGGGTAACGCTATGCAGATTAGACATTTTTAATTTGCTTTATTCTGTTTTATTTTAATTCAAAAGTACTTCAGAATGAATCTGAAAGATCGATTCATTAACAATGTTTAATTTTAAATGCAACAAACATTAAGAAAATAAATAGAATCGTTTCAAATAATCAGCCGAAAAATCTTAAGCCTAGCCTCATGACTGTTGGGAAAGAAAAAAAAACTGAAGCCGTACTCATTTGGCGGTGGGGAAAATGAAAAGATTTTTTTGGCGGGAAAGTTAGCTTTTAATTAATAATTAAAATTCTAATTAAAAATTCAAAAAAAGTTCTATCCTATCTTTTAAGTTAGATCAAACTGCACACGGTGTGCAAATTTGATTAAAATCGGTTAAGTAGTTTAGGAGTCCATCGCGGACAAACAACGTGACACGTAATTTATATATATTAAGATGTTAAATGTGTTGGTATGCGATCTTGTGATAACAATTGTAATTCCATGTAAAATTTTGCTTTTAATCTATCGAAAAACAAGTAATCTAAAATGCATATTCGCTTTTCTTGTACTTTTGTTTTTTTCAACAGTGTACCTAACTGGCTGTACTGAAAAATTTTAAGTTTATGCCAAAGAATGATATTTTCTTACTGTTGTTGGCCAGTGTCATTCAATTAATACACAAGTTCTGGCTTTTTTTACTCTACTATGAAACACGTAAATTTCACAGTGAGAAATTAAATAATTTAGTTAAAAACTGATAAATAACTGAAAATAAATAATGAGTAATAACGAGACTCATTGGCTTTCTCAAAGTCCATTATTTTATATGGGGGTGAGGGAATAAAACGTTTATTGAGGAGAAAGCGGGAAAGTTTTGGGGAGACAACTTCAGTTAGCTTTAAAGAAGATTTTCATTTAAATTTTAAGTGATATTATTTCAGCATTAACTTGTGTCAGTGATGGTAGTATTGTATCTAAGTTCAGTACCTATGATAATTTATGATACTTAGTTAAGTAGCATAATTAAGAGTAGTATTTTTTTTAGCTGCTCATAAAGAGCAGGTACAATGCATAAGGAGGCTCCTTTTACAACATTTAGTCTCTCTACTTATAAATTTTAACAATTTTTTTTTGACTTAATAATTTTGTTAGTGATTTAGTTTAACCCTTTCTAGGGCCATGGGAAGTATGCTTCCCACCAAATTTATCAATATTTGTATGAAATTATGTAGGTTGGCATAAGTTCTGACAATTTTTTTTAAAGACAGAAACTAAGAGGCTTCAGTTCTTTATCTAACACAAAATGATGTATCTTGATTTGTTACTTAATTATTAATTAACCAAATTAATTAATGAATCAAATTAAATTTATCTAATAAGCTAAATGAATCCCTTTTCTTATTCTCATTTCAAGCCTAGAAATATTTAAACATAATATGACTAGAAAAAAATGGCCCTTTAAAGGGTTAAGTTAAGTTTTTAACTAAGTAATTTTGAAAAATTAATAATAATTACTTATTTGTTTTAGAATAATTGTATCACTAAAAAATTGACTCAAGTAATATAATATTGCAAAAATTAGTCATGATAAAAAATAATAATTTCTTTGTTTGTAAATGAAAGGATTTAATTTTTATGATCATTTATAAGCAATAAATAAACTTCAGGGCAAATATACATTAAAAATAATTATTTTCAAAACTTATTAGACAAATTTTTTTGCAACAAATTAAATGAATTATTAACTTTCCAATATACTATAAATAAACAATAAATTATATTTCATTTAGTATTTCAAGATAAGCACATACTGCAGTTATTATATTTTATGATTAATGGAATTTTTACTATTTATGAATTTATTTAATTAACAATTAGACCAGTAACATTCTTAATCGACACTGCCCCTCCCCCTGCGCAGTTCATCTGCCTAGTCAGCCTGGTCAGAAATAGGCCTCGGCTTATCTGTGCTACATTTAGAACATAATTTTAGCACTACAGAATAGAGGCAAATGGCACTTCGTAGCAGTTAAATGACCCATGTATATGCGTTTCTTATCTCCATGTTGTTAATCTCATGTTGCCTCGCCATTTCATTTCTCTACAATATAAACAACCGAGATAAATCACTGGAATATTCTCCTCTCGAATTTCTCATATACTTACATGATATTGTGTTTTATGTTAATTTTAGTAACAAGCTAACGTATATAATTTCATTTATCTAAATCATTAAGCTTTTTTCTTCTCTTGCATAGCTGCGAAAATACAGACTATTAGGAGACGATGAACTCCTTAATAAATTGGGTTCATGATAATGGATCTATATTTTGGATATGGATCTATCAGATCTATATTTCGGTAATGGATCTATATTTTGGATACGAAAACTATGAAGCAAATATTAATGAACTGGCTTTTTACTTTCTCATAAACAATTGATTGTAAGTTTTACGACCAATTGTAAGTTTTAAGTTTCTTAGAAATGCATTTAATAATTATATACGTTCTTTCAGTTCTTATAACTAGCACTCTTTGGAGACCAGCTTCCTCGCCAAGAATGTTGATTTTTTTAGGTTATTAAGCGATTAATATGAAACGCATATTTTAAATTTCAGTTTATTTGATATGATTTAAAAATAGAACTTTTAATTGAATCATTCTGCAAGAAACTATTTAGATAAAAATTAAAAGTGTATGTATTAGGAAATATAAGCAATTATAAGGAAACACAGCAAAAATCCTATATCGAAATTAATGATAAAAAAATAATTTTTTATCTTAATTTTAACATTAGCAAACGCACGCGGTTGAATATTTTGACAGATGAGTTTGAATTTCATAGCATTGAAAAAGCAACTGAAGTGAGGATTACTTTTAAAAAAGCGTTTTTCAAATAGTAAATCAAACCAAAACTAACAATAAAAGCATCGCAACAATATAAATTAAACTTGAAGAACATTGTAAATTAAACTTGAACATATTAAAATTAAGGAAAAAATTCTGTACAGAAATGAAATCGATATGATGAAAGATATAGTGTTTTGAGTTTTAAGAGAAGGCAAAAACTTTTTTTGAAAAATTAATAGTTTTTAAAGTCATCTATTTCCAGTAGATTAAGTCATAGCCAGTATCCATAGTGATGGT
The DNA here is from genome assembly GCF_947563725.1 of Argiope bruennichi. NCBI lineage: Eukaryota > Metazoa > Arthropoda > Arachnida > Araneae > Araneidae > Argiope > Argiope bruennichi. Next base: position 8,839,374 of record NC_079157.1, read on the forward strand.
TTAGCCTATTTTCACTTTCGATTATTAAACTTTCCGATTAAAGTTTATTTTTGAATTTTTTTTACATCTTCTGACTGAATGAAGTGACTGACACGGCGAGCAGCATTTATAATATAATAATTTTATTTAATTAGCGAAGTGAATTAAGTGCACCTGTAAAAACGTTGAATAAAGCAGTCTGATGAAACTTTCGTGCATTGATATGTTTACATTTCACTGCTGCCATTCCGTAAGAAGTAATAAGAGCGATTTCTGTACCACGTACGTTAGCGTTTTATGTATAGAAATAAAAAATCTTTTAGAAAATTTGAGTTATTTTCTGATTTCGAGAATATTAAAAGTACAATCTTGAGTCACATATTTATTGGCATCAGAATTTTGATGGAAATCTACAAATTATTTTAACATATCTTTTAAAATTTTATATGATCGTATGTGATTTCTTTAACTCCCATATCCATAAATAACATTAACTTTTAATGTACATTAAGGGATAATCCCAAATAATCTTTATATCTACAATAGACGGGAGACATATGTTAAAGTATTTTCAAAACAACAAAGAAATTTACATAGAAAACCCATAAGTAGGCGGCGGAAATTTACGCATATTTTCCATTTAGATTATTCTTGGATGTCAGACATCTATAATTAGAGAATGTTTAAATCGGCAGCTTTTGTACGCCAAGATTTCAAAATCGTCTGCATAGAATTTCAATTATATCCGCATAGACTTATCCACCTTTCACAGCAATATTTATTGCCGTGCCAGATTCATAAATTGTAATGGATTTTCGTTTTCAAAGGGTTGATACCGAAATGATAATATTTCATATGAAGTATCTAAGTTAATTGGTAATTATTCGCTTAGGATAGTCGAGTTAATTCACGACTAAGTAATTTAATGTGCATAAAATAGCATATGAATTTTGAAAACATTTAATTAATGAATTAATATTTAAACATATGAGTGAGTTGCTTCACGGAATTCCATTAATTAACTTGGATTAAAATTCCCAGAAAGTGCATCTGAATGACTATGTACAATCAGAAGCCCGCCGCCGTTAAAACTTCATATATAAATATAATATATGAATGCAATAATTTAAAATGCTCTTAGTAATAACATATTGTTACGGATTTCTGTTACAGCTTCCTACTGCAGTTAGTTTTTTGATAAGGAAGAGAATCCCACGCATAATTTTAATGGCTGCTGAGTCAATGAGCTTAGATATGGATTGTCATTAGACGATTTGGCGAATAATTTAATAAATTCTGTGACAAAAATAAAAATTATGAAACTTTTGGAATTCTAGCTCTATATCCATTAGCAGGGACGCATTTTAGAAAATTTGATATTTTGTCACGGGAGCTATAAAAGCGGAGGCGTACAGATAGGAATCAATAATAGTCAGTCGAGAGAAAATGATGAAGAGAAATCTAATTTTAGACTGAACTCTCAGCAACTGGTCAACTGTCCAATGGTTCAGGGAATTTAAATTCGTCAGATAACATTCTTTTTCTCTCAAATCAATCTCGTAATTTTACAGCGAGGTATTGAATTCCTGTTTTCCAGCTGATCTTGGATGCGATTTAAAATTATTGTCGTAGAAAACATTTGGTGGTTGTACGTTAAAAGAATTCAAAAGCAGTCAAATCCTATTGCCATATAAGTGGGAAAAATACTTAATATTAATTTTATTTACTGAAGATTGAAATGGCGCTTCAAAACAAGCATCTGATTTATGCACTCAAATATGTTATCGTACAATGGTTGGAAGTTTTAAAGTCAGCTATTTTCGTTTCAGTAGACATTATCTCAAAGAAAAAAATTGAATTGAAAAGTTGTAGATATTAAAAAGCCCTATGAAATTAGTTATAAAATTAATAATCGATTAATTAGATCACTTTAAAAAGTGCTAATTTTTTTTCATTTATTTAAAATTTAAACAAAATGTTGGGAATTCCTTTTAAATACATTTTGTATGTGAATAACGGAATTTTGAAAATGAATAACGGATGAAGATTCTCTATCAATATCTAACTTTTATTTTTTGAGAAATCTTTTAAAAATCACTTGAAAAAAGTGTTGTTATAAAAAAATGGTATCATAAATGTCAAATAAATTTTAAGTTAACATTTTGTCTTCATTTATCCAGTTGGAATTCATTTGACTTTGGTAGTTAAACTCACGAGTTCTATTTTATTATATTTTTCGAAAATCAGTCGTCTAAAGAAAAATACATTCTTTTTTCTTTCTTAAAATTTACTTTTCACTATTTTTTTTTTATAATCAACTGTTACTATACCATTTGAAAGCGTAGGATCGTTTTGAATTAGAATTTATTTCGGTCCATGAATTCCAATTAAAACAAGTATTTTCAGGTAGTTTTTCGAGAGATTAGTTTCATATGATAAAATCGAATTACTAAAAAAATACTGCTGCTATTGTTCTGAAATTTCACCAGTTATTTTCTTCTAATTATCATTTACTTGCGCAGAATTCCAAAAGTTGCGCAGAAGTTAAAATGAAGAAGCGAGAGTGGTCCCCCAAAAACTTTCTCGCACACTCTCTAATAAATTTGTCAAGTCAGAAAACGCCTTACATGGCACTGATACAAATTAGTTACGAAATATTAACTTTTGGCGTGAATTTATCATTTTTACTGAGTCTATCTCGTCATCCTTGGCGAGTTATTTGGCGATTAATATCTGGCATGAGATTAAAAGAACCCGAAAATTTAATTTGTGTTTTAGACATGTTTTTCTTAACCGGCTGCACAAAATTTTAACACAAACCTGCATACATTTGTAGTTACAAATCCCAATACAAAATTTGATATATTTATTTCATTGCGGTTTCGAATTATTGTGTTTACTCATTTCTGAGAGACCGACAAACAGTCAACCCATTGTTGGATTTGGCTCAAAATTTGACTGATGTCTATACAAATAGTATCTATAGATGTTAATTCTGTGTAACGAATGTTATCTTTCTAGCTCTCTTCATTTTGTGGTTGTCGTGTTAACTTATATTCGAATAGCCGGGCAGACGGACTTCCTCTAAATAGATTTTACCCAAAATAGATAGAAATCTGCACATTTGATGTAAAAACCGTATACCAAATTTCATTCTTCTAGCTCAAAGCGTTTTTGAATTATCTTTGTTTCAAATAGACGAAATTTTACAAAAATGTGTCTTTTGAACTCAAGGGGGTAGAAAACGTGGAGATTCATCAAAATCTCGAGTTCGAATTTTTTAACGTCTACTGTACTTTCTCTATACTACGTATACGAGAAAGTGATAAAATACTTTTCTAAATTATTGCTTTTTTAAAATATACTCATGATCTAATTAAGCTATCATTGAGTTTATAGTTCATTGAGCAGGTCAATTTATTACCTACAACTTTTTATTTTAAACTTACTCTCTGAGATTGACATCTTATTTAAACGCGAAAGATCAGTGTTAAAACAAACCCTTCCCCTTCTCCCTCATTCATTAACATATTTCGGTGTAATTTTAGTGGCCTGTTTTTAACAGCTAAGTCAACAAATTCGATAAAAATGATTCTGTTACGAATCTTACCAGGAAATATATAATTCGACAGGACAGCATGTAATGTGATAGATACTCTTCAGGAAAAATATCAGCCTTGATAGGCGATAGGTCCTTGGATGATAGTTTCATTTGCAAGATTAGGTATCAACAAAATATTGAATTTCTCAAAAGAAATATATTTGTTTATAAGAAATTTCAGAGTCGTGAAAGATGACTTTAGAATTAGACAATAGACGATACATTTTTATTGGCTCTTTTATGTCATATAACTCACAATTTGATAATGAAAAATGTTTTGTTATAGGAAGCATTGTAAAGCTATGCTTAAAAATAATTGAAATGTAACATTAGCAATATTTTGGTGAATAATTGGGTCGTCAAAGTCGACATGGAAATAATAAGTGGTATTTACTATTTCCTTTTATCCAAACGCTTACTTTTATTAATCTTTCTAAATATAGGGTGGTTTCAATAAAAGTGATCCTATTCAAACCCCTCTAAAATCGTCCTGCCTATCGGAGTTTGATGAAATTTTGTATATACATTATATAGACCATGGGGAAGACTTCTGCAATTAAAATTATATTTCATATTTTGACCATCAGGAGGAATTGGGGCGCCTAGAGAAAGACAAGGTGAAAAATTTGTCAGAATCATTAAAATTTATTTAATTACAGCCTGTGCTCCATTGACGTAGTTGAAAGTGAATTATAGTGTTTTCAAAGATAGCGCAAAGAAAAAAAAACCTTCTATGAATTGCAGCAACATGACGTGCAATGCTGACTTTCAACTCAGGTAAAGTCCCAATTCCTCCTCCATAAACACTGTCTTTTAGTAATTCCCCACCACCACCACCACCAGAAATCGCAGGGATTTACGTCAGGTGAAAGAGGAGACCAGACTTCAGAAAAGATCCGGATATTATACGTTTTTAGTTTAAGTTTGCTCAAAGCAGCTTTTTTACTGAGTGCCTACTGTGGAGTGTTGCTCCATCTTGTATGAAGACAGTAGTCTGCAAACATTACTATTCCTGTAAAGCAGGAATGGCTTGCTGTCAGAGGAGTTTTACAGTACTGTGCACTCGTGACAGAGCCATGTTTTAGGATCTTCAGGAGTGAGAGATTCAAAGAAAAATGGTCCAAGAATAAAATTAACAGTAAATTCACACCATGCAGTCATGTAATGATTGTTGCTGCAGATCATTAGGAGATGAAGCACCTCATAAATGGCATTTTTGATTATTCACATCTCCATCTACCGAAAAGTGCGCCTTATCTGACTATAAAATTTGCCAAGGCCACGTGTCATCCACTTCCATTCTCGCCAAAAATCGGCAAGCCAATCCATAGCCTGTTTGGTGGTAGCATTTGCACGACGTGGATCGTATACGAATACCATTTTAGAATACCAATACCAATACGAATACGAATACGAATACCAATAGAGCACTTGCTGAAAAATAACTGGAACTGTAGGCTCTTTCAAACATAGCAGTAACGTTTACTTCGACAGTTTAATTCGCAACGGGTTTCCGCCTTCTTCATAATAGATTGCCCAAGTCCACAGTCACTTCAAATTTCATAATAATATTCATCCAACCATTCTTCGAAATGAGCATTTTTCACAATCCCTTTAAACGATGATATTCACGCAGTGCAAATAATCTATTACTGCTGTTTTGGTAAAACAATTTTACCAGTAAAACTGGGCCTTTCTTCTATAAGGGCTTGATTAACAATTACAAAGGCACGCAGACGTATTTTCGAGCTCTGACTGCAAGTCTCTTTATAGATTTCACTAAATTGTATAAGGAATTTTTAAAAATTGCCCTCTGGTGGTCAAAGTGTGAGTTTTTTTTTATTGCAGAAATCGTTTCCTCATGGTCCATATAACGTGTATATCAAGTTTCATCAATGTTCGATGGGTAGAACGGGTTCTAGAGTTGTTTGAATAGGGTCACTTTTAATCTAACCACCCTGTACTTATGCGACATTTTACGGATTGGGCCTACATGCAAATAAATATAATAATTTTACACTTGAACAAGTAAAAAAACAATTACAATTATGTCAAGTCTTAAGTTATAAATTTTCCATATTGCATTAATTATTAAATGGACTTCAAAGCTCAAACATTGTCCTTACATGTGCTCAACAACAACAACAAATCACTCGTTTACTGGCAACACAAACTCAGAATGAAAAGGAGATGTCCTGCTTCGATGAAATTGGATGCTATTTTTGTTTCCTGAATTGGCAATATAAAAGACCAAAAGATAATAAAGATGATAAAGAAGTTAAAATTGTAAAAATGACAGAATTCTTTTCAATTTCTAAATAATTGAATATTTAATTAGTTTTTGTACTTTTGAATTCTTTTCCTTTAGTATACATTGTCATGTTTTGCAACATAAATGTGCAAAAATTGGTTGAATACAAACATTTATTTGGGATAGATATGGATTATACATACATATGAAGACATAATGACTTTTATTTAGAATATAAGATTTATATCTGTTTATTATTATCAACTGTGTTAGAAAATATAAAATTTGAAACAAAGTCCAGTTCCAGTTATTTGAATTTTCATTAGTATCAGAAACCTGTAAGAAGAGGTACAAAACCTTAATTTTTAATATCTGCATGTTCCTAATGTTCCTTAATGTCTGACTGTGCAACGTTGAAGTCTCCATAATATGCAAATTGAATCTTTCCCTTACTTGGCAAATAATGCTAACAAAAGCTAGCATTATGTCAGCTTCACCAGCAGTTTCCTACAGGGCTCATTAAATTTTTAGTACACTGGCCATTAAGGCTCTGAATAACATGCATTTTCAAAAGCCGTCGCGAAACACTTTACAGTTATTCATATCCCCGCTTTGAAATGAATACTTCTGCTGAGTGCTTTTAAAATTTTGAGGCAAATAGGATGCCATTCATGCACACGGACGACATGAATATTTTTAGAGGGTTATTAGTGTAGAGACTGTAAACAATATTTCCGCTCTCTAACCCAAATGTCATTAAGTGAAATATCATTTCTCTGAAAGAATATAGTAAATAATTTCATCCAATTTGATTTGCAGATGTAATAAACAAGGTTAATTATAATTTTGAGTCAACTAATTGCCTTTGGCGATCATCTAATTCTCCGATATTATTGTTTCTATTAAATTTCAGTTAAATCGTTTGAATAGAACTTCATGTTCATGCTTCTATCAAATTGCAAGCTATTAAAGTCCTGTTATTTTAATAACTTTATTTAAACTCTTTTTATTGAGTCCGTGAACCTTTCTAACGTAGACAAGTCCCATAATTCATAACGCAATTTAAAACTGAAATATTTCCGGCGTCCTCGCATAGGGGTAGCGCATTTTCCCCGTGATCTAGGCGTTCTGGGTTCCCGGTCCGGGCATGGTTGTTCTTCATCTGTGTTCTATCTGTGAGGTGTGTGAATGTGCCTCCGCCTCCCCGTAAAAAGGGGTTGTGCTAGCGAATGTGTGAGTTTCATCTTCATATGAGCTAGAAGACAGACTTTTGCCCTCGGGTGCTCAGGGGTCTTTACCCTCAGAAGCTACTGCACCCCCTTTCCGTGGTAACGCGGACACGACATCATCATCATCAACTGAAATATTCCATTCTCTATCTACTAAATTTCGTAGTATTGTGACTTCACGTTTTTATTCATTTTGTAAATTACTGAGATATTAACCCCCCAGCTGCGTATCATGCGATTACCATGGGTTGGCAAACAGTCTTTTCTTGTTGCATCCTGCTTTTTTAGCAGTTTATAGCGTTTATTTTTATGATTACATATTTTTATTATATCATATTATTATTGTGTAACATATAGTATCAGTTCACTTTCTTTGAAAAAATATTTGAACTTATTTGCAAACATCACATCTAAATAGTGATTTTAAAGAGTGTTAAACTGAATCTTTCTTCATCTACTTTCAACAGTGGAAGAAAATCACTCCATTCAATATTTGAAGAAACAATGAAAACGATTAGAAATTCAGGGCAGCAATGTAATCTGTTTTAGTAAATTAGGCAAAAATGGTTTTTGAAAATTAGGTAAATATATATATATATATTTAAAAATTGCCAACTTCAGAAAAAAAACCTCATAATAATTAAATTAATATTATTAAAAACGCAATTTTTTAAATTTTGAAAAGGTGTAAAATTTATGTTTAAATAATAAAGCTTTCGGAAATTATTACGAAAAAATGGTGAAATTCAATTTAATTTTCAATTAATCAAAATTTCAAAAAACATAAAATTACTCCGAGTTGCCTATTCTGACCCTTCATGGTCTATATGCACCCATTTTGGTACCTGTAAGGAAAATGGTCTGGCCTACAAACTACCAATACACGGACATACATATGATATCTCACTTCATTTTTTTATTCATTTTATAAATTACATAAATATGAAACTGGATCCTCCTTTAATTTTCAACAATGAAAGAAAATCCTGCCATCGAATATTTGATGAAACAATGAAAACGATTAGAAATTGAGGGCAACAGCTTAATTTATTGTAGTAAATTAGACAAAAATGGTTGTTATAAATTAGGCAAAAAATACTTTTAAACCTCGGGAATGGTCTCAAGAAAACGTTCTCGCAGATTTTCTAATAAAGATGTTATAACAAAGAACGCTTTTAATGGCACTGGCATATACTATTTGCTAATTATTAATCATTGGCCTGAATTTAGCATTTTTATTGAATCTGCTAGGGTATTTTTTTCGATTTTTTTGGTGATTAATTTCTGACACATGGTTAATAGTATCCAACAACTGAACCGTGCCGGGATAGCCTGGTTGGTGGGAGTTGGATTCGCGTCCCTTGGGTTGTGAGTTCGAGCACCGCAGGCCGAAGACTCCCTTCGTGTGTGGTGGCTGCCACGAGTTTAAATATGGTCACGAAGTCCTCCATGTCGAGAGTAAAGTCACTGGGGGTACTGGATCAGGGGTGATCGTTCAATGATTCAGCTCTATCATTGAATTATGATCTGTGATGTGTGTGAATGTGCACTCCTGTAAAAAGGGGTTGTGCAAGCGAAGGAGTGACGCGTGGGTGGCCAAGTCGTACTTTTGGCTCTAGTTAGCGCTTCTAAAACAAGAGATGCACCCTATAGGCTTAAATCGCTGTCTTTGTAACAGCAGGCTTGTACAACGATGGCAAGTGCCATAAGAAACAACAACAAAAATTGAATCTGTATTTTTAATGCGTTTTTCCCAATCGACTGAAAAAAAAATTGTTAAAAAGCTACACTTGTAGTCACAGTATCCCATACCGAATATAATATATCTAACTCATGAATGTTTTGAGTTATCATTTTTATATATTTCTGAAAGTACTGACCGACAGACGATCAACCTGTAGTTGGATTTGGCTCAAACTTTGATGCATGTCTACGCTGTAGATATTAAAAGTGTGTACGAATTTTATCTATCTAGCTCTCTTCGTTTAGTAGTTATTATGTTAACTTGTTTTCTAGCAGCCGGAGAGACAGATATCCTCTGAACGAAGTTTGCTTAAAATATGATAGAAATCTTCAAGTTGGTGCAAAGATCGTATACCAAACTGCATCAGTATACATACATCGAAGCGTTTTTTAATCATTTTTGTCAGAAACAGACAATTTCCATAAATGTGCTTTTTAGACTCACTTAGGTCTAAAACGTGAATTTTCGACAAAATCTCGAGTTCCAATTTTTTTTGTGTGGAACTTCAGAAAAAAAAATTCGTTTGACAATTAAATTAAAACGAGATTTTTTTTTTAAATTTCGGAACAGAGTAAAATGTATATTTAAGCAATAATTTTTTTCGGAAATTATTCCGGAAAAATGATGAAATTTATTTTAGTTTTATATTAATTAGAATTTCAAAAATGATTTTAGAAATTTGTCCCGAGTTGCCTATTGATATCGTTTAAACACGCGAAAATGATGGTACCTGTTAATAAAATGGTCTGGCCTGTCAACCGCGAACACACAGACACATGAGCACAAACCCTTTCTCTTTTATCATAATAAGTGATAATATGATTGGTCTAATGGAAACTGAAGTGAATTTTTAAGATTCCTTATTGTGTCCAATATTTCGATTAATTTTTAATTAATTAAATTTCTGCCCAAATTTTCATCGGACATCCCTACTCTCTGAAAAGAATAAATGCCTACTTTGTTAGTTCGAAGTTTAATGATCTTTTCTGTAGAGAGTTAAAGGACGGAGGGACGAGCAAACAATATAAAAACAAACTAAAACAAAACTATATAAAACAAACAATATAAAAACAATTGTGTGTGTGTTTGCTTGTTTGTGAGTGAATAAAAACAAACACACATACAAAAACACACAAACAAGCACACATACATAAACAAACAAAACACACACACGCACACACACACACACACGCACACACACACACACGCACACACACAAACAAGCACGCATACACAAACAAACAAAACACACACGCACACGCGCGCGCACACACACAAACAAGTACACATACACAAACAGACGAAGAAGCACACATACACAAACAAACAAACAAACACGCACACAAACAGACAAACAAGCCCACATGCACAAACACAAATAATTACGCACGCACATTCGTCTTTATTAGTAGTAGAGGCACATCCATTAAGATAGTTTTTAAGTTGGTGAATCACATTATAGGAACTAGAACCAGTTTGTAGTTTGAACTAGAATCATCCATTCAGCAATTTGATAAAAAAAACGCATCAGTTTTTAAAATAAACCATCTTGAAATTTTTAATAATATTCACCTTTATTAGATATCGAAAATAGATTTCAGGGAATAGTATCTTCACTCCGAATGCGAATCCTTTGATAAGTCCTATCCAAAATCAGAAAACGAATGTGTCGCAAATCAGTATCTCTCACAAACGAGAATATTTATCCTCATTTACCACTTGAATTATTCTCCCACGAACGGGAGATTATAATTGAAGAATGTTTACAGGCGTCGCCTTCTACGTACCGAGATTCGAATATTTTTGGCCTGGATTTGAATTCACTTCACCGCTGTTTATGCAGAATATTTACCGAGTCTCCAGATTCGGGTGAAGTGAATGAGCTTCCATTTTCGTGGAATAGATTTCTAGGTAGAATTTCCTTCAGGTAAAATATATGACTTAATGAGTAATCCTTTTCAACAGGGTATTTTCAGAATGAGTCCTTAAGAAGTAAGACATAGCTTAATTCATTAGATTTATAATATCTGTCATATTTCATATATTTATTAACACCCGATCATTTAATCTTCTGGAAGTAATTCATTTATTCAAACCATTAAGAAACAAGAATTTAAAATGCTTTTATTCATTTGAAATGAATAGATAGAGTGACTGAAGTATGCTATATACAAAATGCGCAACTGAAAGTTTACTTTTATCTGGAGAGAATTACGGTTTATGCAAATTTTGGTTTCTAGTTTATAAAGTATATAAAGTATACAGCATGAAAGTACATGATTTCGTCTTATTGCTTCCCTGCAGAGTTAATTCTGTAAAAAGGAAGATAAATTTACAAATATTTTAATGGCTGTTGAATGGGTGCCAAATCAATGACTCTCAGGCTTATTGAACCATTTAACAATCAAACAAAAAGTTCTCTACATTATTAGAATTTTAGATATGTCTCGAACAGAAACGAAGATACGATATTCTTCTAAAACATTTCTTGCCTTGTCACAGGAGCTATAAATGCGGAGGAGTCCATATATGTGGAGTAGTCGAGTCGAGACGAATTAATTCCTTGTTATATTTCTCTCTTTCGAATGTCAAACGTCTGTGAATTCTTTCTGAGCATGTTGCGCTACTCCGTTTGTTTATTAAATACTTTTTGCTTGTTAAGGTGTCCCTATCATTTATTTCAACAAGTGTTGCCTTTGTATACCTTTCATTTACATTTTTCTATTTGTGTCGTGTTTTCATGAGAAATAAAGCATCAGACTTTATTATCGAGCCTGTTTGTATAAAAGACTTTAGAAAGATCCATCAGTCTAAGTTTTTGTAACACTGCTGTAATCACCAAATTGTGGCTTCATTGAATTATTTCAAGTTAGTCAAATTATTACCTGATCATAACAAACATCTTTTATTGTAAAAACTTTTCGATGTTTATTTTATATTGCTTAAAAATTAGAGCTGAAAAGTAATTTTCAATCTTTAACTTCGAATTTTTTTTTTTTTTTTTTTTTTTTTTTTACCTAACTTCTGACACTTTTTCAGAAAGCTCGTATTGGTTGTGTTTTCTTCCAATCTTTTTCATTTTCAATGTTCGAGCTCTTATAACATAATATTTAATTAAATCAAGAAGAAATTAACCTTCACTTTCCAAATGAATATTTAAAAAAATTATTTTACATGTAGTAAACGTATCAATGAATATTTTACGAGCCAGATTAGTGACAAGTAGACATATCTGATATAGACCAGTTAACTTGTTCCTTTTTTTATGTGTATTTTCCCTTGGAGTTATAAGCAAAGGAAAATATCCATCCACTCCCAATTACACCTCCAATTACTATTAAGAGTTAGAAAGTAGAAGAGAAAATAATTGATGAGAACTTCTCAACAATTATCACAAGTTTAAATTTAAAAACTTTTAAGTTCCGATTGTATCTATAGCTTAGAGAATTAAAATTTTAGTAATTATTTGTCTCAATAAGCGATTTATAACGAAAGGAAATGAATGCTATTAAATCAAACATATTTCTATGGAGCAATATAGAAGCGAAATTTGAATTTAAAATTTGGACGAAAAAGAAGAAGAAAGGAAAATCCAGGGGCAGTTATCTCTCCTAAACTTCCTCACATACACTCTAATGCCTTACATGGCATTGGCGGACGATAGTTCCGGTATATTAACCCCTGGCGGGGATTTAGAATTTTGGTTGAACGTATCGTGTGATCCGTGGAGAATATTTTCGCAGTTATACCCGGGCATGCGGTTCATAGAATCCGAAAATCGAATTTATGTTTTAGACACGTTTTTCTCGACAAATTGAAACTGAAATTTGACACGAAAGTGCATTTGAAGTCGCAAATTCTAATACCAAATTTGATAAATTTAAATCATTGCGTTTTTTGAACTATCGTGTTTACTTATTTCAGACATATAGACAGTCAAAAAACAGTTCAAAATTTTATAGATGTATATACTATGCCTTTAGTTCTGCGTACCGAATCTTATCTATCTAGATCACTTCGTTGTTACCGCATTAAGTTATATTCAAACAGCCGGACTTTCTCGGAACAAATTTTACTCAAAATTTGATAGAATTTTGCAAATTTGATGTAATACACCAAATTTCATCCATCTAGCTCAAAGAGTTTTGGAGTTATCTTTGTCACAATCAGGCAGACATTTCCCAAAAATGTGTGTTTAGAACTCAGGGTTTTCTAAAAATTGTAGATTTTTGAAAATCTCGAATTTGAAGGCTTTTAAAATTACAATACTTTCTCTATACTACGTATAAGCGAAAGTAAAAAACTAAGAAAGCGAAAATAAGCCATGGTTACAGGAAGAATAAGAAAAAGCATTTGTTGGCTGGTTGCCAAGTAGGAGCTGCAACATTTTCAGTTGTGTTGCTTTTTACTTAAGGGGAGGGGGGAGAGTTAGATTTTGTCTTTACATAACGTATTTTCTGTACAATCATACCTTGAGTCCCTTCATATTATTAAACACTTTTTTTTAAATCATTTCTCTGTTTTCATTTTTTCTTTGCTTTTCTTCCCATAGCTTTCAGTGCGAAAAAGAAATAAAATAAAATTGGAAATGAAAGGGCAAGTTTTTAAAATATTTTAATGGAATGTGGTATTTCTGCGATTCTAATAGACACGATGCCACTGATGCAATATTTATGAAAAGCGAGTGCATATTATTGCAGTATATACTTCTCATAGCATACCTGGCATAAGATATTTTCTATCATATTATCCTAATTGATTTTTGTCTCTTTATTATAGAGCGCATTTATATTAAATATTCCCAAGTATTTGAAGAAATTTTTGTCAACAAGGATTTTCATATAAGAATATATTTTCTTAAAGAACTATTTCGAACTTGCTTGCTATTCTAAAAAATGGGAAAGTTCCTTATCAAAAAATGTAAAAACTGCTTGAAAAAAAAAAGAATGTTACTATGGTGAACCTTTTTACAAGCATTTCAGCTCAGAATTTTTTTTTTCCAAAATGTTGTAGAACTACTTCAAACATCTGCTCAAAATTCTTTAGAATTTAAAGGGAAAAAAATTTAAACATATTTCTACGATGAGTCTTTCACAAGTACTTATTGAGATTTCGGCTAAGAATTTTACTTATCTAAGAATCTGCTTATCTTTGAATATCTGCGTATATTTCAGAGAAATAGTAAATGTTTTTTGATAGAAGTACATGATTTTTTTTCTATAAATGTCGGTAGGTGTTCAGTTGGAATTTAAGCGTCCATCCGCACGTGATGTTTCCAAGGCAACGGCGTAAATCATTTGATAAGAAGAATACATCAGAAAAGATGACGCTGAACTATTTTAAAATAATTTTGGTTGCCATTTCTAGAGTATGAAAATTCTACATCATTTTTCATATTATCGTTTCAAGTGACGTTGAATTGAGAAATGATTACGTGAGGAAATGAATGTAAAATTTTTCTAAAATTATTTACGAAATATACAATTCTTTTGTAGTTTCCAGTTCTGAAGCATAACATTAAAAAAAAGTTTGATAGACACTGCAGAAATAATAAATTATTTTTATTTATCATATCATTCCATCCGCAGTCAATGCAATTAACACCTCCGGAATAATTTGCTTTTGGTAATCCACAGGTGGCATCGCTGGAGTAATTTGCTTTTGAAAATCAACGGATCGCCTGACCGGAATAATTTTCTTTTGACAATCAAGAAACGGTATCATCAATGTAAATTTCTATTTATTATCAGCAAACAGCATAATTGGAGTAATTTGTTGTTATTGTTATTTTTTGTTAATCAACATATGACATCATTAAAGTAATCAAATTTTTATAATCAGAAATGGTATCACCATTTATTATCAGCAAATGACATCACTGGAGTAGCTTGCTTTTTAAAATCAACGGATCGCCTCACCGGAGTAATTTTCTTTTGATAATCAAGAGACGGTATCATCAATGTAATTTTCTATTTATTATAAACAAATGGCACAATTGGAGTAATTTGTTATTGTTATTTTTTTGTTAATCAACATATGACATCGTTAGAGTAATCAAATTTTTATAATCACAAATGGTATCACCAGTGTAATTTTCTATTTATAATCAACAAATTGCATCATTAGAGTAATTTCTTTTTTGATAATCAACGTATGGTATCATTAGATGAATGAACTTTTGATAAATAATGGATGACATTATCATTGGGATATTTTGTTTTTTACAATCAAAAAATGACATTATTTCCACATATATTGCACTTGCGTGTTCTTAGATGGTTAACATGATTTAGAAAAAAAATAGATATGATGGATTGAATAATTTCTGCGAAATAAATAATTTTAAACGTAAAATATTTCTAAATTTTATTTTTCAATGTTTAATTTTTGTTACTAGTAAGAGATAATTTGAATTGAAAAGGTTATAAAACAAATAATGATAAAAGCATAATTAGCTATTTTTGGGATAAAATCAGAAATATGTCTTACTATAACTTTAAAAATGACTGATAGAAATGTGAATATTTTTATAAATTAACTAAAAACCAGTATATAAGTTGTTGATCATTTTGCATAAAAACGACCCAAATTGTTGTCAAGGATATAACATCCGTCGTTAATAGATAGAGGGGTCATACATTTAAATCTTTAAGAAATGTTACCACAATTCACAATTCAGATTGTAGTATCAGAATTTTATGTAAAAAAAATTATGCGTTAGTGTAGTTAAAAAATAAGTAAAAATGTCAAATGAAAGATTTTTAAAACAGTTAAAATAGTATTTCATTTATTTATTAAGTATTGAAATATCTTAAAAATAAAAATTAAAAAAGCAATTTATTTCTATTTTTTTGTGTACGACTCTAATATTCGGAAAATTTAACTAGAATGTAAGTTTACATTTGCATAAAACGTCTTAATATGAGGCGGGAAATTATTTTGGAATCATTTTTTTATACACGAAAAAAATTCCATTGTCTCTTTGATCGCATTTGCGCAAACCGAATTTTTTTAAGTCTATACTATAAGTTTGCATTTTGTCTATATGAACCCAATGCGAGTTTTCTTTATGTTAAAATAATGCTACAATCCAGTCATTCAGAAAGATAATTTATTTTCCAACAGGAAATAAGAAAAACATTTATTTTTATACAATAATAAAAGTGCATGTTTATTAACTGTTTTTTTAAATCAAAATTGTTTATTATAAAGAAATAAATCAGTCATTCAGAAAGATTTGTTTTCACAGAGTAAACTAAACACATCTATTTGGTCAACAAGGTTTTTGAGACAGAATTCGGGTTATTCTTCTGGAATTATAAAGAGGCAGATTAAACAAGATTATTTATTGGTATTAATGGGCAGTAATGTATATGACATTAAATGTATGAATTCTAGTTTCAAAAATGATGAGAAATACATATTTTTTGTTAAATAAAACTTATATAGGAATATTGCTATTTTTAAGGTAAAGTTTAGAAACAACCATTGACAAATTGATATTCAACAGCCAACCACTAAATCAAAGTACCAGCATATAGAGGCTTTCTAAGAAGAAGCAAAGTCAATATTTGTATGCCTTTCAAACATTGAAAACAACCTTATCTTTAATATCGATTCTTCAAGAATGCTTTATCTTCTTAAAAATTTGAAAACTTTCATTTTTTTTCTATTTGGTTTTTTAGAAATTTCAACCTGGAAAACAGCTTTAACTCAAAGAAAGAATGAATTACTCAAAGAATTTTATGAAGCCTTTTTTTGTGCTTTTTAAGTGTTTACGAAAATTTGAAAGGCAAAATAATGAAAGAAGTTCTTAAAGAAATATTGGTGATTCTTATTCTTAAATATTCTATTAAGCATTACAACTATTCATTTATATCTATATATATTCATTTTCCTGTCACTTTTTAAAGACGAAGGGTAGAAAAGAAAAAGGAATCTTCAAAGAGTGATATAACGAATGAGAATAAACGGCAGCTACAATGGAATTAAATTTGATTGTGAAAAATCAATTGATTTGATTCTAGATTTGCAGTTTATTCTTTTGTTTATTTTAAGTTTGGTATTAAGTGTACAGTTTTGCTTCCGCAGGTTTTTCTCAAAATTTGAGGCGTTATCTTTTTAAAGTGATTATTTATTCATGATTCAGAGTATTGTGCGTTCCTAGCTACTACCCCCTCCAAGTTTTTGGCAATTATTAGATATCATTGCTAAAAATAAATATTGAGGTAATCCACGAATCTGTACATATTTTGGACTTCTTCAGAAGAGCGGAAATGCTGACCAGTTAGGTCGTTTGCAATCGAAGAAAAGTTATGATGGGTTGAGGGAGTACCCGCCCAGTTAGGGGCTACCTCCGGTCGTAACGAGAAGTGGAGAATGCATTGTTTGCAGTGAAGCGGCATGGACTGGTGTTCTTCTAAGAAAGACAGATGAAAAAAGGAAGCATGAGAACAAGTGAAGAGACTGTCGTAGAATGACATAGGGCCATCCAGTGTCAATCAGAATCAGCTATCAGCTAGGAGAAGGCAGAGACGTGGAGTTTTAGTGTGTACTATCCGAGGGAGTAGAATTGTATAATGATGTAAGATTTTCTAGTATTATAAGGGGCCAGTCAGGAAGCTGTTAAATTTAGGTGGGCAGGTAGAAAAAAGATCATTGAAAAGTGGCAAGTTTGACAAGTTTATTAAAGAGCGTGCAAGAAAGTTTTGTAGAGACCACTCCTGCTAGATTTTTTTTCCCGCTGCAATTTAGAATTACATCCGAAATATTGCTGAAGTCATACATCGATAAATAATGGAGGCAAAGTTGTACACTTAATATTTCCATAGAATTAACATCGCGTCCAGTTTAGAATTGCAAATAATTTTACTTTTTTATATATAGCGAAACTCGGATGGATTTTTATGCATTGAATCATTTTGAATCCGACTAGGGATATCAATATCGGACCAAAAGTTCAATACCGGTATTCGGATTTTTTTAGACCCTAATGCCAGGGTACCGGTTTTAATACCGGTAGTAGAAATTTTAGAAAAGGGCAGAAGACACAGGATTTTCTTTGTTTTATTTGACAGTTTTATTAGAGAGTATAAATATCACAAAAAATATTTGTAACTTATAAATTATAACTGTATATAAAGAATTACAAAAAAGTAAAGGAACAACATATTTATTTAAATCCCCAAAAAGTGTAAATATCACTATGCAGTCTGTATTACTATTACAAATTTTTGAAAAGTGATCTTAAAAAACATAATGCATCAATTGTACTGTCATTAAGCCTGAAAAGTAATTTTGTGCAAAAATTACCAGCTGTCGCAAACGCTCTTTCGGCATCTACGCTAGTTGGTGGTACTATTAGCAATGCGCGATATACTTTTTCCATATATTTACCTCTAAATACCTCATCTTCAAATAAATCGATTTCTCGTCGAATGGTTTTGGATATAGCTGATTTCTGTATTGTATTTTGGTTTGTTAAATTTTTTTTTATTTACAGCTAATTCTAATTCTTTTCCCCATTAGATACTTTTTAGTTCAATTTTTTTCACTTGTATGTGAGTGTTGTGTTATTTCTCACAGCATTTTATTTTAACTCAAACTTTCGAATTGATATGTGTAACCAAAAGTGATGAAAATGCTTTCAGGAATGGCACGAAGAA
Source organism: Argiope bruennichi (assembly GCF_947563725.1). Lineage (NCBI taxonomy): Eukaryota > Metazoa > Arthropoda > Arachnida > Araneae > Araneidae > Argiope > Argiope bruennichi. Next base: position 8,857,843 of record NC_079157.1, read on the forward strand.
AATTTTACATAATATCATTAAATAGTGTGACCAAGAAGCAGAAAACGGGGAATTAAAATATTCTTGAAGAAATTTAATAACGTATAAAAAAGAAACATTTTAATATAAAAAAGATCATTATTATTTTGTGAAAAAGTAATTACCAAATTTTAAGAGCAGAAATGTTTCATTTATTCTTCATAATTTAATGTTTATGTCTCTTATATTAAATAAAAATTGCTCTGAAATATTTTATTGTGCATTAGTTTCTTTTTCCTTCTGTATTACTAATTATCTGTGATGTTTAAGTCTCATAAAACCGCGAGTCTTCATTGTTAAATGTAAACATCTTCTCTTTTCATCTTTCCTCTCACCCCCATTATGTCGAATTAAACCCACCCTAACGCATGCGCAAACGCGCGAGAGTTTTAAAATCCGTTATCAAACAGTATTTTATCACTTCTCTTGACTGTGCAATGCAACTTTGTATTCACAGTCTAATTAGTTTCGCCCATTAGGGAGACATAAAAAAAAAAAAAAAAAAAAAAAACGTATACTATTTAGCTCTGCTGGCGATCTCTGAACATATAATGGAGACAATTTTAAAAATGTCTAGTAAATACCGAAAAAACGGTATTTAAACTTGTGAATACCGGTATTACAAAATTCTGCAAATGGATCAAAATACCGGTATTCGTTATACCGGTATTGCAATTCCTAAATTTCGTTATCAACTGAATATTTGAAACGATAAAGAAAAACAGAACAAATCAGAATATATGGCCATTATTCAAATATTATACATTTCTTACAAAGTTTTGATGAAAATCATAAAAGAAAGAATCATTTGTCCATCAATGCACTTGCAAAAACGTTATTCAGCAACGAAATCAATTTGATGGATGTCAATAATAATTCATTTGTCAACTTATTGATTGCCGGTGATTTGTTAATATGTGTATGCGTATACGTAAAAGCATTAGTCAATACCATAAGGAAGTAGAATCCTGCATTTGAGGGAATTTTATGGAAAGATTGCTCGTCAGTCTTTACTTTTGAACTAATGTACTATCAATCAGAGTTTATTTGTCATGATCATGTGGAAATAGTAACTCAAAAGCAAAGTAAATGAATTCAGTCTCGCTCATTATCGTTTTCTGCTTCATAGTATTATAAGCCATGCTTTTTGAACATCTTTTTATTGTCAGATTGTAATCAAAATTCAATACAGAACTGTAATTTCAGTTAGAAGATAAAATGCCAGATTTCATTTATGTAAATCATTGCAATTTTGAGTTACAAATTTCATCCGTGTAACTCAAAGCGTAGTGCTTGCATTATTGTGTTTGCTATATTCCCAAAAGCGTTTTTCAGAATCAGAAATGTCAGAGGTGTGGAGATTCATGAAAATCTCAAGGTAAAAGTTTTTGATGAGTACAGGACTCTCTTTGAATACTTTGTACACAAGAATGTAAAAACAGAAGCTTTTATCTCAGGAGTTGTTTCGAGGGACTGAAGAATTTCATTTTAATCCATTTAGTCTGGGAGAAAGAAACCGTGTTTTAGTTTAAATTTAGAGCTCTACTCCCCCTTCCGATGCTTGCCAAATGCATTAAAAGAAAAAAAATTCGTTTGGCTGTGGTTGAGGGAGTTTTAAATATCCACTCTGTACTATCTCTGCAGCTAAGAGAAATAATGCATGCATCACTGTCAGTCTTTTGGCTACCGATACACGCTCCAACAAATATTCATAACCACCGAGTTTCCTATTAACGAGATTTTTTTTGTATGTGTTGAAATGAATTTGTTTATACGTAAAAATGTTGTAATAATGATTAAGAAGCTGCATATTACGTTGAAATTTCGCTTTTCACAATGCCAACCGAATCTAACGACCAGCTTATTCGTCTGGAATATTGGTTGTGTTTAAACTTTTGTTGTATTACGAGTTTTTTTATGTTGAAATGTTGTTGTTTATACGTAAAAAGGTTTTACTGTCGAGTAAAAAGCTAAACATTGCACGGAAGTTTCGCTGTTCATACTCTAACCGAATTTGGTGATCAGATTGTTCGTTTGGAATGTTGTTTTTATTTAAATTTTGTTGATTTTGTTGTGTTGCGAGATTTTTTTTTTTTTTTGTGCGTTGAAATGAATTCATTTGTCCGTAAAAATGTTTTACTAATGATTAAGAAGCTGCATATTAAGTAGAAGTTTCGCTGTTCAAAGTACCAACCGAATTTTACGACAAGCTTGTACGTCTAGATTATTGGTTGTGTTTGTATTTTGTTGTATTGCGAAATTTTTTGGGGGGCTTGAAATGAATTTGTTTATACGTAAAATTTTGTAATAATACTTAAAAAGCTGAACATTACTCGAAAGTTTCGCTGTTTTTAATGTTAACCGAATTTAGTGACCAGCTTGTTCATATGGAATGTTCATTGTGTTTAACTTCCATTAAAAGCTCTATGTGTAACCGTATATATCAGCGCCATTTTGTATGGCACCTCCGAAACCCTTATCTTCGCTAGAAAGTCTTTAATACAAAAGACTCTTTAATAACTCATCTTCCAAAAAAAATCCTAAACATGATTAAATTCCTAATTAGTCAGGGAGAACTGTTCCAATTTAATTAACCCTATCAATTTTCCGTACGATATTTAAATCCTCCTCGCACTTCGTTCATAGTCTCCTCTAGCACTTCACATTTTAATGATTGCTTTATTCTTTAACTCATACTGCACATTATAATATTCATTCATCCAGTTGTATTGTAATCCAGATATTTTTCATTCTAGTTTTTCTATTTTTGTTATGTTATATGTATTCATATTTTGCCATTTGTATCGCTCTTTCCAAATGATTGCAATGTAATCTTCTTTTTTTTAAATAAAGTTTACCTACAAATATACCAAACCGGAAAGGGACTACAGGAGCTCCAGAAATGGAGGTGTGTTGTGTTGTTAAGTACTTAACTAAAAGTAATTAACTAACACAAGTTTTAAACTAAATTTCTTTATATAACTAATATTCTTTATCTAAATTTTAATTATATAATGATAATTTAGACAAGATAATGAGATGCATCAAAATACAAAATAAATATATAATAATTAGTTTAAATTATGGAAGTTAATTTTTTTGGAAAGCTCTAATGCAAGAAAGTGTTGTTGTTGTTGTTTTGCTTGAAAAATGCGATATTTAATTTCTTTTACTTTTTTAATTTTAATTTAGTTTTTGAAATCCTTAAAATAAAAATAATCTAATTTCATGGTAATATTCACAAATTAAATAAATTCTACGAAGAATGTGATTAAGATACAGAAAAATATTTAACGTTTGAATAAAGATAGAATAAGAAGTATTTCATAAAGGTGTATATATTGAAAAATGATGATAAATAGAGAAGACAATTTTTCAACCGTAAAAAATATGAAAATTGAATCAAAGTCAAATAATGCTACTTGAAACTTTGTTTCCAAAGTTCCATAGTTGATATTTCAGAGCAGGTATTGAATAAAAAAAGTTATAAAAGTAACTATTCACTGAAATCTGCCTCAAGAGATATGGTACAAAAAAATGTCTTTAGAATTTGGGTTATCAAAATAAAAAAAAATCATCCCTAATATACTGTATTTCATCGCACTGACTTTAATATTGAAATAGAATACCAAAGAAAGAATACTCTTACAGAGAAAAATTCAGAAGTGGAAGTTCTTTATAAAAAAAGAAGAAAACGCAAACGAAAAAAATCGTTTGATTTTTGGCTTGTTGTTTCTTTCTACTCTTGTAGTATTTTCAATTTCCCCTTTCGTAAATGCCTGCTCGCGGGAGATTTCAACAAAGAAAAACTAATCTAAAATAGTTTAAAAACTCGGAAATAGTACTGAAGACCGAAAATTGTGTTTGGCTTAGAATGAAAAATCAGAGACATTATATAGCTTTCCCATCATATAAAGATATTTTATAGTTTTTCTATCCACTCTTTCAATCCATTTTGGTTTGAAAGAATAATAAAAAGAAAAGAATTTCGAGAAAGTAAAATTGAATCAACTTACACTAATATATGAAATAAAAAGATTTTTTCTGCTATATTTGTTGATGTCATTTATTGTTTTGAAGTTTAGATTAAATCTTGACGAAACTTTAGTTGTAAAGAACAATGATTAAAAATATATATAATACAAAATATATGTATAAATTAAAGTGACAGAAATATTAACTAAGCAACACAGACAAGTAGAGCTAGGCGATATATCGTCAGACACATATCGATATTTTTCGATATATCGCCAGATCATTATTTACTAATAGAAATTATAAGTTATAAATAGGATTTCTTAACATATTGACTGGTCAGAACGACACCAAATAAAAGGAAGTTTCAATTTATATAATAAAAATATTTGTCTTCTTTTGAAAAAAAAAAAAATAGTTAGAAAATATTTGTGTTAAAACCCCTTCAATAAAGCGTGTCAATGCCAAAGTAATGTCTGCATGTCACAATTTCTAACATTGCGTTTAAAACAAGTAATTTTTTATATCAGAATATCACAGTATTTATAGAAATATTTTTAAAAAATCCTGTATGAATGTAATGTAATTAGAATGTGTCCTGTAATTAGAATGAATAGCAACAAACCGGTAACCAAAACAAAATCGAAAACTTAAATTAATTGCTAATATCGATTTAATGTATCGCGATTTATCGTGAATTATTATTCAAAATCATAATTTTGATATATCGATATTTTTTTTAAATCTGGCATCAAAAAATCCATTTTTCAAAAATATCGATTTTTTTCGATACATCGAAATTAGGAACCGCCCTACAGACGAGCAGGTCGATCGTTTCATATGCTTTTCTTCAAAACTGGGTCTTCTTGAATTTTTTTTTCGCTTTAATTTTTCCAAAATGAAAAATATTCTACTATATAATGTCGACACTTTTTCACTGTGCATTAATTAGATTAAACCGATAAAAACCTCGGCTTAATTTTGAACTCAGGGAAAAATCTTTATTCAAACATATCACTTAACGAGGTCAAATCCTAAGAACGAAAAGTGTAATTAAAATGTAAAGAATGTTATCCATTCTATTTTACATATTTGGTATATATTTTATTTAGCCTATAACTGACTTACATAATACGACTTTAATTAATTAATCTATTTATTTCGTAATATGAAAAATTCATTCGAAAATTAAATTGTCACATGCTCTTTTTATTATCATGTGAGAACATGATATTGTTTTAGTCAAGGGGTTTTGAAGCTTTAAATCACGTAGGCAATGAATATTGAAGCTTGAAATCGCGTAGGCAATGAATAAAGCATAAACGGCAATTTTCATCATCGTCTTTTAATCGCACATATTTTTTTTACCTGCTTTGACCAGTATTGCTTTATTATTATGTGTGCTTTTTTCAAAGCAGATGCGTTTTTAAAAGGTTGACCTGCTTTTACCAGTATTGCTTTATTATTACATATGCTTCTTTGACAGCAGATGCGTTTCTAAAAAGGTTGACGTAGGTTGGTATAAAAAGGTTGAAATAACAGCTATGACATTATAGCTGTTATTTCATCTCAAAATCGTTCAAGCTTCAAAACTTTGTTTGCTAGCTAGAAAAATTGAAAATGAAAGTTTTTAAAAAGTTATATATATATATATATATATATATATATATATATATATATATATATATATATATATATATATATAGAGAGAGAGAGAGAGAGAGAGAGAGAAACAGAGATAGAGAGAGAGCGAGACAGTGAGAAGGAGAGGGAAGTCTTGTGATTGTTTCAAACCGTTTTAAACTGGTTAATGACTTAAATTAACTAAGACAAATAAAGACTTTAAAAAATAATAATGTTCTCACATGATAACTTGAAATTTGTGATCGTAGACTTCCTTTTAATTTTTGAACCCTCTTAGGCAGTTTTCGGTTTAGAAGCAAATTTTTTTAGTAAAATTCATTAAAAGACTCATTAGATTTTATTTTGAAAATTTGTTCAAATGATATATATTTTATTTCTCAGATGAGCCTTCTACTTCCTAATTTCCATTACTAATTTCTTCAACTAAATACCCTTTTAATATAATACATGCTTTATTTCTAACTCTTTTTCAAAATAAAAGCAATTAATTTTACTCTGAAGGTATGCTCCGAAAGCTGAATTTAATAAGCATGTATAGAGAAAAAAAATTATAAAATTCCATCCTATATTTTTCATATGAAAAGAAAATTTTCATTAAAATTAATTTCGTATATTTTTAGGTTCGAAAATAATTCGGAAATATATCCTTTTTTAAAAAGATTTAATATAAGAATCGATTGAATTCTAGCTTCCAAAAGCCATTCATCATCCAGGAAGTTGACAGATAAGCTATTTAATTACTTCTTGCACTTAGCAATTAAGTTGAAGCTTTAATGAAATGCGTTATCGTCTGAAATATTTTCGGTAGTGTGCTGGAAATACATCACAAAATGAAAATAAAAGAAATGGTGAAATGTTTACAAAGTAAATAAAGAATTCATCTCGCTCTTATATCTTTTATTTAAAAGTTTTTAACTGATGATGAAAAACTCGTTTTACCGTTTATTTAAAAAACTCTAAAAGTTTAGCAAAATTATTTACAAGTAGCTCATATTTTTTCAAATAACTTTTATGCCAACAAAATTTTTATTTTGAATTTCTTCCTGTTTGTAATGAAACCGATGAAAAAAACTTTCTGGTCCAAAAATATTTACTTTTGTTATAACAAATGGTAAGAAAATACTAAAGGCAATTTTTGTGATACAGAAGACATGATAATATAAATACAAAATTAAAATAGTGCTCCGAAGTGCATATTTCCATCTTCCAAAATATATATGTGCCAAATTTGGAAGCTTCAGGTCAAAAAGTCTGGCCTATAAAGTGCCAAGACACACAAATATATTCATCAATAGATAGAGATGAGTTGATTTTAAAAAGTGGTGTTTTCCGAAATGCAATTTAATTTTTAAAATTTTAAAACCAGATACGAAATTTATCGTATCCAAATATCTCTACAATTATAACGTTTCTTAAATGCCTTCAGATTTTTTGTACTTTTTGATTTATTTGTGGAAGAGGATATAAAACACTTGAATTATTACCAGTTCTTGCATTATTTCCACTATATAGTAAACATGTACAATAAAATAATATCCTTTTACATCACAGATTAAATAACCAAATGCGTTTAAAAGAAATTTCGTTGATAAATTGCCTTTGATATTGGATTTTTTTCCTGCTTGCAGAATTTTAAACAGTGTACGAATCCGGCACAAAGCGATTTGTATTTTTTTATATTATATATTTCGCCCAATAGAAACTATGAAAATGCATTTTTTTCAAACTCAACAGTGTTTATTCATTTTTCATGCAATAAATTACAAAAATTGATTCCTATTACATTAAAATTTTAATCTGAACAATATTTTATAAAATTATATAACCGCCATTGTCGGCGCTGCCGAGCTTTCTCAATTTCGATTTCTCATCTGGAAAGATAAGTAAGGCAAAGACTGTCCTTTTCATTAGCAAATAAAACTAGAATAATTAGTATGACACCAAATTTAATTTTTTAATAACATTCAATTCTCTCTTTTTTCACCGTCTCTCCCCTCCTCCACTGTCTTCCCTTCAGTTCGTTTTTCCATTCTCATCATCAGCAGCGCCCTCACAGACATTATTTTTTTAAAGAATGAAATCTAATAATAAATTATTCTAAGAATGCCGAAAAATTCGAAAGAATACAAAAATTCTTCTTCAAATTGAATCGACTGAACTTTCAACCCTTTTATTAAAAATAAAATGCAGAAAACAATTAAAATGAAATCTACTATCGCAAATGTCAAGTTATCACGTGAGAACATTATTATTTTTTAGGTCGTTATTTAGTTAATGATGACAATGATTTTTTTAATTAAATACCAAATAAATTATTTATAATTAATTTTAGAAAAACTAATGTAAATAACTGTGCAATGTAAGGTTAAATTTCCAAGAATTTCAATTGCAGTATTTTAGAATATTTGACAATAATTATCTATTTAACTACTTAATGAACAGAAAGTCTGAGATGGAATCAGTTTTTTTTATATAAAACAAATATTTGATCAAGAAAAGCTATTAGTAAAGTAAAATGAAATCTACGATCGCAAATTTCAAGTTATCATGTGAGAACATTATTATTTTTGTCTTAATTAATTTTAAATCATTAACCAGTTTAAACCGGTTTGAAACAATCACGAGACTTCTCTACCGGTCTCTATGTATATATTCTTTTTCTATTTATATAATTTTTTTTCTCTATACATGCTTATTAAATTCAGCTCTCGGAGCATACCTTCAGAGTAAAATTAATTACTTTTATTTAGAAAAAGAGTTAAAAATAAAGACTGTATTGTATTTAAAGGATATTTAGATGAAGAAATTAAGAATGGAAATTAGGAAATAAAAGGTTCATCTGAGAAATAAAATATATATCATTTGAACAAATTTTCAAGATAAAATCTAATGAGTCTTTTAATGAATTTTACTAAAAAAATGTGCTTCTAAACCGAAAACTGCCTAAGAGGGTTCCAAAATAAAAAAATAACCAAAATTAAAATGAAATCTACGATTGCAAATTTCAAGTTATCACGTGAGAACATTATTATTGTTTAAGTCATTATTTGTCTTAATCTCTCTCTCTCTCTCTCTCTCTCTCAAAGTTTTGGAGCACGACCGATTTTTAGATGAAATAACAGCTATGATGTAGCAGTTCTACGTCAACCTTTTAGAAACGCATCTGCTGTCAAAGAAGCATACATATTAATAATGCAATACTGGTAAAAGCAGTTTAAAAAATAGATGCGATTAAAAGATGATGATGAAATTTGCCATTTATGCTTTGTTCAGTGCCTACGCGATTTCGAGCTTCAAAACCCAATAACCAAAACAACATCATCTTCTCACATGATAAAAGAAAATAATACTCAATAAATCAAATACATTTCTGTTGAGGTAACAAGATGTGGCACTGAAACCATAATCATTGGATGTGAGACAGTATAAATAAAGGTAAAAAAGAAAGAAATTCACTCAGAGAATGAAAATTAAGGTTGCAAGGTACTTAAAATGATGTGTTTTTGAAAGTGCAGACTCAGAAACGGTGAACCTCTAGTTAGATTTGATTCAAAACTTGATGGATGTTAAATCTCTGAACCGAATTTCATTCAACTCTTTTCATTTTTACTTTTCAGTATACGATGTACAGAGAAAATAGAGTAACTGTCAAAAAATTCGAGCTCGAGATTTTTTCGAATCTCTAAGTTTTAGACGTCCTATTTCGAAAAGAACATTTTTAGATAATGTCCGTCTGTCTGCAACACGGATAACTCAAAAACGCATTGAGAGAGGCGGATGATGTTTGGTGGTAATGTCTTTACACTGCAGTTGTAGATTTCTGTCAAATACTGAGTCAAATCTGTTCAGAAGGAAGTACGTCTGTCCGACTGTTCGAAGTGAACTCGATAAGTACGAAACAAAGAGAGTTAGAAGATACGATACGATACACAGATTTAACATCCACAGTGATGACACCTGTCAAATTTAAGTCAAATCCAACAACATGTCGATTTGTCCTTTTAGAAGCATGCGAATGCAATAATTCAAAATCGCATTGAATGAAACATACAAATTAAGTATAGTATTTTGTAACTATAAGTGTAGTTTGTGTCAAATCTGACTTCACTTTGAGTTTTTATATATTTATTTTATCACTTTCAACGATCATCGGATTTTCAAAGCGAAATAACAAACATGGAGCATTGAACGAAAAAGTAACTTGGATAACCATAACTATAAGCGGCTATTCCGACCCGCCCGAAGACTCACTGAAAAATCTGAATGACCGAATCGCCGTGACAGCAGCACTTGCGAGAACTATGGTTGAATCTTTAGGGTCTTTCACCGATCACGGTACAGCCCTTCCGGTAGGAAGCGCGTCCCGTCATCGATAAGAGGTAACAGATCCCCTCCGTTTCTTTACCATCTGAGTGGCGAGAACCACTCCGGAAGTTTCTCGTCCTAATTTCTAAGATGACCCTTCGTGGGTGAGTAATTTAGATAAAAATAAAAACACAGCTTTAAAAAAATAATTTCAAAGTGTGCTTCAGCTCTATACACCTAATGCACAAGCCACCAGTGCCAAGGTCACATTCCAAATGGAATAAAAACTAAATAAAAAATAACGGAAATAGATTGTCAAATGCAGGGAGTAGAGGCCTCTAATGCGCATCATTGTCTGCAAACGTGCATCGCGGTAGGTATCTGGCGTTACCAGGGGGAGTGGTCTCCACAAAACCTTCTCGCATGCACTCTAATAAAGGTTTTATCTCAGAGAACACCTTTCATGGCATTGGCTTACAATAGTCAAGAAATATTAATCTTCGGCGTGAAAATAGCATTTTTATTGAATCTATTGTGTCACCTTTGGCGAGTTATTTGGCGATTAATCCCTTGCATGCGGTTAATAGTATCCTAAAATCGAAGCCACACTTGTAGTCCCAAAGTCTCTACGAAATTTGATATATACAAGTCTTCGAGTTATCAAGTTCGCAGATTTTTGAAAGTACAGACGGACGGATGGTGAATCCCTTGTTGGAATTGGATCAAAATTTGAAAGGTATCTAAATTGTAGGTATTATTTATGCGTGTAGAATTTTATCTATCTATCTCTCTTCGTATTGTAATTATAACGATAAATTATATCCGAACAGATGAGCAGACAGACTTTCACAGATCGGATTTCGCTCAAAATTTGATAGAAATCTACAAATTTGATATGAAGACCGCATACCAGATTTCATCCGTCTTGATCAAAACGTTTTTGGGTTATCTTTATCCACAGACAGACGGACATTTTCCTAGAATGCGAAGGGAATTCACATGCGACAATTATAACGAACACAAAGAAAACATTGATATTTGTTCTGTACTTCCTTTAAAATTTATTTTTCCATCCCTATTTATATGGATGTTATATTCGTTTGTAATCAGTACAATGGTTTTCGATTGCTTGCCTCTGTCTTGATGATGCACATTTCTGAGCCTTGAATATTAAAATTCTCTTGGGTGAATCAGTAAAACGCTCGTCAAATCTTAAAATTCGTGAAAATAATACCGATGAAAATGCGAGCCACGAATGAATAATAAGCACCATTTCGTTTCCAAACTCATTTCGCTTCACAAATCTGTCTAAGAGAGCGGCAGTCATATTCTCGTTACATTTTGCGAACCGAATGTAGACTATTTACATGAAATAAGCTTTGAAAAGAAGAAAAGTTCCAGGAACCTTAATTAAATTTCTTAGTCTAGTAAGCAATCAGCGTTTTCAGAAAATGAAATATTAAATATTCAGGTGTTGCGTCGTTTACAGTTTTATTTAACGAAGTGGAAATAAGTCCGTCTGGGAAACTGCAATTAGTGTAATTTTAATTCTTTGTACTTACTGGGTTAGTGACTTGGGTATGACGCGCTATGTTAAATTTTTAATAAGCTTGTGAGTGAAAGTGTTGAAAACTTTTACGACATTTATTTCTGAATGTCAAAAACTGGTTAAAGAGTTATTTCAAATAAATAAAATTATAAGTAGTAAGTATAACCTTGAGATGAAACTTTGAGTTTAAAGACAAATTTTGGGATTAAAGATTCTAAAGAATTAGAAAATTTCAATAGCACATAGAACAAATTCCTTCTTATTGAAGAGTCAAACTTTTATGACACTATTCAGTATGATTTTGAGAACTACAATTATATGAAATGGATTTTCGAATTTAACTATTGTTGTTTAGTCTTTTATAATTCAGATGATTTTCATCAGATATGCTGTAGGCAATATCATTGAACATAACTTTGAAAATATTTTTACTGAAAATTTCCGAAAATGAAAATTTGATGTAGTGGATGTACAGTGAACATAGTCCAACCAGCTCAATATCAAAAATATCGCGTTATTCTACACAAAAGTACGAATATATTGGCAACGAAATACAACCGGAGTGTACACAAAATCATCCCTTGCAATAGGCAACAGCACATCAGTAATAAACAACGAAAATAATACAAAGCGCTCTGAATGAACTTACAGGAGAGAGACTTCGCTCAACTACTTATGTTCCTCAAATAGTCTGCAATATTCAGCTTAGTTATTACTGACTGATTCTCAGCTTTGTTCCTTGATTATTTATAGTTTTCGCAACAGCACAGAAGTTTACACAATATAACTCTTGTCCTAATTACGTTTTTGAATTATCGCATTTACGTCCATGAAAAGTATAGATAGACAGACAATGAAACTCTTACAGGGTTTGGTTCCAAGTTTGATATAGTCTGTGCGGGTTGAGGTTCGAACTCGCAACGTTCGGGTTCATAGCCGAGTAACATAACCACTAGACAAAAGAGTACTCTCTTCTCCGGGATTCACCACAAGTCTTACATCATAGATGCTAAACATATATATTCTTACGAATCTGTGATGCGGCTTCCCAGCATAGTTGGTTCCATAGGAGGTCCCAGAGCGTGGCGACAAACTTGGCGACCATTTGACGACGAATTTGGCGACTTTGGCTCTAAAATAGATTATACCCGAAACATCGAGAATTTTCCCGAACCGTCCAGTAGGAACCGAGATACGCTTCGAACGTTCCTGATTGGTTGAGAGGCTTCTAGCCCCGCCTCCTGTGACCTATAAAAGGAGCAGCCTGCAGCTGCCCGGTCGTCGTGAATTGAGTAGTTCGTGAACCAGATTGGATAGTCGTAGTCGGAAGCGACAGAGTCGAGAGTAGTCGGAATTGAAGATAAAGAACTGGCCTTCTAGGGATAAGCGGAGCAGCGACGGAGTGAAACTAGTGCTGAACTAAGCTGTGCGCTACTGTCTGCAGTAGAGTCTTGTTGTATGCTGCACGTCTCGGCTGAAGATAATCGTCTTCTATGCTGTATATAGTTGTCGTTTTTGTGCTGTCGTGTGTGTCTTCGTGTAAATAAACGTCGTTGTTTTATTTTCTACTGCCGCCTACTTATTGAGTGTTCTCCACACCATATAACTCCCACTATCCAAACGAACCCGGGAAATTTCGTAACAATATAAAGTGTGTTTTTAATTTTTTTTTATCAGGCTCTTTAGGTTTCGTAGTATCGCATTCTTTTTTACTCTGACAATAGGGCTTCTTCTTAATAGAATTCGACCCAAATCTCATAAATATCTATATTTAAAGACTATAAACCACAATTTCATCGTTCGAACTCAAAACGTTTTTAGTTATCGAGTTCGCAAACAGAACGACGGAAGGGAAGGCATCATTCCAAAAATGCGCTTATTGCATTCAAGAAGGTTCGAAATATGGAGATTCCTAAAAATTTCGAATTCGAATTGTTTATCGATATCAATACTATTTCTTTAAATATTTCCTTTATGAGAAAGTTTAAAAAAAAAACTATTAACAGTTTGAATAAACCGGAAGAGTACTCCAAAAATCCAGCTCACAAATGCCTCTTCAACATTCGTAACAAAAGATATTACCCCAAACAAAGCAATATACAATCCGTCAATAATCCCATACCTTTAACACTTTCAACACTTTTGAAAAAATTGTTTATCATTATTCTTGCATGTTTTGAAGCTTTGGCAACGAATACCAATAAACAACCTCCTAAAACTCAGCGCAGACGATATGCTAAAAGAATAAAAATCCACGGCAGAAAAAAGAAAGAATAATAAAGTAGTTCTCTCAACTCAGCCTCGGTGAGAACGCATTAAATCTAGACTTTAATAATTTATCACTAGGAGTGTATGCGGTGAAGAAAAATTTTAATAAAAGATGACGGATGGATGACTCATCGCTGTTCATTAGATATTTAGTAGGATAAAAGGAATAGATTAAAAAAAAGCGCCTAGATGATTCAATCATCATTTTAAACTATTTTCGGTGTCCTACATAGAAAGAGAGTGTGAAATGAATGGTGTGAGACTTATTGTTTGATTCTTATAAAAATAAAGAAAAGAAATGAGGCTAGAAATCCGCAGGTAATATTTAAGAAATATATTCAATACACGTTCGCCTGAATACTTCGAAAATGGATTTAAATATTTTATGAGTGGTTGGAAACATAATTCTTAAAGGATGGTTACTTAACTACGCATTATTTTTCGTTCTTTTATATTCGTAAGATTCGCATTGCTTGAAAATGGATACTTTTATTTGAGTTTAAAATAAGAAAAGAACTTTTATTACTTTATTCTTTTGTCGGTAGAGTTTCGCCTTTTGAATACTAAGCAAAGGTTTATGAACATTTATGTTTATGAACATTATGAAAAGATGAAGTAGTATTTAATCTGAAACTGCATGAATTGTTTCAAATATAATAAGACTTTCACAAGTAAAAAATAATACGCTGGTTTAAAATGAAATAACGAAAGAATGAAAAAGAGTTATAAATTATAAATTCAAATGAAATAAAGACTTATGAGAGTTATAGAGAATTAAAACTTTTTAATATTTTCATGATTCTACTGCATCGTTTTGCCTTTATAAATCTTTATTGCGCCGCAAATATTTACACATAAGATTTGTCTATAAATTTATTTCAGCATATATATATATATTCATTTCTAGATTTTATTTATAATCTAAAATCAGATGGCACAATAATCGAATTTAAAATATAGGTTTTTCAAAAAAATTGTAATTTAAATATTCCTTAGGCTAGTTTTCATTTAAAAAAAAAGAAAAGCGAGAGCTATTGCAAAAAAATATAATAAAAACTGGAGAAAAATTAAAATGAAATTAACGATCGCAAATTTCAAGTTATCATGTGAGAACATTATTATTTTAAATAATTATTTGTCTTAATTAATGTAAGTCATTAACCAGTTTAAACCTGTTTCGAACAATCACGACGAGACTTATCTATTGGTCTCTCTCTCTCTCTCTCTGTATATATATATGTGCGTGTGTGTGTGTCAAACAAAGTTTTGGAGTTTTTAAAAGTAATGCAATACTGGTAAAAGCAGGTAAAAAAAACATATGCGATTAAAAGATGATAATGAAAATTGCCATTTATGCTTTATTCATTGCCTATGCAATTTCGAGCTTCAATATTCATTGCCTACGCGATTTCGAACTTCAAAACCCCCTAACCAAAACAAAATCATGTTCTCACATGATAATAATAAGTGACTTTAATATCTGATCGTTCTAATAACATTTTCTGAAATATAGCATTATATCTATTATTGAAAATCATATTTAGTTTATACCATATATGTCTATATAAAAATCACATTGTAGCAGTTGAATTACTCTTTACTTATCTTTTGCACAATAGATGGCGCTGCCTGATTAGTTACGCATCCCATAGTGCATTGCGAGTGTAATAAGAATGAGATGATATGCTGTTCTGTTAAGCTGCGAGCGTGAATGTGTTGTCTTTGTGTTTGTGTTTGTTTAGTGTGAAATCTGATCTTCAAAGATATATTCCCGAAAGAATACGTCCTGCTGCTTTCATGAAAGATCATAATAATTAACATTCCACCACATGTGTTCTGTATGAAATTTAAAATTATAAGGAAAAGCCATACATGTTTACTTAAGAAGAAGAATTACATATAACTGCTTTAATTATCTTAATATTTATGTATGAAAGTTTACATCCTTTTAAACTTTGAAATATTTTAATATTGCCTGAAATCATAAGAATAATACTACAGATAAAGTTTCTGAAATCTCATCCAAAAATGAGATAAAAATAGTATATTAAGAATGCCTAATATAAAATATTTATTTTAAAATCTTTTATTTATATCAATTTCATAATGTTCGAAAAATTTAAATTATTAAATTCCTTTAATTTTTGTTCTGCCGAAAACATTAATTGCTGCAAATAACAATGGAGTGAAAGAATAATAACTGAAAAAGGCGCAAGAAATATGATATTATTTGAACTAAGATTTAATATTTTTTTAAAAATTCAAAATTTTATAATTATGTAGTGACTGTTTTGCATTGCATTCAATTATTAACAAAGCGTTAAGCAGAATTACTTTCTAAAAAATGAGATTTAATTATAACTGCTTATCATTGGCAAAGCATGAATTTCAGTTCTAATAATTGTACATTATTTAATTTTAAACGATACATTGAAGCAACTTAAAAACCCAATTTGATTACAGATGAATTATTGAAGATCTTTTTACACTGAAACTATGTAAAATTCTATTATAATAAGTGTACAGTCGCAGAAATAAAAAAGGATCCACCTAGTGTTATTCTGTAATCATTCATCGCATAACCATAAAAATGAATCATTCGAAAAGAATGAATGTATTCTTAAAGAATTTTGAATTAAAAATTTCATAAGGGATCATTTATATAAATTTGAAACAAGGGAAAATTTCAAAATGTATGGCAACGCTCATTTGTTTCTTCAAAACTGCATCAATAGTTCATCCCAGAAACCAGATTTCATTCGTCTGGATCTATTATTGTCGAAATTATGCATCGAAGCAACAAATTTTTGACCTCCTAATGTTAAAATAAAATTTCGAATTTTCATTTATATCTTTAAAACCGATCGAGTTATTCATCTCAAATATTTTTGTTGTGAAAATAAAAGGTATTTTGCATATTTTGCACTCATATTTGCTGATAAAAATCATTTCTAAAATGCTCAAAAATCCAATTTGATCCAACATCCGATCACCATCTAATAGAGCCCATCGTAAAACCGTCTTTTATACTACAGAATTAATTGCACTCGAAAATGACAGATTCATAACAATATAAATTATAAAACATATAGAAATATTTTACACATTTTTTCAATTTTCAAACCTATATTTGAAAAATTGAAACTAAAAATACATAATAATGTTTCATATAGCACTTAATGAAACATTTTATTTCCATTACTTGAAGTACAATCATTGCAAAAAATGTCATTCTGTTTGAAATATGAATTAAAATTATAATATTATACTTGGGAAAGTCAAAAGTAAGGGGACTTCTGCAGTTTCTCTTTCAGCTGTGTTTGAAAACACAGCTAATATCCGTCGCTGAATTTGTGCAGTCAGCAGCACTTCTATGCAACGCTTCACTCTTTTTCTCGAGGCAGCCTTTGGAGTGTAACAGACGGTAAATATGGAAGCTCTATTGTCGATTAGATTGTTAGTTATATTCACGTCCCGTTTTAAAGCAACACAAGGGACATTTAGGACAGACCTCGTAATTTTGAATGGCAGTCAAATGACAAGGACGACATCTGAGCTGCCAACCCTTTCTTTAAAATTCCATACCACACTAGTGGAAGGACGTTTGGCCCCGACGGATTTAAAGCACACCAGACCCGCTTATACCACGATTCTTCGGTAGAATCGGGTCCTGAACTTGAAACCCTCCGCTTCCGAAGCCGATACCTTACCACCCGGCCCTCAATCTGCACCAAGGAGAAAAGGAGAGCAGTGATTGGCTTTTTGTTTGCGGAAGGTGTTAAAATTGCAGAAATTATTCACCGAATACAAGCACAGTATAGTGACATCTGTTATCGCGAAGCAAGATCTTCGAACGGATCAAGCTATTCAAGATTCTCTATTTGAAGAGTTCTCTATTCAAGAACTCTTCAAATAGAGAAAAACTTCTTTATGTTACGACAAAAGAACAAGCAGCCCATCAACATCAACCAGCGAGGACAACTTGATAGTTGTTGAGGGTACGATGATGGAAAACAGATGAATCAATACGTCGTGGTAAAGATAATGCTGCATCAAGATAACGCTAGGCACAGCGGAAGGCCGAAATAACAAAGGAATTGGGATTCGAAGTGGTGGAGCACCCGCTATATAGCCCAGATCTGGCTCCAAGCGATTTTCATATGTTTGGACAATTTAAGAAAGAATTAAGGGGAAGAAGATTTGCAAACAATGAAGAAGTGATTGATGCAATGGAAAATTGCTTACAGATTTAACAGAAAAACTTTTTTTTCCCACGGAACCAAGAAATTTGTGAAATGTTTGGGGGAAAAACGTTAAATATGGTTATGTAGAAAAATAATGCATATTTCAATTTTCTATCATTAGAATAAATGCACTTTTTACAAATGTCCCTTTACCTTTTGACTCTTCCTCGTAAATTTGTCTATAATAAGTATTGTCGTGCAGATGAAGTTAGCGTAGTTAAACCGTGTGTTAACTGAAGTCAAAGATGACACTCGCTTATATTATCTCGCGACTTCATTCAAGGAACTAAATTTTACATCTCTCTTTATCCGCAAGACGAAATTACGAGAATCTTCCAGATTTAGAAAGATATGGAAATTATAAAAAAATTCTAGAACAAACTAAAAGTAATGGAAAGTTTAATCAATAAAAAAAACAACGTTTGACTTGCCTGCAGTCACATACAAACTCACAAATTGTCGTTTTCAGTTCATAGCATTCTACCCCTCAACCATTCAGTCTGCGCGCTGTTAGTACAAGTAAAGTTACAATATGATATGTAAAATTACATCTAATTATTTCAATAAGCATTCTTTATATTCATGTTAAAGAATAAATTGCATCTGAAAAATTTTAAAGCATTCTAAATATAAAGCATTAATAAATTCAACTTCCTGGCTTTTGAAAATGCCAAATAATTTCACTAAAATAAATCTTTTTTAAATTCGATATATTCCAAGAATTAAATCATATTTTTTCCCCCATCAAAGCTCCGAGATTACTTTGTTGCTACTTTTTCCGAAAATTAATTTAATCGAAAAGAATCTCTTGTAAGCAAAGACAATCTATTCTGAATCTTAAAACTTAATATCTTAATTAATTCTTTCATATTTTAAATGTATATTCTTACAGAAAAATGATGTTACTTTAAGGAAAATGGATTAAAATCCATTTTACTAACATTTAAAAAGCATCAGTTCTCTAAATTTTAAATTCCATACATTACATTTTTCAATTTCAACTTTCTCCAAAGTACATAAGCATAAGATATACATGGCAAAAATTAATTTAATGATTTGACGGTGAAGATAAATTGTAATGAGATTGCAAATATTCAAATTCATTAGTGATAATAACCAATTAATTCATTTTGAAACTAAAAGGCTTCATATTTTAGTAGAAATCTAACGTCTATTCATTATTTCATTTCTCCAATCATTGAAGAAATTATTCATTTATTAAACTTAAGCTTTCATTTATCTAAATTTTATTCCATAAATGTTCTTGTAAATTTCATTTACTAATATTTGCAATGAGCTATGTGTATGAGTATTATTTGACTTTCTCATTTTTACTTTCTCTTATACGAAATGTATACAAAAGAAAAATTGTAATCGTGAAAAAAATTCGAACTCGAACTTTTGACAAATCTCCACGTTTAAATATCCCTGTGTTAAAAAAAAAAAAAAAAACATTTTTGGAAGATGTCTCTCTGACTGTCCGCGACAAAAATAACGGAAAAACACTTTGAGCTGGATGGTTGAAATTCGGTATGTAGTCTTTACATGAAATTTGCAGATTTCGATCAAATTCTGAATAAAATCCGCTCAGAGGAAGTCCGTCTGTCCGGCTGCTCGAATATAAGCTAACACGACAACTGCAAAACGAGGTTGGTTGGTTGGTTGTTTGGATTTTTTTGGCGCAAGAGCCATTTTTGGCCAAGCTGCGCCAAGCACATGGTATGAAATGCTACTAGATTAAAAAAAACCAAACATCATAAAGTCTAATATAAAGTAAAATACGCAAATTCGGATGATATAAAATGCTTTCAAAGAGTAAAAATTCCAAATGAAAGTTTGAGAAAAGATTTTCACATAAAAATTGTTGAAAAAAATTTAATAAATAAAAGACAATAAATCAACAAAAAGAAGTGTTAAATGTGAATATAAAATCCAACGGTTCTTAAAAATTTTAAAAGGTTTGGGTGATGTTTTTCACCCACCAATTCCTGTAGGGTTAATGATAATGACTTAAAATAGTGTAATCGATACGAGTTAAAACATGGGCATTCAATTAAAATGTGCTTGATAGTAAAATCAGCTTGACATGTTTGGCACACTGGCACCCTTTCACCAAGAATGAGATGCTTGTGCGTGAAGCGAGTATGTCCTATACGGAGGCGGGTCAATTTGACATCTTCCTCTCGTATAGGTAGAACGGGCCATAATCCAATGTTGGGTTTCACGTCATGCAATTTATTATGGGTCTGCAAATCCCATTGGTTTTGCCAAATTATAAAAATATGACTATTGAAGGACTTCGACTATTGAAGGCAAAACGAGGAGAGCTATGTAGATAACATTTAACATCTGTAGCGTAGATTCTTATTAAGTTTTGGGCCAATTCCATGAAGGAACTGACCGTCTGTCCGTTTGTACTTTCAGAAATATGTAAACGCAATAACTGGAAAACGCAATGATTTAATTGTATGAAATTCGGTACGGGATTTCGTGACTACAACATCAATGTTTTTCATGTCAAATTTTGGATTCAATCGGTTGAGAAAAACGCGTATAAAACACAAAAATCAATTTTTGGATACTATTTACTTCATGCCAAGGATTAATCGCCAAAGAAAAACTCGCAACGGTTTACACTACAGATTCAGTCAAAATGTTAAATTCATGCCAAAAGTTAACATTTTATAACTATTTTACATCAATACCATGTAAGTCGGTCTCTGAGGTGACCACTTTATGGGAGAGTATGCGAGAAAGTTTTTGGGAGACCTCTTCCGCAGGTTTGGAATTATGTCTGTCGGTCTGTGAACATGATACTCACAAGCTCTTTGTATAAGACGAATGAAATTTATGGTCCCTACTCCAAATCTGAAGATTTTTATGAAATTTTGAATGGAATCTATTCAGAGAAAATTAGTTTGACCGATTTTCCGATTATAAGTAAAAACTATTTAAACGATAACATAAAGAGAGCTGCATGGATAAAATTTAGTAATCGTATTTAATATCTAAAATTTAGATAATATCAAATTTGGATCAAAATTCATCAGAAGGGTTGATTGTCTGTGGGTCTGTTCCTCCACAACTGCAGACAATGACTTAAATATACGAAATTTGATATGTAAACTTTTGGATACAATTGTAATTCTAAGTCAAATTTTGATTTTAATCGGTTGTGAAGAAAGATATCCAAAATATACAATCGGTATATATATATATATATATATACAGGGTGTTGCCGAATTCGACCGAATCACCATACAATATGGGGTCCTAAACGACATTTAGGGGGTGAAAATTGCAAAAACATAGGGAGTCGGAGAACTGTTGGAAACTGCCAAAAATTAATAAAAAAATAACAAAAAATATTTCAACTATGATTTTTTTTAAGTGAAAGCACATTCTTAGAGGCTATTGTTCATGTAACATGCCGATTTGATGAACCAGGGGGTAAATTATTGAAAATCAGAACTTAGTTTAGAAATCTTTTCCTCAAAAATAATAAAAATTTAAGAAAAATAAATTCCTTATATTGAAAATATAAGGAATTTTATACTCCTTAATTTGATATGAGTCTGTAGTGTGAAAATGGAAGAGGTTTTAAAAAATTCAAGAAAATCTAAAATGTTTGCCGGGAAACATTGTTGCAACACCGGCACCAATGTTTACAGAAGGTATTGCCAAATTCGAAAGGTAAATTTAGAAAAGTGATTGTAGGCATTAAGGTCATGAAAAATTATTATAAAACATAGGGTCGCAAGAGGCGTTTATTCTGTGAAAATCGCAAAATCAGGCATCGAAAGGACAATTAGTCTGACGAAGAGAATGGCCCTATGAATGCGAGGATTTGGAACAAGGTAGTCGAGAAGAAGAAGCTTTCTCGTATGTAAATTTCCCATGCGTTCGAGGAATATAAAGCAGCGATCATTGCAGAATTGATGGTTCGATGAGCATAAAAGCAGCTTGTATTCATTAAAGAGGAGTGCAGAATTGATAGTCGATAAGTTTCATTCGCAAACAATATATCAGATTTCACGAAAGATTCTTATCGCCTTGATGCCTGCTATCACTCCTTAGAATTTTTTGGTAGAATTTGGCAATACCTTCTGTAAACATTGGTACCGGTGTTGCAGCAATGTTTCCCGGCAAACATTTTAGATTTTCTTGAATTTTTTAAAACCTCCTCAATTTTTACACTACAGACATATATCAAATTAAGGAGTATAAAATTCCTTATATTTTCAATATAAGGAATTTATTTTTCTTAAATTTTTATTATTTTTGCAGATAAGGGTTCTAAACTACTTTTTGGTTTTCAATAATTTACGACCCCCTGGTTCATCAAAGCGGCATGTTACTTACATGAAAAATAACCTTGAAGAATGTGCTTTCACTTAAAAAAAACATAGTTGAAATATTTTTTGTTATTTTTTTTATTAATTTTTGGCAGTTTCCAACAGTTCTCCGACTCCCTATGTTTTTGCAATCTTCACCCCCTAAATGTCGTTTAGGACCCCATGTTGTATGGTGATTCTTTATCCTCTTGATGCTTACTATCACCCCTCTGAATGTGTCGGTCGAATTCGGCAACACCCTGTATATATATATATATATATATATATATATATATATATATATATATATATATATATATATATATATATGTAATGATATTTTAACTCTAATTTCAATTTAATTAATTTCTAAGATTTTATCTTAATTTAGCCCATAGTAAGTTCATTCTCTTATTTCGTGATACAATTCCACTGTCTCTACTTAATTAATTCAAGAGAAGCTTTGTTAAATTGTTGAATCAGCTAAAATCTAACTTTCCCACACTACGTGTGAAGAGATAACATACCGCTGATCAAGCAAATTCTTCTTTAAAATCTCCCTGTGTTTCCCCTACCTTCTCCACGCCTGTAATGAAAATCCCTATCGAAATCTCATTATACATTGGCACTGTGAAGAAATATTTTCCCTATCAAAATCTAAGGTTATGTAAGGTGAGGGATAATTTATTTCGGCCCTTCTTCCCCACTTCGGCTTTCGTACTGCGCTGCGCCGGATGTCTTGTCCGCGTCTCTGCTTGTAAATAATGATGCTTTCCCGATGGATATTAAAAAGAATTTAAAAATGTTAAAAGGTCTTTTCACTGCTGGTCACAACTGCATCCTGTTTCACAACAAATAATATTACATATTAAAAAGCCGACAGGATTCGAAAAGTATTACAAATAAAAATATGTGCCAAATAACAAATATGCAGGAGGAAATTTTGTAACTGAATGGGGTGTTAAATTATATTCATTGATTACTTGTTCTAAAAGTTTAGTCCAAGGAATTTTAGTAGGAGTACGAAAGCCGAAGTGGGGAAGAAGGGCCGAAATAAATTATCCCTTGCCTTATATAACCTTAGATTTTGATAGGGAAAATATTTCTTCACAGTGCTAATGTATTATGATATTTCGATAGGGATTTTCATTACACGGGTGGACAAGGTAGGGGAAACACAGGGAGATTTTAAAGAAGAATTTGCTTGATCAGCGGTATGTTATCTCTTCACACGTAGTGTGGGAAAGTTAGATTTTAGCTGATTCAACAATTTAACAAAGCTTCTCTTGAATTAATTTAGAGACAGTGGAATTGGATCACGAAATAAGAGAATGAACTTACTATGGGCTTAATTAAGATAAAATCTTAGAAATTAATTAAATTGAAATTAGAGTTAAAATATCATTACATATATATATATAAAACGCTAACGTATGTGACCCAGAAATTACTCTTATTACTTATTACGGAATGGCAGTAATGAAATCGATTAACTAAAGTTTCAGCAGAGTGTTTTATTCAGCGTTTTACAGCTGCACTTCATTCAGCTATTCCCTTATTAAATAAAATTATTATATTATATTATAAATGCCTCTCGCCGTGTCAAACCCTTTGTTCAGTCAAAAGATGTAAAAGAAATTAAGAAATGAACTTTAATCGGAAAGTTTAATAATCGAAAATGAAAAGAGACTAAGCCATCACCATGGAAACTCGCTATGACTGACCTACTAGAAATAGATGACTTCCAAAACTGTTAATTTCCCAAAAAGATTTTTGCATTATCTGAAAACTCAATATATAGGGTGTTCATTCATTATTGCCGGGGTTTCCGTACCTCATAACTCTCGAATAAAAATATTACGCAAAAACCGATTACGTATTCGTAAATTACAACTCAAAGAATTTTATTAATGATATTAAAGTGTAAAGCTTGCACAATTTGCACTTTGTAGGCATTCAGCTGAAGGCGATTATGTATTCGTAAATTACAACTCAAAGAATTTTACGTGGCAACAATGCGAAGAGGTGGACCAATCCCATGGCCTCCGAGATCACCAGATATAACACCGCTGGACTTCTTTCTATGAGTGTTTGTCAAGAACATTGTGTACAAGAACCCTGTACCCTCCCTTGATGAACTGAAGAGCAGAATTGTTACTGCGATCCAAAATGTTACTCCACAAATGCTGGATAACACTTGGAGGGAAATCGAATTTCGTCTCGATGTGTTACGAGCCACGAAGGGCAGCCATGTGCAAATTCATTTATCTTTTCAATATCATTAATAAAATTCTTTGAGTTGTAATTTACGAATACGTAATCGGTTTTTGCGTAATATTTTTTATTCGAAAGTTATGAGGTACGGAAACCCCGACAATAATTAATGAACACTATATATATAAATATATATATATGTATATTTCTTTGATGATATTAATTCCATTTCTATACAGTTTTTTTTTTTAGTTTTAATAAATGTTTAATTTTTGAATTTACGATACTTTTAATGTTAGGTTTGGTTTGAAAAAGTCTTTTTAAGAGTAACTCTCACTTTAGTTGCTTCTTTAATGTTATGAAGCTCAAACTCATTTAACAAAACATTGAATCGCGAATTAAGAAATTTCTTCTTTTTATCATTAATTCCCGAATAGGATCTTCGCTTCCGCTTATATTTCGTAATATATATACTTTTAATTTGTGCCTACAATAAACTGTTACAGAATGATTCAGTTAAAGTCCTATTTTTAAGTAGTATGAAATAAAGCAAATGCATATCCATAAATTTAATAATGAAATTTTAAAAAATGAATTCGATATTAATTGTTTAATAACCTAAAAAAAATCATCAATCTAGGTGTGTAAGCTGGTCGCCAATGGCGGCTAGTTTATTATTAATCCCGAATTATTAAAGTGAGTTTGTTTTGTTTTTTTAAACTATTGAATTTCTCTTTTAAAACATTAATAATAAAGAGATACTTCTTTTCACTCTGGTTGAATTACAATGTAGTTATACTTTCTAGTTAACTATTTGGCACAAATTTCTGGTGAAATGCATATCCTACCAGTGCTAATTTGTCGGTTTTAGAATGCTTTTTTTTGAGCATAATATAAGAAAACTTGTGAAAAATAATTTCAATTTTTCATCTATAATCATCTCTGGTCCTTCAAGAGACTTACCCTTCTACAAATGTAGCTCACATGGATCAAATTTCTATTATTTATTATGAAGCTGTGAAACATGTAGCTTGAGTAGATTTCTGATTGATAAAAAAAAATGAATGTATCCTTTAGATCCCACACGTTTAATATAATTTAAATCTATGTTTGGAACAAAAACTGAAGGAAAAAAACATATATATATACATATTTTTTTTTTAATTTTGAGCTCGGCTCACTGATAATTGTGTCCAAAGCAAATGCCCTGCCTGACTTACGCCATTTTACACATATGAAATGTAATAATAGATTTTCCAAAGTTAAAATTATTTAAAATTTGAAGTTCCCCACAATATCAGGGTAAGGTATTTTCAAGATTAAAATAATTACTTGTAGTTGCTTCGTTACACGAAAATAACAGTATTTATGTGGACAAATAAAATAAACAACGAAAATTTGTTTTACAATCAAATCTTTTTTAACTAGCACCAAGTATAACAAGGAAAATAAAATGTAAAAAAGTGGCTCACTAAATGAGTAATGTTTCGCAGAACGAAAGAATGGCTAGCAAACACCGTGACGTCACATGCTCCTATTCTCAAGATAAAGTAATTTCTTGCATTTGTTTCGTAAGTAAAAATAATAGTATTTACGTGACAAATAAAACAAGCAACGAAAATTTGTTTTTCAATCAAATTTTGCTTAACGAGCAAAAAAAAAAAAAAAAAAAGACCAAAAAGGGCTCGCTTAATGAGTAATATTTCGCAGAACGCTTACCGAGCAAAACAAAACAGAAAAAAGGGGTTCACTTAGTGAGCAATATTTTGCAGAACGAGTGATGACGAAACAACGTGACAGCACATGCTGGTATTTTCAAGATTAAAATAATTTCATGTTTTTGTTACGCAGAAATAATAGCATTTACATGAAAAATAAAATAAAAAACCAAAATTTGTTTTACAGACAAATATCGCTTAACGAGCATTTTGCATAACAAGCAAAACAAAGTATTAAAAAGTGACTTGTTTAGCGAGCGATGTTTCGCAGAACAAATGACGAGGTGACACAAGCATATTTACTGTTTTGTCTTGTGTCCGTCCGTGCTGAGTTCTTGTTTAAAGAAAACCCTTATATTTATAAGGAAAGCGTTTTGGTCGAATAACGCTATCGAATTCGATTCTGAAGTGTTTCACCAGATGCTTCTGGAGCCTTCATCGAAGAGATTGTGTCTCTGGCCAAAATTAGAGTTATAGCACAACGACATCGATGGACTGGATGATAAATATGGTCAAACATACCGAAGAACTCATGGAACTGCATTCTGTGTCACAGTGAAAAGCCAAGGAAGAGAATGAGCCAGGACAATAGGGAATCATAGATTCAACAATCTTCCAGTGTAATAAGGGCGATGATGAAGGCACGGGAAATGATTGCTTCTTGTTGAGAAGCATCCATTTAATAAGGCAGTAGCTATACTCTCAACTCATTCATTCAAAGATAATTTTGTGTTTTATTTTCGCCAAATCTGAAAGTTCTCCCCAAGACAAATGGCTTTTGACAAGTATCTTGTACAAAGTCATGGATTATAAATACTAAATTACATTATTGCCGGCGTCCTTGCATGGGGTAGCGCATCTTCCCCGTGATCTGGGCCTCCCGGGCTCGAATCCCAGTTCAGACATGGTTGTTCTTCATCTGTGTTCTATCTGTGAGGTGTGTGAATGTGTCCACCTGTGAAAAGGGGTTGTGTAAGTGATTGTGTGAGTTTCACCTTCATATGAGCTAGAAGTCAGACTTCTGCCCTTGGGTACTCAGGGGTCTTTACCTTCAGAAGCTACTCCAACCCCTTTCCGTGGTAACGCGGACACAACATCATCATTATTACAATTAAATTAGTTTGTTCGCTTTTTATTTATTTATTTTTCGAAATATAACTCATTTACCTATTTTATATAAATCCCCATGCAAAAAATTGCTTCACTTAAGGATGTTTCGCCTTACGAATAAGATTCGTAGAGAGTTATACTTACTACGCGAAGTTCCGCCCTATATGCAAGTCAGCTTTTAACGTTATGGCCACTTTTCTCTCGCTATGCTTCCCATCTTATTCATCATCAATTTGCTATAAAGAAGCGTAAACAATTTTACGAGAGTTTGCTCAGTTCAAACTTTTACATATGTAACTCGTATCGCTTGAGTTTGTCGATTCGGATTTCGATCTTTGATTTCATATTATTATTGCGAGGTTAAAGACTCGGGAAAAAATAGCATCTATATATCTGAAATGAATAACAATAAACATAAAATATGTTTTATGTGTCTTGTATGCAGATACTTTTTTTTATTTCTTCTTTTATTTTTATGTTTGTAAATGTAATCATATTCTTTTATACAAATCAATGATCGATTTTGCTAGTTGCTTTTTATTTTTCTTGCTCATAAATTGCATCGAATATGCTATGAATCTATAAGCTTGGAAGATATAAGATCGTATATTTTATTATTAAAAGTTTGCTTTTACCAGCATTATACGCAGTTGGTTGAACTGAACCAGCAGTTTGAAGTAGGGAAACAGTGTTAAACAAAATTACGATTTAAATTATTTTTTTCTCTCTTGAGGTGCATATTATAATAATAACGACTATTATTTGAGGCAAAAGAAAGAAAGAAAATACCATTGAATAAATAAGAAATGAAACTATCAATCCATAAATAAACAATGTGCAAAAACACCTATATAATTTTTCTGAATCTATATAATAAAATATAAAATATACATTGTATTTAGAGAGCGCTAATGCTGCTGCAACTAAAACACAAATGAACTTAACTTCGGGCCGGATTCATTTAATCTTTCTTTTTGATTCTTTGGCTGTTAACTTAATATTTATTTCTAATTTTAATTTGATTGAATAAATAACTTATTTTTAAGAAAGTTGTTAGAATTTTGTTTAAAAACCTTTTTGACAAAGGAAATGTAGACATTTTCTTTTATTTTCCATTTAATAAAAGCTCACTACTTGGATTTGTTTCTTCAAATTTCTGATTGTGATGGAATGAAGATCGTTATGATCCCTACAGTAGAAACAAGAGGACGTATGTTTTCTGGAACATTTCTTTTATGATCACATTTCACACAAAACAATCAAGAAAAGACAAGACATTTACGCCACAGCTCTTACAGAACAGTATCTCATCTCATCATGATAACAATCGCAATGCACTGTGGGATGCGTACCTCATCAGGCATCGCCATCTATTATCCAAAAGAGAAGATAGTGTAATGCAACTGCTACATGATTTAATGATTCTTTTTTATTTCGAATTATTTTAAAATAATATTTTTTATCCAAAAATATAATTGCTATTTTTATTACTAATTATGAATTATCATTTTTAAATTAATTTTTATACTTATTGCAGTTATTCTGCGTTATGCATCAGAAAATACTTTTTAATTTTTCGACTGTTTTAACCCTTTAAAGGGCCCTTTTTTTCTAGTCATATTATGTTAAAATATTTTTCGGCTTAAAATTAGAATAAGAAAAGGGATTCATTTAGCTTATTAGATACATTTAATTTGATTAATTAATTAATTTGGTTAATTAATAATTAAGTAACAAATCAAGACACATCATTTTGTCTGAGATAAAGAACTGAAGCATCTAAGTTTCTGACTTACTAAAAAAATGTGTCAGAACTTATTCCAACCTACATAATTTCATACATAGATTGATAAATTTGGTGGGAAGCATACTTCCCACGGCCCTAGAAAAGGTTAATGAACGGATTATCTAATTAATTCAGTTAGAAGAAAGGAATCCTCTAACGTTTACCATCAAAATGGTTTTTTTTTCTGCATAATTATTAAATAAATAAATTTATCTCTTTACTTAATCATATAAGTTTTTTTTTACACTTTTTAAAAACTACTCTATGGAACTCAAATAAGCCTACCTCAGCGGTTTTAATAATTCATAGAATATCATAGTCATATAATTACCATCATATCACAATATAAGTTCAATGTTTTGATGTGGAGGCACTCATTTTCGTCCAATAACAAATGTAATGTATTCAAAAACTAAATTGGCGTGTTGTCATCGCTATTTTCCTGAATGAGCTCCATTAAATCATTCATTTTGAGGAAAAACACAAAACAAAGCTTGAAAAGCAAATACAAAACGATTTTTTAAAATAGATAACGATGATACGAATTCGATCCTAAGAAAAATACAAAAATATTCTTTTTTCATGCAATGGAAAATGGAAACGATTAATATCGATTGGTTGAATCGATTAATATAGATTGATTGAATCGATTACTCGAGAACAAATGCCTTTGTTTATATTTTCTGCGAATATTTCTTTTGCATAAATAATGTTTTTTTTGTAGTTTGTAATTTTTTTTATTTCCTCTTTTGTGAATTTTTTTAGGAAAATCTATAATACTTGTTTAAAACATAATCCTTTCAACTTAATGAATCAAGTTTTCAAATCAAACGATAGAAAAATAAAACTTTTAAATATTAACCTGTTCACTGAGAACTTCTATTGAACAAAATATAATAGATGTGCTGCTAATAAAAGTGTGTATGCTTATAAGGTTTTCAATATCTTTTACGTAGATGAGCTTATTTCAACAAAAACAAACCATTTTTTAAACACATTTAATTAATGATTTTTTTCAGGTTTATGAAGATAGAATTATGCAATTATTTTTTACTTTCTCGAACACTTAGAACAGAGAAAATATCATAATCGTCAGAAAATTCGAACTCAACATTTTGAATTTTCTCCACTTTTCAAACCTCCCTGGGTTCGGAAAACACATTTTTGAAAAGTGTCCGACTGTCTGTGACAAAGATAATTCAAAAACGCTTTGAGCTAGACGGATGAAATTTGGTATTCGGTCTTTACACCATATAGGAGATATCTATCAAATTTTGAACAAATTTTATCCAGAGGAAATATGTCTGTTTTGTTTTTCAAATACGGGATAACTCCAAAACGAAAAGAGATAGACAGATGAAATTTGGTGCACATATTTGACATCTATAGCATCCACACCTATCAAATTTTGAGCCAATTCCAATAAGGGGGTTGACTGCCTGTCGATCTGTAATTTCGGAAATATGTAAATGCGATCATTCAAAATGCAGCGACATGAGTTTATATTTTTCACACAGTTTTTTGGAGTTTTAGTTTCAACTGGTATATGCTTTGCTTTCATATTTTAATGATGTATTTTGGTTTTATGAATAAATGGGTTTTTTTGTAGATTTGTTCAATTTGATTTTGTTCAATTTTGCTGTGGTCTTGCTAAGATCTTAAAAAATTTTGAAATAATATTTTGCTTGTTATGTGTAATTTATTGTCTTTGATTTGTGATACTAATTCTTATCACCAAAATCTCAATTTCTTGGGATTTTCGGGTGACAAGGGTTTAATATTTTTGGACACAAGTCAGCCCCTCATAGAAAAAATCCCTAGTTTGAATCCTTGCCTGAGGGTGACCCTCGAAAACGTCTTCAGGCGGAATTCAACTTTTCTTTCTTTTTAGATTCCTTTTTTGCATTTAAACTTAATATTTATTTCTAATTTGGTTAAGTTAAGTTCATATGTGTTTTATATGTAGCAGCGTTGGCGCTCTCTAAATGCAATGTATCTTTTATTATTTTGGTTCAGTAAATATGTATTTTTAATTAAAATTTCTAAATGATTACTTCTTTGATTGATTGTTTCTTTTTTAATTTTACTATCCTTTTTCAACAAATACTTTTCACTTATTCTTTTCATTATCTATGGCTTATTTTCGCTTCCTTCATTTTTCTTTTTCATATACGAAGTACTGAGAAAGTACAGTAATCGTCAAAAAATTCGACCTCGTGATTTAGAAGAATATCCACGTTTTAGAACTCAGTTCGAAAAACGCATTTTTGAAAAATATCTGTCTGTCTTTGTCAAAGATAACTCAAAAGCCTTTGAGCAAGACGGTTAAAATTTTGCATACGGTCTTCATATGAAATTTGCAGATTGCTGTCAAATTTCGAGTATTACCTCAGAAGAACTTTCTGGCTGTTCGAATAAACATAATACAAAACGGAGAGGTCTAGATAGATAAGATTCGGTGCACAGATTTAACATTTCTAGTGCATAGACCAGTCAAATTTTGTACCAACACCAACTACGCGTTGAATGTCTGTTGTTTCTGTCTGTAATTTCAGAAATATAAAAGCGATCATTCAAAAAACGGAATGTTTTAAATATTTCAAATTTGATATGGGATTTTTTTTTTTTTTTGACTAAAAGTGCAGTTTTGTGTCAAATTTTTGTCTCAATAGGTTGAAAAAAACATGTCTAAAGCAGAAATTCAATTTTCAGATACTTTTAACGGCATGCCAGCGATGAATAACCAAATAACTCGCCAAGGAATGTATGATTGTTTTAGTGAAATTTCTAAATTCACAGCGAAGGTTAATATAACTATTGTAGTGCTGTGCAGTGCTACGCATGCCTTTATTGCGAGAAAGTTTTGGGGACACCACTTCCTCTGATTTTTCTAGCGACTTCTCACGTTACAAATAAAAAAAATCAAACAAAGAAGATACACTGAAATTAGAGGATAAATTTAAAAAAAAACGATTAAGAAATAACAAAGATTCATTTCTACCCCTACTAATAATAAAGGTTCATGTGTGTACGTCTTTATACCCTGACATTCTTCAGACCAGAACCTATGATCCGAGCTAACAAACAAATTTACTTCTGAGTGTGGGTTTGTTTAGTTTAATTATATTAACGTCCCATTTTAAAGCAACACAAGGACAATTTTGGGACGGACCTCATAATTTTGAACCACGGTCAGAAGATGAAGACGATGTCTGTGCTAGCACTCCCTCTCCAGGCTTCCACACCACACCAGCGGAAGAACGTTTGGCCCTGATGGATTTACCATTTACTAGAACCACTTATGCGACGGTTCTGCGGTGAAAACGAGCCTCGAACATGAAACACCCCAGTTCCGAAGCCGAGACCTTACCACCAGACAACCTCTACCCGTAATATAGAATAGAGTATGCATCGTAGAAGCATTTTTCGATCAATTAAAGGAATCTGACATTCAAGTACAATTTTAGTTCACAAGATCACATACCAAATTTCATTTACTTAAATCTTCCCATTTATGAGTGATCGCGTTTAAATGCAATAAATATAGATTGACAGACCTTCAATTCCCCCGGTCGAATTTTATCTTTAGATTCTAAATTTGGCCCTGTGAATTTAGCGTACACTAGGCCGCTTATATCACAGTTCTTCAGTGAAATCGGATCTAGAACTTGAAGCCCTCCGATTCCGAGACCTTGCCATATGGCCACTGCGGCCCCTTCTGAGTGCAGGAATACATCCTACGAAGCATTTTGTTTGGATTTTTAATTAATTGAAAATTAAACGAAAATTTTCATTTTACCAGGATAATTTCCAAAAATATCTTAACATAAAAATGTTTCTAAAATCCTTTTAAAATTGAAAAAAATATCTTCCTATTGATGCCAATTTTTGTTACATAATTCTTTTTCTATTTTTTATTATTTTCATAAAATATTTTAAGTATATTTTGCTACAATATATTTCATATAAAATCTGCACTATTATGTTACGAGTGGATGACAAAAATTAGCTTTTATAAAAATGTTGTCATCACGTTGACGAAAATTCAAATTAAAAGATTAAATAAACTCTTACTAGAAATTTTTCTTATTTAATAAATAATCAATATATTTAAAAAAAAAGGTTCATTTTGATGAGTTTTGTTTTGTACTGAATGGAAAGAGGTCAATGGTAGCGGCATTATCGTTTCAATATGGCTTTACCACAGGAAATGTCGAAATTTTGCCGATGTGTCACACTGGAACGGTGTAAATTATGGACTGCTCACAATTGAAATCTTCAATACTGACAATTTATGAAAAGCCGCCTTGATTTACGGCGACAGGTGATGTTTAATTAAAGCCAAAATCTGTCCAACCATGCGGAAGTTCTCGTGGCGTTGAACTAATGCATTTTAAAAGTTCTAGTAATGAAAAAAAGATATATCGTGTAACTATGAAATCATCGAGAACTTTTTCGCGTATTTTCTAATAAAAGTGATTTTCTCCTCCATTCGCTTAAAATTGTGGAACTCTAACAAGATCATAAACGCCGCAAATGCTCAAAACGTTTTTTAGTCCCACATGAGAGTTTTCTGCTTTTCGATATTTGCTTTTAAATTGGTTCGAAACAAAATTCCGCCAACATAATCTTATAAATAAGATTACATATTAAATTTCATTTATTTATTGAAATCATTGCGTTTTTAAATTATCATGTTTGTACGCATGCGCTAACCGACAAAAACCTTTGACAGATATGATTCAAAACGATTTAAAAAAAAAAACCTTCATTTTGGATTCTAAATTAGTTATCTTAATCCTACCCGTTCAACTATTTATGGTTTTTGATTATTATATTTACATGTGCCTTGGGGTAGAGCGTCTTCAAAGTGATCTGGATTTCCCCGGGTTCAAGTACTTGTCCAGTTTACTGACAAATTATCGTTAAACTGGACACACATCAAAGCACCCCAGGAAACCGCCAGAGCTGGTCAAGGGGGGGGGGAGCGTGCTTCGTCTACAGACAGACATGTCGTAGCCACGCTGCTTGAGGTGTGTGAAAGTGCACCCCTGTAAAATGGGGTTGTGCAAGCGAGTGTATGTGTGTCATCTTCATATGAGCTAGAAGTCAGACTCCTGCCCTCGGGTGCTCAGGGGTCTTTACCCTCAAAAGCTACCGCACAAACTCGGCTTAAATCTCTGGCTTCGTCTGTGGGCTTTTCTATGACAAATTCCCTAAGTAGCAACAAGATGTGCTAAAAGAGCTAGACCGACAGTCTTCCTGAAAATGGACTACATTCAAAATTTAATAGAAATCTACAAATTTCTATTAATCTACAATTCTATTAATTAATTAATCACGATAACTAAATCTGTAATTATTAATCTATAATTAGAAATCTATTCCAATGAATCTGCAAATTCTATTATCCTAACTCAAAGAATTTTTGAGTTATCGTAATTAAAAACTGATATACTATAATTCCAAAAATGTGTATTTCGGACTGTGAGATCGGGTTTAGATTCGTCAAAATATCGTCTTCTTCTTCTTCTTCTTTTTTTTTTTTTTTTTTTTTAGTAGTATACGATATTTTCACTTTTTGTTCTTCATATACGAGAAGAAGAAATGTGAACCATTTTATCTATATCAAGGAAGAGTATTCACAGTGATGGTGATGTCTTGCCCAAGTAACCACGGAAAAGAGATGCAGTAGCTTCTGAAGGTGAAGATCCCTGAATACCCGAGGGCAGAAGTCTCACTTCTAGCTCAAATGACGATGACACTCACTTGCACAACCCCGTTTTACATGGGGGCCCATTCACACATCTCATAGATAGAACTCAAGGGAAGAACAACCGTGCCCGAACCAGGACTCGAACCCGAGACGCCCAGATCACGGGGAACCTACCTGCAATTTTTAACATCCTACTGTATTTTATATACTTTATTATATTGTTACGAAATTTCCTGGGTTCGTTTGGATAGTGGAAGTTATATGGTGTGGAGAACGCTCAATCAGAAGGCGGCAGTACAAAAAAAAAAAAAAAAAAAAAAAAAAAAAAACGACGTTTATTTACACGAAGACACACAGGACAGCACAAGGACGACAACTATATACAGCATAGAAGACGATTATCTTCAGCCGAGACGTGCAGCATACAACAGCATACAACCAGACTACTGCAGACAGTAGCGCACAGCTTAGTTCAGAACTAGCTTCACTCCGTCGCTTCTTTGCTAATCTCTGGAAGACTCCTTCTTCATCGTCGCTTCCGACTACGACTACTCTGGCAGCTGCGGCTGCCTCCTTTTATAGGTCTCAGGAGGCGGGGCTAGAAGCCTCTCAACCAATCAGGAACGTTCGAGGCGTATATCGGTTCCTACTGGATGGAACGGGAAAATTCTCGATGTTTCGGGTATATTCTATTTTGGCGCCAAAGTCGCCAAATGGCCGCCAAGTTTGTCGTCAAGCTCTGCGACCTCCTATGGAACCAACTATGCTGTGAAGCCGCATCACAGATTCGTAACAATATTTTATATACTTTACTGTATTTTATATAATTTGTATATTTTATGGAGAAAGAATTCTTTAAATATGTTTTTTTGCAGATTTTTCGAAAAATTTTATAACAAAAAAGTAAAAGCATTTTTTTCCATTCATTTTGATATTATCATCATAAATTAAAAGAAATTTGCCAACTTATTTCCGTCAAATTTTGTTACATACAAAAAAAAAAAACTGTTCGGCCCCATGTACCTGACATTATCAAAATTCATTACATTTTTATTTTAAACAATTAAATTCTTGACACTGTTTAGCTGCTGAGAACCAAGAAAAATCGTTACTTTCAAGGCTTATAATTTTTCTTCTACTTTATACTCACGGGCACTGTTTAAATAACCTTAAAATTATAGTTGCAGAGGTCTGGAGTGGTGTTATGTTTATTTCAAACATAAGAAAGTAAGAAAAGAAACTGTTTATTCCTTATAATGTTTCAATGTTGCTTTATATTTTAATGGTGCGATAATTTTTATTAGCTGTCACCGTATCTGCAAACAGCTTCGTGTGATATGCGTGATGCAATGCACGCGATACAAAAACTGTCCAGAATGCTCTACAGCTAGAGCTAACAATGTAGTTACTTCTTGAGTGGTAAATGGCCACTAAAAAAGAACTTTTCAAAATTTTATCAACATTTTAATTACATTTTGAAGAAAAATCCATTAAATGTTTTACGTTTTCCTCAATAACTTCAGAGCATATTATCACAAGAAAAATTGATTCTTACTCATTTTTTACTCATTTGGATTTCATTAAATATACCCTTTAGCGGTACCAGTGATCTTCAGAGAACACCGTTGCACCTAGAATTACCGAACAGGCAATGTGATTATATCTGGGATTGTAGATGATCAAAAAAGAAAGACCTTTACAAAATTTTAATTAGATATTGATTATAAATCAACCGAAATTTTTGTGTTTCCCTGAATAACTTCTGAACATATTATCAAACAAGAATCAATCTTTTTTTTTCTTCTTCCTATTTCATAAAGTAAACTTTTCAATCATATCAGTTTTATTTTCGTATATGCCGGCGTCCTGGCATAGGGGTAGCGCGTCTTCCCCGTGATCTGGGCGTCCCGGGTTCGAGTCCCGGTTTGGGCATGGTTGTTCTATCTGTGAGATGTGTGAATGTGCCCTCCTGTAAAAAGGGGTTGTGCAAGCGAATGAATGATGCGTGAGTGGCAAAGTCGTACTCTTGGCCCTAGTTGGCGCTGCTATAAAAAATAAGAGACGTTCCCCCTCAGGCTTAAATCGCTGTCTTCGTAACAGCGGGCTTGTCAGTGGCAAGTGCCATAAGAAACAAACAAACAATTTTCGTATATTTTTTCCCTCTAATTTAAATGTATTTTAAATACTTTTATGTAAATTTTATAATAATAATACTTGACACTTTCTACTTCCTCGATTTTGCTCAAGCATTTTGCTATAACATATTATTATTTAAAAATAAAACAAAGATAGACTAATTAATCCTAATTCATTATAATGCTACAGTATTTCGGACTTCAGATTCGAAGCTCCTTTAAATGTTTCATTCACTCCTTTTAAATTTTGTACATTTATTTTATTGACAGAAATATGACTAGTTGAAGAATGTTAAGACTTCTGAAAGTTTTTTTTTTATAAAATTAAATTTTTCGTAAAAAATTGAAATATTTTTATACCAATTAATTCACCTCAAATAATATCTACTGGATTCGAATGTATTTTATTCCATATTGAATGCAGAAAAGGTTAAAAAAGAGAGAGAGAAAGCCTTGTCAGAGACACATTTTTAGTATTTTTGTTCGTTTATTTTTATTATTCAGACATTTACCGTCTGATCCATCCAGTGAAATAATTTATTGCATACAGAATAAACTGAGATAAAGGAATTGGCATATCCATCATTTATGTTTATTTGAGAGAAACATAGTAATAAAACAAATCAACTCAGAAGCAACAAGATTTCAAAGACACGATTCAATAAATAAACTAGCAGGAGTATTCTCCCGAAAACTTTCTCGCGATAAAATTGTAATCCCGAGAACACCTTGCATAGCAATGACGTACAACATTTACGAAATATGAACCTTTCTCGCGAATTTAGCATTTTTACTAAATCTACCATGTCATCTTTGGCGAGCATTTTGGCGATGAATCCCTGGCATGCGGTTAGTATCCGAAAATCGAATTTGTGTTTTAGATCTGTTTCCCCTTCACCGGATCGAAACAAAAATTTGACTCAAAAACTACTCTGAGAGTCACAAAATCACTAAGAAATTTGATATATACAAATCATTGCGTCTTTGAGTTATCATGTTTATATATTTCTGAAAATACAGACAGACAGACGGTGAGTCCCTTGTTGGAATTGGTTCAAAATTTGAAAAGTGTATAGGCTGCTGAAAATGCTGAGGATTGAGGTTTATCTATCTAGCTCTCTTTGGTTTGTATTTATCGTGTTAATTTATATTCGGACAGGCGGACAGACACAATCATTCAACCATCACGATTGATCTGTGCAACACTTTCTTGCATACATTCTAATAAAGGTGTAATTCGACAGAAGGCCTTGCTTGACTTTGGTGTACAGTAATAACAAAACATTAACCTTTGGTGTGACTTTAGCATTTTTACTGATTCTATCGTGTCATTCTTGGCGAGTTATTTGGCGAGATTAACCAAGGTATGTGATATATAATCGTATTTGTGTATCGTTTTTTTTTCGCAACCGATCGAAACAAAAATTTGTTTCAAAACTACACTTGTGTCACAAAATCTTATACCAAATTTGATGTATTTAAATAATTCAGTTTTTGTGTTCTCGCCTTTACATATTTCTAAAAGTACAGACCGACAGACAGTAAAACCTTGTTAGATTTAAATCAAAATTCAATGAGTATTCCTACTTTAGATGTTAATTCTTCATAAAAAAAAAAATTGTATCCATCTAGCTCTCGTTGTTTTGTAGTTGTCGTGTTAACTTATTTTCGAACAGCCGGACAGACAGACTTCCTCTGAACGTATTTGGCTCATAATCTGAAAGAAATCTACAAATTTGGTATAAAGACCGCACACCAAATTTCATCTGTCAAACTCAAGGCGTTTTTCAGTTATCTTTGTCGCAGACAGAACAGACATTTTCCGAAAATTGGGTTTTTAGAAGTCATGGGGATTTGAAACGTGGAGATTTATCAAAATCTCAAGTTCGAATTTTTTGACGATTACTATACTTTATCTATACGTTGTATACGAGAAAGCAAAAAATAAATAAATAAATAATAATAAATAAAATTTAAAAAAAAGGACTAAGCATATTAAAACCTTTTAAAGTCCCTTATTTGGAAAGATAATTCACAATTTCGTTTATCTGGCCTGATTGAAAATTTTACTAAATGTAATTCAATGTCTCTGATTGTCCCAAATTTTACCTAATGGCAAAAATCTTATATTTAAGAAGACTATTTAATATATTTTAAAAGATTTGGTTTTAAAGAAATAAAATAATTATTGATCTCAAGCAAAAAAAAAAAAGAAAAAAAAGTCAATTTGGAATTCTCTTTTCCAACTTTCGCTATTCATTTAAAGTAGCCAATTCCAGAAGATCAAATTTTAGAGTTCATCCCAATTTTAACTTAAATTTTCTAACAATCCCAATTTTTTTCTAATTAAATTATCAATATTAAAAAAAAATACTTTGAATTTTAACGAAATAGTTTCAGCATAATTCTTTTACAGAATTTTTTTCTCAATAAAGATCTGGGTCACTGTAATGTAACCTTTAACGATAAGGATCATGCAAATTCTAACAACTTAAAGTGAAGAATTTCAGTTAAATAGACATTCGAAAAAATCCCAATTTCGAATTCTTTGATCGAAATTCACAAAATGTCCCAAATTTGAATTAAACATCCTTGTTTGTCCCGATTTTCATTAGTAGTAAATATTTCATGCAAAAAAAAAAAAAAAAAAAAAAAAATCTTAATTTTAAAACCAATGAGAGTAATTTCTCCAAAACTTTTTCGTTTATATTTTGTAATAATAGATCTGTTCCCGTGCCACCCGCACTTCATAACGGATTTTGGGCAAAGGGATGAATTCAACCAACGCTCCGATTTTTATTTTCAGTGTCCCATGCAGCGTTGTAGTATAATAAAGGAAACCGGAACTTGTGAATTAAATGCATGGCATTGGCGAACAATCGTTCACTCTTTTAGCGTGCATATGGTACTTTTTCTGAATCTAACGTGTGATTGTGGTTTTTTAAACCAAATCGTTGATGCGGTTAATATATAATTATCTGAAAACCATAAGTGTTTTGGTTCCTTTTTTCCCCCAACTCATTTGACAGGGAACTTTGTCGTCAAAAATCAAATGTCATTTGTTTAAGTCATTGTGATTTCGAATGTATAGACAGATAGATGGCAATTCTTTGAGAGATTTAATTCCAAATTTATTTCATCGGAATTCATATTTATTGACTGAATCTATGAACAGAATTTTATATCTGTATAGTTCTTCACGTTTGTAGTTACCGTGTTTTATTGTGGGAGAATAGCCGGATAGACCGACTCCCTGTGAATAGATTTCGTTTGAAATTTCATAGAATCTGATTTAGTTTAGTTTAGTTATATTAAAGTCCCGTTCTAAAGCAACACTAAGGCTGTTTTGGGACGGACCTCGTCATTTTAAACCGCGGTCAGATGGCGAGGACGACACCTAAGCTGGCACCCCCCTCTCCACAACACATCACACCAGCGGGAGGACGTTTGGCCCTGATGGATTTAGTGTGCAACAGCCCCCTTACAAGACGATTCTTCGGGGAGAATTAGGTCTTGAACCTGAAATCCTACAGTTCACGAGCCGAGACTTTACCAACAACTAGGCAACCGCGATCCCATAGAAATCTGGAAATTTGGTGTTCCCCATATACCCAATTTCATCCTGCTAGCTTAAAGCATTTTTAATGAATGTGTTGTTGTTGCTACTTATGGCACTATACGAGCCCGCTGATGAATTGTCAGCGATTTAAGCCGAATGCGTAATAGCTTCTGAAGGCCACGGCCTGTTAGCACAGAAGTCTGTCTTCTATGTCGTATGAAGATGACACACGCATTCTTTTGCACAAGCCCTTTTTACACGGGGAGGGGGGGGGTCTTTCACACACATTACAGATAGAACACAGGGTAGAGAGTCACCAGGACTCGAACGTGGGACGCCCAGATCACGGGGAAGACCCCCTAAGCCAGGTCGCCGGCTAATTAATGTAATCACAGGAAGAAGAAAAAAAAATGTGTTTTTCGGACTGAAGCGTGAAAGTTTATTGAAATCCCGTGTTTGAAACTTTTTGAAAATTAAAATATTTTTTTCTTTATATAACTTCATGTACGAGAAAAAATTAACATTGTATATTCCCCTATCCTAGCCTAAGCTTTATAAAGTGTACAGTTATCGTAATTTATGTGGATTAATCAGCGTGAAAGCAAAATAATTGTAGCAAATATGTCTGATATCCTATTTTATATTTTCCATTTTTTTTTTTTTTTTGAAAATGTTAATAATGATATGTTTTATTCTTTTGGAATGTAATACATTTTATTAATTTTTATATATTAATATATATATTTTAGAATTTTTGCAATGTTTTCCTATTTCTCCGCTTTAACCACGAACTCGAATTGAAGTTTTAAAAATTTGGTAATTCGAACTGCAATTGCATTTTATTCAAGAGCCCTTTACGAGAGTTAAAGTTAATTATGAGATCAAATTAACTGGCCGAATAGAGGAAAAAAATAGGGAAAATGTCCAAAGAGACTTTAACTCATGAAACCAATGAGTTCTTTTCCACAAACGACTTTTTTTAAAAGAAATGAAAAAAAAAACAAAAAAAACAGCCTTTTTATTCAATATTTTTTTTTCTCTTACATTTCTTAAAATTCTAAATCCTAACCCGAACGGGCATCCATCATAACTTTTAAACTTATAAGCCATAATTACAGGGTGGTTATAATTAAACTTCCCCTATAAACAGCCTCCTACAACGCAAACGGGCGAACGGATGGCAAACGAAATTTGGTATATAGACAATACACGAGATGCGCTCATGGGATTTCGAAACAAAACAGTCAAGGGATTCATTAAAAAATACAAATCCTCCTATCCTAAACAAGAGCTTTAAGGAAGCAGTAAGTAAAATCTTATTTTTCATAATCAACAACTGTTTAAGAGATACATAAATATAATAATTGCACGAGTAAGGAAGTCTTAAAAATATTCCATACTTCCATTCAATCAGCGCCTTCTATATTTCATCAAGACCGAAAATAAACCCTCTGGAGTTTCTTAGACAAAGCAAATCTCCGGGAAGCCCTTTTTCCATCAAAACTTTCAAAACTTAAAATTGTTAATCGATTTTTATTTAACCTTTCTGTTAGTAGTTTTAAGTAGAAAATTTTGACATACTGAAATAGCAAAAAAATTAGTTGAAACTAACTCACTTCCTAAAATGCCCGTTTCAAAATATCGCGTATTCGCATATTACAAAAAAAAAAAAAAAAAAAAAAAAATGAAATTTAAAAATAAATCTTAGCAAACTAATTAACAAAATTGGCAAACTTTTTTTAACACAGTCAAAATAATATTTAAAATAAGATCGGACTTTTTTTAAAAAAATTATAAAGCACCATAAATTTGTTTAGAATTATAAAATAACAGAATATAAAATATGCAGAAGTAGCTAATTAAAAATGTCCTAGCAGGATGTTCCAAAATTAATTTAAACGGTAC
Source organism: Argiope bruennichi (assembly GCF_947563725.1). Taxonomy (NCBI): domain Eukaryota; kingdom Metazoa; phylum Arthropoda; class Arachnida; order Araneae; family Araneidae; genus Argiope; species Argiope bruennichi. The sequence continues at coordinate 8,900,323 of NC_079157.1, forward strand.
TTGATTTTAATTTGAATAAGTTCGATCGGACGGTCTTTACAATTAAATGAAATTAGAATATTAAAAAATTCTCAAAATACCGAAAACAAAATTTTTTTTGAGGACTCGGGACCCTAAAATAATTGCTAATTTAATAACTCAATTCTGCGATTCTTAAAAAACTTTCTTCATTTAGAAAGGCACAGACAGCCCATTCCATTCATAACTATTGTCTTTAATTCATAAGCGTAAATAAAATTACTACAAACTGTTTAAATATTTGCAATTAAGTCAAACACATCTCAGACGCCTACCTTTCCACTGCATAACCCTATAGGTTCAAAAACGACCGCCCTAAATATAAATAAGTATACGTATAGAAGGAAAAAAAAAACTGAACTGCTGCAACTAGACACCCCGCGGAGAAAATGGGTCCGCCCAAAACTCACGAACGCATCCTAGAGCCAAAACGAGATGAAGACCCCCGCGTTCGCAGCGCCCTCTACCGTCCCGGTCGATTCCGCCGCTGCCTGCAACCCGAAACGAGATGATACTACAAAATCGGACTTAGTCAAAATATGCAGTGTCTTCTTCCCTGTATTGCGCGACAACCCCAACCTTGACTGGCATTCGACTGGAAATGCTGCTGCAACTCCACTACAGGCACTGCTCGACTGAAAGGGGACTCGAACACCCCTGTGGGGCGGTTACGGAGCGGAATCGTTTGGTTCAGCAGCGAGTGCATAAGGTGTGCAAAGTGACAACTGGGTAATGGGAGACAAGTTTGACAAGTCGGAGCGAAAGTTGTTGCAAGAAGAGCGTGGCAGCTGTTTTCCCATCAACTTTTCTGCTTGTCCTTGATTGGTTGTTTGTGTTTTTTTGCCTCGATTTCATTGGGCCACTCTCGAGAAACTAGTTTCCGGAAGCACTGGAATGTGTATTAAATTAATTGTTGCCACCAGTGAGGAGAAATAATTTATATCTCGTAATTGGCAGACGATTTCTGGTTTTATAGAATAGGAAAAGAAAAAGTAATTTAATGGAAATAATATTTTAAAAAAGATAGTAAAAATAATCAACCATACATAACAAGAAAAAAAATAAATACACTTTTTTTTTGGTTATCGGCACAAATGTTTAAAACTTAAGAACAAGCAATAAATAATAAAATAAACTTTATCTTATATGAAAATTGTATTGATTCCAATACGAACATAAACGACAAAAAAAATATTTTGACAAATTATTAAGAAATAAAATAGTTCGACAAACTGAAACAAACAGAATTTCAATATATTCTTGAAAATTTTCTGTTGAAGAATTTTAATTAATTTGACACTTGAAATAAAGGACGAAAGAATACAGGGAAATACCCATCTTATATGTTCAAGATTTAAGATCAAGATTTAAGGAAATTTTCAAGTATATCAACAGTATAAATGGTAAGTATTTTTTTTTTATCATTATTATTTTCATTTGAAAGATACATTTGCTGTGCTAATCAAATAGAACTAGAATTTTAATTTGAAAACGATTTTTTTTTTTTAATAAAGCCTTAAAGTTATATTCAGTTTTAGTTTCAGAACTTTTTTACCAGTGAAAATAATTATGTTGTGAAAGAAATAGCTTATATAAATGCATTGTATCAATTGAATATGACAAAATTATTTTATTAGATTATCAATGTTTTAATTACAAAAGAAATTTTATATCAATTAATTTTAAAACAATTCATCCATTATTTATTGCCTGTTTAATATCGTCTGACTCCGTAATAAGATCTTTCATAGGTCTGTATACGTCTTCAATTATAAATTAATTGTGTTGCGGTATTAGAAGCACCTTTATTAATTGTTAAACATTTTAAGCAATTAGAGTTTGTTATTTATTTATAAAAAGGAAAAAAAAGCATTTCTGCCTATTTTTTTTTTTTTTTTTTTCCTAAATTATTCGATTTCATTTGTACGGACGATTATTTTAACTTTCATTCTTAGCGTTTATTGCAATTAACAAAAATGAATTGCGTTTTATATGATTAAAATCACATCACACCTTAGCAATGCGTCTTGTCTAAAATAAATTTTATATAATTGCTGTTTTTTTGTTTTTTGCTTTTTTGTTGTTAGACCTTTTTTAAAGGAAATGAATTATTATTTGTATGAGTAAATAGACTTTATATTAAGACTGCACGTCTCGTTTACGTCAAACCTATTTATGCATTCTGATTTTTTTTATTGGACCACGATAAATTCACGTTTGCATTCGTGTTTATGCATATAAAATACATTAATCTTAAGGAAAACTTCAATAATTGACTTCTGCTGCATGTTAATGAAAAATTTTGCGATATATCAAAGGTGTTTAGGTAAAGTTTCATGTGAATAGAATTTTTATATCATTATCTCTTAGTTTTTAAATAATAAATACCTTTGTCATCTATTTTTTTTAATTTTAAAATAAGGAAGAAAAAATAGCCTTTGCGAATATTTTCATGTTTAGAAAGATGCTAATTTTTGAGTGAATGGAGGAAAAAAAAATATTTTAACTAAATTTTAAAATTTTTTATTTGTTCTCAGAATAGTTTCATTATTACTTCTGTTACAATTCAAATATTTTATTGATTTGTTATAACGGCAAACGGGAAATTGTTAAATAATTAAAATCTCCAGACGTCCCGGGTTGGAATTTAACCCTGTTTTCAAAGTAAATGTCTCGAATTGCACCGTCTTTTCGTGGAAAATTTTAAGTTAATGTGTTTTCTTCTTACTTTTAGAATTCTGTATTCATAATCTCTATTTTATATTAAAATATTTTTATATAAAAATTGTTTTTTCATGTTTTCTTTAAAATTGGTATAAACAGGTATTTCTATAAACATATAGATGACTTTATATTTATAAAAAAAGTACTAAAACGTGGTTATCTGTACCGTATGTTATTATTTATCAGTTCTTTTAATATGCAGTATAATTAGTTTAAAATATTTATTTATCTATTTTAGATTTAATTGAATTTATTCTCTTATTCTTATTCGAAAATTCATTATATGATTTTCTATTGTGGAATTCAGGTTTCTCTTGCTCTAGTTTATTGTAATTTGATTTATTGAAGAAATATAAGTTTATGCTTGGAGTAGGTTTTTGTTGCAAAGTTTTTTTTCAGAAATAAAAATTTATAAATAAATTTAAATATATTTTTCTTTTGCATTAATTTTAATCCATACAGTGACAATTGGATACAATGGTGATAAATATAGTTATTGAATTAGGTAACTTTTTAGGCAAAAATATATTTGTTTCAACAAGATTTAAGCTTAATTATTAAAACGCTCGAAAAATTTTATTTCGCTATTAGGTGAAGTTTGCCTTGATTATTTTTTCGCAATATGATTTTTTTTGATAAATTTTTGGGTTGGCATATTTTTGATAAATTTCGTAATTAGAAAATCATTAAAATTCTTCTATAAAGCAGATGGTTGATTTAGATATATCGTTTGGCTTGTAGTAATCTGTTATGTTGTAGAAACTCATTAAGAAAATGTTTGCAAAATTTTCACTAGATATTTAATTAAAAATTAGTCAGAATATTAGCATTTTTTTCTTTGTAATTTCAGAGCAATAATAATTCTTAATTCTTATAGCACATTAAAATTCAAACAATTAGCGACTTTGTCAATTTTATTTCCGTTTAAAATATTTTTAATTTATTATATTTTTAAAAATCTATTTATAACACAATTTTTCAATTGTGCTTTTTATTGTTGATAAAAATTAAATACTAGTTTGAATTGCTTTACGAAATCCGAATTAATTTTTACGTTTCATCATTTTTTTTATTAACTTACTGCTGCCAATGTTAATATTACAATTAAACAAAATTTGCTTTTATCGTACATCCACTTTTCTATTTTAATATTATGATAAAAATGATTGCTTTCGTTAAAAAATGATTAAAAAATTATTTTATTCGACATCAACGTATCAATATTAATGTTATCAAGGGGAAAAAAAATTTCGTTTGACATAAAATTCAAAATAGGATTTTCGTTTTCGCTTATATAATGTTTTTAGAGTGACGCTCTTATTGTAAACGATGTCATATAAACATCTTTGCTTACAAAATGCAACGGCTGACGCAATTAAGCCAAACGAAAAAGTAACGAATGAATCAAGTCTGAAACAACGTCAGGCAGCAATGCTTTCACATAAAAGTTGCAATTTTGTTTTTCACTTTCTTACTGCCAATCAAACAAAATTATAAAAGAAATATGACGAAATTCTTTACAATATAAAGTAACTCTAATAAATTAAATATAAACTAAAGTAATAAATCTAATAAACTAAATTCATTAAGCACACACACACACACACACACACACACACACACACATATATATATATATATATTCTTTTACACTTTTGGTTGTTTTATTTTTAAACGATAAAAAATATCATTGGGCTTTTGCTCTATTTTTGCCCTCAATAAATCTTGAATAAGAATTTTTTTATGATTCATTTGGAACACATATAATCTTTAATGATAAAAAATATTAATCCACTTAACGAATTTTATTTCTAATAAAATGATATCGGTCTAGACTTTGTCTTATTACATAAATGGAACATGTATTGCGCAAATCTTTTCAATCGGGTCCTTTCAGTTCAGTCCCCTGAAGCACCTTTCACAACGTAACAGGTGCCATTCCATTCCAAAAGCGTGTTCCTTGTCCGGCTGACCCAGTCTTTTAAAAAGATTGATTGACTGTTGCAACCGGTCAAAACTCTCTCCCTGGAATCCTATTTTTCCCACTGGGCGAAGAGGCATTGACTGTTCCGGTAGACTGATGCGTTTCTGACTTAATTTCCGCTCGGGTGGGGGTCGTGGAAACCGTTCGGGTTGAAAGGGCTTCCTCGTTCGTTCTACGGATGCCCACTCGTCTAAATCGTCTGCATTCATCAGGGAATTACCTCTTCCCTTACTCGGTGCATTTCTGAAAAGTCACGTCGAAAATGACTTTGCCCTCATACTAATCATAAAGGGTTGAATATCGGCAGAATTCTAAGAAAGCATGAAAGGAAGAACAAAAGATTCTAATAATAACCCTGCCTACGAGTTGTTAAAGCGGTGGGTGTGCGTATGCATAGAAATTTGCGCCAACCCCAATTTTCCTGAAAGAAAGTGCGATGTAACCTGAATATTAAACACTTTCACTCACGCTTAATTGTTGCTAATGACCATCAGGGGTAAATCTCATGACTTGGTTACTATTTGACTTTGATTTCCTGTTCTACCAGGGTTGACGATTCTTTTCATGAAATTTTATATCTTGTGGAATCTTTTGGCGAAAACTTAAAATTGATGACGGTTTTAGGAATGTGTAGGCTTAGGCTGCGCTTCGTAAGATATCCTTCTTTAGGCTCAATTTAATTTTATGCTTCTGTACTTTTTTCACTTAAATAACAAGTTTATTATTTATTTTTGTTTATTTTTTATTTAGGCAGTTTTGTAAAAATGTAATGCTTTTACTTATATACTATGACGCATGAAAGTGAGACATTCATTTTTGTATCTAATATTATTTTAGATGCTTTATGTTTATAAATACTACAATAACTAAGTGAACACACTGAAGCATATAGAAAACAAATAAACGAATAAAGTATTCTGAATAAATACTGTCCTTATACTTTTATAAATTATAGATTTTGTATTGTTAGCAAATTTAAATTTTCTTTGCAAAGCTAAATTTAAAATTACTCTATAATTATTTTTTTAATTCGACCTAACTGAAGGAACCCTTTAATAAAGTGTTTGTAGGTACTTAGTTACCTAGCCCGCCTAACCTGAAATCTGTCATCGAATCAACTCAGAAGGTGCGACAGTATAATACTTAATGGCACGATCCTTGCTAAAAATTTTAATATTATTCAGTAATACACTGATAACATAGGAAAATTATTTGAATCAAGTGTATCAAATTCAAATGATAGCGCCAGCTAAATAAACGAAATCTGAACTTATATGCGCCAGAAAATAAGAAATAATTAAATTTTGGGAGAAACTAAGGCCTTTTTCAAAAGCCAGTATATCATGTTTTTAAATTTACTTTTTATCTTAAATCAGTACATATTAATTTCATTCTAAAACGTCCTCTTATTTCTTGGTCAAATTCCTACTGTTTTATTTAATTAATTCTACACGGGCTCTAAAAAACTGATGACTTCTGCATTTCCCACTTTCAGAGTGAAGAGATAAATTCCCTTATGCTTGCAACATTCGTTTAAAGTTACTTAAGATTCTATAAACCTAAATGATTACCTAAATATACGCTTGTCAAAAAAAAATCCCTATCAAAATCACTTAGTAAAATTACAACATCACTGAAAATTTCTATCTTTTACTTTTGTGTCTCGATATAGACTGCCATATCTCTTATCGTTTTTTATCTGTACAAATTATGCCTCCCGGGAAGAACTAAATCGAAATTAAAATTCCAAAGGTTCTATTCGGCTATATAATGTTAAAATATGTTTACAATTTTCCTAAGAGATTGTTTTTGATGTTTCAGCGGAAAGTCAAAGGACGGATTTTCCGTAACAATGTTGTTGTGCTTACTGGTCGAAGACCTAGATGCGCATGGTTTAAATCAATGTTCATTATCAAATTCATATTTTAAATGCATAATAATTAATTCAGCCTGAAGAACGTTCGTCATATCAGAAATCTTTATTTTTATTTTATATAAAATACGCGCGGTGAAAATTGAGGCAAAACTTACCTGTAAGTCATCAAAATCTTGAGGTAAAAAAAACTGAACCGATATTTTTATGAATTTCTATTTTTAAGACTTCTCTGAGTTCCTTCCCCCCCCCCCCCATCCCAAAAAATAACCACCATATTGTGTTACACACACTATGGAAAAAAGGCAAGGATCGCACCGTAAGTTATCACTTATCCTACTTGCATCTGTCTTCAATCGAAAGAATGCAGAAAATCTGCTGATCCCGACTTCGCATTAACCCGTGAGCACTCGCGCCCATTTTCGAACACGAGAACTCGCGCCGGGTATCTCATACCCTAATTCATTTCTGCTATTTAAATATTAATTAATACTGTTTATAAGCAAACCTTAGGTAGTTAAATATTACAAAACAATGCATTTAAGAATTTAAGTGAATTTAATAATAATTACTTACATGTTTAGAGACAATTTTTACAAATTACATACTGATGCTCTACACAGAGACTCCTTTCACATTTTTGGCACATAAACCTTGATTTTCTGTCTTTATTACATGGACAAAATGCACATCGTTTATAGTTTCCTTTGAGCTTTTTTGCAGGCGGTTCACTATTAGTAAATCCCAATTCCTTAGAAATGCTTGGATTTGTTATTATTCCTTGAGGCTTACGGTTTCTGTGTTGTTCTGAAAGAGCGAGTCCCAGTGTTTTCAGAAGCGACATTTCTTGAATAAGGTGTATTACCTAGAAGCTTACTAATTATATTCCTTGAAGGCTTCCTAACATTTTGCCGATATTTTGTCTTTTCCCATTTTGTTACTTTATCTTTACCTATATAACAATCTGTTGTTGACAGTGAACATTCATCTTCTATTTCTGTCTCAATTTCAGTGGAAGAATCGTGATCGCTGCAGTATTTTTCATCATTTCACTATCGTCAGAAAACGGTTCATCGTCACTAGAAAGTTTCTATAAGATGTCGTAACTATTCACTTTCTTCCTCGTAATTCATATAGCGCGTCATACTGCACTAAACTAAGAGACAGAAATGGAAACGTTTGACGAACACGAGGACTCGCATGGGTATGACATGCCCCCAACCCCTCTTTCACAAAATCTATTTTTAGAACAGAACTGGTTTTTCCCCTAATGAAAGAATGTGGCCTTGGATGCAGCTACATGAAATTCTGGCCTAATCCGAAAAACAGGAAGTAACAAAAACGCTGAATGAAAATGGATCGGGCATGTCATACCCGGTGCGAGTGCTCGCGGGTTAAGTCTGCAATTCCTATATAACGGTCACCATATTTGTTAGCAATTTACGAGATATTTTGGAAAATGTCACTCCCGCTTGTTTAAGAATAGTAATGCCAGGAGGATTATCTTTGACCACGGCGCCTTGTCTTCTATAAATCCGCCCCCTTTTTCGTTTGAATTAACCCCTTCTTTTAACCTTTCATTTATTGATTGCTGCGCGAACTTTAATAAAATTCCGTAAGAGTAAGATGATTCAGACAATTAAGTATTTTTTGTGTCTTTATTTTATAAATTATTTATTGTTATTACTTTATTTTATTGTTCTTTATTAAAAACTCTTTATTAAAACCTCTTTATTATTAATCTTAAAAAAGAAACAATAAAATCATTTCTTATTAATGTCTCTGAAACGCATTGACTACAATCGAATTTCTATTTAACGATATCTCATCGTCCCAATTAAAATTTTCGTTATAATTTGTAAATTAAGTTGTAAAAACGAGAATAAAAACAATCAAACAAGTTCTGAAACTTACCTATACAATTTATTGAACTTTAACATATATCCTGAACAGTAAAATGTTTCTTATTCTACCACTTATAGTTTATTAAAAATAATATTTTGTCATATAAATTTTTTTATATTTTTTGTGGAAATTTAAACATGTGATTTGTAGCAATTTCTTAAAATTGTTTTTTTAAGTGTTTATCAAATAATAATTTATAATCCTTTTTATCAAATAATATTGCCATTTCATTCTCCTGTAACTTCATTATTTTCTTCATCACTTGCTGCAGTGTATTAATTCCATTTTTTTAACTCTTTGCAAATTACCATGTTTTTTTGAGAGATGCAGTATTCACAATGCAATCGCCAACCTCGAGAAGGTTCGACAGCCTTTACCATGCTCATCAACTCCCATATTTTTCAGAAGCTGCCATTTTTCACAGCAGCCAATTTGGTTGATTTTATTGGAAATTCAGCAAATGAAAAATCGTGGACGCTATGGGAAAAAAAGCAAAGAAAAAAAAGAAACAAATAAATAAAAATGTGAAAAAAATAATTAAAAAATATTTATTTTTAAACTTTCTGACTTAATATTGAGAGTAAAAAAACATGCAAATGTCGTTCAATTTTTAATATACTAAAAAACTTCTTTAATGGTGAAACATGAAAACATTCGTATTGTTCTCCCATTTAAGATTTGATTATAATTTTTTTTTTTTTTGGAATCTTACTATTAACAAATATTTGTTTTATCATCGATATCTTAATGAATTACGAATTTTCGGGGCAAAAAGTACTGATGGAATTATGCAAAGCCATTTATCTGTCCATCAACCATTTATCTTTAAACATAATAAACTTAATGGCTGAAAATCGTAAGTGATTCTTTTACTAAAATGCATATCATAATTATCAGTTATAAAAAGTTCTCTCTAAATTCAAAATCGATTTTGATCAGTCTGTTATGAAAGTACTTAAAACAGAATTCGATTAAGAAACATTTCTGAATGTGCTATTTAAATTAAATGACATTTTTCGACATTTTTGCTTTCTTTATTTATTTAGGAATATTCCAAACGATAATATTCATTGAATAAAAATATTCAATTAAAGACTCATTTAAATACAGATAATTTGATTAATTATTATTTTTTTTACAATAGTTACATGGTGTATATGCTGGTTTTCAAATACAAATGATTGGCGAATAATTTAAGCAATGGCTAAAGCAATATTGTTTATGGAATTAAATTATTCTAATAATAGTTCATTTTAAATATAAACAAATCATTAATTACATTTTATTTCAACAATAATATGAGATGCTTATTGATTTGGAACAGATTTAATCTGAAAAAATAGTGCAGGCGATATTATTCATTCAATAAATTATTCGAATCGCAGTTAAGTTCATGTATTAAAAATTTTATTAATCAAATTGTAATACAAGTGTTAATATTTTATTATTTATTAGATAATAATATTTAATTAAAAATTAAGAAATTAAGAGGAAAAAGATTTATTAGTAGCTTGAAGAACCCAAACGATTTCTCTTTTGGCTTGATTTATAAAAGAAACATCTGCAAGATAACTCAGATGGAAAAAGTAAAAGAGTTTCAAGTGCCAAAAATTCTTGGCAATCTTGTGGCATCATTACGAAAAACTTTAAACGAGTTTACGTATCTCTGAAAGGTTTTTAACGAAACCTCAGCTAAAAATAGCATCCTAGAGTTATTTTATCTCTGATATTATAAGTTATAAATTGTGTTCACATTTCTTAATCGATGTTTGTTTTTTGACAAAAAGATTTCTAAATACATACTCTGATATTTGATGTCATTCTCAAAATAGCAAATGAATGAATTGTTTTAATACGTAATGTGGAATATTTTTACGTAAATATAAAAGGTTATTTTTAAATAAAAATATTTCTGTTTTCGTAGCTTCTCTTTTTTGATGAAATATAGGCAGAATTCGTTTAATTTATTTTGTACAATGGAAGTCTAATTGTAAAATTGCGAACCAACTTTAAAATGCACAATATGTAGTATAATTTGATTTCTAAACATTACAGGAAAAAAAATTTATGTGTATTTTTTTCTTGAAATTCCTATAAAGTATTATAATTTTCTGAAAGAAATTAAAATTAAATAATTAAGGAAAGTGCTAGATTAATATTTAAAAAAGAAATGTTTTAAGAATCATTACAATCTATAAAGTATGCTTTTTTAATAATTATAAATCAGATTATTTGTCATATTTGTGTTAGAATAATATTTACACAAACTAAATTTCTTGTTCTTTAATTTAATCTTTCATACATTATTTCTTAAAGATAACATCAATTAGCATAAATAGATCTGAAAATGTTTCCTTGAAGAAATAATCAAAATATTAAAAAAAAAGAAAAATTTTGATTATAAAAATCAGTAGTATTGAACCGGAAATGGATGAAAGTTAATTTTCATTTTTTAGAATTAGTTTACTTCAATAAAACAGAGATTTTTTTAAAAAATATTTATTCTATTGATTTTAATATAGCAAATGGTTTTTAGCTTTGAAACTAAAATATTGGATGTAGTATATTAAAATCATTTATATGAATGAATTGTTAAAATTATCAAAACTGCATCTTCCATTAAAATTTATACTATATAAATTACAGATAGATGACGCTGTTTGATGAAATAGCATTGGTACTTGCTGAAATTTAGAGGCGAACATTCCAATGGTCAGCATATGAATCAATGATTAATTTGTTGTTGTTGTTTATAATGGCACTTACCATGGACAAGCTCGATGACGAAGTCAACTATTTTAAGCCAAGGGAGCGTCTCTTGTTTTTAGTAGCACCAACTAGGGCCAAGAGTACGTCTTAGCTACTCACGCATCTCATTCGCTTGCACAACACCTTTTTACACGGAGGCCCATTCACACCTCTCACAGATAGAATAGATGAAGAACAACCATGCTCGAACCGGGACTCGAACCCAGGACTCCCAGGCCACTGGGAAAACACGCTACCCCTATGCCAGGACGTCGGCTAATGATTAATTTAAAGACATTTATCCGATCGAATTTAATTAGCACGAGTGACTACTTCTACAGACTCATCAGTTTTATAGACATGAATTGCGCTTTTCTTTAAGTAAAAACTCTCAGTATATTTTTGATTTTCTCCTTTTTAGCAAAACTATTAAAAGAATTCATTAAATATTTAGAATATTGAAATGCTTGAAAACCAAAATAGAAACGGAAACAATAATTTTTGTTATAAGAAAAAACATTTATACTCGCATGTCTATCTTTATAAGGACAAATTAAATTAAAAGCCTTTTGATGCGAAGTATATAAATAAATAATCTGTATCGTTATCTTTCATTTCAATCACATTGACTTTTGGCCTCGAATACATTTCTATGAATTAATGATAGTAATCTAAATTTAATATTTCATTAATGTGAAAATAAGTTTATGCGAATCTATTCATTATTCTAAGCGTATTAAAGTGAATGTAATAAATCAATTTGTAAGAGAACATTCACCCAAATGTTAATTAAAATATAACGAAACTGCTATTTTTATACAAGAATGCGATATAGTGTTATTTCAGAAATATATATATAATTCATTATTCTAACGAGGCAGATGATTATTTATGTTATATCAGTTTCCGATTTCAAACGCAAAATTTTATATAAACGTTAAAAATAATTTAATAGGGTTTTTTTATACAGATATTGGCAATTTCTGTATTTATGTTACTATGACACTTTTAAAGGAAACACGATTTTTTTTCTTGCATCTCATTATTTTATATATATTGTATTTTATCAATTACTATTTCCTATTTTGCTACTAGAACGGTAGAATTGCGTGGGAATATAACAGTATGTCAAGATAATTAAAACACCTATGTAAAATTATTCGCAGTTATTTTATCAACTGGAATGGATCTACCCAATGTTCTTGGGATTAAATCCATTTCATATACAATATTTTTAACGGAAATCGACTTTTGTATAAAATATTAATACATTCAAATCCTTTTATAGTATAAATGTCTACATTTAATTAAAATTAGAATATTTTTGAAGCAGCCGATTTTAAAAACTATTGACAGCTCATTTTCTCCATAAACTGTTAATATTTATTATATAAGCAATTTAAATTTTTTTCATAAATATCAAAGTATTAAAAAGATCATCATCCTTTCAATGGTTGACTGAATTTTTAAATACAATTACCCAATAAAAGTATTTTTTTAAAAATAATGATACAATATTTTAAAGAATGGAAAAAATAATTTTTGTTAATTTGTAATTAATTGAGTCATTAATTAATTTTTGTTTTTTTATAAGTTTATAGCATTTTTTTTCTCATGCCTTATATAATAAGTTGAGCAAATTTTGGCTGAATTTTGCCAACTTATTAAGGAAGACATATGAAACAGGCTTACATTCATGGATATAAATATTTTTTTATTTATATTTCGATTGAAGACTTTTAACATTTAACCTTAAGCTAGAAAATATTTCATAAATGACTCTGTTTTAGTTGAAATTATTTTAATTAATTGGTTTATTATGAATTTGACCTTTTTTAAAAACTTCGTTACTTGAATATGATGTAAAATCAATTACTTAACCATAGCTTCATACATTAACCTTTATTTAGCACAATTTCTTGGTAGGAACATGTGTTTTCATTGGCTTTTTTGGAAGAACTACGACTTTAAATGTTTTACATGAATATTTTAACATTCTTCCTGCATAGATTTCTGGTATTAATAAAATAAATTTATAGGAATCAAAGAAATTTAATTTATTTAGTTAATATATATATTTCTAAGAACACGTATATCTATCTATATATCTAACTATATGTTACTTTCTAAGCAATTACACCCAAAAACGTTTTCACTTCAACTTTTCACCATTTATCTATTTAAATCTTAACAATGATTTTACTTTCTCATAGAAGTAGTATTAAGGAAGTATAATAATCGCCAAGAAAAAAAAGATCAAACGCGAGATTTTGACGAATCTACACATTTCATATCTTCCTGAGTTCGAAAAACAAATTGGAAAATTTCCGTTCGTCTGCCTGTTTGTGGCAAAGACAACTCAAAAACTCTTGGAGCTAGGCAGCTGAAATTTGGTATATGGACATTACAACAAATTTTCAGATTTCTATCAAATTTTAAGTAAAATCTGTTTAGAGGAAGTCCGTCTGTACAGTTGTTCGAATAAGTTAACGCGATAACAACAAAACGAAGAGAACTAAGTAGATAAAATTCAGGACACAGATTTAACATCTATAGCGCATGCACCTTTCATATTTTGAGCCAAATCCAATGACAGGTTGATTGTCTGTCGGTCTGTACTTTCAGAAGCATGTAAACACGCGATAATTCGAAAACGCAGTGACTTAAACATGTCAAATTTGGTATGAGATTTTGCAATTGCAAGTGTAGTTTTGTATCAAATTTTTATTTCAATCGGTTGAGAAAATTGTGTCTAAAGCACATATTCGATTTTCGGGTACTATTAACGCATGCCAGAGATTCATCGCCAAATGACTCGCCAAGGTAGACACCATAGAATCAGTAAAAATGTTAAAATCATTTTACGCCAATTCTATGTAAGGCGTTCACTGACATGCCAAGTTTATTATATTAAATGCGAGAAAATTTTGAGGAGACCATTTTCGTTGGTTTCTTCCCTAATTTATTGCCGAATTCATTTAGGGAATTTATTTTAATTCACTTTATGCAGTTTTTGTGATTTCTAAACTATATGATAGGCGTAATTGCACAGAATTTGACTTGGTAGCGCGTTCACGTAGCTGTGACGTCACATCCTTTTTATGATTCGTTTCTCTTTCTCCTCCTACATTGCAAAATTAAATTAGCATGACACAATAGGCTGAATCATTTGATCATTTGCATGTTTTATTTTCCTTCACAAATGGCGGCAAATTTTTGTTTAAAGAAATTCAACAACTTGTATTTTAAATAAGAAGTAGGAAAATAAGAATACAATATTGTATTAATTACTTGCAAAATTATATTATAAATAATTTTCAGCTATTTAATATTGAATTTACGGATCAAAGATGATTTTTTGCTATAATGATATTTATAGGCTCGACGTAAAAAAAATTAATATGTATGATACAATATGAACAGTGAAAAAACGTGGTCAAAACTCAAAAAGAGTTTTTCGAAATTTCATTTCTCTTTTTTAATTAGTTTGATCTATATTTTAGTGTTTTTCATTTTTAATTTCATATGATATTGCACCACCTTAAATATCAACTTTTCATTAATTTCAATTTTTTTCTTCTAAAAACAATTACAATCTCATATTATGTAAATTCATTTCCTTTTCTTTTCTTTTTCAATTTTCTCATATACGAAGTATAAAGAAAACACTACATTCATAAAAAAAAAAATATATATAATTTCAGTTTTTGACGAATGTCTCTTTTTCAGACTTTTCTGAGTTCGAAAAACATATTTTTCTAACTATACTTATTTATCTGTTAACGTGATAACACATAAACACTTTGAGCTAGACGGATGAAATTTGGTATATGAGTTAACGGTTAAGGCTGTAGATTTTTATCAAATCTTGAATGAAAATCATTTATAAAATGTCTATCTGACCAATCACAAATGAAGTCGGCAACTCCAAATTGCAAAGCGATTGATAGATAAAATATGATACTTAACTTTAGTATCCATGTGATAATAGATGTTAGCTATGAGAATTATGTTCAAAGTACTCATTAGACTTTTACTGAATAACTAATCGACATGTTTGTATTTTTCTTCAGTAACTTAGGAGCCTCTAATTGCACAGAAACCATTCTTGCGCCACTTTGAAATAAAAAAAAAAAAAAAACTTATTAATGATTCCAATATTCCGTTACTAATTTTTCTAAATTTATTAAATTTTTCAAAATAATTAATTATATTTTATAAAAATTTAAAACACATTTTTTGGTGCACATTTCCACTTACGTAATTAAGAGAATTTTAAAAAATAATTATATAAAAACAAATGGATTAAGCATGTAAAACATTATTATGATACATTGTAATATAAGTTAGAAACTTCTTTAAAATTTTTTTAAGATTTCTTTTTTCTTATATTCAATAAAAAATGCAGTATCTTTAAATGCCACTGAAATACATTTTAGTATGAGTATGAAAATTTATTGACGAAATTTTAATTGCAAAACTACGATACATTTGCAAATTTTTGTTTCGTTTCTACATTATCTATACAGTTCAAAATTAATATTTCAAATCGATACAATGTTACGTTTTTTCTCCATAAATTATTTATTTTTATCGGCGATAAATTATGTATCTTAAAATAACTAACTACCAGTTTGATTTATTTTAATATCATTTTTACTTGTTTCATTCGGCTTTTTTACATCCATTTTTACAATAAAGTCTAAAAATACTTAAACTTCCAAAACAGTTCAACAACCTTTCACTTTTTGCATCAAAATTTCTTGAACACAAAATTAAAGACTTGAATTTCTACTCGAAAAAGAAGAAGAACCTCTGAGAGAGTAATTACCAGTTCGCCGGGAAGTAATTATTGTTAGGCGAAGTATTTTGTCTCTCTGCCTGTTGAAAATAGACTTGTCAGCCTTTCCTAACAATCAGATACTTTATTTTTCTTGTATTCTATTTACTGCATCGCTAGTTGTCATTGTGATTTGTTACTCGCAGATTACATGAAGATTAACTTCGGAATACAATGTAAGACTTTTTACAATTTTGTAGGATATTTTTTGTTGTTGTTGTTCGTTTAATGTGCAGACTTAGATTAAACCTCAGAACGGTTAAAGAATATTTGTTATTTTTTAGAACATAAATAAAATCTTAAAAATTTTGCTCTGTGTTCTTTATTGATATTCTAAATGCCAAGAATATAATTAGAATTATATACATTAAACTTTAGAATAGAATTTCTAATATTCTAATGCATTAATGCAGATTGTTGCGGAAGCTATTGTGATATCTTATTCTCAAATTACATATAGATTAAGATCGAAATATGATGTCATGTTTTAAAATTTTTATGGATATTTTTCTTTCGTTGAATGTAAATTAGGTTAAACCTGAGAAAGGTTGAAGAATATTTGTTATTTTTTTAAAACATATATATTATCTTAGAAATTTGGTCAGAGTTCTTCACTGATATTCTAGATGCCAACAATGTTCTTAGAATTATATACATTAAATTTCATAATAGGATATCAAATATTCTAATAAGTGAAGACCGATTATATCGGAATCATAAATATCTTTTGATTAATTAATTTTTAAATGATTAATGCATTTTTACTGCTTGATTAACTTTCTCTCGATTATATATTCGTTATTCTTTTCTATATATTCTGAAAGGAATTTTTTTGAAATTATAAATTTGGAATAGATTAACGTTCAGACTGCTCGAATGCAAACTTTTCAACGGCAGGTGACCGAAAAGTTTTATTTATTTTTTTCCCCCTGAGGAGAGAGAAAAAAAAGCAAAACCACCTTGTCACATTTCATGTTCCTTGATTGTTTGTTTACCTCTTGACTGTTTCTGAACTTCCTTTTTTTTTAAAGTTATATCTCATTTGGTAAGATCGTAAAAATTCAAGATCAAACCATAGTATGGATTGTATAGTATTACACGATTTTAACAATTACAACTGTATAATATTGGAGAATATTGAATAATATAGTATCACAATATTGTGTGGCATACTGTGATACTTGGGAATGCTGCAGCTAAAGATTGAGTGAGGCATCTTTGCAAATGAACAAAATCATTAATGACTTCGAAAACACAATTAACTTGATATTTACAACCCGGAAGAAAACTTTAAATGAGAGTTTACAACCCTGAAGAAAATTTAAGATGAGTATTTACAATCTTGAAGAAAATTTAAGATGAGTATTTACAATCTTGAAGAAAATTTAAGATGAGTATTTACAATCTTGAAGAAAATTTAAGATGACATATACAATCTTAGAAGAAAATTGAAGATGAACATTTATAACCTTGAAGGAAATTCAAGATGAGCATTTACAACCCTGAAGAAAATTGAAGATTAGTATTTATGACCTTGAAGAAAATTTAAGATAAGCATATACAACCTTAGAAGAAAATTTAAGATGAGCATTTACTACCCTGAAGAAAATTTAAGATGAGTATTTACAATCTTGAAGAAAATTTAAGATGAGTATTTACAATCTTGAAGAAAATTTAAGATGACATATACAATCTTAGAAGAAAATTGAAGATGAACATTTATAACCTTGAAGGAAATTCAAGATGAGCATTTACAACCCTGAAGAAAATTGAAGATTAGTATTTATGACCTTGAAGAAAATTTAAATGAGCATTTATAACCTTGAAGAAAATTTAAGATAAGCATATACAATCTTAGAAGAAAATTTAAGATGAGCATTTACTACCCTGAAGGAAATTTAAGATGAGCATTTATAATCTTGAAGAAAATTGAAGGTGAGCATTTATAACCCTGAAGAAAATTTAAAATGAGCAATTAAACCCGTGAAATACCGACGTCCTGGCCTAGGGGTAGCGTATCTTTCGCGTGATTTGGGCTTCCCGGATTCGAGTTCTGGTCCGGGCATGTTTGTTCTTTACTCTATGTTCTTTCTGTGAGGTGTGTGAAAAAGAGGTTCTGCAGTCGAGTAGTGTGAGTGTCGTCTTCATATGAGCTAGAAGTCAGACTTCTGCCCTCGCGTGCTCAGGAGTCTTTACCCTCAGAAGCTGCACTCCATTTTCTTTGTAACTTGCGTTATTTTTTGGATCAGCTTCTAACATTAAAATGCTATATAACATAAATATATAATTGGCATCCGAAGTTATATCGTTCTCAATAGTTATAAAACATTTTTTTTTGTTCTCTGTCATAAGTTAATAATTATATGATATATATATATATATATATATATATATATATATATATATATATATATATATATATATATATATATATATATATTTGTTATATAGCTTAATTGTTATTTGACATAGTTTCTTATGACGATAGTTTTTTTACCAATTAAATTTATTGTGTCACATTAGACATTCATAGTTCCAAAACACGAGCACCGAATAATTTGGAAAATGTTAGGTTGTCGCATCTATCTATTATTATACACAATTTAATCTCTATAAAAAAACAAATTATAACCAATAAAAATTTAGCTAAGACAGAATGGCAACAAACTATATCGATCCATAGCACTCTCATTCTCATGTGCATTTCTTCTTATTCACTTCATACATTCGCTCCATTTATATGTAATTTTTAAAAAAACGTCCGAATAAATATTTATTCCAAAAAATTATATGGATATGTAGTAAATCTTTATTGTCATTTTTTATGTCTATTTAACTCTTAGACCATGTTATCTATTATGACATTTTATCTGTTCGCAAACTGGAAACTTAATATAAAGACAAAATAAAGTTTAAGTGTTCTAGCTATATAATTTTACTAAAATATTTAGAAGATTAGTTATTCATTAATATAGATCTAGCATTTTCTCATGAAATAAAGCAATGATATAAAATATTGCATTATTTATATAAATAAAAAGGTAATAACAGTAATTAATTAAGTTGATTAATTTTGTACCTGATATAAATCCGAAATACTGGTTAGTTTCCTTCAAATGTTTCTTTAAAATGCTATAAAGCATAATGAATCTTTCAAACAAGATTTCATCATAATTAATAATTTTTTAGTAATTAAAAACCCAGTTTCCATAAAAATTATGTTGCTTAAAAATTGACTTAGTTTAAATAGTTGCTTTTAAAGGACGATGGAGATTAAATTTATTGTCCAAAATGGTGCTTTTCTAGCCATGAAATATATTTCAGTTCAATATATTCATGAAATATATGTCAGCAATGCTTAATAAAATTTCATATAATATTTTAGAAAATATTATTAATTTATTATAAAAATATTCTTCATTCTTGATATTAAAAAAACAGATTCTTTTTAAGAATCGTTTGGTAATTTTCCGAGAAACTGCGTTATTAAAAATTTCTTTGTGCAACGAAGTTTTCATCTTTAAATTAAAAATAACATTGCAGACGATATATAGATGTAGTGCTCCGTTAAATGCTGATATTAAATACTTTACTTTTCGCCCATGCGTATTTATTTACCATATTTTTCAACAGCTGATTCAGTACGCGATAGTTTTAAAATTTTCTATAAATATTTGGTTTAAGTACTTCAACTTTTAATGACAAATATTGAAGATGAAAACAGGCTTTAATAAATAATTTGGCGATTACGTAATTATTTCTTTTTATTATTATTTTTAAAAATTTTTTAAAAAATGTCTCCCGGAATAACGCTAACGTTCAAATAGTAAACCGTAGTATAATTAGGAGCCGTTCTTTTGAGTAAAAAAATCATTTAAAAAAAATTTCACTGATGTACCATAAAGTAATTGTTCCGCTCTCATTTAAGAAATATATGTATTTTCAAGCAAGCTTTTTTTAAATTTATTTATTTATTAAATGACGAGATAGAATTAGTTTCAAAACAACATAAAAATTATTGATTTTGCTATGTAAACAATAATGTTTTAATCGAAACATACTTAAATTAATTAAACACATCGTTATATGTATTTGTAGAAATCCTTTCTTTTATGGTGTTATATGATATAGTTTAGTACACAATTCGCATAATATATTTTCAACGTTGATTGATTTATTGGTTAAATATAAGATTACATTGTTGTATATTTGTATTATCTCATTTTTAATTTTTCTCAGCTAGATTTCCTTTATATAAACACAATTAAATGTTCTAGGAACAAAAGGCAGGAGGAATTTACTTTAATATATAAATCAATTATTGCTATGAAAACTGTAAATGAAAATAGGAATTTTTAAAAACTATTTGAACCTTTTTATAATACTTTGTTAAATTTGGACAGTCTTACTATTGTTTTATTTATGCAAATGTTTATTAATAATTTATTATTAACTTATAATTATTAATTTATTATTTATTAATAATTGTCGTTTTATTAATGAATTATTACTGATATATTTAGTGATTTAATAGAAAATTAATTAAATAATATATTAATTAAGAATTAAAAAAATTAATAAATTTATTAATTCACGCTTTAAGCGACATATTTTTAGACGAATTTTACTTTTGTTCGCAGAGGAATTTATCGAAACTTATCAGAAACTTCGAAGCTGAATAGATATAGAACTAAATCACCCATAAAATTTTGGAAACTCCTGGTATTTGGGTGAAAATGATTAGTACATTCATTAATTTATTTATATATTTTTACAAATTTCCTTGGTTAGAATTCATGTTTTGGCAAGTTGGAATAAAATATTTTTTAAAAATAGTGAATTATTAAATTAAAAATTATGAGAACAAATAATAGCATTCTGAAATTTTGCATGCTAAAAAATTGCTGTTCTGCTGACGTAATCAAATGTTTCAACAAAACATTTAGAGTCGAAGTTTTTGAAAATTTCGCATCTAGAGAATATTTTCTTTAGAATATCCATTATTATCAATCTATTTATCTGTATATTTATTTAAATTGGTTTCATATTCAAATTAAATACCACAAAACTCGGCAAAATGTTTCTAACCTCATAAAAATAATTTATAGTTTCATATTTTATGAATCTCCTGCATTGTTTGCCGCAACACAACTCAAATGTAAATAATAATAATAATTTTAATAAAATCGTCTGCTTGGATACTATTATCTCACACTAACCTTATTCACGAAATTCGATTCGATTAAATATAATCGATTAAGATTACCTCTGATTATGGGACAGAGATGAAAAACTCCGAAAGAGAAAGGGGTGCAGGTTCTTCCTCATGCTATGGCCATAAAAAAAGGTTAAAAATATCAGCCGAAGAAGGGGTAGACGAAGAGTCGGGCCGATCGATTTTGTCTGTGGACAGGACCAAGGTATGGTCTATTTAATTTTCCTACCCCACTACGTTTTGCATAGCACGGCCTTCGTTTGTTGCCGTGAAAAAAAAATTGATGAAAAGGGTGGAACAAATTCCTTCTGAATGGAAGCAAAATAATTTATTAGATTTTTTTTTTTTTTTTTTTTTTTTTTTTTGTAACTCAGCAGCTAAAAGTCACCGCTAAACGATAAAATTTATTTTTCACCTACATATTTCTATGTTGTTTGATTAATTAATTAATTATTTTTGTAAATAATGTTTAGAATTAAAATATCTCTTCTCACAAGATTCAAGAGAAAAAAACCCAGGGTTAAATTAACTCTAAATTTTCGAGCTAAACATGTTAGAACACTAAAAAAAAATGAGAAATAAAAAGTCATTAAGAAAAAAACATTGGTATGAAGACCAGATTTGAGTGGTGTGTGTTATGAGTTTTAATATCTACTTACTGTTATACCTACGCAACTTTTCTTAAAATTAAAATACTTTCATGCCTAATGTTTTTAATATCATTATTTTTGAATAAAAGTTTAAGATGTTTAACAATCTTTTATATCTTAAATTAAAATTGAAATATAAATTAAATTTGGCAATTGAATCGTTGAAAGCTAATTTATAAAAGCTAATAAATAAAATCAGAATTTTCTCCTTTTATAAATTATTAATTTTCTGCTTTTAACTTTTTCTTTCAGATGTAGAGTTCTTCAAGATTTCTGCTAATATGTAAGGGAAACAATTTTTGTGTCTATTCTCTGCTGCGGAACAGCAAAGAAATATTGCTACAAATCATGTTTTTAAATCAATAAAAAAACGTTGCCAAAATATTTTAAAAGTTAAAACAGAATTATAAAAAATGCATAAGTTGTTCTAACTCTCACTATTGCCAAGCAAAGAAGTATCTATACATTTCGTTATTAAAGAATCGTTTGCATCCAATGGATTATTTATTAATTTTAGAAAAAATAATAAGATTTGAAAGAATATTATACATAGATGAAATTGGTAATAATGAAAATCTAACATTTACATTTTAAGATGATATAAAAAATATTTCATTTGGGATAATTTATTCTGAAGCAATCATGGAAAAATGGCAGCATTTCAGTTAATTTCTAATTAATTAAATCTTTAATTATTTATATTAAAATTGCATTTGTGTATTATTTGCAATTTGTGATTTAAATTTATCACAGTTATGATTATTTTATCGTGATGATTTCATTAACTGTCTGCGATACTGTAATTCATAGCTTTTTAAAAAAAATTCTGCTGTGTTCTGAAAAGGTATAATAAATTCTAAAGGAATAATGAATTTATGTTCATATATGAATGAGTACAATCGCTTTTGAGAAAATAATTCATAAATATTCAAAGCGCATTAATAAATCATTTTTTGCAAAGAATATCTGTTTGAGTTTAAACAAACTTGAACAAATCTAATTTTTTTAAATTATTTTTAGGCGCAAATAAAATAATGAAAATATTGAAACTTAATACTTATGTAAAATATCTTTTGCTTTTATCAATCAAATATTGTTAATAAACATTTGTTTCTCAAATCTCGCTTTTTATTTCTTTTGACATAAATTTAGCATTTTATCATCTTCTGTTTACTATCTTAAAATTTTGAAATTTATTATTTTCTACTATT
The DNA here is from genome assembly GCF_947563725.1 of Argiope bruennichi. Classification (NCBI taxonomy): domain Eukaryota; kingdom Metazoa; phylum Arthropoda; class Arachnida; order Araneae; family Araneidae; genus Argiope; species Argiope bruennichi. Next base: position 8,923,491 of record NC_079157.1, read on the forward strand.
TAAAATTCAAGTTGGCATTTAAACATAATTTGTTATAGTTTCTATTATGTCATTTTATTTGTTGTCTGTTTTTTTTTAAGTAATGGAATATTTACTGTGCTAGGTCATTTTTTCACATTTTAATATCTCGAAAGGCTAAAATAATTCAGGAACATTCTAAATGATAGTTCTAGAAATAATCTATTTGCATTGTATTGTAAAATAGTGGATGAAAGTTTTGATCAGAATGCGTCCAGTAGAACAAATCAAATTCTCACGGTCATTTTGTGATGATTTTCAACTCATTCATTTATTTAAGTTTTTTATACTGTCTCTCATGCAAAAGAAAATAAAAAGTATTTATAAATAAGTGTTTAAAAACCTTTTAGTCGCGAAAGTTGTATTTATTTGACACAAAATGGTCAAACCTGACTTTTGCGCCATAAAACTCAATGAATAAATCAATGAATCATATCATTATTGTCACATATTCATTTCTCAATATTTGTAATTTTCTCATATTCGATGTATAAAAAAAAATATTGAAATCTCAAGGAAAAAAAAAATCGAACTTGTAACTTTGATGAATTTTTATGTTTTAAGTCACCCTGAATTAGAAAAATAAATGTTTGTCATTATGTCTGTCTGCCCATGCCACAGTAACTCAAAAACACTTTGAGCTAGATGATTACAATTTGGTATATGGTCATTTCATGAAATTTATAGATATGTATCAAATTTTGAGCGCAATCCATTCAGAGGAAGTCTATCTGTCCTGTAAGATGAATACAACAATGAAATAACAATGAAAAAAATTAAAGAATTACAGTTTTACTTTAATTATAACTTAAAAGTATCTGCATATTTAAAAAAATGATAAGAAATTACAATATTTCACCAAAAGGAAGAGTTTAGTGTTTATAAGTAAATATAAAGGCTGAAAAGTTTTACTGTATTTTTCCACAGATGCACTTTATAAACAACTCGTAGAGTAATTTGTTTTCCAACTTAATTTCTTAGTACAGAGAAAAAACTTCTCAAATGAACAGATCCCTCAATTATTCTGCCTAATTTTGAAGAAAAGAAGATTGGATAGTAAGAAAACTGTTTAGGCCAAAATTTTATAAATGCTGAATACAAAAAAAAAAAAAAAACGTTCAAAACCAAAATACGTTTTTATTAAGTTACTGGCCTTTTAGCACAGCTGAATAAGTGTTTGTTTCGTATTGTACCATAAGTTTCAATACTATTATTGTTGCGTAGTGAAAAATAAAGGTAAAAAAAATATAATAAAGATGTATAAAACAAGTTTGAAGAATTATAATTTTACAATGTGTCAGACTTGAGGTACGAATATTTTAAATTTTTTTTAAATGTTTAAAAAATCTTATTCTGGGAATTTAACCCTTTTCCTTGTCAACTGCGGTTTAAAATTTGCCACAAATTTTTATATATATATATATATATATATATATATATATATATATATATATATATATATTAAGACACAGAATATTCCAAACTTCTTTTATCTACCCTTTTTTAAATATCATATACATTAGAACAGACAGGTAGACAGACACATCAGTATAATTAAATATCTCTTTGCTGATTTCGTAAAAAAAATTAAGAAATAAAATTTTTGAAGATTTAAGATGTATACTTTAACAAAATTCAAGAGATCGGAGATCTTATCGTTTACTATACTTTATGTACATTTCTTTAAATAAATATTTGAGGATATCTTATGAAGTAGAAAAAAAAGTCGTGACTTTCTCTGAACATTGTTTTGCTTTCAAAAGGAAAAAGGATTTTTTTTTTTCGTTCTATGCTGAATTACGCAAATTAGCATGCTTTGAGGGTTGCTGAATAATGCATTTGACACGTGTTACTGTGGACTCGCAATTTAAGGCTATTTTGTCTTTTTCCCGGTTCATTATCTGCCTCTAAAAGTTAATAAACGATTTTTCATCAAAACATAAATATGACAATTGTGTAGATAAATATTACACTCAAATAATAGATTTGTGAAAACGATTTTATTATGACAAACGATTTTCCCTCTGCATATTTAAACATGAAATAAATTATTCGAATAATTTAAATTTAATACTTAATTTATACATATTTAATATATATATAATTTTCATATATTAATACATATTATTTGTTAATTTAAGATTTCTTTTACGATTTGGAGAAGTATATTTTATTTCTCTATTAGAAGACACTTACTTGAAAAATCAGAACTAGAAGCCAAATTAAAATATATATATATTTGCCTTTTTATTTATAAATATCTATTGTAAAACTTACAATGTATTATAAAGTGTGCTATTAATAAATTCATATTCAGTTTTTGTTACAAATTAGCTCTGCACAATTTAACTATGTTAATTAATTATATTTTAGGAATGATTGAAATGATCACTTTTTTTTCAATAAATGCGCTTAGAAAAAATTACAAAATTATGCTGATTCTTAGCATTGCAGTGGCATATATTGATTATCATCTAAAATAATCTGTGCTATAATTGATATTACAAAATAAGATTCATCTGCTCTAAATATTTCCTGTGGTATATCTTAAAGAGAAGGTTATTAGTTAAAAAATAAAACAGATAAAAAAATTCAATAAAAAGTATATGTTTGTTTCTTTTGGTTGTTTAATAATTTATAACAGTAAAAATCTATGAAGGATTCTTTGTTTACCGATATTTTCCTCGATATGTCAATATTTTGCGATCATAAGCTATATTCCTCCGAGCTTGTTGCCAACAAAATTCTTGAAAAAATAATGATAAAAAACTTTTTTCAAAAATTTGCTTTTCGGTGAAGTTTAGAATCTTTACAGATTTTTGAAATTAATAATTCTGTAGTCGATTCTTTCATATTCCTTAGAAATTAATTATTCGACTTGAACTATAACTGACTTGATCAAGAATAAGGTCTTTGTTAATGCGTGGAATTTTTTTATTGTTTTAAATTATATGTTTATTTAAATTTAAGAGTTTTTGCTTTCGTTATTTTTGATGTTCCATTAAGCTAATTAAATTTGAGAAGTTAATTACGTTTTTTTATTGAAAGTCATTAAAGACAAAAAAGAAATGTAAAAGAATAGAAAGAAGGCAGGAAAAATAAATAGTAATTATTAAAATATCATTATTTCTGGAATTTGAAATAAGTATGCGCGTAAAATGAAAAAGGCTTAACAAAATGCAGGAAATATTAAAATAATGCATTTTGTGTTGAGAGGAAAATGTTGATTATATAATGCTTGTGAAATAACTTTTTTTTTTCAAAGTAAAACATAAAAATGTCAGTTAGCTAAGATTCGAAAGAAATTAATTTTTTTAATAAATGACATTCGATATAATAAAATTAGAAATAAATTATAATCATAAAGAAAATTATTATCCATATAATTATTAAAGAATATTAAGATACTTTTGACAAAAAATCTGGGTTTTTAACTTTTGCATGTTTCAGACATTTTCATATCCTTTATACTTATTTAAAAAATTAAGCCTCTACGTTATTTATGTGCGCTAAATTTGTGTATTTCTATTAAACATGGGCGAAATTCATTTCAGTGTTAGAGTCGAACCGTATTACGCTTGAAAAAAACTGTTCAAAATCACAACAAATGAGATAAATAAAATGCGGTCTGGAGATTATAGATATCAAGCGACTTTTTTTTTAATTAAAAAGATACTTTTTGAGCTTTATTTTCTATTAATAAATTTTCTCTATATATGAACATTTTGAAAACTATTTACATTGTCCTTCTTTTTTAAAAAAATCTATTAAATTCATTTATTATTATTTCTATAGATAAAAAAAAAATTTCAGGTAATTATTTTTTCCGTCAAACATCATGAATAAATTTTGAAAATTGGAATTTAAAAATCTATTAATATTTAGAAAATCTTAAATTTTTATTTCTATCATATTTCATTATCTATACATATGCTAATATTGACATTCAAACTTTCTGTAAGATGTTAAAAAAGTCACTGAATATATTTAGTATCTTCAAAAGCAAAGCAAAATGTTCCACCTTTTTAAGGAACTCCAATGTCCCAACTCCCGCCTTCAATGAAAGATTTTATGAATTTTTGAAATATAAAGAAGCTTAATGCGCGTTTTCAATGAATAATTTAATAGTTTACCGATAGTCTGATGCAAAATTCACTATTTTTCCTTTTTCAGATTAAACAGTATGTAAAACAAACTCGAAAATCGAATTTAATTTATTTGATCACATCCGTCAATGTAAAAAAAAACAACTCAGAATGTAAAAAAATTATTTTCTTCTTAAAAAATGTATGATATTTTTTTTTGTCTAATTTCAGTCAATAATGTAGGAAATAGATTAAAAAATTAAAATGCAATAAAAATTTTTTTATTTGGTTCTTATTTTAGAAACCACTCTTTATAATTAGATAAAGTTATTTTACATTATGAACAGAAAATTAGATGGAAAAGTAAAATTCAATTCAATTTTTTTTTAATCTTGATTTATATTTAGCAATTATAGATTCTAAGTTGTTAGCTACATTTTTCATAAACATCAAGAAATTTTAAAAGTTTTTTTATTGTTATTGTAAAATTAAACTCCCCATTCAGAGACGTTTTTGTTTCGAAATATTAATTATTTATTTCAATGTTATTGACTTCCATTTATAGTTAAACCTCATTAATATGTCACTTAAGAAATGATTTCACGTTAACAAAATCAACTTGCTATCTAATAATCGTTTAAAAATAATGATTCCTTAATTTTGCCTTATAATGTATTAAAATGGTTCTTATTTTAAACAGACGTTTCAATTTCTCTATTAATGATATTTGGCTTTCAGTTATAAAATTTATAATACTTTCCATTTTAAAATTACTGTTTTTATATTTTAAATAGCTGGAACAATTGAAACATTTTATCGAAATGGTTATTCTGGAATAATCATATAAATATATTTCTTCTTTTTTAAACATTTTTTCGCAATAATTATATTTAAAAATGATTAATACCTTTTATGTAGTAGTTCTTTTTAATTTTGTCTTGATAATGCCCTTATATTGGCATATTTCTATAAATAGCATCATTCAAAAATTCTGTAAAAAAGTCTGCAATGTTCTATATGATAAGTCACTGGATATAGAACTATTAAATTTGGCTCGTAGGGTTTTACTAAAAAAGAATTTCAAAGCTTTCATTAGATTTTTAACTCATATAAAATGAATTAAAATGAAAAAGCTTTTCTTCCTTTAATATTCTAGCATTTCAGTACAAAATCCATTTTACAGAATTAAAAAATTTTTTAACATCTTAGCAGTAAAACCAATGTTAAATTTGTACATAGTTTTCTAAATTAAGAAAAGCCGGTTTTAACCTTCTTTTGCTGTATTTAATAAATTAAAAAAATCATTTTTATTAACACTAAAAGAAGAAATCACAAGTCGTAAGATCTGGAAACTTCATAAGTCACCGAAAAAGCTCTAAGTTGTCAGCAACGCATTGATTAACATAGCTTTTTTGAAAAAGTAAATTTAATTTTTTCTTTGATTATTTTACACGAGAATAAGTCTGTACTGCATCTGATGGCCCTAAGAATAGATTTCCAACTTGATTTGTTATATAGCAACTTAAATCTGAGAAAGGATGGTAAATAGGTCAATTATAAAATGATATCTTTCAAAATTCCAAATAAATAAGCTTAAAAAATTAAAGTTATCGAAAATATACAGTATTAGAATATTATGAAAGCGTGTCAAGTATAATTGGTCAAATTTTTATTTATTTCATTACGTACAAATAATTATTATATTATTTTTAAGAACCAAGATTCTTCTTTAACATAAGTGGATAAACGGGGATACCAAACTATTATGATTCCTGATAAACAATGAAAAAAAAAATGTAACTTCATAAAACAAAAAAATCAACTTAAGATGTATCATTAATATATCGATTAAGTTAAACATGGCATTTGAAATTAAATTGACCAACATACTAAAGCGGAGATCACATAATCCCGATAGCGAATTTTTAAAAAATGTCTAAACCAAATATGATCATCTAAATCTGATTGGTTGAAACTTAAAAATGCAACTATGGAAGGAAAAAAATTAATGCTTTTTTCTTTTTTCTCTATTTGTCAGTCATGATAAATTTGTTGAGACCGAGTAACAATTTTATAAATTTACAATAAAATATAATTTAATTAAATAATAATAGTAAAGAATATGTCATATTAGCAAAAATAAGTATTACCAGTTTCGAAATAAATATTGTTTATTTTAATTTTATAGAAAAAGCATTTATATTTTTGTTTATTCTCTTGAATTTATTTGCAAACGATATAATGCATGTTAACTGTACGTCAAACTGTTAAAAAGTATTAGTTTAGAACTTTTAATTTAAAATTCTAAAGTTGCTCATTCTGATTGTAGATTTGTCAATACTTATTTACTGGAATAAATTTTATATTTGAATTTAATTTTTTCTTATTTCTGTATATTTCTTTACACAAATTGATGGGCTAATAATCTTCCAATAGAGATTATTCATATTTTTGTAATCGTATAGTTTCAAATTTTAGACACCCTCTCCCTCTGTCGCTGAGAGTTCGATAATATTTATGGACAGTTCCAACCAGGAGCGTTTCGAATTTGATTAATAAGGTACAACGACGTGCGAATCTACTTTCCACCGAGTTGAAATTCAAATATAAATCCAATTTCACCCAAAGATTTAGAGGGATAAAATGTGGGTATTGTTCCTGAGCCCAAATCGGCTCCTCGAAAGGCTTTTCTTAAGAATTTAAGGAGATTGGATGGAGTTTCTAAGACGCCGAAATCTTTATCAAAATAAACGAAGTAGATTAGAACTGAGGTTTGTAATATCGGGCCATCTTTGACTGGAGTGATTGGAGAATTTTGAATCAGACTTTTATAGCAAGAAATAGGAAGCTGACTTAATTGAATGAGTCTGTTTCTAAGATCTAAAAGTTTTGGTGGGTGTGGTTTTAAAGAGTTATGAAGATAAATACGGTTTGGGGGTAGATAAATGGGGATATACAAAAGCATTTTAAACGTGAATAAAATGCTGTTTTAATTTTACTTACGTAGGTAAATTGATTTGCGTTTAATAATTACTTTAATTAACTTACGTACGTGAATTTGCTTACGTAGGCGCATTTACTTACATTCGAAGTATAGAGGAAGTAGTATAACAAAAATTAAAAGACTAGATTTTGACAAATCTCCCCGTTTCATACCTCCTTGAGACCAGAAAAACAGATGTTCGCATTATGTCTCTCTATGAACATAATCTCAAAATCACTTTGGGCTAGATGTGGAAATTCGGTAAATAAAATTATGATCACGTTTGTAGATTTGTGTCAAATTTTGAACGAAGCTCATTTACAGACTGTCTGTCTGGTTTTTCAATTAAAATTATACTCGGATAACTCCAAAATGCTGTAATTTAATACACAGATTTAGCATCTAAAATGTAAATAAAGGGTGTTCCAAAGTGAACGCAAGATTCGAATTTGCCAACATATGTGCTGTAAAGTGTTTGAGACCCTTTTAAAAAGTCATTTGACAGCTGATAGTTTAGGGTTACTTAATTTTCTAGTAATTTGAAAGTCAGAAAGACAGACAATCTTTCTGTAAATAGATTTCGTTCACAATTTGCTATCTTTAAATTTGGCGAAAATATATCTAATTTCAACTTTCCAGCTGAAGGCGTTTTGAAGGTTTGTGTTTAATAGACATACAAACAGACGTCATTCCAAAAATGTGCTTTTCGAATTCGTTGAAGTCTGAAACATAGATTCGTCAAGTTTCGAATTTTCGACGATTAAAATATTTTCTCTTCGTAAACTTAGTGTGCGAAAGTAAAAATGTGATTTTAGGATATCAACTTCCTAACAAAAATGTTAAATTTAAGACTGATTCTTGACTAAATATGTCAATAAACAGATGATCTCTCAAAAAATTATCTAACCAAAAAAGTAGTTGTAAACTTCTTTCCAGAATATCTCGTAGGAAAGTTATTTAAATTGGCACAATTAAAAATTCATCAGATAAATACGCACTTAATAAATATGTATTATTATTATTAATTGAATGCATAAAATCGAAAAGCCGAAAAAAAATCTTTAATTAAAAGTTTCCGTCATGATTGATTCTGACAAATGTATGCTAATAAAAAAAATCAACTCAGCCACCAGCTTCCTGTTTAAACCAATCTTTTTTCCATCGATATTAACCATGACTACGTCATCGACTCAAAGTCATTTGTTCCGGTTCGTCAAAAAATGTCATTAATGTTAACCTACATTTTGAGATCGCCGATCATTGTCGACTAGCGTTAGATAGATTCGAGATAAAGCGATTTTTATTTTGATATTCCAATCCTTCAAGGACGTGGAAAAGTGTAGGAGGGCACGTTGTTTAAAAGACGATGAGTTTGTGCTTAGTTGTTGTGGTTCGGAAAGAGGCATCTAAAACAAACCTTGGCGATAACACAGTTGAAAGTGGCTGCTGACAGCTGCTGATAACGAGGTTAAAATAATGCAGTGATTCTTTTGGATGATAATGCAATATCTTCCCGCTATGCATTTGGGCGATTTCGAAAGTTTTTGAAACTATTGAATAATTTCTAGTCAAATTTTAAATAACTACATTTGAATGTCAATAATTAATAAGTTTTTAATACCTATTCAACAATAATTTAGATTTTTTTTTTGTGGAGGGAGTGAGTCTTGACTTTTCATTTTATACTAAAAGCTCAATGAAACATTGTCCCAACTATAAAGTACCCGATTGAAATTTTTAGAATTTTTATTAGTAGTTTTAGAAATTTCATTCTGATATTTTAAAGCTGGAAGAATGTTTTCATTCAAAGTAGCTCATAATCGTTCTTTTCTTCCTTTTATACATTTGCAAACTCCGAAAGCCTTTGAAATTGTTCAATAATAGCAAAAGCTTTTGGAACATTAAATAATTTCCATGCATATTTTAAGCACCATGCGAATTTTACCTCTGAACTTGACTTATCCGAATGTTTTTAATGCGAATTCGTCGATCATTTTTTTCTAGCTTCTTAATTTTTCGTTTAATGTGATACTAAATATCAGTAATTAAAATTAATTTTAGAAGCCAAATTAAAAATTTTAAAACCCTCACTCCGATATTTTATTATTGAATGTATGTTTTCAGTAAAAGAAATTCATTTTTTTTTAACGTTTGAACACATTAGTTAGGAGTTGCCTTGATAGTTTTGAAATTTTATTGTACAAGTGTCTTTATACAAAATACTACTTACTCTTTATTTATTTAAATTATTTACTTATTTAACGTTATTAATATTTTTAAAATTATTAATTTTTTTTTATTTTAGATACTATCACTTTAATTATTATAATTACTCACAATTTATTAATTAATAATTAAAACATTAACAAAAATCCATATTAAAAATTGTAATGGAACTAGTTATAAAAATTGTCTTCTGATTATCTGAGACTTTTCTGTCATGGCCAAGTTTCTCCCCCCCCCCCTTTTTTTTTTCCTAATATTACTTCCCTAATATTGTTCAAATATGATATTCAGAAAATACTACTTCTTCTGTATTATGATTATTAGTTAAGGATATTTTGAATTGAATCTACGACCTCGGTTGAGGTTTTCACTCTCCCAAGAGAATATTGTTTACCAAGTCAATTCAAATCCAAACTAGCCTAGATAGTATATGCTATAAACTAAATTGAACATACCAGAAAGAGCCCTGTATTGCTTCATAGTTTGAATTACCAACATATACAGCATAGTGATTTGTGTTTGAATGTCGTTGCTGTGTTGTGACTTATGACACTTTACAAGCCCATTGAGTTATCTGTCAGCGATTTAAGCCGAGTGAGCGTCTCTCTCTCTCTCTCTCTTTTTTTTTTCTGTAGCGCCAACTAGGATCTAGAGTGCGATTTAACTACTTCATGCGTCACATTTGCTTGCACAATCCCTTTTTACAGAGGGGGCACATTCACACACCTCGCAGACAGAACACAGAAAAACAACCCTGCCCGAACCGGTACACGAACGCTGAACGCCCAAATCACGGGGAAGACGCACTACCCCTATGTCAGGACGCCAGCTTGTGTTTGAATAAACCCATTCTATCACTTTCTAAAGTAAATATCACGAGTTTTGAAACAAGTATAATACACACGCACACGCACACACACACACACACACACACACACGCGCACACACATACACACACACACACACACACACACACACACACACACACACACACACACACACACACACACACACACACACACACACTCTTATTAGCAGTATAGATGTGTTTATTTTTAATGCATATTAAGTAGTAAGGACGGGAAATATAGATTGATACTGCATGTTGGTGATATTTGTAGATGCTGAAACATGTAGAGGGAAAATGGAACTCTTATTATAACTTGCAAAGATTAGCTTATACTTCCATAAATTTTAGAACGAGCTGTATAGTAAACGTTAATTCAAATATCTTGTAAGATATTTGATCCAAAACAAACAAAGAAAATTATTTACACATACACACACACACACACACATCCATGGGAGTTGATAATTTGAAACCATAATGGAACAAAAGCTAGATATTTAAATCAGTAAACTCCATTATACGAAAATATTTAATAAGTAATGCAAAAAATTTCAACAAACGTTTAAACAAAAAAAAATTCAAAACAATCCTTACTTCTCTTATTTTTAAAAGCATTCATTGTAATCCCACTTACAAACCATTTGACTTTTTTATTAATTTTCTTTGCCCTTTATTCACTGTAGGGAAAAAAACCCAACATATTTTTAAAAAATGTCATTTATCATATTTTCTGTATTTTATTTCTTACATCCTAGAATCTTTCGAAATTTGCAAATCTTGTTTATTTAACTCAAGAACTTACAAAGCGCAATAAAATAAAATTTAAAAAAAACCGTATGGCAATTCAGAAGGCAAAAGAGGCATCGGGACTGCCAGCTATTAAATTTACGATGATTAAATATCTATTTCATCAGTTTATCATCGCTTTTCATAATTGCTGTCCGAGTAGAACCCTATTTCCCATCTAAATTCCAGCCCTTTTCACCATTCTAAGAAGAGGAAATCCAATTATACGATAAGAAAGACAGTTTAGTGAACGCATCTAATTTATACGACCCGCCATATTAAAGCTAAATATAGACGGAATTAAAAAAAGACGCGCGTGCAAGTAAATAAAAAAACTAATAAATAAGGTTTTGACATTTGCAGAAAAAAAATTAATATCAGCGCACGCAGATGTAAGAGAGAAAAAATCGTCTGACGACAATCGTCGCTGCGTCTACATAATTCTGGCAAATAACTTAAGTGTATTTCACAGCGTTTTAAGTCCTTTCTTAATTGCCATTTTGTAGGAAGAGTGCGATTTTAAGTGGGTATTTTGTAAGGCGTGTTCTATTATGTGACCAATTGTGAAAAAAAATATGTATTTTTTTTGAAAGAGTAATTTATCATAAAGTTGAGATTTTTCTGGATTATTGCGTTATGTCAGCCATTTTTTTTCACTATTTTTGCATTCGAAATTTGCTATTAGTATTATATTCAATATTAGTTCCATAGATTTTTATTAATTAAAGCTGTATGTATAAAATTTATGTATAATATTTCTATGACATGCATGTTTAGGAATATGTATGTAGTTAACATATGTATAATATTTAGAAAACATTAAATTTGAAAGTGTGTCGATTATTTAAATAAAATTCTAAAAAACCTCTTTCTTATGCTTTCGTTAAAAAGTTGCTATCGTTAAGGCAGCATTTTTTTTTATCCAAATGAATTCTTATTCTCATTTTATTGTTTAAAAAATTCTTTGTAGTATTGGGGACATGTAATTGAAATATTCGGAAAATCATAGTAATAAAATTATTATTTTTTTATTTTTATCTTCTAACTGTATTGTCTAAAACATTAATGGATTCATTAAAAAAATTTCAGTTATATACATACATATTCTGTGATCAAAACTAAATAAAGCAAAGTGTTTTATATATCATTAGCTAAGAAAGACTTTTGACGGGAAATTAATAGAACTATCAATATATTATATAATTTCAGTTACATTATAAATCTGGAGTTTTTAAAATATATTAAACTCTAGTAATAATAGTTTACTAGTAAAAAAAGTTTACAAACGTTTATATGGAGTTTTTAATATTCAATGTGAAATTGAAAATAATGATTGTTTTTCCAATTACACTTGCTATCCAATTAAAACAAATATGCACAAAATTCTATTTTCATTGACATTTTAATTAAACATTTATATTAATTAGTAAAAAGAATATAGGAAAAAATAAATAATAATTCTCAATTTAAATCAAATGTAATTAATTATGAATATCTGGTAGTTTAATCAAAATTTCTTTGGTTATAAAAAGTTTCCAAATTTTGCAAGTTAATGATCACAATGATTTTTTTTAATTAAATACCAAGTATTTTCAGAAAAACTAATGTAAATAACTGTGCAAAGGTTAAATTTCTAAGAATTTTAATTGCAGTATTTTAGAATATTTGACAATAATTATCTATTTAACTACTTAATGAACAGAAAGTCTGAGATGAAATCAGTTTTTTTTATATAAAACAAATATTTGATCAAGAAAACATTTTAAGGATTCGAAAAGCTATTAGTAAAGTTTATTTTTCCAGTTTCGTTTCATATTTTTATAAACGCGTTGATTTTTGAGCAGATGCAAAACAATTTTTAGCGAAATCTATATTGAGATGGAATTCATTTTTTTTTTTTTTGCAGTTAAGCATAAAACATATCATGTTACAATTATAAAATATTTCATCGATGTATTTATTTAAGCAATGATTGGCAACGTTTAAGAACGTGGTATATTTTTATTTGCCAAATTTGCAATGTTTTCGCTAACTGTTGAGATGATTATCAGCTGGTAAATCTTCAACGTATTAAACCCAATACAAAAATTTGGCGAGTTACTTCCTGGAAAAAGTAAGTGCAGTGGACATATTATATTCTGGAATCAAATATAAAAAAATAAAATGAAATCTACAATCGCAAATTTCAAGTTATCATGTGAGAACATTATTATTTTTAAGTCATGATTTGTCTTAATTAATTTTAAGTCATTAACCAGTTTAAACCGGTTTGAAACAATCACGAGACTTCTCTATCGGTCTCTATCCCTTTCTCTCTCTCTCTCTCTCAGTTTTTCTAGCTGACAAACAAGGTTTTGGAGCTCGACCGATTTTGAGATGAAATAACAGCTATGATGTCATAGTTCTACGTCAACCTTTTAAAAATGCATCTACTGTCGAAGAAGCATACGTAATAATAAAGCAATACTGGTGAAAGCAGTACAACCTTTTAAAAACGCATTTGCTTTCAAAGAAGCATGCAGAATAATAATACAATGCTGGTAAAAGCAAGTAAAAAAATAAATGCTATTAAAAGATGATGATGAAAGAAGAGATGATTTACGCTTTATTCATTGCATATGCCATTTCAAGTTTCACCCCCCCCTAACCAAAACAACATCATGTTCTCACATGATAATAATATAATATTTAATAACTAATATAGTAAAATAGTTATAAATGTACTAAAATCTATTAAGTGGGGTTTTTTTAGCATTTAATCTTATGTTTAATCATATATCTTTTCATCTAATTTAGTTATAGATGAAATGCATTTAATTAAAGCAAGCAAAATGCTGACTAATTTAATTAGATGTGAATATATTTCCACACACTGGATCGAGAATTAAAAGTTAAAAAAGTAATAATTTTAGATAATAAACTAGAGGTATAGAAATTTAATTTCATATTTACAATTTAAAAGTGTCATGCGCTTATAAAATTTTCTTTTTTTTTCAATACAATTTTGTCATTTTGTTGCAATTGTAATCATAAATAATATCTCCTTTGCGTTCATAAGGGGAAAAAATCGTTACATTGCAAAATTGCTAAACAATTTAAGTAAAACGTTGTTAGAAATGCTACGTTAAAAAGACAAATTAAGTTAATATAATTAATTATTGTCCTCGAAAATTACTCATAATAATCGATTTAATCATCTGTTTAGCATAATTATTACCAACCTTGACTATTATTAATTATTGATGATGATGTCGTGTCCGCGTTACCACGGAAAGGGGGTTCAGTAACTTCTGAGGGTAAGGATTCCTGAACACCCGACAGCAGAAGTCTGACTTTTAGCTCCTATGAAGATGGCACTTACACACTAGCTTGCACAACCTTCTTTTACAGGGGGGGGGAGGCTCTTTCACACACATCACAGATAGAACACAGGCTAGAGAGCAACCATGCCCGAACAAGGACGTGAAACCCGGGACGCCTAGACCACGGGGAAGACACGCTGCCCCTAGGCCAGGGGTCGGCATTATTAATTATTGAAGGATAAAATTGACGTGTTCCCTTGTGTAGTGGGGATGGTAACGCTATCAATATTCCTCAATATCAAATAAAGACGTTTATTAAACACATTCAACAAAACAAAGCCGAGACGGACACAAACAATACACAACAGCACAGAATAGAATAAATTGCAGCCCACAACAGCCACATCACTAAAAGCGGCCAGACAGAACTCAGCAAGAAGAGGGAATCTACGTAGCTATTCTCTTCGGTCTCTCCAAGCATCTGCTATTCTCCATTGTCTCCTCGCTTTAACTGTACCCAACTGCCGACTCACTACTATGCGACTTGCTACTCAGCACAGCTGCTTCAATACTTGTTCCAAAACCCGACTCACAGTGCCAATTCTCATTCCATTATTAGCTTGAGCTCCACTCAACTCTTACGCTTGGACTGATTCAATTAATTCGCCTCTGATTCACTATGCGATTCACTTCGTTATGTTACTCACTTCGGTTTGAATTGCAGGCCTTATACAGAAGGGCACAAAAGATTCTCGAACAATCAAGCATAACTCGGCTCCTTGTGATTCTATCGCCAAAGTTCTTGAAGATTCTAGAATCATCGATTTTGTCGCCAAATTCGTTTGCAAGTCGCCAAGTTTCTCGCCAAACCGGAGGTCATTGATGCAGCATCCGATCGACATCCATTAAAGCTGATCGTAAAACGATTTTTCTATCGATGGAACTAACCGTGCTGAAAAGCAACATTACAGATTGGGAACAATATATTTAATTGTTAAATTGTATGGCATTAATTATGATATTTTTCTATTTAGCAAAAATTTATTCTTGAAGAAATTTACATAGAATCTTGAAGGACTGAGGCATTTCAAATTGTATAAACGCCCATTTTATGAAAGATATAAATATATAGTTATTCCTTTGTAACAGCTATGCTTCTACCATTACATTATTTCAAAATCGGGTGACATTTATATTATTTTACAGACACGTTTTTTTAAAAAAATTTTTTTACATCTGAAAGTTTTGATCATTAATGATATAAAAGAATATTTCTAGCATTAATCAAAAAAGCATATTTTCCGGGCGGCTGCTTTTAGATAAAATATGAGTTCATTCCAAAACTGAATACGTTTTCTTTTATCTCCAAACGATATATCACTTTTGCTTTTTCCAAACTTAGTTTTAATTTGAACGCGCCAAACGATATATATTCGTTGCCATCGAAAGAAACATAAGAAATGTTTTAATAACGTAAAAGGGAAGCATACTTATTTCAAGAGTTAAAAAAATACGGAATGAAAGGAAAAATAATCTTTAATGCTCGTTTTCTGTCTCTGAGAAGGAAAAATTAATGATACAAACTCATAACGATTACGCTTTTCGTATAGTTTCAGCTAGAAATAAAATGAACAGACTAGCATGACGGTTTTCCTAGGTTATTTTTTTTTTGTTTGAAAAATGAATTTGTTTATTCAAGCGTTTTCAGAAAACCTTCTTAGTTTTAAAGTTTTTCATTTAAAAAAAAATCACTCAGCAATTTTTCATGCATGCATAATTAAAAAAAAATATATAACTAAATGAATCAACTGCATGCAATTTCTCCTAACAACGAACGCATTCGAGATTTTAAGCTGAAATTTAAACACATCTATAAATTTTCCGAGATATATTCTGGAAAGATCTAGAATATTTTCGTAATTACATCGGACAAATTCTTTTCAGTTTAATAAGCATCGATTCAACTTTCTAAAAAAAATTATCTTTGAAAGAAAATGCAAAGATTCAATAACTACATGCGTGTTTAAAAGATTTTCTAAGGTGTCCTGGAATCTAGGACAGACATTTGGATTTCAAAATTGGATAGATAAAATCTATAACATATAAAAAACGAATTGTCTTAAATCACTTGCACTAGAACTGCTTAAGTTAATGAATTTCAATATGAAGTTTACAATATGTTCAAGCAATAGTCTGTTTCATGCTATGCATTTGAAAGCGTTTCGGAAAGCACTTTAATGAAACTCGCCAAGCATGAAAAAGGAAATACAAAAATGAGAAAAATGAAACCTTAAATGAGTGCAGCAAGAGGAAATTACAAATTTTAAAGCTAAAAATGGCAACAAAGCATTGTTATATAGTTTACAAAAAAACTTCACGTTTTAGACCTCTATGAATTAAAAAAAAAATACATTTTGGAAAAACACCCATCTTCCTGTGACGAAAATAACTCAAAAACGCGTTGAACTAGACGATTGAAATTTGGTAAGCGGTCTTTACACTAAATTTTTAGATTTCTGTCACATTTTGAGCAAATTCCATACAGAGGAAGTCTGTATGACCTACTGTTCGAATATAATTTATCATGATAACTGCAGAACGAAGAGAGTTGGGCAGATGAATTTCGATAAACAGATTTAACTTCTAGAGTCTAGACACCTTTGAAATTTTGAGCTATATTCAACAAAGGGTTGACCGTCTGTCGATATGTACTTTCAGAAACTTGGTAACTGAAAATGGAATGATTTAAGTATATCAAATTCGATAAGGAATTGTTTTGATCACAAGGGTAATTTTTTTCAATTAATTGGGAATATTTAATTGGAATTAATTCAATAATTAACATGTATAAAACCAAATTCCGTTGCGGTTACTTTTAACCGCATGCTAGGGATTGATCGCCAAAACACTCGCCAATGATGTCATGATAGATTCAGTAAAAATGCTAAATTCACGCCAAAAGTTAACATTTCGTAACTATTGTACGCGAATGTGCACGTAAGGCATTCTATGTTATATTACTTTTATTAGAAAGTATGCGAGAAAACTTTGGGGAGACTACTTCCGCTGTTTTTCATTGAAATATCAATTTTTTTTCTAACCTAATGTGACTGAATTTTCAGTTAAGGAATAAAATAGTGAATTTAATTACCAAGAACGCCTAAAACTATTTTTTCTAATTGAAATTGAATTTCCTGAATATAACGTTACGAATTCTGTTATATATATATGTCATACGTGGATATGGATTCCGAAATAGGATTTTATTTTCCTCTTTTATTTCGCTTTATCTAAAATCTTAAATTTGTACCAACAATAATTTCTTGCAGATTCATTTAATTAAATCTATATTTTTCAGTAATATCAAATTCAGTAATAAAATTTCAAAAATATGTTGGAATTTTAAAGAATGCATTAATTGTGTAACATCCTCAAACGTCAATAATTCGGGCAACATGCTGGTGGCCAAAAGCGGCTTTCTCTTAAATTTCTTGCATGAGCCAAGCGTACTTTATTTTCCCATAAGGAATATATAAATGTAAATTTCTATGTGAAATAAGTAGACTTGCAACTTTCCATTTTATTTATTTATTTATTTATTCGAATTTTCGTTTTTCTTGTAGTGGACAGGAAATAACAAACTGAAAATCACTCAATAACTAAAACATTTTATTAAAAGACCATTAATAGAAAATTAGCAATGACTTCGAGTTATATTATGATTCGATAGAATTTTAAATTTACTGAATTATTATTGCTTACAAATCATAAATTGTAAAACTATTTCCTGTCCAAATGTACCTATTTTCATGAAAAATTATTATTAATTATAAACTTTCGTATTGTTTGAACATATTATCTTCATTTGAAGCCATTTTCTAAAAAGATTTAAAATATAAATCCTGATAAATCGTTTTGCAAAGATATAGAAAATGAAATAAGTGTCGCTGTGAACTGCAACAATTTATCAACATTTTAAAGTTTTTTTAATACTATTCAAACATGTTCTATTTTACTTGAAAACGTAATTGTGCGATTCTTATATTTTCTCACTTTTGCCGAATTGTGACATCATTTCTTTATTTGTTATGTAACACACTAAAAATCAAACTAAATTCCTTCTGTCTTAGCTTTCAACAATGGAAGAAAAATACGCGATTATATATTTGACAAGACAATAAAAATAGTTTAAATTTCATTTTAATAATGAAATTCTTGACTGAAAATTACATAAAAAGCTTTTTATTAAATGTCGAAGCTGTTGAAAAATCACACAGCTAAATTCATATCATTAGGAAGGCAATTTCTTAAAAATTTTAAAATGGCGGAAAAGTTATTTTTTATGCAATAATATTTTTGAAGGTTATTTTACAAAAGCGCTTCTACTTCAATTTTTAAGTAATTAATAAAAATTCGTTTTCATTAATTTGAAAAACATTGTCCTATAGGAAAAATTTGATAATTCCAAATCAGACAGTCTGGCCTGTTGAACGCCAACAAACGCTTACGCACGCTCACACGCACACACTCAAGCTATATGTATTTCCACGTTATACGAATTAAAGTTTTATTTATAACAATATTATAAATGTACGAGGTGACAACATATAAAAAGTATAATGGCATGCGAAAAAGATATAATAATGTGGTAGTTTTGTAAGTCACATTTTATATTTTCTTAGTATTTCATGATAAACTTTACACTAAAATTATATTAGTATCATTAAATAATTTTTTTTTTAATTTTAAAATTATGTAAACAGATTCGGACAATTATTTTTTCAGGAGTTGCGTGGAAAAACACAAATGTTTTTAACTTAATTCAAATTCTATTTAAAATTGTGGAAAAAGAATCCTCCGAACTAATAATAACCACTTTCAAAAGTATGCGTTATTGATTTTTGAAGATTTTTTTGTGATTAATTTGAGTTTGACCTGCAGAGCGCCAACACACCGAGAGATTTGTCTTTATTATTAATAGAAAGAGAGGTGGTGACTTATTGTCTATGAAACATAAAATGTAAAATTAGATAATGTCCAAATATACTTATCTCAACATAAATTTATCAGATATAACAATTAATTGTTGTTCTGTCTTATCTGAACATACTTATCTTCAGATGAAACCTCATTTACTAGAAATCGTTTATAATTCAAATATAGACAAACTCTTTTTATATAGAGTTAATAACTGAAACAAATGACAGAGCGTCTATAGAACACTGATACATCTAGAGACTTGTCTTTATTATTAATAGAAATAGAGATAGTGACTTATTGTCTACAAAACATATAATATAAAATTAGACCCTGACCAGATATACTTATCTCATCGTTAAATGATGAGATACAAAAATTAATTGTTATTCTGTCTTATCTCAACATGCTTATCTTCAGATGAAACCTCATTGACAACAAATCGTTTATAATTCAAATATAGACAAACTCTTTTTATATAGAGTTAATAACTGAAACAAATGACAGAGCGTCTATAGAACACTGATACATCTAGAGACTCGTCTTTATTATTAATAGAAATAGAGATAGTGACTTATTGTCTATAAAACATATAATATAAAATTAGACCCTGACCAGATATACTTATCTCATCGTTAAATGATGAGATACAAAAATTAATTGTTATTCTGTCTTATCTCAACATGCTTATCTTCAGATGAAACCTCATTGACAACAAATCGTTTATAATTCAAATATAGACAAACTTTTTTTATATAGAGTTAATAACTGAAACAAATGACAGAGCGTCTATAGAACACTGATACATCTAGAGACTCGTCTTTATTATTAATAGAAATAGAGATAGTGACTTATTGTCTATAAAACATATAATATAAAATTAGACCCTGACCAGATATACTTATCTCATCGTTAAATGATGAGATACAAAAATTAATTGTTATTCTGTCTTATCTCAACATGCTTATCTTCAGATGAAACCTCATTGACAACAAATCGTTTATAATTCAAATATAGACAAACTTTTTTTATATAGAGTTAATAACTGAAACAAATGACAGAGCGTCTATAGAACACTGATACAACTAGAGACTCGTCTTTATTATTAATAGAAATAGAGATAGTGACTTATTGTCTATAAAACATATAATATAAAATTAGACCCTGACCAGATATACTTATCTCATCGTTAAATGATGAGATACAAAAATTAATTGTTATTCTGTCTTATCTCAACATGCTTATCTTCAGATGAAACCTCATTGACAACAAATCGTTTATAATTCAAATATAGACAAACTCTTTTTATATAGAGTTAATAACTGAAACAAATGACAGAGCGTCTATAGAACACTGATACATCTAGAGACTCGTCTTTATTATTAATAGAAATAGAGATAGTGACTTATTGTCTATAAAACATATAATATAAAATTAGACCCTGACCAGATATACTTATCTCATCGTTAAATGATGAGATACAAAAATTAATTGTTATTCTGTCTTATCTCAACATGCTTATCTTCAGATGAAACCTCATTGACAACAAATCGTTTATAATTCAAATATAGACAAACTCTTTTTATATAGAGTTAATAACTGAAACAAATGACAGAGCGTCTATAGAACACTGATACATCTAGAGACTCGTCTTTATTATTAATAGAAATAGAGATAGTGACTTATTGTCTATAAAACATATAATATAAAATTAGACCCTGACCAGATATACTTATCTCATCGTTAAATGATGAGATACAAAAATTAATTGTTATTCTGTCTTATCTCAACATGCTTATCTTCAGATGAAACCTCATTGACAACAAATCGTTTATAATTCAAATATAGACAAACTCTTTTTATATAGAGTTAATAACTGAAACAAATGACAGAGCGTCTATAGAACACTGATACATCTAGAGACTCGTCTTTATTATTAATAGAAATAGAGATAGTGACTTATTGTCTATAAAACATATAATATAAAATTAGACCCTGACCAGATATACTTATCTCATCGTTAAATGATGAGATACAAAAATTAATTGTTATTCTGTCTTATCTCAACATGCTTATCTTCAGATGAAACCTCATTGACAACAAATCGTTTATAATTCAAATATAGACAAACTCTTTTTATATAGAGTTAATAACTGAAACAAATGACAGAGCGTCTATAGAACACTGATACATCTAGAGACTCGTCTTTATTATTAATAGAAATAGAGATAGTGACTTATTGTCTATAAAACATATAATATAAAATTAGACCCTGACCAGATATACTTATCTCATCGTTAAATGATGAGATACAAAAATTAATTGTTATTCTGTCTTATCTCAACATGCTTATCTTCAGATGAAACCTCATTGACAACAAATCGTTTATAATTCAAATATAGACAAACTCTTTTTATATAGAGTTAATAACTGAAACAAATGACAGAGCGTCTATAGAACACTGATACATCTAGAGACTCGTCTTTATTATTAATAGAAATAGAGATAGTGACTTATTGTCTATAAAACATATAATATAAAATTAGACCCTGACCAGATATACTTATCTCATCGTTAAATGATGAGATACAAAAATTAATTGTTATTCTGTCTTATCTCAACATGCTTATCTTCAGATGAAACCTCATTGACAACAAATCGTTTATAATTCAAATATAGACAAACTCTTTTTATATAGAGTTAATAACTGAAACAAATGACAGAGCGTCTATAGAACACTGATACATCTAGAGACTCGTCTTTATTATTAATAGAAATAGAGATAGTGACTTATTGTCTATAAAACATATAATATAAAATTAGACCCTGACCAGATATACTTATCTCATCGTTAAATGATGAGATACAAAAATTAATTGTTATTCTGTCTTATCTCAACATGCTTATCTTCAGATGAAACCTCATTGACAACAAATCGTTTATAATTCAAATATAGACAAACTCTTTTTATATAGAGTTAATAACTGAAACAAATGACAGAGCGTCTATAGAACACTGATACATCTAGAGACTCGTCTTTATTATTAATAGAAATAGAGATAGTGACTTATTGTCTATAAAACATATAATATAAAATTAGACCCTGACCAGATATACTTATCTCATCGTTAAATGATGAGATACAAAAATTAATTGTTATTCTGTCTTATCTCAACATGCTTATCTTCAGATGAAACCTCATTGACAACAAATCGTTTATAATTCAAATATAGACAAACTCTTTTTAAGGGAGTTAATAACTGAAACAAATGGTATTGAAGACTGGGATGAGAGCAAATAACTCGAGTAATTTTAATTATGTTATACTTAATGAGAAGTGAAAAATGAATGCTGTCGCCAAGGTATTCACTGCAACCGTTGAAGCGTCGGCGAGATTATTTTAATTGCGCGGAAATGAAATGCCGGGCAAACAATTATGAAGAGTTCGGACATCTTTTATTAAAAACTTTTGGAGGAACATGCTTTATCTCTGTGCTGGCGAGTGACGAAATTAATTAGGAAATGGGCGGAGTTAAAGTTCTGTTCACTTTAGACAATGATTTGACGTCATGGTCAGGGCCAAGTTCCAAGTGCAGAGGATGGCAACAATGTTGATTCTTCATTAGAGGCCTTTATCTTTCGCTAATTTTATTCACCCGTTTAAGCCTTTTGAAGCCAGATGAAGTGTGTTTTATCGTTTGCGATAAAAAAAAGGCTTAGGAATTTGAAAGGTCCCTGTGTTTACTTTTGCTTTAAAAAATGATGAGGTGTTCAAGTATTTGTTTAAGCTTAGATAATTTTTTTGGCATGAAAGATTTTCTTTCAAAATGTAAATGCTCAGATTTTGATGGAAATATTACATTGAATGCAAATGCTGTTAGATCACCTGACAAGATTAATAACGCTTAACATTTGGCCTCTTATTGAAAGTCACTTATTTTGCTAAATCACACCTATTTTCTTCTTACCGGATTCTCATTCAATGTCAAAGTTAAACATGTTATGACGTTTTTGAACATGCAAATATACAGGAACATTCATTGTCTCCTTTTGGTAACTAAATAAAAACATTTTGAAAAATAGAACAGTATTGTTGCGTTGTAGAACTCAGTAGTCACCGAAGACAAGAATTGTTGAAAGCATTATTAGTATGCAAATGCTTCTTTAAAAATGTACACTTTTAGAATTTAATGGGAATATTAAATACAACGCAAGTTGAGTCTATGATATCGTGATAAACGTAACACTTATCATTTGGCATCTGATTACCATTTATAGAATGTAATGAAATCACGTGTGTACTTCTTTCACCAGATTCTCATTGAATACCAAAATTAAATGGGCGTTCCACTTTTGATTTGTACTATAGGAACATTAGTTGTATTCTTTTGGCAACTACATAAAAATCTTTTGCAAAATAGAACAGTTTATGTGGCTTTAGTTCAACTTTTTAGATATTGAAGAAGTACACTAATAGTTCAGATAAAGAAGGCAGTAAATTAGCGCTGTTTGTAAAAGTTGTATAGAAATTTCACAGTTCAGTTCACTGTTTGATGGATAAGTGTAAAACAATCATACGTTGCCACTTTCAGAATCTTCTTAATGTTTCCAAAGAAAAAATTTTGAAGACCATCCGTTCTTAATATGAAAAAAGGATTAGTCTGTGCATAAAAAATATTGACTTTTCTTCTAAAAAAACGTAAATGCTATAATACTGACAACTAAAAGAAATATTTCTTTTTAAATTCGTTCTTAAAATAAATCCGAATAATAAATTGTTTTAATTGATTTTTCACTCAGTTCCTAATGTGATTGGGTTTTGTGTTCCCGTTGACAATACTTAATTTTAATTCTATATTTGAGGCGCCATCTGTTAGTGAGTTTACAAAAGAAACTAGGAGTAAGATTCTGTAATAAAAGATAATAATGAATTATGAAATGTATTAGAGACAGAAAAGTCCAAAACAATAAGAATAAAAGGTATTTTGGTAAAATGGTTTTGCTTTTGTTTGAAAGAATATGAAATTATTTTCTTATTTGAAATTGGGTGGCCAAAACAAAAATAGTAAGGGCCCAAGGCTCTTAAGACCACATTGTTATATATCATAACAATGAATTATTCAACATTCATTAGTATTTAAATGGATTTTCAGTCTCTCATTCCAAACCAAAATCTCTTTTCACCAATTTAAAAGATTATTTTAAAAATTCGCTTATATTTTCACCCATATCTATTGCGAATCAATTATTAGGATATTTTTCGCTTTTTTTTTGTTTTTGTTTTTCTCTCTCATTTTCTCTTATATTTTAAGTGTCTCAATGGTATTTCCTTTATTCGAAAATAAAAATATTTAAAATCTGATTCCCTTTAAGGTAGTCTAGGCTCGGAGTGCATTTTTCAAAAAAAGATAAATATTTTAATGTTTGTATGATATATTTATTAATATAAAGATAAATTGATGAATAAAAATGATATTATTTCAATATATATGTAGTTTTTGAAGAGAACTCATATTTTGATACAAATTTTAGCATTAATTACAAAAACTAAGATTGCTCAAGGGATAAAAAATTCTTACAGTTGAAAAACTATAATAATGTTTATTTCTTGTAACGTTACATGACGTAAAATATCTTAGAGCGGAATTAACAAATTATCTACGAATTACATTCAAAAATAAAATTTTTGTGAGTAATATATGAAATTATCTATGGAATTTTGGATTTTTTTCTACAATATTTACATTATAAAATCATAAAACCTCTTCCAGAGCATTCGACAAAAAATTCATAGCTCGTA
Source organism: Argiope bruennichi (assembly GCF_947563725.1). Taxonomy (NCBI): domain Eukaryota; kingdom Metazoa; phylum Arthropoda; class Arachnida; order Araneae; family Araneidae; genus Argiope; species Argiope bruennichi. The sequence continues at coordinate 8,948,518 of NC_079157.1, forward strand.
ACATTCTGCATAACATAATGAGCTCTAAATATAAATTTCATTAAGATATCTTGATTATTTTTTGAGATATGACGATACTCGTACAATAGAATGATATTCAAAAAATCGTTTTTCAGTGTAATTATATTAACGTCCCATTTTAAAACAACACTAGGGCTATTTTGGGACGAACCTCGTACTTTTGAATCGCGGTCAGATGACGAGGACGACACCTGATCTGGCACCCCCTCTCCACACCACACAAGCGGGAGAACGTTTGGCTCGGACGGGTTTGACGTGCACCAGACCCGCTTACACGACGGTTCTTTCGTTGAATCGTCGAATGGTCCTCCGGTTCCGAAACTGAGATCTTACCACCATGCCATCGCGGCCCCCAAGTATTTTTTCAGAAAATGCATCTGAAATTTTTAAATAAACACAATTTAAATATCAATAGTTTGCTATAACTTGATTTCTAATTGAAATAGAGTCAAAATAAAAATATCACTGGCAACAGAAACGTACCTATTTTTTAAAATTGCAAGAAAAATGCGAATTTTCATCCAAATTCATGTTTTTAACCAAGTCGGATAACCATGCGGTTGAATTTTTTACAAAAAGATTTGAAAAGCAAATAAAACTTTTGATTTTGTGAAAAGAAACTTTGTTGCATTCAAAAGAATAAAATTAACAAACAATTTTTTTGGAAGAAAAAAAAAACCTATCGTTTTTGAAAACTTAAGTGAAATTTGAAAGCCCTAATAATCGTGGAAAAGAGGACGAAGTTCTTGGCTTAATTTCAAAAATCGGGAATTAGAGTGAAATGTCAAAGGATAGTGGGTCAAAATGTCGTCGGAAATAGTCTAGAGCAAACTTTTTGCTGAATGTGCGGATCCGGCAACGGATAACAGAGTTTAGTTTTTGAAATTTATTTTTTCTTCTAGTTTTAATTTCAAAAAACTAAACTAATATTAACTATTTAAAAGTGAAACAAATATTTAACTATGTATATTAATCAACTTAGATGATTAGCCTTAAATGAATTATTTTCATTTTACCCGTGTTAACATTTCGCCTTTTTTTTTTAAAAAAAAAATGCTTAAATGTAACTTGGATAAACGAACTTCAACTCAAAAAGACAAAAGACATCTGATGACTGATATCAGACTTCCAGCCCGACGTACCTCAACCACCAGCGAAGGATACTTAGAGTATCATTTTTTTCTACAAATTAACCCTTTCACTGCGTTGCTTTTAACGATGGTTAATATCCGATAATGGCGGTCAGAGGGTTAAAGATTACATTCCAGTCCTCATTAAAAATATTTTCAGTCACATTGTGATGTTTATTTTAGTTTCATTTAGAATGAACTTCCTGCTATTTTTAAGCGGATCTGTAATTTTGAACTTTAGATGACACTTGAGGTGACAATCTTTGTCTCCTGAATTCAGAGACAATGTTGATCTAGGTAGGTTTAACTTTCCAAGACTGGATATACTCCTAGATGTCGTATATACGAAGTATATATGACATCAAGGAGTTGCTCCTTGATGTTATTACAAATGTATACAATTTCTAGATGTTATTACAAAAATCGTCCGGTTGTTGTATGGTGGAAGAAAGTAAAGACATTAGAGACTATTAGGTAACTATTTATTCCACAAGAAAGAAAATAAAAACAGAAACAACAAAAACTTAACTAAGGCGTACAGAAGAACAACTGCTGTGGAATCTCACAACAAAAGCAAACAGATAATATCTCATTCAAAAACACCAATAATGCCACATGTGCACAGATAGAGAGCTCGCTCCACGAATCGGACTTGGAACTTTCGGGAACTATTCTCCCAATTGAAGATTTATCATAGTTCCTTTATTTTCCAAAACCTTCACTTTTTGTCGAAAAATTCGGGGCCGAATTCGACAAGCGGTCGCAATGTTTACTACCAAATCAGATCTGTTATACATTCATGCTTGTTTTATATGAGACATGTTATATATTCAGTAATTGATCTATTTACCGCCGGATCATTTACCTATTATATATTCAGCATTCATTAAGAAAGTCTGCAAACCACGTTTCTTTTACTATGAAACTATTTGCGCAGGGAAATAATATTGCAGCTTTATAACTATATAAGCGGGTCTTGAAATCGATTCCCTCCAGTTCAATCAAACTTGATATCACTTCAGAAACTGATACCAAACTTGATACTTTGGTAGATAAAAAATAGGGAGAAAGTTGGATCAGTTTCAGTATCTCTGTAATAACAGATCCTTAGGAAGGGGATCTAAAATTATTTAAACAAGCGATAATTTTAGTATAAACCTTACACCCCTTAAATATTTGACAAGCGATTAAATCTCTCTCAAGTCCCTACCATTAACCCTATCAACGACCCAACAAAATAATACTTGACCACTTCCATCAATCTATTTTTAAAACTATTAACTTTAAAAAAGAGAAATTGAATTCACTAGAAAATATTCTACCACTAGAAACCTACTCACTAGTAACTTAAGTTTTCCAGCAAAGCAAATTCTTCTCAAAGAAAATTCCCAAAATAGAAAAATCTCGTAAACATCCCCTTTTGGCTGTCTCGGCGATATTGTATTGAAATAAATACTAAAGTAGCAAACACAACTACTATCAGCGCTCTGCACACGCCCCTAGGCGAAGTTCGATTCAGTGGCGCTATTGTTAAGATTATTTGCATACGAGAAAGAAAATGGGTTTCGTACAACAATGTCGGTACGCCGCCTTTTCCATATCCTACAGCCCTTCTTTTTACTCTTGCTTTCATTACGCAATGTTGAGTTTCTTCTAGATTTTTGAATATTTTAAGTCATTTCGTTGTCTTGTAAATATATTTGAATTTTAAAATAGATAGCATTAATGCTTTTTGGGAAATAAACCCAAGCGGTGTTTGAAAGAGATCTTGCATTTTTGATGTACTAAGCTGTCTGGTTTTAAGTTTTTCGTGCATAACTAAATAGTAGCGCGTTTTATCATTTTTCTTGAAGCGTTTTTGGTTTAAAAGGTTCTTCTTGTTTTATTAAAAATTAGTTTTGCATCCTAAGGTGGTTTGAAATTGAATATAAAATGGGAGGGGGGGGGCTTTTTATGAGCATAATTTGAAAGAAAATATTCTTTGATCCAAATTGAATAGAAATTGAATTTGAAGGGATTTAATAATTGTTTTTAAGAGGAAAATAATGAAAAAAAGGTTCGATTATTTTCTTTACAAATATATTGAAATTCACAAAAAGTAATAAATAAAAATTAGTTGCTAAGAAATTCAAAATCACATTTCGTGTTTCACACTTTTCTGAATCGAAAGAAAATAAAACTCATTTTGGGGGGTTATATATGTCTGTCGCTCTGTCTCTATATCTGAATCCCATAACTCAAAAACGCTTAGAGTCAGATTGATAAAATTTGATGTATGGACTTAATATAAATCTTGTTGATGTCTAACAAATTTGTAGCGAAATCTGTTCGTAGGGAATCTATCTATCCATTGCCCGATGAAAACCACAAAATATTAAAAGCTATATAGATAAAAATTGGTTAACATATGTAGCATCTATAAAATACAGATTTTTTTATCAGATTTGGCAACTAATCCATTGTGAAGTTGACGGCCTATCGTCCTGTGCTTTTGCATGGATGTAAACGCGGCAATTTAGAAACGTAACTACTTGGATAAATGAAAGTTGGCTCAAAGTTTGACAGCTTTTTAATTAATTTTGGACCGTACATGTCGACAAGTTGACCGTCTGTCGGTTTGTACTTTCTCATGCATGTAAACACGGTAATTTAAATATGCAATGGCTTAAGTAAATGAAATTCGGTATATATTCTTGTGTGTTATATTAGATCTGTGTCACATTTTTCTTCAATCAGTTGGAGAGAAGGCGTCCAAAATGTATATTCATTTCTTCAGCACTTTAATATAATCTCATCCCAGCTATGAATCGCCAAAGATGAACCACTAGATTCAGTAAAAACGCTAGATTCTTGCCAAATATCTATCTTTCGTCACTATTATGTGTCAGTGTTGTGCAATTAATGCGCAAGTATCAATTTTCTTTACTATACTACGAAACACACTTCCTCCAGATATGAAAATAAAAATCTGAACACTCATCACTTTCTCGGGCGTGTTCAAGGTCCTCAGCGTTATGTAGGACGAGGAAGTAACACATTTATTTGAAGATATGCGAGACAATTTCGAGGAGACCCCTCTCTATGGTTTGTATTGCTTTTTAAATAGACTTTTAAATGAGAAAATGAACTATCTACTTAATGGGTTTTTTTTTATGTTTAGCAAAATAACTAGGAAACCAATGAATCGTTCATCACTACTCTCGCTCAATCCACTCCGCCACATTGTTCAAATCACGTCCGGGTCACCAATGTAGCCGATTGATATGAGCGAGGATAGAACCTGGAACCATGTGGTTCGCAGCCCAGTAACATGACCACGATACAAAAGCAATTGCTCGTACAGCGCAGCTGTTAACTGGCTTATACGCTTTCACTACATATCCAATCACTAGTTAGATTTCACGCAATTTTATTTCGTATGAAAGCTCAAGACTTTCAAATTTGCCATCAATATTCACCTCCATGCATTCTGTTTATAAAATGTATGGCGATAGATTTCACCAGTCTAAATCATTGTACCTATTTCGCCAATTTTTAATGCTTATGGCGTTTCGACATTCCACTTTTTAACGTTTTTCCACGTCCTCCATTTTCTAGATATGGCTCATAATTATATGTCTGCCCACATCTTAAACATCCGGACCGATTTCTCCAATTTTATTCCCGAAATAAGTTTGCATCTCAACAAACATAGCTAACATGTCAGAATACTTTACGATTATGGACAATATATTTTATAATACAACTTTCATTGGACGTGATGAAATATAGTTCTTCAAATTTGATTGATTGATCTGAAATTGGTTTCTCTTGTTCCTTTTATTATAAGGACAAATTTGTTCTTTTTTATGTTGTTTCTTCCTTTCTTTATAATTAGATCATTAAATCTCAAATCATTCTTGAGCTCTTTCTTTATTAAATTGTCATAAATAATATGATTTATTGCGAAGACATGTTGGTTTCTGTATGTTTTTGCTGTACCAAACAGAACAATTACAGCTTATTTGAAAAATTTTTTCAAAAATTTAATTAGATAGAAAAATTATCTCAGTATAAATTTTATAAAATATTCAACAAGTTTTCTAAAGAACAATTTCTTTTTAATTTGTTTGGTGTTTTTAAAATTAAGTGTCTGCAACTTTTAAATTCATCTTGCGTTTCTAAATGTTTTTGGGATTAAACGTATTCCGTTTTTGAATTTCAAATATGCATTTCAATGTTTTTATTATTGATTATATTCGATGTTTAAAATTTTAATCTTTTAAAAATTGATTTGATTCGATTTTTGAAATTTTACTACTAAAGATTGATTGTAATCGATTTTTGAAATTTTAATCTTCTGAAGATTGATTATATTCCATTTTTGGAATTTTAATGTTCTAAAGATTGATTATATTTAATTTCAAAATTCATAATACATTTTCACTCTTTTTGAAATTTGATTAATTTTTAAATTTCTTGTTAATTGTTGATATTTTTACCGTTCACCCCCCACAACTTCTTAATTCATACTGCAATTTCCAATGTTTTTAGAATGGCCGTATATGCATTTAAAATACTTTCTGCGTTTTTTAATGTTCTTTTCATATTTATAGTTTTTTTATATTTTTTATTATTTTTTGTTTGCCCCTAATTCCAATTTGTTTTTAAAAGTTTAATGCTCTCAGTTTTCAAATTAATTGTGTTTTTCAATGCTTTTTTACTTTTTAATATTTTTATAATTAATTCAGTTTTTGAAATTTTAATGTTTTTAAGATTGATTATTTTCAACTTCAAAATTCATAATGTGTTTTGATTTTTTTTAAAATCGAATCTTTTTAGTTTTTAAATTTCTTATAAACTGTTAATATTTTTAGGGAATTAAATTCTTAGGGCGTTTTCCAATGTTTTTAGAATGACTGTATAGAATATTTGAGAGCCTAATGTGTTTTATAATGCTTCTGTTTTATTTTCAGCTTTGTAATTTTAAGTATTTTTTGTATGTACAATTTTTTTTATATATAAATAATTTAAAGAATAAATTTTTCAGGCTTAGGAAGGTCTATCTTATTTGTCAATTTTTTTTTTTTTGTAAAATTACAGTAAACTTTTTAATATATTTTGAGAAGGTGAAAAGTTTGCTTATATAACAACTACATCATTAACAAATCATACAGAAGGTACATTCAGACCTTCCAAACGCCCTAATTTCAGAGCGTTTCCTGTCTGTGGTAAAACGTTTCGTAAGATTTGGCAAAACATACGATGGAGTAAGCAAAAAGTTTCTTTTAGAATTGGACGCTATTTTGTGTATCTGTAAACAAGAACTTGGAACGTTACAGTCATTAAGTCAAAGTCATTGCACGGAGGCCAGCAAAAATAGTATCACTTTCTCACCAACTCTCGCAGTCTAGAAAGAAAAGCATAAAAACAGTCTTCACACATAAGTTGCCACCATCCTGCAGAAATAATATCGTTTGTGCGGAACTTTAATTGACAGTGCAGTACGGTTTTAGTAACTAGTTTGCATAAATTATATGCTAATATGTTTTTTTAGATTATTTGCTTTGCCCTAGATGGCGCTGTTCCATACAGTTTTGATTTTCAATTTATAGCATGTTTATATTTAAGTTACTGAAGTTGTTCTTATTTTAGTAAAGTAACTTAGTTACAATAATAACATTTTATTGTCCAACTGACATCAAGTAATGTTTTTTTTTCATAGCACAGTATAAATTATATGCTAATATGTTTGTTTGGATTATTTACTTTCCTCAAGACAGCGCCCTTATTTCCTGTTTTGATTTTAATTTATAACATCTTTATATTTAAACTGCTGAAGTTGTTCTTATTTTAGTAAAGTAACTTAGTTACAATAATAGCATTTGATTGCTGAACTGACATCAAGTGATTTTTTTCTCATAGCATAGTGTAATCTATATTTACAGCTATATCATAAATATACGGATCAGAATGCCGTCTCATGCCCCTGTATCCATGACCATTCTGGTTATTGAACGGTTTGGTGGGCATGTTATTGGAATTTTATTTAAATTCCAAAATATTTACAGAAAAAAAATAACTATGTACAGAATTTACAAGCATATAATAAATGATATCGAGATGAAACCGTTTATAGAGATTTTCAAATTTGAAAAATTTTTTAGAATAATAATATTCTGAAAGATAAAATGTGTGAAAATATACATATATTCTGTGTTCACTTATTTTGAATTATTAGATATTTTAAATTACCATTTTGAAATATAGAACTTCGTTACTTGTCTTTCTCCTTATGACGCATTTTAAGCTGCCATTTTGAAATGTCAAAATACATTATTCAACTTTTGGGGGGGGGCATATTCTAAATTGTCATTTTAAAATATCTAAATTCATTACCTTTATGAGATATTCCAAATTTCATTTTCTGAATATCAACTTCATTATCTAGTTCTTAATTTATTACACATTGTAAATTTTGAAAAATCATATGTATTTCTCGATCTTTGTCCTCATGATGTAATTTAAGTCGCCATTCCGAAATATTGAAGTTTATTACTACCTTTTTCTATTCAAATTTTGAAAAATGAAATTCAATTATCCATTTTTTATGACATATTTGAAGCCATTTCTTCATTGGTTATCTTCTTTTCATTGTGATACATTATAGTCCGCCATTCCGAAATATTAAATCTCATTAAAATTATTGCCTCTAAGGTTTTCTAAGAGGGAGTGCGTAAAATTGTTTTAATCAATCTTAATGAGAAATTAATATTCTTATTGTTTTTTTTTCTAATTATAGCACATGGCGCTGATAAAAGTTAACATTGTTATATGAATTAATGATTGAATTTTACTTCATATTTTTATTATATGAAAAACTGGGTAAAAATTTCAGATATATTGAAAATAATTATAATTCACAAAAAAATTTGTATCGTTTTCTTAGCAATATTTTTATAGTTAAAAAAGTTTCCATTAATAAGGCGAACAATGAATAATTTATTAACTAATCGGTGGAAGTGCCTACCCGAAATTTTTTCATATATCCTCTAGTGTATGTATTTTTATATTATTAATTATATGTCATTGGCGGCCAATAATCGCGAAAGAGCTCATTAAATTTCAATATTTGGTGATTCTTTTTTTTTTGTATTTAATCGATGGGGTTAACAAACAAGCACCAGAACGTTCAATGTGTATTTCAAACCTTTTAAATTTCTCTTATCCAAAGTATAGAGAAAATATTCTACTTGCTAAAGATATTTGAACTCGTGATTTTGACAAATTTCCATGTTCAGTTCTTCCTGAGTTCGAAAATTATTTTGGAAAATGTCTGTCTGTCTGTGGCAAAAATAACTCAAAAGGGCTTTGGGCTAGATGGATGAAATTCAGTATATGCTCGTTTCAAATTTTTTTAGATTTTTATAAAATTTTGAATAAAATCTATTAGTCTGTCTCTTCGTTGTTCAATTATAAATCAATACGATAGCTGCAAAACGAGTACACCTAGATCGGTAAAACTAGGTAAAGAGATTTATTTTGCATGTTGTAGACACTTATCAAGTTTTAAGTCAAATCCAACAAGGGATTGAATATCTGTTCATCTGCATAACCCTGTAAACGCAATAACTGAAAAGCGCAGTTACTTAAATATATGGAATTAGGAATGTGATTTTGCGACCCAAATTTCTGAGTCAAATTTTGGTTTCAGTCGAATGGAGAAAACATATATGAAATACAAATTCTATTTTCAGATACTATTACCTCATAGCTGGACTTAATCGCCAAAAAACTCTCCAAAGATTATACAATAGGCTCAGTACCTAGCTGGAGTGGTCTCCATAAAGCTTGTCTCGCATACTCTCGAATAAACTTGTCATGCCAGTTTCTCTAAGTTTAGTTATATTAACGTCCCGTTTTAAAGCAAGACTAGGGGTATTTTGAACCGTGGTCAGATGACGAGGACGACACCTGAGTTGTCATCCCCCTCTCCACACCACGCCACACCATACCAGCGGCAGGACACTTGTCATGCCAGAGAACGCATGATGTACAATAATTACACATGATAACAACAATAATTACATTACATTAACTTTTGGCATTAATTTAGCATTTTTACTGAATCTATCGTGTCTTCCTTGGCTAGTTATGTGGCGATTCCTCTCTAGCATGTGGTTAATACTATCCGGAGATCGAATTTGAGCTTTAGACGCGTTTGTCTCAATCGATTGAAACAATATTTGACTCAAAACTGCACTCGTCATTACAAAATTCCATATGTAATTTGATATGTTTAAGTCACTGAATCTTTGAAATTTAGCGTTAACCTGTTTCTTCAAATACGGACCAACAGACGACCAATTCCAAGTTGAGTTTGGCTCAAAACTTGGTAGCTTTTTAAAATATGTATACTTATTCTATATATTAAATTTCATCTATCTAGCTCTCTTTGTTTTATAATTATCTTGATAAATTACATTCGAGCAGTTCTACTAACAGATTTTCTCTAAACGGATTTTGCTAAAAATTTGATGGACTAAAATTTGGTATTAACACCATATACCAAATTTTATACGTCAAACTCAAAATGATATTAATTTACTTTTGTCACAGACAGACGGACATTTTTCAAATTGTTTTTCGAACTCGGGGAGTTCTAAAACGTGGAAGTTCGTCAAAATTTCGCAATCGAATTTTTTGACGATTGCTCTATTTTATCTACACTAGGATTACGAAAAATGAATGCATTCACTTAAATAAATCAAATTTGATATTTCATCTGCATACTGTTATTGTAGTCATGTGTCACAGTTTTTTGTTTCAATCAATTAGGGGAAAAAAAGGCGTCAAAATATTCATTCCATTTTTCTGGTGATCGTTGTATCAAGCATTCTTTGGCTATTAAGCTAGTGGGGTTTTTCTCAACTATTGCTCACCATGCATTTAATAATATGCAAGTATATTTATATAAGAATATGCCAGAACGTTTCGCAAAGACCACTCCAACTACTTTTATGATTATTATGTTTTCTTATATATACATCAGAGGTTCCCAAATTTTTTTTTCTCGTGGACCACTTTCAAAGTTTTACTATTTTCGGTAGACCCCCTGCTGCTACATTTCTACTGTATTCCCAAAACTCCTAAAAAATAACACCCTAAATTAGGGGTGTTAAGAAGAAGAAAAAAAAAGTAGCACATTTTCTTGTGTCCTATTTATTAAAATAATACTTGTGGTTATACAAAATTATAAACATTTATTATTACAAACAATCAACAATTGACAAAAAAAATCAACAATGAACTCTGAATCTTGTAAATCAACAATCATACTTCTAATGAGACGGATGTACTTGATGGATTAACAGCAAATTATCAGTATTTGGCTTCAGTTTTGTAAGAAGAAATCTCAAATCTCCCCGTTCTGTGATGTTCAATCTGCTCCTTTTTTTTTGTTAACAGGTTGGTAACGGCACTAAAACTTCTTCCGACAAGATATTAAGAGGGAAACGCTATCAAAAATTTTCTCGCAATTTCCCACAGCCCAGGATATTTTTCGGGGATTTCTGCCTGCAGCCAAAATGTTTGATAGCCTTTTTTAAATTTCACCTTCAGTTCCTCGTTGGTGCTGAGCTCAAATACCACATTCTTGTAATACCACATTCGCCTCTTCCGTTTCATCAAATGGGGTTATGATCCATGGTGGTATTTCCATCGTCAGAATATCTTCAAATCTATTTTTGAAGTTATCATGCAGGGTATTTAAATGTTGAGCGTATGTCTGAATATCCTGATCAAGACATTCTATCTGTGACAAGTGCGGAAACCGGGAAAATTCGCGCCGACTCATATTTTGCTTCATTCATTTCAATTTACCAAGAAAAGCCGAAATGACACCCTTTGTTTTTATTAAATTAAGGCTGTCCCCTTGTAACTGCAAGTTAACGTCATTGAATTTTATGAACAAATCTCTTAAGTACGCAATGTCCGCTTTATATTTGATCAGATTTTCTTTTAAATCTGGTGCTTTAGTTTCCAGACACTCTATCACTGATTCGAAAAGTGAGTAAAATCTCGATAAGCATGCACCTTTCGACAACCAGCGTACTTCAGTATGTAAGAGCAGTCGTTGGAAATCCAAGCCAAAATTTTTTTGTTCTTTATTATGAAAACCAGAAAATTTTTCGTGGACCCCCGTGTGATCTTCTATGGACCCCTGGGGGTCCACCTGGACCACTTTGGGAACCTATGATATACATGAAATGGGAGACAATAAGAATAGTGCGAAGTCTTCATACTAAATAGAGAAACTTGTAGTTAAATGCAAGATATCAGGAAATGGCTGATTTTAATATGATTACAGTGTCAGAAATAATTAATATATATAAGTAAAATAATTAAATAATATTTTTAAATAACTAATTTTTTATAATTTGCCAGCCACGGATTTTTCGCTGATTCTCCCTGATAATAATCTCGAGTTTTCAAAATCGCGTGATCCTATTGCATTAAAAGTTTCATTTTCGGTTTTCGATTGCAATCTCATCTATTTAATGTCTTTGAAAATGATCAGAAAACGCGTAAAAATGAACGATCCCAATGACTTTTCTGTGTAAGGGAAATCCAATACTTCACATTGATCGACATCGACTGCTTGTTTAAGATAAAAATATCGCGATATCGCCACTTCAGCTGCCATATTGATTAGACAGCTATCCATTCACCTACTTAAGCCAATGGGAATAGTCTCCTTGAACCTGTGCCGTATTTCTCTTATAAAATTGTTATCCGTCTACCATTACAAATATTATAAACCTCGAGACAGACCGTGAATCCTTAGAAAACTCATATTTTTATTTTTACAATTGAGAATTCTATGCTTCGTTGTATAATAAAGAAAAACGTCATTGTATTTTTACTGTGTACAATTGGCGATTGATCGTTGGTGTAAATCTAGAATTTTTCTAATTTTGGCGTGCTATATTTAGCAACTGTATTGGTTATTAATCGCCTGCATGCTGTTAATGCTCAAGTACCCGTAAACCGAATATATATTTTTGATTTCTTTGTTCCGATTAATTAAAATTTAAAATTCGACATAGAACTACTATTGTAGTTCCAAGATAGCATACCAAATTTTATTTATTTGAGTCGTGTTTTCAAATAATGGCTTGTGAACATACAGACGGTCAAAATGAGGATAGATTTTGTGCAAAATCCGATAAGAATCTACACTTCAGATTCTATTAGTGTGAACCAAATTTCATTCATCTAAAAACTGAAGTTTTTGAATTATTATGTTTAAACATCTTCGAAAGTACAGCACGACAGACGATTAATCTTCTTATGGATTCTGCTTTAAATGCGATACGCGTCCACACTATAGATGTTAAATCTCTATTTTTTTTCTGGTTATTTATATTTTGTAATTTTTGTGTTTATTTGTCATTTGACAGCCTTACAAAGAGAATTCCTTTACATAGATTTTGTAAAAAAACGATAGAAATTGAAAAATTTGGTATTAAGTCTATTTGCTAAATTTCATCTATCTAGCTTAGTTTTTTTTTATCATATTCAGCTATAGACTTAATTCTTAAATGTGTTTTTGGAATGCAGAGATATTTGAAAAGTGGGGATTAGACAAATTCTCACGTTTGAATTTTGTTCTATTGCAATTATTTCTCTTTATATGCTACATACACAAGAGAGTAAAAAAGAAAAAAAGAGAAAAAAAAGGATTAATTAAATCAGAATTGTATTAATTTTCGAAATCCTGCGTATCTTTGACCAAAGTTAAGTTTTTGAAAAAATATTTCCTATTTGATGAACCAGTAAAATAAATTTTAACTGATATTTAAAGCATGATCCTTAACTTTTATATCCTTCATTACAAGAAAAAGGGATAGATTCAAATTTCTAATCTGAACTCTCATAATATTTTATGCTTGATAAAATGTATTTATATATTAAAAATAATAAGAAAACCAAAGAGGACACCTAGTCTTAACCCACTGTCCGATTTCGTTAATTTTTATTTCATATGCAGTCTCATGCCCCTTATAAATGTCATCTAACCCACCACCCTCCATCCCACTCTACTTTTAGTATGAGAAATGAATAAGAGAGAAGAATTGGAAATGTTCCCATGCCACAACCACTGACCGATTTCGCCAGTTTTTATTGTATATAGAAGCTCATGAACCGCATATATTTCGCCAATGATTCCATCTGCACTCACTACCTTCATTTTCATAATAAATCTCACAAACATTTATTACTTTCTTTACCCAATTTGAATAAAAAATGACATTAAACAAGTTCCCCATCATTAGCAACTGGTTCAATTTTGAAAATTTTTAATATTTTCCATAAAAACTTATTACCTTTATACACCGTAGCAACGATAACTTCCATAAGCTAACCTCCATTTTCAAAATAAATATCCAAATTTCTTTTTTCACTCTACTTTTATCGCAGGGAATAAAATAATAATAATAATAACCTCTTCTTCAACCACTGGTTTGATTTCGGCAATTTTTTTATTAGGAAGCTAAATTTATTATAGAAGCTTATTATCTCTACATTATGGCATTAATTATTATTATTACTTCATTTTTTATTCTGTAAACTCATTATCCCTATATTATTTATTACGCAATTAATTATTTGTTACCTTAATTTTTATTATGGAATAATCTTATAACTTCTGCATACACCATCCAGTGGTCATCAGCTACTTACAATCCTCAATTTAGTAGAGAAATTCGTAAACACGATTTCACTTTGCATTTCCTATGGGGAAGAAACTTAACGTTCCCCTACCTCAACCACATTACCGATTTCATTAACTTTTATTTCATATGAAAACTCATTATAAGTTCGTCCGAATTTCGCCATTAATAGTGTACTGTATTAAATGTCGCCACAAAAAGTAAATGACTTCATTTAATTTCCTTAAGCTTGTATCTCAGTTCCCGTGGCGACGACACCTTAACAACCGTCTTCTGTCCTACTTGCATTAAAAACAAAACACCTGTTTCATTTCGATTATTGCAGGCCGCATTTCCATGCACTCCAGAAACCAACCACCCCTCCACCGCCTTCTGCAACCTCCCCGCAACCTTCTTCTTCCAATTTCACCCCATCAAAGGAAGAAAAGAACAATAAAATAAAATAGAATAAAAATCCGTCCGACCCACAAAGGTTCCTGCTGCCCATTGGATGCGCCAAACGATATCGATTTTACCACAGTTCCTCCTCGTATAAACCCGGGAAGAATTTATCCCAGAGTGTGCAATAAGTCCTCGCCTGCCCCTTTCTCATCAGACGCCCAGGAATGAATCCACTTATCTCCCCCTCATTCTCTCATACCTAAAGGTCTACGATCCCTTCTTTGGTCGAACTATGTGAGATATGGCGACCCACATTTCTAATAAAAGATCGTTTGGTCCCGAAGAAGTTTTGTTTGTTTTGCTATCGATCATGGGCACGCATATTTATGGAAGTTTCGACCTTGAGAGTTCAGTCAGGAGGGGCTGGTTTTATGAGGGAGCAATAAAGTCGGGTTGCGGTGGTTAAATTAATATAGAGTTGTAAACAATTCTAGGGTTGGGAATTGGTTAGGAGAGTTTAAAATTGGGTGCGAAATGGTATAAACAAGATCTGAAGGTAGTTTTGGGGTTGGTTATAATAAGAGTCTGGGTAGATGTGTTTGTTTGCTTTTGGTGTATATAGAGTTCTAAAATTTTATAGCTTTTGTATTTATTGAATGATAATCGGAATTAGTGCACATTAAGCTACCGACTATCTGCAGCTGTTAAATCAAAATGATTTTAACACATTGTTTCAAATGTAGGTGTTTTGACATAGATGGTTTCAGGTATTTTGACATATACATGTAATGATATCTCTAAATCTAAATTAAATCCTAATTAATTTCCTAACTTTTACCTTCATTTAGCCCATATCAACTTCATTCTAAAGTGTTCTCTTATTTCTTGATCCAATTCCACCTTTTATATTTAATTAGTGCTGCACGAGCTCTGTAAAAATTCTTAAATCAGCACTTTCACACGCTCCGAGTGAAAGGATAAATAGCTTTCATGCTTT
Organism: Argiope bruennichi; assembly: GCF_947563725.1. Lineage (NCBI taxonomy): Eukaryota > Metazoa > Arthropoda > Arachnida > Araneae > Araneidae > Argiope > Argiope bruennichi. The sequence continues at coordinate 8,963,763 of NC_079157.1, forward strand.
GTAAATTCTTTAAAAATATGCCTAAATTACCTTACCTAAATCGACACTTGTCAAAGAACTCCTTATCAGAATCTCATAGTATAAAATCACTGAGGAAAATATTTCGGTTTCTTTTGCTCTTGAGTAGCGCTGTAGATTGACGTGTCTCGTCGCTTCTTGCTTGTCCATAAAGTATGCCTTTCTGGGTGGAATAAATCGAATTTAAAATCTTCAAAAGTGTTTTTTCTCTCATTGGCTCCGCTACTGCATAAAAATACATGTTTTACATTATATATACACACAACAATTCCTAAAAATGATGAACTGCTTACTTTCTGGTATACTAGATTTACTAAGAGAGAGTATCGAAATCGTTACTCATTTTGACTGCGACATTTCCACATTTTAACCCTCTCTGGAGAGGAAAGGCACATGTATGGAATTGTGTCTATCTGTTTGTGAGCATAAGACAAAAAACGGGAAACGTTTTGTCATGTGGTCTTTACACCAAATTCATAGATTTTTATCAAATTTTGATTAAAATGGAAATTTTGTCTGTCTGCTTATCTCTCCTAGTGCAAGTCGAAATGATAAATACAAAACATGAAAAGTTGGAAAGATACAATCTGATACAGAAGTTAGCAATCAGAGTATAATCCAAGTACGAGTAGATGTAGCAATCAGTGCATAATCCAAGTACGAGTAGATGTAGCAATCAAAGTATAATCGAAGTACGAGTAGATGTAGCAATCAGTGCATAATCCAAGTGCGAGTAGATGCAGCAATCAGTGTATAATCGAAGTACGAGTAGATACAGCAATCAGAATATAATTGAAGTAAGAGTAAATGTAACAATCAGTTTATAATCCTAGTGCGAGTAGATGTAACAACCAGAGTATAATCGAAGTACCAGTAGATGTAGCAACCAGGGTATAATCTAAGTACGAGTAGATGTAGCAATCAGAGTATAATCTAAGTACGAGTAAATGTAGCAATCAGTGCATAATCTAAGTAAGAGTTCGTGTAGCATCCAGGATATAATCCAAGTACGAGTAGACGAAGCAACCAGAGTACTATCTCATGCGTGTAAACAGGAGAGCTCAAGAATACAATTACTGAGATAAACAAATTTGTTTGATATTTTATTAAAAGTTGTATTTCCGCGTCAAATTTTGGCTTCAATGTGTTCTAAAAAAATTGGTATTGGTTACAAAATACTTGGAAGGGGGGGGAGGGGGCACTGTAGCAGAAAACATTCATATGTGGATTTCTGAAGAAAATGTGCTCCTTTATTATGCAATATGCGATATATATTTTTAGAAAGAACTTTCCATCTGGTATGCATAAAAATATGTCAATAAACACGGACATAAATTAAATACAATTAGTTTATGTGGAATACAACAAAATTATATTAATAAAATGCAATTGTACAATAAAAATACAATACAAAAAAAAAATTGTAAATTCTGTAAAATTACAATACAAAACTTTTTTTAAGGAACGTTTGTGTTGGTGTGTGCCTTTTGTTCCGTATACGAAGTATAGCGAAAGTCTAGTAATCGTCAAAAAGTTCAAACTCGAGATTTTGACGAATCTCCGTATTTTATATCTCCCTGAGTTCGAAAAACACATATTTCAAAAATATCCGGCTGTCTGTGACAAAGACAACTCCAAAACGCTTTGAGCTAGGAGGTTGAAACTAGGTACACGGTCTTTACACCAAATTGGCAGGTTTCTATCAAATTTTGTGTAAAAATATGTTTAGAGGAAGTTCGTCTGTCCGATTGTTCGAATACAATTTAATGCGATGATACAAAACAAAGAGAGCTAGGAAGATAAAATTCGGATTCTGTGTATGAAAATACACAGAGTTAACATATATATTGTTGACAGCAATAAAATTTTGAGTCAAATCCAATAAGGAATTGACCGTCTGTACTTTCATAAATATGTCAACACAATAACCCAAAAACGCAGTGACTTAAATATATCACATTTCCTCCGGGATTTCATAACTTACAAGCTCAGTTTAATATCAAATTTTAGTTTCAATCGGGTGATAAAAACATGCCTAAAACACAAATTCGGTTTTTGGATACTATTAACCGCTTTCCATGGATTAATCGCTACAAAAAACTCGCCAAGGATGACACGATAGATTCAGTCAAATTGCTAAATTGGCGCCAAAAGTTAATATTTTGTAGCGATTATACGCCAATAAGACGCAAAGCATTCTGAGGGATAACACCTTTATGCGAGAAAGTTTTGCAAATTCCACTCTCGCTGGTTTTGGAGAACATTTTCAGCTTATCTCTAACGCCTCATTTCGCGGATAATTGAATGGTTGCTTTACAAATACAATTATGCAAACTATTATACAATCTCCAAATCACACGGCCTCGCGATTGCTATAGAATCTAACATCAAATTGTCATTTATCTTTTACCTTCCTTTCACGAAGATGCGCAGTGAATATCATTTCTGTTGATGCACAGTGAATATCATTTCTGTTGTTGTTGCTTATACCACTTGGACTGAACTCCAATTCAAACCAAGTAAGAAATCGGGCAAAGATGGATGCAGTAGCTTCTGAGGGTAAGGACCCCTGAACACCGGAGGGCAGAAGTCTGACTTCTAGCTCATATGAAGATGACACTCACACACTCTCTCGCACAGCCCTTTTTTACAGGGGGGCTCTATCACTCACCTCACAGATAAAAGACAGGGTAAGGAACAACCATGCCTGAACCAGGACTTCAACCCGGGACGCCCCCATCAAGGGGAAGACTACCCCTAAGGCAAAACGCCGGCTATATTATTTCTAAGCTAGATTGATACATTTTGCATGTTTCTCGTAAACATAAATCGTCTCCTCTTTCTTGAGATGGGTAATTAAATTGTATAATTATCTCGATGCTGAAATACGAAATGGTTTAGGTTTTAAAATAATATATGATCTTAGTTTAAATCAAAGTTTAAACTGTATCCGTGGTTTTATTTAACTTTATACATTCGTCATCTGCTTTAAACGGGACAAGTATTGCTTGGAATTCAAAAGACTTTTAGTAAAAGTTCATCATTTCAAAATCTCCACATATAATTATTGGAATTTTGTTGTTTTTCATATTATAGTATGTCTCATAGCTTTCAGTTTGCTTCCGTTGAATCATTATTTTTCTTTTATATAATATAACCATTTCTTATGAAATTTAAAAAAAAAAAAATGTCTTCTATAGTTCCCTGTAAAAATGCAAATTTTGACTTTCCAGTACTATATTCTTAAGAAGCTGATATACCAAACGTTACTTGAGATGCAATTGATTGATTTGTTGAAATGGGGTAAGAATGGGATTTTTGGCAATAAAGGCCGTTATCCCCTAATACCAATTCAATAGATGTTAAAAATCTTCAGAGATTGGAGAAGAATCCGAAGATACTGCTTATTAGAAACAGCTTTTTAAATAGACGTTTTGAATGAAGAACAAGAATGAAGGTCCATATTAAGTTTTGCAAAATGATTTGACCTGTGAGTTGCGTATTTGAAACAAATCAAGGAGATTTGACCTGTGAGTTGCGTATTTGGAGCAAATCAAGGTGACATGTTCAATGTTATTTTCATGATTACAAACTCGGCAGTGAGGATAATTGTGTAGACCAAATCTATTCAACAGAGCTGGAGTTATAATCCTCCGGATTAAAGCACGTGCAGTTATGATATCTTCCCTTCTATTTTTGAGCCATGAAATAAGGGAAAACATGGTGGGAACATCGCCAATAGATACTTGATATTTTCTATTTTTAAAAATGTGACTCGTTTTTTGTAGTGAAGTTTCCTGATAATGAGAAATTAAATCCTCTGAAGCAATCCACTCCAGCAATAGATACGTGACCATTTTTGTGAGTACGTACGCCTTTTCATTCCAATGGATTTGTGAATATCCTGAAGACCACACCAAGCATATTTTCTGATTTGATTTTCCCGGGCATAAATTTTGCCAGCTAATCTATAAATGACTTTTGAAGATTTGATTGTAAGACATTTTAAAGCTTGAAGGGCCGAATAGCTGTCAGACAACAAAAACAGGTTTTTTGCTGTAACTGAAAGTTTGTCCAGAGCTTGACAAAGTGCCAGAGCATAACTTGAGATGCAATTTTCATGTTTTTCTCATCAATTAAAATGTGATATTTAGTCATTACAAAACTTTTATTAAATTCTGCTTGTATTTCAATGTTTGTCAACAAAGCTTTAAAGCGTGCATTTCGTAAAAGAAGAAATAAAAAAGCACTTGAAAAATACAGATTTTCTTAAACAATCCTTTTAAATAAAAGCAAAGAACGTATTTTACTATAATTTATTAATAAGAATTATCATGCATAGTTTAGTTAAAGACCGTAAACGGCAATTTAAATAAATGTTTAAAATATGGAATATAAAAACTTATTTTTAATCGTGAATTTCAATTCCCAGCGAACATTAAAAACAAGTTGTCCATTTCGAATCAGATTTAATGAACAGAAAATTTCAAAATGATTTTCAAGTTAAAACAAATATTTTTCATTGTCAATAAATTGCAATAACTCTTATTTAAATATAGTCGCTTTCTCATGTTTTAGCTATTTGAAAGTCGGTTTATTAAACAAATCTTGGATTCCCATATGTTATGTTACTGTTATAATACAGAGCAAGCACTATAAAAATACATTCTTTAATTAAAATTATTTTTAATTGTTATATATATATATATATATATATATTCGATAATTTACATTTCTGAAGATGGAAAGATAAATATATAAATATTTCAGTTTTATTTATACAATACATAATTTTAAAAAACCTTTAAAATATTAATTTGCATTATAGTGGAATTTCAAACCTGCTTTCATTCTACTTATTTCAATATTAGTTATTTAATGTATTTATTCTATTTTCTTTTCTTTTTTTCTTCTCGAATTAAATTCGAGGAACGAAAAATTTAATTGATAATATCTTTTCGGAATTCCATTGATTTTTCTATTCTCTCTATGTCGTTAATTGTAAGTAATATACATTAATTTACATTTTTATATTGTATTTATTAAAGTATAAAGCATAATGGGTTCTTTAATATTATATAATACTATTTAGAAATATCTTCTGGGTCTTTTACTGATATACATATTTTTCTTTAAAGTGATTACTTTTTGTTACTGTATTTTTAAATAATTTATTCTCAACTAAAATTATAATTTATTTTATTTTTTTTGTTATTGGTAAATAAGAATTTTTTTGTATGTTTTCTTTATTTATTAGAATTTTACGGGAATTTAACATGAAACAAATGTTTTCTTTTTTTAGACATTTGTAAATATTTTAGGCATTTATAACGTGAAAGTAGTGAATATAAAACATTATTTCATAAAGCAAGCGATTCTTCATGATTTTAAGGAAATATTCTAAATTTCATTTGTTATCAACATTTCTCTATCTATAACTATGAAACCAGAAAGCAGGAAGAAGAGATCTTAAGAAGGCATTTTGAACTTATGTAGTTACAGAAAGAAAATTGCCGATACGGCGTTTTGGTTCTGTGGGGTAATAATATACTGCACATCTTAGAAGTTAAAGTTAAAATGAAGTTTGAGTTCAAGTTATTAGGAAATAATTTTTGGAATTTAGGTAATTACAAATTATTGCATCTCTCTCTTTTCCTCTCCGAAACAGTATCAACAATTCAATGTATTACTTCAAAGTGATTTAATATTTTTAGGTTAGAGACATACAGTATTTTTATAATGGAGACAATTTTTAAAGATTGATTTTAAAAAACTTAATGACCTCATATTGCTAATGTAAAATTATTTAATTTTACATTAACAATAATACATTAACATTCAACATTATGTATGAAAAGTTCATTAAAATGCAGGGAATCGGTTGCAATAATAACATCGTTCTCATTATAAAAGGAAAGAAAAGTCCAAAGTTATTTCTTATATAATTTGATACTTCAATTTATGAATGTTTGATCATGAAATATTTATAAATTGCTTTGAAATTTATTGGCCCAAAAATAATACCAGACAAAATAAAATATTCAAATCCGCATTTTTGAAAAAAGTTCTGAGAAAAAAAATAACGATGTTTTAAATTTTCTATTGCATTTTATTAATTGCAGCATATTTATTAATATTTACAAATAAAAAACATAGAATAATTTTTTAAATGAAATCTGATATTTTTCATTAGACATAGTTACAGCAAACAATTTTAAAAATCTCCAATCGTCTTATATTACTGAATTAAAATTAATTGAATTTACTGAACATAAAAAAATAGCTTAAAAAACTTAGTATGCATCATTAGATTTTTTAGGTCGACAATTAAAAGAAAGAAATTAGAACACCGAAACGTTTTTCGTATTTTATTTTCTATGAATTGTTATTTTTTTTTAATTCCTAAAACTGAATAAGATTTTTCAAAGTTTTATGCATCTCATTACGAAATATATTTTGTTGTTTTCAGATTCATTCTTGGTCATTGGGAAACATTTTTTTTTTCATTTTATTATTATTAATTTATCGTTTGGTCTTTTATATCGTACAGCATCTCAATTTTGCTTCATTCTAAAAATAGAAGAAGAAAAAAGAAGCCACATAAGAGCTAAAATGGATAATAAAGAAACAAAGGTTGCTCACATTTTTTGCTTTGTACATTATCTTAAAAGTTTGCAAAAGCTGGCATTGAGGTTCATTTCATTGTATACATTCTTTGTTCTTTTAAAAATAAAGCTGAAAATGGAAAAGAATGCTTTTACGATGGAAGGCAAAAGTGATGGTTTTTATACAGCGCTGCTGGCATGAAATGTATTCTTTTGAAAAAGAAGCTCTTGTTTACTAATGCATTGTTCAGATATCTAGTATTTTCTTGAAAAGAATATTTAATAATTAAAAAAAATATTTTTCTTAAGGAAACGGATTTGAGACTGCGTTTCCTCCCTTTTAACTCCATCACTGATAATGGAAAACCAATTTAAAATTAGTTAAATCTGATTTGATTAGTTGAAATGATACTTTTTTATTAAATTCTTGTATTTTCAGTAATTATCTACATCGTTGTTTGTCATAAATAATGTTATTATTTAATCATCATATCATTTAAAAATACATATTATTTCATAAATGATTGAACAGTAAATTAATGTATCATGCATATGACTGCTAAAATTACTATATATTTGTAAAGTGTTCAGATATACAGGGTGTTTATAAAGTCCCGGACCCATTTTGATGTTTAATAACTCATAAAATAATAAAGATAGATTTAAATTAATAACATAAATGGTTAAATAGACTCAAAAAGTTTCATGGCCCTTGTCAATGAACTTCCACGTGTGCCCCCTTCGTCGCACGGTGAATATCAAGTCGATAGTCAATTTCACTCCAGGTAGCGACAAGCATGTCGGCATCCACAGAGCCATTTGCGCACATTATGGCGATTAACAATGCCAGAAACATGAAAGGATGCTTCATCGGAGAACATTATGCTCTTCAGAAAATCAGCAGCATCTTCTATCCTCCTTAGCATATCTGTTGCAAAGGCCATCCTCCTAGGTCTATCGTTCAGTTCGAAAACTTGAACAATTTGAATTTTGTATGCATGCAGTCTTAATTTTTTCTTAATAACCTTGTACTCCGTCGAAATTGGCATATCCAATTCTGTTGCCGCTGATCTCACAGATATTCTAGGATTGTGTAAAAATGTCTCTCTGACACGTTCAACATCAAAATCACTTGTGCAAGGACGTCTGGAACGTTTCTTATCTTCGATACTTCCAATTTCTAGAAAATTCTTTTTCCACCGCAAGATGCTGTTTTCGGATAGAGGATCTTTTTGGTAAATTCTTCTGAAATTTCTCTGTGCTTGCACTATCGATTTCATTTCTATGAACCACCATAAAATCTGTGCTTTCTCTTGTGGTGTCATTCTCCTTAATATCCGCTAGAATAAAACATCACATACAAAAGTACTACATAGAACAAACACATCAAAAGTAAACATAACATTTCAATAGTTGCCAAAAACAAAAGAGAGAAAATGCAATTAATAATCAGACAATATTTAGAAAAGTACAGATATTTAGACTGGAAAATGAAATTATCTGAAATTAATCACACGTGCAGACGATATTTACAAAAGTAAAAATATTCAAACCTGAAAAGAAAAATATATGAGTTATTCCATCAATAAATGCCATAAGTTTGTTTATATCTTTATTATTTTACGAGTTATTAAACATCAAAATGGGTCCGGGACTTTATAAACACCCTGTATATTTATCTTACAAATAAACTTGTAGATAAATAGAAATCAAGAAAGGCTATCGTTTATTAAAGTAATTGAAAACAGTTCACTGTATATTGCTATGGTTTAGTTAGTTTAATGCGTATGGAATGCTTATGGACATTATTACAGTAAAAGTACGTTGCACCCTAATTTGAAATATCATAAACTCTGTTTTAGAATGGACATTGTAATTTTGAATCCCCTTAACCCGCTTAGATACTCCTCTTAAAAACAGCAGGTACATATCGTCCATAATTATGGATTGTTTAGCGAAATCTAGTATCGAACCTGCAAACCCCCAAGAACGGTTCTATCTCAACGTACTGCATTGCAGCAGACTTTTTATGACGGTTCTTCCACTTAGCTATATCTAAGCGAATTGTACCTTTTTGTCGAAACATAGAAACTTTTAGCAGCTAAATCCGTAAATCAAAGTTATCTAATTTTCACTTATAATATTTTAGAAGACTTTAACTAACATCTATGAATATAAATCTGAAATATGGATTATTTTAGATGAATATTTCGATTCGAATGTTTCATATACTACTTCTGATAATTTGGTTCATCTGGAAAATATAAGTGAAATAAATAAAATTAAATCATGCTTTTATTATTTTATAAATGTGAGAATAAAAAAAATCGCATATAGAACTAAAGAAATAGTAAAAGTTTGAGGTCATTTGGAAGATAAATCACATTTTTAATATATTTGATTTATCTATTGAAAGTTAAATGGATTTGCTTTTTTTATATTCAACATGGCTTAATTTCTTACGAATACTGTTTCCATTGCTAGACACTTTCCAGATTTTGTTCCGACTTCTTGAAATTTCCTCTACCCTTTAATGTCCATTTATAATAAAGATAAATGTGTGTGTTTCTGTGTGAGTGTAATTTGGCACTCTATATATCAGATCATTTGATGTAAAGTTACCAAACTTGGTGTATTTATATTTAGGAAAATAGAAATGTGTATTTTGGAACAATTGTTTAAAATTTTTTATTTAAATTTTAATTAATTGAAAACTGTGTGAAATATTTAAATTCTTTTTCTAGATAACTTCAGATAATATTGCATTATAAAAATAATTTTTAAATCATCTTAGCATTCAAAATTCTTTTTTCAATGATACCAAATATTTTGGTTTGTAACTCTTCTTTCATTTTAATAAAATTAAAAAATATATATTTCAGATGTATTTGACATCAATATATTTTATTATTGAAGTGAAATTTATATAATATTCACCATTGCCATTGCCTGGCGTGTTTTTTCCCCATTATTGATGATCAAGATATGGATAATCGTCTTACTTTTCCTTATTAAATAGATTTCAATATAAGATGCACTTCACAAAAAATTTAAATTTTGCTGTACTCACAATTAAGATTCAACTTCAGAATCAAGCAATTTGTTTTAAACAGTGCCCATTTTTAAATGTTGCTACTATTTTCTGTTATATAATTGGCCGTATAACGATGCAAATTAAAACTTTGGGAAATACATACGAACAGAAATGTACAAGGTTTCTAAAATAAAATGAGTAAAATGGCTATAAAAATTTAAAGCTGAAAAATATTTTGCTCATGAAGCCATTGTGATCAAATTACATAAACTATTTATATGAAATTCTTGGAAAAACTAATCCTCACGAACTAACTGGTTGCCAAAAATAGCTATTTGATAAAAGTGTGATTTAACAAATCGTTTTTTTTTTAATCTTAAGTACGTTTCATTATTCATTATAAACATTTTTCCCTATCACTAGATGGAGCCTCTCGCGCAGAATAAAAATTTCATTTAAATAATCGATTAAGTGATAATTAGGCTTTGTAACTCTATTGTTATTAGATATGTGCAGTTTACATCAGTAGAAAGTTAAAAAAAATAAATCAAACTGCCAAATTTTATTGTTTTAAACATTTAATATGCAGACATCAAATGGGTTTAGTAAAATAAAAGTCTCTAAAAATTTAGTCAGAATTTAGCTACCATGCAAATATGCGAGTAGTGATTGTTATTTAAAAATTTTAAAAAATAACTATTATCAAAACAATTTAAAAGTAGGCTTTTACTTTTTAAGTAAAATTTTAAGTTATTTTTCTATGTTAAAGAATTCATGAGTTTTAAATGTCTTATCACACGATGAAATTTTATTGTGTAATCTGTAAAGGTCAAGTGAGAATTCATAGACTTTATAAAATTTAAAAAAAAAAAAAAAAAACTCAATTCAAAAAATAATTTTCTCAATATATCACGTGACCAGCTGGCTGAGACGAGTATAGAAAATCACAAAAGACATTAATTCACTTTTTCCTCTTTAGATAAATAGGAAATTATTTTTACTCGCTCATTCGAAGCAATTTTCTTTTCCAACTCGGATAATTGCAATTGAAATTATCCTATTCAGACTCGCACGAACCGGTTCGGCAGAGCAGATGCTCGTTCTATTGAACGCGTTCTGTTCTTCTCTAAAGTTCTTTATCATTAAAGTAGTTTTATGCTTTGTCTGTATAACGTCTATCAGAAGATTTGCATTCAATTATTCTTGAAATTGCACATAAGAATTACGAAATCGTTTCAATTCTTTATACTAATATTCTCATAACAATAGTGTTGGAAACAAAACAAGATTTGAAAGGTTTCATGTGAGTATTCTAATAAAATTGACGTGACAAAAATGGATGTTAGTATGAACTATTTTGCTTTATTTATTAGTCTTTCTTCTGAGGGCACCGATTTACTTCATTTTTCATTCAAATCATTTATGTGTTATGTAATAAAAGTTGCAATATTTTAATTTATTGTCAGATTATCATTTTATTTTTGGTGTCAAAACTTATTTCAGGTAGATTCCTATAGGAAGACTAACTATTGCAATGGTTCTCTTCATTCCCTAGAACCCAAAACCACATTTTCTTCAAACTTGTCCTTGTTATCTTTTGAATAGAATAACTAGAGTAACTTTGTTTGGATATTAACCAGGAATATGTTGTTATAAATGTGAAAATCTCAGACGAATTCGTAAATGGCTCATGTAACCTCAAAGCGGATAGAAATGACGGATGGTTGAAATTTTCATTGCTCTATAACTTCCTTAATATTGAAGATAGAAAAGCAAATCAAATCAGCTAAATGAAAGCCTCATTAGGACGAACAACTTTTGTGTTTAAAGCTTTTTGATAACTGCAATATCTTAGAAGTTAGGTGCTGAAAAGTAATTTCCACTCCATAATTTTGACTTCCGTCAACAACATCAACAATTTATGTTGCCAGAGAGTAATTTAAATGTAAAGAGCATCTTTACTTTAAATTACTTTTACCTTAAACTTTACTTTAAAGTAAAAACTGAAGGTACCTTTGCCTTACAGCTTGGTGAGATGATTTATTTTTTAAATTGCAGTAATGAAAATATAAAAACAAAGAATAAAAATTATCTTCCGGAAAATAATATATTTATTAGATAAACTTATCTTTACATAATGGCCATAAAACAATTAATATTGTAACGAAACTTGCTCGAACTTGTCGCGGACTGAATGGTTCAGTGGTAGAATGCTATAAACTAAAAGCGACCGTTCGCAAGATCGTATCTGACTGCAGGCAAGTTGCTTGAAAGTTGCTTAGTTATTGATTTACTTCTGTTACTTCTCGTTTGTTCTAGAATGTTCTTATAATTTCTGTATCTTTTTAAATCTGGAAGATTCGAGTCATTTCGTCTTGTGGATAAAAACAGATGTCAGTTTTAGTTCCTTGAATCAAGTCTCGAGCTGAGATTAGCGAGTGTTATCTGTGACTTTAGCTAACACACGGTTTATCTATGCGACAATATTTATTAATTATTTTATAACATTTAATTAATTTTTCAAATTAATTAATTCGATGTGTGAAAACATCTAAGAAATAATTAAAGAAATAAAGTAAAAATAATCCAAGAAATACAAATACATTTTATATACAAGTTGTGGAAGCCTTAGGGATATAAATTTTTCAGGGGAAATAAAAGCGATTTAATACTTAAAGTTGCCAAAAAGATTCATTTTGGAATTTCAGTCCCTTATTTATTTGAGATATCGCAAAATTTTTGTAAATTATATATTATCTTGAAGGGAGTTCTTCTCATTCCTTTCTATAACAATACAAAACTGTCAGCACTCTTGATAAGATATCTTCACGATATTGTACGATATTCAGAATATAGACTAACATCGTGTAAATATCGTACAATAACTTGTTCTATTCATTTCATCGATACCATCTAAACACACCCTAAATGAGAGGACTTTATTCGTAAAACTGTTTTACAATTGAAAGTATTCATATTGCTAATGGAATGTGGAAGATTTAGTAAATGACTTTAAGATTCAGCGGGGGTGGGCTTTCGAAATCTATACGCATGCTACTTAAAATGGGTGTTATTTCGTCTCTCCCTGCACCTAGGCTTACAGACTATTAATAGCACTAATGCTCATATTTTTATTTTTAGAGCCCCACATAGAATCGTGAGCTTCGCAATATAATAATGGGAACAGATACTTGTGTATCAATTGAATAGCATTGGCGAACAGTAATTATAAAATTTAGATCTTTGGCAGGAATCTATTATCTGCGATTTTTGGTAATTTATGTTTGGCGAGAAATCAGTAGCATGTGATTTATACACAAGTACCAGGAAAACAAATATATATTTTTGATCATTTCCGTTGTATAACCGAAACTAAAATTTAATATAGAATTACAATTATAATCGCAAGATAAATTATGAAATTTCATTTAGTTCAGTTAATGCGTTTTCGAGTTTACATATGTTGCATTTTATATGATGCGAATATACCAACTGACAGAAAATCAGCTCGTTGTTTCATAATCTAATACAGATCTACATTTTAGATGTTAAATCTTCGTATCAAATATTATCTATTTAATTCTTTACCTTTTGTAGCCACGTTCACGTGTTGGGCAACCGGACAAACTTCCTATTGAAAGAATTCTTTCAAAATTTGATAGGGGGTCTGTAAATTCGGTTTATATTCCACATTTCAGCCATCTAGATCAAAGCGGTTTTGAATTATTATTTTCAGGGAAACTGATAGATACAATGCAAAATATATGGTTTTCGAGCAAAAGGGGATCTTAAATCTGCTAAAAGAAATTCATTGATATTTCCGAGTATGGTATTTCCTCTATACTCGTATACGAGAAATCAAAAATAAATTTTGTTTAAATTTCAGTTCATTCAAATAAAATAATTAATTATTATATCCAGTATATTTGTGTATGCTATTTATTTACTGATACAACTGTAAAATAAGTTCTTAAAAAAATTCAGAAATATGAAATGTAATGGAAATTTAAAAAAAACACCAAAAAGAATAAATATAAACTAACAAAAAGGAAACAAAAATAAAACTGGTTAATGGAATATTAATATTCAATAAACTATTTGCGCAACAAATACATTATGTTATAATATATTTGTCAGTATAATAAATAAAACTTACATTAAAAATGCATAAAGAGGCAATTAAAATTTACAGATATTTCATTATGAGCCATAATGAAGTCTTTAAAAATGGTATTTTCTCTAACAAATGTCTACAATTAACTATAAAAATATATCCCAGTGGTTTAAACTTAGTAGTCATGGCTTTTTTAACACTACGTCGTGAAACATGAAAATGAAATTTTTTAAAAAATGAAAAAGAATTAAGCATTGTCACGATAAAAAATTTAAAGAAATAAAGTAGCATATGCTGAATTTGTCTGTTTCCTTTCATGCAATATATATGCATACGTGCATGCTCATGCAAATCTAGTCTAGACAAATTTATTTCATTTATCGGCATGACATTTGATTGATAAATAATCATAAAAGTTACTTAAAGCAGTTCAAAACTCTTTTTTTTTTAATTTGAGGTAAAAACATTTGTATTTAATTTTTGCCTTATTTTAATGATTTTTCGCTCATATTTCCCTAATTACCGTTTTTAATGATGGTGCACAAAAATAGAGCGTTATCATGAAGGAAAAAAAAGCAATTATCTTTCTAAAAAATTGTTTTGCATTTCTGGCTTAATTTATTGCATTTTGAAAAATCTTCACAAAAAATTTATTATTTTTCTAGAAAAGCTCTAAGAATTAAATTTAATAATAAAATAGTGCTTCCCAAATTTTGATTTCATTATATTTTTCAACTTTTTTGTAGATCATTATTCAAAGACTTCTTTTCACTTTAAAACATTAACGATCATAATAACTTTTTTCCTTAGATATAATTTTTTTTCCTGATGGGACCAAAGATTCTGTTCACAGCTCTGATGGGAATTGATTTACTTCTTTATTTGTTTGTTCCGAAGTTAAATACAGAAATCGAGAATCATAAAAAAAATTATTTGATTTAAATTCTAACATTATCGTTTGCAGCAATATTTTTTCATTTTATTATTTCTCTCTCAAGTTTTTAGCACAACTTTAATTTCAATAATTTGTTTCACATTTTTTGAACCTTGTCAAAAAAAAAGAATTAACATGCAAAAACATAATAAAGAAATCGAGAATTTAAAAAAAAATTATATGATTTAAATTCTAACATTATCGTTTGCAGCAATATTTTTTCATTTTATTGTTTCTCTCTCAAGTTTTTAGCACAACTTTAATTTCAATAATTTGTTTCACATTTTTTGAACCTTGTCAAAAAAAAAGAATTAACATGCAAAAACATAATAAAGAAATCGAGAATTTAAAAAAAAATTATTTGATTTAAATTCTAACATTATCGTTTGCAGCAATATTTTTTCATTTTATTATTTCTCTCTCAAGTTTTTAGCACAACTTTAATTTCAATAATTTGTTTCACATTTTTTGAACCTTGTCAAAAAAAAAGAATTAACATGCAAAAACATAATAAAGAAATCGAGAATCATAAAAAAAATTATTTGATTTAAATTCTAACATTATCGTTTGCAGCAATATTTTTTCATTTTATTATTTCTCTCTCAAGTTTTTAGCACAACTTTAATTTCAATAATTTGTTTCACATTTTTTGAACCTTGTCAAAAAAAAAGAATTAACATGCAAAAACATAATAAAGAAATCGAGAATTTAAAAAAAAATTATTTGATTTAAATTCTAACATTATCGTTTGCAGCAATATTTTTTCATTTTATTGTTTCTCTCTCAAGTTTTTAGCACAACTTTAATTTCAATAATTTGTTTCACATTTTTTGAACCTTGTCAAAAAGAAGAATTAACATGCAAAAACATAATAAAGAAATCGAGAATTTAAAAAAAAATTATATGATTTAAATTCTAATTCTGTAACAACATTTTCATTTCATTATATCTCTCAAATTCTTTAACACGTCTTAATTTTCAATTTTTTTTCCCCAATATTTTAAATCTTATCAAGAAGAAGGATTAACACGCAAAAACATTATAAATTTATTACTTTCTCATATAGAAAATATTGTAATCATTAAAAAATTCGAATTCAAAATTTTGACAAATCTTCTGAAGTCAGACCACACTACAATCAGAAAAAAAATTGTCATTATATCTGTTTCCTGTAAATAACATAAAACTGTTTTGAGTTAAACAGATAACATTTGAAGGATATTATTTTCGCAAAATTTATAAATTTGTATCGAATTTTTTACGAAATCTATTCACAGAAAGTCTGTCTCTACGGCTGTTTAAATGAGCATGATGATAACAAATTGTAAAGGACTTTTCAGATAAAATTTAGCTCACAGCCTTGCATTTAAAATGCATTTCCGTATTAAATTTGGAGTCAAATTATCGGAAGATTGACCGTCTGTGAGTCTATAATTCTGCATGCATATTAATGCAAAACTCAAAACAAGTACTAACCTAAATAAAAGAAAATTAGTTTGTGATCTTGTGACTACAATTGTAGTTATATCTCAAATTTTATTTTCAGTCATTCGGAAGTTTAGTTATATTAACGTCCCATTTTAAAGCAACACAGGGGACGGACCTCGTAATTTTGAAACTTAGTCAGATAACGAGGACGACACCAGAGGTGGCACACCTTTCTCCAAGATTTCGCACCACACCAGAAAGAGGCCGTTTGGGCCCGATGAATTTAGCGTGCACCTGCCCCGCTTACACGACGGTTCTTCGGTGGAATCCTGAGGTCCTCCGTTTCCGAAACCGAGGCCTTACTACCAGGCCACCGCGGCCAAATCAGTCATTCGGATAAAAGTATCCAAATAAAGTAACTGCATGCAAGCGATTAATATTTTTTAAAAAAATCGCCAAAAATTGGCGTTAGATTCACTCCAATGATCGATCTTTCGTAAATATTGTTCACCATTGGCTTAAAAATTATCACGGGTGTACCGGATTTCTTTACTATATTACGTAGCACGTAACAATCATGTGGAAAAATATAAATATTAGCATGCTTGTTTTATGAAGCATTAAATGCTTATGTATGAAAGTTTAAAATAAAATTCTAAACTTTTGGGATGCTCGCAGACTTGATCAGAATTCAGAATTTTATGTGAGGAGAGGGGAGGGGGGGGGGGATAATACCTTTATTAGAAGTATGCGAGAAAGTTTTGGAAGGGAGGGGGGAGGGAGTACTTTAACTGATTTTCTTTGTTCTCATTTCTTAATTTTATATTATTGTGGCTATCATTTCGGGGACATTCATCATATCTTTGGTAGTTCCGTACAAATTCTGTGGTTAGCATATGCTAAAATGCAAGGAACTGAGAGAGCAGCGGTGACCTATTTATTGGTATGGTCTCGGCTTCGAAACCGGAGGGTTTTAGGTTCGAGACCCGCTTCCACCGAAGAACCGTCGTGGAAAAGGTGACTGATGCACGTTAAATCCGTCGGGCGCAAAAGCTCTCCCGCTTGTGTGGTGTGGAAGATTGGGGATGGACGTGCCAGTTCAGGTGTCGTCCTCGTTATATGACCGCTGTTCAAAATTACAAGATATGTCCCAAAATAGCTCTAGTGTTGCTTTAAAACGGGGCGTTAATACAACTAAACTAAGCTTAGCAAGAAAATGGCATCGAATTTTAAAATTTTGAGTTAATAAAATTTAAAAAGTATTTCTTAAACATACGTGTGTTTCTGTGCTTCAGAAATATTTTTCGCACCATTGCCCGCTTTAATTATATTTCCAATGCCATCGGAATAAATTCATATCAACTTAATTTGAGATACAAAAGCAGCAATCACTAGTATACTTTTATAGTATACTATATATTCATTCATATGTTTATATCTCTAGTATACTATATATTCATTTCCCTAAACTCATGATTCTCTCACAGCGCATTTTCAAACAATAATTTAAAATGTTCTCTCAAATTCGATAGAGTTCTGTTAAAAGCAATATCCATATCATATCAGCAAATGCATTCAAATTCTACTAGTAAATGTCTCATAAATAATTCAGCACGATTTATGATCATTTCAAAGTAAAACTTATTTCATAAAAGCAGCGAGTTTAATATTTACTGAAAGTCCATTGTAACGCAACTAATATGAATGTAGATCTATTTATATTGGTGTTACTATATTGAAAGTAGTGTTGCATTTATTATGTATTATAAATGCAACGCTATGTATGATGTATTACTACAAAAGATTGCAAGAAAAATAGAAACAGTTCTATAACCTTTGATAAAAATAATGAAAATTGTAAAATGTCCTCTTAAAAAAATATAAATATAAAAACAAAATCGTAAAAGTGTAAGATGGTGATAGAAATATATTAATTAAATTTGATTTTTAATCATTGCTTTTAAATATTTTAATTCTTAAAAAAAGTTTAAAATCTTGTTACTTTTTATATTTCAAAATGCGATTTAGGGTAAATCGTATAACTGAAATTAAAAATAAATCGCAAATGCAAATAATACATTTTGCACAGCATAAAAATTTTGTGCTAAAGACAATTAAATTGTTGCTTGTTATTTAAAGGGTATATATTAATAAATCAGTGTATCTTTTCAGTGTCTCACATTTTTAAGATTTATTTTTTGGGTACCCATATTTCTGATGAAAGATTATTTGATACCTTCAAAAATTCAAGCGAAATCGAGTTTCGAAGAATCTCTAATTTCCATTATTTTCTACATTTTAGTTTTTCTTTCAAAATTCATTATCAGACATGTTATGAAATCATAAAAGAAACCTTTCCTCTATTTTGCGTCCAAATGACCTCACTCTTAATTTTAAAAAAGTTAAACCTTTGACGATTATTTAAGCTGTGAAATTAAAATAGTGTGTTGTCATCGGGAGAACTCAACGATATATATAGTATATCAGAAAAAGAGTAAAATATCAGTTACAAAATCCCAATTTTATAAAAATTAAATAATCCAATTAAAAACGTGTATAATAAAACGCTTTTTGCAATGCATTAATAAACTTTATACTTCAACAATCAATAAATTCAACAGTTTTTTTTATTTATTTATAAATTTTACAAACTTTAAGCATGTTTTTATTTTCTGTTTATAGTAAATTTAATAACAATTTATAACATATTAATCCATTAATTGCCAAAAAAATTTAACTAGTTAATTAAATTTATTACTTTAAGCTAGTGAGGTTGTTAGTTAGGTAAATTTGCGTGTGGTTGATAAAATGTACTCCTTCAAAATAACTTCAATTCCGTTATAACTTTTCCAACCGCGGTAAAAATTTTAAACTCTCCCTTCTTTCGAAGGATGTTTACGTTTCTTAAATGACCTTGATTTCCAAAAGTAGTTAATTAAAGCTGGCTGAAAAAGAACATAAAATTGAGCGCTTGAAATTTCCATCCATCTTGCCGCGAAAAAAGTACATAATTAAAATTTCCTCGAAAAAGGAAGAACTACATGCAAACATTTTAGTTTTATTTTCTTGTTTCTTATTTCTGGCTACACTAAATTAAATTTTTCCTCGGGATTTCTTTTTTATAAACACTGTCATCTTAACCAAGCTGTGTTCCCTTTTTAGACTAGACGAAACATTTTATTTAATATACATATATTTATATTTTCAAACCTTGACAGCTTATAAGTTTTTGATTTTTATGAATTTTTGCTTTTTTGTATACGAAGATGAGTTATTCTAATCGTCAAAATTGACCTCCAGATTCCATTTACATCCTCGCGTCATATCTCCATGAATTAAAAATACATTGTTGGAAATACGTCTGTCTGTCTGTGAACACAAGAATGATTGGCTTTGGATCTACAGCTTCCTCGTTGGCGATTCCATTTCTATGAATAACCGTCATGTAAAAGTGTTTGGTGCTCATTAAATTCATTAGGGTCAAATATCCTCCCCCTTGCGCTATGTGGAAATTCGATGAGAGCGTACCAGCTAAAATGCCGTCCTCATCATCTGACCGCGATTCAAAAGTACGATTTCCATTCCAAAATGGACTGAGTGCTCCTTTAAAACGGCACATTAATGTGTCTGAACTAAATTAATATAAATAAACTATAAACACGAGATAATTCAACAACGCTTTAAGCTAGAGGAATGAAATTTGGTTGAAGTCCTTATACAAAATTCATTGATTTTTTGCCGACTTATTTTCAATCAATTCATTGATTTTTTGAACTTATATCAGGTTGTTCGTCTGACGGTCTATACTATACCTTTATTTGCATATAAGTGCAATGACTCAAAACCGCAGCAGTTTAGACTAATGAAATCTGGTACATCATCAAAGTTCTGTATTAAGTTTTAGTTTCATTTTGGTTGAGAAAATGGCGTACAAACTGTACACTTGTTTTCTTCAGAATACTGTTGAAGCACGAAACATTCATGCTCGGGACATATCTGAGGTTTCATAGTATTCGCAGCTTTGTTACGGGTTAACAATTTTCAAGCGAAGAGCCGAGGGGGTAAGGCACTTATTAGAAAATATACAAGAAAATTTCACTGGAATGACTTCTGCAGTCTTTAGTGGAATGACGGCTGTCGGTTTAGAAACCTAATAACTCAAAACTGCAGAGAACGACGAGTATTAAATTTAGTAAATGGCCTTTTCATCCTATTTGAATATTTCTATCAAATTTTAAATGAAATGTTTCGATAAAAAGTTTGCGTGTCCGTTCGCTCATGCGCATTTGGACACAATTACTCGAAAATGCGGATAGGTGATTATTGTTACGAATTTGTAATATTGGTTTATAGCGTAGTTACTCTCCTGGTAACAACGATAATTTTACAGATATAATATTGGTCGCTGAATGGATGCGTAGTCAATTATCCGAATTTAGGGAATTTGGTTACAAAGTTACAGACCCCGGAGTATTCGAGAATCTTGAAAATAGCTCCGATAGGGCTCAATTCCCGGCGGTTGTTCTAGAAGATTCTGTGTTCTTTCACGGAAATTATAAGAAGAATAAAAACAGAGTTGAAGGGAATCAGTCAATCAGTATTGAGGAGTGAGTTCGAGTCGAGAGATAGAGTAATTGGGCTCTCTTCGAGTGTTTGAGCTGTTGCAATTATTTAATATTGATTTACTTCTGTTGTGTGCTATTGTTTGCCTAAAATCCTTCTTTTGTATGCTCCGTCTATATTTTGCAATGATGAATTCGTGCTTTCGTGCAGAATAAAACGTCTTCATTTGTTATTCAGCCTGTTAGATTCTTTTCACCTTACACCCGCCCTTCGGAGTCTGTAATTTCTATAACTATGGATAAAATAATGCATAGCGATTCATCATTATGGCCATTGACCAGTATCAAATTCTAACTCAAACTTTTACGTTCGGGATCGTGTTAAATACATCTAGAAAACCCATTGACGTAGACAAGTGAAATTTTGTACGTGGTTTGGCCAATATTATTGAAGATTTGCATCAAATACTCGACCCAATCCAGAGAAAGTTTAATTTCGTTACATTAACGTCCCATTTTTTA
Organism: Argiope bruennichi; assembly: GCF_947563725.1. Classification (NCBI taxonomy): domain Eukaryota; kingdom Metazoa; phylum Arthropoda; class Arachnida; order Araneae; family Araneidae; genus Argiope; species Argiope bruennichi. The sequence continues at coordinate 8,984,980 of NC_079157.1, forward strand.
AAGCAACAGACTATTTTGAGACAGACCTTGTAATTTTGAACCGCGGCAAGATGACAAGGACGACACCTGGGCTGATATCCCTTCTCCAATCTTTCACACCACATCTGTGGGAGGTCGTTTGGCCCCGACGGATTTCAGACCTGCTTACGTGACTATTCTTCGATGGAATCGGGTCTCGAACCTGACCCCCCCCCCAATACAGGGAAAGAAAGGTATCCAAAATTCATGCCCGATTTTCACACTGCGTTAAGCAGGTAAAATATTTCTCTTTGGAGAGCTATCTAGATGGTTACTTTCTTATATAAAAACCTAATAAGTATTACGAATCTATAATGTTGCTTCCCACCATAGAAACGATAGTTTTAAGGACATTTTCATTGGAAGCTGATCGAAAGCCGGATCAATGATCTATGGGCTTGGCAACGAATTTGGCGACTTTGGGAACAAAATAAATGATGCTAGAATTTTCAAGAAATTTATCGGCAGAGCCAATAGAAGCCGAATTATGTTGACTGATCGAGAGCCTTATGTGGCCTGCTCCGGAAGCTATGAATGGCCGATAGTCCAAACCATAATCAAACGTATAGTTGAGTTGAGTTGAGTCAGCGACGGATTACTTGGATCAGTCCAGAGAAGTGCAATCGTAGTACTCAAACGATTCGTGTATTGATAATTGTCGCTTGCCGTGTTTCGAAGACAAGTATTGAGAACAGGATCGAGTCGTGTGTGGGGTAGCCAGTCGATTATAGTGAGTCGACAGTTGAATGCAGCTAAAGTGAGGAAACGGCGAAGAATAGCAGGCGTTTGGTGAGACTTTAGTGAATAGTTATGTGGATTCTCTCTTCCTGCTGAGTTCTGTCTGGTTGCTATGTGTCCTGTTATGGTTGTTCACAACTAGGGATTGCAATACCGGACCAAAATTTCAATACCGGTATTCGGTATTTTTTAGATCTTAATACCGGGATACCGGTTTTAATACCGGTATTAGAAAAATTCAGAAAAAGAAAGAAAACACAGTTGTTTCTTTGTTTTATTTGCCAGTTTTAATAGAGAGTGTAAATATCACAAAAATAATTTGTAACCTATAAATTATAACAGTATATAAAGAATCACAAAAAAGTAAAGGAACATCTTATTTATTTAAATCACAAAAAAGTGTAAATATCACTATTCAGTCTGTGGTACTATTACAAATTTTTGAAAAATGATCTTAAAAAAACATAATGCATCAATTGTACTGTCATAAAGCCTGGAACGTAATTTTGTGCAAAAATGACCAGCTGTCGAAAACACTCTTTCGGCATCAACGCTAGTTAGTAGTACTGTTAGCAATGCGCGATATACTTTTTCCAAGAATTTACCTCTAAATCCCTCATTAACAAATAAATCGATTTCTCTTTGGATAGTTTTGGATATAGCTGATTTCTGTATTGTATTTTGGTTTGTTGAATTTTTTTTATTTATCGCTAATTCTAATTTTTGTTTAAGAGACAATTCCTTTCACAATCGACATTAGTGTCATCATAATCTGCGATAACTGTACCGAATTCTTCTGAAAGTGGATAGGCTTGTGGGTAAAAAATTTTAAGAAGATTTGCTATAAACTTGATCATATTTGAATTGGTTAGTCTCTTTTCTTCTTTTTCATTTTTAAAATCATTATAATTATGTAAATACCGTAAGATATTTTCTACTTCGATATACCTTTCTTCTGTGCGATTTTTCAATGTAATATTTAGTTCTTCAGATAGTGATGCGTACTGTTCTTTCAGTGACTGCAATATGAAATTTATTGTTGCATTAGCTATTAATAAATTAGAATTTCTGCGACATAATGCCTCAACAGCCAGTTTTGTTGGAAGTAAAGCTGATACAGTTCTGGATATTAAGTCAAATTCACTATCTGAAAAATTAATTTGCCGGTTTAAGTCGATTATTGCTTTTTGGATTGGATTTCTCACTTTCAAAAATCGTTCCATCATTAGAAGTAAACTGTTCCAACGTGTTTTAGAATCTGATATTAACAAATATTCTGTTTTATTTTCAGTTAGTATTTATTTTAGTAATATGTTATTTTTTATAGGGAAACGTTTAAATGTCTTAATAATTTTTCTAACTTTATAAATTAAAGGAAGCAATTCTTTATGGGTTAATATTTCATCCTCATTAGCAATATCTTCTTCAACAACTACATTGTCATTATCTTCATTGTCAATTTCACTCACACTCTTGCTCTCTTCAAAGTTGGAATCCGAAGTTTCTATATCCACAGTATTTGGATTCTTCTGTTCTTTATTTTTCTGGTATAATACATCTATTACTCCTAATTGAATTCCAAGAGCATAGCAGCAATCAATCATAGCAGCAATCAATTCCAAGAGTTGATTTGCAGCAATCAACTTTCCAACTTTTTTCATAACTGTTGTTCCATCAGTCATTATGGATACAATATCAGTCATAATATACAATCCATGTTTTCCTAATTTAGATTTAAGCAATTAATTAAACGATTAATTAGCTAATTAATTTCGCCCGTTAGGGAGACATAAAAACAAAAACGTATACTATTTTGCTATGTTCGCGATCCCTGAACATATAGTGGAGACAATTTTAAATATTTCTAGTAAATACCGAAAAACCGGTATTTAAACTTGTGAATACCGGTATTACAAAATTGTACAGATGGCTCAAAATACCGGTATTCGGTATACCGGTATACCGGTATTGCAATCCCTATTCACAACCAATCACTACTGAATCACCGTTTGTTGTAAATGCTATTGTCTCGGCTTTTTTTTGTCGTCTTGTCGTTTGATGTGTATTTGTGCTTTCTTGTTATTTGTTATTGAGGTTTGCTGACTTTGTCACCATACACCCACTACAGCGAACCTGTGGAATTTTGAAGAATAATTTCCGTAACACAAGAGGAAATGTATTCTCAGTGATTCCTTCCAAAGATTTTTATTAATCTTCACGTTTTATAATCTGAAGAGCACATTTCTGGAATTATGTCCATCTTTAAAACCAATAATTAATTATCAAAAGGGGTCACCCCAAAATATTCTCGCGTACCCTCTAATAAAAGTGATAACCAAGATTCGACAATCCTTGCAGTTCGAAATTCTTGGTGCTAACGATTTTTTCTCTTTGCACACTTTTTATGCGAGAGAATAATCAGCTATACGAATGAAATTTGATATGCAACAAAAGTTTGAGTTTCCAAATAATTTTTGACTTGGGATGCCTGTATTTTCATCTTTGTACTTGTGAATTCAGTAGTTTCAAAATGCAATTAATATAAAAATATAAACTTAAGGAAAATGATTGATGAAATTTGGCGTTTGTCTTGTTTACCATAATTATACACCATTATCTAATTTTGTACTAAATCTTACTCATATTGATTTTCTTTCGGTATATCTATTCATTTATTGTTAAATTTGAAAAATAAAAAACACAATAAAATGAATAGTTAAATGTTAATATCATATTATGTACAGAGTCGAAAATGCAGAAAAATATTTGTTTAAATGTAGAGTGACCCTATCTTTCTGTATTTTTTGTATGATAATAAAGTGACTGAAACCATAACGGAAGAGAAAAATGTTGGATGTTGCCATTATACTATATTTAAAGAGAAAAATGATAATTCCTTTTTAAATTTTTTTATATAAAAATCATGTATTAAAATTCAGCGAAATACAAGAGAAGCAAGATAAATAGAAAATCATTCATTTTCGGATTGTGTCTAAAATGTTATTTATGTCAAATATATAATTTTACTAACAAAAACTATATTCCAAATTTTATTAATCTAACATGTTGCGTCTTTAAGTTTTGTGTAAGGAAATTTAAATATACACGGAAAGCTAGAAAAAAAATCATCTTTAAAAGATTTATTTATAAATTTAATAGAAATATGAGATTTTTGGTACAAAAGAGGCATATTATATTTCATCTGTTTAGCTAGTAATATTTTTCAATTATTATCTTTAAAGATAAAGAAACAGATATTTGTTTAAAAATGATTCTTTCAAATTCAGGGATTAATAGAACGTAGCAATTTATCAAAATCTGGACGGCGAATTTTTTTTCGCAAATATGGTTCTTCTTCCTATGGAAGAAAGTAAATTAATTTTCACCGTCATAGCTATGATTTATGTATGATAAATAAAAAAAAAATGAAATGAAATTTAGTTTATTGAATATAAATTAAAGTTTGGCTAATATAAAGGAATTTTGAATATTATAAGGAAAAAATTTCGAAATCTGCTTTACAAACAATTGAAAATACAAAATGAAACTTGAAAGTAAGTTTCTATCTTTTGATCCACTTCCACAGCTTGATATGTCCCAAGATGTTTCCTCCTGCATTGCAGTCAAAAATTTCAAGCTGTGAAAATGACTCCGAATTGAGGATAAGCCGTTTTGTATCTTTTCAACCACTGTGGAAGATGCAACAATCCTGGCGCCATGACACCAGACATGTTGGCATGCATTCAAAATAAGAGTTGCCATTCCACAATATATTGAGATGAAAAAAATCGTAGCTGCTTGCAGGCATTGAAAAACAATGTAGCGCTCGACACTTGCATTTATTTTAATTGAATGCTTTGTTTGGGTTTGAAGCGAGATGCTAATCAGTGGATCGTCCGTGTAAAATGGCATGTAATAGTTTTTGAAAAGCATACTAAATAAACTTAAAATCTTCTTTTTATAAAAAACGCCTGTAATAGTTTAGTTAGTTAAAGGGGAAAGAATGTTATGAATTCAAAAGAATATGAAGGGAGAATCATGTATGTAAAATATATTTTGACTTAAAGCAATTTATTATAACTGACAACGAATGATTGATTTTATTTTTAAATATTTGTTCCATCCTATTTTTGCCTTAAATTTGTGGCAAAACCTCAAATATATCTTGTACAAGACTTGCTTTTTCTTCAGATGAATATTAATAACTTGAAATTAATTATTGAATTAATTCAAATGATTATATTAAATTAATAATTGAATGAATTAATTTTAATAAAATTATTGAATATTTAATTACTTAACTCGAAGCAAAGTTATCCAATTTTAGAGCAGTATCTGTGAAATTTAATTAAATAAAGAAGAAAAGAGGGTTCTTATTCTTTCACGAAAGTAAATTTTAGTATTATTTTATAAATGATAATTATTAGAAAGTGATTTTTTTATCACCAAAAAATTATTATGCTCACATATAAATATGTGACAGCAGTTTTACGCATTGCACTCTTCTAAACCTTCTAAATGCATAATTAACATCTTTCATTGCCTTTTAAATTCCATTTATTCAATTTAAACTAAAACACAATTTTAAAAAAATAAATGCACACAGCGTAATTTAATTAATAGAATATGGAACGTGGAATGAAATGTTGAATGTATCAACATTTCCTGATCCAAGAGAACTATAGCAAACGATTTTTTTTAATGTTTGAATATATTGGCGGATATTTGTATTTATCACCAAATATTTATTATGCTGACACATAAATATGTGACAGCAGTTTTACGCATTGCACTCATCTAAATGCATAATTAACATCTTTCATTGCCTTTTAAATTCCATTTATTCAATTTAAACTAAAACACAATTTTAAAAAAATAAATGCACACAGCGTAATTTAATTAATAGAATATGAAACGTGGAATGAAATGTTGAATGTATCAACATTTCCTGATCCAAGAGAACTATAGCAAACGATTTTTTTTTATGTTTGAATATATTGGCGGATATTTGTATTTATCACCAAATATTTATTATGCTGACACATAAATATGTGACAGCAGTTTTACGCATTGCACTCATCTAAATGCATAATTAACATCTTTCATTGCCTTTTAAATTCCATTTATTCAATTTAAACTAAAACACAATTTTAAAAAAATAAATGCACACAGCGTAATTTAATTAATAGAATATGAAACGTGGAATGAAATGTTGAATGTATCAACATTTCCTGATCCAAGAGAACTATAGCAAACGATTTTTTTTTATGTTTGAATATATTGGCGGATATTTGTATTTATCACCAAATATTTATTATGCTGACACATAAATATGTGACAGCAGTTTTACGCATTGCACTCTTCTAAATGCATAATTAACATCTTTCATTGCCTTTTAAATTCCATTTATTCAATTTAAACTAAAACACAATTTTAAAAAAATAAATGCACACAGCGTAATTTATTTAATAGAATATGAAACGTGGAATGAAATGTTGAATGTATCAACATTTCCTAATCCAAGAGAACTATAGCAAACGATTTTTTTTATGTTTGAATATATTGACGGATATTTGTATTTTGGCAACAATTCATTTAACAAGAATGAATTCATAATTCAAGATATGGCAACAATTCCTTATCTTTCATGTCATTTTGTATTCTATTAAATATAGATCAATATCTGTAATTCCTTTAAAAGTATTCGCAATTTAGAGAAGAAATTCTAAACAGAAAGTATTTAATTTAGTCTTTAAGTGGTTAAAGAGGAAAAGAATATAAGATGAAATGTTGCATTTAAATGAAATATCTACATTAGTTTAACTATTATAAACAGAATAGAATTTTTTTTCTAGTTATTCATTAGCGTTCTTTTATGCTTTAAAAATATGGTACTATAAATTTATTTTTTACTTCCAATATTTGTTTACCAATTTTATATTAATATTTATAATTAAATTTTTAATATCTTGTTTTCCACTTCATAAAATTCTTAGATTATTTATTTAATATGTTTAATGATAAAATCATGTCATTATATATAGGATATCATATGTATAATTTATCGATATGAATACATTTTATCATCTTAAGTATGTCGTGAAAGGCATAAAACGGTTACTTTGCTGCTATAGAAGCAGAGACGATTTTTCCCCCATTAATGTATAGTAACTGATGATCCAAAATTTCCAAATAATGGAATTTGTTATTTTTGCGTAGATAAAAATAAATTCATATTTAGTGTTTATTTTGTTTCATTATGGATTTTATCTTTTTTATTGCTTATATGCTTTCTTAGTTAATTTATTAAATTTAGTTACTCTTTTTTAAGAAAAGTTCGGAGTTTTGAAATTTCTTTTTTTTTTTTTTTTACTATCTGGTGACTCGAACTAAGCTAAAATACAGATTTTAACCTTCAAAATTAAAAAGAAATTAACATTGAGTTTTTGGTGGGTTTTTAAAATTCATGAAAACCCAGTTTTGAGTTTATGTGTATTTATGAACAAGATAATACAAACAAAAGAAGTGAAATGAATCAAATTTAAGAAATGGTCTTTGCATTGAAATTATGGATTAGCAACGCATTTTGGCCAACTCTATAACCATACTGCCTGTCCATCTGTTCGTGAGTATGGGAACACAATAATTCAAAAGTGCAACAACTAGAAAAATGATTTTTTTATTTCGTTCTAACAAAGTAATTTTAGATATACATCAAGTTTTGGAACCAATTGCTAAAATAGAAAGTTCAAACTCTATACTTGATTGAATTCAAGCTAATTCAAAACCGGCCATTTAAGCCATTCTCGAAGCTAAATTCAAAACTGGCCATTAGCCAAAAAATTGAGGTAAAGAGATATTTTAGTTTATGAAAAAAAATAGTCGAATTTTCTTTTTTTCCAGTGCTATTAAGTGTTAGTTTTCCTTTCTTTCAAAACCGAGATTTGCACCGACTTTGCTTATGATTTCTTCTCTTTTTTCCTCGGACATTTTAACCGATATGTATCGACCGTTATCTCGTCACTGGTGATAAGATTTTATTTACTACGAAAACAAAACTGTTTTTATCGATTCTCGAATCGACATCGGCTTTTTCTGCGTCTCATATAGCCAAGGAAAAGACCGAACAAGACGGGCGAAAAAAGAAAAAAAAAACTGCAAACAGAAAGAGTTCCATTCTTTTTATATGCGGTATTAAGGCGGCCGTACGAAGTCGTCTGCTAATGGAACTGTTGCCATTCCGAAGGAACTAAAAAGGGAGAAAGAATAAAGAATGAACATGCACCGCGACGGTGAAAGTTCTCTCGATCGGTCCGCTGCATGATTAGGCAGTCCAAAAAAAGAACTGAAAATAAACAACTTATTTTTATGGTGTGTCGGTTAGTTCCGCGGTGCGAATAATTTTCCCGCTTGCGATTAAGTGAGGTATATATCTTATTTTGTGTGTGTCACATTTCTGACTACATTGTTTAGTCTTATTTTTTGGACTACAAAATACTTCTCTGTAATCAAATTTAGTTTATTGAAAAGTAATATGGGAACAGATATCTAAATATCTGCGTACAATTAAATGTAGTTAGGTAAATTAGTTTATAGGATAATAAGTTTTAAAAAGTGGGAATAGTTTAATTATGTAATTCGAAGTTGTTACTTTATATATATATATATATATATATATATATATATATATATATATATATATATATATATATATATATATTGCCTTGTTTTTCAATGGATTTTTCCCTTAACCCTTTTAAATAGATATAATTTTTCCTGTAAATTAATTTATCTACAAATGGTAAAGTCTCCGCAAAAGTATGCATTCTCTGTTAAAATTATTAACTAAACAATTCATGAGAGCTATTAAAGATTCACCTAATGTTTAAATGAAACCTTACCTATAATTAACACATCAAAAGAATTGCAAGAAAATTTCTAGAGCCGACCCATTAAATATTCCCATTAACCACCCGTGTTCCTACCTTTAAGAACCCCGTGCTGTAAATGAAATCTGGTCTCTTTCTGGTATAAAATCCTCTTAATGCAGTCTCTTTTGCATCGAGGCAGGTCATTACTATGTTATCATAGTTCATTAGAAAAGTAAACAAGAAAATAAAGGGAAATAAATACTCCCCGTTAATTAGTATCTCCTTCAAATATCGTTTGCCGGAGAGGGTATTCCAGCCCAAATCGAATTTTGCTGCTCCAAACTCGTTAGTCATTGATGCTGGTAGCATCTTTTGGATGAACATTAATAATTGAAGAAGGGCCTGCGCTAAGTTTCGAATTTTCCTGGGGTTCACGATCGTGTCTAGAACACTTTGGAAGCTTTCCAGAAATATAAATGACATCCCCGCAATTGCTGGTGGTTCTTAAGGGTGGTTGGAAATAATGGATGTTTGGATCCTCTTGGGGGACGGAGTGGCTTCGTTTCCACTCTTTCTACTCTACCCTTTTGTATTTATATCGAAAGGGTTAATGTACTGATTATTTATTTTTCATATATGAAGAACAGATGAAATTTTATAATCAATAACAACTTCGAACTCTAGAGTTTGACAAGCCTTCTTGTTTTAATTCTCCCTAAAATAGAAAAATTCTTTTTGTCATTATGTCTGTTTGTCAGTGAAATAGGATACTCAAAAATATTTTGAACTAGAATGCTCAAATTTGGTATACAGCATTATAACAAAATTTGTAGAATTCTATCAAATTATGGATGAAAATAATTCAGAGGAAATCAATTTGTCAGTCGTTCGAGTGAAAGTTAGCTACTCTATAGCTACAAAACACAAGACGTCATGTAAACAACATTCGGTACATATGTGTAGCACCTAAAATAACAAATGATGCGCCATATCCGTCAAATGGTGGATCGTCTGTCGGTCTGTACTTCCGCATGCATATAAACGTAATATCTTATAAATACAATGACTTCATCAATGAAATTCAGCATGTTACTTTGTGACTACAACTCTTCTTTTATATCAAATGTTGGCATCCATTGGCCTTAAAAAGACATCCAAAATCTATATTCTTACGAAAGATTCAGTCCAAAAGTTTATATTGTTCGCCAATGATACGCAACATATTCACTGCCTTACTCAATATCCACATTTTTATGGCGGAAAGATAAGACTTGTTTTGGAGAATATGCAAGAAAGTTTCGTGAAGACCACTTTCATTGATTTTGATTTTCTCATATGCGAAATATATAAAGTATTGCAATCGCCACAAAGTTCGAGAGATTTTGTTTAATTCCCAGAAGTCTACAAATATAAACAACCCATTTTTGCAATTATGTCTGTCTGTACGGCACTTTCTCTCTGTATACCACTAGTATGAGAAAGTAAAATGTATAATTAATGATGGATTTGAGAAAGTTGAGAAAGTAAAATGTATAATTAATGATGGATTTGAGAAAGTTGAGAAAGTAAAATGTATAATTAATGATGGATTTGAGAAAGTTGAGAAAGTAAAATGTATAATTAATGATGGATTTGAGAAAGTTGAGAAAGTAAAATGTATAATTAATGATGGATTTGAGAAAGTTGAGAAAGTAAAATGTATAATTAATGATGGATTTGAGAAAGTTGAGAAAGTAAAATGTATAATTAATGATGGATTTGAGAAAGTTGAGAAAGTAAAATGTATAATTAATGATGGATTTGAGAAAGTTGAGAAAGTAAAATGTATAATTAATGATGGATTTGAGAAAGTTGAGAAAGTAAAATGTATAATTAATGATGGATTTGAGAAAGTTGAGAAAGTAAAATGTATAATTAATGATGGATTTGAGAAAGTTGAGAAAGTAAAATGTATAATTAATGATGGATTTGAGAAAGTTGAGAAAGTAAAATGTATAATTAATGATGGATTTGAGAAAGTTGAGAAAGTAAAATGTATAATTAATGATGGATTTGAGAAAGTTGAGAAAGTAAAATGTATAATTAATGATGGATTTGAGAAAGTTGAGAAAGTAAAATGTATAATTAATGATGGATTTGAGAAAGTTGAGAAAGTAAAATGTATAATTAATGATGGATTTGAGAAAGTTGAGAAAGTAAAATGCATTATAACTGAAATTCACTTTGAGCTAGACTGATGAAATTTGGTATGTTGTCTTTATACCGAATCTGTCGTTTTTACTCGCATTTTCGACAAGATTCTTTACCAGGAAGTCTGTTTAGTTGCCTGACTTATTGAAAGCATGTGACCGTGATCATTACAAAATGGATTGTTGGAAAAAATTTTATCCACAAATTTATCGTGTAAACTGCAGATCCATATCCATTGAATCCATTCTGTCCAAAGTCTGACTGTCCGTGCTTCTGTACTTCCGCACGTTTGTTTCGCACTTTCGAACTTTCAAAATGATAACAATAAAGTAATAGTAAATTGGTAAAACCCAAAACCATTATCGTTTATATAGATACTTCGCATGTTTACCAATAGATATCACTGAAAAAAATGCATGAAAGCACCTAGCATGTGATTTCATCATTAAAATTGTAGTTCTGTATCAAATTGTAGATTTAATAGGATGAAAAAGTGATCAAAATACAATTTTCTTTAATGTACTACGGAGCACAAACCGCTCATGCGCATCCGAAAATAAAAATTTGAAACCAAGGGGAGAGTAACAAACAGAATGTGAGAGCGTTTTGGCAAGACCAAATCTATTGTTATTTTTTTAAATCCTCACTGCGTTGTTGTGAAAAGTTTTGTAGGTGCTTAACTACCGTATGGCATAAAAGTTTTCTTTTTTTAAATTTATAAAGATGGAAATATCCGATTCCATAAAATGGATTTTTGTGAATGCAGACCTTTGTTGTATTTCATTCATTGAAATCATATTCACTCTAGGTTTTGTAATCTCCAAAGTGTAGTATGGCATTGAGGAAAGAAATGTCCGCTCCGCTGTTGCTTTTATTATTTGAAACAATTCGAAATTAATAGAACTTTCCAAGCCAATCTCCTAGACACATATAAGAAAATAACCCTCAGGTATTAATATAGGTAATTTAATTTCGTCCTCTGTAACTCCTATAAGACATCATTTTTATTTAATTATTCTTTTTTTCTCTGCTAAAGTTAATTCTTAAAAAGATACTATTAAAATTTTAAACCTTTCTTATTACAAATTTTGCATTTCGCTCTTTTTTAAATTAACTTAATCGCAATTGATAAAAAAAAGTTTTAAGTTATAACAGAATCAGAAAGATTACTTTAACGTTCCTGATTAGCTTAAAATCTTTATTATAATGTGACTATGACAAAGTTATATCAATCTATTGAAGTTATATCTATAATGAGAAGTAGGGTAAAAATAAGAATTCGAGTGAAACCCTATCAAGTGCATTACAAGCATTTCATTTTTCTATAACTGTCCTCTTTAATCTCTCCCGCCTTTTCATGAAAAGTTCTAATCTGCTGAAGATCAAAGGTCAGCTGTTTACTCAACAAAACCACAATATAATAGGGGTTTCAAGCAGAATTAGAGATAAATTGTTTATATTGTTTTCTATTATAAATTTTGGATATTTTTTAATTCATTACTTTGACTTTTGAATGATTGCTTTCTTTTCTTGTTTTATGAGTTCCATTTTTGTATCAAATTGGGAAACTGAATTATTAAAATCTTGTTTTGCTAATTTACGGCTCGCTTTAAGATTTTCATCCATAACCAAGATTTCTGTGAAGCAAGGATTAAGGATTTGCATTTTGCGAATAATTATAAATATTTCAGAAATTATAACAATAACGTTTTCACTGTTCCACAACAACATTTGTGTGGCATTTAATTGTTTTACCTTCAAATCACAGAACGAATGAATCGGCAAAACATTGGTTTATGCTAAAAATACATTTTCTAAAATCGATGCCAAAATACTGTAAAATTTTTAAAGCATGATTTTATTAATGATTATCACTTCTTTCCTGGTAGTCGATTTAAATCAAATTTCAGCTTCTGAAATGTTGTATATTTAGATATAACAGACTAATTTATTATAAAAAACGAACAAAAATATAAGAAATAGTTACTGCAAGTAACGGGTAAAATTATGTTTTTAACCAATAAGATATGGTGACTTTCAAAAAGTTGAACTCGTTCCTTATTATTTGTCTGAGAATAAATTAGCCAATGTTATTATAATACATTCTAAACTACTAAATAAAACTTTTCTAGTAAGTAAAAAAATGAAATATATATTCCTCTCGTTATTTATTTGTTTTCACTATCTGGAAATACTATAAAAAAGAATTATTAGATAACAGTCAGACTTTTTGGCATTTCACCAGACATTTAAAAAAAGAAAATTCCACACATCTTTTAGCATACTAAAGAATTAGTTGAGAAATATGACATATAAATAAAAACCAAACAGAAGTCGTAGATTTTGTCCCAAATTTATATGGCACAGAAATAGTCTATTTTTAAAAATGAGTTTTTGAAACTTATTTGTTTATTACACCCAGTGCTCGTTCGTATGAAATTATTTTCAAATTTTTAGGTTAATGAAAAATCTATTATTTAATTAATTATCCCAAATTTTATTAAAACTTTTCCTGCATTTAGTATTTCTCAGAAAAATTCGAAGTTTCTTTATAACATAATAAATATTTACTGCAAAGGTTGAAGTTATCTCATATTAAAAGAAGGTGAAAAATGTGTAATTCAAATAATTTGTGCGAAAAAGATTCAGCACTTAGCAAAACTCAGAATTTTTCTATTATTTCCAAATTTATTTTTAATTAAAATTAGAAAATTTGATTGTAAACTTCTTGAAAAAATTTATATTGTTTTAAACAATTTTCTATGAAATCGCAGGTACCGAATTTCATCTTAAATTATTAAAAAGTTTTAAAGTATGATACAAAATTTAATTAGATATTGTGAGTGGCAACATAAATATGTGTTGGCAAAGTTAATTATTAAAACAGTCAAATTAAACTGTGAATATAAATTTCCATCAGCCAGTAAACAATAAAACTATTTTTATTTTGAAGATATGTTTTTTTAAAAATATTTGTAAAATAAATCTTACTTAAATATCTGTTTGTTTTATGTTTTTTTCTACTTTAACGGCATTTCATAAATAATACTTGGACATGGCTATATTGTTTGCTTGCCATTGGAAACATAGTATTTAATTAATAAAAGATTAATTATTTATTAATATGTCACAAAATCTTTACTAAAATCTTCCCTATACTGTGTAATATTTAAGAATAAAATTATAGAAAATATATATCAGTGTATGAAATGTGCATATTCATATATATATATATATATATATATATATATATATATATAATTTTTATTAGCTCAAATTATATAGTATAGCAAAAATTTAAGTCTTTCAGTTTTATTTTCAGAGATTATCAAGATATAGTTTAATAATTTTTAATTCATTTTCAATGTGTTTAATTGAATTGACTCTAATAAATGCACAAAAAAAGGAAGAAAGAAAAATTCTTTACCACATGTAAAGTTTTTTATATACACAAGTTTACCACAAATAGTAATAATACACAAGTTTACCACACGTATTATAAACGACTAATTTCTTTCTTTCTTTTTTGATTACTGGATTTTTTCACATAATTTCAATTTTATTTAATTTATGAAAAATAATCTGTATATTCTTTCGTTTTGTTAAAAATATTCAACAATGTGAGACGTAACAATCAATTAAATAGTTAATTTGTTAGTGCTTTCTCTGAAATTGTTGTCGAAAAATTTTGAAAAGAATTGATTAATTAATTTTATGAAAATTTGCCAGATTAATTAGTTTTGTGGAAAAAAATTAATTAACATATCAATAAACTCTGAATTAATAAATACATTATATAAATTTATTTATTAAATAAATAAGTTTATTTAATAAAATAAATTTATTTAAATAAAATGTATTTATTAAATAATAATAAATGTTTAATAAATAAATATATTTATTAATTAAATGATAGAATTAAATGATAATTTATTAAATAATTATTATAACAATAAATTAATCTGATAATAAACCATCTTATTCTTAAAAATTATCCTACAATATAAATGTAATTTAAGTTGGTGAATATATTTTAATAGTCATTGAATCATTCAACAATTCATTAGAATTTTAGATTCATACATATATTTTCTTATTAAGTGCCAAGAAAACAAACATCAAAAACTATAAAAAATGGTTATAAGAACTATTCATTAAAAATAGTTGTATAAGTCATGACGACTTTTATTGCAATGCTTTATAATTACATTTGATTTGAAAGGAATGGTTAAATTTAACCATTCTTTAAGTTAATTAAATTTATTAATGTTTGATTTAATAATACTTGGAACGATTTATGAAAGTAGATTTAATTTAATTTAAATAAATTTTCGGTTAAGTAATCGAAGTTTTTTTTACCTGCATCGTATATTAACACTTGAACGAATCCTTGTAATTACTTTGCATAATTCTGAAATTCACAAAAGGAATTTAAGAATAAATCTTTTTATCATATAAAAATTCTTTTATAAAGATTTCGTTTCTGTGTTCATTTTTATTTACTATCCAATTTAGAAACTTCACACATAAATTTTTTGCGTAACGTTTTTAAATTTTTTTTTCCCGTCACCTATTATGTCACATTTCTTTTTGCTACGCTAAAAAGTAAAACATTCTAAGCCTAAAGCAAAATAAACTGAATAATCAAATTGCAATAAATTAGATGTTCTAAAAAAATTCCTTTTTCTTATGTCTGAAATTACACGGTTCGAAACTTTGTGCATGCCTCGTCAAGCAATTTCAGAACATCTTTAGCCGAAAGAATGCATCTGAAATGCTGAAAGAAAAACAATTTAAGAGAAAGAAGATTTTATTGTACTATTTCCAAAAAGATTCTTTTTCTTTTTTTCTTTCTTTAAATACTCTTGGGCGAATCAAGCAAACCGTTGTTTTTCTCATATAAACATACTTCGAGGTAGAAATATTAATTTAAATTCATTCATGTGAACTTAAAGTTGTGCTGAGGGATTACGCTGTTGATTTCAAACGAAAAATAAAAAAAAATTATTTGCAAACGATTTTTGAATTTTCAGTTTGTTTGCCTGAAACTATTTTCGTTTTTCTTTTTTATATATATTTATGTTTCAAACCGTATTTGTTTTTTTGAAACCCATGTCAGATGTACTTTTAGTGATTGCTTTAAAACACATACAGGATTTCGAAGTAGTATTTGTCTTTCTTCTCGTCATTTTTATTTATGTTTAAAGGGAAAAAAAAGAAAGAAATTTCGCTATTTCTTAACCTTTTTGTGAATATTTTCCTGTAAAATAAATAGATCAAATTCTGAAATACAATTATAGCGAAATTATTAATTTACATAATATTATAAAAATATTACGAACACACTTGTATGAATATAATATTTAATATGTTCATAATCAATTACGTTTTCTTTTTGAATACACTATGAATTACTTAAGGAAATAAATGATAGCTTTCTATTATATAAATGTGTTAGTATTCATACGCTTTTAAGCTAATTGCAAACAATTTTATTAGCAATTAGGTTTATTTATTTTCTTGAATATGAAGTATGCAAATAGAAAATAGTATTATCATCAAAAAGTGCGAGCTGGAGATCGTCAAATATCTGTGCTTCAAAAATCTCTAAGTTCGTAAATTTCCTTTTCAGGAATTATGTTTGTCTGTACACCGCCTATTTTCTGGAATTTCGGAGAAAAAGTTCTAGTTGACTTGCCGAATTCACATAATCATGTGAATCTGTATTAAGAATTGTTATCACCATAATTCCATAAAATATACATAACCATACATAAAATATTTATTATTGTAAATATATGTAGAACATTTCAATAAGGAATTATATAATTTATTCTTATCTTTTTTCAATCTCTTGATCGGATTAAGTACATTGATATCCATTAACCAACAGTTCAAATAACGAATGCTGTTTCTGTAACAATACTGTACGTTAAATATAGAGAATTATAATATAAATTTTGTGCGTCTTCAGAACAAGTAAATTGCATTTCTATAATTTCTGTGAAATTTATACATTCGTGTTTTGTTCATAAATAATTTGATTAACAAAACTTACTTTTGTAAGGATTATGTCCGCTATTAATGAAAACTGTTAACTGATAAGAAGTAATGTAGTTTGTATTTATTTATTTTGCATCGTCAAAACGAGTAACTTATGTAGATTTAAATAAATAAAGCATTAAGGGATCTCACTATGTTCGAGACTAATTTTTTGAAAAACGCTCGAAAATGGTTGTATTTTTGAATATTTTCCCAAAAAAGATTATGAAACATTCTTTGAAACCAAAAGTTACCAGTTAAGTGGTAAACGTTAGTTAGGACTTAAAAGGTACTAGTTAGGACTTAAAAATAAGCCGTATTTCAATCCATTGTTAGAAATACGGTTCAAATGATAAACAACACGAAATTTCCATATTTTTCCACATTGTATTCTAAAACACATTGTACACTAAAACAATTATAAAATATTTCTAAATGAATAGATTACTTATTTTGTAGTTCAGAAATTTCAAAATATATTGAGAAATTATTATATTAAATTTAAACAAAAAAATTCATTAGATTTTAATTTATGACGCCCTTAGTAAGGAAAATCTATCAAAGATTAAAATTTGAGAAAATAGCATCTAAAGATGTAAAGTAGGTGTAATGTATGCAAAGAGTAGATGTAATGTATGCAAATTCAAGTATAAAAATCAAGTGTAGCTTCAAAGGAAATCAATTTAGAAACAAAATTCTAATGTTTTTATAAAGAAACTTATTCAAACATTGAGAATATTAAATAAAAAATTCCACAATTCCGCAAAAAAATCGATTTTTCAATGTAGTCACCTACTTTAACAAATAAATATTAATAACATAATATTAATAAATAAACATTCGGTGTATGAACAGTTTGAATAATGATCGCCATTATCCAAACTTAATTAATGAAAACTGCAAGCGAGTTAGAAGTAATTTCATTTTTTTAGAAATAAATTCTTGTGTCATTAAATTACATAAACATAAAATCTTACATAAATAAGGATCAGTTAATAAACAGTTCACATAAATAACTAGCTTTATCTGAAAGGATTAGGTTGTTAATCAGCCATCTACCTTATATAACATTCACTAGAATTAATGTTATTTTGGCGCCAGCAGAACCGAAATAACTCTGGTCCAATCACATCACAAAAGACTCGTTTCCGTAACCAATAAAATCAGCGCACAAATCACTGACTACAGCAGCTGGATTTCTCATTTGATGCACGAAAGTCATTCATCTTGATACATAAAGAGATTATTTCTTTGTGTTTTTTTTTTTTTTCATCGTAGAAACATTTTTATTTCGAATCCAAAAGATCTAGTTTCATCATGAAAAAGCAAACGATTCATTTTCTACGAACTTCTGCTGATTTATCACTCATTTTATTTGCTAAATGCAACAGCTTTTCGTTATTTCCGCATAATTCAATCGGTTCCTTCTTTAAGGAAAGGAATTACCGTAATCTTTATTGACTTAATTGCTTTCATGTGTAAGCGTTATATCTAAAAGATAATTAATCAATCACATTTACCTTGAAGAAATTCTAAGAATAAAAATCTTTTCTATAAATGGGTTATTTCCGGAATTAATTCTCTGATCTTTTATAAACTCTTTCAGTATGAATCCTTCAAAGTCTCTTAATAAAAGAAATTATTAAAATATTTTTTTTTAATTTTCAATTTGCGTCTTTCTTTATAAGAGTTCAATAAACAATGTGATTTAATCTAGTTGCAGTAAATTTTGTTCGTCCAAATAAATTATTGATTCTTTTTGGATTGTTGAATGATTTATAGAAATCATTTCTCAAAAATGAATCCCCTTGTTATTTCATTCTACCGAATTAAATCAGCTTTTGAAAAATAAAAAATAAATAATACGAAATAAAAGGAGAATTGAAAATCCAACCACATAATTGATGATTAGTAAAAACACGAGTTTGGATGTTTTGAAACATGAGTTTGAATTCTATCATAGCATTTAAAAATATTGTTACATTTTATTTATCAAATTGAATTAAAAATTGTATTAAAATTAATTGTATTAAATTAATTAATTGCATTAAAATTGTATTAAATTTAAGCAATACATGCGTTAATGTACACGTGTTAAAAAAATCCCATTATAATTTTTTTAAATAATACGGAGAATTAAAGAATAATAGTAAAGTTTAAAAACTTTCTAAGTGGAACTGACGAACATCGCCTAAAGTGTCATGCAACGTCGGGGTTGGCGAGACCTCTAATTATAAAGATTAATGAGAAAATCCAACAGTGTATTCACTTTTTCAGAAAATATTACGGTTTCTAAACTTTTGCTCCGTTGAGATTTTCATGTATATTAAATATGCATTTTTATTACGAATTCGTATATATGTGTATTTTTTATTATCCTTAAGAAATTCGTTACTAAATCTTGCATTGGTCTTCAAGTTTCGGATGGGTACCAATCATAGGTACAAAGAAAGAACAAAATCCATTATTTGAACCAAGAATTTAGAGATTTCTCGGGAATTCAATTCATTAACTCACCAGGTCATTTGTGGTCAATGACCAGTATAGATTATTATATTAAAATTAATGATACATATTCAATGGCGCACAAATTTCTTTTACAACTTTGTTCGACAAGAAATGTCTTTGACACAACAGCCTCTGACATTTCTGTCTCTGTCCACCAGACAGAATTAAATTCAATGCAACAAAAGAAGTGTACCAGACTGCGATAATCGAAGAGAACAAAAGCACTGAGGGACGGAGGGTGGACCATGTCATCGTTTCATTAGAGTTGTCGTTTGACAAATTTCCTCCATCGTCCTTAGTAACCCAGATTATTCAGCACGACCCACTAAAGTTTATTGATAATGACCTCCGCCTTTTAGTTGCCATTCTTTTTTTCCCACCCCGCCGATGCTTTAACTGCTGGAGTAACCTTGGCCCTCTGCCATGTTTCTCCCCGTTTGAGATAACTTTTGTTGGAAGCGAATCAACTTTAATTTTTCCTGCAATTATATTTTATAGGATATTTAAACAGTGGGTGTCGTTCGGAATATGTGGGTGAAAACAGCGACTTTTTCACCGAATTGGAGCGAAATGGGTCTTGAATATTTACACCCGAAATAATTCTTGGGATGATTATGTATTATAAGAAAAATTTATAGTATAACATATCATACTTACGTATTCATTTTGATGTAT
Organism: Argiope bruennichi; assembly: GCF_947563725.1. Lineage (NCBI taxonomy): Eukaryota > Metazoa > Arthropoda > Arachnida > Araneae > Araneidae > Argiope > Argiope bruennichi. The sequence goes on from NC_079157.1 coordinate 9,005,022, forward strand.
ATTATTCTCGATTTAAACTTATGCAATTAATGGCCATCTGCACTGACAGCGACAAAAAAAAATCAAAATACAGGATGGTTATAATTAAAGTTCCATTTTGTAACGCTCGTCAAATGAAAACTACTGGAACAAATGTTACTTGGTAATAGTTTAAAGGAAGTCATAGAAATTACTTTTATGTACTAAAAAAAGAAAAGTTCAAAAATTTACCACCAGAGGAGAAATGACGCTGTATGCAATATTGTTAAACAAAATAGTACATGAAGACATTCTTTTAAAATGTGTTGATCGTTTCTGAAATGTGTTACAAAGCATGTTCCATGTGGTATCCATCATTTTCTGAAAGCAAGTTAAATCACATTACTGCATTCTTAACACCAGTTCTTAGCATATCCTTCGGCGTATTCCTCTTACTGAAAGATACCTTTGCAAAGCACGTCGTTCAATGCTATCGCATTCATAATAACATTTAACGAGAAAAGAATAGTTTTACATGGTTAGAGACATTGTCGATTCATAACAATGAGAACTTTGACAAACAGGCTTTGTTTCTTTTGTTCTCTTTGTCTCTTGTCTTCTGTCTTTTATCTGGAAAACCAAATGAAATGTAAAGCGCGTCTGCATAAATCATTTGTTTCTCCCTGCCGTAAACTCATTTCAAAACATTGTGGTTTTGCATAGTTCCACAAACAGTTCCGTTTCAGAAACGATTAAACATATGTGGTGGTAACTTCATAAGCCAGATAACAACCTCCGGAAACGGGTGTACACTTCTGTCTAGTGGCTTTGTTAGGCGACTATGAAGCTTAACGTAGCGAGTTCGAACCTCATGCTTGCACATTGGTGACCCTGGTCCTGAACAATCTCATCCTTCGTCCAGTTGTCTGGCTCCATCTACCGGCAGCAACCACTCACACTTAGCGCGATAGCAACGTTTGTCGCTCGCCATAACACCTGGAGCGGTAATTAAGTTCGTCGCTCGCCATAACTGATGCGTTAAATCTCCACCGACTCACTGTTGAGGGAGTATTGTGCTGGTAGTAACTTCATAAGCCAGATAACAACCTCCGGAAAGGGGTGTAAACATCTCTCGACAAAGTCTCTTCTGTCTTTGTCTCTTGTCTTCTGCCTTAACAAAGCGCAGTGCCTTTGTTACTCGGCTATGAACCATAACGTAGCTAGTTCGAACCTCGAACTTGCACACATATTTTAAAAAGATGTCTTCAGGCTTTTTTTTTATTATTATTATTTAAAAATATTGCATACAGTGCCATTTACCCCTGGTGGTGAGTTTTTGAACTTTTTTATGTGTGTGGAAAAGAAATCCCCATAACATTCTTTAAACTATTACCAAATTTGATAACATTTGGTCCAGTAGTTTTACTTTTATGACCATTTCAAAGTGGAACTTTAATTATAACCACCCTGCAAAATGTAACTTGAAAACGCATTATTTTCCTTCCCAACCGCCTTTGACAACTAAATTTGGAATATTGGTAATGTTTAATTTAATTAAATCGCATATGCATCATTTGATGTTAGTGATTAAACGTCAAATTATAAATAACGTAATAAATTATTATAAACGTCTTTTAAACGTCAAATTATAAATAACATTAAAGTAATATTACTTCAATACCTTTACATTTATTTAATTTGTGCCTGAGCTCCTTCCTAATGGAATGAAGTAACATGAATTTATAATGCCACTAAAGCTCATGTAATTGATAATGATAATTTAAATCATTTATGCAATTTTCTTATTTCTTATGTAAAAGACGCAGATAGGTTTGTGGAATATTTCATAGCTTTCAACCTTGGAAGAAAATCATACTGATAAATATTCTACGAAACAAAGGAATTCTTTAGTGAAAATTACATAAAAAGCATTTTTAAAAATTGGCAAAAATCTAGAAAATTTACGCAACTAAATTCGTATCATTACAATCACAATTTTTTTTTAATGTTGAAATAGTGTAAAAGTTACTTTTTGTGCAATAATATTTTTGAAATTTATTTTGGAAAAGTATGGCATCTTCGTACATTAGTTACGAAATATTAACCTTTGGTATGAATTTAGCATTTTTATTGAATCTCTCACGTGATAATTGGTGAACCTTTTTATTTTTTTCGAACTCAAAATTTTGACGAATCTGCACGTTTCAGTCCTCACTGAGTTCGAAAAACAGATTTTTGGAAAATCTCCGTCTGTCTGTAACAAAGATAAAACACAAACGCTTTCAGCTAGATGGATGAAATTTGGTGTAAATTTTTTATAAGAAATTTGCAGATTTCTTTCAGATTTTGAATAAAATCTGTGGAGAGGAAGTCGGCCTGTCCGGCTATTCGAATATAAGCTAACACGATAATTATGGAACGAAGAAAGCTATAGAGATAAGAATTGATATCCAGCTTTAGCATCTACATTGTAGACACGTGACAAATGTTTGAGCCAAATCCAACAAAGGGTTCATTGTCTGTCGGTCTGTACTTTCAGAAAAATTGTGAACGCGATTATTCAAAAACGAAGTAGCATATATGAAATTTGGTGCACAGTTTTTTTTCACTACCTTTGTAGTGTCAAATTTTGTTTTCAATCGATTTTGAAAAACGCATCTAAAACACAAATTTGATTTTCAAATACTATTAATTGGCATGCCAGGAGTTAATCGCCAAAACATTTGCCAAGGTTCACAAGATAGATTTTGTATAAATTCTAAATTCACACTAATAATTGATATTTCCTAACTATTGTACGCTAATTTCTTGCAAGGCGTGTTTTCGCATGACAAATGTATTAGAGCATAGGAGAAAATTTTGGGAGGTCCACTTCTGGTGGTTATTATTTTTTATATCACACATATTTTTCGTACACTAGATATCACGCATTCAACATGTAAAAGTATCAAACACAAAGAAGTAATAATTCTAAATTATTATTACGAACTATTAATTATTATTATTACTATTAATTATCAGAATTTATCGATTCCGTATTTAATCGGATATGTTTTATCATGGTTATCTGAATTTCCATTGGATAAAGAAAATGCGCGCAAGAGTTTCCCTTTTTAGGGATTACTGAAAAGTCGCCATATTTTCGTCTAGTCTTTGACTTGTCTCTATAATTTCGAGATTCATCTGATGCTTTTGTGGGCCTGCCCTGCTCTCAGACTTTCCATTTAGTGAAACAACTGAAGTGCCCTTCCATAGATCAATGAACATTGAGAAATCAGTATTTCATTCCAATAGGAAGTCGTATTAACATAGGATTAGATGCAGTTCCAATGATGTTCATCCAAGAATGGATACAGAGGATTCTATTGTCGATAATGCATAGTACTAACATTCGGAGTTAATGTATCGTGATATGGATCCATTAAGATTTAGGATATATCGTAATGTATATATTAGGATATATTGATGATTTTGTACTGAATAGAGGAAGACGCGCATTCTAAATAGGAACTAGGAAAAATGCTATAAAAAGGATGTGTAAATTGAAAATTAAAAAAAAAAAATTTAAATCTTCAATCGGAAATGTCAAGCTCTCATGTAAGAACCTTATTTCTTTTTAAGTCACGTGGTATCAATCAGACGGAAACACATCATGTTCACACATGGCTCGTATTTTGCAATGACCAACATTTAGAAAAACGATGGTCGTTCACCATCTCAAAATCAATCGTGTTCTGAAATTTTTTTCTCGAGGTCAAAAAAAATTTTTTTTTTCTGAATATCCAGTTTAAACTAGTTTTAAACAATTAGGTGACTATCAGATGGCGCATCCGTCGATAAATTTGTATTGTACTAGAAAAATTGAAAATTAATATATATATAATTTTCGATTCCTTGCCTTGCTGTTTCTCGTTCAAACTTTTTGTTGACGATAAGTTCTTTATCATTTTCTAATAACCCTAAAAGCGAAAAATATACTTTTCAAAAACTATAATTTGTCAATTTTCTGCCCTTGTATTTTGAGACTTGAAAAACCCCAATCCAAAGCACCATCATGTTAACCGTTAACATCATCATAACCGGCCGCCTTTCGCGAGCGGTTGATTCGTCGAGAAAATTGATTATTAACAGTTAAATTATAGGCATAGCTTAATATTTATGATTTCTTCAAGAAAATATTTTTTGCCATTAAATGGTTGCAGAAATGAAAGACTTTAATTTATTGTTCTTTAATATGTCCTATCCATTGGATACATGAACCATTTTAATCGAATTGAATTCAGCGGCAATAAAAATGGACGAAATAAAATTAAAGAAGTTGAATTTAAACAAGAATAATTCTTAAAAGAATGATTTCCCTGAAGTATCTAAAAAAAGAAATTTTATTTTAATTAATAATTTTTTGACATATTTATTATTCATTATTTTTTTGGAATAGTTTTACAATTTTTCCCCCGAAATTCACGATATCTTCATTGTTTTACCAAATGTGATTTCTCTTAAGGTTATCATTTTTCTCCTGTACGAAACATTTCCCTTAATTTAGTTAAGAAAATGGTAATTTAAATCTAAACGACGATAAATGGCCATTTTAAAATGGTAATTTAAATTTAAATCATTTTATTTCTGTAGGAAAAATTTCCTTAACTTAGTTAATAAAATGGTAATTTAAATCTAAACGACGATAAATGGCCATTTTAAAATGGTTATTTAAATTTAAATCATTTTATTTCTGTAGGAAAGATTTCCCTTAATTTAGTTAAGAAAATGGTAATTTAAAAGACGATAAATGTGAATTCATATTTAAATTAAAACATTTTATTTCAGTACGAAACATTTCCATTAATTTAGTTAAGAAAATAGTAATTTAAATTTAAACGATGATAAATGGCAATTTTAAAATGGTAATTTAAATCTAAACGATGATAAATGGCAATTTTAAAATGGTAATTTAAATTTAAACCATTTTTCTTCAGTACGAAGCATTTCCCTTAATTTAGTTAAGAAAATGGTAAATTAAATTTAAATAATGTCATAATCTTAAATCAATTGAATTCGCTTCCCAATTCCATTTAATTTGTAATATCTCTGACGACATTACTCAGACCTTTCGACAAACCCACGCTTCTTACATTCCCACTTTATCAAATCTTGCAGTAACTCAAATTTATCATATTCAAATATCATCTCCATCTCTCAGTGCTCGTCTGGCTTCGACATTTTCAGACACCCTTGAGACCCTCTTGTGGACTCGCCAACCTCTCAGACTACCTATTCATTTAGTCAAACAACTGAAGTGCTCTCAGGTGCATCTCAGCAAAGCTAGAAAGCAGGCATTTAATCCTGGCAGGAAGCCATGTTAACATGCGATCGCATGGATCTGCAGTCGTGTTTGTTATGGGATTCTGCCTACGGAATCCGATGTCAATCACTTGTGTTCCAAATGTTCATGAGTGAGGTCCGGACCCTATTGCAATACGGATGCATTAAAGCTTGAATATGTTATAATTCATATCAGATTTCACATTCAGGTAATGTTACTAGGATTAAGATTCAGTTGCATGGAGTAATTCTAAGAGCTATCGAAGTAGTAATGTGTTTAGTATATTTAATAAATACCATATTATCTACACAGGCTTTACTTATTTATGTATTTATTTAAAATAAATAGGCAGTTCTAGTCACTGGTGAAGCTTTTTCAATTTTATTTAATTCTCAAAATTGTTTCCGATCCCTCATGTTTAACGTCATTTATACTTGAAAGATGTTTAAGAAACGCTACTTCTCTTCCAGTCTTTTCAGGACAAAAACACTATAAATTTCCTACACCTAACCACTATACAGATTTAAACAATTTTTATTTCATTTGAAAGCTTATGATTATTAAATACGCCATCCATGGTCATTTGCCCACCACCATCTTCAATTTTTGGATAAAAATGTCAAAAACATATTTCACTATTCCTGCAGACCATCATCTTCACTTTTTGATAGAAGTCTCATAACGCTTTTCCTCTATGCCTGCAGATCACCATCTTCATATTTTGAGAGAAATGTCTTAAACTATATATATATAATGTTACGAATCTGTGAGACGGCTTCCCAGCATAGTCGGTTCCATAGGAGGTCCCAGAGCTTGGCGACAAACTTGGCGGCGACTTGGCGACGAATTTGGCGACTTTGGCGCCAAAATAAATTATACCCTAAACATCGAGAATTTTTCCGATCCGTTCAGTAGGAACGGAGATACGCTTCGAACGTTCTTGATTGGTTGAGAGGCTTCTAGCCCCGCCTCCTAAGACCTATAAAAGGAGCTGCAGCTGCCGGGGAGTCGACGGTGAATTGAGTCGGGGACCAGTGGAGTCGAAGAGTAGTTGGAAGCGACGGTGAAGAACTCGTCTTCCAGGGACTAGCGGAGCAGCGACGGAGTAGAGCTGCTGTGTATACTGTTGTATGCTGCTGTGTATACTGTTGTATGCTGCTGTGTATACTTTTGTATGCTGCTGTGTATACTTTTGTATGCTGCTGTGTATACTTTTGTATGCTGCTGTGTATACTGTTGTATGCTGCTGTGTATACTGTTGTATGCTGCAAGTCTCGGCTTGAAGATAATCGTCTTCTGTGCTGTATATAGTTGTCGTCTTTGTGCTGTCCTGTGTTTCTTCGTGTAAATAAACGTCGTTGTTTTATTTTCTACTGCCGCCTGGTGATTGGAGGTTCTGGTTCTTCACACCATATAACTCCCACTATCCAAACGAACCACGGAAATTTCGTAACAATATATATATATATATATATATATATATATATATATATATATATATATATATATATATATATATTAATTTTCTTTAATTTATTTAGAAGCTTATAGCTTCTAGATACGTCATCAATGGTGGTCTGACTCTCTATTCCCTCCCTTACTTTTCGAGAGAAATGTCGAAAACGTTATTTCATAGAACAATCCCTATGGAAAAATTTAAAAAAAAAAAAAAAAACATGGCAATATCCTTTACCCCTCAACCACAACAATGTTATCAACCAACCAAACACCTTTTTCGACTTCATCAAATTTTATGTGTTATGGAATCTGTTGGTATCTAGATACATCATCAGCAATTTCCTGCCTCTTTCTCCCCCTAATGTCGAAAGATATCGGAAAATAAAACTTCAAAAGAGCCCTTTGTCTAAAGGACAGATTCCGAAAATTTTATGCACCAATTAATTTAACTGGATGATTCATGCTTATTGTGCCAGTTTAACGTAATGAACCAACAGCTGGTCATCTAAGAGATAAATATTTAATATTATGAATAAGTTATCACAAAGTAAAAACAAAACTAAACACAAAAATAATATCAGAAAACTCTCTAAAATAGAATACTGCACAAATACAACAAATGGACAGATTGCGTGCTGTATTTTTATACCACAATGGATTGTGATAAACAGTAGGGGAATTCAACGCACTTAAGGGAGATTTGTAATAAAGAAATTAGTAATGACATTTTACTGAGCAGATTTCAATATTCATTATTTTTAACCATTAAGTCCGAAGAAAGAGCAATTCTTTTTAGTTTTACTCGTTCATTTTTTCTTAAAAGTTGTCTTTACGGAAGGTAATTTGCATTGAGTGGGGAAATACCGTTCATGTAGCTTTGAGTTGAAATTCTGTGAATTAAGAATACAACTACTGTATTTTTATGAAATCTAGAAGTAAATAATGAAACACTAATCCTATTTGATCTGAAATTCGCATACTTTAATAAAATTAAAAAAAAGCAAATTCTTAAAATAACGAACATTGTAACTCTCTCTAATAATCCAACGCATCCAATAAAGCGCCAACCCCCTCTAACTGCAACACTCTCGAATAATGCCAATTCATCAACCAAGCACAAATCTCCTCGCCAATCCAAAGTATGGCGCTAGCAGCAAGACTGTGAGCATGAAAAACCTACAGACCTCGAGAATTAATTACGTTAAGCTGTAAATTTAAGTATTGATTAGAATTGTTATTGTGTATTTGTAAGTGAAATGTATTGTATAATTGATTGTCCATTACATTCTTCTAAATGGTTCGAGCCCGTTTTCATGCTTTACCTTTGCAACATGATAGAAGAATTTTAGGTAACGAAATTAAAATTCTCGCAGCTTTCGTACCCATAACAATCTTTATAAATTCCAATTCCAGAAGGGAAAACTGAGTAAATAATATCATTACCAGCTCCACAATTTTAAAGTTTAGAGACTTATATTCCTACAGAACTGAAAGTACAAACCATGTGACGTTATTCGAGCTTTTTCCCAAGATTCTTCATAACTGTTTTGGTCCTTTGTACTTTCGCAGCTTTTTACACAGTTTTTATGCGATTTTCTCTAGATTTTACGTTCGTTTTTCAATTAATTCTGCTTTTCGAAACTTTTTTGTAAAATCTTGATGCAATTTTTGACTTCCTTTTAGTTAAAATCATAAGTATGACCAATGTTTGTTAGTTTTTTTTCTAATGATATGGGCAAAGTGCTTTTAAAAAATAATCTCAACCAATCCAAATCGGTTATTTTGTCGATTTACTGAAATCACTTTGAGTTGGTTGGATTCAACAAAAGTGTACTCCAATTTTTAGAATACCCACGGAATATTCTCACTTCAGAGAGTATTCAGCGAATTCTTGTTCTTGGGAAAATAGAGATATCGGTTTCCTTCTAAAATGTTTTTCGAAAGATTAAATGGTAGGAATTTGTCTCATATAATGTGAACACAATGATTCCAAAAAGCATCTTCACTTCCTTTATTTCTCGGCCTCCCTATGAAACAGTTCTTGGTTGAGCCTAGCTCCAAAATCCCTTATTAATACGTCATGTGTCATTTCGATGTGTCTATAAGACAAACAAGGTATCCAAGGTAATATTCTTTTATTTATTTTGATATCGGATTATATTATTTATCATATTGCGCATAATTAAAATATTTTTCATTCAACAAGGTGTTATTTCAATTAAAATTTCCTAAATTGATTTAAAAAAATGATTTATCGTGTTGAAAAACGCTGGGTTTTGCAATGCATTTTGGTTTTGCACATGCACGTCATTTGTATTGCTTGTAACACTAAGTCTTATTTTTCAAAATGAAGATCCGAAATTATAAGGAAAATATCGATTTATTTTAATATAAATGAAAGTCTAATAAATAAAAAATTAAGAAGAAGGCTTATTCTAACACATATCCTTTCCAATGTTAGCCGGTGGCACGAAAGCAAATTTCCGCGCTTTTTGCCATCTAAATTAGAAGTACGCGGAATTGCCCATTGTGCGATATTATGTCGTTCTAGCCTAAATCCATAAAAATTTCACTTCGAGCTTTTCCCTAGTTTGCGTGTAAGAAATCGTGTTGCACACCCATTCTAAAACGCTTATTGATTATAAAGGCTTTTGTGACACTGAAAGGAATAGGAATGGATTGTGAGTAAATAAAATTGCGATATGCTAATGAGAGATATGTATTAAATACTTAATATTCTGAAGAACATATAATTGTCCTATTGAAAAATATATGTAAATTGTTGATTACTATACAGTAGACTCCCGATTATCCGCGCCTGCCGCACATTTTTTTTTTTTTTTTGACTGATTTCTTTAAAAAGGTGCAGTTTTACAGTTATGTGTTTGTAATTACATAATACATTACAGTTTTAAAACAGTACATATGTATTCATTTTTCTGTGTATCCTTGACGCCTCTCGTAAGTACAAAGCCTTTTCTGTTTTCATTCACAAAATGCATTTTAGGTTAGTTTTGAGTGATATACTAAAATATTAAGCGTTAGTTAAACATTTCTTACTGTTTATTTTACGTTTTATTGTACATAAAAAGATTTTTCAAAGTTGGAATGACTGTTTTCTCTTTTGCTATACCCGTTTTTAGCTTTTTTCGGATTATCCGCGATTTTTGTTATCCGCGGCGGCCGCGCCACCCAATTCCGCGGATAATCGGAAGTGTACTTACTGTATTATGAAATTAAAAAAAATATTATCTTTAGTTATTATGGATTTGGATAATCAATAATATTAATTGCAACTAATAAATTAATTTAGGAAAATTAATAATAAATTTTTTGTTTTCCTATTTTGAAAAATTAATATCTTTGCAAATTATGTTTAATTAATAAAAATGATCTGCATATCCAAGTTTGTTAATTAAGTAAAAAATTGTATGTAATGCTTTTATAAGAAAATTCATTTTTTTCACATTTTCTTGAGAAAAACTTGCTTTACAAATAAGTTTTAGAAAGTGCTAAGCAAAAACGATTATAAATATTTTAAAAACATTTTGATAGTTAAAATACTTTTTGAAGTCTTTTTTTCTGTCAAATCTGTTGCGCTCTAAAAATCTGAATACATTATATCTCTCCTGTGACTTCCATGAATTTTTCTAAATAATTAAGCAACCATCTTGAAAGATTGTGTATCCTCAACTACAAAAAAAAAAAAAAAAAAAAAAAAAAAAAAAAATGCTTTTGTTAATTTTCGGAAAAGGATAAAAAAAAATCCAACGAGTAATTTACATTAGAATGGAGAAATATGATGTGCTGTTTCTTTGTTATACCTAAATACAAAAGAACATAAGACCTCAGAGATCGTCAATTCAAATATTATATTCTTAGCAATATAACAATCAAGGTTTTTCAAATAATTCTTTGTCGTCATGATTTCTTCCTTTGAATGAATGGAAAATAATTCTTTAAAGCGTGCATTTCTTTATTACCTTTTGCAAAAGTGTCGACTTAAATTCTATTTTGTTCGCAGAAGACAGAACAAAAAGTTTCGGCCATTTAAGAAAAGAATCAGACGATTTTGTAAGGCATTCCAAACTTCCTTTGTCATTATTCTACATGGGGAAAAAAGTCGTTTGTCAAAATTTATTTAGCATCTGGCACTGAATTTGTATTTCGTCGTTTTTTTTTTTTTTTTTTTTTTTTTTTTTTTTTTTAAGAATAGTATAGATTCAAAAATGGCGTGCAATGAAGTTATTTTTAAAAATCGGAAATCACGACTTCTTTTTAAATTCACGAAGAAATAATTGCCTCTTTTGCTACCGCATTTATTTTTAGATATTAACTTTCCAAAGCAAAGGAAAATGTCACGAGAAATTCGAATCTCTTTCCGAATAATATAAAAAATTGCAAATGTTTCTCATAAATTGTTTATAGCTTATTACAGTAAAAAATAAAATGTAAGAAGAAAATAAGATACAAGTATAGGAAAAAAATCAATAAATATATATAAATTTGTTATAATTTCTAAAAAAAATACATATGTTGTTAAAGACATTTAAGAAGTTATATTTTATGTTATATTTATAGCTTAATGTAACTTCTTTTCTAAATACTTCAGTAAATTTTCTTCTTAATAAAAAAAGTGTTATTTGACAGTTGATTTTTATTTTTTAAAGAAAATAGTTTTTGCAACTATGCGAAATAAATATGACTCTTTTTTTTTAAATTCATCAGTAAGTTTTATTCTTAATTTCAACTAATTTTATAAGAATCAGCGATATTACATAATTTTTTCCAGAGAAATTTTTGCATGGAATTACACTAATTAAAACATTTTAAATTATATTATTTAGCATCTTTCACTAGTTATCTACGTTTTTCAGCTATTAATTAAAGAGGTAAACTCTTTCATGGTATAATATTTAATTACTTACTAAATATGCTTAATAAATCAAGCATAAATTTATAGCAATTTTTTTTAAATTATGTTTTGCTAGTTCGTATATATTATATGAGGTTTTTCTTTGTCATTATACTTGATTTGTTAAATTTATCAGAAATTATCCGAGCTTTATCTGATTTCTATGTTTATTCTTTTCTTTGCATTGATTTTTTTCTATATTGTTATATTATTATTGTTAAATGCTATTCATATCTGTTTTTGTATTTTATTTTATGCATCATTGTTAGGATTTTAAAACTCTTTCGACTTATTTATTAATTAATTATTTGTTCCCTATTTGTTTAGAATATCTATTGTCATATTTACTTAGAACAGAACAGAAAAAAAAAAGAAAAACAATAGGGAAAAAAAATCGAATTTCTGCAAAACGTCTGAATTAACTTCCTTTGATGACTATCCTATTTCGAAATACTTTACATTCTCCATAATGATTCATGCTTATCTAGCTTCTATTTAGCTTTTATTCAATTACTTTTAGTAATTGAATAACTTATTAATGAAAAAATTACCTTATTATGTTTACCTTGAAGTAAGTAGGTTTTTTACGATTAAGCAATTAAAGCATTTATTATTTTATTTTACATTAATTGTTTAAATAAAGTCATACAATAAAGTTATGTATTTCTCTCGTATGCTCTTTATATTTAATTCCACAGACTTTCACAATTTTTGATAATAAAAAATGCTCTTACAGCATGTTTTCTGTAATGACGACTATAATATAATAATGATAAATATATTAATATAGTATATAATATAATATAGTAATGATGACTATAATATGTGTTCATTAATATAATTATTCAATTACAGTCCCTTACAGATCTTCGATTTCGGAATATGATAATTGTTAAAATAATTTATAAATTTTTATTTATTTTGATTTTATTAACGAAACAAAACGGTAAATATATTGTTTATTGTGTATAAACAATTATCGTTTTAATTAATTAAATTTAATGTAAAGAAAAAAATCTTTATAGTCTTTTTATTATTTCCCCCATATCCCTTATATTTAATTATATAGATTTCTATAAAACTTTGATATAAAAAAAAATTAAAAATTAATCTTGTAATGTGGATTTAGTAAACAATTTTATGCTCGCATATTAACTTAAGTTTTTTTGTGCGTTTCTTTAAAGGTAAACATTTGATTTTGTGACATATAAATTGATAATTTTTTACAACTTCTCGTTTAATTTGTTTTATTAATGAACAAAAGAGGATATATATATATATTATTATTATTATTATTATTATTATTATTACTATTCAAAATAGCAAAGTTGCAATATTTCGTATTGCTTAGAAATATGTTCTATATGTTTTCTTTTAGAAATGTTGTTTATAAAAACGCTTTTTTTCGCAAAAATAGTCTTGAGAAGCAATTATTTTAAACCCTTCTTTGCATGCTGATGGAAATTTCGATCATAAAATTTAGTGAACAAAAAATTGTACTCAAAGCAGGTGTTCTGGCTGGTTGTTGCTGGCAACTTTTTTCACGATTATTGCGTAAAAAAGAACGTAGCTGTCAAAAAGAAATCAAATGTCGCAATCACTATAGACGATCTGAACTTATCATTCCACTGTTTGTTGTGGTTGGTAGAAACGTGTGATTTCTTGAATATCATTTATAACTAATCTGAGATATTTTTGCTAATAAAAATGATATGAATGGTTAATTTTAGAAGAGAGGAACATAGAAGATTTTATACTGAGCTTAACATGTCAATTTGCATAATGATGGATGTTTCCACTATTTCTGTTTTTTTAATTATTTTATATTATATATTTATACTAGTATTTTTAAAACTATTTTTCTTTTAATCTAGATCATCAATTATATTACCCTGATTTATTTCACAAAAGAAGAAAAAAATTGTGCAAATAAGGGTTAAATATTAGCATTTTACACAAAGTGTTTTCACAGAAATTTAAATGTATTAAATTTCAAATATACGTTACGGATATTTCAATATTTCCTCTAAAATCATGGCGACATGTTAGATTATCAATCATTCTGCCAATTTCAACCTGGAAATTCATCATTAAAGTTAGTTGCCACCATGAGGAATAATTCTTTAAGAATGGGAATTGTATTCTGGGGGACATTAATTTTCTTTGTGGCTGCGGTTAGAAGCTGTCATTAGTAAAATATATCATTACGTTGTGACATTCCATTTATTTAATAAATTCTTGTTCTTACTTTGTTATAATTTTGACACAGATATGTATTTAACCCGAAAGAATAAAAGAAGATTAAATATATCACTTTTTTTCAACTAATGGAAATGTCGAAAACAATAACGAATTCAAATATTTTTGGGTAATTTTTCGATTGATTTTTTTTTTTTTTTTTTGCTTTCTATAATCAAATAGACGATATAATATTTGTAAAAAAGTTAACCTTAATTTATTCATTAATCTGTGTTTTAGACCTTTAGAATTCTGAATAACGATATTTTGAAATTATGTCTGTCCATCTATCTGTCTATATATGTAATGGCGTAAATCAGAAATACAAAGAACTAGTCAAATGTAATTTGGTGATAGTCATTAGAGAAACGTTCATTTTTGATAACTTTTGAACATGAGTCTGCAAGAAAAATGTATTCTTTGTATCCGTTCTTCAGTCAAGATCATTTTTGAAAAATACAAAAACAATTAATAAAACCTTTTGTAAAACTGTTACTAATATTTTACAGAAATATCTATAGTTTCATCAAAAAATCAAATTTAATACTTTCGAAATTTCTAATAGTTGGTAAAAAAATTTAATATTAGAATTAACCTCTTTAAACGGAATGCTGAAAATTTAAAAATCTCCGTTTCTAAAGTATAAAACAGCATTCATACGAGGTCAACTATTGGGCGCAATACAAATGTCACGCCTACATCAGGAAGATCATGTGACTGCAATGGGACTATATCAAATAGTTGTCCCGAGGAGACAACCATTTGCCACTGTCCCGTTAGGGTCTCGTGATGTTTCTGATGTAGGCGTGGCCATCCATTGCGCGCAATAATTGGCCTCGTGTGAACGCTGCTTAATATTGCAATTCGAAATGGTACAATATATCCTGAAACTGACGTGTTGGAATTTGATGTTCAGCCTCATACAGAAGAATGCATTTGCTAGAATGTCAAACAGACTGAAAGTGAAGAGGGGAGAAAGTCATTTGACTGACTCTCCGACCCTCCCGAAAGCACACGGATAAAGAATACTGAATGACCGGACCGCCGCAACAGCAACATTGACGGGAACTGTGGTTGAGTTCTAAAGGCCATCACCGGCCATGGTACAACCCTTCCCGAAGGGAGTACGTCCCGTCATAGATGGGAGAAGCCAGATCCTCCACCTATTTATGTACCCATCAGGGTGTCGAGATCCAACCGCCATACCGGAAGCATCTCATCCTCATTCCGAGGTGCCCCCCGGGGATTTGGAGAGTTGAGAAATAATACATTTTCAATAATTGTGATTGCATTGAAATCGGTGGAACTTTTCTTCATTTCTCATTGTTGAGCGCAGTTATCGAATGTGGCAATGCGAACAAAGGGCAGATTTGGCAAATTCATTCTTATCTACCTGCAAGTTAAAAGTACATGAACCCAACACCGAAAACGGATGCAAAAATGATATTGTTAAGATAATCAGAATCTGTCCGATGAATGTGTGAAGAAGAGTCCATCTGGATCAGTAAGGGGTAACAAAGTCTTATTTTCTTCTTAAAATTTAGATAACAAAACATAGACGAAGTTTACACAAAACAGCACTTATATCAATAAACGTTAGTAGCAAATGTCTATTAAACAATCTCCACAGCACAAAGCATTCAGAAAGAACTCACTGAAGAATCATCGCTGAACTACTCGCTTGAGCTCATCTCAACTGACTCACCAGTCCGTTACTACTATTCAATCATTCAATTCAACTTTCTATTTCGGTTTTTATAGTTTTTGTAACTAGTCAAAGAAGCTTCTGGATCAAAGATTGGGACTTGGGTCCTAATAGAGATATCGCCATGATTCTCGAATATTTTGGATCTATCATTTTTTTTCTCCAAAGTCACCAAATGATTGTCAAGGCTGTCGCCACCCCCGAGGGTCATTGACTTGGTATTCATTTAGCAGTCATCACTATATTTATAAAACTACTTTCCCTACGTAAGCGATTTGTAATCTAGTTTTTCTTATAATGCGAAGGAAAACATTACAAATTGGCCATAGTATTTGCTTTTGTGAATCTTTAAATTACTTTTATGGAAATTAAAAAGGAGCCGAATGCAAGACACTATTAAATAACAATGTATCCGCAAGCACAATATTTGCAAATAAAACTTTATTTCATTGTAAGAATTTATTTCTGTGTTTCTTGTTTAATGTTTTATTTCTTTACAATTTTGCAAATAAGACTATTAAAAAAAGAAAAATAATAATCTTATTGAAACTCATGGCTCTACTTTTTACACAAATTATCATATTTTTATAATAACCATTTCTTTAAGATAGTCTCAAAACCGGCTAGCTTAATTTTTATTATTTTTTTTAATATTTTTACGTATGTTTATGATATGTGTGTTATTTTTATAATCAAAGAAAGAAGTCTAAGCACCAATACCAATTATAATTTTACCGCTCCCCGGGGATTGCTTTAAAATTAATATTTATTTTTCAAAATTGGTTATTGATATTATCATTAGCAACTGCTCTTTTAACTTGAAAGCAAATACTAATTTGCAACATCATGGGTATTTTTCTCTAGCTATGTATTTAATGTCTGATGCTATTAGTCATTATAAAAAGACTTTATAATGTGAGAAAATATCGCTTAAAGCGTCAACATGCCATATTAGCATTTTTAAATGCTCTTTTAGAAATCCCCAACATTTTAATATCACCGTCTGTAACCTCGTAAAACCCATGCGTGTCTAACTTCATATATCGGAATGTAAATCGGTGCATTTTTCAACTGCAAAGTACCGCTGCTAACGACTTATGGGAGCCGAAACGAACTCGTTTGGCGGATTCGAATGCTAAAGAAAATTTATTCCATTCTCCCCGTTAAGTTTTTAAGCATTTTTTTTTTCTTTCTTCTTTTTTTATAATGACTTTTAAAGAGAAAGAACATTTTTCAAAAATAATTAGCAGTTTTTATTTTGAAAACAAAATAATGTTTTATGAATTAGGATTTCCGTTAGAAACCAGACAAAATCGTTTTCATTTCGAATATGAAAAAAAAAAAAATCAAACGATATCTATTAAAAAAAAACTTCACGTGATCATATACGGTACGTTTATATCCAATGATTTTTAAAATAGCATTAAACCAAATAAACTTATGGTTTGAGAAATGCTATTCTCAATTTTTAGTAATATTAAAAAAATTATTATTATTTTATAATAAACTTAAATAATTATTTTCATGTATATCAGGTATACAGAGGGAATGCATTGTAATCGTCAGGAAATTCAAATTCAAGAGGTTGACGCATTTTCACGTTTCCGGTCTTCCTGAGTCCAAAAATCACTTTTTCGGAATTATGTCTGTCTGTCTGTCAGTACGGAAACTCATAAACGCTTTGATCTAGACACGTGAAAATTTTATTCGTGGCATTTACACCAAATTTAAAGTGAGTAGGACATCTACAAAATACAAAGAGCTCTACAGTTAAAATTTGGAACCAAGATTTAATACCATAGTAGGGATAGGCATCAAATTTTGGAGCAAATTCATCGGGGAGGGGGGGGGGGTGACTGTATATTGCTGCATAATTTCGTTTGCAAATAAACATTAACTATGAAATACATAGTGCATAGTTTTAGCTTCAAAAGTTTAGATCTGTATCGTATTTTTGTACAAAAACACTTTAAAGTATGAATTATAGGTCGATGCATTTGTTTCAATCAATCAACCGACAAATGTCCCAAACGCATGCTCGCCTTTCTTCACTATAATGCGAAGCACAAAAACTTTCATAGGAGGGACACTGAAAATAAAATTCTGAGCATTTGTAGCAATCACTCTTGCCCCCACAATTTTTATGTTAGGGAAAAGATCGATTATACCTGCATTAGGGTTTTTTTTGGTGCAAGAGTCCTATTTGGTCATGCTGCGCAAAGCGGATGGTAAAATCATATAGCAAACTATAAAAACAAACATGTTAAAATATAAAAGCAAAAGGTATCAATATAAAAATGCAAAGAATGACAGCGCCATAACGTACATCGTTAAGTTTAGTTACATTAACGTCCCGTTTGAAGCAACACTAGGGCTATTTTCGGGACGAACCTCGTCATTTTGAACCGCGGTCAGATGACGAGGACGACACCTCAGCTGGCACCCCCCTCTCCACACCAGCGGGAGGACGTTTGGTCAGGACGGATTCAACGCGCAACAGACCCCCTTACACGACGGTGCTTCAGTAGAATCGGGTCTTGAACCTGAAACCCTCCGGTTTCGAAGCGGAGACCTTACCACCAGGCCACTGCGGACTCGTACAATGTTAAGAAATTTAAATGAAATAAAGATGCGTAAGCATTGAAGCAATGTACGCTTGTGATGAACAGAAGTGAAAAAGTACTAGATACAATTATAAAAGTCAATGATTTTTAAAAATTTAAAAATATTTGGGTGGAATTTCTCTCCCATCATGTCTTTTAAAGTTAATGACGATGACTTAAAAAAGTGTAAACGGAAGAAATTAAAAGATGGACATTTAATTAAATTGTGATTTATAGTAAAATTCACACGACATGTGCGGCACTTCGCTGCCGCCTCGCCAAAATTGACACGTTTATGCGTATAGCGAGTATGCCCTATACGGAGGCATTAGGGGATATGCGAGAACTTTTCGGAGAGACTGTCCTTGCTCTTTTGTGTTATTGCACAAATTGGTAGTTTTAAATTAGTTAAATTCATTATAATCACAAAGCATAAACATAAGGACATAAAGAATATACATTTATGTTAACATCTGATTAATACAGATGTTTGTTAACATATTTTTAATTTTGGAAAAGTTGACAAAAATTCACTTTTTGTCTGCAATCTCACTTAAATTATTATACTTTGTGCCTCACACTCATTCTGCCTTTAGTATGCGGATTTTATATGGTATGTAAAAATGTGAGTGAAATTTCAGCTCTCATTTTAATTCATTTAAAATCTTTATACATAAATTTTAATTTAAAATTTTGAAAAAAAATATGCTTGCGTTTAGATTAGTTTAGCATTTTTAAAAACTATAGTTAACGCAGTAATGTTTTGCAACTCCTTACATTATTAGTAACTGTCGTCTGAATATGAATATTAATTGCCTACTTTGTAATAAAAGTTCAAGTAAATTTTTATTATTTATAATTAAATCTGTCGCACTGTGCGTAATATTACTGAAAAACACAAGCTACAGATTTAAATGACGTTATATGATTTTTCCACAGAATTTTTATCAAATTCAAACAAAATCTGTCTGCAGAAATGGAGTTAAATAGATGGTGTATGAACTCATTTGCATAGAAAATACGAGTTAGATTATCTTTACTTAATTTAATCCATTTTTAATTTATTATATGGAATTTTTCTTCATAAAATTTGCGTATTTCTTTCAAATTTAGAAGAAATCTGTCTTTTGGAATTTCGTCAGTTCGTCTAGCCATGCCTATTTTTCATGGTAATTACCTGGTGAAATTAATAATACAGATTTAGATGGATGACGTTAAGTATATAGATTTAACATTAGAATTACATATTGTTACAAAATTTTGAATTTAATAATTAAATTATTGATTGTCTGTATATTTGTGAATATGTGGAAGAAACATACAAATGAATGAAATTTGCTATATTGTATTATTACTAGAATTACATAGAATAGTGTGGAAAAAATGGTTCAATGGTTCAATGCTTTGTCAATCTGTTTATTCATGTACATGTGACTCCGAAATGCAACGTGCTAGCATATGAAATTTGGTGTAAGATTTCTCTTTCTTGTCAGATTACAATCTGTCAGAAAGTAGGCTTTTAAGTATTTATAGATTCATATGTATGTGTACAGAATCATTAAAAAAAATCAACAAATATATTTAAGGAAATTTGACATGCATTGTTGATATAAAACTCTGGACCAATATCAAAATTCGGATCCAATCGGTTTACAGAAAGAAATTCAAAATGCATACTCGATGTTATTCCCTGAACACAAAAAGTACCATATTGCCGAAATATGCAAAAACGTTATGATGAACCCAATTAAGGTTTGTTATTATTTAATGTGTGGAAGCCAAATTGCTTACTCGACTTTATTCATTTGCATTATTTACGCACTCTATTGCGTAAGTATAAGAAAAACTCATTGCGATGCCGATTAGAATTTGATGCCATTTCTTCTGTGAAAAGCCAAATGCATACTTGACTTTATTCATCAAACACAAATCGTGCCATATTGAGTAAGTGAAATATCAGAGTGAAGCTGTTTAGAATTTGACATAATTTCTCATGTGAAAACCAAAATATATCTCTACTTTATTCATTAAACACAAATCCTACCGTATTGAGTAAGTGAAATATCGAAGTGAGACTGGTTAGAATTGGATTTCATTTCTCATGCGAAAACCAAAATGCATACTCGGTTTATTCACTAATCATAAATTCTACCATACTGCATAGGCATAAGAAAAACCGCATTGTGATGCTAGTCAGGATTTAATGAAAAATTAAAATGCATTCATTGCGCATGTATACGGAAAAAATCACGGTGAATTTCATTAAGATTTGTATGATTATCAATTGAGAATCACACTGCATACTCGACTTTATTCATTAACCGTAAAAACCTGCAGCGTTGTGCATGCATATGAAAAAGTCACGGTGAAGTTCATTAAGATTTGTATCAGTATCTGTTAGAAACCAAAATGCATACTCGACTTTATTCATTAACCGTAAAAACCTGCAGCGTTGTGCATGCATATGAAAAAGTCACGGTGAAGTTCATTAAGATTTGTATCAGTATCTGTTAGAAACCAAAATGCATACTCGACTTTATTCATTAACCGTAAAAACCTGCAGCGTTGTGCATGCATATGAAAAAGTCACGGTGAAGTTCATTAAGATTTGTATCAGTATCTGTTAGAAACCAAAATGCATACTCGACTTTATTCATTAACCGTAAAAACCTGCAGCGTTGTGCATGCATATGAAAAAGTCACGGTGAAGTTCATTAAGATTTGTATCAGTATCTGTTAGAAACCAAAATGCATACTCGACTTTATTCATTAACCGTAAAAACCTGCAGCGTTGTGCATGCATATGAAAAAGTCACGGTGAAGTTCATTAAGATTTGTATCAGTATCTGTTAGAAACCAAAATGCATACTCGACTTTATTCATTAACCGTAAAAACCTGCAGCGTTGTGCATGCATATGAAAAAGTCACGGTGAAGTTCATTAAGATTTGTATCAGTATCTGTTAGAAACCAAAATGCATACTCGACTTTATTCATTAACCGTAAAAACCTGCAGCGTTGTGCATGCATATGAAAAAGTCACGGTGAAGTTCATTAAGATTTGTATCAGTATCTGTTAGAAACCAAAATGCATACTCGACTTTATTCATTAACCGTAAAAACCTGCAGCGTTGTGCATGCATATGAAAAAGTCACGGTGAAGTTCATTAAGATTTGTATCAGTATCTGTTAGAAACCAAAATGCATACTCGACTTTATTCATTAACCGTAAAAACCTGCAGCGTTGTGCATGCATATGAAAAAGTCATGGTGAAGTTCATTAAGATTTGTATCAGTATCTGTTAGAAACCAAAATGCATACTCGACTTTATTCATTAACCGTAAAAACCTGCAGCGTTGTGCATGCATATGAAAAAGTCACGGTGAAGTTCATTAAGATTTGCATCAGTATCTGTTAGAAACCAAAATGCATACTCGACTTTATTCATTAACCGTAAAAACCTGCAGCGTTGTGCATGCATATGAAAAAGTCACGGTGAAGTTCATTAAGATTTGTATCAGTATCTGTTAGAAACCAAAATCCATACTCGACTTTATTCATTAAACATAAAAACATACAGCATTGTGCATGTATAGCAAATAATCATGGTGAAGGTAAATATGATTTAATATCATTTCCAATGCGAAAACAAAAATGTATACTCGACTTTATTCACTAAACGCAAATCGTAACATATTCTCTAAATTAAAGAGAAAGTCGTAGCGTAGATGGTTAGGATTTGACGCCATTTCTAGTATGAAACTAAGTGAATGTTTATAGATTTAGGGTAAGTTCCAATATTGTGTCTTTTTCTTTTGTTAAAAGTTTGTACCGCCAGACAACAAACCAGCTCGAAGTTTGCGGTATATAAATAAATATCCTCATATCAATGTTTTTACAAACGTATCGATAGAGGAAGCATCTCTGCTATCGGCACGGAAGACGGTGATTTTCTGAATTTGTTGCAGCCAATAAATCCATCACTCGACTAAGAAAAATATACAATCCTAAATAAAAAGCGTTTCAGAGTGTAACTTGAGGCCGCTTTATACCTAAAGATGAGAAAAAAGAGATATTATATCAAATAAAATCCCAAAATCTTTCTTTTTTTACCAAAAAAAATCCATGAAAATGTTCAGGTGAAACAATGTTAATCTGCCTTTGTTTTTGATATTTTCTTTAGTTGATAAGTAGTAGAAAGAAAGAAATGCTTCATCTTAAGTTAAAATTTGCTAAATGTTTCTCGTTAGTAAAATGGAATTAATTTGTCATCAGTTTTTAAATTTCACAAAAAAAAATAGTTTGCTTTTTGATTTACTCATGTTTAAGAAAATTTCCGCCAGCTTGTTTATTTTGATTTATAAGATGAAGTGAGGCAACCAGATACTCAAAATAGACCATGACAGTCTCAATTTTCAACACTTCGTCCGTGATGGTGAAAATGTCGTCGATTTATTCTGAGCAAAATAGAAAAATATCTTATGTAGGAAGCATCTTACATTTCGTTTTTGAGTGTTTTGATGTTTGTTGTGCAGTTATATTTATACATGAAAAATGAAATTCATCAATTAATCCTTACGCCCAATATCTTTAATATAATAAACGGAACTGCTATTTCTGTAACATAATAGTTGAAACTACAACGTTTTGCCTGTGTGCAATGGAATAAAATTGAATGTAGCTTTCAAAACCACCTTCATATCTGTATCGTAATATTCTTAGATATAATGTTAATAACCACAATATCTGTTGCAAACATAGTTTTCATCTCGATATCTGCAGCGTAATAATGGAAACCGGAATTTCTCCGGCGTAATAGTTGAAATTGCAACATTCGTATGTCTGCATTGTAATATACTTTGACATAGCTTTTATAACCGCCATATCTGTATCGTAATATTCTTGTACAAACTGTTCATAACCACCTGATTTGTATCGTAATACTCTTGGACAAAGTGTTCACAATCACAATCTTTATATTATAACTTTTAACTGAAACTAATAATTGAAACTGCAACATTTGTGTATTTGCAATGTGATATACTTTTCGACACAGCTTTCAAAATAACCACATCTCATAATATTCTTGAACAAAATAGTCATAACCACCCTATCTGTATCCTAATATTCTTGGTCAAATGGTTCATAACCGCCAGATTTATATCGTAATATTCTGCAATAAAATGTTCATAACCACAATAAGTGTATTATAATATTCTTAATCACAATATCTGCATCATAATAATCGAAACCGGAATTTCTCCTGCTTAATACGTGTCTGTGCAATATAGAAATAATTACAAAATCGTAATATCTATATCATTCATATTCTTGGTGATAATAATCAAACCACCATATTTGCATCGTAATATTCTTGGACATAACATTCATAACCACAATATCTACATTATGGAATTATGAGTTTACGTTATGAATTTTAAATAATATCACAATGCCATTCCTATGTCCAAATATAATACCACGGGAAACAAAGCATTCCTTCTGTATAGTTAATATCTACATTGAAAATCCGGTAACCGCACTATCTCTAGTATTCACAATATATTGTAAACGTGAATTATGGAAAGATATCGAAAACTAAGATTCTAAGATATTCAAACAAAGCATGTTTGTTAAAACTCTTATGTCTTTTATATCACCCTGTAAGTTTTACAAAAAGATAAAATGACTCATTATATAAGGGTAGGCACAATAGTTCACGAACTTGCAAACAAGTGGTAAATGAAAGTCACTCCTTCATTCCAGTTGACATTTCACTCACGCGTCCGTGGATACCAGGGCAGAGATTTCACTGGTATCTGCGTTTCTAGACTCCACGTCGGCACCAAGGGGCCGGGAACGGAAAACAACCATTAATCAGCTTCGCTCTCTAAGGGAATGAATGGGCCGCCGGCCTTACCAGAATTTTCGAAGAAGCCTTCATCCACTCAACCCGAAGTTACTAGGAATGCTGATAGGGACGAAAGTAATAAATGCTCGATAACAGATTATCTAGGTTAGGAATTTCAATTATATTATGGACTATCCGCCTTTGATGACCTGCTCGTTCGTGTGGAATATTAGCTTTTCTACCTGATATCATTAAATTTAAACTTATAAAAATAATTAAATTATATTAAGATTGTTATTATTAAACAAAAATTGAACTTATTAAACTTAGTTGGAATTTGAACTATAATTTAATAAAACGGAGAAATTAAAAATGAATGGAGTTAGTCAACTATAAATTACTACGCTTGCAAACTTAAAAAATGTATATTCTGTGAAATAAAAGTGGATCGAAATTCCATTTCGGAGTTATTGTCCAAAGATATTGTTTGCCAACGGATTCTAAAACCTTCCGTGCTTTTTCGCATGCGTTAGGATGGGTTTAATTCGGCAAAATAAGGCTGAGAGGAAAGGAAGACATGTTCACATTTAACAATAAAGTAAACTCAGAAATGACTAATATTCTTCCGTGTGTCACCCCTTAGGAAGACAGAACCGTCGAAAAGTGGCCGTCTCAGAATACTGAAATAAACAGTAGCAGTTTTTTTTTTTTTATTTTATTTATTTTTTGACTTACTTTCAGCCCAGGTAAAAGCTTGCGATTCAATGGTTTGATAGAAAATGAATTTTAATTTCATTATAAAAATATTAATTACTGTTGGACTTTATGTATTAATTTAAATTTTAACCAGCAGGAGTGATCTATTCAAAACTTTTTCGCATTCTCTCTAATAAATTTGTCATAAAAGCTAACGCCTTACATAGCACTGATATACAATTAGTTACGAAGTATTAACTTTTGGCGTGAATTTATGATTTTTACTCAGTCTATCGTGTTATCCTTGGCGAGTAATTTGGCGATAAATCCATGGCGTGCGATCATAAGTATCCGGAAATCTAATTTGTGATTTAGACACGTTTTTCCCAACCGATTGACACAAAATTGCACTTGTATTGACGAAATCCCTTAACAAATTTGACAAATTTAAGGTATTGCGTTTTTCAGTTATTGCGTTTACATGTTTCTGATGATACAGACCGACAGACAATCAATTATTCTTTCTATTTGGTTCAAAATTTAATTTGTGCATACACTATAGATGTTAAATCTGTGTACCGAATCTTATCTATCTAGCTCTCTTCGTTTCGTAGTTATCCTGTAAAATTGTATTCGAACAGCAGGACAGACGGACTTCCTCTGAAAAGATTTTACTTAAAATTTGATAGAAATCTGCAGATAAGGTGGTGTAAAGACCCTGTTCCGAATTTCAACCGTGTTGCTAAAATCGTTTTTGAGTTAATCTTTGTCACAGACAGAATTACATTTTCCAAAAATGCGTTTGAATAACTCAATTTCGAATTTTTTGACGATTACTATACTTTCCCTATACTGCATATACGAAAAAGTAAAAAATATTAAAATTGCAGAAAAATAAATAGAAAAGAGATTTTTATCGTTGAAAATCGTTCATTTTTTCTTCTAAAATTCCGGAAACACCATTCGCGTGTGTAATAATTTACCAAAATGTAATAGGAAAAACACCTAAAAGTTATTTTTAATTATCTGATATTTTAATTAAAATTTTGAACTTTATATTATTGATAGTGATTTCTCTCTTCTCTTGAAGACCACATGCGCTAAACTTCTTCAAAATAGAACAAAAATCATAAGATTGTACGCAAGAACATAGAAATAAATTTCCATTTTTGTAACATTCATTTTGAATTAGGTATGCATTTGATATGGTAAACAAATGCACTTCGTATAGTTTTGATCTCTTCTTTCTTGCCTCCAAAATCCGGCAGAGTTATAAATATTTCATGTAAAATTCACATATTGAAATTCATTTTATGAAATGTGTTTTTAAGCTAATAAGTATATCTTAATATTTCTGTGTCAAAAATTTGCAAAATAAAGATGTAATTCATGAAATTCTATAATTGTTCGAATCAATAAAATAGCTTTTAATTAATTTTATTTTATTATTAATTAACTATTTTATATTTTACAGCAACAATAAAATATATTTTATTAATATTTAGTTGATGTTTTTATTTTAATTATGGAAATTAAAATAACATCCGCTTTCACCAAATGGAATAAATTCATTTTAAATAAATTTCGGAAAACCTTTTTCATTGAAATATGCGATTTCTATTCTTAATATTTGTGAAGTCGAAATATATGTACTTTTTTACAAAAAATAAATACATAAATAAAATAAAAATTAAAAAATTTAAAAAAAAGTGTTTTTAAAAATAAACAAAAACTATGTTTTGGCAGCTGATATCAACCGGAAGAGTCCTTGCTGCACCGGAAGTGTGAACTCTGCTTTTTAAAGATGGCGGACGCCTTATCACTTGAAAATAGCTCCACGCTGTCTTCCGCCTTGGGATATTACCCAGTTAAATTCACACCAACTATTAACTGGTCAATTTTTATTTACAAAATAATGCATAATTAAGAATGACAAAGAATCCGCAACAAAATGGCTGACACTGGTAAAATTATCTTCATAATCATTTTGCATTCTTTGAGTTAACTCACTAACACGAAATATATCTCAGAGAAAAGAATGGATTCTTTTTTTCATCTTTGGATTATGCTTCGGAAAAATTTGGTTTCAAAAAGAAGTGAGAACTAAAACAATGGCCGATTTAGAACCGTTCATCATATGTGACAGTGTGTGCGAGCCGCCATGTTTGCTTATGATCTTTATTTTCTATTGTTTTGTCAAGAAGTTCTTTTTCAAAACCGTACGCAGCTCGGTTCTGTAATTAAGTGATTGTGATACTGAGCACGTGATGCAAGTCTTTGTGAACTTTTGAATTTTATTTTGAGGTGCGGATTAGAGTACGGCAGTAGCATCTGCACGTGAGTATTATCAATTGAGGAATAATTTTTTTTGTTTATTGATTTATGCGATTGTTCGAAGTTTATAAGAAATTGATTTTGTGTTGATTTCCCCCCCCCCTTCTCTAATGTTTATTAATGTTGTTTTTTTATTTTATAATGCAGAATTTTTTTCATTGCAAAAAAAATATTTTATTCGAAAAAAATTTGTTTAAAAAATTATGAAAAAGAATACCTTTGAAGAATTTTTACGTTGAATTTTTAACAAGAAAAAATAGCAAATGTGTAAAATACTTTATAATTTAAAGAAAATTGTGAATAGGTTGAAAAAAATTTAAATAAAATATTATGAAGATTTTCTCGGCTTCATTGGAAACGAGACTCGTTTAATTATAATAGAGGTGAAAAACAGTTAGATCTCTTTAAATATCAAAACCTTTCCTTTTTCTTTAGAATCTATAATATTTAAAAATTAATGACTTAACTCATTTAAATTTCTGAAAAAAATATTTTTAATAAACTTTATTTCGTTTTGGGACAGATAAAGTTTCTATTTTCGTTATTATTTTGTAATTTGGATTCGTGACAAAAATATTATAGAAAACATGTAAATGTTAATTTCTGCCTCCCACTGCCTTCTCTCAAAAATTTATCATCAATCTGAAATTATAAAGATGGTTTATAAAATTACAAAAATTGAAAAGTTCAATACATTAATCGTAAGCCAAAGATAAATGTGATATAACTAATCTTGTTTCCATGGTGACGCGTACGAAATGCTTTAAATGAAAACGAAAATCAGTTCATTAAGGGTTTTTTAAGGACTTTTATCAAAAAAGTGATAAGATTATTGCTTCTAAATAATTTATTGTTAAATAAAGTACAGTCAATAATAAGTAAATATTGAGAACAAAATTAAAATATTATAAAACTGTTTATTATATTTTCTAACATTTCATGCCTGATTTGGAAAAAAAACCCATTTTAACAGTTAATCTTGTTAAGTGAAATAAATACCAAATAGGAATATTAAATATTAATTCAAATAAAAAAATTTCTTATACCTATACACATGGTGGTATTTTTTATTATAACAAAAAACACATTATTTTTACAAAATGTTTTCTACAAATAATTAAAAATTGATAGTTATTTATTATTTGTATAAAAGCTTTTAACAAATTCCAATATAATACAAATAAAACCTCAACCTAAATTATTATTATAATATTTAAAACTTTACCTAAACGGAATGCAAATATTAACTCATTTTTTCGGATGACATTATACAACAATTTAATTTCCTCATTATTTGTTGAAATAAAATATATAAATGAAATTATGTTGTATATTGCTATTAATAAGATATTTTTGTGCTAACTATATAAAATGAAAAAAGTTATTTTTTATCTCTGTAATCAGGAAGCTTTACAATAACTTTGCGGAATAGAAAGAATGTACATTGAAATATAAATAGATAAAGTTAAAAAAGGATATTTTCATTTCATGTTAATACTCATTAAAATAGTTTGTATAGATTTTTTTGTGTGCATATTATATTAATTATTGCAGTCAAAAATCTTCCGAAACAAGGTGGGTGTTACAGGATTTAAATTTTAAGCTCCTTTAAAAAGGATTCAGACGTAAATTCATTTTTAGAAAGAGATTTCGATGTCAATATATATATTTGCGCTTAAATACACGCACTTATTTCTTTCTAAATTTAACGCTTTCTTTAGAAATATACAAGTACATTTTTATATTAAATAAGGAATTATAGTTTTTACTTGATTTGGTGTCCTTGAATTTGAACAGCTTTATCATACGCGTTTATTTCTAACTATTATTATGATTTTTTATTATTTAAATTTATAATTAAATGTGTGTTTGATTTTTTTAGAATTTATTTTTGGTGTCTTTAATTATATTATTTTATATTTTTATCTGTTTGTATTTTTATTCTTCCTTTAGTCTACATTTTTGTTATCATATTCTTAATTTTACTAATTTTTTTAATCTGTCGTTATAAGTTTCAATAACATATTCTTAAGCATATGAACATTTCCTTTTCATTTGACATAATAGTAAATAACTCTGTAATCAACCAAAAAATCCTCGATTATATTGCAGTTTCCTATGATAGTTTAAATTTGACTGAAATTCGTAAGCAAAAAGGAGGAGTTTTAATATCTTACAATTGTAAATATTTTAATTCCATTTTCTTTGCATTTCTATCTTCTTTGTCCATTTTCTACCATACTTTATATTAACTTTTTCCCACTTTCTACCATGCTTTATGGAAACTTTTCTCCACTTTCTACCATGCTTTATAACAACTTTTTTCCCAGTTTCTACCATGCTTTTTAGAAACTTTTCTTTGCACTTTTTACCATGCTTTTTAGAAACTTTTCTTTGCACTTTTTACCATGCTTTATGGCAACTTTTCTCTTCTTTCTACCATGCTTTATGGCAACTTTTCTCCACTTTCTACCATGCTTTATAACAACTTTTCTTTCCACTTTTTACCATGCTTTATAGCAACTCTTTTCATCTTAAAATTTGTCTATTAACAATTTTTACTTGTTTGATGATGTGAAATTGTTTCATTTTGGGTTTCTTCATAGCTTTCTTAAATGACTTGCTTCTCTTAAACTTGCTAACCAACCTACTTTTATTCCAGATAACTTAGTAAAATACCGCAAAAAAACAGTTTTATCTTATGGGATAGTTTTTGTTAAATATTTTTTAAATTTTTGTTGCTAAATAGTTGAATAGCTGGAGTAGGTGAACGCCATTGACCCAAAGAGGTCATTCCTTCAAAAAATATGATTTGTATTCCCCTTCATGTCTATGACACTTCTTATACACTCTTAATGGCTATAGTGCAGATGATTGGACAGTTTTAAACCATCTTATCACTAAAATTTAGTTTTGGCTTAGTGGGGTCGATAGCACATCCCATTTTTTGCGAGATTTTCTTGGGAAGGTGGACGTCATTTTGCAGTTAAACTATATAATGGTGATGTCTTAAACTTTTGTGACCAAAACGCCGTGAAACAATCACTCCTTTAAACATTAAGATATGTTTAAATATATCCATTTTTTTTAGCAGAAGAAACTAAAAGATATTGCATTAGCCCTGTGATGAGGAATTGGGCAGTTTCAGGCGCTCGATCAAATGCTTATTATTTAATAGCGAAGTATGAAGTTTTCTTCTTAGACTGCTAAAAAGAACTTTAGAGCATAGTGATCGGCAATTAACATCAGATTAATAATTTTAAACAAACCAGTTGTGTTCCTTCTACATTCAAGCAAGAAAAAAAATTTTTATATATATATATATATACAAAATTTATATATATACACACACGCGTGCAGACACACAAAACGATATGATACGTCCGATCACATCGGGATATAAGGGTAAAAGAGTAAACGAGACAGAAGTGTTTCCCTCAGTGGTTTTAAAATGAGATATTTATAGGCGTTTGTTTGGATTGTGTCGATTCAGGAAAGGGAAATTTAGGTATCTTTAAAAGAATTCTCTTAGCTTGGCAGATTTTTATCCCTTCACTCGGAGCGTGGGATAAATGCTGAAGTGAGCAGTTTTTATAGAGAGCGTGTGGAACTAATTAAGTAAAAAGTGGGAATTGGATCAGTAAACAAGAAAACATTTTAAAATTTAAATTAGATTAAGAGATAACATTATATATATGGAGAGAAATATATATACACAGGTATATGACCATTATCAGTAAACCAAAATTTTCTGAAAGAAGAAGATTATATTCCCGTGTTTTGCTGCTTTCCTTTTTTTAACGATAATTAATAGGCTGATATATTAACTGTAAACCGCAGCATTTATAAAGCGGGATGTTTGACTAAAATTCATGGAAAATGGGAAGTTCTGAAGTAGAACGTAGAGTATAGAGTTTTGGCTATAGCAAGTGTTATGGCCAAATAAAGAACTCAGTTATAACAAGTATTTGTTTCATAAATCAATTTTTAAATTTTCAGGAGCTTTTTAAAGATTTTAGTTACGTTCTTAGTTAAAAAAATTAATAAAGAAAAAAAAGCTTTTCCTTGGCAATACCAAAATATTTTATCAAACAAAATCCATTTTTAAACTTTAAAAAAATCTTTTTAAGTTATAATCTTTGATTACGAGCAATTTGATTACTTTTATTTTTGTAATTTTTTTTTAAATTAAGTATATTTTCTAACAATACTTATCTTTGCATTAGACATTGTTTTAATATATTATGTGCTAAAGGCGCATGAGGAACCTAGACTTTTTAAGTGCATTGTAATTAAAAGTGAATTTTCAAAATAAAATGAGGATAGATAAATCAAACACAAGATGTTTCGTTACGATATTTATTACGATATGATCTACATTTCCTAAAGAACAAACGGCATGCTCTACATTTCCTAATGAAAAAACTGCATGCTCTACATTTCCTAATGAACAACTGGCATGATCTACACTTCCTAAAGAACAAACGGCATGATCTACACTTCCTAATGAAGATACGGCATGATCTACATTTCCTAATGAACAAATGGCACGATCTACATTTCCTAATGAACAAACGGCATGCTCTACATTTCCTAAAGAACAAATGGCATGATCTACATTTCCTAATGAACAAACGGCATGATTTATATTTCCTAAGGAACAAACGGCATGATCTACATTTCCCATTGAACAAACGGCATGATCTCGATTTCCTAATGAACAAACTGGCCGAATTCAACCGAATTTTGCATGCTTATTACATAAGCCATGGCAGAGATTACCGTCAAATTTTTGAAGTAAAAAAATTATTCAAATATTCAGTTGATCCGAAGTTTCATTTTTTTTTTTTTTTTTTGTCATTTTTAGTTTCTTGTATATGAAATATAGAGAAAGTACTATAATCATCAAAAACTTCAAGCTCGAGGTTCTAACGAATCTCCACGTTTTAGAATTCCCTGAGTCCGAAAAACATGTTTTTGGAAAAGGCTCGTCATCTGTCTGTCTGTGACAAAGGTAACTCAAAAACATTTATAGCTACATGAATGAAATTTGGTATACGGCATTTACACCAAATTTGTAGGCTTCTATTACATTATGAGCAAATTCCATTCAGATGAGATCTTACTGTCCAGCAATCTGTATGTTAATACTGTAACTACAAAACTAACAGAACTAAATGGATAAAATTCGGTATACTATTTATCATCTATAGTTTAAATACCTGTCAAATTTTGAGCCAAATCAAACCAGGGCTTGACGGTCTATCAATCTGTAATTTCAGATGTTTGTAGAAGTTAACTAGAAAATGCAGTGACCTAAGTGTATGAAATTTGGCATACACTTTTGCATGAAATTTTTGTTTCAATCGGTTGGGAAAAATGCATTCAAAACACACATTCGGTTTTCGGATTTATTAATCGCATGCCAGGGTTAATCGCCAAAACGCTCGCCAAAGTTCATGTGAAATATCTAGTAACAACGCTAAATTCATGCCAGTGGTTGATATTTCATAATTATTGTACACCAAAGTCTTGCAAGGATGTCTCTGGGATAATACATTGATTAGAGAGCATGCGAGAAGGTTTTAGGGGTACCACTCCACGTGATAAAACTTTGAGCTGCTCTACTATTGTTTATTTAAATTTTTCTTTCATTATGATATATCTTTTGGCAATACTTTCATTCGTCTTACAGTACTGATTTAACCAAGCTTAAAGGCAGGTTTACACTCGACCAGTAACACAGCGCATGCGCAGAAAGAAACCGATTTATATTTGCCATAATTTTATAGGATAGATTCAGGCATTCCAAGCTTGGCTATAAATTGCCGTTTCGGCGTCCCTGAATTTCTTTGGTATCGTATTAAAGCGATGGATATTTACGTAAAGATACATGGTGGAATACAAAAAAAGGTTAACATACCTAAATTTGGAAAACTATAGAAAAGAAATGGCAAATAAATTGAAAAAAACTCTCTTATTAGAATGAACAAAGAGAAAAAAAAATGTCAGAATTAATCTATAACTGGTCCATTTTTTTATGCAAATAAATCCAAATTTTACAAACGCTTGTGCAATAAGAAAAATATATATAATACTGGGGTATGTTACCCCATCAGTGCAAGTACTTATCATGGACCAAACAGCATTTTTCAGCCTTTCTACGCATGCACTGCCTAAGTAATAAACAGATTAACTTAAGATTGAGATTGAGTGAATCATTCAAACTAAAATTATCAGTTTTCTACTTTAGCATTTGCGAACAAAATTTCCATTTCTTATATAACAAATATTAAAGAATTATGGAGAAAATTAGCTATGTGCGGTTTTTAAAAAGTCATCAAATTCAAATTATATTCTAATTTTTAATTAAAAGACATTTCAGACAATAAGCGGATGTTCATATTATTTTATTTTTGTGCAACAAATAAACTTTAAAACATGAAAGGATTTTAATACTGAGCAACTCCGAGTATATCAAAGAGTTAGAAAATAATTCTTTACAAATATTATAAAATAACTACATTTTGTCAATTAATTCTTAAGAAATATACATCTTTGTTCCATAAATCATTCGTAGAAATCAACTAGTTAGTGATTGAAAAATATAACTCATAAATGAATATTTGAACGATTAAAATAATCAAACAGATTTCAAGCGAATAAATTTGCTCATATTTAATTCCATCTTTCCATATCTTATAGAAAACGTCTTTATGTAAGAAGTAATCTCCTCTTTCTAATTATAAAAAACGAGGCACAATCAGCGGCGAAAGAACTTCATTTCGGACGGAAAATTGTTTTCATTTCGTTGTCCTAGATATTTCATCCAATTTAATATCGATTTATTTGATCGTTTTTATCGATTAAAAACTGGCTTTTCCGTCCTATTCTTAGGCATTTCTCGCTGCAGATATTTGTCTTCATCCGTCTTTGTTTATTTGTTCTGCTATTCAAGGCGTGGGAACAGTCAAAGTGCTGATTATAGTCGGTACTTAATAATGTGGGGGCAGCTCAGAAACTGAAATCTGTGAAAAATTGATTGTCTTTATTGTCTAGAATGCAAGATAAACAGAACGATTAAATATTGCTACCATTAAAAAAATGTGACTTCGATATTTGATGATTCGTCAATTTTAACATCTTTCTCTGTCCAAAAAAATATTTTTGCAAATTCAGATCTGTAATTAGATACATTATTGTTCATAATGCTGCGATCTTGCTTTGTGTGTCTTTATTTTATTTTTTTAAATTTGCTTTTAACTGTATACCATATAATGCATAGAAAAAAAATGCATTGCATGAATGTAAATCTAGTTACAAAAAAAAAAAAAAAATAGTTGTTGCTTAAGTCATAAAGAAACTCGCTGACGAATTCAGCGATTTTTAAGCCGAGATTGAGCGTCTTTTGTTTCAATAGTGCCATGTAGGGCCAGAAGCTTAGCTACTCATATATCACAGCCCTTTTCACGGTGCGGAAATACAATTCATTCATTCATCCGCATATCGTAATTTAGACCTGCATCAGAGAACGATCACCTCTGATCCAGTCCCAGTTGTATTGTCTCGACTTGGAGGACTTTATAGCTATGGCAAATTTATACGTGCACCAGCCAGCATGTACACAGAGATTCTTCGGCTAGCAGGTTTCGAACTCACAACGTAAGGGAGAAAAACCCAACGCCGTACCAACAAGGCTATCTCGGCCTGTAAAATGAAAAGTATTGTTGTAGATTTAAAATTATTTTTAATATTTATTAAAATTTGAAAAATTATTAGCAACTAGAAATTTTACTAATGCTTTTCAATTTTAAGTGATATCAAAATACTTCCTTATGTGATAATATGCTACAGAATTCTTAAGTAAGATCTTTAAAATTTAAGTTTCAAATCTAATTTAAAATTTTGAAAATTCCTCTCTTAACACCAGATGGGGATTTCCTACTAAGCAAAGTAGACAGCTGTCTAGGGCATCTATTCTGAGAGACGTCTGAAGAAATTAAATTCAAAAAATTTTTATTTCCTTACTTGCAAAATAAATAAATTTATAAAAATGCAAATTTTATTTTAAATAATTTGACTGTACTCATTGGTAAATATTTTTTTTTAATTTTTTAACCACTGTTTTTAATTTTGTAACATTTCTGCAAAATAAGCTACTGTAGTACCATAGCATGTAGCTGTTTTGTAGCTTTTTTGTTTTTATTTTTCTAACTGAATAACACAAGAATGGTTTTTATTAAAAAAAATAAAAAATAATTTTTTAAAAAGAATTCTAAGGCTTTCAGGTAACTGTATACCTAAGGCTTTCAGGTAGATTTTTATTTATTCTCTAAATTTTTTTTCTCAGTTTCATATATCAAATGGCATTTTTAGTACAGAAGCAAAATTTAATTCAATTAATGGATTAAAATGTACTTAAAATCTTGAAATATTGAAATTGTATACTATCATAGAGAATACATAATTGCACAAAGTTTCGAAACTCTAATATATAAAGAAGTAAGAATAAGATTTTTTTATAAAATTTCATATGTAAAAACAAAAAAACAAGATCGATTCATTAAAAATGCTTAAAAATATTTTTGAATTCAAAAAATAAGCATTAAAAAATTGGTTTTATTTGTTTTAAATAAGTTTCCTATGCAGTCTATCTTGATCTAAAGATTTTTATACTGAACTGATGAAATATTCATAAAAACCAGATTTTTTAGTATTATAAGAGAAAAATAAAAAAAATAAAAAAACTAGCATTTTTAAGTTTTAACTTTTATATTTCCCGAGTAAAATAAAATCTTCTTCAAGACAGACGGAAGGAACGAAAAAAAATCGTGTCTCAAAGTTAAAACTTTTCAGGTAAAAAATATTTTTGATTAAAAAAAAAACATTCATTCGGAATTCTATTTTTATCTGAATAATGTCTCCAAGGTTATCTATCTTGATCTAAATTTTTTTAACGCCGAAATGAAGGGATTTTAATAAAATAAAATCCAAACTTATCTGAATAACAAGAAAGAAATTTTTAAAAAATTAGTAGTTTTTTAACTTTTAACTTCTATTTTTTTTCTTCCAATAAAATAAAAACGTTTCAAAACCAGACGAAAAAGAACCGAAAGAAAAAAAGCATACCTCAAAGTTAAAATTTTCCAGGTAATCCTTAAAAACCAATAAAAAAAAGACTTCTATTTAAGTTTTCCTGAGCCAAAAGTTAAAAACCAAAGAAATGAAAAAAAAGAACATTTCTTAAATCCTAAGAACTGGAGAGGAACTAACTTTTTCGATAAATAAAGTCAATTTAAATTTATCGCCGCCTTTATAAATTAAGAAATATCGGGGAATCCCAAACATGCTGCTTGTGAGAATCCATTATTTTATCCCAACCTTAGTTTATTGATCTAACTGTTCGATGCGAGTAACTCCAATCTTGAAAGAAAAATCACCGTCGTTAAGTCTCAGGATTCTTCATTAGCGAAATGAGCGATGAAGATTGGAGGATCTTGGAAAGAATGTGGAATTCCGACTGAAAAGTTGTTTATTGCACTAGAACAGTTGGGCCAAGCCTCAACATTATTTATCATACAATACAGAGTTTCCTATTATTACAGAAATATGGAATGTAATTTGATATAGATGGAACATTTTATTCGTTGCGAATTCATCGTTTGTTCAAGATTCTAATTATGTATTCTAGATACTTTTGTTTGGGAGTTCTGTCGAAATGGCTATCATGTTTCTAAGGTTGGAGAAGTTACCAAAAAATATTCCTGTGAAAATGCCAAAATATCTGCGCTTTATAAAGTGAGTTCTTAAATTATAAGATATGATTATATGGTGGAAATTTTGTATGGTTGGTTAAAGAGTTTTAACTATTCATATTTTAATACTTTCAGAATTTTCTTCCTGATTTAAGGATCAAAATTTTATATAGGTTGTTAAAGAATTTTAACTATTCATGTTTTAGTATTTTCAGAATGAAAGCATTGAAAGTTCTGTTGAATATCTTATTAGAGAAATATGGAATTTCATATAAATGGAATATTTTGTTTGTTGGAAATTAATCGTTTGCTGTTCCAGTTGTGTTTATTTAAATAATCTTGCTCAACTCTTTGGAAGTTTTTGGAATATCTATCAAATTTCCGAGGTTAAAGAAATTTTCAAAATATCTTCCTCTGAAAATACCAAATTCTCTCTGCTTTATAAAGTGACTTTCTAGATTATAAGTTCCGATTGAAGGATTGAAATTTTACTATATCGGTTGTTAAAGAATTTAACTATTCATACTTAAATATTTTCAGAATTTTCTTACTGTTGAATCTGTTATTAGAGAATTATGGAATTTGACATAAATTGAATATCTTTTTTGATGGAAATTAATCGTTTGTTAATAATTTTAATTTTGTTTATTAAAATAATCTTGATCAGCTGTTTCGGAGTTCGTTTGGAGTATCTATCAAATTTCTAAAGTTAAAAAAAATTTCCAAAATAGCTTCCTCTGAAAATGCCAAATTCTCTGTGCTTTATAAGGTGACTTTATAAATTATAAGTTCCGATTTAAGAATCGAAATTTTATATCGGTTGTTAAAGAATTTTAAATAGTCATATTTTAATACTTTCAGAAGTTTCTTATTATTGTATCTGTTATTGGAGAATTATGGAATTTGAAATAAATGAAATATTTTATTTGATGGAAATTAATCATTTGCTGGTAATTCTAATCATATTTATTTAAATAATTTTGCTCAGCTGTTTAGAAGTTTAGTCGAAATATCTATCAAATTTCCTAGGTTAAAGAATTTTCCTTTATAACTTCCTGTGGAAATGCCAAATTCTCAGCGCATTATAAAATGACTTTACAGATTATGTTACGATTTAAGGATCTAAATTTTATATCGCTTGCTAAAGAATTTTAGTTATGCATATTTTGAAAATTTTTAGAACTTCTTTGTTGTTAGATTTTGCTACAGGAAAAATGGTATTTTTTAAATGTTACTAGCTTCTTTATTTCTAACTACTTTATTAAATGTTCTAATCTTTATTTTTACTACATCCAGGAAAATATTTTATAGTTTAGCTATCTCCGACTTATTTCGCCAAAGAAAATATTTTTTATTTAATTGCCAATAATCTTAATTTGTGTTTGTTTGTGATCTAGTGTAATTGACAAAAATTATAATAATTCCCTGTGACTATTTTGTTCTGAAAAACTTTTTATAAGTACATGTAATTAAAGTTATTCTTTGTTGCAATTTTTCTGGAAAATATATCGGGAAATTCAATTGTTTGTAACTGAAATAAATTTTTGTCACTTTTTTCAGTAAGAAATATTCTACAATTTAATAGTCTACATTAAAATTATTATTTGTTATCATGCTGTTAGAAAAATTATCTAACAATTTATTGCCAATAATTGCTTTGTGACTATTTTGCTTTTCAATGAAAAAACCGATAAAATTAATTTTTATCCACTTAATTAATTTTTTCAATTAATAATAAAACCAAATTCTTATTACCAGAAAATTTGAAAAGTGTAACATTTTTAAGCATTGATTTAAAAAATGTGTTCTGTGGAAATTACAATAATTAAATAGTATATATATCATTACTACATGTACAAAAATAAACATTATAATGAATTTTAAAGGAATTCTGACCACTTCTTGCAATTAATCGTAAAAATATATATTTTATTCAAATGAAATATTACGGCAACGAATAATAGAAAAAAATGTCGTGTAACTAACTTATTTGACAAGATCATACTATTGTTTCAGAATTCAAATCTTAAAAAATATTCAAAAATTTTGAAGATAAATTACGCATTATTTAATAGAAAGACAAAAAAAAAATTCATAACTCTTACCTTGCTAAAGCATCTGGATCACTGAAACACCGGATTAATGAAATAATATTATGGTATTGCAATCAGTTGCAAAATCCATACCCCAACCCTTCCATAGATATATATCTAAATATTGGAAATGGTCCAATACAACCGTTCCCCGTTTATCACTTACGAGGAAACCGAAGTCCGTTGATTTCTCCGGTTAGTTCTTATCCTCATAAAAGATGTCCCAAAATTAATGTGAGATTTGAATTTGGCACCAATCATGCAGTAAAGTGTTGAAAATCTTATTAAAAAAACATTTGACTGCTGATAGTTTAGGGTTATTAAAAATGGTGCGTTACTCGATAGAACAATATATTTTCATTGTTGAACAATATTTCAAAAATAATGAAAGTCTGGCAAGCACAGTTCGAAAATTTGAGAATTGGCCCCTTAGATCGTGTGATTTAACACTAATGAATTTCTTTTTATGGAATTATTTGAAGTCAAAGGTGTATGCCATTAAGACCACAAGCACGCGTGCATTGAATGTGGAAATCCAACTCTGCATCAACGAAATTCAGCCACATTTATGCAAAAAGGAAATGGAAAATTTTGACAAAAGAATGCGTATGTGCAGGCAAAGCCATGTAGGCTATTTTCCCCATGTGTTTTTCCATACATAACCCTATCCTGTGTACTTTACGATTCAATAAAAATATAAGAATTTAAAGGGGAAAACAATGTTTTTTATTTAATTCGAATCTTGCATTAATACGTTGTTCTGTCGTGTAACTCTCCATTTTTACTAACCCTAAACTATCAGCTGTCAAATGATTTTTTAAAAAGGTTGCTAACACTTTACTGCACGAATGGTGGCAAATTAAAATCATATGTTAATTTTGGTACACCCTTAATTAGAAAGCCTCCATCCCTCACCTCGAAGAATTTAGTACATAAAGCTTCATCGATACATTAAGTCAAATATTTACGAAATCGCATTCTGTTTGCATTTCCCCTTCTGAAAGATGCGATACCGAAACTACAATTCACCTTAAAATTGTTCAAAATAAAGTCTTTATCATTTTTTTTAAAACTGGGATGCTAAATTCTTGCTATTTCAATATGAAAATGTACAAACCGAGCTCTGTGATATTCCTCTGGCCTTTGGCGTATTAAAAATTTCTGTTTCACTGAATCAGTGAAAGTATTTCCACCGTATTGAATTTCAGAGTAAATAAAGCCTTTCTAGATAGGATTCTTAGTTAAATAGACTTTTATCTAAGATTAAAATTTCAAACTGGAACTGGAAAGAAACGATCTGAATATATTTATGTCTTTGCTCTGCCGAACGAGCCGATGAAGCATCCCTATTTTTATTAGTGTCATTTTAGTAAATATAATTTAGTAGCGTTATAGACCTCGCAGGCCTCTTCAAATAATAAAATATTTTTCATTCCTTATTAGAATTAGGAATTTCAAACGCAAATATCACATTTCTGTTAATCTTTCTCGGATATTTCCTCTTCAGTTCACATCACCAACTATACTGCTTTAATGGATGGTCCCAAAAGATTATTTCGAATTTATACGCAATGCATGAATGATGGTTTCGTAAACCTAGAAGATGTTTAACCAAAATTAAAAGGTTATTTTTTTAAAACTGAACTTGCGACATTTTATGACACCAGTAACCGAAAGATTTTCGACATATATTATTGATTTCAAATTGCAATAGGGCTTTCTTCTTCTTGTGTTTAACAGACCACCACAGAACGAAACAACATCGATAGGATTTATTGTGGCCGACAACTGTCTAACATAACTCATCCATAACACCGACCGATTCACCGGACAGACATCCTCTTCGAGGCAGTTTGTCCTTAGCCATGAAGTGGTCAATCCTGACCTACCTGCAGTTGGGCCTATTGTTGCTATGAACAAATACTCCTATTACTTAAAGGATAATTAAAATTTCTTTAATTTACTTATAATAGGACTGTCCAATATGAGAAAGAATATGTGTATGTTTATGTGTGCTGCTCTCTTCAGAAGAGACCGTTACTTTTAGAGTAACCAATTTACTCTAAAGACTTTACTCTAATACACAGCGTTTTTCCTTTTACTTTAGCTAAAATTTTTATTAATGCAAAGCGAAATGTTGATGCTTTTTCCTTAATAATTTCCAAAATATTTGTCAAAAATTATTCTTACAGCTTATTTAAAATAAGACTGGTTTTCCAGAAATTTGTTCGCATATTCTTCAATTAAAATCTTATCCCCCATCACCCAGTATAACCTATATTTTAGTTGCTAAACCTGTGAACCAAATTTTATGTATCTATTTCTTTCAGTTTTTAAATTATCAAGTTCACTTATAATTGGTAAGCTAGACAGACAAACTTATTGTGAATGGATTCATTTCAAATTTTGATTCATATCTTCATATTTCGTCGTTAGATCATATGCCAAGTTTCATTTCTTCGTCAAAATTTCATCTTATTATTCTGAATATTTTAATGATTACAGTATTTTCTCTATATTTCGTACATAAGAATGTATCCAGCAGGAGCGGTCTCCCCAAAACTTTCTGACATACCCTCTAATAAAGGTGCTATCTTAGAGAATGCCTTGCATGGTATTGATATTGAATAGTTACGAAATATTAAATATTGGCATACATTCAACATTCTTACTAAACCTGCCGAGTCATCCTTGGCGAGTCATTTGGCGATTAATCACAGGCGTGCGGTTAATAGTATCCGAAAATCGAACTTGTGGTTTAAACATATTTTTTACAACAAAAATTTAACACAAAATTTCACTTGTAGTCATAAAATCTGGTATGTAATTTGATATATATAAGTGATTGCCTTTCTGCATTATCGTGTTTACATGTTTCTGAAAGTACAGACCGACAGACAGGCAGGCAGATGGATTTCCTTTGAACAACAGATTGTGCACAAAATTTGATAGAAATATGCAAATTTAGTGTAAAGATCATATACCACCTGTCCAGCTCAAAGCATTTTTGAATTATCTTTGTTACGGACAGACAGGCCTTTTCAAAATTTGATTAAAGGCATTTTGTGTTTTATAAACTCAGGGTGGTCTAAAATATGAAAAACCTGAAATTCGAATTATTGGACAATTACTATACTTTCTTTATACTATCTATTCGAGAAAGTAAAAAAATTGTCATTTCAATAATCCCAATTTAGATTTCATGCTTTATTTTTTGCTTAATTATGTAAACAGCGAAATTCAAACCGCTTCCGTTGTTTCATAAAATACTTAATTGCCTGAATTTTTTCCACCGTTGGAAATAATTGAAGAAAAAAAATAGATTCTGCTTATTATCTATTCACATTTTGCATGCGGATGGAACCGAGAAAGATAGAAATCTTTTTTTGGCAAAGTGATATTTTGACTGCCTTTTAGAAATTTTGAATTCATTGGAAAATTTTTAAAAAATCTAGGCTCCAAATTTCCAAAAAAATTGAAATTAAAAATTTAAAAATCTAGGCTCCAAATATCCAAAAAAATTGAAATTAAAAATTAAAAAAAATCCAAAACAAAACGCAACATTATAAAAATAATTAAGTCGAGTTTTTTTTAAATTGTTACTCTTTTGTGAAAAAAAAAGCTCAGTAAAAACAAATTTTTTGAGAAAAATTGGAAAAAAAACAAGATTTTTTAATAAATTTGTCATATTAATTTCAGAGAAAAAGTGAGCTGCTAATTCTCTTAATTGAAAGTGAAAATATCAAGATAAATAAAAAAATTAGGAAATAACATTAAAATCTCTATTTTATTAATTTATTTACGTGTTTTAGTGCAATTGTCCATAATTACACAGATGAAGTTTGATGCTGAGATGTCACATCAACGTTTTATATCTGTATCGAAAATTGGATGATATCCATATAAAGAAAGGCTTTATATTTATCACATCGTATATATGTGGACTTGGAATTTCTTTGAAAAAGTAATTAGCATTCAATTATTTTAGACTAATTAAGTTCCACATTTCAAAGTTTGATTTGCTGTATATAGAGTGGCCAAAAATAACTTTTCAAATTTGAAAGCATTTGCAGCTAAAGCTAATAAATGTAATGAAACCGCATTTTGTATACTGTGGAAGACATTGCAATCAGTAAGAATTTTTATAACGTATTTTAAGTTGCCGATGCAGTCACTGATATGGAGGGAAAGGCAGTAGGTGGGCTAGAGAACTCTAATTTTCATCGAAAATTGTCTATTTTCTGCTAGCTTTATACCACATATAATACATTTTTGTATTCTAATATTTATCACTCGCTTGTTAAGAGAATTTTACATATGTACTTTTTTTTTCCTTTCGGAACTTATTTTCTTATGCCTTATACAGTTTATTTGGTGATACTGTATTCGTCAGTTTTAGTTGCAAAACCTCCTTCTTACAGGAAAATTATTTTATTTTTCTTCTTCCAATTTTATTAAAATTTATCAATTTTCTGTAATGTTGGGTAATATTATACCAGCCTGATATCCTGCACCAGA
This sequence comes from Argiope bruennichi, assembly GCF_947563725.1. Lineage (NCBI taxonomy): Eukaryota > Metazoa > Arthropoda > Arachnida > Araneae > Araneidae > Argiope > Argiope bruennichi. The sequence continues at coordinate 9,048,469 of NC_079157.1, forward strand.
AGCACGAAAGTATGAAATGCACAAAACCGATTCTGACTAAGAGTATCGCGTTCTCATTATCAGTTTTCTGACTAACAGTACGTTGTTATCAATATCAGTTTTCCGACTAAGAGTATCGTGTTCTCAGTATCAGTTGATATTGCTTTTCTTGCGTCTGTGACGCTATGAATACGCATAATGTTTTTTAATTATCTGCAACGTGATTATAAAGGAATATCTCAACTTTACGGGACTATTACGAAATAAAAAAAATTTCAACTTTGTTGTTCTTTAGAAGTTACAAAACACAATTGAAAGTTTAAATTCAAAGCAGTTATAAGTGCACACTGTACGCCCCTCCAAAAACAAGAACAATATCGTGGCGATCTAATAGCTGATTCTCCCATACTTTTTTTAATATTTTCGGTATAACGCTTTGAAAACATACAAATATCTATGTCATCAGGTCATCAATGTCAGTTGGTAGCGGTGAAACAAACACCTGTTGTTTGATTGATGTAGCCCAATAAAAAAATCAAATATTGCCACATACGCATTTCTGCATTCTTTCAAAGTTTCACACCATCCATGCAGAAAAAATTGTGATTATCTTACTGCTTCAATATCTTTCGCATTTCTAGACAGGCTCACATTGAACATTTATAATTGTTTTTGTGTGTAAACTTGTAATTGTTATTCCTGGTGAACAACATGACTGTCATTTGTTTTATTTTCTTTTGAGGGATTTTCAATGTTCTTATATTCATTTATAATCCCCAGCAATTGCCGATCAGTATCCCCTGTGAAAGTGCACTTACAACTGATGAATCCCCGCCTTCTCCTTAATAGCTACATCAGTAAAGCTTTTCCTTTCCTCTTCTCATCCAACCGTCAGTCACTGTCAAAATAAAGTTCACGAGTACATGGTCACCAATATCTCTTACGAAAAAACGAAATCTCAGTTCGGAATTATTGTTAGTTACCAGTCAGCGGAAATGCAATAATCGATACCCAGCAAGTACTCGATTTTATTTCGACAGAAAAAAAAATCAAGTATAGGATGGTCAAGTATACAAAAATCAAGTATCAATCATACCAAAAGCCAAGTATATCAGACAGCAGTATCAGGAACAATCGGATATTAGTATCATCCTGAACTCAACACAATAACAACAAAAAAAATGCCACCCCAAATCTAGTTTTCAGATATGATAAAAAAATTCAAAATAATATATATTTTTTTTCCATTCATCTTCACAGGAAATTCAGCTTTTCTTACATAAGAGAAAGCGAACCGGCGTTTGTTAGAAGCTTTACCGCTTTTCGAACAACGTATCTTACCGTAAAAAACCTTCCTCCGAAACAAGCATAAGCAAAACAATAGGCAGTAAACCTTTCTAAAAAATGAGTAAGACGTGTTAGTATATCATTTTTTCCCCTACCTCAAGCGTAGCAAATGGAATTCTCCATTGTTGATGCATCTACAATAAAAACCCACCACACTACGCAATGCTACGGTTTAGCAGCTGCGGCAATCCTTCAGCCGCAGCGAACAATAGCACTAATATATATATATAAAAATATAAAAAGGCAAAACAAACTTTGCAACTCGGTTCAAAAACAAAACTGGATTATGCAAACACAACCCAAACCTCTAGAGTTTTATGTGCTTTTAAATCGAGTCATCTCAAATTCATGTATTTACACGATTGGAAAATAAAGAAATTAAAATTCCGTGAGTAGTTTGATTTGAATCCAGGCATAGAATGCTTTGACGAAGACGGTGAACGTTATCATGCATTATCCGAGTACATTATCCGAGCGAACGTTGCTTATTGTTTATTCTTTCGAACTTCTATTTAATTCCGTTTATTTAAAAGTTGCGTGTTTGTTTTAAATGATCGCAACATTTTCATTCTCTGCAGTTAAAACTTTGCATTTTCTACGGAATAAACTTTTGCTTTCTTCTCTTCATTTCATTTTTCGAAAATGAAATTTTTTTTTAATGCTGCCTTTAGATCTAATGATGCTTCCGGGAGAATAATTTCTTTTGTATATATATATATATACATATACTATTTAAAAGTTGCCTCTTTGTTTTAAATGGTCGTAACACTTTCATTTTCTGTAATTGCTGAATAAACTTTTGCTGTATATATACAGTAGACTCCCGATTATCCGTGGGCGGGTTATCCGCGGTGCGGATTATCCGCGCCTGCCGCACAAAGTTTTTTTTTTTTTTTTGACTGGTTTTTTCAAAAAGGTGCCGTTTTACAGTTATGCTTTTGTAATTACATAATACATTACAGTATTAAAACAGTGCATATGTATTAATTTTTCTGTGTATCCTTGACGCCTCTCGTAAGTACAAAGCACTTTTCTGTTTTCATTAACAAAATGGATTTTAGGTTAGTTTTGAGTGATATACTAAAATATTAAGCGTTAGTTAAACATTTCCTGCTGTTTATTTTACGTTTTATTGTACATAAAACGATTTTTCAAAGTTGGAATGACTGTTTTCTTTTTTGCTATACCCGTTTTTAGCTTTTTTCGGATTATCCACGATTTTTGTTATCCGCGGCGGCCGCGCCACCCAATTCCGCGGATAATCGGGAGTGTACTGTATATATATACATACAGCAAAAGTATATATATATATATATATATATATATATATATATATATATATATATATATATATATATATATATATGATGCCTTTAGATCTAATGATGTAAGAGTATCGTGTTCTAGATCCCATCGTAACTTCATTCTAAAATATTCTCTTATTTCTTGATCCAATTCCACTTTCGGTTTAATTAATTCCTCTGTAAAAATAATGCACCATCAGTACTACTTATCAAATAAGTGTGATACTTTTCGTTGCCCTTGAAAAGGTGTCAAAGGTTGCCAGGTGTATTGAATTGGCGCTTGGCCAGAAATCCTATGTTATATAAGATTAGTTATCATTTGTTCGTCCCTTTTTGACTTCTGTGTTTGTGCCGCGCTGTGAAATATGTTGGGTGCTGATCGGGTGTTGAATCAGTGACCCCCGAGCTTGGAGACAAACTTGGCGATTTTGGCGACAACATAGATAGTGCTGGAAACTTCGAGATTTTTAACGATCCATCCAATAGGAGCTGAGATCCACCTAACTAGTCCAAAAGATTCTCGGCCCGCCTGCCGAGGAACTATAAAAGGCCGGCAGTCTCTAGCTGCAAAAAGTCTTCGGAGTTGGAGTTCGAAACGAGTCGTCGAGAGGATAATGAAGCAAAGGCCAGCTTTGTGTGGAGCTCCAGTGAGTGCTGAACTGAGCTGTGTGTCGAATGTTTGTGTTTATTGTGGAAATAGCATCGAGTCCTGTGAGGAGTAGCCAGTCGTGTAGTAGTGAGTCGGCAGTGCGTTACAGCTACAGCGAGGAGACACTGGAGAATTTCAGCCGTTTTCAAAGACCGTAGAGCAAAGCTCCGATGATCCCCTCTTCTGCTCAATTCTGTCTGGCCGCTTTGTGTGCTGTTGTCTAATACTGCTTGTGGGCTACTGTTTGCTGCTGTATGCTGTCCTGCATATTGCTGTCTTTGTGTTAGTGTCTTCGTGTTTAGTTAAACATCGTCGTTGTTTTTTATGTATGCCTGCTGATTGTATTTTCAGACCATGCATCCACTACAGCGAACCCATTGACTTTACGGACTTAATAGTAGCAGTGGAATCCGTAACGTGTGTGTGTGTGTGTGTGTGTGTGTGTGTGTGTGTGTGTGTGTGTGTGTGTGTGTATGTGTGTGTGTGTGTGTGTGTGTGTGTGTGTGTCATTTGTATTCTAGATTTTGTATAATATTCAGAAAATGTGTTCCCTTTTAAAACCAAATAACTTTTTTACTTTCTCTTATACGTAGTAATCATAGTAATCATCTAAAAATTCAAATATGAGGTTTTGACGAATCTATTAGCTTTAAACCTCTCTGAATTTGAAAAACACATTTTTGGAAAATGACCATCTATCACAAAGATAACTCAAAAACGATTTGAACTGGACGTTTGAAATTTGTTATATGGTGCTTACATCAAATTTACAGATTTCTGTCAAATTCCCAATAGAATCTGTTCCGAGGAAGTTTGTCTGTCCATCTCACACGATAATTACAAAACAAAGAGAGCTAGATAGATAAAATTCAATACACAAATTTAACATTATACAGTGGACACCTGTCAAATGTTTGAGAAAAATCCCACCGTGAGTTGACTCTCTATCCATCTGCACTTTCAGAAACACGCAAACGCGATGACTTATAAGCTCAATGTCTTAATGATATGAAATTTGGTATAGAATTTTGGGACTACAAGTGCAGTTTTGTGTCGCATTTTTGTTCTAATTTGTTGTGAAAAATGCGCTTAAAACACAAATTCAATTTTTGGATACTATTAACGGTATACTAGGTATCAATCGCCAAAGAAGTTGCCAAGAATGAATGACACAAGAGACTATGTAAAATGCTAAATTCAAACCAAATGTTGATATTTCGTAACGATTGTGCGTCAGTTCCATGTAAGACTACTGTGCGAGAAAGTTTTGGGAGGATAACTCCATCTGGTTCTTTCAAGCAGTTTTTACTTGAATCTGTATATTCGTTGGATTGCCAGTATCAATGTACGACAGGGATGATAGGAATGTATAACGAACCTAGCAGTAGGTCGCCCCAAATTGCCTCGCAAATCCTTCAATAAAGATCTGATTCCGTTTCCTCAGCAAAAAAAAATGTGGACTTAATGTAAGACCGAGAATATCTTGCATCACATTGGTGAACGATCGTTACGAATATTGATCTTTGACGTGAATAGAAAATATTCAAAGACACGATCGTGGGAAATTTTGATGCGTTTTGGCCTGCAGATTGACACCAAAATTGGACAGTAAAGTGTAATTGTTGTCGCAAGAGAGGGCCGTGGTGGCCTGGTGGTAAGGTCTCGATAAGGCTTCGGAACCGGAGAGTTTCAGGTTCGTGTCCCGATTCCACCGAAGAACCGTCGTGTAAGGGGGTCTGTTGCACGTTAAATTAGTCATGACCAAACGTCCTCCCCCTGGTGTGGTGAGGGGTGTACCAGCTCAGGTGTCATCCTCGTCATCTGACTGCGGTTCAGAATTACGAGGTCCATCCCAAAATAGCCCTAGTGTTGCTTTAAACAGGACGTTAATAAACTAAACTGATGTCACAAGAGAATACGCAAAATTTCATTGATTTAAGTCATTCCGTTTATGAGTTATTCGATTTAAATGCATGTCAAAGTACAGACTGACGGACGGTCAAGTCTTTGACGCTTTTCTTCAAAATGTGATGCGAACTTGTATTTTACATGTTGTCTATATACCAACTTTTATCTGCCGGAGTTCATTTGTAATCGAGCTATCTAAACATTGTAATCTTTCTGTAAGAAGATCACTTTGATATAAAGCTACACATTTATTCCTCGTACAAAATGATGTGTTCACGAACTAAATTTGATTTGTCAATGTTAAAGTTTTTTTGAGTTATCTTGTTTACAGACAGACAGACATAATGCCAAAGAAATGATACTTGGACTCAAGGTGGTCTGAAGTATGGAGACTCGTAAAAATCTCGAGTATGAATTTTTAGTCAGTTGCAATATTATTATTTTTTTTTTCGTATACGAGAATTTAAAAAAAAAAAAATCCAAAATGATCCTCAGGGCGGGTTATTGAAGCAACAGCTACCCATTTCGGCAAATGCTTGTTCCCTCAATAGTAGGTACTCGCTAGTACAGGATTTTTACAAAGGTTTATATTTGTCTATAAATTAAAAATTAATTTAAATGTTTAAAGTATTTCCTCAATAATTTGAAACAAATCATTGCATAAAAATCATTTTTGCAACATTTTAAAATTTTTAAATGTGAGCTTATGGGTTATACCAATGGTATTCCCATGCAATGTTTTCTCTATTTTGAACGATGTTTTAAAAAACTTTTTGAATTTATAATAATGCTTTTCATGGTTTTTCTTATTGAATTTGACTCTCGCAATTTGCAGGTTCATGGTTTTGTGCACTATTGAATTCACTCTTACTTTCTCGGTTACGTTATAAAGAGTCAGTATAGTAATCGTTAAAAAAATTCGAACAGGAGATTTTGACGATATGTCCGTGTTTTAGATCCCCCTGAATTCGAAAAAGAAAATATTTTTGGAAAATATTCGTTTGTCTATCCGGACAAAGAAAACTCAGATGCGCTTTGAACTAGACGAATAAAATTTGGAGCATAGTCTTTACTCCAAATGTGTAGATTTTTATCAGATTTTGATCAAAATTTATTTAGATGAAATCTGTCTGTCCGGCTGTCCGAATATAAATGAACACAACAACTATGAAAAGAGGAGAGCTACATAGATGAAATTCTGTACACACATTTAACATCTATAGTGTAGACATCAATCATAATTTGAGCAAAATGTAACAGGGATTTGACTGTCCATCGGTCTGTACCCTCAAAAAGCATGTAAATGCTATAATTCAAAAACGCAGGGACTCAAATATATAAAATCTGGTGCGGGATTTTATGACTACAAGTGTAGTTTCATGTCAAATGTTGTCTTCAATCGATTGGGAAAACGCGTCTAAAACACAAATTTGATTTCCGGATTCTATTAATCGAAAGGCAGAGATTAATAGCCAGAAAATTCGCCAAGGACGCCACGATGTATTTAATAAAAATGGTAAATTCATGCCAAAAGTTGATATTTCGCTAAAGCTATACAAGTCATTTTCTGGGATAGTGCTTTTATTAGAAAGTAAACGAAAAAGCTTCGTGGAGATAAATCCCGTTGGCATTTTTACATGTTATCTCTATTACTGAAATAAGAGTAAATTTAAAACAGGTGGTATGGTCTCCTCGAAAATTTCCTGCACTCTAATAAAAGTTTCTTTTCTACTGCATAAAATTTTTTAACCTTATTTAAAGTTATTAACATCAAAAATTCTCCAGTTCTTTTCAAACTCTATCTTATGAGATTTTTATGCTTTCTAATACAATAAGAAAAACAAATTAAATCATTTGGACGGTTTCCCTTCCACCAAACGACGCCAAAATTTGGCAAAAAACTATAAATTTAGTAGCATTTTCTTATACCAAATTCTATTTATCTAAATGGTAGAGTTTTTGAATTTTCGAACATGAAAATGCACAGTCGGCAGTCGATCAACCCTTCGTAAAATTTATTACAAAAATTGATACGGATCTAAGCTTTAAATTCTAAATTTCTATATTAAATTTGGTCCTGTCTACCTTCTTACGTCATTGTTTTGAATATTATCCTAGTGTAATTATTGTTTTAATGTGTCCTTTCAAAAACCAAACATCCTGTGAATAAGTTTCTTTTTATATGCGAAAGAAACCTATAAATTTAGTGCAAAAGTCGTATACCAAATTTAATTCATCCAGCTCAAAGTACTTTGAGTTATTATATTCACAAATAGACGAGTGACATTCATACAGAAATGTGTTTTCGTATTCAAAGCTCCGACACTGTGTTTATGTAAATCCAAAATTTAGAGATTTTTTTTTATGATCTTGAATTTGATTTCAATGCTTTCTCTGTGTATACGTACACAAGATAATAAAAATGTTTGTAATTTCTGGCTTATAAGCATAGAAACAATACTTGAAATGCTAATTTTTATCATATAACAAAAAAAATCAGCGAGTTCACTTTCTATTAAGAACAGAACCAAGATTTAGTAGAAGTTGACTTTTAACAACGGCATCGCATCTCTAAAATATCATAAGATCATCTGTATTTTATCACCAAATTTAAGTTTTTTTTTTTTTTTTTTGCTAAATGATCATCAATCTACAGTTTAAAATCCAAGAATAGATAATTAGTTCTATCCTTAAGAATACACTTATGGAAAATGTGCAAGTATAGTTACTCTCATTCTGAAACAGTATTGTTACTATCATTCTGAACAGTGAACAGCACTTACAGAAAATTTATTAATACATTTACTATCATTCTGAAATAGCATAGTTACTATCATTCTGAAACAGTATAGTTACTATCATTTTGAACTGTGAATCACATTTATAGAAAATTTATAAGCATAGTTATTACAAATCTGAACTGTGAATCACAATTATAGAAAATTTATAAGTATAGTTACTACCATTCTGAAACAGTATAATTACTGTCATTTTGAACTGTGAATCGCACTTATAGAAAATTTATAAGTATAGTTACTATCATTCTGAAACAGTATAGTTACTATCATTTTGAACTGTGAATCACATTTATAGAAAATTTATAAGCATAGTTATTACAAATCTGAACTGTGAATCACAATTATAGAAAATTTATAAGTATAGTTACTACCATTCTGAGACAGTATAATTACTGTCATTTTGAACTGTGAATCGCACTTATAGAAAATTTATAAGTATAGTTACTATCATTCTGAAACAGTATAGTTACTATCATTTTGAACTGTGAATCACATTTATAGAAAATTTATAAGCATAGTTATTACAAATCTGAACTGTGAATCACAATTATAGAAAATTTATAAGTATAGTTACTACCATTCTGAAACAGTATAATTACTGTCATTTTGAACTGTGAATCGCACTTATAGAAAATTTATAAGTATAGTTACTATCATTCTGAAACAGTATAGTTACTATCATTTTGAACTGTGAATCACATTTATAGAAAATTTATAAGCATAGTTATTACAAATCTGAACTGTCAATCACAATTATAGAAAATTTATAAGTATAGTTACTACCATTCTGAACTGTGAATCACACTTATAGAAAATTTATAAGTACAGTTACTGTCATTTTGAAATAGTATAATTACTATCATTCTTAACTGTGAATAACACTTATAGAATTTACTATATGTAGGATTCATAGTTCAGAATGATTAAATTTAAATGTAAAATTATATTAAATCTAAACGGAACGAATTCAATAAAAAAAAATTTTGCAACAACAAATTTCTTTTTAAATTTTTAGAATAACCAGTGTAATAGCATTCCTAAGTTCGTTAAGAAATTCGAGATTTATATTCGATTATATCTTTGCAATGTTCGAAAGACTATTTTTAAAACAAACAGAACTGACTGCTTGAGAATCTGATTTTAAATAAGCGTTTCTCTGATCTTAAAGCTTCGAAGTGAAGGCTGCATTAGTAACAAGTATTAAGCCTTCCTTCCCTGTAAGATTCGATGCATCAGCTCTGATTTTATCTGACTGAATTTTAGTACACAGTGTTTAATAAGATCCCTGAACTTTGCTTAATACAAATACTAAACATCTTTATTATCTGATGAGTTAATGCATCACTTTGAACTTTGAATCATTTTAAGATACAGTATTACATCCTCGTGTATGAAGATTATATCGGTCACTGGAATTGAATTGTTGCAGTAGAATTGGTTGTCTTTCTAGAACTTTTCTCATAAGTTTTATTTGGTGAACTATAGTCATAAAATTGATAAATAGTATTATGATTATAAATTTCATCTTCAAGATAGAACATCATATCCTTTTCTTTCTGCGTATTTTCCCATATGAAGTATAGAAATCAGGAAAACTCAGAAGTTTGACGACTCTCTAAGTTTCAGATCTTTATGAATTCAAAAGAACTTATTTCTGGAATTATGTTTATTTATGAATAAGGTAACTCAAAAATCGTTTTGCTCTAGATGAAAAATTTGGTATAGATATTAACACAGGGAAATTCGAACCGAGGTATTCAAGAGACTATTTTTCTCGCTTTAAATAAATACGGGATACCATGTTTAAATACCACAATCTGTAAAATTGTTCGATAATGGATGCCACGATGTTGTTCTTTCTTCTTTGGGATCAAGTCATAACCACTTACTCTTAAAACAAATCCTTTGACCTCCTTGGATTCGAAAAACACATTTTTAGAAAATGTCCGTCTGTTTATCTCTAACAAAGATAACTCAAAAACACTTTGAACTGTATGGTTGAAGTTTGATATACCGTCTTTACACCAAATTAGCAAATTTCTGTCAAATTTTGTGTGAAGTCTGTTAAGAGGAAGTCCGTCTGTCCTGGTGCTCGAATATAAGTTAAAACGATAATTACAAAACAAAGAGAGCTAGATGGGTAAAATTTTGTACCTAAATTTTATATCTATATTGTATACACGTATCAAAGTTTGAGCGAAATCCAACAAGAGGTTGACCATCTGTCAGTCCATACTTTGAAAAACACTTAAATTCGATAATTCAAAAGTATAACAATTTAAACACTTCGGATTTGGTATTAAAATCTGTGATTACAAATGCAATTTTCTGTCAATCTTTGTTTCAATGGATTGAAAAAAACGCGTCTAAAACACAAATTCGATGTTTGAAGACTTTAATGCATACCAGGGATGAATCGCCAAAAAACTCGCCAAGGATGGAATGATAGATTCTAAATGCCAAATGAACGCCAAAGTTAATATTTTATAACTATTGTATATCAGTTCCACATAAGATATTCTCCTACATGACAAGTTTATTAGAGAATATGCGAGAAAGCTTTATGGAGACCACTCCCGATGGTTTTTATGTATGAGTTGAAATTATATTATAGATGTTAAATTTCCCACTTTTTAACTTACAAAATTACTTACAAGTCTTATTTACAGCTATGAGTCTAGCGACTGCAAGACCTTTTCCATGAAGATATTTATAGATTCTCCAATCTCCATTTTGCATTTTCTGCTTTCTGACTTTTCTTTCAAGTAATACGTTAATGAACTTCGAAAGAGCTCTCAGGTTAAATTAGCTGTTAAGAGCACGTCGCACATCAGCCCCAAAGATAACATCTCTTTTCTTTCTGTAACGTAATCCTTCAATTAACATTGCTTCCGATCGTATTTCATCCTAATCCTTTACGCACCGGTTGTTGTAAGTTTTACTCGAGCTTTTGCTAAGTAACTCTAATATGCTGCTCGTTTTATCGCAAGAGAGTCTTTTCATAATATAAATTACTTATTTCAAAGTATGGGGGGGGGAGAGAAATCATCTAAATGAAATTTTTAAATAGCTTTTTTTGGAGGGGGTGTAAAAAGGTGAGGTTTATTTTAAAACTAATTAAGGATAATGTTCTTTATCTCATTTAGTTTAGTCCTCTTTATAAGCTCCTCAATTATGCATTGTTTTATATCGATCATTTTTTGGAACTGATGTTTTACTTAATGAAATTCTTAGTGTATGCGACTCAAACATTCGATTATACGTCTGATTATATCGATTTATACGTTTCTGATATTAAACTAGCGAGAATAGTCGCCTCAAAACTTACTCGTATACTTTCTATTAAAAATGTCATCCTACATTTCAGCTAAAAATTGTGTACTGTGGGTTATGGCTGAAAACAACTTGAGTGGCATTAGCGTGCAATAGTTAAACAAGTAATATATAAAACAAATTTTTTAAGTCAATTCCTATTTAGGTCAACATTTTTTTAATTTTAGTTACTTTTTTATTAAATAATTACAAAATTGGTGACAAATTTGGCGACCATTTGGTGAAATGGCGACAGATTTGGCGACCAAATAGAAATGACTGGACAAATTTAATTAATTAATTAATATTTGAAAAAAAAACTTTACTAACATCAAGTGTCATGCACTACAAATTTTAAAAAATGTATTTGAACTTGAGTGGATAAATATAAAGTATTTTATTAACGATTGAAAATTTGAACAAGATATATATATATACATAGAGAGAGAGAGTGAGCTAATAGTAGGAATTGAAAAATATAAACATTTGGCGTGAGTTTAGCATTTTTTTTAAATCTGTGGCGTAATTCTTGGCGAAAGTTTTGATGTTTAATCAGTGGCATATATTGCCAGTTTATATTATCTGAAAGTCGAATTTATGTTTTGGAGTATTTTTCCCAAACGAATGAAATCAAAATTTTACTCAGAACTATAATCACAGTAAAAAAAAATTATATACCACATTTCATATATTTAAATCATTGCATTCGAGTTATGCATTTATATACTTTTGTACGTACAGGTCGACAGACGGTCAACTCCTTGTTAGATTTGGCTCAAACTTTGTTCAGTGTCTACTGTACAGATTCCAAATCTGTGCATGGAATTTTATCTGTCTGGTTTTCTCCGTTTTGTGGTATTCTGGTAAGTTAGCTTCTAACAGCCGGGCAGAAAAACTTCTTTACAATACAGTTTTCTCAAGATTTGATAGAATACAAATTTGATATAAAGACCCTATACCAAATTTCATCCATCTAGCTCAAATCGTTTGCGAGTCATTTTTACCACGGACAAATAGATAGAAATAATGCCAAATATATGTTTTTCGAATACAGAAACTTGAAAATTCATCAAACTCACCTGTTCAAACTATTGGGCAATTACTCTTTACTTTGTGTACGATTCATTCTTTATACTTTGTATACGATTTAAGTAAAGTATTGGAATTTCAGGAAAACAGATATCACCTCCGAGAGATATGTGAACTATTAATTTCGGTATCAAAATTTCGGAATTATTCATAAATGATAAAAAAAATATGTGAACTGTTATTTCGGTATCAAAATTTCGGAATTATTCACAAATGATGAAAAATATGTAAACTGTTATTTCGATATCAAAATTTCGGAATTATTCACAAATGATGAAAAATATGTGAACTGTTATTTCGGTATCAAAATTTCGGAATTATTCACAAATGATGAAAAATATGTGAACTGTTATTTCGGTATCAAAATTTCGGAATTATTCACAAATGATGAAAAATATGTGAACTGTTATTTCGGTATCAAAATTTCGGAATTATTCACAAATGATGAAAAATATGTAAACTGTTATTTCGGTATCAAAATTTCGGAATTATTCATAAATGATAAAAAAAAATATGTGAACTGTTATTTCGGTATCAAAATTTCGGAATTATTCATAAATGATAAATAAAATATGTCAACTGTTATTTCGGTATCAAAATTTCGGAATTATTCAGAAAAGATGAAAAATATGTGAACTGTTATTTCGATATCAAAATTTCGGAATTATTCACAAACGATGAAAAATATGTGAACTGTTATTTCGGTTTGTGAAAAATTCGAAATTATTCACAAATGATGAATTAATAAAAGACATATTACCTGGTGCTAATTTAAATTATGTTAAAGATGAATGTGAAAATATTTTTTTAACTTTCTTTAAAAATACTATGGATTCCGTTGGAAAGCTTTGAATTTATTTTGTTTATCAAAACTTTAATAAAAAATCATTCAATAAATTTAATTCAATTTAGAATCTGCACTTGATACTCACCAATAACCAACACATATGACGATTCTTTTTTTTTATTAAATGTTTATATAATTGCGCATAGATTCATTACGGAGAAGCCACTCGAGCAAGATTAAATAACTAAGTGATTCAGTAACAGATAACAACACTTTATTCTACACCAAAATACGAAACAATAAATAACAAAACATAGACGAAATCTATATAAAACAGAATTTGCAGAATTCAACAACACACAAGAAGCAAATCGTTATTAAAATACCCACACACAAAAAACTCACTGGAGATCAATTCTCCAAAGAGATGCTTCAATCTCATTGAAGAGTTAATCTGCAAATGGACTGATTCTCGCCTCCATTTTTTATAGTTCCCGTGATAGAGCATCGAATGTTCTAGAACAAACGACGGAACTCGAATTCTGATAGCGATATCAACCAAATTCTCGAATATTCGGAATCTTTCATTTTCGTCCAAAAGTTGCAATGTGATCCGCAGATCTGTCTCCAAAGTTTCAATTTGTAGGTTTATTGGCTGGGTATCCATAGCATCAATTGTTGGAGATATCTCTACATTTCAATTCCTTATCGTAAAAAAAATGCTATAAAGAGAAGAAATATGAAAAAATATGAAGAATGAAATATGATAATATATCAGCTTTATTTATAATTCTGCATTTGTATGACATATATAAGAAAATTTTAAATTGTATGTAAGATTATTCTCGTTTTTATTATAAGATTTTAATTTAAAATTTAAATATTGTTTTGAATACTATAAAATAATGTAATAGTATTCTTATTCAAAACTTTACTAGTATCTTTAACTGAATTTTTATTAATAGTAATAAGTTTGTAATATTCAAATTTTGATTTTCAAGTTCGATAAAAATGGTATGAGGTATTAAATAATGTTTTATTGTACCTGGGAGTTGTAAAGTGCAATTTAATATGAGTGTACAAAAATAAAATATTTATTATATTCCTATACACTAGCTTAAGAATTTATGAAAAAAAAATTAATTGATAATTTTTATATAAACTAATTTTCAGCTTATTTTATCACAGATTTTCAAAAATTATGGTAATGTAAACACATGAGTTATGAATATTCAACTCAAAAATCAGCACACAACTCAAAAATTCGCTACCGACTTTTAATAAGGCTCATGATAATACATTATCATCACTAGAGTTCAGTATTTAATTCTAAATATGCACTTTGTCAGGCAGCCTTAGGCATTTTTCTATAACTTCAGAAAACTGCTTATGCATTAGTTCTTTAAACAAAAGTTTGTGATATCATGCGTTAAAACATCAAATGCAATAAATAAGATTCAGATTAATTCATGCTTGACATTCTTATTGCTCGGGGGTCTCTAATATAGTTGTCAAAAAGAAAATACGCTCTCTTATACTATGCAGTCTGATCTTTAAAAGAATGAGAGTATTTGATTCTTTTTACAATCACATTAAATTAAACTTTTGCTTTTGATGTGGCCCGAGGCTTGAAACAATAACAATTTCTTGCGTTTCATATGACAAAGATTTGCATAATAGTTATTTAATTCTTAATAACAGTGAAAATATTTGTTGTTTCTTTTTGCATTATTTTCTGTGAATTTTTCACATCAGTGAATACTTAGAGATCAACCATTTCTTAAATAAATTTATTTGCTTTTGAGCCATTCAGTTTCTTGCATTTTTGTATTTATTATGGAACAGTGAATCATTTTTGTATCCATTTATTTATTTTTGAATAATGTCAATTATTTTCATTTTGTTTATCTATATCCAAAAGAAATGTAGAATCTTTTCCGTTTGTCTATTTATCATTGAAAATTGTAGAATATTTTTTGCATTTGTTTATTTATTTTTGAACATTGTTGATTTTTTTTTTTTTTTTTTTTTTTTTTTTGCATTTGTTTGTTTATCTCCAAAAAATGCACAATCTTTTCCTCTCTTCTATTTATCATTGAAAATTGTAGAATATTTTTTGCATTTGTTTATTTATTTTTGAACATTGTTGACTTTTTTGCATTTTTTTGTTTATCTCCAAAATATGCACAATCTTTTCCCCTTTTCCGTTTATCATTGAAAATTGTAGAATATATTTTGCATTTTTTATTTATTTTTGAACATTGTTGACTTTTTTGCATTTGTTTGTTTATCTCCAAAATATGCACAATCTTTTCCCCTTTTCCGTTTATCATTGAAAATTGTAGAATATATTTTGCATTTGTTTATTTATTTTTGAACATTGTTTATTTTTTTGTATTTGTTTGTTTATCTCCAAAAAATGCACAATCTTTTCCTCTCTTCTATTTATCATTGAAAATTGTAGAATATTTTTTGCATTTGTTTATTTATTTTTGAACATTGTTGATTTTTTTGCATTTGTTTGTTTATCTCGAAAAAAATGCACAATCGTTTCCCCTCGTCTATTTGTCATTGAAAATAGTAAAATATTTTTTGCATTTGTTTATTTATTTTTGAGCATTGTTTTTTTTTTTTTTTTTTTGCATTTGTTTGTTTATCTCCAAAAAATGCACAATCTTTTCCCCTCTTCTATTTATTATTGAAAATTGTAGAATACTTTTTGCATCTGTTTATTTTTTTCTGTACAATTGCAATTTTTTTCTCTTTGGTCGTTTATTTTCAAACAAAAAAAAAATATTTGCATCTGTTTATTTATTTTTGAACTTTTTCATTCATTTTTACAAATATTTTCTCTCCTATTTATCTTTACCTTTGTATTTATGCCTGATTAGTTTCGTACACTATCTTTTCATATACTTATCTATTTTTGATAAATATAATTCTTTATAAATGCTCTTATTTACCTTGATTTGTTTCACGTTTGTAAAGATGAGTAATCGATTTTCGAGCATTTCATGGCGTGCTAGAGAATTGAAAGTTTATGCCTTTTCATTAACAATTCGTTTTTAAACTTTTTAATTACTTAAATATCGTTTAATAAATAATCAAATTAAATTTTATTTCCGTGTAAACAGTGCCATATAAGAACGAATTTGGGTAAATCTCTAAAATAAAAGAGTGGAAGATTGTATAAAATTATAATATTTCTGCCATTCGGCGAACTTTTAATTCAATTTATGTACTATTCTTTTTAAGCATTTTAGAATTTTTATACATTTTTATTCATTTAATATCATCGAGTAAAAACTATTTTGAATCTATTTCTTTACTGTTAAATAATATTTACTTTTCTTTATATATTTATTTATTTGCACATGCTTGCTTGTGTTTCCTCTTGAGACTTAGTAGCATGGTCTCGAATTTGGAACAGAAGCTTTCCAAAAGGACAAAAGTAGCTAGCTCATAGACCATCCTTGTCATTTCACCATGGTTCATATTAACGAGAACTGTTCCAAAATAGTATTTGTATTGCTTCAAAGAAAAGTGGTAACATAAGTGAATTGTATTAGGAAAGCAAGATACTCAATGGATTTTTAAATTAAATGAACAAGAGACAGTAACACGTCCTGCAGGCACTTATTTTATAAACATTAATTTATAATTAATATACATTATTATAAACAATATACATTATTATAAATAATATACATTATTATAAACATTAATTTATAATTAATATACATTAACATACATTATTAAAAACAATATACATTATTATAAAAATTAATTTATAATTAATATACATTATTATAATTAATATACATTATTATAAACAATATACATTATTATAAATAATATACATTATTATAAACATTAATTTATAATTAATATACATTATTATAAATAATATACATTATTATAAACATTAATTTATAATTAATATACATTATTACAAACAATATACATTATTATAAATAATATACATTATTACAAACATTAATTTATAATTAATATACATTATTACAAACAATATACATTATTATAAATAATATACATTATTACAAACAATATACATTATTATAAATAATATACATTATTATAAACAATATACATTATTATAAACATTATACATTATTATAAATAATATACATTATTATAATTAATATACATTATTATAAACAATATACATTATTATAAATAATATACATTATTATAAACATTAATTTATAATTAATATACATTATTACAAACAATATACATTATTATAAATAATATACATTATTATAAACATTAATTTATAATTAATATACATTATTACAAACAATATACATTATTATAAATAATATACATTATTACAAACAATATACATTATTATAAATAATATACATTATTATAAATAATATACATTATTACAAACAATATACATTATTATAAATAATATACATTATTATAAATAATATACATTATTATAAACATTAATTTATAATTAATTTATTACACTTAATTTATAAACATTTAATTTCAGTACTTACAAAATTGTTCGTGTATTTTTTTTTACAAAACTTTTTGGCTGTTCGTGTGCAGAGAAGTGAATTAAAACATTTCCTTCTTTCAGTTTATCATCGGTGTTATTATTATCATTATTACTGAACACAGAAAATGATCCTGATAGTAGGATGAACTCGCGAAAGACAATTTGTATCTCCGATTTTGTACCAAAAATAATCTTCATCGATAACACTTCTTTCTCTAAACCATCATCTTCCCAATTCTATGGCATGGATGTAAAAGAATTCCAAAAATAGCAATTCAAATGCTATATCTACTTAAATCCTACGCTTTCATCTTGCAAACTCTTAGAGCCTTCTATATCCCGGAATAAACTCAGAATGGTGTCGTCATGGTTACCGATTTAGAATCCTTCCCAAGAGGAAATTTTCCTGTAGCAGGTTCTAAACGCTGCATATGCTCATATCATGCACATTATGGGTCCCCTCGGTTACTTAATAGCTCATAGAAATTCAGAAGGCTGGGCGCTGGGAGCAGTTACAGCTGAATCGCTTCTCAGTTTCAAGAATCGCTTTCGGAAAACAAGAATTTCCGGAGGAATCTGAGAACGATTAGAATTTTATATCTCAATCTTCTAAACGGTTTTTGCTCAAAGCGGTTATTTCTGGAAAAAAATGATAGTTTCTTTTAAGTCTTTCATGCGATTGGGGTCTTTTTGTTATTTCTGTTGCATTGGACAGAAAAATGTTTAAATGTTGTTAAAAATTTAATAAATTTGAGTAAAACTCAGCATGAAAATAAAATCGGGAACATTGAATATTTATTTGTTTATTTTAAGGTATGTAAAAAGATTTGCTTAATGATATGCTTTCGAATTATCGGGAAAAGTGTTAGTAATTCGTTTCATTTTGTATATATTAAAAATCAAATTAATATTCTGAAGACCCTTTTCTTAATGAGTACCTATTCAGCGACATACTTAAATATTATGTGCCTCCTGGGCCGTGTAGATTATTAGTCTTTGCTTTTAAAAATATAATCAATTTAGCAGCAGATTTCTTTCTATGTTAATGATTTATTTATTTTTTTATCAATTGCATGATTTTTTATTAATTAATTTTAATTTTATTAACAATGTGAGTATGCATTTTCATTTATCTAATATGGCTCTAGACAACCCGTTACATTACGTCTTTGTACATATTGTTATGGAAGTAGATATAACGTTCCATAAATAATCTGATAAGGAAGTAAAAGTTCTGAAACACACACAAACTTGAGCAATTGTTTTTGATGTTTTAATTTTATCATTCATAGAATCTGTATATTTTTCATACTTATTTGGTATCTAGGCTAATAACTTCGTTTTAATCGAGTGGCTCTCTCTTAGCCTAGTGGCCCTAGAGAGCTGCCTCGTTCGCCTAGATGAAAAACCGCCACTGCATGTACTACACCATAAATAATCTGATAAGGAAGTAAAAGTTCTGAAACACACACAAACTTGAGCAATTGTTTTTGATGTTTTAATTTTATCATTCATAGAATCTGTATATTTTTCATACTTATTTGGTATCTAGGCTAATAACTTCGTTTTAATCGAGTGGCTCTCTCTTAGCCTAGTGGCCCTAGAGAGCTGCCTCGTTCGCCTAGATGAAAAACCGCCACTGCGTGTACTACACCATAAATAATCTGATAAGGAAGTAAAAGTTCTGAAACACACACAAACTTGAGCAATTGTTTTTGATGTTTTAATTTTATCATTCATAGAATCTGTATATTTTTCATACTTATTTGGTATCTAGGCTAATAACTTCGTTTTAATCGAGTGGCTCTCTCTTAGCCTAGTGGCCCTAGAGAGCTGCCTCGTTCGCCTAGATGAAAAACCGCCACTGCATGTACTACACCATAAATAATCTGATAAGGAAGTAAAAGTTCTGAAACACACACAAACTTGAGCAATTGTTTTTGATGTTTTAATTTTATCATTCATAGAATCTGTATATTTTTCATACTTATTTGGTATCTAGGCTAATAACTTCGTTTTAATCGAGTGGCTCTCTCTTAGCCTAGTGGCCCTAGAGAGCTGCCTCGTTCGCCTAGATGAAAAACCGCCACTGCGTGTACTACACCATAAATAATCTGATAAGGAAGTAAAAGTTCTGAAACACACACAAACTTGAGCAATTGTTTTTGATGTTTTAATTTTATCATTCATAGAATCTGTATATTTTTCATACTTATTTGGTATCTAGGCTAATAACTTCGTTTTAATCGAGTGGCTCTCTCTTAGCCTAGTGGCCCTAGAGAGCTGCCTCGTTCGCCTAGATGAAAAACCGCCACTGCGTGTACTACACCATAAATAATCTGATAAGGAAGTAAAAGTTCTGAAACACACACAAACTTGAGCAATTGTTTTTGATGTTTTAATTTTATCATTCATAGAATCTGTATATTTTTCATACTTATTTGGTATCTAGGCTAATAACTTCGTTTTAATCGAGTGGCTCTCTCTTAGCCTAGTGGCCCTAGAGAGCTGCCTCGTTCGCCTAGATGAAAAACCGCCACTGCATGTACTACACCAGAAATAAAGCTGTAAGTCAAATGATTTGCCTCGTGGAGCGTTTTCAATGTTTTTCTCATTTCGCAGTTTGGAAAAAGTATAAAACCTAAAAATCCTTTCTTTATTGCTATAACTTAAAAAAGTGCTTTTATTTCAGTAAATGAATATAAATAATGGAGGCTGTGCTATGCATCAGATTTTATAATATTTCAAAATGAAGTGGCAGTTGAGAGCTGTATAAATTTATAGATTTTAAGATTTGAAATGTTGAAAAACCGAATTAACTCAAACTTTCCACTCAGTTGTGTTAGGTATCATATTTTATAAAGTTAGAAAGTGAACTGTTTGACAATTGCTGCCATCTAGTGTAGGGTAAATGAAATTAGGATGTAATATGGCTTTGAAAGAAAGCATGCTTAACTCACTTCAACGAAAATTATATGTTAACCCATATCTCAACGTTATTTTATGTTGTTGTTTTTTAATTCCAAAAGAACGGTATTATCAGAATTTTTCAAAAATATTTATTCTGTTAAAATAAATTTAATTCTGTGTACAAATTATTTTTTCTTTAGACGAATTTATTAATACCTTATTTTAGCTAAACGCATAAGTCTATTGTTACCAAAACAGAAATCTTATGTATTCCTTTTCAGTATCTAATCATTTCTTTTTTTATGCTTTTAGGTATCTTCTTCTCATAAATGCCACCAAAGAATGATTCTCGGCCAGGACGAAGATGACATGTCGAAGCCCTCCTTATTGGCTGCCTAATTTGACACCTGCCGCCATTGTTTTCGTGCCTGTGACGTCATGAAGAACGCAGCGACCAATCACAACAGCGCAAACGATATGAAGTCCACTCTGAACAACGAAGAACTCGATATGAGGGTACGAATGGACATTTATTTCTTCCAACAACTCAACTTATTTGCTTTTTTCCGTCTACATTTGTTTTCTTTGTTCTTTTTATTATTATTTATTTATTCTTCTGTCCACTTGCAAGATTCTACCGATTGTTTTGGGCATCGATCGCTGGTACCGAATTGTTGCAGCCGAATCGATTGTCTTTCCAGAACTTTTCTCATGAGTTTGATTTGGAATAGAATGGAATATAATCATTAAATTTATAAGCAATATAAATTTTATCTAAAACATATAAAATTCTTTCCTTTTATTTTCTCGTATACGTTGTGAAGTGTGGCAATCGTCAAAAAATTCGAACTCGAGCTTTTGGCGAATCACCACATTTTAGACCTCCATGACCTCGAAAAACACATTTCTAGAAACTATTCGTCTGTCTCTCTATGACAAAGATAACTCAGAAACGCTTTGAGCTAGACGGATGAAATTTGGTATACGGTCTTAACATATTCGAAGATTTCTATTAAAATTTGAGTAAAATCCGTTCAGAGAAAGTTCGTCCGACTGTTCTAAATCAACTCGCTAATTACAAAACGAAAAACGCTAGATAGATGAAATTAGGCACACAGATTTAACAATTTTAATGTAGACACCTATCAAGTTTTGGTCTGTACTTTCTGAAGCATATAAAAACACAAACTCAAAATAGCAGTGACTTAAAATATATCAAATTTGGTATATGTTTTTGTAACTACAATTATAGCTATGTATCAATGTTTGGTTTCAATCATTAAGAAAATCATGTCTCAAACACAAATTTAATTTTCGGATACTCTTAACTGCATGCCAGGGATGAATCGCCAACACACTCGCCAAAGGTCACGCTACAGATTTAAAAAATGCTAAATTCATGCCAAAGGTTAATGTTTCTTAACTATTGCACGCCACTGCCATGAAAGGCGTTCTGTACCATACGCAAGGCCCACAATGTTTTACTTGATGTGGGAAATAAGACTTTTAATAGACAGTATGCGAGAAAGTTTTGGGGTGACCTCTCCAGCTGGTTCTTCTTTATAAATCTTGCATGGAATTAAATTTATCAAGAATTTGAGTTTCTTCAGATGACTTTCCGTTGAAGAAGTAGTTATCGACTCTAAATCATGTTAATTCCTTTCTTCCAACATTTATAACAGATTGTGAGAGAGATTATAATTTAATGTGTCCCAGAAATGTCTCTCATTCTGAGTTAGCAGTTTTTTCTCAAATCATCTTCTCGCCCATGAAATTAATATCATTGATTCAGTAATATAAATCAACGCACGTACAAGGCATCGCGTTTCATCAAATGACGTTAATATTTAAATTATACTGTCACAATAAAGCAGATCTGAGTTCAAAATGAAAACCTTTCCCAAATGTTTGCGTCTTCTGCTGTCTCTCACAATACCTATATGCTTTCTTTTCTTTTGCACTTTAAGTCTAAACATTTCAATTTCCTGAGAAAAAAACTTTCTCCACATATTATATATGGAACCCCATTTATCACTTCTAGCATGAGACAATAGCTTTCTTCATCTCTAATATGAGACTAACGCGTTCTCAATATTTAGCATGAGACAAACTTTTCCCAGTTCCAATATAAGCGACAAATTTCCCATCTCTAACAATGTTTCAGGCATTTCCCATCTCTAACATTGTTTCATGCATTTCCCATTTCTAACACGCGCAGCGCATTTCCCATCGAGGCATGAGCAACTCATTTCCCATCTTAGAATGGAACAACGCATTTCCCATCTTAAGATGGGACAACGCATTTCCCATTTTAGCATGAGACAATGCATTTCTCAGTTCTGACATGAACGCAGTTCAACGCATTTCCCATCTCTAACTTGAGCGACGCATTTCCCAACTTAGCATGGGACAACGCATTTCGCATCTTAGCATGGAACAATGCGATTCCAGCTCTAGTATGAGCAACGCATTTCACATATTAGCATGAGAAAATGCAATTCCCATCTCTAGCATGAGACAGCGCATTTCCCATCTCTAGCATAAACAACGCATTTCTTTCCATTTAGGCAACCAATAACTCTATTAAAAAAATTTCAATTGTAATTAAATTCTTAGTCGTAATAAATTAAGTCCAGTATCCTTTTCCGCCTATTAAAGGGCAAACATGCTGTAAAGCTGACTAGCCTACAAGTTATAGAAGTTTTTGGCAATAAATTTGTGGTTTTTGCTACTATAAATATTTATAAATATTTAAATAGTGACTCAAAGATCCAAATTATAAAAGATTTACCCTTCAATATATCCAACACTGGCTAATAAATGACCTTAGATTGAAACCATGGGCTTTGGTTGAATAACATGTGCTTCTTCTATTTATTGTTAGATTTCTTTCAAAATTTATCAATAGTAGCAAAATTCATATTATTTTTTTAATAAATTAGGCATTTCTATTTTTACGGACAAAATTTATAGTACTCCATTTTTAAATCAATGATTGTTTCAATTCAAATAATATGTAAACATTTATTTTGCAAATTTATTAATGGTAATTTTTTTCCAGCAACTTTCAAAATGTTGTGCCCTTTCAGGTAGATGGGTTGTCATGTAAAACTATGTATATAGCCTTGTAGGTTAAATCATGTTTTGATGCAGGAAAAATAACCGGATGAATAAGTAGCGTGTCTTCTCTCACTGTTTTCTTGACTAAAATTATTCAAAAACTGGTAGCTCAAAGTTACCTCTCATTTTTTTTGCATAATGACGATTAACAATACAGCCAGATGATAGAACTTATAACCAATAACGGCTTGGTAGCTTAGAAATCG
This sequence comes from Argiope bruennichi, assembly GCF_947563725.1. Lineage (NCBI taxonomy): Eukaryota > Metazoa > Arthropoda > Arachnida > Araneae > Araneidae > Argiope > Argiope bruennichi. The sequence continues at coordinate 9,072,412 of NC_079157.1, forward strand.
ATAGTAGTGCAAAAAATATTTATCAGGAGCTAACAAAGTTTTTTCAAATTCTACTTTACTCAAAAGCAGTCTAAAAATTTTAATTTCAAAATCATATACATGCTGATAAAACTGAGTGTACATTTTAGATGCCTTTTCTTTACTGCCGAATAACGTTTATGTTCCTTAAGAAATAAAGCTGAGTGTACTTTTTAGACGCCTTTTTTTTCAGCCGAATAACGTTTACGTTTTTTAAAAGATAAAACTGAGTGTACATTTTAGATACTTTCTTTTCCAATTGAATAAATCCAAAATATGACACACCGCTACAATTTTAATTGCACGATCGCATGCCAAGTTTCATCCAAGTCGTTCAATTTTTGAGTTATTGCGTTTCTGTGCATGCAAAACCGACAGCATTTAAGACCGACAGACAATCAACCCGTTGACGGATAAATTTCAAATCCGTCGGCGATTCAGTGCAGATTCATATCAAGATTCAATTTTTGATATAAATGTGCACTTTAAATTCAAAAACTGTGTACCATTTTTTTTTTTTTTTGCACTTAGCTTTTAATAATTGCTGTAATTGTATTTATATTCACTCGGACAAACTCCCTGCGAGTGGATTTCGTTCAAAATTTGATTGACATTTACAAATTTGCTAAAAATACCTTTTTCCAAATTTTATTCGTTTATTTTAAATCGTTTATAAATTATTATATTCCCATACAGTCAGAAAGACATAATCCCAAAAAGACATCGAAAAAGTGGAATTTTGTCCAATTCTCGAAGTTTAATTCGCTAACAATTACAGTACTTTCTCTTTGCATTTTTTGTAGACAAGGTATCAAAAACAGAAATTTGATGTATATATATATATATATATATATATATATATATATATATATATATATATATATATATATATATATATATATATATATATATTTGTTATACTTTCAGAATGAATTACTTCAATATAAATGTCTGTAACACAACTATCAAAAATTTTCTTTTCTTTTTGCAGACAGTAACAAATTATTTGCTATTAAACAAAGTAATGTTTTTTAAACCCATAGAACAATGCTTTATCTGCAGAACATATTTATCAAATAATTCTCTTTAAATCTTTTTTTTATTTTGCTTTTCTACTGTCTAGGACAAAATGCAGTAAAGCAAAAGCGCTCCATTCCTGTAAGTTTGTGCTCATGCACAAAATGCTCTCTTAAAGACTCGTTTTTCATATATTAGGCGCATGGAACGCATTAACTTCGCATTTTGCCACGGAGCAAATATGATATAAGCTTCGTGTGTTTGGTCCAACTTTCAGGGGGAGAGGGTTGAGGGGGGGCTTAAGCCTTCTTTCTTGATTGCATCATTAAATAAGCGTCCAAAACGGCAACCAGGGATTATGTCGGAAAAATAATGACACTTCCCCTCGGACTGCAAGATTCGAACGTAAAAGCTGGATTGTTATCCCTGCATTTTCTGAAATGGCAATGTCGCATAAATATCTAGAGAGAACATTTTGCTGGTTTAATGAATGATTCGCTCTCACAACTAATTTCACTAAAATCATAGAAACTTTTCATGTGTTTTGTTAATGTTAAATTTGTTGAATAAATGAATAAAATAAGTGTGCGATATATTTGATAGAAGCAGCAGTTGGCCCTCATCTTCGATGTATAAAATTAATCTAATTTAAAAACCCATGCTGACTTATGTTTTGACAAGAGCATGTCCAATACCGGATAAATCAAAATTCCTGTCCGATAAATGTATGATGAAAATGTCCAATAAGTCCGTGACATATAATGATACTTTATTCTACACAGGGCATGAACGCACAACATCAAAACTTAGCCGAGGTATAGAGCATGAATGCACAACATCAAAACTTAGCCGAGGTATAGGGCATGAATGCACAGCATCAAAACTTAGCCGAAGCATAGAGCATGAATGCACAGCATCAAAACTTAGCCGAGGTACAGAGCATGAATGCACAGCATCAAAACTTAGCCGAGGTATAGGGCATGAATGCACAGCATCAAAACTTAGCCGAGGTATAGGGCATGAATGCACAACATCAAAACTTAGCCGAGGTATAGGGCATGAATGCACAGCATCAAAACTTAGCCGAAGCATAGAGCATGAATGCACAGCATCAAAACTTAGCCGAGGTACAGAGCATGAATGCACAGCATCAAAACTTAGCCGAGGTATAGGGCATGAATGCACAGCATCAAAACTTAGCCGAAGTATAGGGCATGAATGCACAACATCAAAACTTAGCCGAAGTATAGAGCATGAATGCACAGCATCAAAACTTAGCCGAAGTACAGAGCATGAATGCACAGCATCAAAACTTAGCCGAAGTACAGAGCATGAATGCACAGCATCAAAACTTAGCCGAAGTATAGAGCATGAATGCACAGCATCAAAACTTAGCCGAAGTACAGAGCATGAATGCACAGCATCAAAACTTAGCCGAAGTATAGAGCATGAATGCACAGCATCAAAACTTAGCCGAAGTACAGAGCATGAATGCACAGCATCAAAACTTAGCCGAAGTATAGAGCATGAATGCACAGCATCAAAACTTAGCCGAAGTATAGAGCATGAATGCACAGCATCAAAACTTAGCCGAAGTATAGAGCATGAATGCACAGCATCAAAACGTAGCCGAAGTATAGAGCATGAATGCACAGCATCAAAACTTAGCCGAGGTATAGGGCATGAATGCACAGCATCAAAACTTAGCCGAAGCATAGAGCATGAATGCACAGCATCAAAACTTAGCCGAGGTACAGAGCATGAACGCACAACATCAAAACTTAGCCGAAGTATAGAGCATGAATGCACAGCATCAAAACTTAGCCGAAGTACAGAGCATGAATGCACAGCATCAAAACTTAGCCGAAGTATAGAGCATGAATGCACAGCATCAAAACTTAGCCGAGGTATAGGGCATGAATGCACAACATCAAAACTTAGCCGAGGTATAGGGCATGAACGCACAACATCAAAACTTAGCCGAAGTATAGAGCATGAATGCACAGCATCAAAACTTAGCCGAAGTACAGAGCATGAATGCACAATATCAAAACTTAGCCGAAATATGCGCATAAACAGCAGTAACAGTTAATAGCATTGCACAAACAGAAAAATGCTGTTAAACCATTACAACAGCTCAAAGAGCTCAGAAAGAATTGGATATAAACATCGCTCAAATATTCGCTTGAGATAGACTTGACTGCCAACTCATTTCTCGACTCGATTAGTTCTATCTATCGGCTTTTATAGTTTCTATGACAGGACAAAGAAGCTGTTATAATAAACGATAGACTAATAGAATGATCGCCAAGATTAACGAATTTAGCACCAAGGCTGGAGGTCATGGACTCGACTTCTCTTAAGCAGTCATTACTAAACTATTTTCCTTATATATAAAAGTAACATCCTTATCAATACACTTCTTGAACAGGCAAACAATATTAGAAATTCATCCCATTACGGACCGAAACTAAGAATACCACCAGAATTGACATTTTCTTTCATTCGATTCTGCAAGTCAGAAACAAGTCGATGTTGTTGTTTCTTATGGTACTTAGACAAGCCCGCTGTTACAAAGACAGCGATTTAAGCCGATAGGGGGTGAGTCTCTCGTTTTAGTAGCGCTGAATAAGGCCAAAAGTACGACTTTGTCACTCATGCATCACTCATTCGCTTGCACAACCTATTTATACAGGCACATTCACACAACGTACAGATAGAACAAAGGAAGAACAACCATGCACAAACCAGGACTCGAACCCAGGACGCCCAGATCACTGAGAAGACGAGCTACCCCTATGCCAGGACGCCAGCGCTAGTTAATGTAGGGTTAGTAAGAAATAAAGGGTTAAAATGGGAGTTTTAAAATTCAACAGAGAAGAAAAAGAAATTCTGCAGCAAAAGTATAAAATTCTGCATTTTATTTTGTGAGAGTATTCCGATCCCTATAGTTTTTAACCTTATGCAAATGAAAATACGGACACAGATGAATTTTATCAAAATTCAAATTTTGATCAACCTATGACTCCCAACCTTACTTACTCGAAAAATACGACAGAAATAATGCAAAATCCATTTTAAAAATTCAAAATTAGTAAAATTGAAATTGTTATTTTGTCTCTGATTCATAGAATTCTTTTAATGCTCTATTTCTCAAACTGTTATTTGTTAGTGTAAAATGAAAAATTCCAAGCAAAAAAAATTTGAAAACTTTGTATTTGAAAGTATTCATTTGAATCTAGCCTATTTTGGAACTCGTAAATGTGACAAAAATAAAAATATTGGCAGCTACGATTATTCAATGAAAATATCTCTGATAATACCAACTTGCACTACCGGCCGAAAAAGGTTTGAACTCATTGAAGAACTAGATGGATAACAATCGGTACCCAGATTTAACATCCATAGTGTAGACACCTGTCAAATTTGAGCCAAATCCAACAAGGAATTGGCCGTCTGTCTCTCTGTACTTTTAGAAATATGTAAACTCGATAACTGAAAACAGGATAACTCAGGACAGGAATAAAATATGGAATTTTGTGGCTACAAGTGCATCGTTGAGAAAAATATGGCTAAGCACAAACTAGTACTATTAAGCGCATGTCAAATATTAATCGTTAAAAAAGTCGCCAAAGATAACATGATGGATTCAGTAAAAATGCTAATTTCACGCCAAAAGTTAATATTTCGTAACTATTGTACCCCAATGCCATGTAAGACGTTCTTTATCACGATAAATTTATTAGAGTGTATAAGAGAAAGTTTTGTAGAGACCACTCTCCCTGGTTCAGTAGTGTAATTGTCAAAATATTCAAAGTCAAATTATTACAGATTTCTCTGGATTCATTGAACACATTTTTGACATTATTTCTCTTTGTCTCCAAACCTCATTATGACTGAATTTGTATATTCCTATCGAATTTTGAATGGAATCCTTTCACAAGAATTCTATCTGGCTGGCTGTTCGTGTACAAATGAACTCGATAACTACAAAGAGCTGGGTAGATGACATTTGGTACAAAGGTTTAACATGTAAAGAAAAGAGATATTCATATATAATTTGGGGCCAAATTTCTCACATTGTTAACCGTCTATCCGTTTCGACTTCAACATGCAGGTAGAAAACAAGGACAATGAAATTCAGTATGTTACGGCTACAACTGGAGTACCGTGTTACTTTTTGACTTGAATCGGTCGGGAAAAGTGCCCAAAGTATTGGGTTGGCAACTAAGTAATTGCGGATTTCACTCATAGATGGCTTCAGTTGAATTTTTAGGTTTGCAGACGTAGTACAAATGTAAAACACATTTTGTTATTTGATAGTTGGCAATTCAGCTGTCAATCAGTAAAAAAAAGTATTTTGATCGGTTGCGTAATTTTCGTTTGGCGTTCGTTGAAAAATGGAAAATCAAAAGGAACATTTTCGTCATATTTTGCTTTTTTATTTCCGCAAAGGGAAAAACGCATCGCAAGCTCATAAAAAGTTATGTGCTGTTTATGGTGACGAAGCCTTAAAAGAACGGCAGTGTCAAAATTGGTTTGCCAAATTTCATTCTGGTGATTTTTCACTCAAAGATGAAAAACGCTCTGGTCGTCCAGTTGAAGTTGATGGCGACCTAATCAAAGCAATAATCTATTCGGATCGTCACAGTACAACACGTGAGATTGCAGAGAAGCTTCATGTATCACATGCATGCATTGAAAATCACTTAAAACAACTTGGCTATGTTCAAAAACTCGATACATGGATTCCTCACGAACTGAAAGAAACGCATTTAACGCAAAGCATTGACAGCTGCGATTTGCTAAAGAAACGTAATGAAAATGATCCATTTTTAAAACGACTGATAACTGGCGATGAAAAATGGGTTGTTTACAACAATATCAAGCGGAAAAGATCGTGTAGCAGGCCAGGTGAACCGACTCAAACAATATCAAAAGCTGATATTCATCAAAAGAAGGTTTTGTTATCAGTTTGGTGGGATTACAAAGGAATTGTCTACTTTGAACTCTTACCACCCAACAGAACGATCAATTCTGATCTCTACATTGAACAACTAACGAAATTAAACAATGCAGTTGAAGAAAAGCGGCCCGAATTGACAAATCGAAAAGGTGTTGTATTCCATCATGACAATGCAAGGCCACACACATCTTTGGTCACTCGGCAAAACTTCTTGGAGCTTGGTTGGGATGTCGTGCCACATCCACCATATAGTCCTGACCTTGCACCATCTGATTACTTTTTGTTTCGATCTTTACAAAACTCCTTGAATGGTAAAAATTTCAATAATGATGATGATGTCAAATCGTACCTGATTCAGTTTTTTGCTAATAAAAACCAGAAGTTTTATGAACGTGGGATTATGATGCTGCCTGAAAGATGGCAAAAGGTCATTGATCAAAATGGGCAATACATTACAGAATAAAGTTATTTAGTTCCATGAATAAATTGTCTTTGATTTTCTAAAAAAAAATCCGCAATTACTTAGTTGCCAACCCAATAGATATTCGCAAGGTAGATGTAGTAAAATCCCAGATGCTCGCCAAAAATCAATCTTTCATAACTACTATATGCCTACTATCAATAAGATGCAGGGCATTCGAAGCCTTATCTAAGGTAGACAATTTTATGGGGTCGGAGTGAGAATAAGAACGATATTAGACAGAGTATGCCAGTGGAAATTCCATGGGAAAAATCTACCGATAGTTAATATAATAAAAGAAAAATGTCAGGTAAGTGCAAAAAAGTAATTAGCATAAAGGAAGGAAAGATAAAATAAAGATTTAGCATCGTTCAGCCATTTCTTTTTCTTCATCCATCAGGAAAGAAGTTATCAACAATTATGTTTTAAATATAATTATTAGCCATACTCTTTAAATGAATGCCAGGTGAATCTTGAAATCTTGCTCGCCAAGTTCAAATGACAATATTTTCTACTTTGAAAGTTCTTGGGCTGCTATGTCCTCAGTATCATTGGTTTGTTGTTGTTTTTTCTTATGGCATTTGCCACAGACAAGCCCGCTGTTACAAAGACAACGATTTTAAGCCGGTGAGGAAGCGTCTCTTTTTTTTATTGTAGCGCCAACTATGGCCAAGAGCACGATTTATGCTACTCACGCATCACTCATTCGCTGGCACAACCCCTTTTTATAGGAGGGCACGTTCGCACATCTCACAGATATAACAACGGAAGAACAACCATACCCAAACCGGGACTCGAACCCAGGACGCCCAGATCACGTGGAGGACGCGCTACCCCTATGGCAGGACGCCGGCATTGGTTTGTTATTTTTTTGAAATGCTCCTCGAATGCAATCTATAATGCATTTGGGACTATAAAAATGCCATAAATAAATTTCTGCTATGTAAACGACTTAAATAGCATATTAAAATAGAAAATCAGAAATATCTACTTATTGGATAATATGTTTGCGTGGTATCGTGAGGGATACGAAACAGTTTCTAAGATCCGTAAATGAAACCGCCGAGGTCATCGTACAATCGACACCCCATCTCAAAACTAGCCCAATAAGTAGAAGATAGTTTCATGTACGCATGCAGGAGTAGCCTGCCACGAAAATAATATTCCATGTATAAGAGAAATCTAAGGTAACAATTGTAATGCTTAACGTTTAAATGTATTCATTATAAAACATAGAGATTTCTGATATCTGTATATTTTATAACAATTTATTTATCTATGTGCATCATGTATGAGACTTTCTCATTTGTAAAATCTTCTTTTCTCCAATCAGGAGGCCGGAAAAGCCGAGGAGGGAGTGTCCTTCCTGAGCAGGGGCGAGACTGAGCTGAAGATCGACAGGTCTGGTCTGCAGCGGTATTTACCCCAGTGCCTGCAGTTCGCCTTCGCTGAAAAAAGTGCCGAGAGTCTGTACAGAGAGTACTACAGGATCGAAAAACGCCGGAACACAAAGATATTGCTGCTGGTCCTAGCACTGGTGGACATCGTTCTGCTCGCCACCTACGCTGCAGCCTTTCCCATCAGGGAAGCTGGGCACTTGGCTGGACAAGTCACTTTCCTCTTGGGAGCACTACTCATCATAGGGGTGGTGTTCATTGTGGTTCGATGCTATGCTGCTGTGCTACCCTCTAGGTAAAATATTTTTTGCATGTTTATCAAGTATTTAGAAAATGAATTAAAGGGGTTGGGTAATCAGATATATCAACAAGCTAATGGCTTTGAAATGATTTTATTCTCAAAAGGGAGAACTACCGTATCTGTCTATAAAGAGTTATTCATAATGTACGAACTCTATATGAAGATTGAATTGATAGAAATACTTATTAATAATTGAGCGAAATGTTATCAAAATATTTATCTAGTAGAAGTTCTTTATTTGGTGGTAATTTATCTTTAGACAACAATCGCATGTTCTCATTTACACAATAGCTGTTTGAAATAGTTACTAACTTGGAGAACTGGCGGACATTTGCAACAGTGATGGACTACTTTGCTGGCACGTCCGTTATCCCAATATTTATGAAGCATTTAATGTTTGGAAATTGTTACAAAATCAGATGATAAAATTTGGACCGAAAAGATGGTGCAAGAAATAATAGAAGGAAACATGCTAAATATGAAAATATGACGAAATTTGGAATAAAGATATTTTAGGAAATATTGAATTATATCGAAAATTAAGCAATTTTCAGAATCAGACTAGAAATTATAATAATTTTTAAAATTCCTAGATTACATTAAAAACAAGGTAGTGAAGACAATTTCATCTTCAAAAGTTGTCACAACCTAGATAATAAAATCTGGGCTTAAAAGATAGTGTAAGAAATAATATAGGAGGGCATACAAAAACATAAAAATTAAAAAAAACACATTAAAATTAATAATTTTTGAAACCAAATTAAGAAAAAGTACTTTTATAGAAAAATAAAATATCGTCTTTAAAAATATAACAATATTTAAATGAGTTGTTCAAAATTCAACCATTAGAGAAGTAGCAGATTTAATACCTTAAAACTAATTCCAGAATTCTAAAATGTGATTTTCTGTTTCGTAAAACAAAATATTTTTTATGCTTGATTGAATTAAGCATGGACTTTATGTGGCATTCAGTATTTCCCTTTATTCTTTTAAAATAAAAATCATTTATAGTTTTAAAATTAGTTTTAGCTTTGGCAATTGAGGAAACAAAAGGTTTCATTTCATTTCTTACAAGGCTTGTATTTACCATTTAAATTTGGAATGGTTTTCCCTAATGAGGATTACAAAAGGAGTTTCTGATTCATGGCTTAAAACAAATCCGCAGCACACTAGCAAATGTAATGTCTTAAAATTGCTGATATTTATTCTAAGTTTGCAAGGGAAGACGACTTAATTAATTCTTTTAAAATAAAAATCATTTATAGTTTTAAAATTAGTTTTAGCTTTGGCAATTGAGAAAACAAAAGGCTTCATTTCATTACTTACGAGACTTGTATTTACCATTTAAATTTGGAATGGTTTTCCCTAATGCGGATTACAAAGGAGTTTCTGATTCATGGCTTGAAACAAATCCGCAGAACTCTCGCAAACGTAATATCTTAAAATTACTGATATTTACTCTAAGTTTGCAAGGGAAGACGACTTAATTTCTAAATGCGTGCTTCCTTTTTAAGTCCTATTGTTTGGCTGAAATAGCCATCGCATAAAATACTGCTATCTCCTTAAAGTTAGAGGTAGTAATTTTCTATTATGTAAAGAGATTGTAATTTTCGTATCCAAATGTTTTAATTTTGAGATTGTTCTGTTAATGTAATGGGTTTGTTTTGATATGAGAGAGGCATACGTTCTTTAGAAGATAAAATATTACTCCAAATGTGTTTCTAATCATGAAAATTCGCCGTTAAGTAAATTGCATGTTGAATGCGCGAAAATATTTTTGGCCAGTTTTTTTGTAAGATAATTATGCAAAATGTCAGTTCAAAATTATATTTTATCCGAAAAAACAAGATTTCTAAAAAAAATGCCGTGTAAAGCTTGATTTTCCAGATATTTTGATTTAATGCAATAGTTAGCTGCATGAATAGAGTGTTTTATTGTATCTTGTTATCAGAAAAGTTGTAAAACATTTTTACAGGAGACAAAGTTATCAATTTCCGTTTTTTGGGGTTATTCATGTGTGTATTGTTAGTATTGCACATTTTGTTCCCAAATGTTGCAGCATAAAAAATGTTTTGTAGAATTTTGAGAACATTAAATAAATAGTTAAATTTTCTTTCTTAAAAAAAAAACACTTGAAAATAAGCCACATCACTTGTTGTTCCTGATACAAACATTGAATCGTCTGTTTTTAAAGTTTATGTTTAGAATTCTGTTAATGTGCTTTGGCAATAGATCTTCATACGTTGTTTTTTTTTTCAACAATAAAAAATATTCCACTTGCTTTCAAAAACTGCACTTTTTTTTTTTTTCCCTTAATCATTAACTTGTTTTTGCTTGTTTTTAGACAACATTAAATCACTACGATTTCACTAAAAAAATTTTAAAGAAATAGGATCAAGTAGCCAAAGTTTTATCGTATTTAGTAATGGGGTACATATACATTTCCTTAGTTCAAAATGGGTTGCGTTAAATATCTGAATTTTTAAATGTTGTAGAAATATTTTTTCTGAAGCAACTTCCTCGGGAGTTATTTTGAAAGAAAAAGACAATGTTTTGGTTATTTCTATCTAATTTAAAATTTTATTATATTTTGAACCTTTAAGAGCCGGAAATATTCTTTCTTTTCTCTTCAATAATGAATGTGCAAAACTTGGTTGAATTTAGCTCAGTTGTTTAAAAGCAGATATGGATCACAATATAGAAATAGTCATAATATCTTTTTATATATTAAGACAATAAAATAGATCATTTTCTATATTTCTTATCTGACCATAAAATTTATACACAATCCTTTTGGAACACACAAATAGTAATTCAAAAAGGGACACACTATAGTTGATCATAATTATTTTCACTTTGTTTTAAATTCTGCACTTTCTCTCCTCTTTAGACTATGGGACTGCATTCCCTTTTTGGCATGGTTCGTCCAGCTCGGCCACCTGGTCTGTGATATGTGGCTGTTCAGCGTGCCGCGGATGCCCGGTGACTCGGTGGCCTGGACCCTGCTCTACACCTACATGATCTACCTGTTGCTGCCCCTCCGACTCAGCGTGTGTCTCATCCTTAGCATCGTCATGGCCTTCGTGCACCTGTTGCTGGTCGGAGTGCTGCCCAAGCCCATAGACTTCACGGAGAATCAGGTAAGATGATTGGAAGAGATTGTAGACTTTTACTTGCTGCAACAAAATACCTGTTTATCGTGTAATATGCTGTAATCCCCGGAAGTTGTGCGATAGAGTGCTTTAACCCTTTAGAGGGACATTTTTTTCTGGTCATATTGTGTTAAAATATTTTTATGGCTTGAAATTAGAATAAGAAAAGGGATTCATTTAGCTTATTAGATAAATTTAATTTGATTCATTAATTAATTTGGTTAATTAATTATTAAGTAACAAATCAAGGCACATCATTTTGTGTGAGATAAAGAACTGAAGCATCTAAGTTTCTGACTTACTAAAAAAATTTGTTAGAACTTATGCCAACCTACTTAATTTCATACAAATATTGATAAATTTGGTGGGAAGCATTCTTCCCACGGCCCTAGAAAGGGTTAACAAGAAAGGAATAAGTCAGATTCGTGTAAATTGATGCCTAAATTTATGCATTAACAAATGTAAGAAATTTTTAATTAACTATAGTTTGAGTAAATTATTTAATAATGAATGCAATTTTCAAGTATATTGAAGCAAAATAGCATATATTAAAATAAAAATGTGATATCGAATTAAATTATTATTTGATAGAATTAATTGGAGATCCTAAAGAATACAGTTTTCAAACATATAGATGTAAAAAAAAGTCCATATATTTAAAATAATTTGAAAAACTAATCAACCAATACCCAGTCTGGTCCGCTTTCGCCAATTTTTAATTAATATAAATGCTTATGGTCCCCTAGATGTGTCATCTAATATCCCAAACCTATTTTGGAGAGGGACGACAAAAACACTATTTCACTGTTCATTCTGTGTAGGTAAAAGAAATAGCAGTCTTCCTTGGCTTCATGTATTGTTTTGATATCAAAACTCTTTATCTGATATGAAAACTACTGAAATATAGATAAGTAATCAATAACGCCAATTTCGCCCCCATCCTCTTGTTTGAACAGAAATCCCCAAAATACTACTTGGCTTACAGTCTTAATGGAGAAAAACTTTTAATAATTGGAAAATAACCCCAATCCCGACCACTGTACACCGATTTCCTTATTTTTTTGTTTGATATGGATGTTAACCGTTATCACCACCATCTGGTGTATACCCACCCCGTCTTACCTTTTGAAAAAATTAAATGAGTTTTAATGTAAAATCATAATTTTTTATGGAATTTTGTTCTTTTTTTAATTAACTGCATAACTTTTCAGTGTTTCATCATTGTAAATATATTTTTGTTTGTTCTCTAGACAAAATTATAAACTAAATGTTTGCCAAATTTGAAACTCATATTTTTAATCGTTTTTACTAATCAATTAATTTTATAATTAAAAATTTATGGAAAAACTACATTTTGAGATAAATGGATTTAGAGGATTTTTTTTTTTTTTTCGCTACCAATGGAACAACAAAAATTTTTTGTTCCACTTTTTCTAAATTGATAGCTCATTCCTTTTTTTCCCCTTGAACAGAATTCAAATTTTTAAATCTTAGTTAGGATTTTTTGAAAACTTTTTCTCCTTTCTAATCAATATGGTTTGTGATCTGTCATGCAACTGGTATTAACAGATATTGATATTTCTTTTTTCCCGAACTTGAAAATTTGAATTTATTAACTGTAAATGTTTTTATAAATATAGTTGTAATAAATATAAGTATATAATAAATTCTTTCCATGCATTTACTGTCACAAATTGGAGCATCAGTAGAAAAATCAAGATTAGCAATTTGGAATTATCTCAATTTCTAATATTTGTATTAAAAACAAAGAAATTCAAATTGAAAATATTTCAAAGTTATATTTAATACACGGTAAAAGAAATGAAAGGGAAAAGACAATAACAACCCAATGTAAAAATAATGAAAAAAAATTTATATAATTATCTACATTTTTATTTTTATATGTTTAAGTTCTATTAGAGTGTTCTTAATTTCATATCTATTTACATTCTAATTATAAAATAAAAATGGTTTTGAGATGGTAAAGGAAGAAGCTTTTAAATAAAATATTTTTTAAAGATGTGATTTACAATCAAAAATAAGATTCCTACGTTGGCGGCCATCTTAAAATATATTACGATTCACAAAATGCTTTTAAAATAATTTTTCCAGACATTATTCATGATAAAAGACACTAAATTTATCTCCATTATATTGTTAACACGTTCTTTTCTTGAAAATGAGTTAGTTGCTTGTTTTCTATTATCAGTATGTTGAATTTAATATTTTCTATTTTTCGAAATTTCCTTAATTTACTTTTTCTCAAGATGTTTCTGATATTATTTTTATTCCTTTTAAACAGTGGATATTGAAATAGCATTTTTCTATTCGATAATGAATGAACTAATAAATGGCATACGATTTGTTATTGGAGAATTGGAAAAATGTCGGCAAGTTAAACAACTGAGCAAGTTAAGCCTTTTAATACCTGCTTTAATAATACATTATTTAAGGAACATAGTTTTTTTTTTACAGTATTACTATGTATCCTTCGTACAGATTAAATATAACTTCTTTTTTTTTCACTTTTAAAATCCGTCTTAGGATTAACCTTAAAAAAAGTAAGCCTCTTATGATTTGAAATTTTAAATTTTTAAGAATGTGTGATCTCTAATCCTTATCCAAAAGGTGAAGGAGGTGAAGGTCTAGATTAAGAAAACAAAAGTAGAAAATTTAAAAAACGGAAGAAAAATAAAATTTGAAACTTAAAATCTTTCTTTTTTTAGAAAGAATTAAAAATTTGGATAATTCATTTACACTGTACATTTTTTACTTCTAATTTAAAATGGTTGTTCGCTGTTTACAGAATGAAGCAGATTTCAGATAAAAAGTCGTTTTGAAATTGCAGCACTGTGTACATTTACTTTTTAATTATTTGACTAGAATGAATAAATAAAAGAATAAATTTGGATTTGCAAGCATTTTCTTTTTCTTAAGAGGCGATTAAACAATAATTAGATTCAAATAATAATTTAAGAAGTTCTTAGACAGCTTCATATTTTGCATTAAATAGGTTTCTAGTTACAACAATGGGTGGTAAGTTATTTTTGTGGCTTTGAATCTTTTGATTTTTTTTTTCTTTTTTCGTTTTGTTATTAAGTTCGCATTTCATTTTAAATTTAGTAAATCTCCAAATCCCAAACGATAATTATTACAGAATCATTTCTAAAATAAATATATCGTGTATAATTTCGGTATTTTCCAGATAAAAAGAAAAATATAAAATGGAAATCGCTGCACTTTCTATTAAGCAATATTTTATTAAATGATTACATTCAAATTCTAAATGGATACAGATTAAAATTATGGACTCTTCAAAATGTTTTAGAACAAATTTTGAATATAGACTGTTCATTTACAGTATGTTTTGATTGATGACATTTATTTTTGAAACTCTGATATACACTCATTTTTAAATTTAACAAATTTTCATTTTCAATGTTTCATTAGTTTATTGCTTCCTTCGAAGATCTATTATTACACTAAGAATTTTGGTCCTATCTAATTAACACTTTTATGCATAAATTTGATGTTCATGTTTCTTTAAAAAATATATATATTTCAGCGTCAAATTGTGTCAGATAACAAAGCTGTGTTGTTTTAATATTCTTACATTTGTTATGTTTATTTTGCTAATGAACATTATTAACAGAGTCAAGCTCCATGACGTCATACTACTCTCAAAAATGAAATTGCATTGATAATCTAACCACACCTTCTCCTTCGCCATAGTGAGACTTGACCTTCTTATTCCCCTTGTAAATTTCACAGATTTCAACAGAATCTTTCTCCTTCAGTTTTTAATGATAGATGATAATCACTTGGTTAAATATTTCATGACCAAAAGGTAAATTTTCAAAAAAAGTAATATTATCAAAAAATTCAATAAAAATATACATGTATACTAAATTAATATCAATAATACGTCAATTATTTAAATTTTATAGTAGTTTTAGATTCAATTTGTTATAATATTTTCGGGAATAATAGAGGAAAGCACGAAATTCAATTAAATCTTCAATTAATACATTTAATTAAATTTACAATTTAAAAAATTAATTAAATTTTCAAAACTAATTGTCCCGAGGATAATATTTATTCATGCCAATTTTAATAGCTGTATCCTGTAGAACGCCAAGCACAAGTACAAATATGCTTTCTTATTATTACTAGAGATAATTTTTTATTTTAAATCAGAAATATTAATACTGTTAACTAAATTTATTTATTATAAATATATAATAAGATATTGTAAAGAATATTATATCGTTTGCCAATTTTCAATAATTTATATTGGGGTTTTTTTGTGTAATTGCACAATTTTGTTACAAATGTCGATTTTAACTCTTCTTTGTTTTACCTTTATTAAATATTTTTAAAAATCAAAATTTTCAATTTTAACATTTTTAATTATTTAAAAAATATTCACACAAAAGTACAACTTACTGTTACCTTTGGCTTTCACTTATTTTAAAAACAAACAAAAATGATAAAAATAATTTTCTGTAAAGAAAACGATAAGATAATTATTTTTGCTTAAACCTCAATGTCTAGGCATAAAAACAAGAATTCGTAGGTTTAAAAAAGTTTGTTCTCCTTAAAATACGTTTATTATGTTATTGCTTAATGAATAAGAACAATCTTTGTTGTATATTATAATTTGAGAAAAAAATATCAATACTTTCAAAATTGATTTTTTTAAAAAATTTTAAGATTTATCTTTATTTTGTTGTTAAAGAAACAAAGTTTTTTTTTCCCTGTATACAGAGTATTGAGAAAGTATAATAATCACCAAAAAATTCGAATTCTAGATTTTGACGAATCTCCACGTTTTAGATCTCCCTGAGTTCGAAAAACAAATTTTTGAAAAATGTCTGTCTGTCTGTGATAAAGATAATTCAAAAATGCTTTGAGCTAGACGGTTGAAATTTGATTTACGCTAACTTTGCATATTTCTGTCAAGTTTTGAATAAGATCTATTCAGAGGACGTCCGTCTGTCCGGCTGTTCGAATAAAATTTAACACGATTACCACAAAACAAAGAGAGCTAGATAGATAAGCTTCTGTGCACAGATTTTAAATCTATAGTTCAGACACCTTTCAAAGTTTGAGCCAAATCTAATTACTGGTTGATTGTCTATCTGTGTATACTTTCAGAAACATGTAAACGCAATAAGTTGAAAACTCACCGACTTAAATGTATCAAATTTGATATGGAATTTTGTGACTCAAATTGCAGGGGTTTTGGGGGTTTTTTTGTCAAATTTTTGTTCTAATCCGTTGAGAAAAATTTGCCAAATAAAACTGTGTCGATTTTCGGATACAATTAACTGCATGCCAGGGATTAATAGCCAAAATCTTCGCCAAGTTAGTTAGTTAGTTTAGTTATATTAATGTCCCGTTTGAAGCAACACTAGGGCTATTTTGGGATGGACCTCGTAATTTTGAACCACGGTCAGATGACGATGACGACACCTGAGCTGCCACCCCCCTCTCCACACCACACCACACCAGCGGGAGGATGTTTGGTCAAAATCTTTGCCAAGGATCACACGATAGATCCAGTAAAATTTTTGGTGTCAAATTAACGCCAAAAGTAAATATTTCGCAACTTTTGTACACCAGTGCCATGCAAGGCATTCCTTTAATGACAAGCTTGTTAAAGAGTGCGAAAAAATGTTGGAGTGACCACTCTCACTGATTAAAATAGCAACAATCGAAATGGAATTTATGGTTAATCTTTGCGATAAACATAAAATGTTCCGCATTTCGTCTCCCATTGCGTGTGTTGTCAGAAATGATCAAATCTACAACACATTCTTCTTCAAATTTCGTTACAATCACTTCATGTCACTTCCCAGTCATATGACAATCGTAATTGCATCTATTATCTAATAACTTCTTCTTCTATCTTCGGACAAGCTGCATGACGTCATTTTCTTTTCGCAAGAATATTCTCAAAGTTAATAATTATTGACGCAACTTGACACGTGTGATGCCAACATAAAGTAAATTTATTATTGATCTCTTAGTTCTTCAAGGAAAACAAACTTTGGCAAACAAAAGATGTTTTTGTTTTTTCAGTGTTCATCATCAGTAATGTATCTGTTTTCTCAATAAAGGTGGGTTTATACTCGGCCAGTTATAAGACGGCCAGTAGGCAGCACGTGCGTATAAAGGCTGAAAAATGATGTTTGGTACATGGCAAATATTTGTCCCGTAGGGACAGCAAAATGCCACTGTATTGTTTTTCTTACTGTGCATGCGTTTATAGAATTTGGCGGGGGGTTTTGGTGTTAAAAAAATGATCACTTATTATAAGTTAATTCCGTTATTTTTTGCTCGTTTTTCTTTCTGATGCGAGGTTATGCTTTTTTTTTCAATTTATTTGCCATTTTTTTTTGTAGTTTACCAAATTTAGGTATGTTGACTTTTTATTTATTTTTCCATATTTCTTTATGTAAATATGCATCATTTTAATGCGATTCACAGTAAAAGAGAAAAATTGAGGGACGCCATAACGGCAATTTAAAGCCAAGCATGGAAAGTCTGCATGTATCTTATAAAATTGTGGCAAACATAAATCAGTTCCTTTCTGCGCAGATGTTGTCTTACTGTCCGTCTTATAACTGGCCGAGTGTAAATCCATTTTAATACTAATGCAGTTCCTTTTATCAAAAAATTGGCAGTATTCATTTTATATTTAGCTATGTGATTGTTTTCAAAGTTTCTACCGTTTCTCTTTCTTTTTAATTCTTACTTTAAAATTTCAGGAACAAATTTATAAAATATTACTGAATTGTATGTTATTTGTTTTTTTGAACTTGGCAATAAAAGTTCTGAAGTACTTTTTTTTTATGGATGAAAATCATAATAACAATTCATTATTTGTCAGATATTTTAAGCCAATAATAATTAAAGAGCATTTAAATAGTGAATTTAGCTTTTATAACCTTGCTATTAACACCAAAATCTTGTTATCATACGAATTTCATACGACTCGCCTTTTTAATTTTTAATCGAAATTACGGTCGGAGAATAATTGAATTAATTTTCCAAAAATAAGCCAATTTAAGAACAGAATTTGGAAGAGATAAAAACCTCATCACAACGCCGTCAAAAATGCCAAATTAGCGAGATAAGTCTCCCTAAAATTTTCCCACATATTATCTGTTAAATGAACTTGTGCATTATTAACTTTATGGCAATGGCAAATAATTTTTATGAAAGAGTCTATTACGATGCGATTTTATGTGATTTTTTTTTGGCGATTAATCACTATGTTGCAAATAATGCACAAATGCTAAAAAACACCGAATGCGTAGTTTGGACGCCTTTTTTCTCCGATCATTTGAAACCAAAATTTGATAGAGTTATATTTAAAGTCACAAAATTATGTAGCAAATTTCATTTCATTTTAGATTTATCTCGTTTACATGGATTCGAATGTTCAAACCGACCTATGATTAACCTCTTAATGGGTATGGCACTGCATTTAATACAGATCTAGATTATTGATATCAAATTTCAGTACCAAATTTCATCCATCTAGTTCTTCTTGTGGCTATAGTATTAACTGATATCCAGACAGCCGAACAGACAGATTTTATCTGAATGGTTCGTAGAAAAGCTTATAGAAATTTAAAAGTTTGATATAAATACGCCGTACCATATTTCTCCTTTGTTGTTGAAAATGTCTTTGAGTTGTCGTGTTCACAGGACGGCAGATATTGTTCCATAAAAATGTGTTTTTCGAACCCAGGGAAGTCTGAATCATAGAGACTCATCACAATCTCGATTTCGAATTTAATGGTTTCTCTCTGTATATTTTGTATTGGAGAAAGTATAAAAGGACATACATAAAAAAAGAAAATAGAATTCTTCTTAAATTACTATTATTTACTCCAAGATAACGTAACATGATTAGATTTTAAGCTGGGTGCGTCTTGCTTGATTTCATCAGCCGCAGCAATCTTGCATTACGAATTTTACAACACGAAATTAACGAACTCAAAAAATTTATTTCGTATGTCTAATAAAAAAATGCCTACAGTGCAAAATAAAAGAGGAAGAAAAAATTATACTAATTAGTCATTGTCTGAAAAAACAATTTTTCTTCTTTGCTCAAAGAACGAGAATAAATATTTAATGAAAAATTTAAATCAGTTTTAATTTCACTACAACGAAGAAACACATTGTTACAATTTGCATTTAAAATTAATTTTAAAATCTTTATTAATTTTTTTTAAATTTGCAAAAAATAAAATTAATATTACAGCAAAGTTTGATGTTTGGACTTCTAAGTGGTGTAAAATTAATAATTTTTTCAATAACATACTCCTCATTAAAACAGACTTTTATTAAGAAAATTTCGATTTATTTTTAAAAATAAAAAAAATTATAAATTTTTTTACACTCTCTTTTAGTGACCTCCCCTCTCTCCCATCAAAAAATATACCTGAATATTCGGTAACAAAAGTAAATACTACTGTATATTCTGTACATTTAAATCCAGAAGTTTACACAAAAATGTGTATCATTCAGTACCAAATGTCATGTCTCCCAATTCACAAAAAAGTTTAAAAAAATGTGTTTGCATAAAAAATTATTATGTTAAAACACTTTTAAGATCTAAAAACTTTTTTAAAAAAATAAATAAATAATGTGTATGCATAAAAAAATTAATATGCTAAAGCACTATTATGATCTAAAAACGTTTTAAAAAATCAATAAATAAAAAATGTGTATGCATAAAAAATTATTATTTTAAAACCTTTTTAAAATCTAAAAATGCTTTAAAAAATCAATAATAATGGGTGTGCACAAAAAAATTATTATGTTAAAGCATTTTTAAGATCTAAAAACGTTTTTAAAAAATAAATAAATAATGTATGTACATAAAAAAAAATATTATGTTAAAACACTTTTAAAATCTATAAACGTTTTAAAAAAATAAATAAATAACGTTTGTGCATAAAAAAATTGTTATGTTAAAGCACTTTTAAGATCTAAAAACTTTAAAAAAAAATAGCTAAATAATGTGTTTTAATGATAAAATAATAATCTTTTGAAAAATAAATAAATAAGTTTAAAAAAAATGTGTATGCATAAAAAAAATTATTATGTTAAAACACTTTTAAGATCTAAAAGCGTTTTAATTTATAAATCAATGATTAAATATTCTTCTATATGCATAGTAAGTTCCCAATACTTTATAGAAAACTATAAGAAAAATGATGTATTAATATTCCTGCCCCCCCTCCACCCATTTTTAAATAACCAAAACAGACATCAATTTTAAAAAAAGGTTTTTAAATTGAATTGCTGAATATTTAATCCTTTAATAATCTTTTCTGTAAATTATTAATTAACTAAGTAAAATGAACAACCTAAAGAAAAATTAAATTTAACATTTTTGTCATTCCCTCAAGACGTAGCAAGTAGTTCAGTCGGAAAAAATAAATTATTCATAAAAAAATAATATATATTCATTAAAAATTTTATTTTGTGGTTATTGTAGTAAAAGGAAAAAGCCTTCTTTGATTTTTCTTTGTTTTTGGGTTAATTATTTGAAAAGTTAATTCGAGATATAATCCCTCGAGTCAAACAATTATTGAAAGATTAAAAATGTTGCGAAGATGAAAAAGCAATTTTTTAATTCATATATTAGAGCATATTTTCATTAATTATAAGAAACACGCAGAAAATTAAAAAGGTTATAAACATCGATTCATTTTGAATTAATTGAAGTAAGAGATTTCATTTAGCCTTTACGATACAACAAAATTTTTATTTAGTATAGTATTTTACAATTTTGCATTTTGTGATTTCAAAGGTTATTTTATTTTTTTAAAGTAATTATTATTTTTTAACTAGCTGATGTACCCAACGTTACTCGGATTCAAATTATCAATATTGAAATATTACTGTTTCATTAATTTTTCTAAAACCCACATTATAAATTTGCTTATAATTCAATATTTATGACCAAGGCTCAAATTTCATTCAATATAACAAATACTTATAGGAGAGGTTAAAATTGTCAAATTGAATAAGTTGTTGAAAGTTATTTAATGTTAACATCGTATGCGAGAAAATAAAAATATATTCACTATTAGCCTTTGGCATACTTTAAGATTCTGAAAAAAATGGCTTTATTTTAAATATATGTAGTATTTTTTTTTTTATTTAAAAGTAGTATACTCAAAAAACTTTTACACAAAAAGCTAAAATGCGAAACAAGCATAAACTCTTGCTATCGCCTGCTACTTTATGAAGTTTTTTTTTTTTTTTTTTTAAATATAACATGCTATTTTACACAAAATCTTTCTATCGTCTGCAACTTTAATTAAAATGAGATAATCTGCTTCACTACAAAAATATTAATATTTTATAGATATTCTCTGAAAAAATTTCTCTCCAACCTAATATAATTATATTGGTAAAAAAAATCATTTTTTTCTTAATAAGTTTGGGGGATGATACAAAAATTAATTATCTATCGTAAGTGAAAACCTATAAAACGTAATTACAATATCGAATACAAAAGTAACCATTTTTATCAGATTTTAAATCTCGTCTAATCGATTTTAAATCCAATCTTTTTACTAAGTAAAAGCAAGAAGTCAAGTTTAGAAGGAAATTAACATAAAACCTCATAACATTTTTCAGGTAAATGAAATATCATTTTATATAAACAAGGGGAAAATTTCATTATTAATAATAATTTAAATATTTCTTTTTTCCATAATTTGGCGTCTTTAAATGACATTTATTGGCGCCTTTAAATTTCGTTTATTAAGACTTGCAGCATAGTCATGTTACTTGTTGACTTAATATAAGGCATAAGGAAAGTAAGCATTGTTTTCAACAATTAAAATTTCAACTATGTAACTGACTGTCATAAATTCTTCATTAAATCTTTTCTTAATATTTCTGACCAAATTTTTTTTAATCTATAAATTGATTTAGATTTTAGCTAAAGAACAAGAAAATTAGAAAATTGTCGTTTCAGTTTTATTTAACTAAATTTATTTTTCCTTTAACATTCCTTTACAATATTTCATTTTAATTTTGACAGAAAATAATTTTTCTAACATTTTGTAAAATAAATATTTATTATTTAAATTGTAAATATTTTTAATACTTTTTTTAATATTTTACTTATAATCAGATGTATGATTATAGTTCGAATAAAGAATTATGTGTGCGTGTGCGTTTTTAATTTTCTGAAATTGGAATATTTGGATTTCAAAAATTAATTTTACAATGCTATTTTAATTTGAATAAATCATTTATTGATTATTTTTATTGGTGAATTTATGGTTTAACATTGAACACATTTGAACTTTGATAGCCATACGCTATGTAATATTATTATTATTATCACTCGTAGTCGCGGTTACAGAGACAAATTTCCGAAAATTTTTAATGTAAGACCTACAGTTTCCGAATGGATTGTGATCTGCATAGTAAAAAAATCGCATATGAGATTGGAAAAACCTTTGCAGAATAGAAAACACAGGTACTAGATAAAAACGAAAGGAATGGTGAAAAAAAATCGACAGAAAACCAGAACAATTTATCTTCTACAAATATCCTTTTAAGGATACGTGAAGTGCACATCGGGTATGAAGGCTTCTGTAAGTATCATTACAACACTATATAAGGTGTCACAGCACCAAGACTACAAATTTCTTGCAGATGTAAGGTACATCCAAATAAGACAGAATCACAAAGAAGAGTTGGTTGGAAATGCTTGCCGGCTCAATAAATGCGATTGCACATGCACAGAATTCCCAAGTTCCCATTTCAGCATTCCATAACAAGATCCAATAATCATAATTAATGACATCATAGTTAATCACGTGAAGAGAACTTGATTATAACTAATGACGTTGAAGTGACGTCACAATTGATGTTAAGATATAATCAATCTTGTTTAGATGGGTAGCTATTAAATCATTAGTTATGATATTTGATCTTGCTTTGAAATGCTGAAATGAAGGGTCTCTTAGAAAGCCTTCATCTACCTAAGCGCCATCTATCATCTCTGGAAAGCATTTCCGACCAGCACTGCTTTCTTGGTATACCTTAGCCTTCCTAGAAATTTATAACGCTGATGTTGAGACAACCTGTGTATGGTTTTCACTGGAAAAATTATAAAAGAAAAAAATACAGTTTTATTTGTTTGCTATTAAATATTTCCGAACATTAATATCTGTAACCGTAACTAGGAAATATAGATTACCATTTCTTGTGGCAGATCTGACCGTATATCTTAAAAAATGCATTGGCTATCTCATTCCATTTTGTAGAGTAACTTGCTAAAATTCTTTATATTCCATGCATTATTCTCTTCCTGTAATCTTCCTACGTCAATTATGTTTCTATCTTGAAATTATCTTGAAATTCATTCATTATCTTGAAATGTGGATTCCTAACGTTGCTTTTTCTCTACAGCTGGGAGCGAATGTCCTGCTTTTCTTATGCGCCAATCTCCTGGGCTGCCTGTCTTACTTTTTCTTGGAAAGAAGGCAACGAAAAGCATTCTTGGAAACCAGGCAAAGTCTGGAAGCTAAACTGATTCTTGAAGAAGAATCACAAGAACAAGTGAGTCATTTTTCAACTAATCAGAATTATGAAAACTAATTTAAATTTGCAGAACTTCTTCCCTAATACTTTCGAATCTAATACTTAACTTTTTACAAACATCGTAGTTGTATGTGAATATAATATTTGTAAGGAAAATCGTGGTTTAGTAGTAGGGTTACATTAATGATTTATATATTTGATTGAGATATTTAATTCTTATTCTAATCTATTTATTAAAATGTAACACCAATGAGATTTTTCTCGAAGTTTACTTGAATAAATTCGTTCAGATTTTTAAAAACTTATTTTGGCATCAAGAAATATCCACTATCATTTATTCCGAAAGAATAAACATTATTTTTACAATTTTGTGTCATAATAAAAAAAAATATCTTGCATGAAAATCTTAAAATATTATAAAAGACAAAATCTTTTTAAATAATATTCTTAAAATAAAATTGTTCGTAAGAATAGCTTTGAACAGATAAAATGGTCACACATAAAAAATATTTTTTTTTTATAGAACTAGAATTCGTTATCATTTCTTAAACAAATGTCTGTTCTCTAATTGAATTTTTGCTTGATTAAATTTTGTAACAAATCGAAATCCAAATTTTATTTTTCAGTTATATAATAAGTAAACAAATTAAAATGAATATATTTTATAAAGTTATTTTTATAATGTTCCTTATTCTATAGCATTCAAACTATATTCTGCAATTTTCAAAAAGAATTCATTGCAATATTGAAATTCTTTTCCTTTGTTATAAATTTATTTCTTAAAATTTAACAAGTTCTTTATACTAACTCGGTTCGAAAATTAAAAGAGAGAGAGATCACTACAAAATTGAAATTTGCTATTTTCAAAAAGAAAATGAATCTTTATAAAATTTGAGTCATTTATAAAAATACAAATCCAGTTTATACAAAAAAGAATTCATTGCAATATTAAAATGCATTACCATTTGTCGCAAAATTAAATTTTCTAAAAATCTGGATCATTTTTGAAACTAACTCCAATTCATACAGAAAGAATTCATTTCAACATTCGATTCTTTATCGTCTGCTCAAAATATTCAGCATTCTGATTAGATTCTCATTTGATTAAACTTCATGTGAAATCCAATTGGAAATTTTTTTAAATTTAATTTTATAATAAGCAAACAAACTAAAAGGGGTTATTATTTTATTCCAATATTTTTATGATAATAAGGAGAAATCTCTTACTGACAAAAAAAAAATTTTTTTTTTTTCATTTTAAAATTTTGAATAACTGATTGTCCTTTCCTTAGTGTCTCATTATCCGAGACAAAAACCACTCTTAAAATCGATTGTCTCTCATAATATAAAACAAATAGAGCATTCATTCCGCAAATGTAATCCTAGAAACTGGAGTTCAATCATAAATTTTAAATCGCAGTGCAAAAGGAAATTCCAGAATGCATGAAATATAATCTATTCTCGAATAGAAATCCTTCCTGCTTCTGTTAGATATTGTATACGAACGAATGTTTTATGAAATATTGAAGATATTTTTATCCACAGTTTTTCTTCTCGAAGGAACCAAACGACTCCATTATTTTTCTTGATGCCCACATCACTGTCTGCTTATCCCAGCGCGATTTTTTTCCCCCATCCAATCTTTTCCCAGCAGGACAACAACCGCTCGACTCGACTCAGCTTTTTTTCTTCCACACGATTGCAAATGGATCAATGGAGTAAAAACTGCTCTGTTGTGTTTCAGACCGAATAAGGCTATTGCATTTAAAAATCCAGAATTTGAGAAATATTGAGTGTATATTTTATCAAAATGGAATTGTAGCAGTTCGTTTTGTTGTAAAGTTAGGCATTTTTTTTTCCGTGTGACATTTTATTTCATGATGGCTGACTCGCATTCTTGGTCTCTAGAAAGGAATAAAATAATAAAATAACTAAAGATTAGCAGAATATGGTGTAAAATGGAGAATTGTATTTGAATTCTTCGTGAACAAATTTATATAATTATGTATTTAATAATATGTAATATTATATATTTAATAATATGTAAAAATGAATAAACATTTTACATAAAATTCCCAGAATAAGACATTTGTGATAAAAATGGTGAGGATTTATTAAGTTTAGAAATTTCTAGCTGTTTATTACAAAATTCAATAAAAAGCATTCAGTAAAAATTCAGTAAAGTATTTTAATTTTTTCCTTGTCATTCTGTATTTTTTTCTGTAACGGAAACATATCATACACAGTTAAAGAACTCATTCGATTTTATTACCTTAGAAATGTATAGGATTCCAAAAATGTGTCATTTTTAACGGTAATTGGCGGGAAACATAAGATATTTGTCTAGTTATTAATTTTTAAAAAAATCTGTAGATAAAGTAATCGATATTTTGAAAAATCATCGTTTCAGAAAACACTTTTTTAAACAGTATTTTAATTTTTTTCTCTGTTTTTCTGTATTTTTTCCTTGTAACTAAAATATATTATATATAGATAAAGAATATAAAAGAATTTTTTTACCTTAGAAGGATATAGGATTCCAAAAATTTGTAATTTTTAACGATAATTGGTGAGACACATGTGATAATTGTCTAATTATTAATAAAAAAAACATATCGGTCAATAATCAGATGATTATTTAAAAAAAATCATTATTCCAGGAAACACATTTTTTTTTTCAATTGTTGTTTCGAAATTTTCCTTGTCATTATAACGTGGCTTTTATTAATATCCGCTAAGCAAACAGCAAAAATTGGATTGTCATTGCTTTAGTAAAATATGAAATAGTATGGTATTTGGAGCATATGTGTTTCAAAGAGTTTTAAATGAGCTATAAAAATAAAATAATAGCAAAATTTAAAAAAAAAAAAAAAAAAAAAAAAAACTGGAGAAAAATTAAAATGAAATATACGATCTCAAATTTCAAGTTATCATGTGAGAGCATAATTATTTTTAAGTCATTATTTGTCTTAATTAATTTAAGTCATTAACCAGTTTAAACCGGTTTGAAACAATCACGAGACTTCTCTGTAAGTCTCTATTCCTGTATATATTTATAGATAGATAGATAATTTTTTAAACTTTCATTTTCAATTTTTCTAGCTGGCAAACAAAGTTTTGGAGCTCGACCGATTTTGTGATAAAATAACAGCTATGATGTCGTAGTTCTACGTCAACTTTTTAAAAACGCTTCTGTTTTCAAAGAAGCATACATAATAATAATGCAATACTAGTAAAAACAAGTAAAAAAATAAATGCGGTTAAAAGCTGATGATGAAAATTGCCATTTATGTTTTATTCATTGAGTACGCGATTTCAAGCTTCAGTATTTATTGCCTACGCGATTTCGAGCTTCAAAACCTCCTAACCAAAACAACATCATGTTCTCCCATGATAATAATAAAGGAATAAATAAACGAGAAAGGTATTATGCAGTTTTCTATAATAAATCAATATACCATAGCTTTTGCTTTTGCAAGCTATGGCCATATATTTGGAGTATCAAAAATAAATGGAAAGAATCTTTTTTTAAAAATAAAGCAATCTATCGGGAAATTCCTTTTTTTTTTTTTGACGGAATAAATAAATCTCTTAACTAGGAGGGATTAAAAGAAATAGTTCGAGAATATAAAGTAAGAACTTTTAGATAGCATACATTTCGACGTGGGCACGTTTTGGTGTTAATTCAGATGGCTTATTTATTAAAAACTATTAGAGAATTTCAATGCATTAAACTATTTTTTTTTCATTTATAATTGAATTTGAGTATTCTCAAATTTATATTTGTTGTATAGTTTGCTTATTAATATAAACAACAGAAGCTGAAGTATTTTTCTTAGATATTTATTAAAAATAGAAATCTATTCCTAGAGCTTTTACAGAAGTGAAGATATTATTTTTCATGCAAATGTATGATTATCAAACAATTCTTTTAAACTATTGGAGAAATATTATTATTATGAGAACTCATCTCATATCATTATTTAATTGATCGAAAAATTTAATATTTTTTTAAAAATTTTATTGAATAATAGTACAACTAAAAATATGTTTAACATTCATTAAAATAAATCTTTAAAAAAACTGAAAAAATAACTCAATGGAATTAGGCACAGGAAAAAAAATATCGTGTGTAAAATCATTTTAATATTAACCTTAATTATTTTGCTTTTTGTGCTTGATTGCAAATTTATTTATTCATTTTTTGCCTTTAAGAAAATCGTTTGGTTTTCATTCTTTTGCTATTTTCTATTTAATAAAAAAAAATTAATTCAATTATTATAGAATTTCAATTCTTTAAAACAAGAAT
This sequence comes from Argiope bruennichi, assembly GCF_947563725.1. Classification (NCBI taxonomy): domain Eukaryota; kingdom Metazoa; phylum Arthropoda; class Arachnida; order Araneae; family Araneidae; genus Argiope; species Argiope bruennichi. The sequence goes on from NC_079157.1 coordinate 9,100,626, forward strand.
ATATTAATTCCCATCTAATTTTTTATAAGTTGCTTTATTAATCATATTTTTGTTCTATAAATATAAATTTCATCTTTCGGACGATAAGAGAGAAATTACTTAATCCATTATTTATTTTTGCGCATGCTCATTTGTGCTGTATTTACTCCGCCATTCACGTCGGAGACCATCAAAAACCTAAATCGTTGGTTAACCACAGATACCTCTCGGGGTTGGGGCGACCGACGCCCATGGACATTTTATTTCTGGACTATGTGGATACGCCCGTCTCCTTTGGCGACGCCCTGCTCTGTGATTGTAGCAGGTGTTCCTAGCCCAGGATGCCATTGCACAAGAGTAGGAAATAAAAAATAAGCGGGAAGCTTGTCATATTGGGATCTAATGACTTTTTAATAGAGTGCAGTAGAACTAGCCATTAGATCCTTTTCCGCTAAATAGAGTGCTATTTGATATCGCAACGGTTAGTTCGTATTCTGTTTTCGTCGTTGTTATTTTCGACAGTTTAGGCAAAGAAATAGACTAAGGCAATTTCTTTTCTCATCTGATTGTCAGGTGTCAGGAAGATACTGAAATAAAAATGTACAGAGGAAAACTGCAGATTTCGGAGTGTCGCAAAGAATGGTTAGATATTAAAACCTAAGTTCTATTAAGTAAAGAATTTATGTAACAACGACAATAGGCAATAATAACGATAATAGACAGCAAGAGCAATAAGCAACTTATGTAGATTTGGCTTCGAAAATCAATTTGTTGGAACTTCTGCTGTTAAAGAATAAATGTTTGCATTTGGATATCATCAATTGAATATTTTGCTGTTAAAGAGCAAGTTTTTACAATTGGATATCATCAATAAAATATCTTACTGTTAGAGAGAACATGTTTGTAATATTATAGCCTCAATTAAATATTTTATAAGTTTAATTGTCGGTGTCCTGGAATAGGGGTAACGCGTCTTCCCCATGATCTCAGCGGTTTGTGTTCGAGTCCCGGTTTGGGCGTTGTTCTATCTGCGAGATGTGTGAATGTGTCCTCCTGTAAAAAGGGGTTGTGCAAGCGAATGAGTGATGCGTGAGTAGCAAAGTCGTACTCTTGGCCCTAGTTGGCGCTACTATACAAAAAAGAGACGCTCCCCCGCCAGCTTAAATCGTTGTCTTCGTAACAGCGGGTTTGTCAATGGTAAGTGCCATAAGAAACAAAAACAAAGTACGTTGAATAGTTTTGCTAGTTAAGAACAGAACGTGTTTACATTTAGATATCATCAAATAAATATTTTAGCAATCTAATTATTATTCCGCTGTTAAAGAACAAATGTTTACATTTGGATTCCATCAATTAAATATTTTAGCAATATAATTATTATTTTTTTATTAGAGAATAGAATAAAGGTTTGCATTTGGATATTATCAAATAAATATTTTAGCAATTTAATTATTATTTTGCTATTAGCAAACAGAACAAGTACTTACATTTGAATGTCATCAATTAAATAAATGCCTTACTCTTAGAGAACATACACTCACACATTCTACTTTATTATTAGTCGAGATTAGTAAATCCATGCGTGCGTACACGAGTGAGATGCCTTGAAGAAAAAAACACATGATTTCGAAAATTTTCTTCACATTTTCGCCATCCCTTCTTTAAAAAAATGAAATGAATGAAAAATCGAAAAAAAAAAATATTTTGACATGTTGTTGTCTTTCTCATAGATAAAAACTAAAATCAACAAAATGGGTCAGTTCAAATAAATTTCCATTAATTATGGTTATTAGATGACAAACGTATGCATAGCTTGTCTTATTATTAAACTCATATATTAAATGACATACGCTATGACGTCATATAAATGAACCCCATTGATATTTTTTTCGTATTATAATACATAGCCGCCTGTGACGACTAACTGGTTCGGTTATTGGTATACAATTTCAATTAAAAGTTAGCTTTACATTCTTAAGTTAGTTAAATTAGTTAAGTTAGTTAAAAGTTAGCTTATATCCAATTTAAATAAACATTTAAATCATGTTATATTAATAGCCCTGTACCTGTTCATTTCATTCTGTATATGATTATTGCAGATGGAGTAAAATCCTATGACATCATAGCGTATTTAAAAACTAACTTTTCGAATAAAATACCGTCTAATTACATATTATCATAAGTAGAACGCTAGTTCCTTTTTATTATTTGTCGTGTATATTGTATAGATAATAAAGATACATATTTCCCTTTAGCCTTCAAAAACTGAAAGTAAAAGACACGATTAAATATTTGATGAAACTAATAAATGAACTGTTTTAATAGATTGCTGATTTTCATGTAAAAAAATATGTTTTTTTTTAAATATTGCCAGAATTTTGGAAACAGCTGCACGGTATTTAAATCGGTATCATTCAAAAGATAATTTGTTTTTAGTTTTCATGTAGTGGAAAATCTATCTTATACTATAATATTTTCAGAAATTTTAAAATGTCATTTAATTTTGAGTTATATTAAAATTCGAAAAAAAATCGTTCCGAGATGCAGCTCCAATATATATTTGTCGAATTGCAGAGCTCTAGCTTCAAAAGTCTATCTGAAAAGCACCAACACACTGACCCAAACATATACACATTTTTCTTTATTATTTATATAGACGAACCGCACTAAAAAATGCACATTTCACTAAATAGTTCTTTACTTTCACTTATCGCCTTTCCTGGTATTCCATTAGCAAAAGACAAAAATTTGGCAAAACTGAAATTCCGAATTTATATTTGAAAACACAAGCAAATTTTGAGATTCCAAAGCCATTACCTTAAGACTGATATATTCTAAAAATGAATATAACAAACAAATATATACAGCATTAAAAAAAATTAGTAATTTTTTTTAATAAAAATACAAGAGATTTCGATTAATTCTTTTGTATAAATATTTAATGAAACATATACTATTACAATTTAATTTTAAATTACGAGTTTTAAGAATAATTCAGTAGGTCTGATGTTAAGTATTTTTTTCCATGTTGCCATTCAATAATAAACAAATAGTTTTCCGAAATGAAAATGCTACTTGTTAAAATTAAGCTTTAAAGCTTCAAAAGTTAATTAGGCTCATAAGAAACATATAAACATTGATCATACAAAAAATAAATACAATAATATTTTGGCAGGAAAGAATTTTTTTAAAAAAATAACAATAAAGAAAAGATTTTCTTTTGAAATTAAGAAGATGTATGATTAAAAAAAAGAAAGAAATTCCGTCTAGAAATGGAAACATGTTCCATTTATCACAATGCGAAAATTCATTGAGTTTTTAGAAACTCATCGCAGAATAATGATGAGAACCATTCACAAATTAATGCGAGGTTCCTTATTCATTGACACACAACTTAGATGAAATACGACAAAAGAAACGCGTCTATTTGAATCTGGAAACGAAATGGAATAAGCAAACGATTTCTTTGTACCACGCGAAGATAAATTTATTCTCCAGAATCTATAATCAATCTTCTGCAGAATTATGCATTTATGATATAATCTCGCGTTTATTAAATTTTCGGAAAATCATTTCCTTTTTTTTTTTTTTTAATATTTTATTTCAAAGAAGGATTTTTATTAGTTCGACGTTTTATTGGAAGAGAAGCTTTCCGAGAAGTTTAATTAAAGTATCATATTTAAATGGAAATTATGGATTTATCATGAAAGATTCCCCATTCTTTTCTTATCCATTTATTCTTTTTTTAACTCTTCTTATGAATATTTTAAACAACCTCATTAAATTTATTTTTCGATGTTATAGGAAACTTAAATCCAGCTCCTCGAATGTTATTCTGGAAGTACTTTTCTCAGAAGTTTTCCGTTTTTCTGAACTAAATTGAAATTCCAAATACAATTTTTTATGATTTTTATTATTATGATTCCAATTACTTCAGTTGGTTTTTCAACTGATTAGGAAGTACAAGAGGAGGTTATTTTTAAATCTCTTTTTCCTTGTTTTTGAATTGTTACCTCTCAAGAATTTTAAAGAAATAATTTACCAATTCTTATATGAAATGTATAGCATGAAAAATATGTGTTTGACTATAATTTTTTATTTATATTAAATGCCATTTCATTTTATTTGCTAAATTTCGAACAATTGTTGCTTTGAAAACTTCGAAACGATCTATTCTCTTAAGCCAATAAAAATTTAAAATTCATCGTCTGAACTATAAAAAAAAAATTGCTGTAATTAAAAGCCAATTTTGAAATGAACAATGCTTTTTATGTATAATTTTTTCATGCTTATTTCAAGGAAAATCTAATAAAATGCATTTAATTTTGATGAAATAAGCTTCTAATTGGCATAAAATGTTTGAAAAAAAATTACAATTTTTCAACGACCGTTTAAAGCATAAGCTTTATCATAAGCTAATGTTATTGCTGTAATTAAAATCCAATTTTAAAATGAACAATGCTTTTTATGTATAATTTTTTCATGCTTATTTCAAGGAAAATCTAATAAAATGTGTTTAATTTTGATGAAATATGCCTCTAATTGGCATAAAATGTTGGAAACAAACATTACAATTTTTCAACGACAGTTTAAAGCATAAGCTTTATCATTAGCTAATGTTATTGCTGTAGTTAAAATCCAATTTTAAAATGAACAATGCTTTTTATGTATAATTTTTTCATGCTTATTTCAAGGAAAATCTAATAAAATGTGTTTAATTTTGATGAAATATGCCTCTAATTGGCATAAAATGTTTGAAACAAACATTACACTTTTTCAACGACCGTTTAAAGCATAAGCTTTATCATAAGTTAATGTTATTGCTGTAATTAAAATCCAATTTTAAGATGAACAATGCTTTTTAAGTATAATTTTTTCATGCTTATTTCAAGGAAAATCTAATAAAATGTGTTTTATTTTGATGAAATATGCTTCTAATTGGCATAAAATGTTTGAAACAAGCGTTACAATTTTTCAACGACATTTTAAAACATAAGCTTTATCATAAGCTAATGTTATTGCTGTAATTAAAATCCAATTTTAAAATGAACAATGCTTTTTAAGTATAATTTTTTCATGCTTATTTCAAGGAAAATCTAATAAAATGAGCTTAATTTTAATGAAATATGCTTCTAATTGGCATAAAATGTTTGAAAAAAAATTACAATTTTTCAACGACCGTTTAAAGCATAAGCTTTATTATTAGCTAATGTTATTGCTGTAATTAAAATCCAATTTTAAGATGAACAATGCTTTTTAAGTATAATTTTTTCATGCTTATTTCAAGGAAAATCTAATAAAATGCATTTAATTTTAATGAAATATGCTTCTAATTGGCATAAAATGTTTGAAAAAAAATTACAATTTTTCAACGACCGTTTAAAGCATAAGCTTTATTATTAGCTAATGTTATTGCTGTAATTAAAATCCAATTTTAAGATGAACAATGCTTTTTAAGTATAATTTTTTCATGCTTATTTCAAGGAAAATCTAATAAAATGCATTTAATTTTAATGAAATATGCTTCTAATTGGCATAAAATGTTTGAAAAAAAATTACAATTTTTCAACGACCGTTTAAAGCATAAGCTTTATTATTAGCTAATGTTATTGCTGTAATTAAAATCCAATTTTAAGATGAACAATGCTTTTTAAGTATAATTTTTTCATGCTTATTTCAAGGAAAATCTAATAAAATGAGCTTAATTTTAATGAAATATGCTTCTAATTGGCATAAAATGTTTGAAAAAAAATTACAATTTTTCAAAGACCGTTTAAAGCATAAGCTTTATTATTAGCTAATGTTATTGCTGTAATTAAAATCCAATTTTAAGATGAACAATGCTTTTTAAGTATAATTTTTTCATGCTTATTTCAAGGAAAATCTAATAAAATGCATTTAATTTTAATGAAATATGCTTCTAATTGGCATAAAATGTTTGAAAAAAAATTACAATTTTTCAACGACCGTTTAAAGCATAAGCTTTATTATTAGCTAATGTTATTGCTGTAATTAAAATCCAATTTTAAGATGAACAATGCTTTTTAAGTATAATTTTTTCATGCTTATTTCAAGGAAAATCTAATAAAATGAGCTTAATTTTAATGAAATATGCTTCTAATTGGCATAAAATGTTTGAAAAAAAATTACAATTTTTCAAAGACCGTTTAAAGCATAAGCTTTATTATTAGCTAATGTTATTGCTGTAATTAAAATCCAATTTTAAGATGAACAATGCTTTTTAAGTATAATTTTTTCATGCTTATTTCAAGGAAAATCTAATAAAATGCATTTAATTTTAATGAAATATGCTTCTAATTGGCATAAAATGTTTGAAAAAAAATTACAATTTTTCAAAGACCGTTTAAAGCATAAGCTTTATCATAAGCTAATGTCATTCTTATTTCCTATCAAAAATAAATTGGAGGAAAGTTTTAAAAAATGGCGATAGCCTTCATTTAATGAATTCATCTCTTAAAGTGTGAAATTATTCATTCAACTTTTATTTATTTTTGCAATATTTCTACTTTGCATTTGGGTCCATAGCGATAGTGCAGCAATGCTTCAGCTTCGCAATTGCTTAGTCATGAAATTTGAAAAACGAGCTCCGTTAAATTTAAAAGCATTACAGTAAATTCGTTCGCTAGCGTGGTATAGAGGTTTTTAAATGGGTGTATATAGAGGGACAAACTTTTCTTCAACTCATAATAGTTCGAAATTGCCAGGATATCTTAAAATATCCCTTACGTTTAACTTCAAATCCCAACCTTATATAAGTAATCAGAAATTTATATTCTTGTGATGCTTTTATTTTTAAGAATATCTTTGTTTGGGGCTCCTCAGCGAGTTAACCTTCTTCTTTTCTTGAGAAATTTTAAAGTTCAAAAAACCATTTCTTGAAACAAAGGTGGCTAGATGAAACTCGGGCGTTGCAGTCGTTGAAGGAAAGGAAAATATGACATGTCATCACCATCAAGAGGCAGATTGCAACGTATCTTAAATTTATTTTATTATATTATTTTACACACAAATTGCCGATCCTATGAAACTGTTAATGGTAGCTCAAATGAAAGGCACAATACATAAAGATTTAACAGGTAGTTTTTCAATGTGTCGCCCTTGCTTCAGGATCAATAAGAAAAACCGTGTTAGATTCAAATAACAATGTATCGTATATAACAAATCGGGGTCAATATTGCATTGTGTAAGAGTATTTGATTCGCAAGTCCATAAGATTTCTTATGTTTCTTCGTTAAACTTCGTGGTAACCCTAAAGCCAATAATCACAAGAGGATAAAGCTGATAAAAATGGAGACCATTTTATAGGAACTGTAGGATTTATGAAGCAACCCTCCATAAAATGATGTCGCAACAAATTCTGAACCTCACGTGCAATGTTAGAGGGCGCACCACTTTGTTGTAATGAGGCGATCATGTTGCTGGAATTCTGAAATGACGACGCCTCGCAACATGCTCTTTAAACAGGATTAAGTCAAGGAACAAGTTTCTTTATTCCTCAAAAGTGATTTCTTCAAAGAAAAATAGATTAATCAAAATCTTCTATCCTTACAGTAACATGTAAAGAATGCAGGAACATCTGTTGAATCTGGTAAAGATCCTTAGAGGACCTTATAGGCAGTTTAGTATGTTCACTGTCCTGCACATGTAAATGGTGAGCCTCATTTGTCCATCGGATGTTCAATCGCCAATTCTAATCCATTTCTACCGGTGCCAGAAATGTTAAAGGGTGTGTTTCACAAATCGCCAAATTTTAGCCTGTAGGGTGCAAATTTCATGGTTATGCTTTGAGTTCTATCGGCATTCGCCTCTATACCGTAGTGTGTCACAAATTCAGTTACCGTGATAAAGTGGGAATGCTAGAAGCTCCTTCTGTTTTCATATGGCCTGTTTAACGACAGTGGTTGCAACAGCATCCATCACACGCTGTTTTCATTTTTTTTTCGTCCCTGGCCTGCTTGAACTGTAAAGCTACCAGTTTCTTTAAAGCGTATGACCATTCGCCACAGATAACATGTTATTACTGAACTCGCATACATATATTTCTGCTCTCGGTACAAATGAAACACTTCGGCAGCATTATTGTCATCTTGGTGAAAACGCTTTAGAAGCAAAGCATGATCTGGCAATGGAAAAACACATTGGCGGTTTAAAAATATGCTCTTATACAAGCATACCTGCTCTCGGTAGCAGTAAAGCGCTTTAGCTTCATGATTGCCGTTTTGGTAGAAAGGCTTTAGCAGCAAAGCAGGCTCTGGCAAAGGGAGACCCACCGTAGTGGTCTAATGCTCTTATGTAAACATACCATACCTCGCTACTAATGAAGCTAAAGCGTTTTTGAAGCGTTATTGCCGTTTTGGTAGAAAGACTTTTGTTGCAAAGCATGCTCTGGCAACGAGAAAACCACCATGGCCGTCTAATATTATACTTGTATACAAACGTATCTATCCTAGGTGCCTGTGAAGCACTTTAGTAGCGTTATTGAGGTTTGGTAGAAAGGCTTTAGCAACGAAAAAAACTACAGTAGCAGTCTAAGAGTCTCCAGAAACTGTTGACCATCCTTTTTTATCTGTTATGACATCTCTTCGGTCCGTCGTTTAAGTGTATTTTGTTCCCCAATTCTGAGGATACAGCCGAAGCTTCAACTATTTATTTATTTAATATCACGTTTGGTTATAGAGAAATGTAATAATAAAGCTAATTAGCGGCATCTCGTGTTCTGTTCTTTATTAGTTGTATCCTGTTGCATTTTTCTTTCTCTAAACTGGTCACAACATCTTATTTATACGTAGAGACACTTGTTAGATCTAATTTTTTTTTCTTTCTTCATTTCCCAAAGTCTGATATGTGTACTTTCAAGATATAAGGACTCTACGTCCACTGATTCATTTGATAAACATTTTAATATAAATACTTTAATTTTAACCACGTTGTGATTAAAAAAAGTAGCATACATACTGTTTAGTAAGGTAAAAAACATAAAAAATAAGCCAAAATCACGAAGGAATGAGTGATTTGTACCACCAGTTGAATAAATTACTCAAAATCTCTGGAGGTTCCAAATTTTTATTTCTTCATATACTCCCTTGATTATTTTTGAAGACCTTTTATTGCCATAATTTTCACTTCTTGCAAATATTTTTTATTAACAACTTTAAAGACTAAAGTTAGTGTAATATTCTAACAATTTCAAATGATTAAATAATATTTATAGAATTTAATTTCGATTATTCCAATTTTTATAATAGTATCAGGTCTATTTCTTAACAAATCAATGCAACATTGAAGTAATTATGATATAGTAATTTTTGATAGAAACTAAAAATCATTCGCAAACATTATACATACAAAGAGAAAGTATTGTAATCGTCAAAAAGTTCGATCTCGAGAATTTGTCCAATCTTTGCGCATAGGATCTGCCTGATTTTTAAAAATTTATTTCAACATTTATTTCATTTTTGCAATTTAATGTTTTTTTTTCATTAATTTTAAAATCAAATATTTACTTTTTTTATTTATATAAATTTTTAAAATTTAATTTGATATAAAAAATTTGTAAAAATATTTTATTGTTATAACGAAATTCAAATGGATTCAATTCTTCCGTGAAAACTATTTAATCAAGGGTTTTTGTTGATAGTGAAATTAAGATAAAAGAATGCTTTCTTTATATATTAACTCCAAACTAATATTTGAACCTCTGCTTTTGTTTCATAGTATATACTTTTTTTTAATTAGAGTGTGCAGTATCTTGTAGTAGACTGATTCATTAGAGTGCTTTAATATCAAGTCACAAAAAAATATTTAAAAAAAAATTGCTTTTAATATTAATAGTCCGAAGCACCAATATTCAGGACGATGAAGCTAGTCGTCGAAGGCGAGTAGTTTATAAAATATTCTGAAACATCAGACGCATGAATTGGTTTTTAAACCATTAAGTGCCGGCGTCCTGGCATAGGGGTAGCGCGTCTTCCCCGTGATCTGGGCGTCCCGGGTTCGAGTCCCGGTTTGGGCATGGTTGTTCTATCTGTGAGATGTGTGAATGTGCCCTCCTGTAAAAAGGGGTTGTGCAAGTGAATGAATGATGCGTGAGTAGCAAAGTCGTACTCTTGGCCCTAGTTGGCGCTGCTATAAAAAATAAGAAACGTTCCCCCTCTGGCTTAAATCGCTGTCTTCGTAACCGCGGGCTTGTCAGCGGCAAGTGCCATAAGAAACAAACAAACCATTAAGTAATCTCTTAAAATTAATTCTTATTACTGAAACTATTTTTATTTAGACTTTTAACAATTCACTTTAACAATTCAAATTTATTTTCCGTTTTTAATAGTCAATATCTGGAAGGCAGAGCTTCACTGGGAAGTTTTTTGTAAAATCTTATTTTTTCGGAGAAAATATTTAGATACGAATCACATAGTGATTACATATGAATATTTTTTAATCTTACCTCATCTCACAAAATTTTGAAGTACCAATAGGTAACATTCTATGGCAACAATGCAAGTATCACAAAAAAATTACGAGATGGCGCTGTATGACATTGTTAGCATGAGAGCGGATTGAAAAATGCTCTAATAATTAGTTATAATAAAATGGGAGGGTTTTTTTTGTGTAAAATCGCGTTTTTTCAGTTAAGACCCTTATATCGATAAACTCAAAAAACAAAGCCTTATCTAAATATAGAATTTGATCATTAGAGCCATTTCCGAAATACTCGAAATAAATAAATTTATTCATGTGCAAGAATTGCTCGTTTAAAATTATAAGATTCTCATTTTCCATTTCAGCGAATATTAATTCAGCTGTTGATCACATCTTCATTTGCATGCAATCAGTTTAAATATAATTAAGAAATTATTTACTTAACAAAACATTTGAAATGAGTTTCAGCTCCAGCGAAATTGGCGAGAAATTCCAATTTCAGACCGCCAAAATTTTCCCCAACTAAGCATAGCATCATAACACAATTATGAGAGGGAAAAGCAGTCATTTTGTCCCGAAGTTATTTCTAAACATCATCATTATAGCTCTGACTAACTGTAAATTAAATTCCTGTGTGATTAGAGGGCAATTAACGGTGAAAATTAAAGGTTGAAAGCTGTTAGGTGTGGTTCTTATTTGTGCTGTAAACTATTTCTAGAATGATGCATTTTCTGCTGGAAATTCTAGTATTTTGGATTGCAGGATAATGATTGCTATTCTGACATAATGATTTGGCATTAAGTATTTCTTTTCTACTCACTAATTAATATTATATATAGAAGGGAAAATGTGACTCATCACATATAATTTTTAAGAAATTTTTATTGTAGTAGGAAAATGTGACTTATCACATTTAATTTTTAAGAAAGTTTCAGTATAAGAGACAAATGTGTCTTATCACATTTAATGTCGAAGAAAGGTTCATCATATCAGAAAAAATGTGACTTATCACATATAATTTTTAAGAAATTTTCATTATAGAGAAAAAAAATTATTGTAAAAGGAAAATGTGAGTTATCACATATAATTTTTAAGAAACTTTCGTTGTATGGCACAAATGTGACTTATCATATATTATTTTTTAAGAAATGTTCTTCATAGCTGAAAAAAAATGTGACTTATCACATTTAATTTCGAAAAAATGTTCATCATCTCAGAAAAATGTGACTTCTCATATATTATTTTTTAAGAAATGTTCTTCATAGCTGAAAAAAAATGTGACTTATCACATTTAATTTCGAAAATTTTTTCATCATCTCAGAAAAATGTGACTTATCACATATAATTTATATGAAATGTTCATCATATCAGAAAAATGTGACTTATCACATATAATTTATATGAAATGTTCATCATAGGGGGAACAAATGTGACTTATCATATAATTTTTTTAAAGTTTTTACCTTTATATTTTCGCATTTTTATTTCTTTCATTTGCGAAGTATACGAAAAGAGAATGCAGGAATTGTCAAAAATTTCGATGCGAAATTTTGATGAATCTCCTTGTTTCAGACCTTTTTCAGATAAACCCATTTTTGACATACGTCCTTCTATCCGCTCTCTGCAGTTCTGTCTGTCTATCGGTGAACTAGATAACTTAAAAACTCATTGAGATAAAGTGATGGAATTTGATATTTAGTCTTTACACCAGATTTTGTAGATTTCTATCCATCTTGAATGAAATCCATTTGCAGGAAATGTGTCTGTCTAACTGTTCAAGAGCAGATGAGCACAATAACTACTAAACGCAAAAAAATAAATACATGAAATCTAATTCTCATATTTACCATTTAAAATGTAGATCCGTACCGAATTTTCAACCAAATCCATCAGCAGGGTGAGCGGTTGTCTGTCTACACATTTGCATGGATGCAAATGGTGCAATGACTTAGACAAATGAAATTTGGTATAGGATGTTATTATTAAATTGCAGTTATGTAACAAATTTTAATTAATTCTGTCCATCGTTACAGACGGCGGTGGACAATTATATATACTGATTATTAGTTAATAAATTTATCCCATCAGTAATATAACGTAATATAATGTTCTGCTGGGGAATTATGAAAAGAATTGGATTCATAACATAATGAATTGAAAACATTTTTAAGAAATAATGCTTTCATGATGCTACCACATAAAAGTAAACCTTGATCTAAATCAGTTTTCATGTCTCTTTTACAGGAGCGTCTGCTTCTATCAGTTCTTCCCAAGCACGTTGCTGCAGAAATAAGAGAAGATTTGGGCGCAGTGGTCACTGGTCAGTTTAAGAAAATCTACATGAGTAGGCACGAGAACGTAAGGTAAGTCGGCCGAACTTTTTTTTTTTTTTTTTACATAGTTGCCTTTCTTTGTGTGCCTCTTCTTCTATGCATCAAAGATTTCTGTCATTGGAGTTCATTTTTGACTCGATATAACCTTTTCATTTGTGAATAATGGTTTAATGACTGATTTTATTGAAAAAAAAGAACCAAATGTGGCAGTGCTAGATATTTAACAACTACATAACTACATTTTAAGCGCTTTCTTAAAAAAAAGTCATTTTTTTTTTCATTTTATTATAAAAATTATTTATATAGTAGCCTCCTCCTACGACGACCAGCTGATTCGCTGGAAATATTGACTGTATTTACATTAAAATAAATCTCTTATGCGAAACTTGACTTTCGGAATTCCTCTGAGAATATATTTTTAAGCCTTAAATTATAAAAGATATCAAAGCCATATTTTTTTAATAGTATCTTAATCTTGCTCCGTTCGTTTCTTATACGAACCATACCAAAAGAATCAAATTCCATGACATTATAGTTCTATCAAAAAAGTAACTGTCTAATTTTAGGCTCAATTCACTAAGCCATTTCTAAATTATTAATATTGGCCTAATGTTTGATTTTACAATAAATATGAGATTTTTAATTTAACATTCAAATAATTTAATAATGATATTTTACACTATACAAGAAAACAATTGCAAATTTTTGCCATCATTATCGTAATTCTATCCTTTTAAAAATAATCACAAGTATTTTGAATGTCTTTTTTGCAATTGATAGAAACCGAAATTTGACATGGTACTATCACTGTAATCATAAAATCGCATACCAAATTTCATTAATTTAAGTTCATGCATATATAAGTTATTGCATTTACATATATGCAAAGGTACAAACCAACTGTTGGCTAACCCATGTCGAATATAATTAACATTTATTACAGATATGTTGTTGTTACTTATGGCACTTGCCACGGACAAGACCGCTGTTCGAATACAGCCGATTAAGCTAAGCGCCTCTGGTTTCTATAGTAGCGCCAACTAGGGCCAAGAGTACGATTTAACTACACACACGTCACACCCCTTTTTTACGGGGCAGACTTCTTTCACGCATTTCATTCACTCATCCCCATATCGTAATTTAGACCTGAATCAGAGAACGATCACCCCTGATCCAGTACCCCCACCAGTAGTACTACTCTCGACATGGAGAACTTTGTGACCACGACAGATTTATACGCGCATCAGTCACCAAGAACGCGGAGAATCTTCGGCCGGTGGGGTTCGAATTCGCAACCTAAGGGACACGAATCCAACGCTCTACCAACCAGGTTATCCCGGCCACTTGTTACAGATATATATTTTTAATGATAAACCTTTGTGCCGAATTTTATTCAGTTAGAAATTTGTTTTGCATTTATCGTGTTCACTCCTAATCGGACAGCCGGGCAGACAGACTTCCTCTTCAAGGATATCTTCCAAAATTTGATAGAAATAGACAACTATGTGTAAAGTGTATTTTCCAAATATCACACCAACACAGGAACTCCAAAAACATGTTTTTTTGTAATGAAAGTAAAATTATACCTTCCCATCTTTCTTTATTTATTTTGGATTTAAAAGCCAAGTGCATTTTTTGCCGTCCATTATTATTGTCATCATCAGTCAATAATATGATTGTACACAAATAGGTCAATAATATGATACGATTTGTCAATAATATAAACCAATAATCATTGCATGGTGTCAGAAGATATATTAACGCGTTCATTCTCCCTACGGCTAAATGGAATTCGCGATCGAATCGCCATTTAGCCTCATTTGTCCAACTGAATTTTCATAAAAACAGCAAATGATGGTTTGGTTATATGAACGTCCCGTTTGAAGCAACACTAGGTCTATTTTGGGACGGACCTCGTCATTTTGAACCGCGTTCAGATGACGAAGACAACACCTGAGCTGACACCCCCCCCCTCTCCACACCAGTGGGAGGACGTTTGGTCATGACGTATTTAACGTGCAACAGACCCCCTTACACGACAGTTCTTCGGTGGAATCGGGTCACTAACCTGAAATCCTCCGGTTCCGAAGTCGAGACCTTACCACCAGGCCACCACGGCTCTCCAGCAAACGATGGAAAAAACTACATAATACAACTTTATTGGTTGAGATTGCTCAGCTAACTATTCGAAACGCCTGAAGGTTGGCACACAGTTCTATTATAAATAAATATTGAAGAGTGTCATTTTACTTTGAACACAAAAAAAAAAAATGTTTTTGGAATTATGTACATCGGTCTGATATTTGGCACATTCGCACTACACAACGTTTGTCGGTTTCTGCCAAATCTTGAAAGATATCCATGAAGAAGTCCTGTCTGTCCGGCTGTCCGATTAGAAGTGAACATGGTGAATACATGGTTTGTTTGCGCTGGATATTATTCAGTACAAAGATTCAGTATTAACCAGCGGGATATTAACTTTTGGAAACTTTAGCAATTTTACTGAATTTATGATCGCGTCCTCCTTGGCGAGTTATTTGGCGATGAATCCATGGCATACGGATAATAACCTCTGAAAATCAAATCTGTATTTTAAATGGCTATTTCCCAAACGACTGAAATGAGAATTTGACACAAAACTACACTTGCAGTTACAAACTCCCATACCAAATTTGATGTATTTAAATCACTGCGTTTTTGAGTTATCACGTTTTTATGTTTCTGAAATACACACCAAAAACTCATTTTATTTGGCTCAGAATTTGATTGGTGTCTATTCTATAAATGTGAAATGTGTGTGCCGAATTTTATTCAACTTTCTGTCTTTATTTTGTTAAATTTTTAAATTACATTCGGACATCTGGGCAGGCGGACTTCCTCTGGGCAGATTTTATTGAAAATCTGGAAGAATTTGGTGCAAAAACCGTATACTAAATTTCACCCATCTAGTTCAAATCGTTTTTGAGTTATCTTTGTCACAGGCAGACAGGCGAACATTCTCTAAAAATATGTTTTTCGAATTCATGAACATGAAACATTCGAAAACATGGAGTTTCGCCGAAATTTCGAGATTAAATGATACTTTCTCGACACTACGTATACGAGGGAATAATAATGAAGGTAACAAATGTTAACTAAATTCGACATGGGATGAGCCAACAGCAGGTTTGTGCTTTCGCATATATGTAAATACAATAACTCATAAATACATGAAAATAATGAAATTTGATATGAGATTTTATGATTACAGTTATAGTTCTATGTCAAATTCTGTTCATTTATCTGAAATAAATGACGTCAAAAATGCATATTCGATTTTCTAGTACTTGCATATTAAACTCATATCAGCGATTAATCGCTAAAGATCTCATTATTTTTCAGTAAAATCGCTGCATCCAATTCAAAGATCGATACTTAAAAACAACTATTACCCCATGCCATGCAATGAATACATAATGACTTGTTTTCTTTGCCATGATGCGAAATACACAACTCTCATTGTGAAAATAAAGCTCTGAGCACTCATCATTTTATGTGGGGGATGGTGATAACACTTGTGATACTGTGCGAGTAAGTTTCGGGATAATAACTTCCCCCCTTTTTTTTTTTTTATCTGGAGATGGTAGAACTAAGAATCTATAAATGTACCGAAAATTTAATTTTGAATGTCATTTATCTTCATAATGCCATTTTATTAGTTTAGCAGCGGACTTCTGCATATGAATGACAAATGGCGGGGCCTTGAGCCCAGCTTGCTAGATGGGAGTAGAGGGGGTAGACGGAAAAACGATTGGTGGTTTTCGGTTATAAAAGGGAATAAATGGAATCCAGATATTTTTCTGGAGTGAATGCTGTGTGAGATAATGGAAATGAATAATGGCATATATATTCCGTCTATGAGAGTATCATTTTTTTCCCTGGATTCTGGTACACACAGCATGCAAAGAGAAAATATCCTAATCATAAAAAAATGAACTCGGGGTTTTGTCGAATCGTCGCATTTCAGACTTCCTTGAGCCTGAAAAAGTCATTTTTGTAATGGTGTCTCTCCGCGACTCGGATGGATAACTTAAAAGCATTTTTACTAGATTTAGAAATTCTATACATTGCTTTTACATCTACTTTATTGATTTCTATCACATTTTCAATGAAATCTATTCGACGAAATCTGTTTGTCCAACAGTTCGAATGCAAGTGACACCGACAGCTTCAAAGCGTAAAGACCTTGATCTATGAAATTTGGTATGCAAGTTTAGCACCTAAAATGTAGAATCTGATAAAACTTGAAAACAAGACTGTCAAAAAAAAAGTCGACCTTCTGTCAGTCTGTAATGCCCTTGCATGTAAACACGATTTTTAAAAAAACACAATTACTTAAGACCATAAAATTAGATAAATATGATAGTTGATAATTAGATAAATGTTGATAAGTATAGATATTTATCATCATTTGAGTGAAATCTATCAAAGTGTTGCGTCTGCACTTTCGAATGCATATAAACACGATTATTCTTAACAGCAAAAGTGGTCTCACCAAATCTTTCTTGCATGCTCTCTAATAACAATAGACTAGAGACAATGGTCGAAAGGATTGGTGAAGGGTTACGATGGTTACCAATGAAATGGTTACGAAATATTAACCTTTGGCCTGAAATTAGCATCTTTACTGAATCTATCGTATCATCCTGGCGAGTTTTTTGGCGATTAATCCTCTTAATAAGGTTAGTAGTACTCGAAAATCGAATTTCTATTTTAGACGAGTTTCTTTCATCCGATTTTTTAAAAAAATTGTCACAAAACTGCACTTGAAGTCACCAAAACCCATACCAGATTCCACACATTTAAGTTACAACGTTCTTCAACTGTCGCGTTTACATATTTTTGAAAGAACAGACCGACAGACAATCAACCTTTTTGCTGTATTTGGCTTAAAATTTGGCAGATTTCTAAAGTTTAGATATTAAATCTGTGTATCGAACCTTATCTCTTTAGCTCACTTTGTTCTGTATTTATCGTGTTAACTTATAAATGAATAGCCGCGCAGACAGATTTCCTCTGAACGGATGTTACTCAAAATTTTATAGAAATCTAGAAATTTGGTGTAAAGCGCGAATAACAATCTTCAACCGTCTAGCTCAAAGTATTTTATAGTTATCTATATGATAGTTGGATTCCCTGCTGTTGGATATACATTTTCCAGAAAAGTGTTTTGATGAAGAAGTCATTGACGCGGCGCAAAACTGGAAGAAAATGTTCCGCGACGGTGTCAAAAAACTTGTGAAGCGTTGGGAAAAAAGAGTTGAAGTCTAGGCTGGTTCTGTAGAAAAATAATGTATGTTTCAGTTTTCTATCAGTAGAGTAAGTGCACTTTTTCTCAAATGTCCTTTTACTTTTTGACTCTACCTAGTACAATCGGCGCTATGTAATCTGGCCTGTCCTACATTCTGAAATCCGCCATAAATCGATTTTCTCGTGTCAGAAACTTTTTTGAGTGAGTTCGGTCAAAATGGAGCCACTGTTAGTAATGGTCAAAATGTGATTTTGGATTTGGTTTAGAAGTTATGTCAATAGTTCCTTTACGCATATACAATCTGTGGATGATATTGTTAGATTACACAAAACGAAACCTCTGTTGAAAATTCCAAATAAATATCTTCATTATTTTTTTCAAAATGGATCTTTATAGAGAAAAAAGAAACAGGGTCGTCTAAAAATGCTTTCTACCTGCTCAAATTCGTACACCGAAAAAAAATTGTTTTTTAAAAGAGTTCTGTAATTTCAAATAATATAATATTGCTACATTTTTTAAAAATTTTAGGAATTACTTTGAAGAAAACCATTATTCTGTGGCAACTAATTCCTTTTAACTTTAAACATTGTTCTCGACCGTAATTAGAGGGCTGCGGTGACCTGATGAGCAGGTCTAGATTTTTAAACCGGCGAACTTCAGGTTCGAGAGCCGATTCCACCGAAGAATCGTCGTGCAAGCTGGCCTGGTGCACGCTAAATCAATACGGGTCAAAGGTCTTCCCACTGGTGTAGCGTGGGAATTTGAATTGGGCGTCAGGTATCGTCCTCTTCATCTGACCACGGTTCGAAATGGCGATGTCCGTCCCAAAATAGCCCTAGTGTTGCTGTAAAATCGGGACATTAATATAGCTAAATTCGGCCCTAATTGCTTTTGGCTAGGACTATCGGAAAATGCGTCTGGGTATAATAAAGACAACATGTTCACTTTTAATTTAATACAAAGAAAGCCAAGATTCAGGAGTTGGAATCGAATGGAAAAGACGACATAACAAATAAAGCTGCGTTATGGGAACAGCTTTTGTTGTATTAAATATCTTTATTAATTTGCTGTAAAAAAGCTGTGGTATGTTCTGGTTCTCTTTCATGGAATTTGTTCTTTTTTTACTGCTTTGTACCTATGGTATGTTTTTAACATTTATATATATATATATATATATATATATATATATATATATACTTTAAATTAATTTTCTGTTCAGTTTTAAAGTATCGTGGAAACAGCTTTTGTTGTATTAAGAAGTTTTCTAATATTTGCCAAACCCTATAAATGCTGCGCACTGTTTTTATTCTCTGTTCAAAGACTGTGTTTGTTCTATATGTGTTAGCTCTATTCCCAGTTCTTTTATTTATATATACAGGGTGACTCCAAATTCAGCCAAAAGCCTTTTCACAATTTATTTTCATTATTATTTTTGTTAGTCTTCTTCGTTATTTGAATTTCACTTCAACGTTGCTTCATTTGGAAAAACTGTATTATAATATCGGTAGATACATTTTTTTAACTATAGAAGGAACTTTTTTATTTGAAGTAACGGAAAGTTTTCATTTATATTCACAAATATATCCGCAAATTTTATAGATAATTCCATAAACCTTTTCCTGTGGGTTATTATGGTATGGAGCATAATTTTGCACCTGGATATTTTGGAGATCTCTTATATTTTTTGAGTTATTTTTGTAACTTCCTTACTCCGTTGCAAAGAGGTATGTAACCTGTCTCAATGAATTTAGGATAGTCATTTTACTGTAGCTACACGTTACATCTTTGCTTATACGAGACGCCGTTTTGAATTTAACGAACATAAAAGGATATTACTGATCACCCTATATATACTAAGCACAACTATATATACATGTGTGTGTAATGATATTTTAAAATATAATTTAAATTTTAATTAATTACCAAATTTTTATTTTATTTTACCCATATCAACTTCATTCTAAAATGTTTCTTTTATTTCCAGTTCAACTTTTTAATTTAATTAATTCAACACGCGCTCTATAAAACTCAGACTTCAGTATTTTCTCACGCTCCAGGTGAAAGGATAAAAATCCCTATTGCTTACCGCATTCTTTTGAAGATACCTAAGATCCCTCTTCTTAAACATGGCAAAAAAAATCATATTAAAATCTCTGAAGGGGGAAAATCTTCTGCCTCTTCCACTCTTGTATCGTGATCTAGATTGATTCATCTTTTATAACCGTTTGTTTTCTTGTATAAATTATGCATTCCAGGATGAAATAGATAAGTTAAAATTTCAGTAGTTATATATATATATATATATATATATATATATATATATATATATATATATATATATATATATATATATATATATATATATATATATATACTGTCACGTAAATACTTTAGTATGGAACTCAATGACACCCTCAAGAAGTAGAACTAAACCAATTTATTAACTGAACTCTGAACAGAGATACAGTGACTGACATATCTTCTGCTTTTATACTAGCAGGGAAAGTTCCAGAATACTTTTCTGGAGACAGTAAGAAAAGTCCAGAATCTTCTGGAACATGAAATAAAGGAAAACATAAAATCAAGGAATTAAATATATATATATATATATATATATATATATATATATATATATATATATATATATATATATATATATATATATATATATATATATATATATATATATATATATATATATATATATATATATATATATATATATATATATATATATATATATATATATATAACACATAATTTTCTAAGTTTACGCATATCATATGATAACACAAATTGTTCAATAATAAATAATCAGGCATGGCACATTTCAGAGAAAACATGGATCTTAGCATTTTCTATGATGGAATATTCTATGATAGATTCATTTTCTATGATGGAATCATTTTACAGCATTTTTAATATTTCGTGCACTATTTATTGCTCGATCAATCATACATGTTTCATTTCTTCCTATTTATGTTCGGTACAATGAATTATGTTATGATGTTCAGCTCTTTTTTGTTCCAAATCTGCCATTTCTCACATGTGCTCTTTCTTGCTTGCCACAGAATTATCACAACTTATTTAAAACATATTTGAACTACGTTCATTTTTTAAGAAATCCTATCAAATAATACTAACTCGCGTTCATTTGGTACCGCTGTAGTCCCGAATAAACCGAATTATAGACTATCCGCTGTGATAAGTCTTGTTTTAAAACAATGCTTTGTAATTTATTGTAAACTCTTGAGTTTTCATTCCATCAAAATTTTCATCTTACATTGAATAGTTTCACATATAAAATATTCCTGGAAAACCTTTGTCAGTGACGGCATTCTTTTGTTCGAGAGCCCTCTGAAGTGGATCAAAAGAGACGTGGCCGAAATTCTCTATCGACATTCTCAAATTTAATCTTTTTTTTTTCTTTTTTTTTTTTAGAGTTTTTAAAAGATTCCATTAATTACACCTGTTACAACCGCGGATAGTTCAGAGTAGAAAGAGGGGAGGGAGGAAAAGCTTTTCCTTTAGCCTCTTTTTTTTTTTTTTTTTTTTTTTTTTTTCACTTGCTTCCTTGGGGTGGGTTACAACGGTAATGCAGTAGCATAAAGGAAAAGCATGGAGAAGATATATTTTTTTAAGAGAATCTTTTTTTGTATCTAATGCGGAGGATTTTTTTCATCATTGCTTCATCTAAGGATATCTGTTCTTTGCCACGATTTTGTTCGATTTCTAGTGCATCTGAAGGTGGTAATATCCTTAGTTATCTTATGTGAATCGATAAGAAATGAAATTTTAATTGTGCCAGCAATTAATATTTATCCTTCGATAATCAGAATCTAAAACTATGCATGTCCAAAACGAAAAAGGTCCATTGTTAATTTAAATATGACTGATATCTTGTTGAATTTAAAATAGCGGACATATTTTTGTATTATTGGATAAATTTGGATCATCAGGACATTTTTTTAATTGTATCTTGTACGGTTGTGGAGAAATAATTTCATTAATATTTCTCCTCGTGTAAGGCAAAAGCATTGTACGGAAAAAAATCCGGTGGGTTATAGTTTATGAATTATTTAGTTTGTTGTCCAATGTGGTAATACCATTAGTGATCTAATGTGAATCGATCAGAAATGAAATTTTTATTACTTGTACCAGCAATTAATATTTATCCTTCGATAAACAGAATCGAAAAATAAGCATGTCCAAAACGAAAAAGGTCCGTTGTTAAATTAAATACGACTAACGTCTTGTTGAATTTAAGACAGCTTACAGATTCCTGTTTTGTTGGATAGATTTGCAGGATTTGGATCATCAGGACAATTTTAATTGTATCTTGCACTGTTGTGGAGAAGCAATTTCATTAAGTTTTCTTCTTAGGTAAGACAAAAGTATTGTACAGGTAAACATCCGTAGGTTACAGTTAATTCATTATCTAATTTATGTTGGAATCATCTATTTTATTACCCATCAGTAAAAATAGGTAGTGGGAAAAAAGGATTTATTCACGATAGACACGAAGCATAAGTAACAATTACAGCTGTCCGATGAGTTAAGATTAATCCATTATGCAGTTTTTTTCACAGTTAGTAAACGGTGTAGTGAAAAACGTAGGCATAAAATACAAATAACAAATTCATATTCATCCGATGGATTACAATTCTTCCAATATCCAATTTCAAAATCCATTATCCGTGTCGCAGTTATAAAAACTGGATAATGTGTAATCTGCTTTATTTTACAAAAAAACAAGAAACACATGTAACTAAATCACAGTTGTTCGATGTGTTAAGGCTAGTCTGTTATCCAGTTTCAGATCCAGTGACCTGTTTGTTGTCCAGTTGGTAAAGCTAGATAATGAAAAACGATACTTTATTTTACTATAGGCATGAAGTAAAAATAACGAATTCACATTCGTCCAGTGGGATACAATTTGTCCGTTATCCAATTTCAGTATCCGTTATCTAATTTTTTTTTTTTTTTTTTTTTTTTTTTTTTTTTTTTGCCCGTTTATAAAAACTGGATAATGAGACACGGTGCTTTGCTTTACGAAATGCGTGAAACACTTAAAACAAAATCACAGCTAATCGATAGGTTAAGGTTAGTCCATTATCCAGTTTGTTGCCCGGTTTCCATTATGAATAACATTAGATAATGGAAACTGGGATTAGATTATTCATGGATAATGGAAACTGGGATTAGATTATTCAGGAACGCTGGATAATGGGAAACGCTTTATTCACGACAGGAACAAAGTATTATTAAAAAATTACAGCCTGTATATACACAAAGAACAGCATTTGTAAAAATCAACAACACATAAACAGATAACAAAAGGATGATGATTAAATAGTATCCCAATGAAAATCACCCGGAGCCGGTTGTTCTCAACGCGGAATGGACAACAAACAGATAATTCCTTTTTAATATAACTACTCTATCATTTATAATCTCCAAAGAAGGTATGGAATTTTTAAGAAGTTTCCTCAGATCTCGGCTTCTAAAAAACAGGAATCGCCATAAAACTAATATTCAGTGTTTTTTTTTTTTTTTTTTTTTTTTTTTTTTACTATTTTGTCTTGAAAGTTCCAAATGATCCACAAAGTCTCAGGATTGCTGCCAACTTTTTAGCTAAAATTAACGGGTTTAATATGGCATCCAAGAAAAATCGCTATCAACGACTGTCACGAAACACTTCACAAAAAAAACCCTTTATTCTAGTTTCGTAACAGTAAATTCCTTTTTATTCAGTGGAAGGATTTCACATTTAGACAAGATTCCTTTGGAATCTCATCTCAAACTGTTAGTCCCCCAATTTTAACAAAATTTTGTCATATATTTATCTACAAGTAGGGTGATTAACTTCCGATATATATATATATATATATATATATATATATATATATATATATATATATATATATATATATATATATATATATATATATATATATATATATATATATATACATATATATATATATATATATATATATATATATATATATATATATATAAATATATATATATATATATATATATATATATATATATATATATATATATATATATATATATATATATATATATATATATATATATATATATTTATATATATGTATATATGCCTGCGGGATTTTATATATATATATATATACATATATATATATATATATATATATATGTATATATGCCTGCGGGATTTTATATATATATATATATATATATATATATATGCCTGCGGGATTTTATATATATATAATATAATCCCTCAGGCAGGGATTCATTAAAATGCATTTTTTCTGTGAAGGAATGCAGACTAAACAGTCAAATAATGATTCCACATGACCCGAAAATCCCCTGAAATTAGGCATAAAAGATATACCATTTTAACTGAAAGGAAAATACAAAACAATAAATTAGAAGAATACATTCACTAATAAGGAAAAATACAATAAAAAAATACCATATAATAACACTCAAACCAATAATGCAAAACAAAAAGGAAAGCCCATACAAGCAGCAGGCAAAGAAATTTTAAGCTATCGATTGTCATTCCCGCTTTTTAACACCTCCAAGCTAACGCATTTAAGGTAAAAAACAATTGTGATGGCTGAACAACAATTTGGTTATATATATATATATATATATATATATATATATATATATTGGTTGAACAACCAAATTGTTGTTCAACCATCACAATTATATATATATATATATAGCTAAATCCTAATTGATTTCTAATTTTTATCTTAATTTAACCCATATTAACTTAATTCTAAAATGTTCTCTTATTTCACCTCTTTTATTTAATTATTGCAACAGAAGCTCTGTAAAATTGTTGAAATCGAGTGAAATACCGTATCCCTTCCCTCGGAGTGAAGGGATAAAAATCTGTCGATCTAAACAAATTCTTTTAAAAGATACCAATGTTCCCCTTAGCTAAATCGACACGTCTAGGAAAATCCCGATCGGAATCTCATGTCTATAATCATCGGGAAAAATATTTATGTCGCTCTTTTCCCTATTTTGCTCTTGTATCGTGCTGTAGATTGACGTACCTCGTCGCTATTTGCTTGTACATAAATAATGCAATTTATGTACAAGTAAATAGCTTTAATCCGGGCTGGAATAAAGCGAAGTTAAAAAAGAATAAAGAAGTTAGGAAGAATTTTTATTAAAAATCTGACAGCAAACTTTATAAAGTATTATGCTACAATTTACAACCCCAGATCAAACGTATCTTCGATTACTATTAAATGTTAAGAATTATTTGGAACAGAATCCCCGAATTCATACAAACTCCGAACCAAAACAGCGTTATTAACTGCGACTCAGCAATCATTACCCTAAATAGACATCCGTAAAGGAATCTACCTAATAATTTAAGTCTACCTTAGAGCAAAAATAAGAACTTTTATTACAAACACCAGGCTAAAATTCATTAAAGTAATGTCCATTGCAGAGAATACGTTCCACTTTGTAGGAAATCACGTTATTTGCGCATCACAATTGGACTATCTAGACTTGATTGGACTTATATCCTACTTGCTACTGGGCAAACTGTCAGGTAAAAATTACTTTCGATATATTCGCATTTAAACAATAAATAATTTTATATAGTCGCTTTTCTAAGCAAAAAAGAGTGAGAGTGGTCTTCCTGAAACTTTCTTGCATACATCCTAGTTAGATTGTTATAAAAATATCACCATGGGCCCTAGATTTTTATTTTCAGAGTTTCATATATGGGATTTTTAACTTATTTTAAATCAATGGATTAATACAATATTTGTTATCGTTATTGAATGCATTTATAATCATTGATTTACATGATGATCAATGATTTTATGTTTTGATGTTGAAATTATATATAATTGAAATGTCTAAATTGTATGTCAAAATTATACATAATCTACTAGATTTCTAGTATTCTATATTTCGTGAATATCGTGTTCACTTGTAAAAGGACACATAATATTTATCTTTATTGAGTCCATTGAAAATCTGATAGAAATCCACAAATATTATATAAAGGCCCTTTACTAAATTCCATCCATCTATCTCAAAGCGATTCCGAACTATCTTCTGAATAGATTGATTTCATTTCAATGAGCGGAATAATCTTTCAGAAATTTTTTCACATACTCTCTTTTAACATTAATATCTCTGTCCCTCCTTGAATGAAATTGTGGAGTTTGGGTAAGAATATGATGATCTGGAGTACTCAGATTTTTATTTTTATACATGAGATTTGTGTTTTCCATAGCAGAAAGAGAACTGGTATATTAATTGAAGTCAGAAACTTGGTGTATTAACTGCATATCATTATCTATCAGTAGTTATGGAGGATCTATGACTGATTCATTGCTGATATGCGGTTCATGCACAAGTACCAGAAAATCGAATGTGTATTTTGCATTTCTTTTTTTTTCTTTTTTTTTTTTTTCGACTAATTGAAAACAAAATTTGACAAGGGACTCAAGTGCAGTCACAGGATCAGATACCGAATGTCATTTATTTAATTCATTGCATTTTTGAGTAAAAGCCTTTTAAATGCATGCAAAAAAAATAGATGTTCACCCCCCCCCCTTGACGAATTCCATTCCAAATATAATATGGATCTACATTTTAAATGATAACCTGTGTACAAATTTTATCTATCTAGTTTTGAAGTTACCGTGTTCAATTATACCGGGACAGTCGGAGAGATAGGCTTGCTTTGAATACTTTGAATAGAATCCATTCACAATTTGATAGAAGCTTATAAATACAGTATAAATAGCCATTTTCATTTGTCTATCTCAAAGCGGTATTTAATGATCGTGTTCACAGACAAACTGACAGACGACATTTTCTAAAAATATTTTTTTCGGATTCAAAGGGATCTAAAACTTGGCGATCCGTCAGAATAAAGAATTCGGTTTTTATTTCTATTACAGAATTTCGGTCAAAGAACAAATATTCGCATATTAGTAAATGCAATTTTAAACGTTTTTTTTCTCTATTCTGAGAACTAATTATAATTTTTGTTGCGTTTTGAGAATCAACGTTATTTGGGAAAGCGTCATTCAAGAATCCCCTGTATTTATCTTCTTTTGTGCTTTTTCCACAACATAACAGCGGAGCATTCTCTTTGAAGGAGTCTTTTGTTCGAAGCGCCCTCGCAAGTGGTTTCAAAAAGACGTGATCGAAATTCCTTCCCTCTAATCCAAAACTTAATCACTCGTGATCATTCTTCGAGGCATCCAAAAGGTTTCATTAATTATGCTGTTACACCGTGTGTGTGTGGAGGGGGGGGGGGTGGAGGAGGGAGGAATAGAAAAGAAAATGCTTTCTCTTCTTTCTTCACTTTTTATTCTTTGTGGCCGGAATTGTAATCAGTGTTACGATAAAAAAAAGTGGAAGATATTTTTTAAGGAACTTTTTTTTCCATGCCATATAAACTGTGGTCACAGAATAGAAAAACCATAGTTTTTGCTGCAGTGGCAACAGACGCTTCAGAATTCTTTGCCTCCATTTTATCGAGGTTTTTTTTTTTTTTTCACTTTTATTTATTGTTGTTGTTGTTGTTGCCTCCTGGTGCAATTTCATAAAAATCGATTATTTATTTGTGAAATATTGATCAAATCAATTAATTTATTCGAATTCTTCCTTTTCCCCTTTGTTCAACTTCTTCTTTTTATTAATATAAGATTACCTAACTATAACATCTCGTTTCATTTGAAAAGTTTTAGGCAAGTTTATTTGCAATCTTAACAGCTAATAACAGGTATTTTTTTACAATTGCGATGTTGTCAATAAAGGCATACCAAATCATAGAAAACAAAAACGAAAACTTTCTTAACGAGGAATGATTGAACTGATGGATTAGAGCTAGTTTTTAAATTTGCTGGCGATTGGTGTTAATGAAAGAGTACCAAGGTATGTACGGTCAATATAGCAGGCTTCAATAAATTAAGCATAATCATTTTACTATAAGTATACGATACTTTCATAGCTTTGCTCATCACCGTTTAGAAGGAATAAGAAGAACAATAAGGATGACTCTGTATACAGGGAGATTCAAAACTTATTGTTCAAATTTCGTGAGGAGGAAGGGAATGCGTCAGGAAATCGATTTCACATAAAAAAAGTATGTCCGCACATTTCACCTGCATGGATAAAATGGACAAGTGAAGTGAGCACAAGGAAACAGTATAGTTAAGTGATAACGAATGTGACTTTTATTCCAACAAGGTAAAGTACAAATTCACAGTAGGCTTTCAAATTGCGACCGTTTACACTAACACAGGATTCACAGCGCCGTTGCATCGACCATCGAACATTTTCAAAAACGACTGGCATATGAAGGATAATGGCCTGCGACTACCACTATTCTTGCAACCAGATGTCAAGAGGGTCTCGTACTCATAGTCTTTCATGGCCCAGTACAAAAAGAAATCCATGGGTGATAAATCTGGTGACTTGGATGGTCAAGTGATCGGTCCACCTCTGCCGATCCATCGAGCTCCAGATGTTCGATTCAGGTAATCACGCGCAGCAATTGTGCTATGGTCTGGAGCTCCGTCATGTGGATACCACACATATCAGCAGATATGCCACAGCCATTATCCGTGATGTGCCAGGAGTTTTTGAAAATGTTCGGTGGTCGATGCAACGGCACTGTGAATTCCGTGTTCATGTATATGGTTGAAATTGTGAGCACCTACTGGGAAGTAAATACTGTTAACGAATGTAATTTACCTCGTTGGAATAAAGGTCACATTCGTTACCACTTAAGTTTACTGTTTCCTTGCATTCACTTCATTTGTCCATTTCATCCATGCAGATGAAGGTTGCGGACATATTTTCCTATGTGAAATCTCCTACCTCCCCACGAAGTTTGAATGATATGTTTTGAATCACCCTGTATAAAAAAACAGTTTATCTTCAAAACAGTTCCTAACAGTGTCGTTAAGTCTCTAGTGAAGACATCAAGTGATCTTTTATCATCCACTTTTAATGAAGATGGTCGATATATTGATTCAATTCCACTTCAAGAAAATAACATCAAAAGTAGAGGGCGTTGTGGAGAGGCTCTAAAACACCAAGATCAATCATATCATTCTTTTATTTCACATCAATATACCATCTTTCAACTAGTATCTAAGTTAAAGGATGAAAATAAATGCTCACTAGATAAATAAAATTATATTTCACATTTCTTGCTCTTCAATCATTATTTCATGACATGAAACACTACTTTTAACGAGCACGACTTCCTGTCCCATATATCTTTTTTCTTTTACAAAAGAACTTTGTTTTTCTCCTTTCCCAAGCACGCCACTGGATACAATACTCTTATGTACACTCAGCCAGTGGTGCGAATACGAATAACCTAGCGTGACTTCGTGTTGAGATGACTTCTGCTGTCCGTGCCAACCCCTTTGCAATGGTCAATTTAATATCCATGGTAATATTCGAGTCGATATCTGGCTAATAAAACGTGGATTTACTGCAGCTTTTTCTAGGAGCACCCGAGTTGAAATTAAATCCAAAGTAAACTCATCCGAGAGAAAAGGGTTCTTCTGTCAATATTTCTTTGTTGATGGAAAAGGATTACATTCTTTTTCAGACAGTCTGCGTGACACGTGTGACTCTTTTATAAGAGGAACTTTTCAGAAGTGGTTTATGTGTAGTTTTATTTTGAAAGAATGGGCTTTAGGATGGGTGTTTATGGAGGTTCTTAGATTATTTATTAGCTTAACACTACGTTTACCGTGAGTTCATATATACCTATTTCTACTTAAGAGGTCAAAACGATCCCTTTAAAAAATATAAATTGACCTATCTATTATGAAGTTAAAGTAGAAAAAACTTTTATATTTTCAATATGTTTGTGGAGGTACGGTGTGATGAGAAGACAGTTCCTCTGCGCTTATTTACTAAAAAAAGTTTTCATTTTCTAATTTAGTTCTGCAAGACCATCTATTCTTCTACCATCATCTTCTACCAAAACATTGACCCACACGTCTTCTTACTAACACTCTATAATAGCTTCTATCTGATAGACTTTCGGCTTCGGTTTCTTGCTTCTTAAAGATACACATTTTACTAACACACACTTATTTCTATATTTATACCTACATCTATGTACGTCTCTATCAAGCCGTTACATATTTAAATATAAATACATGTATTCTCAACAATATTTATTCGAATGGTCACAATGGCTCCTTCGGTAAAAGTAGATATACTATATACATTCATCCGAAACTAAAAAAAGAAAATAAAAATATTTACAATTATGTGCCTTAAAAATGTAAGAAAAAATTCTGATCATTTTCTTGAAGAAAATTAAAGAAAAGTTTTCTCAGAGGAGTCAAAATGACCCCTTGTTAAACCTAGTATTAAATCAATTTAAATACTAACTAAATAAATAATTTGAATTTCGAATTTTGGTAAGCATGCATTTCTGTAATGTTTTATCTGTAAACTTATGCATCCATTATATCACAAAAAAAGCAGCTGTGCTTAAAAATAGAGGAATCTTAAAGGTTTTTGGCCATTGCTTGGTTCTAAAGCTAAATATTAAATGCAAATGCGACTAAATTTCAAAAATTTTATTAAAACCATGTCTTATACTGAAATCTGCTCAGCATGGACAATGAAGCCTAATCCACATATTATGAAAATCAGCAATAGGGTAAAAGCTAAAATGAAAGATTAGTAGCGACAATGGAAACTATTAGTTTCACTTCAATCCAATTATGAAATATACTTTAAATATTTTTTTAAAAAATGAAATAAAAATTGTACTTTATTTTTTGTCATTAATTGAGAAGTTTTTGTTATTATTATTATTATAATGTTTAAACATGATGATGTTCTGACAGGGTTTTTGAAGTCTCAAAATGCATGGGCAGAAAATTGGCGATTTATCACTTTTGAGACATTAATTTTCGCTTTTAGGGTTATTAGGAAATACTAAGGAAGGTTGTCACATTTGGCGACTTATCGCCAACAAAAAGTTACAACTTGGCTCGAATGCCACCGTGTACTCGATTCTCCTGTCTGGCAAATAAAGGGCAATATATATATATATATATATATATATATATATATATATATATATATATATATATAATATGATTTTTTAAATTTTTAATTTTTTTCCAACCTGGCAAAAACATTTTTAAAGCTCGAAAAATTTTGATATTAAAAAAAAAATCGTTTTCTGAATATCTGCCCATGATAAACATGGGATTGTTTCAAACCGGTTTAAACTGGTTTTCCATAAAAAAAATTCTGGCCTCGAAAAAAAAAATTAGAACACGATTGATTTTGAGATGGTCAAAAGCCATCGCTTTTCTAAATGTTAGCTATTGCAAAATATGATTCTTGTAGAAATATGATGTTTTTCTATCGGATTGATACCACGTGACTTTAAAAAATAATGTTCCCACATGATAATTTGAAATTTGAGATATCAGATTTCAAATTTATTAATCCGATTTTTATTTATTTATTTAATTAGATTATTTGTTAAATTTAGGATGATGTAAGGATTTGTGCTGTGATACTTTTGCAAATTATCAAGGAAAGAGCCAAAAATACGTTTCATTTTTAACGAATTATGAATTGGAAAATATTCGCTCCGAAATACATATTTCCACCTTCCAAATTAAATATGTGACATATTAAGACACCGATAATCGAGTGGCTTATTCTGTATATTGTCAACACACATACACAGTTTCTTTTATTGATAATAGAAATAATAGCAAATGTTTCTCCTTTCCTCCGTTTTTTCCCTATTTTTCCCGTATTTTCCCTATATTTTTCTTTTATCAATCACAATGATTAATTGTTCTGATTTCCGAGAAGCACGGCAACCGTAACCCTCGAATTTCTTTCGAAATGTCCATGAAAAAAGAACTAGTCACACCATTTTATGGGTTTCAGTAAATTTTTATGTATTCCAAATGTTCACGTTTCCCTTTTATAGAACTTTTGAAATATTAAGTACATACAAATTCAAGACATCCTAAGTACATACAAATTCATGACAAAAGTAAATATATGGTCTACCGGTTTCTAAAAATCACATATCGCACTTTGACACAGCATACATGTTTATATTGTCAAACATATTACAGTATATACATGCTATCCATATGTGATTCTTTTTAAAAAAGCTAGTGGATGTGATCACCTGGGAATTTTCTAGCATGTTGTATAATAAACGTGTAGATCGCACCTCCGTCTAAAATTTTGAATCTTAGATTGATAAAATTGCGAATGCCATGAATGCTTTGACTTTTTATTTTTAGTGTCTCACACATCCGCGTTGTGTTTCATAGTGTAATTTAGAATAGTTTAGTTTAGTTGCATTATCGTCACGTTTTAAAGCAAAAATAGGGCTATGTTGGTACCTATAACTCTGAACCGCGGTCAGATGACGAGGACGACACTGAGATGGGCTCCCTCTTAAAACGCTCCCACACCACACCAGCGGGAAGACGTTCTGCCCCGACGGATTTACCGTTCACCAGACCCGCTTACTCGACGGTTCTTCGGTGAAAACGAGTCTCGAATTTGAAACACTCCAGTTCCGAAGCCGAAACCTTACCACCAGACAACCTCTACCCGTAATATAGAATAGAGTATGCATCGTAGAATTTATTCCAGATCAATTAAAGGAATCTGACATACAAGTACAATTTTAGTTCACAAGATCACATACCAAATTTCATTTATTTAATTTATGAATGATCGCATTTAAATGCAATAAGTATAGATTGACAGACCTATAATGCCGCCAGTCGAATTCTGATCAAAATTTGATCTTTAGATTCTAAATCTGTATACCAAATTTTATACATCTAGCATTTCCCATTTTATATTGAGGGCATTCTCTTATTCTCGTGCAGACAGGAAAACATCTTGTGAATAGATTCCTTTCAGAATTTCATTAAAATCTACAAATCTGATGAACAGACAACGTACCCAATTTTTAGGAATTTAAAAGAGGATTTATTTTTACTTACTCATATACGTACTATAGAGAAAATATAGAAATCATTAAAAATTTTAACTCGAGATTTTGTCAAATATCCACGTTTTACATCTCCCTGAGTTTGAAAAACTCATTTTTGAAAAATATCCACCTGTCTGTTTGTGACACAAAGATTTCACAGACAGATTACATAATGTTAAAAGTGTATTTTGCGGACGCAGGTAATTATGAAACGAAAAGATTCGTTAGAACCTCGAGATCCAATTATTATTCGATTTTTTGATTGCTGATAAGAAAAACAAAATAATTTGTCACGCATAAAACTTTCTCTCAACAAATCTGATTTTTTAAAAATAATATGCAAGGGAATTCGAAGAGGTACACCAAAGACATGTAAGCTTACACTGTACTGTTTTTCACATTCTAGATCATTTGTATTTTTTTTTCTAGCACCCTTTGTTAAAAGTCTGTTAACTAAATTTTTAAAGTTGAAAATTTTTATAATGACTT
Source organism: Argiope bruennichi (assembly GCF_947563725.1). Taxonomy (NCBI): domain Eukaryota; kingdom Metazoa; phylum Arthropoda; class Arachnida; order Araneae; family Araneidae; genus Argiope; species Argiope bruennichi. The sequence goes on from NC_079157.1 coordinate 9,134,179, forward strand.
TTTCTTTTTTCTCTGATGAGTAAATGATACAATATTGCAATTGTTAAGGATTATCAAAAATTTTAAACATACAAATTCCAAGTATAATTTTAATCTTCCAACAAATTTTTATCATTAATCCTTACTGAAGAATATAATCCTAAAATTGGATTAAGTATATTGAAACATAAACTTCAAGATCACCTGATTTATCTCCCTAGCTTTCTCTATAAAAACATGCCATACACTCTATTTAAGAAGAGTAACGTAAAAACTAAACACCGCTTTTTTGTTTAGTTACACGACAGTAAATCCCTATTTAAAAATCGTAAAAGATGCCTTAAATTGGATTTTCTCACCAGCAAAACTAATAATTTTCAAAACAACAGCAGCAAAAAAAAAAAAAAAAAACATTTTACCCGCCAGAAACGTTACACCTTATTCGTCCACCAAAGCCGCTAATCTTTAAACCCAGTTGACATTTATTATAGCGAAAATAAAGGCTTTTGTTTCCCCTTCCAAGAAACTATAAAAACTTCTCTTTATTTACGCGTTTCCATGAGAGGGAAATTTTTAAGTCAGTTTCGCTTGTCCAGAGCCAGAATGCGCATAAAACAATGACTTTCATAACTTTCGGTCACAATTCAGACAATAAAGGACCAGTGTTGGGAGATGTCAGGATAATGTGAAAAATATCCGTGAAAGATATTCTCGGTCAAATTCATCATCTTTATCATATTCTCTTCTCTAATAGCGTCAGATATTGGAGGAAAAGATACATTTCCGCTGGAGGAATCGAACTCATAGTGTGTGCGCTTAGGCTGAATGGCTGCAGAGTTAAGGTTGACGTTTGAATTATGCAGTTTGAAAGAATTGATGTTTGAAAGAAAGATGTGGTGGAGGAAAAAGGTTAGAAATGGAATATGACTAGATATGAAGTCATCTTTTAACACAAGAAGAAAATTCTTTCATACATCGGTTTTAGATAAGAACTCAACGGTAGAGTTCTCTTGTTGGTTTGACGTACACTTGCCCAACATCTGTCTTTTCATTTCACTATACGTCAAAGATAATCAAATATTTCAGTTACGACTTCTCTTCGTTGACAAACAGGTTAGTTGGGTTAGGCACGCTAATTATTATTTATTTAACTTTTAGTTTTTTTATTTAGTTACATACAGATTTATATATAGTTTTTCTGTATATTTGGCATGAGATGAGATGATATAAAGAATTTGTGATATTATTTTACACACAGTAAGTCTTCTGGCAATAAATCCTTGCATGCCTTCAAGGCTGGCTACTGGTTGATGATTTAGCGGCGAATTTGGTGATTATGGGGACAAAAATGAAAGGTCAGGAATATTCGAGAATCTCAGTGATAGCTCCATCAGAGGTCGAGTTCCTCCATTTGCTCTAGAACATTCAATAACTAACTCAGAGGCTATAAAAGCTTGAAAGGCATCATCAGTCAGTAGTTGTAATTCTCTCGCATTATTATTTCTTTAGATTTTCGTCTTTTTGAGTTATTATATTCATAAGCAAATAGATTACTCATTGATGAATTTAGTGCATCATTATATACAGATCTTCTGCATCTTCGGCGTGAAATGATATATCATAACGAAATTGCAATACTGTTTTCTTTTACAGTAAGTCTCCTGACTACCTGTATGGAGACAAAGTTGGCTACCATTTGATTTGGGTGACTCTGGGGATAAAAATGAATATTCAAGAATCTTTATGATAGGAAACTTAGAACTCGAGTTCCAACTTTTGTTCTAGAACATTTGATGCGCTATCTTGGAGCCTTTAAAAGCCCGAGAGAAGGAGTCAGTCGATAGTTGAAAATCTCTCAGTAGTTCTAAGTCATCGAGTAAAATCTCTTTTTTGAGTGTTGATATCCTATCAGTTCGGTCTGAACGCTTTCTGTTATTGCAGTAAACTTAACAGCGGTTGGCTGATTGTGTGCTACTTCTTACAGCAAGTGTTTTTTATATATTTTTAGAGGTGTTAAGGGCGGCAAGCCAAGTATTAATCATCAAATAACTCGTCAATAATGACACAATAGATTCAGTAAAAATGCTAAATTCACACCGAAAATATTTCGTAACTGTTGTACGCCAATGCCATGTAAGGCGTTCTCTGGCATGACAAGTTTATTAGAGAGTATGCGAGAAAGTTTGGGGGAGACCACTCCCTTTGGGTGTGTGTATATATATATATATATATATATATATATGTAATGATATTTTAAAACTATAATTTCAATTTAATTAATTTCTAAGATTTTATCTTAAGTTAGCCCATAGTAACTTCATTCTAAAATATTCTCTTATTTCGTGATCCAATTCCACTTTCTCTACTTAATTAATTCAAGAGAAGCTTTATAAAATTGCTTAGTCAGCTAAACGCCGATATTTTCACACGCTCGGCGTGAAGGGGTAAAAATGTCCAGTAAGCACATTCTTTCTTAAAAGATCCCTGTGTTTCCCTTACATGTGATTGACATGTGTTGGAAATCCCTATCAGAATCTTATCAATATATTAGCACTGTGGAGAAATATTTTCCCTATCAAAATCTAAGGTTATATAAGGCGAGGGATAATTTATGTCGTCCCTTTTTCCCCACTTCGGCTTTTTGTACTGCGCTGTGGCTTGTAATAATTATGCGTCTCTGCTTGTAAATAATTATGCTTTTCCGATGGATTAAAAAGAATTTAAAAATATAACAAGACTCTTCACTGCTGGTCACAACTGCATTCTGCTTCACAACAAATAATATTACATATTAAAAAGTCGACAGGATTCGAAAAATATTACATATATATATATATATATATATATATATATATATATATATATATATATATATATATATATTCGGAAAAACTTCACATAAAAATTTAGTGAAAACAAGAAAAGTAAAATTTAGAAATTTAGGTTGAGGACTCAATTCTACAGATATGATGGTGATAACATAAATCAAATCTTCCCAGACAGATTAGAAAGTCGTCACGTCTTGTTATGTACAGACTGATTTGTGCATTAAATGATTTTCAATTATTATTTTCTTAAAGTATAATTAGGATAGCTCGCAATAAGACCATGAGTCTTAGTAAATGGTATTGAAGCAAGTTTTATATTTCTTGACAAAGTATTTAGAGATGTATTTTTAATATCTTTCTGAAAGTGTTTTTTTTTTTTTTTTTTGGAGATGTAGAAGGCTCATTTTTAAAAAATTGCAGCAAGGGTGGTCTTACCAAAACTTTCTCGTATACTTAATAATAAAGGTTTTATCTATTTTACCCCGCATAATGTTATGGACCCTGGGTAAGGCCGCGAATACCTTGTAATACATTGGTGAACGATATGTACGAAATAGAGTACTCTGTTGTGAATCCAGTATTTTTCATCGATCTATCGTGGAATCCTTGGCAAATAATCCCCAGGTATTCTCGAAAATCCAATTTGCGTTTCAGACATTTTTTTTTTTTTTTCCATTTCAGTTGGAGCCACATTTTGACACAAAGTTATAATTGTAATCACAAAATTGCAAAATAAATTTCATATATTTATGTCACTGCTGTTCTGTTGAGTTCAGTTATATTAAAGTTTCTTTTTAAAGCAACACTATGGTTATTTTAGGACGGACCTCGTCATTTTGAAACGTGGTTAGATGACGAGGACGGCATCGAAGTTGGCAATCCCTTTCCGAATTTCTACACCACACCAGCGAGAGAACTTTTAAGTCACTGCGTTTTCAAGTTATCGGATTTACTTACTTCTGAAAATTCAGACTGACAGAACGGTCACCTCCTTGACGGATTTAGTTTCAAATTCGATAAAGTATCTTCACTTTAGATGCTAAATCTGAATATTAAATTTTATGCATCTCCCAGTTCAGGTTTAGTTGTCGTGTTCACTTATATTTCGATAACCGGACAGACAGACATCCTCCGATCACGATTTCACAGAATTCTACAAAGTTAATACAAAGACTTAAGTGAGTGTAAGACCCATTTCTTCCATTCAGCTTAGAGAGTTTCTGAATTTCATGTTCACAGACAGACGTTACTGAAAAAAGTGGTTTGCGAAATCATAGGTCTGAAACGTGGAGATTCGTCAAAATCTGGAGTTCTAATTATTTGAAAATTATAATACTTTCTCTTCACGTAAAGTAAAAAGATAAGGGGGAATGGAGCTGAAACTTAAAGTGACTTCTTATGACTTTTGGGACAGTAAATCCTTGTTTAATTCCTTAAAAAAGTTGTAAGATAATTTTTCTCACCATCATTTTTGTGACACTTATAATAACAAATATACATTCGATCAACGGTAGAACTTTATTTTTTTTACATTTATTGTGATGAAAATAGAAATTTTTATGGCTTTTCGCCATTAATAAAAATATATTTTTAAGTCACTATGTGACATAAGTTTTTAAGGCAGTTTCACATGACTTGAGCCAGCGAGCGTTAAAAACAGTGACTTTCGTAACTTTTGGTCACGTCTCAAACAATAAAATCTAAAGAAGAATCATATAGTATTGCGACGTTGTCATCAAGTGAAATATATAGGAGAGAAATATTATTGGTCAAATCTATCATTTTTGCCATATTTCTTCTCCTAACATTGGCAGATGCTGAAGGAAAAGATATATTTCCACTGGTGAAATCTTTTCCGGAAGTTATTCGAATAGGTCAGATTGTTGTGCAGCGGATAGTAATGTTTGATTTATGCAGTTTGAAAAGTTTTAGTTACGTAATAAAGAAAAAGGTTAAAAGTTCAGTAAGATTGTATAGAACCTGTTTATTTATCGTAAAAAGAACATGACGCGTTATGACTTTAATTTCTAGTTTATTAGAAATAAGTTGATTTTTCTTTTCACTTTTTTTGATATATTTGTTGCCATTAATACCAGCTAATCTGCAGATGAACTGATTTGCTCCGTTAAAGTGAGGAATCAAGAGCTTTCCGCATTTTAACTAGGTAATGTACACATTAACGCCTTCCGTATCGTTAAAGTTCAAAAGTTTTAAAGTTTTAAAACAATTGCATGCGAGAGCTGAATTTAGCATTTGCAAAAAGAGAATTTTAACAAAAGTTGTTCCTGCTGTAGTTATATCTTTACGTCAAGCAGCAATAAAATGATCTCTTGATATTGAGCAAGTTTTAAAAAATGTGACTACAAATCTAAATGTATCACAAATAAATTACTTTGCAATTTAAAGAGTTACTAATCTTTAGATTGCACTAATAAATAAGAATAATTTTATCACATGTTTCGCAAATTCATTTCCGTAATAGGTTAAACCGTTTGATTCTTTGTTTTATAGTTTTTCAATCGAGTGATTATTGATTCTGTCAAATAATTTGCTGTTTGCTTGATTGTATTAATGCGATTCTTTAGATATCGAAAAATAAATAAATAACATTATGTAAATTTCCTTAATTACAATAATATTTTAAACCGTTTGATTATTTGTATCGAGGTTTTTCAATTCCTGATGATGGATTCTATCAACTAATGTGTTGATTGTTCGATTGCATTAACTTGGTTTCTTTATGCATCAAAAAATAAATCAGCGCCATTTAATTTAAGTGTATAGAAACGTTGCTGATGTTCCAGCAAAGATCTCATTTCCACTTCATTTTAACGAGTGCCTAATAGGTAATGTGCAGATTGGAAGGTAATGTGCACATTATCTAGGTAATTCGCAGATTACCTAGGTAATCTGAGAAATGAAACAATTTTTCGCACTTTAACGGATTACGCTAGTTAATGTGCAGATTAGCTAGCAAATCTACGGATTAACTGATTTCTACACTTTACCGGCAACATGTTCATTACGAGGAACTGTTTCTAAATACGAAACACTTTCAGCCTTTTATACATAAACTCATTAGATCAAAATATGCATAACGATCCGTAATTGTGTCTATACCACAAACTGAAATCTAGTTATCTTTTTCGTTCCGCTTGTTAGATATCAAATGTGCAAACGACCCGTGGCAATCAACAGGTTGAGGAATTTATTACAAAGTTAGTTCTATAACTTTGGAGTAAACTCATCTGACTCAGGACTCATCTGACCTGCTTCTTTTCTCAGATTTTTTGAGTTATTTATTACATGGGCTGATGAAGAGACAATCAACTCGTCGACAAATTGGGCCCAATATTTAATCTGGATTCAACATTCTGTTGATAAATATTGTTACAAATCTGCAATTTTGCTACCCGGCACGAATAATGTCATCGTGGGAAAAACCTTTGTAAGATCTGTTCTGTGTGTGCTGAGCGGGTGCCGCGTCAATGACCTCAGAGCTTAGAGACCATTTGGAGACGAATTTGGCGACTAAATGGATAAAACTGGAAAGTTCGAGAACTTTCACGATCCATCCACTAAGACCCGAGATACACCCAGGTACGCACTGATTGGTCTGGAAGATTCTAGCCCCGCCTCCCGGAACTATAAAAGACAGGCACTCTGAAGCTGCGGGGAAGTCGTGTGTGAGAGTAGTCGGAGTCACCGACAAGTAACAGAACTAGAGGATCAGACAGCAAGCAAGCTGCTGAATTAGCGATTAAATGCGTTGAGTTATTACAATTGATTGGCGGTATTTGTAGAAAAAATTTTGTATCAATATATAGTCTATATCTCAGCCTCTAGAACACTGCATTTGAGAATTACTATTTTCCCATACACGTGCATTTTAAACTAAAGAAAAACTAAAAAACAATTTGTCGAAATCACAAAATTGAAACTTTTTGACAATTGGATTAGTAAATTATATAAACTATTCTTCCAACCATACTACTATTTACATATTTACTCTCTAATTTATGAGAAGAACAATGCAATGCAATAAATGAACTTCTTTCTTAACTTTTTCTTTATATTTAAATGAAATGGTATGATAATTTTATTGGGACATCGATTGCTTAAAACCTTCTATATTTGATTATTGCCTTCTAAAACTTATAAAAATCTAACATAAGCGTTTACCGAAATATAAAAACATTTAAAAAAAATCATCATCTAAACCAGCTTAAGTGGTCTCCCCAAACTTTCTCGTGTGCCGTCGTGCAAAGATGTCATTCCAGTGAACACCTTTCATGGCATTGGCATACAATTGCTATGAAATATTAAACCTTGGCGTGAGTATAGCTTTTTTATTGAATCTCCCGTATCATCTTTGACGAGTTTTTGGCGATTAATCTATGGCATGCTGTCAAAAGTATCCGAAAATAGAATTTGGGTTTCAAACGTATTCTTCTCAACCGATTGAAGCCAAAATTTGACACACTGAAAAGTGCAAAATCATGTATAAACTTTGATTCGTTTAAGTCATAAGTTGACAACTTTTTAGTTGTCTTTTTACATATGAAATGGTATGATTTAAGACTTTTTTAAGACTTAAGACTTTTTTAATTGTCGCATTTACATATTTCTGAAAGTACGGACCAACAGATGATCAACCCGTAATTGGATTTGTCTGAAAATTTAATAGTTGTCTACATGATATATATTAAATCCGTGGACCGAATTTTATCCATCTAGCTCACTTCGTTTTGTAGTTATCGTATTAACTTATATTCGAACAACCGGACAAACACATTTCCTCTGGATGGATTTTGCTCAAAATTTGGCAGAAATGTGCAAATTTAGTTTTAAGGCCATATACCAAATTTCTTCCGTCTAGCTCAAAGCGTTTTTTGAGATCTATTTAACACAGACAGACAGACGGACATTTTCCAAAAATGAGTTTTTCGAATTCAGGGGGTCTAAAAGCGGAGATTCATCCTTGATAAGTGTTTTGGCAATTAATCACTGGAGTGTGGTTAATAGTATACGGAAATCGAATTTTGTTCTAGATGCATTTTTTCCCAACCTATTGAAACAAAAATATGACACAAAACTGCACAAGTTTATACTAAAATCCCGTGCTAAATTTGATAAAGTAAAATCATTGCGTTTTTGAATTGACGCGTTTATTTATTTCTGAAAGTATGGGCCTCTTGTTGAATTTGTCTTAACATTTAATAGCTGTCTACTATATAGATTTTTAATTTGTGTACCAAATTTTATCTATCTTGCTCTCGTCATTGTATAATTATCGTGTTACTTAAATTCTAACAGCCGAATAGACAGACGTTTCGTGAAACAATTTTGCTCAAAATTGGATAGCAATCCACACATTTCATGTGAAGACCGTAAACCAAATTTCATTCGTCTAGTTCAAAGCGTTTCTGAGTTATCTTTGTCACAGACAGACGAACATTTTTCAAAAATGAGTTTTTCGAATTCAGGGTGTCTAAAAAATGGAGATTCGCCGAAATTTCGAATTCGAAGCTTCTGACGATTAGTATACTTTCTCTATACTTCGTATACGTGAAAGGGAAAAGGTAGATTAAAATGTAAATTTCAAATTATATGTCCTGTCAATTCTTATTTCTTTTCTTTTGTTCATAAATTTCTCACAAATTATATTTTTTCAGAAACGGTGCAAATATTTTTAATTGCATCCAATCCGTCATTGTGATTCTTCATTTAAAAACTGTCAAACATATCTTGAAGTTGATTATCTTACCAACGAAACGAATAATATTTCCAATAAAGCGAAAAAATTTTCTTCTCATGACAGAAATATAATTCCTTTATCGACAAAAAAAAAGCCGCCAATGTTTTTAACTCAGCTGAGGTTTTACTATAGTGAAAATAATTCTTTTCGTTTTCTCTTTCAACCAATAAAATAAAACCTTTTTATTTATTCGTTTCCATACACGAGAAAACTTTTTAAAGGATTATCGCTTGATTTGATTCAGAATGCGCATAAAACAATGACTTCCATAACTTTCGGTCCCGACTGAAAAGTAATACTGTATTTCGAATCTTGTAAAAAGTGAAATATATCTAAGAAGGGAAGTTCCTACAGAATTTATAATGTTTACAGCTCGGCAAATAGTGTAGGAAAAATTTATTTCTAGTGGAGGAATTGAATTCATAATGCGCGCCAAGGTCAAATGGTTGTGGAGAGGATTTTGATATTTGATTTATGCCGTCAGAAAGGAATTGTGGTAGAATTGAAAAAAAAAAAATAACTTAGATATCAATAGAGCCAAATAAAATCTGATATTTTACCTAAAAAAGGAAAAAATTATATAATGTTTCATTGGCAATTCTTCCTATATTGCCTGGCATATTCTGTGTGTGTGTGTGTGCGTGCGTGCGTGCGCGTGCGTGTGTGTGAGGTTAAATAGATCTGAGAGAGATATTCAGCACAGAATAAATCATTTTCCTCAAATTTTCCTCTATAATGGCGGCAGAGAATTCTGTTTTTAGAATATATATTTCTAATGGAATGATTTAATCCAAAATGTTTGCAAAGGTCAAATAGTTGTGGAATGAATAAAAATATTTAATGTCTGCAGTTTGGTTGATAGGGTGTGAAAAAAAGGCCAATAATACTGAACAGATAGTTTTTTTAAAGAAAGAACTATAACATCTCCACATGTCAATATTATTGGTAACGTTTTGTCTGTACTTAAACCTATATTAAATAACATGTTTTGTGTGAGTTTTTCCTTTTTTTAGCGTGTGTGTGTGTGTGTGTGTGTGTGTGTGTGTGTGTGTGTGTGTGTGTGTGTGTGTGTGTGTGTGTGTGTGTGTGTGTGTGTGTGTGTGTGCTCTCGCACAACAATGAATTCGATAATTTTTGGTTCTAAAAGAAAAAATGAAATTGAAAAGAAAAAAAAACTACATTATGAAACCTTAAAAAGTGAAATAACTTTTAAAGATATATTTCATAATGAATCTATAATCTCTACTATATTTTATTCTGTAATGGCAACAAATCCTGCGATAAAAATGATTTTTAATAGGTGTACTAGAAATAAAATGTGCGCACTGGTCTGGTGTGGACTGTGATATTTAATAAATGCAGTTGTGGTGGATTTTAAAGCTAGAGTTAAGATACAAATAAATATGTGGACCGAAAATTATATTTTACCTAAAAAAGAAAAATAAATGAAACATTCATATGTCATTATTATATAAAATTTCCTTGGCTGTGTGCCGTCTTCTACTTAGATCTATATTTCTTAACTCGCTTTTTGGGTTAACATAAGACAATGACTTATCATTAAGTTTCAACTCAAATAATAATCTGAAGAAAAGAATTCTACTTTGCCGATCCGCCATAAATTTGAGAGGTATACGGAATCTGTAACCGCCGTTATATTTTATTCGAAAACGGCAACAAATAGTGCAGAAAAAGTGGTGGAATTTCTAGTGGAGGAATTGAACTTAGAATGTATGCTATGGTCAAGTCGTTGCAGAGTGGACAGAGATGTTTAATGTGTGTAGTTTGAAAGGATTCGTTGAGGTATAGAAAGAAAGGTCTGGGAATTCCAAAAGAATATGAACTGATAATTTATTTAAAATAGTAAAATTCTTAATATTTTATTATTAGATAGTGATAAATGTTTCATTATTATATTCTGCCTTCTATTTTTACTTATATTTCATGACGTGTTTTGTGTTTTTTTGAGTTTGCGTAAAATAATGACTTCTTTGCCTTTAGATTTCCTCTCAGACTATAAACTAAAAAAATAAAGAAAAAAAATTGTATGCTACGGCATTGCCGTGGATTGAAATATGTCTGTGAGAATTTTATCTACAGAGTCCATACTCTTTTACCCTATTTTCTTTCATCCTTCTGAAGTCGGCATACATGGCAGGAAAAGATATATTTCCAGTAGAAGATTCGGGTTTACAGTGTGTGCAAAAATCAGATCGTTGTTGAGTGAACGAGATATTTGACTTATGCAACGTGAAAAGAACTATAGTAGGATTGAAAGAAAAAGTGGGAAGGTTTGGGTACGTATAGGAAACATATGTTACCTGAAGAAGAAAGAAAAAAGTCTTCCAAATGTCGCTTTTAGTTACTTATGCATTGATAGTTTTCTGCTTTTTATTTAGCATTATATTACATGACGCATTTCGCGTTTAAATGCATACAGGTGGGCTATTTTAGTTAAGTTAATTGAAACGAAATTCCATCCATCTTGCTTATTTCATTTCTGAGTTTTCGCAATCAATAACAAACAAATTACAAAATACCATTTATTGGAGAGATCTCATATGTTATCATCATCGTGTTTAGGTCAAATTTTAGGACGATAACGAAATATTCTTGTATAAAGGGGGAAAGGAAAATCTGCTTATGAAAAATAAAAACTGAATTATTTTCAGTCTTTTTACCATTATAATACAAACGATTTCCCTTAACATTTCTAAAATATTGAAATAATGGAGTATGTAAGGATTTGAAGAGAATTATTTGAGCCTACATTATTGTATGCTGTGTATGCTTACACATATTATAAACAATCTTATATTAAATCGTATTATTTTGAAAAAAACCCGCTTAATCACGATTTTTTTTCAAATAGTCTTTCAAATCTTCATTGAGGTATTAACATGTACTTATTCTAAGGAAATTTTGAAAGTATTTATACTAAGCATAATCCAAAAACCTATAAAATATTAAAACATAAATTTCAGCACCATATTTGTAAAGGAAACTTTCCGGAGACTAAGCGACAAATTTGATGCTGAAATGTTTATTTCCATATTTCTCGTGGATGTATGATGGAAAAAAATCTACAAATTTCACAAGAAAGCACGGACCAAACGCAACCGAAGTGCACAAAAAAACAACTCTTTCAGAAGTCTGGAGAACACACGCAAGCAGTAAATCGTTATTGAACAACTACTACAGCACTAAGTACTCGGAGACTACAAACTCAATATCAACATTCCGAATGCAGAAATCATAATACTTCTACTTCTCTTGTGTATGTTTCCGTTTTCATAGCTCCCATGACAGGGAGTTGAGTGATCCAGAAGGGTCCCGTATCTTGGGTCCTAATAGAAATAGATATCCTTAAATTTCTCGTATTTTCGAAAACTTTCATTTTAGCTGTCAATGCTGCCAAGTCACCAAGCAAGGATTGACCTGACAACCACTATCCATTATGACTTTTGCCATAACGGATAGTGGACTTTCATATGAAGGATTCATTTGAACCCTGTAAACTTTATTCCTTACTAAACAACTAACTGCCCAAGGAAGAAATATTGGTTTCATATGAATCATTATATGAACAATATAAATTATCAGTTTATCTTACTTTCCCTTTAAAAGCATGCCATGTACACTCCGTTTTGCTTGAACAATGTCAAAATTCAAAATGCATCGATCCTTTTAACTCCATTAGAAATAGATCTGTCTGAAGTAAAATAATCCATTAGAAGGAGCTTTATTTTGATTTTTTTTAAACATAAGTCACAGGAGGCAATAAATTTCTATTAAAAACCTCAAGAAGATTTTAAATTGGATTTTCTCACTAAGAAAAGTAATCACACTTACAAGAGCAATAAAGATTAAGTCTCCTCATAAAGAAACGTTTTCTTTTTTAATTCAATCTCAAAAGCTCCTGATCTTTAAATCTGACTGGTATTTATTGTAGCGAAAGATAAAGCTTTTTTTTTATCTTCTTTCATTCAATTACAAATTTTTTGTTTGTTTATTCGCTCCCTCATAAAGACAATTTCTTGCAATTTAAATCAGAATGCGCATAAAACAATGACTTCCATAGCTTTCTGTCTCGGCTCCAATAACAAAAGGGATAATGAATACTATATTGCGACGCCGCCATAAAGCAAAATATGTTTGAGAGGAATATTCTATTTTGAATCCATCATCCTTTTCTTAATTTTTTCTCTCCTGGTGGTGGATATTGCAAGTAAAAATAAATTTCGCCCTGATGAATTATATTTATGGTGTGTGGTGCAAAGATGAAAACATTGTGGAGTGTGCAGTGGTTTGATTTATGTGAAAAGAATTGATTTGATGGAAAAGTAGGATTAAATATACAGGGTGTTTATAAAGTCCCGGATTCATTTTGATGTTTAATAACTCATAAAATAATAAAGATAGATTTAAATTAATAACATAAATGGTTAAATAGACTCAAAACGTTTCATGACCCTTGTCAATAAACTTCCACGTGTGCCCCCTTCGTCGAATATCAAGTCGATAGTCAATTTCACGCCAGGTAGCGACAAGCATGTCGGCATCCACAGAGCCATTTGCGCACTTTATGGCGATTAACAATGCCAGAAACATGAAAGGATGCTTCATCGGAGAACATTATGCTCTTCAGAAAATCAGCAACATCTTCTATCCTCCTTAGCATATCTGTTGCAAAGGCCATCCTCCTAGGTCTATCATTCGGTTCCAAAACTTGAACAATTTGAACTTTGTATGCATGCAGTCTTAATTTTTTCTTAATAACCTTGTACACCGTCGAAATTGGCATATCCAATTCTGTTGCCGCTGATCTCACAGATATTCTAGGATTGTGTAAAAATGTCTCTCTGACACGCTCAACATCAAAATCACTTGTGCAAGGACGTCTGGAACGTTTCTTATCTTCGATACTTCCAATTTCTAGAAAATTCTTTTTCCACCGCAAGGTGCTGTTTTTGGATGGAGGATCTTTTTGGTAAATTCTTCTGAAATTTCTCTGTGCTTGCACTATAGATTTCGTTTCTATGAACCACCATGAAATCTGTGCTTTCTCTTGTGGTGTATGCATTCTCCTTAATATCCGCTCGAATAAAACATCACATACAAAAGTACTACATAGAACAAACACATCAAAAGTAAACATAACATTGCAATAGTTGACCAAAACAAAAGAGAGAAAAATGCAATTAATAATCAGACAATATTTAGAAAAGTACAGATATTTAGACTGGAAAATGAAATTATCTGAAATTAACCACACGCGCAGACGATATTTACAAAAGTAAAAATATTCAAACCTGAAAAGGAAAATATATGAGTTATTCCATCAATAAATGTCATAAGTGTGTTTATATCTTTATTATTTTATGAGTTATTAAACATCAAAATGGGTCCGGGACTTTATAAACACCCTGTATTATAACTCCAGATAAAGAATTATAGCCTTTCTCAAGAAAGGGATATATCTTTTTCTATTTTCTATTTTTGTAGATAAAAAACATTAAAAGGTTACTCCCTTATGCATTTTTGTATTCTCATACGGAGCATTTCTAAAGTCCACGTACAAGCTTTGAGGGGCCTTGGTAGAAAACATCAACAGAAATAAGAATCACAAATGAATAGGAGGCGCTGTGATCGTACGGATTTCACATTGAAGGAGATGATTTGAAAAGAATATGCAATCTGAAAAGGAGCATAGGATTAAGTATATTATAACTCTACATGGAAAATTATATTTTACCTCTAGAAGAAGCCAAATCTTTCCTATGTCATTTTCTTGTAAATCAGAAAACTCTCAAAGTTTATTCTCTTGTTATTTTTTATTCTTATACAGAGTGTTTCTAAATCTCAAAGTATGCATTTAAAAGGGAAGCAGAAAACATCAAAAGGAATCAGAATCACATAGGAAAGCAGGGTCCCAAATGAATAGGTGGCGCTGTAAGGGAGCTGTCGAAGTGAGCATGCGCAAAGTTTATCTTTATACCCAATGTCTGAATGCATTGGTGATGAAACGTTTCACGCATGTAGAGTGAACCGATATTCCCTTTTTGAAAATGGTTGCCAATCCTTGCTGCGCATGTGTCATGAATAAGTTGTGTGGAATTTCGAATACCTCTTCTAATGCTTCTAACTAATGTACTATTTTTTACTTTCTCGTAAACAGAATATAGAGAAAGTATAATAATCATCCAAAGATTCGAACTCGAGGTTTTCGCGAATCCTGAGTTCGAAAAACACATTTTTATAAAATATCCGTCTGTCTGTGATAACTGAAAAATGATTTGGGCTGGACTATGGAAATTTGGAATTCGATCTATACACAAAATTTACAATTTTCTATTAAATTCTGTGTAAAATCTTTTCAGAAGAAGTCCTCTTGTCCGCCTGCTCGAATATAAGTCAAAACGATAATTACAAAACGAAGAGAGCTACACAGATAAGATAGGGTACACCGGTTTAACATCTATAGTGTAGACATCTATCAAGTTTTGAGCTAAATAGAACAAAAAGTTGACTGTTTATGATCTGTAGTTCCAGAAACATATAAGCGCGACAGTTGAAAAACGCAATGACTTAAATGTATCAAATTTGGTACAGCATTTTGTGACTACAAGTGCAGTTTTATGTCAAATTATTTTTGTTTCAATTAGTTGATAAAAACGTGTCTAAAGCACAAAGTCGATTTTTGGATACTATTAATCTATTAAAACGTGGAGAAGTGTCAAAATCTGGCGTCCGATTTTTGTGACTATTATTATACTTTCTCTACATACTACGTATAAAAAAATACAGGTGCGAAAAATAAAATAAAACTTAAATGATGCTTTCCCTGTAACAAAATGAACCGCATTCAAAACTAATAAATCTGCCTATCCATAAACATATTCTTCATTCTTCCATCAGAAGTTTCTAACCTTTGGATCCTATTGACATTTATTGTAACTTTTTTCCCATGTGTTTCAAGTATCGGCTTTCTATTTATACGTCTCTATGTGATCCAGAATGCGCATAAAACAATGACTTCCATAACTTTTGGTCTGAGCTCGAGCAATAAATGATCCCATTTTGCGACGTCGCCATAAAGTGGAATACGTCTGAAAGATATTCCCTGGCCTAATCTATCAATTTTTATTGTATTTTCCTCTCTGGTGGCAGTAGGTATTTGAGGAAAAAGATCCCTGCATAAGGGTCGGTTTTCTATCGTGTGAACTTGCGCCAAATCGTTATGAAGTCGATATTGATGTTTGCTTATACATTTTGAAGGAATTGCTTATGGTGTGAAAATATGTGGTTGAGAATCCAACAATCCTGATATTTATTTGCAGGGAAGTAGAGATAAAACTTTGATGTGCTGCTTTATACTAGGATATTGTAACCCTTTTGCGTCCATGTACACAGTTGATACCCAAAAATGGCCTAGTGTATTGCAATATGGTTTGACGTGGAGCTTGAATCTAAAGGAGAATATTTTGGGCTTTACGCTCTATCTTTAACTGGAGTCAACATTTTTCAAAACATGATAAATCGATGTGTGTTAGCAGATAATTTCCTGCAGGTTGATGGAGATTTTCCTAGTTTTCTTTTAAGCGGGACTCAGATGTTAGAGATATACATTTCGGACCATAGCAGCAAAGATTGATCGGAAAAGACTTGACAATTGTTAGGGTTAGCAATCACTCGTACTTTGAAAAAGTGTAAAAAAATATGGATAAAAGTAAGGAAAATTTGTAAGAAAGACTTTCAATTGAGACATGTTAAATTTCTTCATATTTCTCTTTTTTAAAAAAAACAATGGTGGAAACCACTATTAAAAATTTGATGACGTAAAAATTGCTTGAGTAGTGTCTTTTTTACTTTCTAGTATACGAAGTAGAGAGAAAGTATAGAAATCGTCAAAAAATCCGAAGCCAAATTTTGGCGAATCTCCAAGAATTAATCCATCGAATTAATCTCCAATTGAAATTTAATAACTTCCGGTTTAAACTAAATTTCAGATTTTACAGGCGATAAAAACAGATTATGGAGATATATAGTCCAATGACCAGAACGACTTAAAATTAGAGAGATACATAGTACATTGAACAGAATGTCTTAAGGCTTCTACTTTCATATGAGTTATACGACTATCAAAATTTGAAGCTCAAAAATATTTTGTTGAAGATGCTATTAAAAGACAGAGTTACTTAAAATATTTAAATGAAAATTAAATTGAGTATTAATCTGAAATATTGATCGTCAAAAGCGGCTAGATATTAACAGAGATAGCAATCTATGTTAATTGCTGAAGTGCTGTAAGAGGGAGTTTATCAAAGTTGGTTGACATTTTGAAATTAATATTATTGGAAAAGCAACTGATCACTGGTTGTTAGTAAGAAGTAACTTATTCTGTTAACATTTATTGAAACACAGAGCAGAAAAATCATTCCCTTTTTGTGATTTTATATGATCCCCTTTCATGGAAGCCATATTTCCCCTGTGTCATTTGATTGTTCGTTCCGGAAAACAGGTTGTAGAGTTCCCAGTATCATTCCTGCGCCCTATCTATGCCAAGCAGCCCGTATTTCTGTCTCCCGTTTCTTCCCGAGTTATTTATTCGCCTCCAGACACGCCACTTCCAGTTTTTCTCTCTCGCAAAGTGAAAGGGAAGTCCTGCCAGGTTTGTTTTGACTCGGGTGACACCCCGCCACTGAAAAGCGGTAATGAAAAGAATCAGTGCTGCTTCCTTCCTCTCACCCCTACAGCCTTTCGGTTCGTTTTTTCGCGCCTTTTAGAATTTTTCTTTTGGTATTATTTTTTCATGGGATTTGTTTTTGGTCCTGGAGTTTTTCTTTGATGTAAAGTTCTTTCCGTTTATCTTTTCCCCTTTTTTGCGTTCCTTTTTGGACCTGTCGGAAACTTTTGACACAGCTTTCAAAAGGCATTTGGGGGAGTATTTGTCTCTACAGCGCATAAGAAAAATCCTCGTTGAAGGAAAATGGATTTTGCTTTTAATGTTTCCTAAGGTTTTTAAATACGTCCGATTTTTTTGATGTCGGGTAAGTAAAGATAGCACTTCTTTCTTAAGTTTTGACATCAAATGAGATGTCTTTTGATTGCATATATTTTAATAAACAGAATTCCAAACTCCTATTGGGCATGGTATAAAATTGAAAAACTCATATAAAATCTAAAATACAGATTTCGAACATTTCGAAACATTTGCTTTCATTTTATTAACCTTCATTGAAATATATTTACGAATCTGTAATATTGCTTACCATCTATTACAATATAATTCTCAATTTTCTGATCGACAAAGGTATTTTAAGACCAGTGTTGATGTACCCCTCCCAAATTTGGGGGGAAAGGGGCTCTTCTGCCCAAAACATTAAGAAGTTGTAAGTTTCAAAATAAACATCTGATGAAGATTTTTAATGCACCCAGGTACATCCGAAGGAAACTTCATGATGAACCGTTTAAAACCGTTTCGGAATTTATTAAAAGAACATCCATTAAGTTCTTCGAAAAGTTACCACAGATTCGTAACGAGTTACTTCAACTTCCAACATATGATCGGCTGTGCCCAGCTCTAGGCAAAATCCTAGCTTGCAAATGACAATATTTACGTTCATTTTTCGTCTGTAAAAAGACTGAGAATTTTATAACTCTGTCATCAATCCAGTGGATTAAAATCTCTCAAAATTATTCCTGTTTCGGCCTGAGAAAGCTACA
Organism: Argiope bruennichi; assembly: GCF_947563725.1. NCBI lineage: Eukaryota > Metazoa > Arthropoda > Arachnida > Araneae > Araneidae > Argiope > Argiope bruennichi. The sequence continues at coordinate 9,152,470 of NC_079157.1, forward strand.
ATGAGCACCATGCTTGAAATCTCTGGATTTTTTTCAAAAGTAACTAGTCAAAATAGTTAAATAAGTCCCTATAGTAAAAGGCACTTGCAACGTAATTTCGTTAAGGTGTTATTCCCCTATAAATAATCTAAATATTATTTTTTATTATTAATTATATCATAAAAATATCATCTTAATAATGATACCAAATTTCATGACGTTAGAGATTTATGCGCCCGTCTAAACTAGTTTCAATTCATCTTAATCTTTCTCTAAACTTACAAATTATAATTGCTATTCCAAATTATGATGTGGATCTGCTTTTGACCGTGTAACGGATTGATATGAGCGAGAATAGAACCTGGGACCTTGTGATTCGTAACCGAGTAACAAGACCACAAGACAAAAGTAATACTCATGTCTCGTAGCTGTTATCTGACTTATAAGTTCACCAAGTACTCTCCCTCCAGTGAGTCGGAGGTGAGACGAACGATATAGCTGTTGAGTGGTGATGTATTAGCTGTTGAGACTAATGTGCCTGTACCTATTTGAGCATTTGAGTAGCGGCGAGCGTGTGTGGGTGAGTGGTTGCTGTTGCATCAAGTGAGTCTGACGACTTTGGGTTGCTGTGAATAGATGGCGCCACAACAGGAGGTACGGAGGTTGAAGGCTCATCGTCGGAGGTCACCAATGTAGCGGATTGTGATGAGCGACAATAGAACCTGGGACCTTGTGGTTCGTAGCCGAGTAACAAGACCACAAGACAAAAGTAATATTCATGTCTCGTAGCTGTTATATGACTTATAAAGTTCACCAAGTACTTTCCCTCCATTGAGTCGGAGGTGAGACGAACGATACAGCTGTTGAGTGGTGATGTATTAGCTGTTGAGACTAATGTGCCTGTACCTATTTGAGCATTTGAGTAGCGGCGAGCGTGTGTGGGTGAGTGGTTGCTGTTGCATCAAGTGAGTCTGACGACTTTGGGTTGCTGTGAATAGATGGCGCCACAACAGTAGGTACGGAGGTTGAAGGCTCATCGTCGGAGGTCACCAATGTAGCGGATTGTGATGAGCGACAATGGAACTTGGGCCCTAGTGGTTCGAAGCCCAGTAACAAGACCACAAGACAAAAGCAATTGCCCGTGTTTTGTAGCTGTTATCTGACTTATAAAGTTCGTCACAACCACTTTGTCATACCTCAGAACTCCGAAACATCACGACGTTGCCGTTGTCGTATTACTTCCTTGTTCAATTAGTTTTGTTGTAAGGTAGAGAATTTTACGAATAACTGTAATGGATATTAAATGGATGTTGGATCAGTGATCCTCGATTTTGGCGATGAATTTGGCTACTTTGGTATCAGAAACCATTGGAAATGGTGGCGATATTTAGATCAGAATCGAAGATAGGATGTCCTCTAAAAGCTATAAATATCCGCTATAAACTCTTGATAATGCTCTAAATTTTTTTAAGTAGTGTTGTTATTAAATATTAATAGTGCTATAAATTCAAATAAATAGTGCTATAAATTGAAATAAATAATTCTATAAATTGAAATAAATAATTCTATAAATTGAAATAAATAATTCTGTAAATTGAAATAAATAATTCTATGAATTGAAATAAATAATTCTATAAATTAAAATAAATAGTGCTTTAAATTGAAATAAAGTTAATATTAATAGTACTATAAATTCTTGAAAATGCTATAAATTTTATTAAATGTAGCCTTATTTTTGTTAAAGTTATAAATTAAATAGTGTTGTAATATAAATAGAGCTATAAATAAAAGCTATAATATAAAGTAAACTATAATATAAATAGTGCTATAATATAAAAAAGCTATAATATAAATAGTTCTGTGAAGAAAAGCTATAATATAAATAGTGCTATAATATAAAAAAAGCTATAATATAAATAGTTCTGTGAAGAAAAGCTATAATATAAATAGTTCTATGAAGAAAAGCTATAATATAAATAGTTCTATGAAGAAAAGCTATAATATAAATAGTGCTATAAATTGAAATAAAGTTAATATTAATAGTTTTATAAATTCTTGATAATAAATTTATAAATTTTATTAAAAGTCTTCCAATCAATTTTTGGGCATGGTCTAAAATTAAAAACTCATATAAAATCCGAAATTTTCATTTTGAAACATTTACTTTCATTGCATTAACTTTCGCTGAGATATATTTCCATATTGTTACGAATTTGTAGTGTTGCCTCCTTGGGCAGTTGTTTTCTTGGTTAGAAAGATCATTTTACCGATAACTTTAATGGATATTAAATGAATGCCGGGTCAGTGATCCTCGATTTTGGCGATGAATTTGGCTACTTCGGTGTCAAAAACGAAAGTTTCATGAAGTATTGGACATTTTGGCAGATGTCCTTCAAAAAGCTATAAATATCCGAGAGAAACGTTAAAGTGAGTCAGTCTATTTGAACTCAACGAATAGCTCGGTTGTTTTTCTCTTTAACGTGTTAATCCCAAGATAGTTTGCTTTGAATGCTTTGTAAACAGCATTTGTTACTTGTATGCTGCTGTTCACTGTCAGTGAGATTCATGTGCCCGTTTCGCCTGCATTTCGCTACTGAATAAAGCATATTAATAATTTCGCTTTAGAATAAAGCATATTAATAATATAGAATAAAGCAATGGTTCCTAAAGTGATAAAAGAATAATTTCTAAAATAATGTTATGTAATATATTCGGTTTGTTTACCAATTTATAAATTAAATCTTTTATTGAAAATTTATTTTTATAACAATCTTCATTGGTAAAGGTTAGATCTCAATTAACTAAGAAAGTATCTATCATCTAAAAAAGTATTTTTCAATGAATGGTTTCTGGCACATAGTTTGGCAATGAAGATAAAAAATAGTTTCCTTAAAAATCTTTATCCTCACTTCGTTATTAAGAATGTATAAGTTACATAGTTTTGTCGACATAATAAAGAATGACAAAACATGAGATTTTTTTTCCTCAAAAACATGAGAAATTAATTTTTTTTCCTCAAAATTTTAAATAATTTTTTACATGCATCAGAATCATGATCACTGTTAACCGAATCGGTGACAGACAACCAAAGTGTTTCTTCAGTTTTTCAATAAAAGCGTCAAATTGTCAGAAAAGACAGCTAAAATTGACAAAGCAGCCATTTTCACGAAGCAAATTTTTGTAACAGCCACGCAGACTCACCAGCTTGTACCTCGGATATGAGGATGATGAGCTTCCGGTATGATGGTTGGTTTTTGGCACCCAGATGGGTCAAAAATGGTGTGTGGTTTGCTATCCCCTACTGATGACCGGACATGCCTCCTACTGGAGAGGCTGTACCGTGACCGGTGACTAACCCTTAGGAATCGTTCTCAGTTCCCACCAATGTTGTCACAGCATTCAGGTCGTTCAGATTTATCTGTGTGCCTCAGGACGCCAATTTGTATAACGCTCACACAAACACAACATTCTCGGATGGATATTGTGGGTCTCAAAACATGTCATTTTGAGAAGTTGCAAATTGTAGTTATTGTGAGTTTTATAATTTGTGAAATCTTTTACAGAAATCAGTGGTGATGGTCTGTTCAAAGCTTTCTCTCATACTCTCTGTTGATGGTTTTACCATCTCTATCTCCGCATTAAATTTTGATTCATGAATTTCATATTGATATTTTCTGAGTCCCACACATAAGTGTATTCTATGCTTCGCAGTATAGTGAAGATAGTTGAGTATGTATTCTTGACGGGAATTTTTTTCGATCGAATGAATTCTCGTTGACATACAACAACGATTATAGTAACAAGATAAATTTTAAAACTTCATTTATCTGAGACGTTGAATTCTTAACATTTTTAAGTTATTACTTTTACATGTATATAAACGTACAGAAAGACAGACAGACAGACAGTCAACCTTTTGATTTATTTAGCTTAAAATTTGGTAAAATTCTACTCTTTAGATACTCAAATTGTGTGCCAAATTCCATTTATATCAGTCATTGCGGTTTTGAGTTTTTGCCTCTACTTATATGCGAAAGTACAGACGGACAAATAATCAGCCCTTTGCTGGTTAAAAATCTAAGTCGGATCTATAATTTAGATGTTAAATTTATGAACCAAATTTTATCCATCTAAATTTCTTACATTTTTTTTTAGTTTCGTGTTCACATATACTCAGATAACCAGACAGACAGACTTCCTCTGGATGGATTTCATTGAAAATTTGAAAGAAATCTACCATTTGGTGTCAAAATTACATACCAAATTTTATGAATATATCTCTAATCGCTTTTGAATTATATTGTTCTGAGACAGACAGACATAACGCCAAAAATGTATTTTTCACACTCGGGTAAGTCTGAAATGTGGAGATTCATCAAATGTTCGAGATTGTATTTTTTAACAATTAGAATAATTAAGTAAAGGGGAAAAATAGAATCCCTTAAAGTAAAAATGTTGCAAACAAATAAGCATCTTTATAGACACACCCTATTTTGATCATTTTGCAACCTATCATCGAAAAGATGTAAAAGAAAATAACCCATTCGGCTTCATGTTTTATACCTCGAGAACCACATGAAATAGTCATTTCCCCTAATGTCATTTCGTATCCTAACTGAAAGCAAGCGATTTCTTGCTGCCTTCACCTTTGATGAACCTAAAGTCAATTTTTTACGAGGGATCCATCGCGAAAATAGTGTTCCAAAGCAATCGTTCAGCCTTTCATCGAATCTTACTTACTCATACATATTTATTGCTAAGTTTTAGAAAAGGGACATAAAAGTTATAAATTATTCCTTGCAAAAAAAAAGTATCCAGAATTTAAAGAGTGCTTTTGGGGAGAAAATTTTATTTTGAAATAGCGAGTAACATGCGTTGGGGAAAAAGTTAGAGGCGCATATTTGTCTAGTATAAAAAAAATGTTTGAGGGTGTATTTCGATATTACTTTTTTCTTCTGGGAGTGGGGTTGGAGAATCGCTTAAGAGATGGATGCCATTGGCAGGTTCAATCATATATTTTGTAGAATCGTCGCCCTTGGGAATATTGAAAAAGATTTGGCTGAGATCTTGTTAGAAAGATGAGTTAGTGCCATTACCAGAGTGTTCAAGATGTTATGGTAAATTCTGTCATCAACTGTATCTGACTGAAAGCTTTCTTCCATAGCAGAGTTCCTCAAAATGGATGTTATGTCTGCAGCACTGCATTTTTTACTTCCTCCTGTAGAGCAAACGTCAAAAAATTCGAACTCGAGATTTTGACGTTTAGATCCCCCTGAGTTCGAAAAACATATTTTTGGAAGATGTCTGTCTGTGATAAAGATAACTCGTAAACGCTTTGAGCTAGATGGATGAAATTTGGTATACGGTCTTTATACCAAATTTGAAGATTTCTATTCATTCTGAGTAAAATCTGTTCTGAGAAAGTCCAGCTTTTCGAATAAAAGTTAACGCAATAATTACAAAACAAAGAATGCTAGAAAAGTAAAATTCGATACTCAGATTTAACATATATATATATATATATATATATATATATATATATATATATATATTTGGTTGAAGCAGAATTCAGGTAGATGAGACGTTGTATTTTTAATTACGTTTTATTTTCTCTTTAATATCCATCTCTGGAAAGCAATTTATTTACAAGCAGACGCAGCGTGGCACAAAAGCAGAAATAAGAAAGAAGCAAAAAGGACTGTAACATATCATCACTAGTCTTATATAAGATGGGATTTCCGGCCACGCGCCGATAGAATACATGTGTTGACTTTTGACACCTTTTCAAGGGCACCGAAGGGATCACTTTCATTTGATACGTAATACTGATGGCGCATTATTTTTTACAAAGGAATTAGTTAAACCGAAAATGGAATTGGATCACGAAATAAGAGAATATTTTTGGAATGAAGTTACTATGGGCTAATTTAAGATAAAATCATGGAAATTAATTAAATTGAAATTAGAATTAAAATATCATTACATATATATAGTGTAGACACCTGACAAATTTTGATCCATATTCAATAACTGATTGACTGTCTGTCGGTCTGTATTTTCAGACACATGTAAACTCGATCATTCAAAAGCACAATGATTTAAATATATCAAATTTGGTATGGATTTTTGTGACTTTAAGTGTAGTTTTCTGCCAAATTTTTCTTCCCGTCGGTTGGGAAAAATGCGTCTAATACATAAATTTGATTTTCGCACACTATTAATAGAAGGCGGGGAATGATTCGCCAAATAATCGCCAAGAGAGATTCAGTAAGATTGCTAAATTCACGCCAAAATTAATATTTCGTAACTATTGTACATCGATGATATACAAGGCGTTTTCTGTGATAACACCTGTATTAGAGGGTATGCGAGAAAGTTTTGGGGAAACTGGTTTAAATTGTAGGTCGCCTTTTAGGATCGAGTCATGGCTTGAAATTTAGAAACGCGAATTGTTTTCTGATGGATAAACGAACAATGTTAATTGGTCTCTTGCATACTGAATGTAAAAAATATTAAAAGATTGTGTTTTGCCTCAAGACAAGCATTCCCCTGTAACTAAAACCCAAATTTTATATACAGTATGGCATTCCAATTACATTCATTTTTAAGTCTGGTATCTTAAATTTTATAATTTTGACAGAAACCAATTTTTTAAATTCATTACGATGCCGTAAGAAAGTCACGAATAAGTTTCTGTAATTTTTAAAAATATACAGAAGATCTTAAAAGTTATAAAACTTTACTAAGATGGGAAATAAATATTTAAAAATTAAAAAAGAAATATTATATATTTCTTATATTATTATTTAGGGTTTTTTATGATATAAAGGTTTTATAGTTATCAGTTCTAACATACAGTGAATTTTGCAATTAAAAGTTTTAAATACATCTTTTATTAATTCTAACGAAGACAACTTTGTAATTAAAAGCTTTTAATGCATATACACAGTCCAGTCATATTAATGTGACCACCGCCAACTTTTGATGTCAACGTTAAATAACCAATCGCAGAAGGCAAGTGTTATCAGCAAATTTGGTGGATATATAAAGTGTTTTGTAGGAATTCTGAAAATATTTCAATTCTTGCAGTCATGCAGAAACGGAGCGATTTATCCGACGTTTAAAAGGGCATGATCATTGACTTTCGGGCCAATGGTGGAAGCATTTCCGAAACGACTCATTTTTTAAACTGTTTGCTGGCCGCCGTGGTAAAAATACACCGTGCATGGCAAAATGGCACTGTCCAAAATTAGCAACATGGCAAATGTGGTGCACCACGGACCATAGATGGTAGAGGTGAACGAAGGCTGCGGAGATGCGTTCGAGCAAATAGACGTGCAACCGCTGAGCAACTGGCTACCAGATGAGCCAAGGGGCTACCAATAGTGTCTCTACAACGGCGGTTTAGCGAACGTTGCTGCGTATGGGCCTCCGCAGCAGACGCCTTGTTAATGCACCTATGCTGACTGCTGTTCATCGACGACGAAAGCTAGAATTTCCATGTTAGTACCGCAACTGGACTTCCACTGAGTGGAGACAGGCGGCTTTTTCCGATGAATCACATTTTATGTTCCATCTGACAGATGGACGTTGGCGTATACGGCGTGAAACATCTGAAAGCAAACATCCTGCAACAGTTGTCGGAAGGATCCAAGCTGGAGGATGGATCATTATGGTCTTGGGAATGTTTTCGTGGTATTCTCTGGGTGCACTCATCATTGTGGAAGGCATGGTGGATCAACACAAGTATGCATCGATTCTTGCGAACCCTTACATGCGAATTGCTTTTCCATAGGATGATGACGTCTACCAGCAGGACAATGCGACGTGTCATAAAGCACGCAGTATTCGTGCATGGTTCGAAGAGCACCAGGATGAGTTTACCGTACTCCCTTAGCCAGAAAATTCCCCGGACTTGAACCCAATCGAGAATCTGTGGGACCACCTCGATCGGGTTGCTCACACCATGGATCCTCACCCGCGTAACTTAGAGCAGCTGGCCACGGTACTGGAGTGGTCAGGGCTCAATATCCCAGTGAGCACCACCTTCAGGAACCTAATTGACTCTCTCTCTGCACAGCTGTTCTGCGAAAGGTGGTTATTCTGGATTTTGACAGGTGATAACATGAATGTGACTGGACCATGTAATATAGTTTAATTTTTTATGTTATGATGACTATATAGTTTTATTTATTATGGAACTTTCCTATAATGACTATACAGTTTTCTTTATTATGATGACTATATAGTTTTATTTATTATGGAACTTTCCTATAATGACTATACAGTTTTCTTTATTATGATGACTATATAGTTTTATTTATTATGGAACTTTCCTATAATGACTATACAGTTTTCTTTATTATGGAACTTTCCTATAATGACTATACAGTTTTCTTTATTATGATGACTATATAGTTTTATTTATTATGGAACTTTCCTATAATGACTATACAGTTTTCTTTATTATGATGACTATATAGTTTTATTTATTATGGAACTTTCCTATAATGACTATACAGTTTTCTTTATTATGATGACTATATAGTTTTATTTATTATGGAACTTTCCTATAATGACTATACAGTTTTCTTTATTATGATGACTATATAGTTTTATTTATTATGGAACTTTCCTATAATGACTTACAGTTTTCTTTATTATGGAACTTTCCTATAATGACTATACAGTTTTCTTTATTATGATGACTATATAGTTTTATTTATTATGATGACTATATAGTTTTATTTATTATGGAACTTTCCTATAATGACTATACAGTTTTCTTTATTATGGAACTTTCCTATAATGACTATACAGTTTTCTTTATTATGATGACTATATAGTTTTATTTATTATGATGACTATATAGTTTTATTTATTACGATGACTATACAGTTATCAGTTCGGCTGTTCGAATACCAATTAACACTATAACTACAGTAGACTCCCGATTATCCGCGGAGCGGTTTATCCGCACCTGCCGCACTCAGTTTTTTTTTTTGTTTTTTTTTTTTTTGCTTCCAAGCAAAGAGAAAATGCTTCCAAAGCAAAAAGCAAACACAAATGACTGATTTCTTCAAAAAGGTGTAGTTTTACAGTTATGCTTTTGTAATTACATAATACAATGCAGTATTAAAACAGTAGATATGTATTGATTTTTTTGTCTCCTTGACGCCTCTCGTAAGTACAAAGCACTTTTCTGTTTTCATTAACAAAATGCATTTTAGGTTAATTTTGAGTGATATACTAAAATATTAAGCGTTATTTAAACATTTCCTGCTGTTTATTTTACGTTTTATTGTACATAAAAAGATTTTTCAAAGTTGGAATGATTGTTTTCTCTTTTGCTATACCCGTTTTTAGCTTTTTTCGGATTATCCGCGAGTTTTGTTATGCGCGGCGGCCGCGCCACCCAATTCCGCGGATAATCGGGAGTGTACTGTACAAAATAAAATGATCTATAGAGATAAAATTCTGTACACAGATTTAGCATTTATTGTATAGACACTCGTCAATGTTTGTGGCAAATTCAACAAGGCGATGACTTTGACTCTCTTGTCAGTTTATCATGTTTTGTCGGTAAACACGATGATTCGAAAACACAATGACTTAAATACATCAAATTTGGTATGGGATCTTTGTGACTACAAGCGTAGTTTTGTGTCAAATGTTTGTTTCAGTCGGCTGCGAAAAACGTTTCTAAAAGACAAATGCCATTTTCGGTTACTATTAACTTATGCCTGGGATTCGTTGCCAAAATTCTTGCCAAGGAAGAAATGATAGATTCAGTAAAAATACTTACTTCTCTCCAAAAGTTAATATTTCAAAATTATTGTTCTCTAATGCCATGTAAAACGTTTTCTATCATATCAAGTTTTTTAGAGTTTTAAGTTTTGTAAGTTTTTAAGTAAGAGTTTTAAGTTTTGGTACCACTGTATATATGAAATTAGTATACAGTTATGTTTTTCAATTCTGATCTAAAGTTATTTTTGCAATTAAACGTCTTGCGTACATCTAATATTACTCACATTTGCAATAACCGTTTATTTTAAGTATTCAAATAATCTCTCATTTAATGCATTTATTAGGAATTCCTTCTAAGGAGCAACTAGTTTAATTATTTCTAGTTATAATAACTAATTAAAATGGCAGTGACCTTGGGCAATGTCATCCTGTATTGATTATACGGAATAGCAAATGTACGTACAAGCTGAATGCAGGTTCATTCAAATGTGGGTCAAGCTGTCTGAATATTTTAAGTATACCTAATATTGTTCACTTTCTCAATAACAGTTTATTTTAAGTAAATATTCTCTCATTGAATGCATTTATAAGGAATTCCTTCTAAGGAGCAACTAGTTTGATTATTTCTAGTTATAATAACTAATTAAAATGGCAGTGACCTTGGACAATGTCATCCTGTATTGATTATACGGAATAGCAAATGTACGTACAAGCTGAATGCAGGTTCATTCAAATGTGGGTCAAGCTGTCTCTGAACATTTTAAGTATACCTAATATTGTTCACTTTCTCAATAACAGTTTATTTTAAGTAAATATTCTCTCATTGAATGCATTTATAAGGAATTCCTTCTAAGGAGCAACTAGTTTGATTATTTCTAGTTATAATAACTAATTAAAATGGCAGTGACCTTGGACAATGTCATCCTGTATTGATTATACGGAATAGCAAATGTACGTACAAGCTGAATGCAGGTTCATTCAATTGTGGGTCAAACTGTCTCTGAACATTTTAAGTATACCTAATATTGTTTACTTTCTCAATAACAGTTTATTTTAAGTAAATATTCTCTCATTTAATGCATTTATTAGGAATTCCTCCTAAGGAGAAACTAGTTTGATTATTTCTAATTCTAATAACTAATTGAAATCGCAGTGACCTTGGGTAATGTCATTATGCGAGCATCCTGCCTTGATTACACGCAATAGCAAATGCACGTACAAGCTGAGTGCGCGTTGATTCAAATGTGGGTCAAGCTATCTCCGCTTTCGGTCAAGTAATAGAATTTTAGATTGGTCTATGGGTTATACTGTCACTCCCTTTTAAAATGAATGGGGATTATCAAAGAACAGCTATGTAATTTGGTCAAAATCATAGTCAGAGGATCACAGCCTCTTCTTATAAAAGAAAATCGCAGATATAATTATTTTTAAACACATTCGAACTTATCCAAGGTATCGAAGCATGATTATATTTCAGACTCAATTCTTCTACCTTTTTTTTTAATTTGTTCTTCTTTATGCAACAGTAATTAAGTGCTTATATATATATATATATATATATATATATATATATATATATATTCAGTGCCTGTATGAATTAAGATAGTTACCAAAATAATGAAAAGAATAATTGTAAAATACGATCACAAAAAATTTGTAGGGATTTATTGAAATTATATAAAAGAATCTATATGAAAATAGGTATCTTAATTAAATTAGTACCGCTCTTTTTTTACACATTATTTTTTCTTTTTTATTGGCTTGCAAATGATTTTCTTCATATAGATATGATTTCTTATATTAGTATAAAAATGATATTCTAGAAAGTTATTTAAATCCGTTGGGAACAAATTCTGTCTCGCTAGTGAATTACGGAAATTGAGAGAGGGTGCCATCTTAGACATCATCCTTGTCATCTGACCGTGATTCAAACTTATGAAGTCCGTCCGAAAATAGCCTGCCCATTACTTCAAAACGAACATTAATACAATTAAAGTAATTTCCGAAGTGCTATATATATATATATAAAGAAAAGAAAAGTATTGAATTCATATATATATTGTTACGAATCTGTGATGCGGCTTCCCAGCAAAGTGGGTTCCATAGGAGGTCCCAGAGCTTGGCGACAAACTTGGCGACCATTTGGTGACTTGGTGACGAATTTGGCGACTTTGGCGCCAAAGTAGATTATACCCGAAACATCGAGAATTTTCCTGATCCGTCCAGTAGGAACGGAGTTACGCCTCGAACGTTTCTGATTGGCTGAGAGGCTTTTAGCCCCGCCTCCTGAGACCTACAAAAGGAAGCCGAGTGGTCATGAATTGGGTCAGGGACCAGTGGAGTCGAAGAGTAGTCGGAAACGACGGTAAAGAACTCGTCTTCCAGGGACTAGCGGAGCAGCGACGGAGTGAAGCTAGTGCTGAACTAAGCTGTGTTCTCGGTCTGCATTAGAGTCTGTTGTATGCTGCACGTCACGGCTGAAGATAATCGTCTTCTGTGCTGTATATAGTTGTCGTCTTTGTGCTGTCCTGTGTGTCTTCGTGTAAATAAACGTCGTTGTTTCATTTTCTATTGCCGCCTGCTGATTGTGCGTTCTTTACACCATACAACTCCCACTATCCAAACGAACCCCGGGAAATTTGATAACAATATATATGAATATTGAATTCATATATATATTCATTCATATATATATAAAAGAAAGTATTATATTCATATTTTAATAAATGTAAAAAATTCCACCTCGGGAGTTTGACGAATCTATACACTTCAGACCTCCAAAAACGCCTTCTTGGAATTATGTCTGTTTGTCTCATTGTCTGAGAACACGATAACATTGAAACGCTTTTAGACAGAATGAGGAAATCTGGTATATGATTTTTACTCCAAATTTGTAGATTTTATCAAATTGTGAACAAAATACATTCAGAGAGCATTTGTATGTCCAATTATCCATAAAAAAGTTTACACAATCGCTGTATCCATGTAAAAGTTTACACAATCGAAAAGAGCTAGACAGATAAAATTTGATGCACTGGCTTATCACCTAAAATGAAGATATGCGTCCAATTTTCGATATAATCCTTTAGAGATTGAACATGTCTCGGTCTGTACTTTCACAAACTTGTAATCAAAATAATTCATAACTTACTATATGAAATTTGGCATATGATTTCGTAACTACAGTGTTAGTTCTACAACAAATGTTTATTTTAATCAGTCAAAAAAAGGCATCTAAAATGCGCATTCGGTGGTTTTTTTTTGTTTGTTTTTTGTAATTTTGTATTATACGCATTTTGTATTATACGCTATCAATTGCTAAAAAAATGGTCGAAGATCGCACTTTAATAGGGTCTTCCGTAGCTATTGATCTTTAATGGCTAACTGTTAATAATACACAAATATATTTATGAAAGAGTATGCTAGAAAATTTGGAGGAGACAGCGCCCACTGGTTTTTTTATTCATATTCTTGCTATTTTCTTCTACACGACAATATTGTCTGTGTGAGTCTAAAATTAAGAGCTAGAGATCGTTTGGTAATGCGCATGGGCAAAACATGTCTCGATATTTCTCTATCTTCATTGAGTCGAGTCTTTTCTATAATTCCTAAATATTGCATATTCATATTAAAAATGCGTCTAGATATAAAAATTATGAACAGAATATTGCGTAATTCTGTACAGTATTAAATTTCTCATATTATTTATAACTTTCTATTGTTTCATATCGATTAAAATAAAGTGCAATGTTATCGAAAATTTGGTACAGTTTAGATTTTTTTTTTTTTTTTATTTTCTTATATACGAAGTAGAGAGAGAAAATTGTGTATTCGTTGAAAAATTCAAACTTGAATATTCATGAAACGAATATGAAATGAATTTTAGGAATCTCTACGAATTATTTGTTCGAAAAACACATTTTTGGCATTATGTCTTTTTGTCCATCCGTCTGTCTGTCTGTGACAAAGATAACTCAAAAACGCTTTGAGCTAAATGGGTAAAATTTGGTAAATGGTTTCTACGTCAAATTTGTAGACTTCAATCCTTTCAGAGGAAGTGTGTCTATCCGGTAGTTCAAATAGAAATTAACGTGATAATTACGAAACAAGTAGCTCTAGATGGATAAAATTTGGTAAAGAGATTTAATATCTATAATATAGACATCTTTCAAATACTGAACTAAATCCAACAAATGGCTGACCATCTGTCAGTTTGTACTTTCAGAAGCATCTAAATTCGAAAACTCAAAAAATACAGTGATTTAATTATCTCAAATTTGGTAGTTGACTTTGGTCGTTACTCTCATTGCATTCTTGTGCCAAATTTTGATTTCATTCACTAGAAGGAAAACCCATCTAAAACACAAATTTACCTTTTTTAATTAGAATGCCAGAAAGTTTTGCGGAGACCACTTCCATTGATTTAAAAAGAATTCCCTGGTATATAATGCTTAAATAAAATAGAATCTTTATATATCAAAATTGAAATATTTCACATTAAATTTCGATTATACAGTTTTTGATGACTCGAAATTTCAATACAGAGTACTTATCGTATATTGAAAAATATTTGGAAATTTCAATCTAAAAAAATGTTTACCTAGTTATATTTTAGTATTAAAGAATAATTTTAAAAAATTAATCCTTTAAAGAAATTTAATTTAAATATATACAAATAAGGATTTTCAAAACTGATAGTACCGTATTTGCCAGAACTTCACAATTTTTGGCGTGTTTTTATTCTTTTTCCTTTATAACGTTCCTTGGAAATTTCTTTATCCAAGTACACGTAACTTTATTTTGATAACTGGCCTAATGGCATTGATTTTCATTTTTTTAATATTAAAAGTTTTTATATCCAATATTTTATCATTTTATGGACTCTGTATTCTTATTTATTCATTTGCTTTCATTATAACGTTCCTTGGAAATTTCTTTATCCAAGTACACGTGACTTTATTTTGATAACTGGCCTAATGGCATTGATTTTCATTTTTTTAATATTAAAAGTTTTTATATCCAATATTTTATCATTTTATGGACTCTGTATTCTTATTTATTCATTTGCTTTCATTATAACGTTCCTTGGAAATTTCTTTATCCAAGTACACGTAACTTTATTTTGATAACTGGCCTAATGGCATTGATTTTCATTTTTTTAATATTAAAAGTTTTTATATCCAATATTTTATCATTTTATGGACTCTGTATTCTTATTTATTCATTTGCTTTCATTATAACGTTCCTTGGAAATTTCTTTATCCAAGTACACGTGACTTTATTTTGATAACTGGCCTAATGGCAGTTATATTCATTTTTTTTAATATTAAAAGTTTTTATATCCAATATTTTATCATTTTATGGACTCTGTATTCTTATTTATTCATTTGCTTTCATTATAACGTTCCTTGGAAATTTCTTTATCCAAGTACACGTGACTTTATTTTGATAACTGGCCTAATGGCAGTTATATTCATTTTTTTTAATATTAAAAGTTTTTATATCCAATATTTTATCATTTTATGGACTCTGTATTCTTATTTATTCATTTGCTTTCATTATAACGTTCCTTGGAAATTTCTTTATCCAAGTACACGTGACTTTATTTTGATAACTGGCCTAATGGCATTGATTTTCATTTTTTTAATATTAAAAGTTTTTATATCCAATATTTTATCATTTTATGGACTCTGTATTCTTATTTATTCATTTGCTTTCATTATAACGTTCCTTGGAAATTTCTTTATCCAAGTACACGTGACTTTATTTTGATAACTGGCCTAATGGCAGTTATATTCATTTTTTTTAATATTAAAAGTTTTTATATCCAATATTTTATCATTTTATGGACTCTGTATTCTTATTTATTCATTTGCTTTCATTATGGGTTATTACAAACGTATATTTAAGATTATTAATTTCTTATGCTGTATCAACTCATATATATTCACCACTTTCCTAATTAACCTACTATAAGCATTGTCAAACTCGGTCCCTCCTCCAATAAAATGCAACAACCAATCAACCGAAAATGATAATTACAAGACATAGAAGGCTAGATAGATAAGTCATATCATTGACTCTCCGACCCTCCCAAAGGCACACGGATAAATAATATTGAATGACCAGACCGCTGCTATAGCAACACAAGCGGGAACTGTGGTTCAGTCCTAACGGCCATCACCGGCCACGGCACAACACTTCCCTAAGAAAGTACGTCCCATCATCGATTGGAGAAGTCAGAGCTCCATCTTTTCGTGTACTCTCCGGGGTGGCGAGAAACAACCACCATGCCGGAAGCTTCTGATCCTGATTTCGAGGGGGGGGCGAGATAGATAGATTAAAAAAAACTGAAATACAGTTTCAGAATCTAATGAATTGGTTTTTATAAAAATTTGAATTAAATTCTTTAAAGGGTTCGTTGTCTTTCAATCTGTATTTTCACATGCATACAAACACTATACCTAAAACTCTCAATGCCTGTTATTAAAATTCTAGCTTTATGTTAAGTTTTAGTATAGAACCTAAAGAAAAAAACGTGTAGAGAACGCAAATTCGGATTTCATTTTCCATACTACGAAGTACAAAATTCGAATATATCGTAAAAGTTATTCTAACAATGTTTGTAAAAGACTTCCGCATTTCATGAATTTCTATTCCAGTGAAATATTTTCCATATTTAATATATATACGCAATCATGTGCATATATATCATGCATATATACGAAGCATTTGCTATCATATATATGTATATATATGACCACATATCATCATATATACGGAATCATGGTAGTAGTTTATTTAAAATGCATATATACGTATAATATATATGCAAAAATATTTCCTTCGTATAAATGGAAATTTTATTGTCGTATGGAAACGATTTTCCAATTAAAAATCTAATATTTCTGAAGAAAGTTCGATGTATAGAAATTACCGTTATATGAAGATTAAATTGTAATGTATGATTTTTATTTTATTTATTTTTAATGTCTTGTTTAAATCAGTTCCTGCTATGCAGCCATAAATATTTTAAGAATTTACAGCCCTTTAATTTATATGCTTCGGGACAAATTTAATATATATTTATAGATGCAAACTGCGAAGAAAAACCTCAAATATTACAATTTCCTGACCTTATCTCCAGTTTGTGAATTGCACACAAATATTTAATATTTCTTTTTCTGTAGAATCTGGCTGTTTGCCAGACTCAGAAATTTAATTAAGGTCTTGAGAATATTTCTTTCCAAAAAAAAAATGTGTTTTATGTAAATGGGTAAAATTAGATGTGGATGATAAAAATAGAGAATGTGACTGCTGAATATACACTTTTATGAAATAATATTGATTTTGAGTGTAGATTGCCATTTATCATGGGTTTAATTATGGACAGATTCAACCCCTTAGTTTTCACCAAATTGTTAAGCTTTTTCGTAAGACTATTACAAAATTCTTAAGATGGCTTTTACTTTCTCTAATATGTAGTGTAGAGAAAGTAAAATAATCGTCAAAAATTCGAACTCGAGATTTTGACGAATCTCCCTGAGTTCGAAAAACTCATTTTTGAAAAATGTCTGTCTGTCTGTGATATGGATAACTCAAAAACGCTTTGAACTAGACGGTTAAAATTTAATATACAATTTTTACATAAATTTATTAATTTCTATCAAATTTTGATTAAAATGTGTTCAGAGTAAGTCCGTCTATCCGCTGTTCGAATATGCATTAACACGATAACTACAAAACGAAGAGAGCAAGGTACATGAGATTTGGTACACAGATCTAACATTAAAAGTGTAGGCACTTGTTAAATTTCCAAATCCAACCAAGGGTTGACTAATTACCAGCTTGTACTTTCAAAAACACGTAAATGCAGTAATTCAAATACACAATGATTTAAAATCTCTCATGGCATATTGTGACTGCCAAATATAGTCTTGTGTCAACTTTTTGTTTCAATCGATTCAGAAAAATGTGTCCAAAACACAAATTCGATTTTTGATACTATTAACGCATGCCAGAGAATAATCGCCAAATAACTCGCCAAAGATGACACGATACACTCAATAAAAATGCTAAACTCATGCCGAAAATTAACATTTCGTAACTATTGTACGCCAATATCATGTAAGACATTCCAGCGTGACAGGTTTATTAAAGTGCATGCGAGAAAGTTTTGGAGAAACCACTCCCGCTGGTTCCTTACAGTAAATACAGTTTCTATATCAGTATAATTTTTTTTTTAGCTTATATATACAAATATTGTACTGTACTTACTGTACAAATATTGTACTGGTAGAATTTCCCACTCTGATTAAAGAGTTGATGCAGCTGCTTTAACAATGCAGTAAACCGTGCCATGTAAGGCGTCCTCTGTCATGATAAATTTATTCGAGAATATGCGAGAAAGTATAGGGGAGAACTATTCCAACATTAAATTTTAAGGTAATCAAAAGCAATTTTTTCGAGATAATAGTTTCTTAAGACATGCATATCAATTTTCATAAGAAAGCCATAACAATTATTCATCTTGCGACTCAGGAGTGTCTTAAGGCTCGATTAAACTTTCTTTAACGCCTATATGATACTTATTTCTTTAACATTTTCTCCCCGACAGTGGTGTTTCTAGGGACATGGCAGAGGGCGGCAGCCCCCTTCGGAGAACTTTGAGATATATTTGATAGCTGGTTAAAAGAAGCTTGCATTAAATGTAATTGTAAAAACTTTGAATGAAGAATTTGAAAATTTAGTGTAAGGATTTGTTTACATTTAACTGTTTGCCGTTCGACAGTAAGTAGTAAGAAAGATTTCTGCACCACATGTTAGCATTATGTATATATATAAATGGAAATCGTCTTTCGTAATACGGAGAGTAAATAGCATCTCAATGATATTCGAAATCAAGATTCTATAAAAAAAATTTTAAATGGAAAACTTTCTTTAATAGAAGCTTCTTAAATAAAGAATTTACAATATGTCGGAATTTTTTGATACTGTATGAACAGTTTGTTAAATAATTCTTAAATCAGACATTCAAGAGTTTTACTTAATTCAAACCTACTGAACGAAAGCATTGCAAATCTCTATTCTAGTAACAGACGAAATACCAAAACAGTAGACAACAAACTCATATTTCAAAACTAATTACTATAACCCACAATGCCATAAATCAACAAGTGCAATTTTAATTACCCTTTTTAATTAAAAAAAAAGATCAGAGTGCCTGAAATGTTTCTCATAGGTAGCTTTCAACTCTAAACTCGAGTCGAAGTAAAAATCTTTGTAAAAAGAGATCAGACGACGTTCGAAGAGATGTTAAGTAATCTAATTCAAGAATCACGTCCTTGAGATCTCTAAGTTTAATTTTAACTTTTCACTTCATTGCCGACCCCGTTTAAATATTCTGCTAAGAGTAAACGGGGAAGGCGGAAAAAAATTGCCCAGACGAATCTTCCTGCCTGCAAATTTATTTACTTAAAGCTGCAATTACCGCATTTAGCGAGGGAGCAAGTTTCTGATTGCATTTAAATTAGTTTTCGGCGAGAGTTTCTGCTTCGATAAATCCATAATGAAGTGCGCTTTTTTTTCTAATCTTATGGAAGATTAAGTCTTAGCTGTCTATATCCTTTACTCTGTTAGATGTAAATGGAATATATTTTTTAACATTTTAACATTTTAAAAAATATATCGTTAATACATTTTAGATATGCTATATGTATCTTGCGTCATTCAAAAACTGTTCAAAGACATCTACAAATTAGACAGGTGAGCATAAATCTGCTAAATCTGACTCGTAGTTACTTCTCGGGTAGAAGGTTTTCACCCCCATCAGGTACCCCAAAAGTAGGGATGAAATATTTCCAGTATGGTGGTCGGTTCTTGCTTCCCTGAAGGTAAAGTAATGGCTTTGGTTTACCTATCGCCATACTAATGATGGGATTTACATCCTAGTGGAAAGGTTATACCGTAGCTTATGATTGTCATTACGTTGATAGCATCAACGTAGTTCTCGCCAGAGAAATAGCTCGACGACACGAGTCATTCAATTATACGACATCAGAAATGTCCAGTATGGTGGTCGGTTCTCGCTTCTCTGGTGGATAATTAATGGTTTGGGCTTAGCTGCCTTCATACTGATGTTGATAGTGATATCGTAAGAGAAAGCTTGAAAGGACAATGAATCAACATGCATAGTTTCTGACAGAGCGCTGGAGCGATTATACAGTTCACTCAGATTTCTTCAGACTAAACAGCAAAATAGGGAGTGTTCTTTTCAAATTGAGGTACTAAGCCCTTGCTAAGAGTTTTCAAAATCGTCTGTAAATTTAATTTTTTTAATCATTTTTAAATTTTTACAAGCTTTTCAGTAAATACGGAGTATATATCAATTATTCATAGAAAGACACGTCAAATTTGTGTCCTTAATCAGCATTGTAAAGAATAGTAAATAAATGGCTCCTGGTCCAATAGCTAGTTTCTAAACCTCTAGAAATCGACTTAAGTTCCGACTGAAAAAATATTTATTGTTTTTATATTTTATGTTATTTGATTTAATAAACATAATTATGAATTTTTTTATGAATTTCTTTGTTTCTATCATTTATATTTATTTTTATAAAATCCCGTCATTCTATGATTAATTTTGACCGAATTATAGCTATTTAACTGAAATAGGAATCATATACAAATTTATTTTAACTAACAATTCGAAAAAGTAACTCAGTTTGGTATAGTTTCAATTCGGAACGATCCTTTACGATCTCTCTCAGGGTTCCGAATTTATCTGTAAACCTATGATTTTCAAAAAAAAATTGTGAAATTTTTTCGTTTTATAAGTCAATCACATAAGAATGGATTGCATTTTTTTATTTAAGTCTTGCAGTTTCAAGAATATTTTACTAAATATGAATAATAAGATCTGGAGACCTTATAAAAAGTTAGAATTTGTAACAATCAGAGAAATATATTTATTGATACAAACAGCACACAATATAATTTTACCCATTACTTCAACTATTTTTCCTTTTGGAACTATGTGCCCAATTTTAACAGTTTAAAAATTAATTATTGGCTATGAAAAAAGTAAAACCCATTCTGTAAGTGGTTAATAAAACATAAAACATGCAGAAAAGCCAGACTAGGGTGGATAATGTTGCTTCGGCCTGATACAAAATATCAGTCCGGGAGGTTACCAGGGTATTCTTGTTCAGGGTCTGATGCCTGTCACTTTTACATTTAAGCCCTTTCTATAACCAAGATTTCTTCTTTAGTTCATCATATATTTTTTATCTCTGAATAACCCTAAAGTGGCATAATACTTTTCTTTTATTGATTGCCTTCAGTTGTTAATCGAATAAGTTTTCTACTTTCTTGAAGAAAACCCAACAGTTGTAGATCTCTCATCTAATATTTTCTGAAAAAGATGTGATTCACTTTTTCCTCTAAGGTTTGCCTTTTCCCGTTGATTTAAAATCTTCACGATTCTAGATGCAGGGGTGTACAATGGTGTTAAAATTTATGAAACTATACCTGATACTTTTGGTCTATATTAGTTTTGCGTACCTGATACTTTTGGTCTGTTTCAGTTTTGCGTTCCTGATACTTTTGGTCTATATCAGTTTTGTGTAGTTGATACTTTTGGTCTGTATCAGTTTTGCGTTCCTGATACTTTTGGTCTATATCAGTTTTGTGCAGTTGATACTTTTGGTCTGTTTCAGTTTTGCGTACCTGATACTTTTGGTCTGTTTCAGTTTTGCGTTCCTGATACTTTTGGTCTGTATCAGTTTTGTGTAGTTGATACTTTTGGTCTGTATCAGTTTTGCGTACCTGATACTTTTGGTCTATATCAGTTTTGTGCAGTTGATACTTTTGGTCTGTATCAGTTTTGCGTACCTGATACTTTTGGTCTATATCAGTTTTGTGCAGTTGATATTTTTGGTCTATATCAGTTTTGTGCAGTTGATACTTTTGGTCTGTATCAGTTTTGCGTACCTGATACTTTTGGTCTATATCAGTTTTGTGCAGTTGATACTTTTGGTCTGTATCAGTTTTGCGTTCCTGATACTTTTGTGTACCTGATTTAAAATATCAAGTTGATACAGTATTCATGCGATTCAATAAGTAGTTACCGCCCTAATGAGATGATCATAAGTTGTTAAGAATTAAAACTAAAATTCTTGCATGCGACTTTCTAATTTCGCTATCTTTTGAACACATTTGTGGAAATAACTGGGACATTTTTTCTAATATAAAAAAATCATCAAATTTTGATGTTAATCAAACACATTTTTTATTGATTTTATTGATTATTATTGTTTTATTCATTTTATTTAATTTTTTCCTTATCAACACAGAAAACTTATTCGTAAATCTGCCAGAATAAAAAAGAATTTATTCATAAAAAAAATATTAAATTTCGATTTGAACTAAACTTTATAAAAAATTTTAATTAATTTTTCCTGATCAATTCGAAGAATTTATTCTTAAATCTGCCAGAGTAAAAAAGTTATTGATTCGTAAAAAATGATCGAATTTCGATTTTAATTAAACTTTTCATTGATTTCAATTGATGTTTTCCTTATAAATTCAAAGAATTTATTCGTAAATCTGCCAGAATAAAAAAAGAATTTATTCATTAAAAAAAAACTTATCGAATTTCAATATTAATTAAACCTTTAATTGATTTTAATTAATTTTTCTTTATTAATTCAAATAATTTATTCGTAAATCAGTGATATAATGCAGAGGAACGTTCTTTCTTTTCTAGACTGTCATTGGCTTTGTTGGTCACATGATTTTACAATAAACCGAATAAGAATTTATGTTCCAAGTAATCTGTCACGGCGTTCTTTGCTGAATGTAGTTCTGTTCTTTCAGAACGGTTTATAGCTGCTTTTAAAAGAACATATGAGTCGTTCGAGTGTTCTTGATGAAAATTGAAACTTTGAGTTAATTAGAACGCTAGTTAACAAATAAGTTCTAAAAGTACGCCATCGTAAATTCAAAACTGTACGAAAATGCAAGACTTTACATGTGATGTCAATTTTATATGATGTGACTGAAATATTTTAAAATTCCATTTAACGACATTTTGCTGTCTTCGGTTGACAGCAAACGTTCTTATTCAGTGCAGAATTTGCACCTACATTTAGTTTATGTTTCGCCTATGATTCACATATACTATCTAATGGGATATTCTCTTTTCTTTTACAACTCAGCGATAGCAAAGACGTACGTATCTTATTAAACAGTGGTTCTAACCACAAGCATGAATCATGGAAGTGAACATGTTCATAAGCTTCAAGCAATTCGAACAAACCCCAAAGACTGCGTAGCTGTTTGGTATGGGCGAGGATAGAACCTGGGACCTTGTGGTTCGCAGCTCAGTAACATGACCACAATACAAAAGCAATTACTCGTGTAGCGTGGCTATTAACTGGATTATAAGCTTTCACTACAGACTCTCCTTCCAGTGAGTCGAACGATATGGCTGTTGAGTGGTCATGTATTGTTTATTAACTGTTGAGTCTAATGTGCCTGTACCCATTTGATAGCACCAAGCTTTATGGTGAGTGTGTGTGGGTGAGTGGTTGCTGTTGCGCCAAGTGAGTCTGGCGACTTTGGTTGCTGTGTCAAGTGAGTCTGACTACTTTGGGTTGCTGCGTCAAGTGAATCTGACAACTTTGGGTTGATGCATCAAGTGAGTCTGACGACTTTGGTTGCGGGTAAATGGCGCCACAACAGCTGTACGAAGGTTGAAGGTTCATCGTCCAAGGTCACCAATGTGGAGAATGGGTATGAGCGAGGACAGAACCTGGGACCTTGTGGTTCGCATTCGAATAACATGACCACAATACAAAAGCAATTGCTCGCGTAGCGCAGCTGTTAACTGGCTTATAAGCTTTCGCCACAACTGTTTCCCAAAACTTTCTCGTATTCTCTCTAATAAAGGTATTATCCCAGATAACGCCTGACATAGCAATGACGTGCGAATAATTGCAAAATATTAATCTTTATTATTATCTAGAATTTGGAATTTTTTATGAATCTATCGTGCGATCCTTGGTGAGGTTTTGGCGATTCATCCCTGGCATGCCCGGTTAATAATGTCAGACGATATAATTTGTGTTTTAGACGCGTTTTCCCATCCGATTTGTACAAAAATTTGATGCAAAACGACACTTGAAGTCACAAAATAACCCACCAAATTTGATTTATCTAAGTCATTTTCGAATTATCGCTTTTACAGGTTTCTGAACATACAGACCGACAGTCAACAAGTCGATAAATTTACCTCATCATTTGATATATGTCTACACTGTTGATGTTAAACTTGTGTACCGAATTTTTTACACCTAGCTTTCTTCGTTTTGTAGTTATTGTATTAACTTATATTCGAACAGCCGGACAGACAGATTTTCTCTGAACAGACTTTGCTCAGAATTTGTTATAAATCAGCAAATTTGGTGTAAAGGCCCATTACAAGTTTCATTCGTCTAGCTCGAAGCGTTTTTGGAATTATCTTTGTCACAGACAGATAGGCGGACATTTTCTAAAATCTGTTTTTCGAACTCAGGGAAAGCGTGGAGATTCGTCAAGTCTCGAGTTCGAATTTTTTTTTTGATGATTACTATACTTTCTCTCTACTATGTATGCGTGAATTTAGGTTTTAGTTATATTAACATCCCGTTTGAAGCAACACTAGGGCTATTTTGGGACGGACCTCGTCATTTTGAACCACGGTCAGATGACGAGGATGACACCTGAGCTGGCACCCCCCTCTCCACACCACAGGGAGGACGTTTGGTCAGGACAGATTTAACGTGGAACAGACCCCCTTACACGACGGTTCTTCGGTAGAATCGGGTCTCGAACCTGAAACCCTCCGGTTTCGAAACCGAGACCTTACCACCAGGCCACCGCGGCCCTATGTATACGTGAAAGTAAAGCTGGAAGTTGTTTCCCATCTTCCACAACAAACATGTATGGGATTATCAATAAAAACAACAAACAGAAGCTTAAAGTTAAAAATTAAACAAATTATTAATTCAAAACAGAATAAACATTTTTAATTAAACTTCTGGATCTAAAAACAGAAAGCACTTAAAATGCCCTTACAGCAACACATTTGACTCGAAACACATACCTGTACGAAAAAAAAGATCACGTGACCGTTCGAAGTGATGTTGACTAATCTAATTCAAGAATCACGTCTTGTAGAATTAAGACTTTAATTTTAACTTTTCACTTCATTGCGAACCCCATATAAATATTCCACAAAGAGTAAATGAATTTTGAAAAAACGACCCCGCCATGGCGAAATTCTTCTAGAAATTTATTTACTTAAAACCTGCGATTATCGAATTCAGCTAAAAAGGAAATTTCTGATAGCGTTTAAATTAGTTTTCTTCGAGAATTTTTACTTCGCTTCATTCCTAATGTAGACTTTTCTTTCTCTTTACCTTGTAAGAGATGAAGTGATGTTTATATATATCTTTTAACCAGTCAAATATTGATTGAGTAAATTTTTTTTCAAAAAAATTTGAATTCTTTAAAAAATTTTAAATAAATACTTGAGGTGATTTTGGATATTACATTTTTGATTCTGCTAATTTATTAAATTTCATTCGCGTCCAGATAGCTATCAAAGAATTTTGGTTGTGTTTACTTTTAATTACATTTTTTATGCATAATGTAATATTCATTATCCCTTCAAGAAAATATATTTAAGCATCGAATTGCGAGAAAATATATAACGCAATGATTGATAGATTAACACCTGCTCTGCGTATATGAGCATCCTGATGGAATCAAATCTCATAACGTCATGGTGATGAGAAATATAATTTTTTCTTTCTTATCACATGTGGGCTGTAGTTACATAATTTTACTTTTTATTAAAACAACACACATATTTAACAGAATCATTTTCCCTTAGATTTCAACAAAGGAAAAAAAATCACGTGTTTAAATAATAGATTAAACTTGGAAACCAATTTGAATTTCAGAGTAAAAGTGTTAATCAGTTGTTCAAAATTAGGCAAAGAAATAATAATTTTTTTAAGGAGTTGCCAAAATTTAGAAATAATTTGCACCCTTTAAAGGATATTTTTTGAATTGTAAAAAGATATAAAAGTTATTTTCGTATATTGTGGAGTTTTTGAGAGTTATTGACCGATAACATCGAAATGGTGCTTAATTTTTAATTAAAATTTCGAAAAATTCGTTCTGAGTTCTAAATTCCCACCCTCCAAAGTACAGAGTGGTCCAAAATTATTGAGAGCATTTCATGTTTGAAAAAAAAAAAGAGATCAAAATTATATACACGTTTATTGTTTTCTACGAAAAACAATTTAAAATAGTTTTAAGCAACAAAATTGTAATTAATTTAATTTAATTAATATTTTATTTGATTATTTAATTAATTAAAATTAAAGCTTAATTCCTTAAATAGCTTCCACATGAACTCCATTTATGGCCCTCAAAATAGTAAGCTAATATTGAATTTCAGCCAAGCGTTTTGCAGGTCAATTTGAGATGGCAGTAAACGGAGTTTTTGAATGTTAAAAGAGAATGGGTTAAAACAGAATAATTTAATAAGAGAATAATTTAATTATGAGAATAATAAGAGACTATGTTAAAAGAGCACACGTTTTCCTTTATTTTTAGTGGAGAATTGTATATAAACATTCTTATAGATTTACCATTGATGCTTTACGAGTACCGCCTTACGAGTACGAAGAATTAAATTTCAAAATAAAATATAACTGCTGCCCTCGGCGACCAGTTTTTTGCACATCATTTTAATAGTCAATCAACTTTGATGAAATAGACATTCAGTTTTGATGAAATAGACATTCAGTTTTGATGAAACAGTCAATCAACTTTGATGAAACAGCCAATTGATTTTTTTATGAAACAGTCAATCAAATTTAATGAAATAGTCAATTAATTTTTTTATAAAATAGTCAATCAATTTTGATCAAAAAGTTAATCCATTTTGATTAACTACATATTATTATAACAACAAGGAGATCTATTGAACAATAAAGTTAATTATAAAGTAAATAAAACTATGCTTCCACATGAAACATTCTAATTGTTTAACTATGCTTGGAAAAAGATGAAAGTAGTTGCCAAATAAAATTGGCGCAAACAAACAAAAAACGTGCGTTCGCAATAAAATAATGAAAATATTGAAAATATTAATAATGTACAATTTATATAGATAAAATAAATTTTGTGTGTACATTGTAATTAGAATTCTATATTTTTAAAACGATTTAGATGAAATTCGACATACATGATCTTGGGAAAAAAAGAAAACGGTTATTGCCAGCATTCACAATCCAAAATTTAGTTAAAAATATGCTAAATAATAATGGTGTTTTTCTGCTGTATCTTCCAAAAATATTATGTTGCAAAAATGTTTATATGCTAATTTTAATAATTTTTTAGCTTTATTTAATACATAATCTGTACAAATTTTTTCCATTTTCATAATAAAATTCAAAATAATTCCATTTTTCATCAAACAATTCAATCGAGTAGTGCTTTTTTTTTTAGTTTTATTAAATAAAAAGACGAACTTTTGATTAAATGCATTTCATATTAATAGTTTTTAAAAAATACCAAGAAAACCAATATTGCGAGCTAATTAACTGGCCACCAGAAGTAACTAGTATTAATATAAATAGTTATCTTTGTAACCTAAGCAACCATTCGAAATTTAGAGAAACGAAGAAAAATAAAAAAATTACTTTAAAATAATTAGAAATAGAAAAGCAATAAATTTAGCAAAACTTTATATGAAATGCCGACCCAATTCAAAAGCAGACTCAGAAATTAAAAAAAATTACTTTAAAATAATTAGAAAAGCAATAAATTTAGCAAAACTTTAAATAAAAAAATGTAGGCTCAGAAATTTGAATAGCCGATCTCCAATTAAAGCACAAAATTTAATTTGTTAATCCAAGAGGGAATGTTTGAAGCACAAAATAAAAATTTAGATTATTAAAATATTAAAATTTTGTTCTATGTTATTAAAAATGGTGAAAGTAGTGACTCTCCATAAGCTGAATTTCCATCTGCATATTTAATGTTTTTATCTTTTCATAAATTTTATTTTAATATTATAAAAATAACGATCTGTCTTTTTTATTATTTCAATCCAATTTTTAGCTTTTGATTGAAAGTAATTTTTTTTATTTGAAATAAATATAAAATACTGAACAAGCAAAACTATTGATTCATTTAACAGTTTTGAACAAAATATGTTTTTATTCATTTCATTCCATTTATAATCATAACCAAAAATAGAAAAGGTAAAATTAAATAGAATTTTCCAAAAATATTCTTCACTTTAAAAAAATTTCTAACATTGGTAAATTTATCGTTTTTGAAAAATCATGAAAAATAAAACTGCGGTCGATTTTAACTTCCTCTTTAACTCAACTCAATCTTAATCCTCAACTTTAATCTTTTAAAATTAATTTATTAAAATTTTTTAGGAAAGATTTTTTTAATAATCTATTAAATTTCAAAAATATTTATTTCATAAAAACCATTTGAAATTTCATTTTCGATAATTTCTTGTCTGACATTTATTACTTATCAAAATGTCTTTCTGCTTTTTTTTTTATCTGTGTCTATAGTTCTTGAGAAGGAGTATTTTAAATATCTTAGAAATTAATATTTCTTGTCTTATGTCACATGTAACAATCCCTTAATTATAGTTTAGTTTTTTTTTTCTTTTTTTATGTAATATTGTTGGAAATAATCAATCTAATGTGACGAAAATAAAAAACATGCGTGTCAAATTAGAAATTCTCGGTGACTTTCCTTGAATATTTTTTATTCATTTCTCATTTTTTGAAAAGATATAAGCAACATTTTTAATTTCTTTAATGAATTAAAAGCAACTATAAAATGCGGACTGTGTTTCAAA
Source organism: Argiope bruennichi (assembly GCF_947563725.1). NCBI lineage: Eukaryota > Metazoa > Arthropoda > Arachnida > Araneae > Araneidae > Argiope > Argiope bruennichi. Next base: position 9,181,142 of record NC_079157.1, read on the forward strand.
ACTCATTGATATTTAAATTGCATCATATATTTTAATACTTTTAATTTCATTATAAATAATATTTCGAATATTACACAATACGATGTGGACATATATTTCCATTCATCATGAAAAATGCATCACATTTCATAAAATCTTTTTTCAATTATGCAATGAAATGCAAAACGTAGTTAAAAATAATAAAATACAGGAAGTTTTTAAAGCACTCCAATGAGTAAAAAAATTTAAATAAAAAAAAAACTGAATAGTTAAGCAAAATCATAAAAAAAAAACATTAAGACTTTGCAGAAATATTCGAAATAAAATGGATAATTTTATTTGTTGTATATATTCGATTTTCAAAGGTTGTTTTGGACGGAACACATTTGTTTATAATATTATTTTAATATTATTATTTATCTGCATTATTATTTACGCCTTTATGATTTTTGTTTTTACCTCCGTATTTTTTAGCATTTTTCTACGTTCTTTTTCTTTTTGGTAATTTGGTAGTTTTAAAGTATTTTCTTTTTGTCTTTCATATGTTTCATAATTCTTTATTATAAATGTTATAAAACTTGTATTCATTTTTTTTCTCATATTCATTGCCAGAGATGGATCTTTTTATATGAAATGCATATTTCATTAAAATTAATGATATTAATGATGAATATATTAAAATTGCCTAGTATCATCGTAAACACTTAACTTTACAATATTTAAGATTTCTAATACATCGAAAGCTGAACGAAGATTCAATGACGGTATTTATTTCTATAAACCTGAAACAAAGCAAAATAAATAAAATCAAGCAATTTTATAAATTTGTTTATGCAAAATAAAAAATATATATTTTTTCTTGGATGGGAAAATTTCCTTGTAAAATTCATTTAGCCCTTTTATTATGAGAAAAAAAATTTAGTTGATTTCCCTCTTATGAAAATGTCGGTGTAACAAAGTATTTAAATTCTTTGAAGTTTAAATTTCAAGCACATATTTTGAATGAGATAATTTGCATTACAATTCTTGCAAAAAAAATAGTTTTATTCTGAAACTCCGTATTACCAGACATTCTTTTCATTTTTCCATTCATAAGTCATCTTTTCTCAACAGAAAAATAAAGAAAATTCCAGCAGTTTGAATCTGACGACAATGTTATTAAAACTAAATCGAAGATTTCCAATTAGAATTTTAATCCCTTGCTTTCAATTTCTTTTTTTAAACTGCAGCAAAGAATTTAAATAGTCATAAGACGTCAATTCAATGTCGCTTTCTGAGTAGGATTTTATTTTTGCAATGTTTCACTGCTTCAAATTAATGATTTTGGAAGGGAAGTACTCTTAATTTGTATGACTTTAATTAAATAAGAAAAGGATTAATTAAAAACGAGAGCTTCTTTGAATGGAAATTGAAAGTCGAGGTTATTATAAGGATAATATTTTTTGAAGCATGAGGGATTGAAGATGATTTTCTAGACTTTAAAAACGATAATTGCATTAGTTATTTTTAAATGTTTCGCATTCGAAAGTCAGAAGTCAAATGTTTTTGTAATATTTTCCATCAATTAAAATAAAATGATTTTTTTTATTATTTCAACTTTTTTTCGAATTTGTCCACTTTCTTATTATGCGCTTATTATAATGATTGCTTATACACTGGGTAGTTTTAATCAGCATTGTATACCGCAAATAAACATAAAAATAATTTCTTTACCTTAGATATCTAATCATTAAAATATTAAATTATTCTTAACTGTATCGTTTATTTTGAGCATTTACGAAGGTTAATTTTTTTAATCATATTTATTCTAATTTATACTTTTTAAAATGAATATCATTATAGATTTAATTTCATAATTTTGTAACTTGATATTTGCAAATTATTGATAGTGAAAATTTTTTACCGAATTCTGCATGAATTCAATAGTACTATATCACTAAGAACGAAGATTATATTCCAGGTTCTTATCTAAAGTGATTGGGATTCGAAACTGCAATCCGTGAATCACTAAAATGAATCATTGCTAAAATAACATCAAGGTTCTAGAATGGAAAAAAGTCTCTTTTTTGCAAAAAAGGTTCAAAAAATGATTCCCCATTCTTATACAAAATGAACGGGATTTGTAACTGCAATCCGAGGATCATTAAGTTGAAGCATTGCTAAAATAACATCAAAATTCTAGAATTAAAAAAATAAATCTTTTTTTTTGTGTGTAAAAAATTTTTAAATTACAATTTCTGGTTCTTATGCAAAATAGCCAAGAGGCGGAACTACAATCTATGAATCACTAAGTTGAACCATTACTAAAATAATATCCAAGGTTCTAAAGTTGAAAAAATCTCCCTCTTTCTATCTTTTTGTAAAAAAAGTTTTGAATAAAGATTGCAGGCCCTTACGCAAAATGGTCGTGATTTATAATTGCAATCCATGAATCATTAAATTGAATCATTACTTAAATAACATCAAGGCTCTATAATTGAACTCTCTCTCTCTCTCTATCTATCTATCTATCTTTGTGTAAAGAATTATAAAATAATGATTGCGGGCTCTTAGACTAGACGATTTGTAACTGCAATCCGTGAATCATTAAGTTGAGTCATTACTAAAATAACATTAAGATTCTAAAATTGAAAAAAAAAATCTCTCTCACACTCTTTCTCTCTCTTTTTTGTAAAAAAAAAAAAATTAATAATGATTGCAGGTTCTTATAAAAAATGCTCAGGATTCAAAACTGCAACCCATGAATCACAAAGCTGAATCATTACTCACATAAAAAAGCGGCTTTGGCATTTTATTTTTTAAAAAAAATTTCAAACTGATGGTGTCAGGTTCTCATACAAAATGGGCGGGAATCGGAGCTGCAATCCGTAAATCACAAAGTTCAATCATTGATAAAATAACATCGTAGGCCCAGAATTGGGGGGGGGAAATGTAAACAAATCTCAGAATAATTTAGAGTGATTCGTTGGTGAATTCGGAATCATATATATGTTTCTTTACATGATAAAGTATAGCATGTGCCTACTTAATAAATGATTTCCAAACACTATGATATAACTCTTTGTATGATTAAGAATGGAATAGAACAATTCGTTGAAAGATGCCGAATAATTCAGTGTGGCCATATACTATTTTTTACTATTTGCGGACATCTGCAATTAAAAGTGAAAGGAATAAAATCAAATTTCGCATATAGAATGTGGGATGCATATAGAGAAGAAAAAAAAGTATGAACAATTGCTGATTCTATATTTTGCACTTAGGGATGTTTACCACCTTGAAATGGTTGCACGTGGAGTAGGGGGCTCTAATTATAATAATTCTTTTTGGATTCTGACCGGGCTAGAATCTTTGTTAATGGCGACTTTAATCACATCTTCACTTTTATTGTGGCCACTTTCCACAATTTGTGTATGCAATCTGGTTTCATTTCCTTCATCAGGTTCAGTTGCAAATATATCCAAACCAGGAATGTTATTTTAAGACTAGTCAGTATAAAATGATTCTTTGAATGATTAAGAATAACTTAAATTGATAGAGAATAAGATAATATAATTTGTGAATAATTAAGAATAACTTAAATTGATAGAGAATAAGATAATATAATTTGTGAATAATTAAGAATAACTTTAAAAGATAGAGAATAAGATAATGTAATTTTGTGAATGATTAAGAATAACTTAAAATGACAGAGAATAAGATAATTTAATTTTGTGAATGATTAAGAATAACTTAAAATGACAGAGAATAAGACAATTTAATTTTGTGAATGATTAAGAATAACTTAAAATGACAGAGAATAAGATAATATAAATTTGTGAATGATTAAGAATAACTTAAAATGACAGATAATAACATAATATAATTTTGTGAATGATTAAGAATAACTTAAAATGACAGAGAATAAGATAATATAATTTGTGGATGATTAAGAATAACTTAAAATGACAGAGAATAAGATAATATAAATTTGTGAATGATTAAGAATAACTTAAAATGACAGATAATAACATAATATAATTTTGTGAATGATTAAGAATAACTTAAAATGACAGAGAATAAGATAATATAATTTGTGGATGATTAAGAATAACTTAAAATGACAGAGAATAAGATAATTTAATTTGTGGATGATTAAGAATAACTTAAAATGACAGAGAATAAGATAATATAAATTTGTGAATGATTAAGAATAACTTAAAATGACAGATAATAACATAATATAATTTTGTGAATGATTAAGAATAACTTAAAATGACAGAGAATAAGATAATTTAATTTGTGAATGATTAAGAATAACTTAAAATGACAGAGAATAAGATAATATAATTTGTGGATTATTAAGAATAACTTAAAATGACAGAGAATAAGATAATATAAATTTGTGAATGATTAAGAATAACTTAAAATGACAGATAATAACATAATATAATTTTGTGAATGATTAAGAATAACTTAAAATGACAGAGAATAGGATAATATAATTTGTGGATGATTACGAATAACTTAAAATGACAGAGAATAAGATAATATAATTTGTGGATGATTAAGAATAACTTAAAATGACAGAGAATAAGATAATTTAATTTGTGGATGATTAAGAATAACTTAAAATGACAGAGAATAAGATAATATAAATTTGTGAATGATTAAGAATAACTTAAAATGACAGATAATAACATAATATAATGTTGTGAATGATTAAGAATAACTTAAAATGACAGAGAATAAGATAATATAATTTGTGGATGATTAAGAATAACTTAAAATGACAGAGAATAAGATAATTTAATTTGTGGATGATTAAGAATAACTTAAAATGACAGAGAATAAGATAATATAAATTTGTGAATGATTAAGAATAACTTAAAATGACAGATAATAACATAATATAATTTGTGGATGATTAAGAATAACTTAAAATGACAGAGAATAAGATAATATAAATTTGTGAATGATTAAGAATAACTTAAAATGACAGATAATAACATAATATAATTTTGTGAATGATTAAGAATAACTTAAAATGACAGAGAATAAGATAATATAATTTGTGGATGATTAAGAATAACTTAAAATGACAGAGAATAAGATAATATAATTTGTGGATGATTAAGAATTACTTAAAATGACAGAGAATAAGATAATATAATTTGTGGATGATTAAGAATAACTTAAAATGACAGAGAATAAGATAATTTAATTTGTGAATGATTAAGAATAACTTAAAATGACAGAGAATAAGATAATATAATTTGTGGATGATTAAGAATAACTTAAAATGACAGAGAATAAGATAATATAAATTTGTGAATGATTAAGAATAACTTAAAATGACAGATAATAACATAATATAATTTTGTGAATGATTAAGAATAACTTAAAATGACAGAGAATAAGATAATATAATTTGTGGATGATTAAGAATAACTTAAAATGACAGAGAATAAGATAATATAATTTGTGGATGATTAAGAATAACTTAAAATGACAGAGAATAAGATAATATAAATTTGTGAATGATTAAGAATAACTTAAAATGACAGATAATAACATAATATAATTTTGTGAATGATTAAGAATAACTTAAAATGACAGAGAATAAGATAATATAATTTGTGGATGATTACGAATAACTTAAAATGACAGAGAATAAGATAATATAATTTGTGGATGATTAAGAATAACTTAAAATGACAGAGAATAAGATAATTTAATTTGTGGATGATTAAGAATAACTTAAAATGACAGAGAATAAGATAATATAAATTTGTGAATGATTAAGAATAACTTAAAATGACAGATAATAACATAATATAATTTTGTGAATGATTAAGAATAACTTAAAATGACAGAGAATAAGATAATATAATTTGTGGATGATTAAGAATAACTTAAAATGACAGAGAATAAGATAATATAATTTGTGGATGATTAAGAATAACTTAAAATGACAGAGAATAAGATAATATAAATTTGTGAATGATTAAGAATAACTTAAAATGACAGATAATAACATAATATAATTTTGTGAATGATTAAGAATAACTTAAAATGACAGAGAATAAGATAATATAATTTGTGGATGATTAAGAATAACTTAAAATGACAGAGAATAAGATAATATAATTTGTGGATGATTAAGAATAACTTAAAATGACAGAGAATAAGATAATATAAATTAGTGAATGATTAAGAATAACTTAAAATGACAGATAATAACATAATATAATTTTGTGAATCATTAAGAATAACTTAAAATGACAGAGAATAAGATAATATAATGTGTGGATGATTACGAATAACTTAAAATGACAGAGAATAAGATAATATAATTTGTGGATGATTAAGAATAACTTAAAATGACAGAGAATAAGATAATTTAATTTGTGGATGATTAAGAATAACTTAAAATGACAGAGAATAAGATAATATAAATTTGTGAATGATTAAGAATAACTTAAAATGACAGATAATAACATAATATAATTTTGTGAATGATTAAGAATAACTTAAAATGACAGAGAATAAGATAATATAATTTGTGGATGATTAAGAATAACTTAAAATTACAGAGAATAAGATAATATAATTTGTGGATGATTAAGAATAACTTAAAATGACAGAGAATAAGATAATATAATTTGTGGATGATTAAGAATAACTTAAAATGACAGAGAATAAGATAATTTAATTTGTGAATGATTAAGAATAACTTAAAATGACAGAGAATAAGATAATATAATTTGTGGATGATTAAGAATAACTTAAAATGACAGATAATAACATAATATAATTTTGTGAATGATTAAGAATAACTTAAAATGACAGAGAATAAGATAATATAATTTGTGGATGATTAAGAATAACTTAAAATGACAGAGAATAAGATAATATAAATTTGTGAATGATTAAGAATAACTTAAAATGACAGAGAATAAGATAATATAATGTGTGGATGATTACGAATAACTTAAAATGACAGAGAATAAGATAATATAATTTGTGGATGATTAAGAATAACTTAAAATGACAGAGAATAAGATAATTTAATTTGTGGATGATTAAGAATAACTTAAAATGACAGAGAATAAGATAATATAAATTTGTGAATGATTAAGAATAACTTAAAATGACAGATAATAACATAATATAATTTTGTGAATGATTAAGAATAACTTAAAATGACAGAGAATAAGATAATATAATTTGTGGATGATTAAGAATAACTTAAAATTACAGAGAATAAGATAATATAATTTGTGGATGATTAAGAATAACTTAAAATGACAGAGAATAAGATAATATAATTTGTGGATGATTAAGAATAACTTAAAATGACAGAGAATAAGATAATTTAATTTGTGAATGATTAAGAATAACTTAAAATGACAGAGAATAAGATAATATAATTTGTGGATGATTAAGAATAACTTAAAATGACAGAGAATAAGATAATATAAATTTGTGAATGATTAAGAATAACTTAAAATGACTGATAATAACATAATATAATTTTGTGAATGATTAAGAATAACTTAAAATGACAGAGAATAAGATAATATAATTTGTGGATGATTAAGAATAATTTAAAATGACAGAGAATAAGATAATATAATTTGTGGATGATTAAGAATAACTTAAAATGACAGAGAATAAGAGAATTTAATTTTGTGAATGATTAAGAATAACTTAAAATGACAGAGAATAAGATAATATAATTTTATGAATGATTAATAACAACATAGAATGATTTTTAATCATTCCGAATAACAGAATAATTTGATGAAACAATAAAAATGTTTGAAATGAAAGGGCAAAAATGTAATTAATCTATTACTTGAAAACAGACAAAAAAAATTTTAAGTGAAACTTTAGGAATAATTCCATACTTCTTAATCTGTTGTCATTGAGAATACAGTATTTTAAATTTTGAAATGGCGTAAAATTTAAAATATTGTATTCTTCTGTTACAACACTTTTGGAAGTTCTGAGGAAAAACAATAAACTGCTCCTGAATGCACATTCTCGCCTTTCAAATTATATATGTGCCAATTTTGGGAACTTCGGATCAAAAGATGGGTCCTATACAGAGCCAACACTTAAATGTTTATACAGATTCATATTTAGGAAAAAACAGTTGAAACTCTGTGCTGATGCCGGTGATTACAGGGGAACTAAACAAGGATTCTCATAAAATAATTTTTTCCAAGGTGCCACAGTTTACAGTTTGGGAAGAACTGAACAAATTATGTTTTAATACATTGCCATGCTTCAAACCATGCTTGTTTGCTCACTATGTCATTTTTTTTTCTAAATTGTAAATCTTTCTTCTTTTTTTGCAGCATCCTTTTCGCTGATATTGTGGGTTTCACGGCCATATCCTCCACCTGCACCGCTCCCGAACTGGTCAAAATCCTCAACGAGCTCTTCGCCAGGTTCGACAAGCTCTCCGACGTAAGTCTCCTTCCATGTTGTTGATGAGAGGTCGTTCAATGGAGTACTCTTGTATTCATATACAGTTCACTAACTCTTCATAACGAAAACGAAAAAGAAAACAATTTTGACTAACTCGTATAGAAAGCATACAAAAGGAAAGCATTGTAATCGTCAAACAATTATCATAAAAGGAACTCATAAACGAGAAGATGTTGATATTTGAGATGTGGTGATTTGTTTTATTATCAGAAATATAGATTAAATTTTGGGCCAATTTGTCAAAAAGTTAACGTTCTGCAGGTCTGTTTATTCTAATGTACGAACGCTGTAACAGGCTGCGGTGGCCTGGTGGTAAGGTATCGGCTTCGGAATCGAAAGGTTTCAGGTTCGTGACCCGATTCCACCGAAGAACCGTAGTGTAAGGGGGTCTGTTGCATGTTAAATCCGTTATGACCAAATGTCCACCCGCTGATGTGGTGTGGAGAGGGGGGTGCCAGCTCAGGTGTCATCCGCGTCATCTGACCGCGGTTCAAAATTAAGAGGTCCATCCCAAAATAGCTCTAATGTTCCTTTAAGTAGCGGGACGTTAATATAACTAAACTAAACTAACACTGTAACTGAGAAATGAAACAACTTATATGATTGAAATTAAACCAAATTTGGGACTTTCGGAAAAAGGGATTTTGAATGAAAAATCGAATATAGTTTTGACCAAGATTCATATTTAGTTTTATCTCTAGCTCAAACGACCTAGCCAGCAAAGTGCTAACACATACACTCACTCGTCTTTATTATAAGTAAAGATTAAACAATAAATTAAAGCACGAAATGATAGCTATCCTTCAAATGTATATTTTTTATTTTAAGATTATATAAAAATCATTTTTGTACGTGTAATATTTTTGGCATTTTTCTCAAAAAAACGGCAACATTTTGTTTAATTCTTTATTTAAGATAATAATTAGTGTTTCAAATAAATCGTTCCCAAGTGCACATTCCCACCCTCTAAAGTTTGTATGTACCAAGTTATGGAACTTTAGTTCAAACTGTCTAGCCTATAAATTGCTAACATATGCCCACACATACACACATTCGTCTTTATTAAAGTAAAAATAAAAATAGAACTTGACGAAGTCTTGGCATCTTATATATAATGGAGCTACACGATATTGACTTAATCTGGAAATCTTCAAGTGTGGTGAAAGCTTATAAGCCAGAAAACAGCTACGGGACACGAGTAATTACTTTTGTCTTGTGGTCTTGTTACTCGGCTGCGAACCACGAGGGCCCAGGTTCTATCCTTACTCATAACAATCCGCTACACGAGTGAACCCATCGTTTTAGCAAAGTCTGAAAACAGCCAAATAAATCTAAGGGTATATAAATAAAAAATATATCCTATATTGTCTAAATGAACGAGAAAGTCAAAGGGGAACACTTATTCCATTATTTATTTTGCAAACATATAATATCATTTGATATTTACATATTTTATCTGTTATCATTTCTAGCAAACAATCCTAAAAGGAATAGTTGCGATATCGCTTTTTTTTAAAAGCTCCGATGGATTAAACAAAAACAAGCAATTATTAAAGAAATTATTACCAAAAATTATGCACCATCATGGTTATTTTTCATCATAAACGTCGGAGCGCTTCAGGCATGTGGAACAGGTCTCCTCTCCACCACCTAATTTATCGTATACTTTCTTTTAAAAAAGTTATTTGAGATGGATTTTAAAGTTTTTTTAAGCTGTTCATTAGTCTTCAAAATTTGAAATTTCTTTTCACAAAATAATATAGATCAAATATGTCTAAACGCTTCGACTTCTGATGTTGAAACTTTCTCGTGTTTCTTGGCCTGCACGTTACCAGAGATTCCAGCCTCTTTCGTTCCTTTCGACAGATCTGCTCGAAGTTTCGTAGAAAAGGGTTTGACAGCTCAATATATCGTCCTCTTCATCTGATCGATGTTCAAAATTGCGAAATTCGACCCCAAAGTAGCCGTATTGTTGCTTTAAAACGGGACAATAATCTCATGGGACTAAACTGAACCTTTCGGACGACTCTATCGAATCTTTAAACAAGAACTTCTACTAAAATAATTTTTCTTCCCTGCTTCCATTCATTGAGAATACGGCTTAAAGCCGAGGCCTGCTGGTAAGGTCTCATTTTCGGAACTGGAAGGTTACAGGATTTAGATCCAAGTCCACCGAAGAACCGTCGTTAAACGAGTCTGGTGTATGTTAAATCCTTAGTGGCCAAACGTCCTCCTTCTGGTGTGTTGTGGCAGTTAAGAAAGGGGGTGCCAGCTCATGTGTGGTCCTCGTCATCTAACCGTTGTTCGGAATTATGGGGCCCGTCCCAAAATATCCCTGGTGTTGCTTTAAAATGGGACGTTAATAGAACTAAACTGAATTGAATGTCTTAGGACGAGTGAATTTTTGCTCATTGAAAATATAATTTCATACCCATGGAGTCTCTAAATTTCAAGAATAATAATTCCGGAATAATGAGGAGGAAATTCTTCCACGTTCCTTTCAAAAAAGGAACGTGAAGTTTCATCTTACAACACCGGTGGTGACGTTTTTTCGATAAAGGGATTTAAAATTAGATCCACCAATATGAAAAATGGCTGAATCTTCATGGCTTTATGTCAAAAAGTAACCATGGTTGTTCATGCATTTGGCATTAAATATATTGTGTTCTCTTTTATGAACCATTGGAGCATTAAAAGCAAACGACCGCGTTATGTCATTTAATAAATCCTTTACAATGCTTTTTTTTTTCAGAAATACCATCAGCTTCGAATCAAAATCCTCGGTGATTGCTACTATTGCATCAGCGGAGCCCCTGAAGAAAGACCCGATCATGCGGTTCTCTGCGTCCACATGGGTCTTAGCATGGTGGATGCCATCAAGTAAGAAATACCTCTTTTCCCCCCTTTCTTACTTTCCTTATAGTCTGTCCATCATGAGATGGCGCATCTAAAATGTTTATGAGGATTTCACTTTTATTATTCTACTGAAACACAGAAACTATTTGAAATCGAACCGAATGCGATAAATGTTGATAGAAATACTCTAGCCTTGCCCATTGTCTAATTTAAACCGACGGGGCTTAGGCATCTCCCATACGAAAACTACTGATTGGGTTATTTCCAAAATGTGCGCATATTGTTATGAATCTATTATATTACCACCCTGAGCAGTAAGACTTCTGGTAAAGAAGAGAGTTCTACAGATATTGTAATGTCTGCTGAGGGGATGTTGGGTCAATAATTCCTGGCCTTATGTCACAAACTTGGAGACCATTTGGCGACTATTCCAACAAAAAGGAACATCCTCGAATATTCAAGAATCTTGGCGATTTTGTCATAATGGCTTATTTTACAAAATATTTTTAAACATCATTATGACAGTATCTAACATGCTATTTTAAAATCATTACACCATTATGCTCATTGTAATTTTCACTTCCCTCTTTTTATATATCTATACATTCAATTATGTCGTGGAAAAAAATAATGTTTAACAATGGCCGCACTTTATAAAATTTGAATAATTTCTTAATTCTAAAGTTAAACATTAATTGAAAATACAAAAAAAATCAAAATTTTTATTAAAAACATGTTTTTTTTAATATTATAAACCCATTTAACACAGAAAAATGTGATGATTCATTAAAAGAGGAATAAAATGTAGGAATTGAAGTTGAAAGTAATGAATTTCTCTTTTAGTTAACTCGAAATAGCAACATATTCAAATGCGAATATTATCGTTTGCTAAAAATGAATAAAATGATCTTGATTAACAAATATGAAAAAAAAATGCTAGAATGAAATAAGGTGTCCAATCAAGAAATCGATTTCAATTTCACTTTAATAATGGGATAAAGATATTATAATATGCTTTAAATAAATTAAAATTAAGTTAAAAATGATAAATTGCGACAAAAAAATCGGTATCATTGAAAGTACAATAATTTTATACAATAACACAATTAATTTACAATAATTACAAATAATTGCAATAATACAATTAATTTTAAAATTGTACGAAAATTATTTTTATGCGGTTTTATTTTCGAAATTTTGTTTTAAAAAATGATAAAATTTCATTTATTTTATATTAATTAAAATTTTGAGAGATCGCTCCGAGGTTCACATTTTCGACATTCCAAGGTATACCTGTGCCAAATTCGGTATTTCTAGATCTAATGGTTATGTGGTCTAGAAAGTCAAAACACACACACTCATTCTCTTTTATTATTAGTAGAGATTATATATGCACTGTTATTAGCAAATCTGAAATTTAATTTTAATATACAAATTGGTATCATACCATCAAATACAAATTTTTACCGAACCATTGGGACTCACAAAAGCGTTATCTGTCTCCTTTTTATTCATTTTTAGCCAACGATAGTATTCGCATTTGAATATGTTGCCATCTCGAGCTAACTAAAAGAGAAATTCATTACTTGCAGACTTCAATTTCTACATTTCATTCCTCTGTTAATGAATTATGCAATCAACTTCAGAATTTCTACAAAAGGAAATTACATCGAAATTCCTTGGTTATAATTAGATTTCTAAGCATATTTCGAAGGCATATTTTCGTTGGAAACTTCTTAGAACTTGGATAGTTATTCCAGCAAATATTGCTTTCGCTGAGCCTTGCCATTTTATTACGAATCTAATAACGGCATAGTAACGAATCTAATGCCAAGATTTCGAAATTCAATTTTATTCTTTTATATATATCAGTTGTTTTATTTTACATTTTGAATGGCAAACCTCATTTTTATTGGATTACCGTCTATTTTGCCATTTATCAGTCTGGATGCTATTGTGATTTTAGATTGAATTGAATACTTATATGTATATATATGTGTGTGTGTGTGTGTGTGTGTGTGTGTGTGTGTGTGTGTGTGTGTGTGTGTGTGTGTGTGTGTGTGTGTGTGTGTGTGTGTGTGTGTGTGTGTGTGTGTGTGTGTGTGTTACCGTTAAAGTATATAACGCAGTTATTTCATAGAATACCTAGTTATTCCGTCAAATAACTGATAGTGTCCGTTAAAGTGTGTAATATGTTATTAATTTGACACTTTAACTAGTTATTCTATGAAATAACTAGGTATTCTATGAATTAACTAACGAGAGACAGTTAAAGTGTAAAATAAACAATTTATCTAAAATGAAATTAAACTAATGATAGGCAATTAAAAAGAAAAAGAAGCAATTTATCTAATTTATGCAGCGTATAAATGGTATTTATGGAAACGTACCATAAAATCATATGTTACAACAAGGATTACTAAAATGACACTTGGAATTACAAAGAACATTATTTCTAAAACAAAAACATTTTTTATTTCTAAAACAAATAAACAAAAACATAAATGCAGTAGGGGTGGAAGGTAAATGTATTTGTCGTGCGAGATATATGATATAGATTATTTTACACTTTAACAGACTGCAGTTCGTTATTCTATGAAATAACTAGTTAAACCATGAAATACAAGTGAGTTTTACACTTTAACGGACACGATCAGTTATTTCATGGAATAACTAGGTATTCTATAAAATAACGGATTTCATACTTTAACGGTAACATATATATTATATATATATATATATAATCCAAAAAATTTCGGCCATCTTTGTACAGATTTTGACATAAACAGTAAACAACGTAAAAAATCATAAATAAAACTATATTTTTTTTTCTATATATTAATATTCTTTATAATAAATGTGCTATAATTAAATATTTTGTTGCTAAAAAATTGTATAAATAATATTAATGGTTTCAAATGTTAATTCAAAACCAAACCAGGCAAAATTCTCATCCGCATAAAAATCTCATGTTACACATTTTGCATAATTATTTAAATAATGGATAGATTCTCCAAGTCGAATATTCTAAACAATAAATATATTTTTAATCAAAATGACGAAATTACCGATTTTTAAATTACCAGACGATAATCAAGCACAGATTATATTTATAGAGTTATGTTTACAGTAATTCGTTAATATTTCATTTTCAAATATTACAATATGATTTCATTAAATATTTTTCTTTCATTTTTTACACATGTAAAAAGTTATGAAAATGATAATTTGAATAATAATAGAATGAAAATAATAGTTTAATAGAAATAAATTCATAAAAATAACAATTTGAAACGTCTTTAATAAAATAATACTTTCGATTTTCTGAATAAACTTTAAAGAAATTTGTAAATTTGGTTCTTTATTTAGATTTCTAATTTCGAAGACCAACACAGTTAACGAAATGTATTTCCTTGAAGGAATTTTTACCTTTATTTTTCTATCTTTTTAGCATATACTTCATTTGACTATTTGCTTTTTAAATTACTTCTTCGCAACTTGCAAAAAAGTTCTCGAAAAATGTACTTTCTTAGTTTTACGTTTAAATAATCTTAAAAATTCAAAATTACAAAAATCACCGAACATTTTTCCCTCCTTTCGCTTACATTCACAATTTAACTAAGTGGGGGGGGGAGAGGTGAGAAAAATTGAAGATAAGATTATTTTTTTTTAAAATGAGATTGATCTTATGTTGTTGTTTTTTTTCCGATTCTCTTTTCAATTTTAGATTTGTTCTTTTTTCATATTATGAATTAAAAAATCTAATACCAATGCTCTGTTTGTATTTCTTTTTTATTATTGTCTGTGAACTTCAAATTACATTTTGTCATATTTTAAATAACTTACTGCACAAAACCTTCGATACTTTTATTTTCTTTTTTAAATCCACTGGATTTCTGCTTTCTCCTTCATTTCTAATATATATTTAAGGAAATTCAAATGTCGTTCATTAATAACTATTTCAGATTTTTCGGAGTCCGATGCTTTGCTTTCTTCTACTTAAAACGCTGTATTATCCATTTGCAGGGTTGTTTGTAATTCAAGAATTTCTCGAAAAAAAAAAGAGTAACAAGCAATCAATAAAAATTTAAGATTTTAAATAAGAATTGATTTCAACCAAGAACTAACTACTTTACCGTATTTTTCGTAACCGCCATTACACATAATTTCAAATTTCATGGATAGTAGGACTTAAATTATACTAAAATAAATATGCCTCTTGTCAAAAACTTATAATATACTCGTTGAATGTTGTTTTATCTGCCGCATTCATTTTATTCGTTATATATGGTACTTTGTACCATCATAAAAATAGCGAGACTGGTCTCCCCAAAACTTTCTCACGTACTCTCTTCTAAGCTTATTAAGCCAGAGAACGTCTTGCATGGATTACCATATAATAGTTATGAAATATTAATTTTTGGCGTGAATTCAGAATTTCTACTGAACCTGGGGTAAGTCAACCAATCAACTCTCCGACCCGCCACGAAGGGACACGGATTTAAACCATAAGGCTGAATGACCGGACCGCTGCAACAGCAACTCTGGCGGGAACTGTTAAGCGGCGGTCCAACGACCTGCCACCTCACGGATTTGGTCATAAATCTGACATCCAACCCACTGGGGGACCACATTCCCCCGTCGCCCGTGGTACGCCTGTAGCTTCCCGCAAAATGTCGGTAGATGGATAAACATCAAAGAACCGGAAAATTTGTTTGGGCTATGGGGGGAAGGGATTCAAAGAAACTGAGGGTTTTGAGCGGTCGAAAGGGGAACGCGTGCCGTCTGAAGATTTCTCTGGTCGAGGGTCCGCTGCCACAGACGGGGGTGGCACCATGAAGGAAGGGTGACAGTTTTATGACCACATCTGTGAAGATCATCCGGTCGTTGGACCGCGGCTTTATTGAGTCCTAAGGGCCATAGCCGGCCACGGTACAACCCTCCCCGAAGGAAGTACGTCCCGTCATCGATGGGAGGAGTCAGATCCCCCATCTATTTGTGTACTCTCCAGGGTAGCGAGATCCAGCCACCATGCCGGAAGCCTCTCATCCCCATTTCGAGGTGCCCCCCGGGGGGGGGGTTGAACCTGTGGTATGATTCTTGACAAATTTGTTGGAGATTAATCATTGGAAATGAATAGTATCCGAAAACTGAATTTCTGCTTTAGACATGTTTTTCTCAATCGATTGAAACTAAGATTTCACACAAAACTGTAACTGTAGTCACAAAATTTCATACGAAATATGCGATATATAAATCATTGGGTCTTTGAGTTATCGCTTTTCAATTTTTTAAAGCGCAGAATAACCGACAGTCAACCCTTTGTTGGTATTGATTCAAAATCTGACATGTGTCTACACTATAGATGTTAAATTTGTGTACCAAATCTTATCCATCTAGCTCTCTTCGTTTAATAGTTATCGTGTTAACTTATATTCGAATAGCCGGGCAGACAAACTTCCTGTGAACAGATTTCACACAAAACTTGTTAGAAATCTACAAATTCGGTGTAAAGATCATACACCAAATTTCAACCATCTAGCTCAAAGCATTTCGGAGTAATCTTTGTCAGACAGAAGACACACATTTTCCAAAACTGTATTTTTCAAACTCAGGAGGTTTAAAACGTGAAAATTCTCCAAAATCTCGATTTTGAATTTTTTTTTTTTTTTTTTTTTTTTTTATGATTACTATACATTATCTATACTACATGCATGAGAAAGTAAAAATACAATATAAAATCTTAAAAAAAAATTCATTGCTTTGTTTATTGTTCATTTTTTTTATCTTTTAAAAAGTATCGTGTTATATTTGTCATATTTAAATTTTTTAAAGCATTTTCCAAAATTTTTTTTTCAAATGATTCTTTTTTTTTTTCAAATGAAATAATTTTTTATCTTTCCTTTAAAAAATTTTTCTTGCCTTTCATCCGATTACTACATGTGGCAACAACATAATAAAGTTTTAGTGATTCTTACCTTTGTTTTCTCGCCTTTTTAATTTTTTAATATTTTATTTGACTTAATCTCTTTTATTTAACTTGATTTGTTTCTTGTTTTTGAAAACAGAAATAACAATTGACTTTCTATTCATTTTTGTTATGTGCTAAAGTTTTGAAATTTCTTGCGAATTTTCGAAATTTGTTAGTTATTTTATTCTAATTAATTATGACTAATGAATATTTTATTGCTATTTATTATTATTAATTATTTGGTCAATTAATTATTTAAAATCTTAGTTATTAATGAATGGGTTGTTTTAATTAAATTTAGAAACCATGTATTGTGTGCTTTTTCTATTTGTTTAAGAAAAAAATTTCATTATCGGTAGTACTTATAAAAAAGGAAAAATAAATTTATAAAAACAAATAGTAGAAAATAATTAAAATAAGAAAATTTTAGAGCACTAATTAGAGAATTATTTTAAAACTCTTTATTTAAATTTTTTTCTAGTTTTGAAAAGATTCGACATTCTAAGAATTAAATATTTTAGTATCGTTTGAA
Organism: Argiope bruennichi; assembly: GCF_947563725.1. Classification (NCBI taxonomy): domain Eukaryota; kingdom Metazoa; phylum Arthropoda; class Arachnida; order Araneae; family Araneidae; genus Argiope; species Argiope bruennichi. The sequence continues at coordinate 9,198,958 of NC_079157.1, forward strand.
AATACTAGTTTTTTTATCATTCGTTTCGTTTTTCTTATTTTTGTCTCTCACTCTTTTTTTTTCTTTTTATATAAATAAATTCGACTTGAATGATTAAACCAGAATATTTTCTTCGAGACCTCAAAGACGATTAATTATTTAGCATCGAAAGCAACTATGTATCATTTCACAAAAATTCTGTTTAAAAACATGTTATTGCCTGAAACTTCGGTGACAGTTTCCATAATAACAATTCCTGCGGTGACATATTAATGCATCAAAAATTTTGACATATACTATATATATTTATGAAGTTCGGTTGTTTTTTTTTTCCTTATTCTGCAATTTTTATCGCTTCTATCTTTTCACACATTTACATTTACGATAGCTTTGAAAATCGTTAAACTAAACATCAAACATCTTTTCAAAGATATGATGGTTGCATTTATTTTTAGTATGGACAAAATATGGTGGAATATTTTTATGGGTTCGCGTCGAACCCAGAAGACTTGGCTTTTAAATTATTTTTACTTGATTTTTTTAAATAGCAACTTTCAAAATAGGAAATTCATACTTCGTGTTGTTATTCCCCTGTTGTTGTTGTCAAAATGATTTTTGAATTCTAAAGGCGAGTTGATACTTTTGGGGTCTTTCTTTACAAGAAAACAAAACTGTGTAGCCATAGTTTGATTCTTTACTCAAACAGTAAATATTGAAGCGATAAAATTCGTTCCTTATTACTATTTTCATTTTCACCTTTATAAAGTTATAATGTATCCGATTTTGCCCGGGAAAAAATGTCACATTTCTATCATAAAAAAACATTGTAATATATGCATGGCAAATATGTTTTAGGAGCCTAAAGCAAATTTACACTTACCATTTCTACGTCTATTGGGAGTTTAGCCTTTAGAGAAATATCAATTAAAATATTTTTGAGCTTTCAGCATACTTCTCTATATAATATGAAGTACGATATTGCGATATATCTTAACCAAGTTGTTTAATCTTTAGATTACTTTCAGTCTAAGATCTTTTATTTATTTTCTCGTATCCGTTGAATAGAGAAAGTATAGTAATCGTTAAAAATTCGAATTTTCGACGCATCTCCATGCTTCAGACATTTCTGAGTTCGAAAAGCATTTTATTTAATAATGTCCGTATGTGTATCTGAAATATTTTTTCCAGAATTTTGTAATCACAAACTAACTGTAAGTGTGTTTATGTAGATTGGCATGTTTTCAGTTTCTCTTTGATATTTTTCTTACTAAGCCAATGCCATTTCCCATTTGAATTTCAAACAGCTCATCGTTCTCGGCTTTTTTTTATCCGATATTAAAATCCCCTTACAGAATTTTAATTAGTAAATGTCAGAACTCGAACAATTTGGGGGCGGTAGTCACTGCGACCCAAATCGACTTTCGATGCCCCTCCCAATTTATGCTCATTGCACTGTTTGAATAACCAGTAGATTATAGTTGCAGGGGTATGAAGCGGTGCTATGTGAGTCTGTGACAAATATAACTCAAAAACGATTTGAACTAGACGGGTGAAATTTGGTATATGATCTTTGGTATTTGAACAGAATCTGTTCTGAGCAAGTCGGTCTGTCCGATTTTTTGAATATAAGTTAACACGATAATTACGAAATGAAGAGAGCTAGACGAATAAAATTTGGTACACAGAGTTAACATCTATGCTGTAAACACCTACCAAATGGTGAGCCGAATCCAACTAGGGGTTGCAGTCTGACCATCTGTACTTTCTGAAGCATAAATGCGATAAGTAAAAGACGTAATGAGTTAAATGCATCCAATTTGTTATCTGACTTGGCGAATACAATTGTAGTTTTATGTCAAATTTTTGTTATAATCGTTTACGGAAAATGCGCCTGAAACAGATATTTGATTTTCGTATACTAATAATCACATGCTTAGGATTAAGTAACGAAAATGAAGAGAACTAGATGGATAGAATTCTGTGCACAGATTTAACATCTAAATAGACATCTATTAAATTTTGAGTCAAATCCAACAAGTGGTTGAACGTTTGTCGGTTTGTACTTTCAGAAGCATGTAAACATGATGACTCAAAAATGCGACGACTTAATGAAATTTGGTATGTGATATTGTGGCTACAATTGTAGTGTTGTGTGAAATTTTGGTTTCAATATGTTGGGAAATAACCGTCTAAAACACAGATTTCGCATATGGTTAACCATATACGAAAGTCGTATATGGTTTGAATCATAAAGTCATGATCAGTCAATCATATATGGGCTGAAAGTCATAACTATTGGTAATCACATGGTAGATTCAGACTTTTGTTGATTCTAAGTACATGCCAATTGTAGAACATGTAAATTCAACATTTAGATTCTAAATACATGCATGGAAAAGGTTAATACTTCGTAACTATTTTATTCCAATGCCATGCAAAGTATTCTCATGGATAACACCTTTTTCAGGCACTGATTTTCCTCACGAGGTCACTTTTTGACTTTTACATCATTTTCAAATCCTTAGATTACCTTACAATTCTACTTTCCTTCAATTATTTATGCACTTCGACCAATCGTATCCGTCTAAGTCTAGAAACATTCGTGTTATTTCTCCTTAACAACCACGCTCTTAATTATTCCATGACAATAAAAAATGATGCAACTATGGTAATATTTCATTCTCATAATAATCATCGACTGCATCCGTTTGACAGGGATGTATTTGACTCATTCAAAACTCATTACAACCCGGCAATGAACAAGCAACTGGATGTTGACATGAAACTCTTCGTGTTCACATCTGAACTTCATAAGTATTCGGATCTTACAAGGGGCGTTCTCGGATTGGAAAACCGATTTCGGGATGAGATTTAGTATAATTGTTGTAAACTTTTGGTATTTTAATTCATTAAAATATTAAAGCGCAGTAACCAACCAAATCCGAGAAGGAAACAAAGAGCTTTCAAACTTTTTGCATAGCTCTTATACTAGTAACTTGTTTCAACGACCAACAACCCGTTAGCATATGTATCAAGGCAATTACTTCGTAAACCGGAAGCGTCTTCAGAACGTTTTTTTTATTATTATTTTATTTCTTTTCTTCCTTTTTAACTTTTTTTCAATATCGCTCAAGCTAAATTAAAAATTTAAAAATAATTTCCATTTATATATTTTTCATTTTGTATACAAAAATAGATAGTTACCAAAATTTTACTTAAATAATATAAATTACTTATCTAATATAGCCGGTTTTGCTCGGGGCAAAAAAACTTACAAGTCTATAAGCACTTACAGCATTGAATTATTTAAAAAAATAATAATAATAAAATAAATGTTATTTTCTTCGAAATGGTCTGACTAATATTTTAATGAATGTACATCCTAAATGCATGCTACCATTATACTAAATCACATCCGGAACTCATTTTTCCGGCCGAAATGGCTGGTAGTATCGTCTCGGCTTCGGAACCCGAGGGTTTCAGGTTTGAGACACGATTCCACGGAGACCCGTCGCGTAAGCGGAGCTGATGCGCGCTAAATCCGTTGGGGGCAAACGTCTTTCCGCTAGTGTTGTGTGGAAGATTGGAGAGGGGTATGCCAGCTTACGTGTCGTCCTCGTCATTTGATCCCAATTCAGAATGACGAGGTCCGTCCCCAAATAGCCCAAGTATTTCTTTAAAACGGGATGTTAATATAACTAAACTTAACTCAATTTTCCAACCCGTATTGCCCCCTTGTTAGTCATCAAGAATCTATTAGTAAAACTCTCTTCTACCAGGTAGTTCCTTGATCCGGCGCTACTGTTTTTGGCGATTAATCCGTAGCATTGAATTCCAAAATGACGAAATGTTGCCATCGAAAGGAGCCCGATAGAGTAATTTCTGAGAAATATATAACTCACTGCCCATATCGATTGATCACTGTAACCGACGTTTCGAAGGCAACTATGATTCTGGTAAACATCCGAATCGAAGTACTCCACAAATTACTTATGACGTTAATTATTATTTAACTCGTACACACACCAGTGGGTCGATGGCTATCATTCCTCAAGATAGTTTGCTGCGCATGGGCAGTCTTCACTCCCTTTTGAGATCCCGGCGTCTTTTCGGCAGACGCGTGTTGATACTCGAAATGAATGAAGGCGCTAATTTAATTGAATGGGAGTGGACTGAGGAATGGTTTGGCAATTTCGGGGGAAATTTCTGCTGGTGAGAGGACTGTTGAACTCGGAAATGGGAGCGCTGATGTGAATATTTATTCATTTATGCGCGATGATCTGTAGTTGCGAGAGTTGAATTTAGAAAGGAGACAGAGAACGCAGAAGCATGTAAGGTTCATATCTTTCCGAACGTCGGTTCGATGTTTTGGGAATATAGAATATTTCAGAATAATGGCACTCATAAACCTGGTTATCTCATGGTTACCGGAAATGGTAATCATGAAAAGTTTTCTCGCATGCTCTCTGATAAAGGTGCTATCTCAGGGAATGCCTTGCGTGGCACTGGCATACAATAGTTACGAAATATTAACCAAGATATAAATATCAGTAAAAAAATTTTGGAACATTCTGTAGACATTTGTAAATAAGATCTTCTGTTCATAAGAGAGATTCATGGTGTCAGAAGAGATGTTAAAAATGTATGTTATAAATGGATGGAATCCTTACCAAGACGTGCCCAGGGTATCATTGTAGCTCATAAAAGCTTATTATTAGATTTTTCTTCTAAATTGCTATTCCATGCGTGCAAATATACTTCAACTAATTAAACTACATATGATAAGTGTTCTAATTGTCCCAATTAATTTGTACAGAACTATATTTACGAAAGTTACCTGTATTTAAAGGTCTGGGAAAAGTATCTCGCTTGATAGCAACTAAATGACGACGTAATAAAGTCGAAAGCAACGGGAGAGGACTCCCAAAACTTTCTAACATAGTTTATAATGTAAACTGTTATCCCAGAGAACGCTTTCATGGCATTGACATAAAATATAGAAATATTAACCTTTGGCTTGAATTTAGTATTTTTACTGAATCCATCGTGTCATCTTTGGCGAGATTGTTGGCGATGGAACTCTGGCATGCGGTTAATAACATTCGAAAATCTAATTTGTGTTTGAATTTTTCACAAATGATTAGAAAGAAAAATTTGACACAAACCTGCACTTGTAATCACAGAATCACTTGCTAAATTAATTACATTTAAGTCATTGTCTTTTTAAGTTATCGTATTTTCTTGCTTCTGAAATTAGAGACCGACGGATGTTCAATTTTTTGTTGGATTTGGTTCAAAATTTGATATTTATCTTCGCCATAGATTTCCAAATTTTATTGATCTTTTTCTCCTCGTTTTATAGTTAGTGTGTTAACTTGTATTCAGACAGCCGTACAGTGGCACTGATCTGGCACACATTCATCGCCGATTAAAAAATATGTGCAATTATATCTTCCTTATTATGAAATTAAGTGCAGAAAGGAGCAGTATTTCAGTAATATAATGCAGGCGTGAAGACAAAATTTACGACGCAATATAATGAATCAATCTCTGCTCTTTGTAGAGATATCTCCGTAATTTTTGAATTTCGAGAACCTTCATTTATTGCCCTCAAAGTCGTCAAGGTCGAAAGTAATTGATCTGGCATTCATTCAAAATACCTTTAAATCGCTCTTCTTTTTTATGAAATTAAGTGAAAAAGGAATCAATATTCCAGATTCTCAACAATACAATTTGTTTATAATTATACGCAAAGGAGTCGTGAAAACAGAATCTATTATAAATTCTATTCTTCATATTAAATTAACATTTTTCTTTGAAAAGAACTAAAATTTTGATATTATCTATGAAATAAAACTAATATTTAACTTAATTACATAACTTTCAAAATGGAAAATAATCGTTTTTAATACGAGAACACTCGCTCAAGTCTCAAAAGGTTTTCGATTAAAAATTACTTCCAGTTACTTTCTATTAGGAGAAACAATCGGATACTTTCTGAAAAACTTTTACCAACTAATACAAACGATTTTTTTTTTTTTTTTTTTTTTTTTTTTTTTTTTTTTGCTGAATGTTTTATATGCTTAAATTGTATACTTTATTTTCTTCCAACTTCACGAAGAAGCTAAATGCCAAAATGTCACCATATACAAAAAAGATGCCGACCAAAGCAAACTTGTTTTATTTAAAATCATATCTAAAAGTTTACAATACTATCAATAAAACTCCTTTTTAAAATTCCTTCTTTTCTTTTGTTCTTCATATTAAATGAGCATATTCCGTTAAAAAGAACTAAAATTTTCATGTTTGTGAAATAGAACTGATATTTTATCTCATCGCAGAATGGGAAATAATCATTTTTAATACACAAACTCTCTCAAATCCCTAAAAGCATTTTACTCTTCGGCTATAAACTACTTCCAGTTGCTTTCCATTCTGAACAGCAGCCAGATACTTTCAGAAAGACTTATAACAACTATCGCAGACGATTTTTTTATCGAAGTTTCGTTTTTATTTCATTCTTAAAAAAGAATAAAGAAGTGTTCTAAAAGAAATGAGAAAATAATAGAAGCTCTAAAACTATCGAAGTTGAGGCAGTTTTTAAACAATTCTATGTCTCTCATTTGAAGAATTTCTTCGAGTAGTGGGTACTGGTTTCTTCCAATTGATTATGCTCGAAGCTATGGCAAGATTGAAAAACTTACTTAAATTCCACTGCGTAGTGTTTAAAACTTATTCATTGTTATCTAAAAAGTTTCTTTTCAGTTAATTGTGTTCCAATGTTTCTTTTTCTTTTCATTTGTCTCTTTCTTTATTTGTTGAAGAAAAATCTTTGTTTAAAAAGTTTTTTGGAATTTATAATTAAATAACTGAATGGATTTGCTTTTTAATTTCTAGTAGTTTACTTGCAGAACGTCACCTCTCGGCATAAATAATGCAAACTAAATCAAACCTAAATAAAGTTATGAAATCAAAATTAAAACAAGAACAAATTATATCGATTTTGCAAAAATATTTTTCTTCGCTGTAATGATATTGCGTGTGGAACTGCATACGTTGGAGAAGAATGGAAGAACAAAAAAAGAAGAAAAAAGAGTTAATGAAATTAAAAAGAAAAAAATATATATATGATTAATTTCGAACCGTTGCACTTTGAGTTTAAATTGCTTAAAAATAACTTTTCTGATTCCCTGAACTCTCATTGGCTCTTGTACAAGTCAAGAATAGATATAATGCCAATAATAATATTCGAGTGAAAAAGAAATTCTTTGAATTCTTCAGAGAAATAATTAATTAAAATCTAATGATAAAATATATCGACTTTTCTTGTTTTAATCCAAGGAGAAATGTTCTATTTAGAAGCTAAAAAAAAACAGAAAAAGATAATGTAATTAGAATATTGATACAGATATTTGATATTTAATTCTCTAAGTCTTTGTGGAAACTGAGTACACTTTAGAATTTTTTCAAAATTCATAAATTATGTCGCACGATTATTAAAAAAATGTAGCGTATCCATGTAGAATTGTATTTCCATCAAGAATTCTTTTTGGAAAAGTGAAATATTTTGTTCTTACCAGAACACAAACGATTATTTTAAAAAATGTAAATATATTTTGATGAAAATGTAGTTCAGTTTAAAATTCTTTCTGGAACAATGATTTTTTTTTTTTTTTTGCTGTACAAACACCGCTTTTTTATAGTAAATAAAAAAAACCTATTACTTTTTATACATTTTTCATTTCATTTCATTTTGAGATAATCTTTCTGATCATTCGAATGAATTTCAATTTTTAAATACGTCCATGAATTTGTCGTTGTTATTTACATTTTGAGTTAAGCATTATTTCTTCTTTACCTTTCACTGTATTTTATCTTTATTTATTCTTTTTATTTTTTATTTTACATTTTTATTTATTTATTTTATTTATCGGGGTAATATAATTTAGACATGAATCTCACGCATTCTGTAAAATATAGAAACGATAAGAAAAGGTAAATTCAGTTGGAAAATGAATCAGTTAAATGAAATTTTAAAAAGCGTTTAGGAAGACGAATGCGTGCATATATATGGAGCATTCAGAACATTGATGTGAAAAAGAACTTTAGTGGAAAAAAAATAACTGAAATTTGTGAGTTTTGTGGGGCTAATTTCTGGAAAATGAAGCAAATATTTTTAATAAGGATACAAAATATTATCATGATGGCAAGGTATGAACCTAGCTCGAACTGATGAAAGTGACTGAATTGATCACTAATCACAAGAATTCGTAAAAAATCTATTTATATATAAAGAATTGAGCTATGCCACTTTCAATCTTTTTTGCTTTAAATCCCTACATCATCATTTAAGTGAGTCATGATGTTCTCATGAACTTCCATTAAAACTGTATCATTTTTGGCGTGATTCGAGAAAATACCGCGATATTGAGAATTCAAGAATTTCTTTAAAGACTAAATTTGGTAAATAGTTTGTTATACATTTTTTTAAAGTGTATTATTAAAATTCGGACTCTGCATTTTAGCATTACATCTTGTTTTATTAACCTCTTTAAACTAATTTCGTAATGGTTAAGTGAAAGGTTGTATTAGAAGTTAATAGTTGAAAAAAATAATTTAAAAAGAGCGAATAAGCATGACGATAAGTCATATCACTGACTCCCCGGTCCTCTCGAAGGCATACGGATAAATAATACTGCTACAGCAATAGACCGCCTATAGCGCTACAGCAACACTGGCGGGAACTGTAAGGTCCATCACCGGCAGCGGTACAACCCTTCCCTAAAGAAGTACGTCGTGTCATCGGTGGGTGGCCAGATCCAACCACCATACCGAAAATATCTCATCCTCATTTCGAGATCCCCCCGGAGGGATAGTATTACGATAAATCATTCACAAAATATTGTAAAAATAATGCTCATTAATATACTATGGAAAACAATTTACAGAATACAATGATATTTCTAATGTTCTGCAGGGCATTCTGTTATTGATTCTAGTTTTCTAATGGGATGACCCTTTCTTTTCAGATCTGTCCGTGAGAAGACCAACACCAATGTGGACATGCGCGTCGGTGTGCACACAGGTGCTATTCTTGCCGGAGTAATGGGACAGCGCCAGTGGCAGTTCGATGTGTACAGCAGAGACGTGGTACTAGCCAATAAGATGGAGAGCGCCGGCATGCCAGGGTATGATCGTGCTGCTGTTATTAATTTTAACAAAACCATATTGTTTTTAACCTCAATGATGTATAGCAAGCTAACTATAGTATTTGCATGAATTAACTAGTATATAACTATTATTTACATGAATTATAGCTACTATTTACCTGAATTTTCATGATAAATTTGGTAAAAGTCGTTATAGATTTAGAAGTCGACGTCCTGGTATACGAGTAGCACATCTTCCCCGTGATCTGGGAGTCCCGGTTCGGGCATAGTTGTTCTTCGTCTGTGTTCTGTCTGTGAGGTGTGTGAAGGTGCCCTCCTGTAAAAAGGGGTTGTGCAAGCGCATGTGACTCATGAAGTAGCTAAATCGTACTCTTGGCCCTAGTTGGCGTTGCTGAAAACACAAGAGACGCTCACTCGGCTTAAATCCCTGACAGATTTGTCAACGGGCTTGCAAAGTGCCATAAGTCACAACAACATAATTTTAGATGACATCATGATTAAAACATTCAAGCAAAATAAATTTTAATAAAGATTTGTTTGAACAGGTTGGTTCTAAATGTTTGGTTTATAAATGTTTGTTGAAGACACTCGATGAAGAATACTAAGGGTAAGCCAATGGAAGCAATTCAGTCTCACGTTATATAAGTCAACCATCTAACTCTCTGACCCGCCGAAGGCACACGGATTTAAACCATAAAACTGAATGACCGGACCGCCGCAACAGCAACATTGGCGGGAACTGTGGTTGAGTCCTAAGGGCCGTCACCGGCCACGGTACAACCCTCCCCGAAGGAAGTACGTCTCGTCATCGATGGGAGGAGCCAGATCCCCCACCTATTAGTGTACCCTCCAGGGTGGCGAGATCCAACCACCATGCCGGAAGCATCTCATCCTCATTTCGAGGTTCATTCTCATCCTCACAGGCATTTTGTGGCCTGTGGCATTATGGCAGATTTGTGGATTTCTATTAAATTTTGAGCAAATTCCATTCAAAAGAAATCTGCCCTGGATATATATTAATAAATCTGGATATATATTAATAATTATATATTAATAAGTTTGGATATATATAAATAAGATAGAAAACGAAAAAAGCTAGATAGATAAAATTTAGTACATAAATTTAACATCTAAATTGTATATATCTGTCAAATTTAGAACCAAATTTTCTAAAGAGATTAATGTCTGTCGGTATGCGCTTAAATAAGCTTGTAAATACAATAAATCTGAAACGTAATCATTAAAAATATAAGATTTAGTATGTAATTTTCTTACTACAATTATAGGTCTTTGGTAAGCTTTAGTTCGTTAAGCTAAGCTTGGTTGGAAACAATGCGTTTGAAATCTTTTCGAGATACCTAAATTAAATTCGGATGTCTATTACTAAATGACAGGAATTAATCCAAAAGAAGCGCCAAGAATCGCATGATAGTTTTAGTAAAAATGCTTATATACAAGTCAATAGATTCAAATAACTACAAAAATGTACTCTAAAACTCGTAAAGGGAACGTGGGAATTCAAAAATAAAAAATTATCAACAATCTCATTTTTTTTTTTTTTTTTTCAAAATGACAATAATTTTCCTTTGTCTACTTTGTATAGGATCAAGTAAAAACAGATATAAACATACGAAAAAACGCACTGAATTGAAACCTCATTTTCACTATAAAAATTATTCAAACGACACAAAAATGAAAACCAGATGCGCCCATGTTTATAGCGAATTTAGTATGTGTAATTAGTTCAATTTTTTAAAAATTATTTTGTTCATAGACAGATGATCGATTCAAATAATCTCCAGCAAAGACTTTTAAAACTCATAAATTTAAAACATGCATAATTATCAGAAATCTCTAAATTCACACTTTTCAAAATAACAGTAATTTCTCCATGTGTAAGAGAAAATGAAAATAGATTTAAACGTGTAAAAAAAAAATTCTTAGCTTCAAAAATTTTTCAAATGACCAAAAAAGAAAAAAAAATCATCTATTTTGGTATTAAAAAAAGAAAATTTAATATGTGTCATTAATTCCATTTTTCTACTTATCATATTTAGAAATTATAGATTCAGATAATTACCAAAAATATTTTTCAAATTCATAAGGATTTAAAATGTGAATAATTATTAACAGTATCAAAATCCGATTTTTTTAAAAATATCAAAATGTTCTCTTTCTATAAAATAGAATAAAAAAATTTGTATAAACATATAAAAAAGAACCAATTGTGTTGAAACTTTATCTTTGCTATAAAAAAACATTCAGAGGACACGAAATGACTGTATTGCAAAACTGCGTCTCAAGAACTGAAAGATTGGATCAAAATATAAATAAATTAATGCTATCCGTTTCCATTCTAATTTTATGCATTTTTACGACCTCTTTCCCAGACTTCTAAGAACAATTCAAATCTACTATTTTCATTCCACCTAAAAATAAAAATCATAAAGAACAGTCCAACAAAATAATAAGAATAAATGATAAGAACAGAAAAGACAGCGATAGCAGGTTTTGAAAAGAACATTCTATTTTCTATTTTTTTTTCACCGAAGAAAAGTTTGAAACCCAAGCATTTCTATTTTCTTTTTCAGAAGTCTAGATAGGATCTTCAAAAGCGAAAATGAAAATGGCTCCAAAATTGAAAGTAGTTTTCTTTCTTTTTTATCCTTCCCTTCTGAGTATGATCGAAGGAGAGAATTCGGCAATTTCCGTTTTGGCTTTATGTGTCTACCCTTCAGTCCTCCCTACCTCAACCCCACCCTTTCAAACACACACACCTGTGAGGTGCCTTTTCCTCAAAATCGGAAGAAGAAAAAAAAGGCAGAATTGGAAATGGACGGGAAGAAATATATTTATATTGATGATGAGTTTAGTTGTCTTTGTTCTGCGAGTCAAGTTCCGTGGCAGGCCGTCAATGTCTTTCTTGACGGGGCTGTTTTTCCATTACCATAAGTGTTCCTTGGATTCATTTGGGGTGGACATTGAAGAATGGGATCGATAGTTGGCAGATAATGAATTGTTTCCTATCTAAGATGTGTGTTATTTTTGTACGCAGAGGGTGGTTGTGGGCTGAGTCCATCTTTAGAACATTAATCCCCGTAAAGGAAAGAAATAATGAAATATATTCGTTTCGATAAATTTCTATATATATGCAAGGAGAGATGATCGTTATGGACCATATAAAATGGAAACTATTTAAAGGAAGAGAAAGTTGTTTCATTTTTTCCAGTAATATGGTAGATCATGAGCAGATCGATTCATTAACAACGTTTAATTTTAAATGCATTAAATACTAAGAAAATAAACTGAATCGTTTAAAATAATCGGTCGAAAACAGGTTAAAAAAACTACTTAAAAAACGATGTACTTAAAACTATAAGCATATACAAAAAAAATATATAACATAATACAGTTTAATTACAAAAGCACATAACTAACCTAAAAATAATTTAAATCAAGTCCGAATACGTTGAAAATAGTTGTCAACAATCAGAACATAATGCGCATGCGTAAATTTTCAACGCCAGTTATGGTAACGCAAATGCGTGAATTTTCTACACCAGTTGGGGTAACGCTATGCAGATTAGAAATTTTTAATTTCCTTTATTCTGTTTTATTTTAATTCAAAAGTACTTCAGAATGATTCTGAAAGACAGATTAATTAACAATGTTTAATTTTAAATGCATCAAGCATTAAGAAAATGAACAGAATCGTTTAAAATAATCTGTCGAAAACATGTTACGCCTAACCTCATTAGAGTTGGGAAAAACTGAAGCCTTACTCATTTGGCGGTGGGGAAACGAAGATTTTTTTGGTTAGTTTTTAATTAATAATTAAAATTATAATTAAAAATTCAAATAAAGGGATCCCAAGTGCACATTCCCGACGTCCAAGGTATACATATATCAAATTTGGTAGCTGTAAGTCAAACTGTCTGTCTGTAGAGCACCAACAAACGCACACACACACATTGAGCTTTATTATAAGTACAGATAGACAAACAAACCAAATTAGTTAAATTAGCGCCTCGTTAAGGCGTACAACTTTTGTAATTAAAGTTTTTCGATGACTGCAATATCTTAGGAATTAAAAACTGAAAAGGGATTTTTTTCAAGCTCTCATTTTGACTGTTTCTAACATCAACAATTTGTGCTGCCAGACAATAATTTAGATGAACAGAAATCTACCCCTGCCTTCCAGCTTGCTGAGAGGAATTTTTTGTTTCTTTTCTATAGCTGAAATTATTTAGAAGTCACGGGGGAAAAAAGTGCCTTTGCATTTCTAACTTGGACTGCTTTATAATATTTGCATGTGATGACAAATCAGTTGAAAATTCTCATCTGTTCCATACTCTTCTTCATCATCTTAAATAAAATCGTTATTAAATCAGCAGGAATGAAGGGACGGTGTGACATTTTTCATTTCCTTATATACATGGATAAAAGAGAAATATCTCTTTGCAATTAGAAGAAAGTAATAAATGTGTCCTATAAAAGCTCGCAGATTTTGAGGTATCGGAACATTTGCGCTCGGTTAATCATTCCCTACCCCTGTTGCTGTCATAGGTTTACTGGGATTTGGACCTTTGGCAAGAAAACTTGGCGCGGGTGACAGTTTTTAGTTTTCCATAGCTGCATTTCCGGTCGGGCTTATTGGTGATAATGGAATGGCGATAATTTTTGTAAAAATTTTTTCAAAGGTTAATGTAAAAGGATAAACATGTAAACGGATTACAAAGGGTAATTGAAAGGACCTATGAAAAAATTTAAAATTCTTAATTCATCGGAGCTTTTATTGACTCCAGTAACATAAATTGTAATTGTTTAGTTCAATTGTTAGTTTTAGTTAGTTAGTGTCAAACGAAATACTATAAACATTGAATGACTCCTTCTAAATTACAGAATTCGGTAATGTTAATTAACAGAATTATAGAGAGCAAGTAAATGTACCAAAATCGAAGTGCTTCAATAATTAATCAGTGATGAGTTCTATGTTCTAAGAGCCCTTCTAACATTCACGCGGGCCTCAGTATTTTTTTCTGTGTAAGCAGAGAAAATCTAAAATATCCAACTCAAAGAGTATTTTTTCCAAACAAGTTTGGGTGACTCATTAACCCCATCAAACCCCTCTCGTGATGTACAAAGACAGTGACCTCTTCAGAGAGTAAGGGAAAGTTTTATTGGTTAATCGTTTTATTGGGGGATGGTTGATGGGTCAGTTGATCGCACAGTTTGGCGTATATTGTAAAATCGCCAAATCTTACATGCAAAGATAAAGTTTATAATGTGGTAGTCTTTCTTGACACTTGAGCGGAAAGGGGGAAATTTATCGAGCGCAAGTGACATAGAAGCGATTTTGACACGGCCCATAATATTGTAATGCGCATGCGTACAGTCAAATTCATTGATTCCTCTTCTTCAAAGACTGTCACTTGCAAATAATAACGTGACTTTGACAAATGCTTTATAATAATATCTTAATTAGAATATCGTTTTCAATTCTTATTCATTTTTCAGGCGAGTGCACATTTCGGAGAAGACCTTGAGCTTCCTAAATGGCGAGTTCGAGGTTGTCCCTGGTGATGGAATGTCTCGGGAGGAGGCTCTTCGACAAGCCGGTTTGGAGACGTACTTTATCACTAAAGTCTTAAAACCAGTAAGTCCGTTTGGATTTCATTTATCTTGGTTGACACGGGTAAATTTTAATTTCAGCTCCTGGTTCCTTTATTTATATGTTATCCATCTTTGGCTACCAGTAAATTTGTCGAGAATTTTGGTTGCATTTATTTTCAAAAAAGAAATCGTTTGAATATAATTCTGTGTCTACGATTCCATCAAATTATCCGACATTAAAACTGTGTTATTTTAATTGTCTCATTTAAGATCTCTTTTCGTGCACATGAACCTTTTTAATGGAGATAGTCCCAAATCATTAAAGTTCTATTAAAATTGAAATTTCGCGGTTCATCTAATATTGTATAATCACGATTTTTTAATTTCACTTTTGTATTACTTTCTCGTATATCGAAAGTATAGTAATCGTCAGAAAATTCGAACTCGTGATTTTGTAGAATCTCCATGCTTTAGATCTCTCCATTTTTTTTTTTTTTTTTTTTTGTTCGAAAAACATATTATTGGAAAAAAAAAGTCCATCTGTCTGCCTTTGACAAAAATAATTCAAGATGGCTTTGAGTTAGACAGATGAAATTCGGTAAACAGTCTTCACGGCAACATTTTTTGGAAAATGTCCGTTTATCTGTCTGTGACAAAATCAACTCAAGATGGATTTGATCTAGACAGGTGAAATTTGGAATACGTTCTTCACAGCAAATGTGTGGATTTCTCTCACATTTGGAGCAAAATCCTTTCAGAGGAAGTCTGTCTATTCGGCTGTTCGAATATAAATGAACACGCCAACTACAAAATAAAGAGAATTATATACATAAAATTAGGTACAAGGATTGAATATATATAATGTAGACAACTTTCAGATTGTGCATCCAAGAAGGAGTTTGCCGTCTGTCGGTCTGTTCTTTCAGAAACGTGTGAATGCGATAATTCAAAAACGCAATAACTTAAATATATCAAATTTGGTGGTATTTTGCGTCTACAAATGGGTTTTTATGTGAAATGTTGACTTCAATCGGTTGGCAAAGGCGCGTCTGAAGAATATCGAAACCACACATTCGATATTCAAACACTGTTAACCACGTTGAGTGGATTAATCGCCGAAATACACGCCAAAAATGACAAAGTATATTCAGTAAAAATGTTAAATTCATGCCAAAGGTTACTATTTCTTAACCATTGTACGCCAAAGCCATTCAATATTTTTCTCTGGAATAATATCTTTATTAAAGCATACGAAAAAGTTTTGGGAACGCCACCCCCACTGGTTGTCTTATAAACTACACGAGTATTGAGCAATCCTTTTTTTATTTTTATTTTTAGCTTTAAACAATTGAAGAAAATCACACGATTAAGTATTCGATAAAATAATGAAAACAGTTTGAATTTCAGGATAGTAATATAATCAATTGTTAGAAATTATGTTAAAAAAGTATATCTTTTAAACCTTACTAAAATTCAACAAACCTTCTTATTTTTCCTTAAATTAGTTTCATTAAAAAAACATTTTTTAAATATTCTAAAAGTATAAAATTTTTGTGCAGTTACATTTTTGGAATTTATCGCGATAAAGCATCAAAATTCAATTTAATTTTTAATTAATTAAAAAACTATTTTTTTTTTTTTAGTATCGCTGTGAAATCAAATTTCCGTCCTCTAAAGTATATATAGTCTAGATTTTATTGCAGTAGATTAAACGGTTTGACCGGTAGCTAGTCAACGCACACACAGCACGCATGCACGCAAACTCATACATTCAGTTTTACTATTTGTAGATATACTAGTCGCCTTTGACGACTATCTGGTTCCTCAGGAATTTTGATTGTAATTTCATATAAATATCATAAGACAACTTCATGTCCATGATTCTTACAATAAATTATTTCCTTAACATCAAATAGTCAAGGATATTATCGTCATATAATTTTAATAATATTATACAATTAGTACATACTATTAATAATATTATACAATTAGCTCATAATAGCACATAATTAGCACATTTTAATAATATTATACAATTAGCACATAATTAGCACATTTTAATAATATTACACAATTAGCACATTTTAATAATATTACACAATTAGCACATTTTAATAATATTACACAATTAGCGCATAATAGCACATTTTAATAATATTACACAATTAGCACATAATTAGAACATTTTAATAATATTACACAATTAGCACATTTTAATAATATTACACAATTAGCGCATAATAGCACATTTTAATAATATTACACAATTAGCACATAATTAGAACATTTTAATAATATTACACAATTAGCACATAATTAGAACATTTTAATAATATTACACAATTAGATTAGCACATAATAGCACATAATTAGCACGTTTTAATAATATTATACAATTAGCACATAGTTAGCACGTTTTAATAATATTACACAATTAGCCCATAATTAGCACGTTTTAATAATATTATACAATTAGCACATAGTTAGCACGTTTTAATAATATTACACAATTAGCCCATAATTAGCACGTTTTAATAATATTACACAATTAGCACATTTTAATAATATTACACAATTAGCGCATAATAGCACATTTTAATAATATTACACAATTAGCACATAATTAGAACATTTTAATAATATCATACAATTAGCACATAATTAGAACATTTTAATAATATCATACAATTAGCGCATAATATTAATAATATCATACAATTAGCGCATAATATTAATAATATTATGCATTTAGCAAATGTACATTATAATGCGCAAATGGTTCATTGATTGATTGTTCATTTTGCACATGAATTTTTCCTGGAATGGAAACTCATCCTGTTACAATAATCCTGTATCCTAATAAAAACGCAATTGTCTGGTGTATTGTATCGATTATCTAACTTTGATGGTATTATTACTTTACTTTTTTTTATTCATCTTTTAAACTGCATAAATATGAAACAGAATCCTTCTTCAAGAACAGAAAGAAAATTGTGAAATGAAACATTTGATTAAACATCGAAAACAGTTTGAATTCCAGGGAAACAATGCAATTTATTGGTGAAAATTAAGCAAAAATAATTTTTTATCGAATAAGAGGTGTTTCTAAAGGTTCTGATTGATAAAGCAAAAGAGAATGCAGCTAAGTATGCTTAGTAGAAAAATCAAGTATTCACGTCAAAAATAACATATAGTTTAGAAACTGAATCTGAACGAAATAAAGAAAATGAATGGATAAGATTATAAATATTTAGTCAGCTGGCTTGTCTGTGATAAGTACCATCAGAAACAACAGCAACAATAAATATTTAAATTGTTTAAAACAAAAGTATTGTGACAAAATAAAATAGATGAAAATTTCTTTGTCTGAAATATAAACTTTTCATATAATGGATTCAAACTTGTCGATTTCTTCATAATATGCTTTGCAATAGAATTCCAAAAAACAAGTGGCTAAATAACTGGTTGTAAAGTCATGTTGATGAAAACCGATTTGACTATTAAAATTTTTTAAATGCATTGTGTTGAAATAAGATTATACGAAACAATTCAGTGGTTTAAATCTAGAATACTGAATGTTGTAATTGTTAAATCTAGAATACCGATATTATTTTATTATCAATGGTCTAATTTCGTGGTCCTGTTTCCTAGAATTTTATTGTTGGAAATGTTATTTTGATATTTTTTGAAGAAGTGGGTGCATTAAATGCTATATATCCGTCACTTAAAATTTTATAATAAATTCATAAAGGCTGGGCAAAACATTTTTTGCAGTCAGAATTTCATATTCACGAATATGTTTAACAAATATGTGTTTTAAAGAAAACCAAAGTAACGATAAACCTTTGAAATTTCAGGAATATCATCTATTTATTTAATTTTGTGAATTCTCGCTAATATATTCAACATTAAATCAACTGGCACGATTAAATTCTGGAATGAATTAAGCTTTTCCATATATGCATCGATTGACCGCATATTTAAATTGTTAGGTTGAATGCTAACTATGATGAATTCCTAGACATTATAATTCAGTACAAGTGTTATTGGGAAATCTACAAACTCTATGCCAGCATATTTCCATTCTTGAAGATGTTTTTTATTCGATATTTGCAAAATAAAGAATAAAAATAATTAATGGGTTATTTTGGAATTTTTCCACAATTGATTCATTTTGTTTTAAAATGAATTTAAATGTTACTTTTCAATTTTTGTTCTAAAACACATTGAAATTTAATATTTCATTATATACGAAACTGAAAAAATATACAAAAAGAACATTGAAACTTTCGAGATTAAGAAATTCTTCCTATTAAATTTTAAGTTTTAATCTTTTTCATTGTGATTTTAAATACACATGTCAAATAATCAAATAATATTGACTAGTTTTTCTTGACTATGTTTGTCAAATTTTTTAAAGATTAACAAATTTTCCATTAACGTCTAGTTTCATAAACAGATTTCTTTATCTTAAAATTTTTTTAAATAAAATTATTACCACTGTTTTTTTTTCATAAATACTTCCATTAATCTTAGCAACTTAATTTCACGAATATTTTTTTAATAATAGATTGCTGTACAACATCGCTTAAAAAGAAATTACTGTAATTAATTATTCTGTTTGCGTTAAATATGTAAACCAAATAATTATTCGTGGTCAATAAAAAATTTATTTTAGGGTTATTTCAAGATTAATTTCATGACATATATTTTTTTATTTTTATTTTCAGTCAATAATTTATCGTTTGAAAAAAAAGTAATTAAAATTTATTTGCTAAAAAAATCGTTTGCATAATTGTTCGCGTATTAGATTTTCTGTTACAACAAGCATTAATTTAAACAAACGTTGTTCTAAGAACATGAATAAATAATTTTGTCGTAATTCTCGTAAAAGTAATCCTCTCATCCTAGAAAATACTTGTTTAATGATAGCAATTAATTTCAAGAATTAACTGAACTCTATTTAGTCACTATACCAAAAGATCTAAAGAATTTCCTTACTTAAATCATAGGTTTTGAATAATTAATTTTAATTTGAAACAATAAATGACTTAAAGAATGCTGACATTTAATAAGAATTCGAAATAAACTTGTTCTTTTTAGTTAATTCCATCTACGTCAAGGTAAGTATTTTTAATTCTAATTGCATTATGAGGAATGTTTTTAATAAATTGTTATTATTCATTTCCAAAGTAAGTTTTTGAAAATAAAAGCTTTCTCAAATAATTAGAATTCGGAAGACCTTTAATAATCTATTTTATTATTTCTATTTTTTATACTGTTTTGAAATAAAATGAATTAAAGTAACATTTTAATTGGTAATTTGAATTTTTAATTCTGGAAAGGTTTTCAACGATGCTATTTAAATTTGATCAACAGTAGTAAGCTTTACTTAATAGCATTATTCTTTATTCATTTGTCATTATTCTTTTTAATTAAGTATTTCCATTCAACACAGGGTATTTTAAAAAAATCCTTTTAAATATTCGGAGATAGTAGTAAAGCATTTTAAAAAACAGAATATTCAATTTTGGTCTTAACACAATTTGCAATTATGAACTTCGAAAGAAAGATTTTTAAATTTCTTGAACTTTTAATTGAATCAACTAATACGATTAAGTAACTTTATTCTTTCTTTTTTTTTTTTTTTTGTTATTGTTTTGTTCCAAAAAGAACATATTTCATAATGCGCTTTTCGTTTTCTCAAAAATTATTATACATGCAACAATTACATTTCTGTCGAATAATTGTGATTGTTAAAGTATGTGTAAAATAAACAAGTAATATAAAAAAAAAATTTTAAGTCAACTCCTACTTTCGCAAGAATTAGTACTCGCATTCTTCACCTTCAGGCGAAAAATACTGAAATCCTTGCATTTTACCGATTGAGCTACTGCCTGTTGATTTCGATTTTCATTACAAACTGCTAAAACTCTATTTAAAGTATTAAAAGTTAATTAAATTTAATAAATTAATATTTGAAAAAACTGTATTAACATCAAGTGTCTTTCATTACAAGTTTTAAAAAATGTATTTGAATTTGAGTGGATGAATAAAAAATATTTTATTAACGATTGAAAATTTGAACACGATATATAAATATATATAGGGAGAGTGTGAACTAATAGTAGGAATTGAATGAAAAAACTTTTGACATAAAACATCCCATTGTCAGTGAAATTTATAAAATTTTAAGTCTGTTTTCAGTTGACACATTTAGATATATCTACTATTCATTTGAATCTATAACTATTTAGATAAGATTATATAATTCAAATTTTATTTCAAGGTAACATAAAAAAAAACTATTCGATGATTTAAAGTACAAAACGTGCGTTATATGAATAAAAGCTTAACACTGTTTTTTAAATATTTCTTTTACTTTCTCATAAACTAAATAAACAAACAAAACATATTTGAATCGTCAAAATAATTTGAACGAAATTTTGATTTATACGTATGGTTTTCACGAAACACGTATATACGGTAACAAATTTTAGATAAATTCGCTCTGGCAGTTTACTTATCTCAGCACATGAGTGCAAATGAAACGCATGAAAATTCTAAGATGTAAATCTGACATATAATTTTATAACCAATTAAAATTTTAGATTTGAAAACTATTTTTGACAATCCATCAAAAATTATCTGCACATACTGGAACAAAATATCTCAAAACCGAGCAAAATTTGCATAAAAATTGGAATTTAGCATATGGATCTCTTTATATAAAATTTCTCAATCATATCAAATTTTTATCAACCAGAATTCAATCTGTATAAAAGTTTGGTCCGATCAATGATCAGTATCAAAGTTCGTTCAAAATCTATTAAAGGAAGCAAATTCCTTCCCAAAATACATGCCGGATACCTTCATAATAAAGATTATTCTAAAATTAATGAAGGTTTGAATTTGCCACCATTTGTGCAGTAAAGTGTTGGCAACTCTATTAAAAAAATCATTTGACAGCTAATAGTTTAGGGTTAGTAAAAAGGGAACGTTACACGATAGAACAACGCGTTTTTATTGTTGAATAATGTTTCAAAAGTAATGAATGTCTGGTGGCCACAGTTCAAAAATTTGAAAATTGGTTCCCTAATCGTGTGATTTAGTCATTGGGTTTCTTTTTATGGAGTTATTTGAAGTCAAAGGTCTGTGCCAACAAGACCACATGTACGCGTGCATTGAAGGAAGAAAATCAATGCCGCATCAACGAAATTCAGCCACATTTATGCAAAATGGTCATGAAAAATTTCGACAAAGGAGTGCATATGTGCCAGCAAAGCAGTGGAGGCCATTTGGCCTATGTGCTATTCCATACATAATCCTATCCTGTTTACTTTACGATTCAATAAAAATTTAATAATTTAAAGGAAAAAACTGAAACTATTAAAACTAAATTTAAAGAAAAGTCATTATCTTGATTTTTTTTATTTAATTCAAATCTTGCGTTAACACATTGTTCAATCGTGTATCGCTCCATCTTTACTAACCCTAATCTATCAGCTGTCAAATGGTTTTTTTGATACAATTGGCAACATTTTACTACCCGAATGGTGGCAAATTCAAATCTTGCGTTCATTTTGGGGCACCTTTTGTGTGAATAATAATTCAAAACACGATATATTATGGAAGCGAGTGGGAAAGCCTCACATGATATCAATAACTTGATTTTTCTTGACATGTGACCATCTTCATTGATATGGAATCTTGACGTATAAAGATATTGAAAATTAAATGTTTGAGGATTCTATAATCTAAAATATTGTTTTCTGAAATCATAATCTGAAGTCATTTATTGTCGAGATCAAATTTCCAGGAATATAAATCCAAAGATAATGTCTATAGAGAGTACTAAGTAATGCATATCTAGTACCTCCTTTCTTTCTGTATATTAAGACGGGATAATATCTTTTGAAGGACGTTAAATCGATTGATGGAAGTTAAATTTGTTGATTTACGGATCTTTACATGTCCTAGAATTTAAACTAGATAATATCTATTGATGGACATTAAATCTATTAAGGGAAGTTGAATCTATTGATGGATGTTAAATCTATTGAGGGAAGTTAAATCTATTGATGGATGGATTTTTTCATGTCTTACAATTCAAATTAGATAATATTTATTGACTGATGGTAAGGGATGTTAAAAATTTCAATTAAATATTTTGTGTAACTAAGTCTTAATGATTAATTTATACGCTTTAAATTTTGATAGTCACATAATCCACAGAAGAATAGAATAAATTTTGATTGTCCTATGATCCACAGAATGTTTTTAGAAGAAGTGTACCATTCTTATCAGCGTGCTATACATTTCCTTCTTTTATGCATATATATATACATGTATTTATGGTTCTGAAAAGAGCAGCAGCTCATAAATATATGTGCAATTTAAAAATTTCCCCAGTTTTTGATTCTCAAGTTAAACCGTAATTGCACGTACTACAAAATTTGAAAAAATTCGTTAAAAGATGCTATATATTGAAATTGGCATGGTAAAATAGGAGGAATCACTTTATTAGATAACTCACAAAGGAAAAAACCCAAGAAAATATATTAGTAACAACAATATAAACGATTTGAGTTTATCCTCAGAAATAAAATATATTGTGCAATGCCATAAAAATTTTTTTTTCAAAAATTGATTTAAAAAGATTATTAAGCCAAAAATTGTAATCATTAAAAGGATAGTATTTTTTTTTTTTTTTTTAGTTTTAAAATGATTTAAAATGCTGTAGTCTTTTATTAAATTAATGTGGATAAACATCAAAATTTTGCTTAATTTTTAATTAAAATTTTAAATCAAAAATTCAGAAAAATCGGTCTGAGGTGCATATTATCATTCTTCAAATAAAATATGTGTCGAATAGATCAAATGGCCTGGTCTGTGGAATGTCCTCACACACTAAGATACGCATACCACATAAGATTACACACACATACAATCATTATCACACATAAGATCGCATGATCATCCTTTATCATTAGTAAAGATAAAAAGCATGATCATGCGATAACCATTACGATCATTGGATTGATAATATTTACACAGTGTCTAGCTCAAAGTGGAAGTATTGTAGTTGCCCGCTTTATGCCAGGTACTTTGTAGTGTGCATACAGTCGCTCACATGTTCTGCTTGTGAAAATTACTTTTCTTTGCACATCGAAATTATTTTTTTTTTTTTTTTCTTTTTATTGTCATGAATCGTGAATTATGTCTTCTCTAGCGATTATTTGGCGGTTTATCGCTGGATGCAGTAGGCATTACATCTTTATCGATTCATCGCTAGTTTGCATTTAACGAAAAAAATTAAAAAAATTTATATATTTAAACATAACTTTGCGGTATGTCCGATTAAAGTTCATGTTTGTCTTTTAAGGGCTATCTTTTGTTTTGTATTGTTTTCAATTTTTTTTTTCTTTTCCTTTGTTTTCTTCTTTTCGTATTGCAATGCACACTAGAAGTCATTGCTAATCAGTGCAAATATTTTGAATAAGCCAGTGTTATAAAGAAAAATGCTCATACTAATTCATGTAAATGACGAATTAGCTAATCTGTGAGATAAACCTAAAATAAAAAATAAAAACCCACATAAAATTTTAAAAAAATAATCCTTCTAAATGAACTTTTATTTCTATAATTTACCCAAACAGGATCCAGTTTCCTTCTTTAAAAAAATGTGTTTTGAATTGCAGCGTTAATAAATTTAGGTTATAATACATTATCATAAAATGTATTTTTCTCTCAAAGCATAAAATAATCAAATTGGATCCATTCACTCAACAACTTAGAGCATAAATATTAAAAAAGAAAAAACAGCATTTTAATGAATGTTGCCAATGTGAGAATTAAAAAACGAACTGGAATAATCAGTATTCATTTTTGTTATTCAAACAGACGATAATCATAGACGTTGGGTAAAAATGGAGTTCAGATTTCAAAAATGCAAATAAATACGAAAGAGCGAGAAAAATAAATTATTTTTTAAATTACTAATATGGAGAAAAATAAAGTTTGTGCTGCCATCTATTGAAAGACTTCAAAATTAAGAATTAGTTCTAAAATATATAATGTATTTCTTGTCCTTAATTTAGCATCTAAAGCAGGAATAATGTATTAAATAGTGCTAATTATAAATACACGTTTTACTTTGCGCGTGCAATAATTTGTAGTAGACTGTTGTCCATTAAATTCATATTATGAATGTCAATATTTATGTTAAAAAAAGTGGTCGCCGGGGTGCTTAGTTTATATATAGAAATGCTTATAATTATACGTGTACACGAAAACGCTGAATTCAGAAAAAAAAAGCCTATCTAGTGGTCACAAAGTTACCAAAGCTTGAAAAAAAATTATATAAATTTAGGATATATATATAAAAATAAACATTACCAGGAAACTTATATGAAATATAAATTCAGGGAATTTTATTTAAGATTTCAAATAAGATAGAAGTTTTTTTAAAGTAATTTTATATTTAATTTCTCACTAGACTGACCCATTCATTTCTGTGGTGTTATTACTTCGCCTGTCGAATTGCTAAAAAATCTCTGTTATTTGAGATTACATTTTTAGAAAGAAAAATATTACGAATGAAAGAAGTTTATATCCATTACTTGCGAGATATAAATAGCATCCGAATCGAAAACTCATTCATCTTCTTTGGATTTCATTCGGTTGTTGTCAAAAAAAAAAAAAAAAACTTAAAAGCGTGGAGCTATTCCTTTTAAAACTTTCAGAGATGAAAAACAGACTATGCTTTTTAATGGTTCATATTTTTTATTTTGATCTTACCCAAACCTCTTTTTTTTTTTTTTTTTTGTACGCTATTGTGGAATATTTTTTTTTCTCTTGAAGTTGACAACATGCTCGCCTTGCCTGGATTCATTCTATTCCAACTTCGAAGCGTGTAATACTATTCACAAGTATAAGTAAATATGTATAATGTAGTTTATATGTATTATGTGTATAATATATATATATATATAACGATGTTGGATCTGTCGGTTGGCATTTACAATAAAGATGTGTGTGTGTGTGTTCGCTCACGCTGTACAGGCCAGACCTTTTCACATATATTGGATGAAAAATGTGTACTACTTTTTCTTTTGAAAATTTTGTTGAACTGAAAATTTAACTGAATTCTTGCAGTTTCTCCGTGATGACCACCAAAAATAATAATGCACGAAAAAAAAAGTTCAACATCTTAAAAATTAAAAAAAAATATCTCTTTAAAGATGCCAATTTAATAATCGTTCAAATTTTTCTAGAATTCCGGCAATTTTAAAAAATATTTTTTTGGCTAATTTACAACAATAAATTACATTATTGCCCTGAAATTCAAATAATTTTCATTGTTTCATTACTTGTTTTACCGCATAATTTTCACCCATTATTGCAAGCTTAAGAAGAAGCTTCTCATTAATATTTGCATAGTTAATAAGACAAATAAAAAATGGTTACAATACTCCGAAATTTAGAACTTAAATGAGACGGATATTTCCGTTCTTAACAGGGTTATTATGTTAAGAGATTTGCTCCATTTGACAGGTTCATGGACACAACACACAGAATAAGTAAGATAACTTCAATAACACAATTAAAATAACCTTCTTTAATATCAAACAATTTGGCAGAAGCATGGACATTAAGTTGTAACTAAACGATTTTTCTGAAATCGAATCTAATCAATATTCCTACTAAACCAACCGATTTTCCGATACAATTATTAGAAAATATTATTGATCTCTATCAGTTTATTTTTGATAATGAACAAAATTCCTAGCATGAAATTTTTTTTTATTTTCTCGCATATCATCCCACCGTGGGGAGGGGGGGGGCACCTCATATGAGGATGAGAAGTTTCCGGATGGTGAATGGTTCTCGCTACACGAGTGAGTGCAAAAGTGGTGGGGGTCAGCTATCTCCTTCCGATGACGGAACATGCTTCCCACGGGAAGGGTTGTACTGTGGCCGGTGATGTCCTTTAGGACTCAACCTTAGTTTCCGCCAATGCTGTCGCGGCGGTCCGGTCAGTCAAATTGAATCCGAACGCTTTTAATTAGGAAGGGTGGGGTAGCCTTGTGTGGTTACTCGCATATTAAGTATGCAAAGAGAAAACATCTTGGTCGTTAAAAACATCGATCTCGAGATTTTAGCGAATCTTTACTTTTCATATCTTTTTGAGTCCGAAAATCATATTCCTGTATTTATTCAAATCTATAGAAGTATCAACACCTTCATTCAATATGTTTTGAACTAAACCAATGAAATTTAGTGTATGATTTTTACACTAAATTTCTAGATTTCTATTAATTATGAATGGATTTTCTACTAAATCCATTCAAAGAAAGTCTGTCTGACACAGGTGACGGTCGATAAGATCTTTACTGCAGAATATGCAAGGAAGTTTCGATGTGACCACTCCCGTTGGTTAAATGTTTAATTTATCAATATATTAATTATTTCATAGATTTGTGTGATTCATTAAGTTTCGTTAGTTTTAATATTATTTTCTTATTTCAGTATCCTATGGGCACACTTGACGAAAAAACAGAACAAAACGGAAAAAGTGGGAAAGATGTAAGTTTGTGTTGATTTTCATTATCTTACAAACCATTTTAGCTTAAACCTAATGTCGATTTCGATATGACATATAAGTCAGTTATTATATGAAAAATATTATGACATAATATATAATTTTGTTATATCAATACATTTTTCAATGAAAACATCTTTTTTATAATATCAGAAAATTGTCGAATATGTGCTGTTTTTTGTTATGCTTTATTTACCTATGATATTTCTGATTTGCAGGATGTGGATAATGATATTTCAGATTCAGACGAGCAGGTAAAAATCGTAAAAATTAACCCCTTAACTAATGGTGAAGGTTTAACAAAAACGATATCTTATTTTTTCGGGAAATAATATTGGTGTTGGCTCTTAACTTTTTCTTTATCTTTTTTCAGAATCATCTTTCATGTTTCATTATAGCATTTACTGTCTGTCTATCGTGAGAACTATCACAGACATGAAGTCTGAATTCTGGCAATCGTCATAGAAACGGACGGGAGGGAATATAGAGATATTGTTATTTTTAGTTATTTCTCAGCGGACCACTACAAATGATTCTTTTGAAAATATCATCTACTACATAATAAAAAAAAGTTATGACAAGTGTTAAAGTGTTAAAAATAAGTTATGACAAATTTCTATGACAACGTGAAAAAGCAGAGTGAAAATTTTTATTTTGTGCTAGTTCTAATTATAGACAGACAATACTACAATTTGTGTTGACAATTAGATTTTTTTTATCATTGTTTTTGATTCAGTAAATGATGTGTTCAAGACTTCTACTTTCTCTATGGTCTGATACAAAATGGAATGTTATTTATTGTACAGAAAACAATGATACTGTTACGTATAAACAGATTTAAACCAAATTTTATCAAACAATTATAAAATAAATCTCAATTTATTTATATATACATATTATAATATAAATTTCAATAACTTTTTCTTGACTGTGCATTAGAGTCTGAATATGTTATGCGACAAATGCACTGGATAAATTAAAATCTGGATACCTTACAAGAGTACAAATAATGCAGTATACACATGTTTGCAACATAGAATCAGCTGGGTGTAGCTGGAATGCCATATACCATATTCAGTACATTTGTCGAGTGATTTTGAAATTACACAAATTGATTCCTTTCCTTTTTCCTGATTTCATTATTTTTAACTTGTTGATTTATCACGGTTATTATTCTGAAATTTAACCAAAGACTCCCTGTATTCTTAATTTATAAGCAATTTAATGAACAAGTTTAAGATTTTCTAAACCCATTAACATTCTTTTATTGCAGAAATAAAATTTTATTGACTAAATGTCGCAGCATAGGAATACCATCAATGTTTCTATCTACAACTGTTGATTTATTGATAATCATTGCCTAATGCATTCATTTAAGAGATGTTTAATGTCTTATGAATTTAATAAACAACTCTTGCTGCATCATATTGAATTCAAAATGTACTCTTTGATGTCTGAATTCGATTTACTGTAGTTCCTCGATTCATGTTTCCACCTGCTGTTCTTAAAAGGGTTCAGAAACATTACCCAAAACGTTTATTTTCATAAAACACCACCTGCCCTGATGCCAAATCTGTTGAATGAAATTATCAAACGATAAATTTCGATTTAATACATCCAGAATTTCTTCTTTGGCAGCAGTTTTGAACATCTGCTCTATCGATTATCAATTAGTTTTCCTCTGGAGGAAGTTGCGAGACCAGTAACAGACGCATTTTGCCTTTCTTTCTTTTTTTTTTTCTGTCCTGCTTAAAGATCACTCCATATACCAAAGAAAATGGAAAGCGACATTAAGTAGACATTTTTTTTTCATCGTATCCACCCTTCGATATAAATAAAGTCCTTCGATGTTAGAATACAAATGTAACAAATGAGCCACGAAGAAGCTGCTATTTATTTATACGGAATAAAAAATGGAGAGATATGGCAACAGTCCAAAAAGGTTAGAATCGGTCGAGTTGAGATGTTATCCTTCTGATAATGGTGTCTATTTTTGCGATGAATAGTCGGACATTGGCCGGAAATTATCAATCTCTGGTAGAAGCAGATATACTTCTTTCTCGGAAGTAAATGTCTTAAATATCGATTTAATGCAATACCGTGAATATATAAAAGCAGTGTTTTTGCACAAAATGGTGAAAAAGCTATTTCTATATTTTTAAAAATAGATGAAATATAAAATATTTGCAATAAAGATATTTTTTGGAAAATTTTCATGAAATATTACTTGTTTCTATTCAGTATTAAAATGTAAATATGTAAATTAATATCTACTTTTTTAAATATTTCTTAAATACTTTAAATGCTTTAAAATCGGGGTTCATTAAATGAGTATAGAACGCATTTACTAATGAAGAGTAATAATTGATTATTAATAATTTGATACAGCAACAGAATAAAATTGCGGAAACCACATTTTAATTTTTAAATATATTTGTAAAAAATTATTTTTCTGAAAAAGTAGGATTTAAACATAAATTTAACTCAACAGCACAGTATTGACATTTAAGTCTAATCACTCAAATCTTTCGCGCTGCATTTTGGAAAATGATAACATTTTAAACAAACATTCTAATTTGAAAGACTTTAAACGACATATAAAATCAATATAAAAACTATTCGTAAAAAACTACTTTTCGGAATAGGGGGAATATAAAATCAATTTCATATGGGTGTATCCATCAGCCCAGTATCAATGCTAAAATTTAATCATTCTAATCTTTTGCGCTGCAATTTGGAAAAGGAAAACAGTTTAAACATGTATTCTAATTCATGGGATAAATTCTAAGGACATACAAAAATTTATAATAAAGAAACTACTTCTCAGAAAAGCTAAAATGCAAACATTATTATTATTCTGAAATGTCGAATGTATTATAGGCACTAAAATGTAAGCACTCAAATCTTTTGCATTGCATTTTAGAAAATAATAACAGCCTCAACTTGTATTCTAATTCACTGTAATTCTAACGACATTTAAAAGTTTATTATCAAAATAACCTCGAATAAGAGAAATTCGTGTTATGATACTTATAATTCAATTATATTTGACTCGCTACCTGCTACAATAAACAATTCTCAACATACAAAAATTTCTACCATAACGCATGTAACTGCCAATGTACCCGATAGATTCAATTCCCATTCTCAAATAAGCTCCTAATTGGATGTTCGATTTGACAGGCCGCCCACCGAACAAATCGAGACTCAATTAGAGGAGGCAGATCGGATGAAATCTCGTAATTGATTGGATTGTCAGCTAAGCAAAGATTGGCACGTTGTCCGTGCACCGAGAAATAAGTCTGCCAATCAAATTAATTCGCATAATTAGGTTTCCGACTTGGCACTGCTTGGCTGGATGCGGTAAATAGAGCTTTTAACGATATTAATAATAGGAGAGGCACATGAGTTTTGGCATAAGCGGGTATTTAATGCCAAAAGTCGTTAGGCTACTATGTGAAGCTAGTTCTGGAGGATTGATATACAGTATTCCAAAATTTCGAATTTTTTATATTTTTTTTTTATATTATCATATACCAAATATACAAAGAAAAAGTAATGTAATAATCAAAAAATTTGAAATCGAGGTTTTGATGGATCTTTGTGTTTCAACATATTGTAAGTCCAAAAAACACATTTTGGAATTAATTCTATCTGCCTGAAATATGATAATTCAAAAATGCCTGTAAATAAAAAGATGAAATTTGTAAAGTGATCTTTACAAATTTACGTCATCTCTTTCCACGACTCAATACACGACTGACTGCAGCTTGAGACTGCCGGCATTTTATAGTTCTTGTAAATGGACAGAGAAGGTTCTGGAACAATCAGACATATTTAGGTTTCTATTGGTTCAATTCTGAAAGTTTCCAATATTATCTATTTTGTCCTCCAAATTTATCACCAAGTTTGTTGCCAACCCCCGAGATCACTGATTGTTCATCCGATCAGCATCATAAGCTGACAGCTGATCGTAAAATGGTCTTTCCATTAACTGAACTAAGCGTTCTGGGAAGCAACATTATAAATTCAACAATATGGAGAGGTACCTGAAAACAAATTTCAACTAGAATTTTTAGATGCAATAAATGCATATTATAAAAGAACCTATTGGACGATGAAATGAAGGACGTAAACTCAATAGGTGCTTCAGTGTATATTCCGTGTTAAGTAAGAAAGATATATCGCTTGTTCTTATTTGACGTTTCTTGGCAGGTTTTAATTTCCTTTTAAATGCTTGAAGATTTGGATTTGTTTGGATTTTCCTGGCTCAAGAGCCATGGTTTTGATTATGCTGCGCCAAACTAAGGTTAAATGCTTGAAGAAATCAAAGCTCTGTAAATTAGATTGTATTCTTCTTGCGTATGCCGCGTCATTTAAGCTTATGGAATATTCTTTTTAATGCTATTTCTCTGTTAACAGTCATTTATTCGAACAGGACGAGACGTCCAAGTTGACTGGAAATGGCGAGAAGAATTTCGAAGAAGACTACAAAGCAAGACTGCATCAAGAGCTTTTGGGAAGAGAAACAAAAGGGTGAGTTGAGATAAATTAGTTATCACCTTTTATACGAAGTTTTAAAGTCTGGTAATCGTCAAAAAGTTCGAACTCGAAATTTTGATGAATATTTACGTTTTTGAGCTCCTAGAATTCGAAGAAAACATTTTTGGAAAATGTCTATTTATGTGTGGCAAAGATAACTCAAAAACGATTTGAGCTAGACGGATGAAATTTGGTATACTGTGTTTATACCGAATTTGTAGATTTCTATCAAATTCTGAGCAAAATCCACTCAGAGGAAGTTTGTCTGTCCGGCTGTTCGAATATAAGTCAACACGATAATTACAAAACTAAAAGAGCTAGAGAGAATAAACTTCGGTTTAGCATCTATAGTGTAGACACATATTAAATTTGGAGCCACATCGAAGAAGGGGTTGACTGTCTGTCGGCCTTACTTTCAGGAAGATGTAAACCGTTCAAAACGCGATGGCTTAAATGCATCAAATTGGGTATGCGATTTTGTGACTGAAGTGTAGCTTTGTGCCAAATTTTTCGAAAAACGTGTCTAAAGCACAAATTCGATTTTCGCGCCAAATGGCTAATATTTCGTAACTATTGTATGTCAGTGCCATGCAAAGCGTCCTATGGGTTACTATCTTTATTAAAGTAAATGTGGGAAAGTTTTGGAGGACCACTTCAGCTGGTTTATTATAATTTTGAGTAATCCTTAACAACAACCTTAAAATCTATAAAATTGCAATGGATTATCTATTACATAACTGAGTTATAAAAAAAAAAACTTTGAAATTTAAATAAAATTTTACAAAAACTTTCTTTTCTAATTATAAAAAGTATAAATGAATAACCATTGTCTCTGCATTTAGAGATAATTTTAGATAAATTCAGAATCAGATATCGATTCGATTTTAGTTAGTTGCCGAGTTACAAAATACTGCTTCTAACTAGTCATTAAGCGCCACTCTTTTCAATTGGAAACCCACTCGAATTTGAATCGATCCAAAACTGAAAAATCTTTGAAAGAAAAGAACAAGCGGGAGGAATTAAAGCATAAATGAGTCTTTAACGCGAAACGCTGAGCACACAAATTTAATTTGGTTCCGACTGAGTCAACAGGGCGTTTGCGAGGAATTTCCATCCCGAGTCGCTATTTGACTTGGAAAACTTGGACTCCATCTATTTGACTTTCCAAAGAGGCCCTAACTTTTTCTCTTTTTCAGGCACATCAGGCAGCAGGCCAACCCCCTGACACTCTTCTTCAAGGACCCGAAATTGGAAACGGAGTTCAGGAAGATCAAAGACACCGTCAGTCTCGTCTCGATTTCGGGGCTCCCCGTCATTTCGATTTTTTGCACGGTCGCTTATTTCTTAGTCATGTCAGGGTGAGTTTGAACTCAGAGTATCGGATTTTGATAAGAACGGAAGATTTCGTTTTATTTTAGAGGCACTGAAACAGGTAAATTTTAATGCCGAGGTAATGTATTTATTAAAGCAGCGGTATTCAGCTTTAAAGTTTATCTTTAATCTTATCTTAATCGGTATTTCATTGAGTTGACAGATATTAAAAAAGAAACTATTGTAATTCAAATATATTGTACCAATTTTTGTGACCTCAAAGCGAATTTCGTGATTAGTTGCATGCACTTCTCCTTAAAAAGGGGTGGGGAAGAGCTTTACTGATTTTTTTTTCTCTATGTATAAACTCCTTGTGTGCCAACAAGTATACCACAAGGCTTACAGATGTAAGTCAGTACGCAATTGACAGTAAAATAAATTTCAAATATAAGGTCGCAGGCACAAATGCAAAAAAAGAAGGAAGAAAAATAGGGAAAACAAGTAGATACACAAACAAAAGCAAAAATGAAACAAAATTGCTCACATAGAAACATACAGTAAATGATATAAACAATTGAATAAGCATGATCAAATAAAATATACAAAATACAAATACAAAAGTATATATGCAAATATATGTAGGCAAACACACTAAAGTAAAATTTAAATCATACGGGGAAAAGTACTGTTAATATATGTACAAAAGGAAATGAAAGAGGATTTACACTGTACAAAGGCAGATAAATCAGGAGGCCAGGCTATATTGTTCTTTTGAAGGCAGTTCCTGAGTTTTCGTCTTTCCGAAATGAACTTGGTGCATTCAAATATCAGATGCTTGACATCCTGAACTGCACCACTGTAGCACGAACATCTATCAGTGGGCGACAAATTGAATCATTTTAAATATGCTTTAAAGTTTCCATGCCCAGTCAGAAGCTGGATAAGCTTAAAATTTGACTCAAAGTAGTTAGCCCTTAGGCGTCTTTGTATGGATGGAATAAATTCCTTGGTGAGCTGCGCATTAGTCGATGCTTGATATTAAGAATTCCATTCAGATAAGCTTTACGGATTTGTTTGGCTTTGGAAGATTATTACAGAAATATTTTATAACAAAAATTAATTTGAATAATAATTTACCCTTTACCCTAGACAGGTGACTCGCACTCACCACGTGATTTAATGCCGCAGCTCGAGAGGTGACTCTCGCTCATCACTTTGGTGTGGAAATTCGATGCGTGGCGATAATTATTGTTTGTTTTTCAAAAAACTTAGCATACATTTGAAATATCGCGTATAGGCTTAAAGATTAATAAAGTGTATGAATATAAAATTTTTATACACTAAATTGTGTGTGCAATCATTTTAAATTAGAGGTAAGAAATTCACTAAGAGCATTACAAAACGACTCGAGTTGTTGGTTTGTCCGCGCGAAAACGGCCTCGAGGATAAAGGGTTAATAATAACTTTTTATCGAAAAATTTGACGCCATGTTAAATTATAAATCTGGATTATTTGTAACGACTTTTTTTTTTACATTTTAATAATAAACTCCTTGTGATATAAGGATTAAAAGTACTTGTACATTAACCACATGTTTGTGATTAATCACCAAAAAATTGTTAAAGATGTCATATTTACTGCAACTAGTCATGGATCGTCAATTTCATGTTAATCTTTTATCAAGATTTCATGTTAATCAATTGACTATGTTCGCTAATGACATACGTTTAAATTATAAATGCGTCAATATCATGTAGTTTAGTCAAAACTTCGCCAATTGTATTTAGTTAATACACTAGTACCATATTAGACATATTCCTCTACTTAAAGAAAAAAAAATTTAAGTAGCAAAAATAAAAATAAAAATATCACAATGTTTGCAAAACGAGCAGACAAATAGAGTTTTGGAAAATCTTTTTCGCTAATCCTTCCCAATGTGTTATTAATAAAACAGCATTTTTGTATTATCCGCATGCCATTGATGAACTTCTGGCTTAACTGTATGCCATTGACGGATTTTAAGCGTAACTGCATGCCATCGGCGAACATAGTCAAAACTTCGCCAAATGGTTAAAAAATTGTTTAGGATGTAACTCACTTACTTGACATGACAACTTTGAATATTTTTTTGATGATTAATCGCTTGCTGCAATAAACATGCCACTTTTGGTGATTAATTATTGGCATATACCCAACACACAAACATCAATAAAATTCAATATATATACATAAATATAAATAAATGTCTTCCATGGTATGAAAGAGCATATTAACGTTAATTTTAACCTATAATTACCATTAAGAGTGAAGAAATAAAAACTAAATTTATTGTCTTTCACATTTAAACATACTTACCTTTAGAATTTTCTTCACTAGAAACAGATTTCTCAGCACTGAAACGGTGGGGCTTTAAAATTAATGTCCGGTTTCTTGTCAAACATGAAAAACTCGCTCCAAACTACAAAAAAATTTCGCCAAAAGCTGACCGTCCTGGACGGCTACTAGAAATTGTAACAAAAAGCATTTAGGGTTGCAATAAAAATAATCAAGATTGTATTAGTCAAAAAAAAATCATTCATCCCCACCCCTGAAATATGCAACTTTGTATCGAACATACATTGATCTTAGTGGACTATTAAAACTTTCATAACAAAATTGCCTCAATTTTATTTCATTTTTTTTTTTCTCCTAACCATATGATTTTTTTTCCTTTTCCTTCCCCGTCTTTTTTTTAATTCATTTCCTTCCTCTGTACCCATGTGAATCACTTTTACACACATTTAACATTTTAATCGCCATGTGAAGCATATATGTCTCAGAGGTAATATCTTAGTTTCGGTCGTATGGATCACATATATTCCATATAAAATCCTGTGCTTCGTTTTCCGTAGCTCAGGAACGGTTTATACTCGCCATATATACATGCATAAAAAAAACTGCTAAATCATAGCCTAGCAAACGAAAACAGATCTCATGTTTATGATACGATTTTTATTTGTGTTATTATCATTATCTTCTGAGATATTTGTTGAAGAAACGCTTGCAACAAACTAATAAATTTCAATGATATTCACAGATAAATCTTTTGCCAAAATTTATATAAACTAAAAAAAAAAAGATTTTATAAGTAAGATAATATTTATTTTTTTCACTGGCCACTTGAATGCTAATTCATTATTTCTCAATCTGACAAAATTTATAAATCGTTTGCAACAAACTAATTTAATTCGATGATAATCGCAAATAAATCGTTTGCAACAAACTAATTTAATTCGATGATAATTACAAATGAATCATTTGAAGCAAACTAATTGATTCCAATGATAATTTCAAATGAATTGTTTACAACAAACTAATTGATTCCAATGTTAATCACAATAAATCGTTTGCAACAAATTAATTGATTCCAATGATAATCACAATAAATCGTTTGCAACAAACTAATTTAATTCGATGATAATTACAAATGAATCATTTGAAGCAAACTAATTGATTCCAATGATAATTTCAAATGAATTGTTTACAACAAACTAATTGATTCCAATGTTAATCACAATAAATCGTTTGCAACAAATTAATTGATTCCAATGATAATTTCAAATGAATTGTTTACAACAAACTAATTGATTCCAATGTTAATCACAATAAATCGTTTGCAACAAATTAATTGATTCCAATGATAATCACAATAAATCGTTTGCAACAAACTAATTTAATTCGATGATAATCGCAAATAAATCGTTTGCAACAAACTAATTGATTCCAATGATAATTTCAAATGAATTGTTTACAACAAACTAATTGATTCCAATGTTAATCACAATAAATCGTTTGCAACAAATTAATTGATTCCAATGATAATCACAATAAATCGTTTGCAACAAACTAATTTAATTCGATGATAATCGCAAATAAATCGTTTGCAACAAACTAATTGATTCCAATGATAATTTCAAATGAATTGTTTACAACAAACTAATTGATTCCAATGTTAATCACAATAAATCGTTTGCAACAAATTAATTGATTCCAATGATAATCACAATAAATCGTTTGCAACAAACTAATTTAATTCGATGATAATTACAAATGAATCATTTGAAGCAAACTAATTGATTCCAATGATAATTTCAAATGAATTGTTTACAACGAACTAATTGATTCCAATGTTAATCACAATAAATCGTTTGCAACAAATTAATTGATTCCAATGATAATCACAATAACTCGTTTGCAACAAACTAATTAATTCCAATGATAATTACAAATTAATCGTTTGAAGCAAACTAATTGATTCCAATGATAATCACAATAAATCGTTTGCAAAATTTAATATAAAATCAAACGGACAAAAATAATGTTTTTTACTGTTATATTAGTTTTTATAAATGAGATACAAAAAGAATATATTTGAAATAAGTAATTTTCTTTATTTTTGAAATGTTATCGGAATTTGCGAAGTAACCTTCTATAAA
This sequence comes from Argiope bruennichi, assembly GCF_947563725.1. NCBI lineage: Eukaryota > Metazoa > Arthropoda > Arachnida > Araneae > Araneidae > Argiope > Argiope bruennichi. The sequence goes on from NC_079157.1 coordinate 9,236,652, forward strand.
ATTACCAACTGTTTATATGATGTTGCATTTAGAAAAAGGAAAGAGAAATCTAGCACCTAATTATTTTATTTTTCGCATCTCATCCACAGGAGCATCTTCGCAATAATATGTCTTCCCTCTGGGGCTCTACTGTTGACTATCATTGCTCTCATAACCATATGTCCCGCCGGTTTGGAAGTAAGTGGCATTTCTTATCGATCTGCTAATATATAATAAGCAGTTGCGTCAAAAGAATCGTATCTTATCATAATACAGCAAAATCTCGATTATCCGAGCTGATGGCACCGTAATCGCCTCGGATAGTCAAGAACTCGGTTAACTGGAATTATATTGTGAAGCATGTCTTTGTCTATTTAAGATACAAATTGAATTTTTAGATACTATAAACGACATGCTAGGGATTAATCGCCAAAAAACTCGCCAAGGATGACACGATAGATTCAGTAAAAATGCTATATTTACGCCAAATGTTAATATTCCGTAACTATTGTACGCCAATGCCAAGCAAGGCGTTCTCAGGCAAGTTTATTAGAGAGTATGCGAGAAAGTTTGGGGGAGGTCACTCCCACTGAGGGATATTTTTTCTGCAATTAATTGTCGAATTACAACTGTCAGTTACAAACGAAAATCAATACGAGGATTTCAGACGCTTCATTTTACCTTTTACAGTTACATTTAATTCAATGCTTCGCTAATCAACGGAGATGCAATATAATATTAGAAATGCTCTAGAGAGGTCTTGCCGTGTCACCAAAAATTCTATTCTATGTAAAGAAATTATAAAAACTCTATTCAGAAAAAAAGATGTAAAAGAAATAAAGAAATAAGCGTCAAATAGAAAGTTAAATCAAGCGAGAAAATAGGCTTAACCATCGACAGTTTCATAATTATTATGACATAATTTCGAAACTATTATCTCACAAAAAAAATGCATTATATTGAAAAATTACCTTTCTAATTACATCAGTTTCATTTCTGTACATTTTTTGTTTAATATTTTTAATTTAATTTAATACAATTTGTAACAATGTGTTTAAATTAGAAAGGTACTAAATTATATAGAATACTGGTCGCCAAGGGCGACCAGTATTCTATATAACAGTATTTAATTAGACTTGAAGGCATTTTCATCACGAGCAACGTTTGTAAATCAACTCGTTGAATTATAATTTACATTGGCTCATCAAAAGCTTTATGGTAATAATATTACTTCCACGATAACGATTATATCAAAATAACTTCAGCATATTTTACAATCTTCATCCCCTGCCGACAGCATATGAACTCTGTCAACAGCAGATTATGTCCGCCGGCTCACATAATCTCCAAATTCAGGATAATAGAACGTGTTATATCTACAAACGGAGGTTGCTTTCACGTATGTCCAGCGGGCACTGGACCGCATCTGAAGTGACGTTTTGACCATCTGTCCGCAGAGAGCATTTGCTATAATGCAGAAGTCCTGTCAACAGCTGGCTTACTGTATCCCTAGATAGCACTTCAGTCAGTTATTGAAAACAATTCCTATTCCAAATGTCCCAACGCCATGTCTTAAAAACATATGCAGTGGAATTAATTTGGAAATTCAACTAAATGAGAAATGCAAACGATTTCTGCAATGTTGTCATTTAGATAGATAGAATTTCAACTGCGATTCGAAATGTTTACATTTTATTGATATAGTATTTTATCATAAACAATATGAATGCATATAGATTGAACCCAATGTCAATTCTGCATTTTCTAAAAAAAATGTTCAAATTCCATTCTTTCTATATCATCCCTATAAACATATTTCAAAAAGTTCCCAACCCACATCTTTTTTTAAAAAAAATATTCAAAGCTTATTGGTTTCTACTGTTTGATATAGATGGATATGATTTAAAGTTTTTTTTTTTTTTTACTTCAAAAATGTGATTTTAATATTATATCCTATTTGACATGTCATAGATATACAATAGAATTTTTGGAATGAAATTTTAAATTTCTTGGACTGCATGACTTAAATTTCCAGCTATCGTAATATTTTGCTCAACATTGTACAATATTGTTCAGTATTATATTATTCTATATTCAACAATATTGTACAATATTGCGAATACTGTTTAACATTATATAATATTGTACAATATTGCGAATACGGTTTAACATTATATAATATTGTACAATATATGTGTGCTACTAGGGCACAGACTAGGGCTGCATGACTTAGCTCCCCGGGTAGCATATCATGTTGTAAAATATTGTGCGATATTATATTATTCTATATTCTGCAATATTATTAAATATTGAAAGAAAATTTTAATATTATATAATATTGTACAATATACAGTGGTGGCCAAAAGTGTGGACATTTTTTGAAAGTTTCATGTTTTTCAACTTTGCGTGCTTGTAGAATATATTAATTTTCACTTAAATACAAATGTTTATATATCAAATTGAAGGTAATTTAGTGTAAAATTTAATAACAAAAACAGTATTATAATACCTGTATTACAAAAAAAGTTACGCTCATTTTAGTAGAACAAACAAACACAAATCGTTTTGAATAATGACGTGTTTTGCAATAAAAGCGTACTAGCCAATCACAAACACTGTTCTGAGGACCCCATCAAATGTCTGTAACTATAGTTTAGGTTATTTGGTATGTAAAATAGTTATTGTTGTGGAAATATTTTGCGGAATGAGGCATACAAGTACAATTAAATAGAGTATTGCTGTTTTTGAATATTTTAAGTCTTTTTTTCTAATTAAACTAATTTTAAACAATGTCACCAACAAGAAGAACTGATTGGACATCTACAAAAAGAAGCCGAATTGTCATATTGAGAGAAATTGTCCTGTCTTATGCTGAAATTGCAAGACAAGTTGGTGGTTCAGTGACTTGTTCTGGTGTACGAAAGTTCTGTTTACGTTATGAAAAAACGAAATCAGTGGAAAATAAGGCCAAATCAGGCCGAAAAAAGTGCACAAGTGCTACTGCCGATAGAAAAATTAAACGGCTATGCCTTCAAGATAGAAAAATTTCATCAGATGCCATTAGATGTTAAATGAATGCAGCGGGTATTGCAGTAAGTTCAAGAAGAAGGTTATCAGGATTTAGACTACAAGGTAGAATTCCAAGGAAAAAACCATATTTAAATCAAAAGCAACGCGAAAAACGAGTTAAGTGAAAAGAACACATTAAATGGTCAGAAAATCAATGAAAGCAAGTAATCTGGAGCGATGAGACTAAAATATCGCTCTTTGGTAGTGATGGTAGAAAATATGTGAGACGTAGAGTAGGTGAAGGACTTCATCCTGATTGCATTTAAGCAACTATAAAAACTACAACAAATGCCATGATTTGGGCATGTATTTCTGCAGATAGTGTGGGCCGAATTCAAGTGATTGATGGCATCCTGAATGCCAAAAAATACATCGAAACTGTCCTGGAACCAAAATTGATACTTTCCGTCAGGGATTTCTTCCCCAACAAATCACCATTTATTTTTCAGCAGAATTCAGCTCCATGCCACACAGCAAAAGTATCCAAAGCATGGTTTCAAAATAAAGGCATAGATGTATTACCATGGCCAGGAAACAATCCTGATCTCAATCCAATTGAAAATTTGTGGCGACGTTTGAAAATTCTTGTACGACAAAAACGTCCATCCAATAAAAGACAACTTATTGAATCTATAATTGATTCTTGGCACCATGTTATTCCGAAAGATGAACTCCAAACACTCGTTCACTCGATGAAAATACACTGTGAAGCTGTCTTAAAAAATAAGGGTTATCCTACTAAGTATTGATTGTGTAAGTAGCACTTTAAAAAAATGCAAATCTAAGATAGATCTTACTAAAATGAGCGTAACTTTTTTTTGTAATACAGATATTGTAATACTGTTTTTGTTATTAAATTTTACATTAAATTACCTTCAATTTGCTATACAAACATTTGTATTTAAGTGAAAATTAATATATTCTACAAGCACGCAAAGTTGAAAAACATGAAACTTTCAAAAAATGTCCACACTTTTGGCCACCACTGTATATGTGCTATTAGGGCGCAGACTTAGGTTGCACGAGTTTAGACTTATTTGTTGGATGATTCTCGAAAGTGTTTTTGCATCATTTTACTGCGTCAAATTTGCGAAACTATTTGCAAGGCACCTGATAATAGCTGACTAATTGTATTTGTTTTAGTTTGTGGATATGTTTTTCAAATCCACGTCTGAGTGAGATGTTGTTTTAACAAGTCTTCTTTTTTTCTCTCCTAATGATGTAGATATTATAACAGAGTTAAAAAAGCGTGGTGTTGTCTTGGATTTCATGATATTCCTTCTATTGTACAAACACACAGAAATTTCTATCTATAAAACCAGAAAGGTTCCTCAAAAGTCAAATTGCTGACACCGTACTTGTTTGGATTGACGTGTATATTTGGATCTTGATTTTCGTAGAGATCGTATGAACTAGAACCCTTGAACCAGACTTAGATCCTTGATACTAACATTCCATTTGAAAGCAACACTATTTTACGACAGATATCGCAATATTGAACCGCGGTCAGATGATGAGGACGGCACCTGAGCCATTCGATACAAATAGACTACAAACATCTTTAACCACAAGCATTCATATTTTAACTGTTGAATACATTTGAATGTGGCAAAGAATATGGGAACATTCCATGCAGACTTATCAATGCAATCACTTATTCAATTAATTGTTATTTTTAAATTATAAATGAGACATGTTTATTGTTATTATTTATTTTTTTCTGTTTTTTTAACATAGCCTTAGCAAATTTTGCTTATTATTTTGCCATCACCTTATGTATAATTTACAAACTACTAAAAATAAATAATGTAATGACATTTTTGTTGTAATAAATTTGTGTTTTTAAATGTTCGTTTTCTTTCCTTTAGGTAGGTCCCCTAATGCTGAGAAGGATGGGTTACAAATTCATAGAAAAACCAGGTTTGAGACTGGGCATCATTCTAATCATGGTCATTATTTGGTGTGTTGTCCACGTTATGTCAACGGTAAGGTTTTATTATTGTATATTAATGACTTTTACAAATAAATTTTGCATTTAGGCTTATGCCAACATCCTTCTAAATTTCCTCTGTGCAACTTAAACATCATTCAAACAAACATATAAATGTGGATTTCAAACCTCCCTTAGTTATATCCTTCAGATCCGCCGTCGCTTCTCGCTGCACTTCTTTGGAACTTGCGAATAGTTACTTTACAAGAAAATTTTTCATCTGATAAAAAAAAGTAACTCGATAGGAGATTAGGAGTGTAAACTGATAGTTTAAAACTACAATATGAAATGCTGGCAGGTAATCTGACCTCGAAGGGATTTACGAATCGATGCATTATCGTAATGGAGAACCCACGACTTTAAATTCCAAACGTCAGGCAGCGAACGTCTTGATCAATCTTATAAACTCTTAAACGCTTAAAGCGTCTTTTTTTTACATCCTGTATGACCGTGACAATGGGAAATTTCTTGTAATTGCAACCTCCTTGCTATTGAAAAAAATCTCGTTTTCAGAAGATTACTCTTTTCAGAAAATGTTTGAGGAGATCAACCCTCGTTGGTTCGTAAACGATTTCCTGTTGTCCGTGAAATTCTATTATTGTAAGAATTGATGTCACAAAGTTTTTTTTACCCCTTCCTGTTATCCCCCCGGGGGCACCTCGAAATGGGGATGAAAAACTTCCGGCATGGTGGTTGGTTCTCGTCATCCTGAAGGGTACACAAAAAGGTTGGGGTCTGGCTAATCCCATAGATGACGGGACGTACTTTCTGAGGGAGGTGTGCCGTGGCCTTAAAACTCAACCACAGTTACCGCCAGTATTGCTGTAGTGGCGGTCCGGTCATTCAGTTATTTTATTCGTGTGTCTTCGGGCGGGTCAGAGAGTCAGTGAAGTGACTTACCTTTTCCTATTAAAGAAATGCATGGCACTTTTTGGCTGCATAGGAAGTCAAATATTGTTCTATAGATTTAAAGTTTGTTTTATATGCAGGTATTGCTTTTCTGAGGAAAATTCAAGATTTAAAAAAATCTTAATGCATTGATATTTTTAACATATGAAAGTTCGGTATATAAAGATTCTTTTGTAAATTTATTCATCACAGTAATAGTAAGAAATTTTTTAATTCGATGAATCAAAATCTTTATTCTACTAAAATATTATGCCGTTTTAATAAAAAGGGAAATACAATTTGAGAAAAACGTATTTGTGTTGGAAAATATTTTATATATGAAGAGACTTTTTTTTATTTCTCTAAAAGATTTTTAAAAAATAACATTCATGTATTTATTCAAACTTTTAAAACAATAATGAGAAATTCAATAATTTCAAAGCAAATTTCTCATTTAAGAAACAAATAGGACAGAATTATTGAATCAACCTCTTTTCTCAAAGTTATCTTAATTTTGAAGAGAAATGATTTTTAATCCTTATTTTACATCTTTCTGAAATCTCTTTACTCGTTATCTGGGGAAAAAAAAAATTTTTTTAATCACTTAACCTTTTGAGAACTTCAAGTAAACAAGTTTTATTTTCTTTGTCTTTTTAAGGCTAAAATAATTACTTGTACCCGAAATAATAATAACAATAACAATAAAAAAATCAAAAATGTGACATCGATTTTAGATGTTTCACTGAATTTGAAAAATTTGGTAGAATTCTTTGAAATCGTTTGCGTAAAAGTAAAACACTTTTAAAAGAATTTACAGTGACAGTTACATTAAAGTTCTGTGATGTTTTTATTATTTTTTTTTCCTTTTCATTTTTGCTAATTGCATTCATCTTCTCAAATTTCTTTTCTACCTTTGTGTCTCCTGAAATTGCTTATTATTTAGGAATTTCAAATTAATGTACCAATGCAATTCGTTCCATTTTTTTTTTTTCTATTCAAGGCGACAAATTCCATTTAAAGAGAGTTTTTTTGACCACTGATTTTTATTTTTTTTTATTCGGTGGGGTATTTTTCATAATAGACATTAAGTCTTTTCCCTAAATTTTTTAACTTTCAAACTACTGATTTCTTCTATAAAAAGTTCTATTATATTTGTTTTAAATATTATCGCAATACTTTCAGCCATATATATATATATATATATATATATATATATATATATATATATATATATATATATATATATATATATATATATATATATATATATATATATATATATATATATATATATATATATATATTTGACCATACGCGTAGCCCAACAGATTATTTTTAAACTGATAGATATATTCATACATTTCTGGTTAGAAAAATTATCAAAATGTCATAAATAATTATGTTTTTTGAAGCAAATAGACTATTTAAACCAGTGAGAGTCCAAAAATTTTATTTAAACATTTAATAAAAAAAATTCCTGATTTTGAAAATTGGGGAGAAGTAAAGTGACTTCGAAACTTGCGTACTCTAAGCGCATCTTCAGGATTTACCAAAGTCCTGTCCATACCTACAGGACGTACCTTGACGATTTTATTTATTTTTTTTTTCCCTTACAGGATTACGAGAATACTTGGACCTGGCCGGCATCCGTGTCTTTCGGCGTCGTTGGCGGGAACGGGTCTAATCTGACCACAGTCCTGCCGACCTTCCCACCTGCTCGGCTGACCCACAACTTCCCTCAGTACCTGACGTACTTCGCCGTGCTGGAGCTGATCGGGCTGACCGTGCTCACCCACCTGTCGCACCTGATCAAGCTCTTCCTGACGGTCGTTATTGCTGTTATCCAGGGATTCATCAACCTGAGCCTCTTGCAGGACTCCCTGGATTATTACGATGACCGGACCTACGGCATAAGGTAAATCACCAGGAGGATTCGTGAAGTTTATTCAAAGTACCGGTAACTGACTATTGTCACGAAGGCTCATCAAGTTTGTTTAGTTAAAAGTTGATTCAAAGTACCGCCGCGGAGACCATAAAATCTGTTAGGTTAAAAGTTGATTCAAAGTAGCGGTAACTGGCCACTGCCTCGAAGACTTATCAAATCTATTTAGTTAAAACTTGATTCAAGATGGCAGCAATTGGACATTGCCGCGAAGACTCATAATATCTATTTAGTTAAAATTTGATTCAAGATTGCGGTAACTGGCCACTGCCTCGAAGACTTATCAAATCTATTTAGTTAAAACTTGATTCAAGATGGCAGCAATTGGACATTGCCGCGAAGACTCATAATATCTATTTAGTTAAAATTTGATTCAAGATTGCGGTAACTGGCCACTGCCTCGAAGACTTATCAAATCTATTTAGTTAAAACTTGATTCAAGATGGCAGCAATTGGACATTGCCGCGAAGACTCATAATATCTATTTAGTTAAAATTTGATTCAAGATAGCGGTAACTGGCCACTTCCTCGAAGACTTATCAAATCTATTTAGTTAAAACTTGATTCAAGATGGCAGCAATTGGACATTGCCGCGAAGACTCATAATATCTATTTAGTTAAAATTTGATTCAAGATAGCGGTAACTGGCCACTGCCTCGAAGACTTATCAAATCTATTTAGTTAAAACTTGATTCAAGATGGCAACAATTGGCCACTGCCGCGAAGACTTATAATATCTATTTAGTTAAAACTTGATTCAAGATGGCAGCAATTGGACATTGCCGCGAAGACTCATAATATCTATTTAGTTAAAATTTGATTCAAGATAGCGGTAACTGGCCACTGCCATGAAGACTCATAATTAGGGATTGCAATACCGGAGCAAAATTTCAATACCGGTATTCGGTATTTTTTAAATCTTAATACCGGGATACCGGTTTTAATACCAGTATTAGAAATTTTAGAAAAAGAAAGAAAACACAGGTGTTTCTTTGTTTTATTTGCCAGTTTTGTTAAAGAGTGTAAATGTCACAAAAAATAATTTATAACTTATAAATTATAACAGTATATAATCACAAAAAAGTAAAGAAACATCTTATTTATTTAAATCACAAAAAAAGTGTAAATATCACTATTCAGTCTGTGGTACTTTTACAAAGTTTTGAAATGTGATCTTAAAAAACATAATGCATCAATTGTACTGTCATTAAGCCTGAAAACTAATTTTGAGTAAAAATTACCAGCTGTCGAAAACGCTCTTTCGGCATCTACGCTAGTTTGTGGTACTGTTAGCAAGGCGCGATATATTTCCAAGTATTTATCTCTAAATCCCTTATCTTCAAATAAAATAAATCGATTTCTCGTCGGATGATTTTGGATATAGCTTATTTCTGTATTGTATTTTGGTTCGTTTAAATTTTTTTATTTATCGCTAATTCTAATTTTTGTTCAAGAGACAATTCCTTTTCACTATCGACAGTAGTGACATCATAATCTTCGATAATTGAACCGAATTCTTCTGAATGTGGATAGGTTTGTGGGTAAAAAATTTTAAGAAAATTTACCCTAAACTTAATCAGATTTGAATTGGTTATTTTCTTTTCTTCATTTTCATTTTTAAAATCATTATAATTATGTAAATACCATAAGACATTTTCTATTTCGGTATGCCTATCTTCTGTTTTATTTTCAATGTAATATATAATTCTTCAGATAGTGATGTGTGCTGTTCTTTCAATGACTGCAACATGAAATTTATTGTTGCATTAGCTGTTAATAAATTAGAATTCTCAGACATAATGCCTCAATAGTCAGTTTTATTGGAAGTAGAGCTGATATAGTTCTGGATATTAAGTCGATTTCACTATCTGAAAAATTAATTTACAGGTTTAAGTCGATTATTGGATATTTGGATTGGATTTCTCAGTTTCAAAAATCGTTCCATCATTAGGAGTAAACTGTTCCAACGTGTTTTAGAATCTAATATTAACATATATTCTGTTTTATTTTCAGTTAGTATATATTTTAGTAATATATCTTTTTTATAGGGGAACGTTTAAATATCTTAACTTTATAAATTATAGGAAGCAATGATTGATGGGTTAATATTTCATCCTCATTAGCAATATCTTCTTCAACAATTACATTGTCATTATCTGCATTGTCAATATCACTCTCACTCTTACTATTTTTCAAAGTTAGAATCCGAAATTTCTATATCCACAGTATTTGGATTTTTCTGTTCTTTATTTTTTTGATATAATACATCTATTACTCCTAAACTTTTTTCATAATTGTTGCCCCATCAGTCGTTATGGTTACAATATTTTCTTTCGGGGATAATCAATGTTTCACTAATTTAGATTTAAGCAATTAATTAAGCCGTTAATTAGCTAATTAATTTTGCCCGTTAGGGAGACATAAAAACAAAAATGTATACTATTTTGCTATGTTCGCGATCCCTAAACATATAGTGGAGACAATTTTAAAAATTTCTAGTAAATACCGAAAAACCGGTATTTAAACTTGTGAATACCGGTATTACGAAATTGTACAAATGGCTCAAAATACCGGTATTCGGTATCCCGGTATACCGGTATTGCAATCCCTACTCATAATATCTATTTAGTTAAAACTTGATTCAAGATGGCAGCAATTGGCCACTGCCGAGAAGACTCATAAAGCTCATTTAGTTGAAATTTGATTCGAAATAGCGGTAAATGGCACTCTCACGAGGACTCCTGAAGTCGTTTTAGTTAAAAGTTCATTTAAAATGCCAGTAACTGACCACTACAAGGAGGATTGATAAAGTCCATATAGGTAAAAATTGAGCGAAAGTAACGGCAAACTAATCACTGTCATGAGATTTCATAAAATTTTCTAAGCAAAGTAACGGGCATTGATGATTGCCCACCAGGACTCATAAAGTTCGTTTAGTTAAAGGTCCATTCAAAACAGTAAATGATCACTGCCACGAGGATACGTGCAGTTCGTTTAGTTGAAAATTGACTCAAGGTAGGGGTATGGTGAAAATAATTTAATATGCAGTTAGGGCACCTGTTTCTCGATCGATTGAATCCAAAATTCCATATACACCTGTAATTTCAGCGTTCAGTACCACATACCATTTACCCAATTTATTAGATTTTTGAAATCCTTTTTGAATACACATGAATAAATAGATCGACAAAAAGTCAACCCAGACTAGATTCAAATTTTTAAGGTATCCGAACACGTTCGGAGCACTATTTTAGAAAAACATTGTATAGACATACTTTAACGATATTTCTATGTTTAAGACTATTCAAAATTAGTAATAGGATATCAATATTTGAAATAAACATTAAAACTTTTTGAAAATTGGCATTTAATAGCATAAATTTAAGCAAATTCTTTAAAAACTTCAAATTGGCAACAACGAAAACTATTACTCTCATCCGAACAAAACTTATATCAAAATAAACTACATAGTTCTCCCTAGGGAATAAACTACAATCGTATGGTTATAATAATAAATAAAAATTTTAGAACCAGTCGAAGATTTATCATGGCATTTTTAATAAGTTTATGACGTTATTAATCAAACAATGGGCTGGCTGTAAATTAAAAAATATTCACTCAATCTAAATTCCTTTAGTTCATTCCCTAGAAAATAGTATAAAGACAAAGTCCACCAAATTTCATAATACTATGATAATTATATTTTGAGTTATTTAATTTGAAGTGAGCAAAAAATTAAGAAAAAAAAATCTATTTTTAAAAATATGCATACACTAACATGTTTTAATAATAAATTATGTGTGCACATACTTAAAATTCACCACATTTATAGGTTATACCTTCTTCCTTCTCAGCATTTAATAATTTCTCTTTTTTTAACCATTTTATTTTTTTTTTGGCAATTTTTCTGTTTGGCAGTGAATGCCGCCTAAATTCGTATATTCTGTTTTTTTCGAGCTCAGAAAATGCTCTAACTGCATTTGCACTATTATGCACTTCAATAATCTTAAGAACATTCAGTAACCCTATAAAAAATTCGTTAAAATGTATTACAGACATAAATGCCCCTAATTTGAGGGTTCGAAGCTCAACAAAGACATCTTTAGGTACAAATTTCCACAAAACACCGTTGAAACTCTCATTGGTATTTTTCATTTTGCAGTGCAAAAAATGTTCCATATTTAAAACTAAATTTGTGTTTATACAAATTTTTAACATTTTTTGGGGGGGAGGGCCTTTAAGTCGGTACTTCCTGTTATTTAAATGTCCACTTCCGGCTTACTGATCATTACGAAAATATTAATATCTTGACTTCTAATTAACGTAGACATAAAAGTAAACCTATTTTGTATAACTCAAAGACTGGTCTATCTAATAAAAAAAATTAAAAATGTCATTTTTTTTGGCGAAAATTGACCTTTTCAACATCTTCGGATACCTTAATGGATCTAAAATTCAAATGTATGCCGAATTTCAACTATTTCGTCCGTTGCTCTCTGGTGTTATGATATTTACATACACAAGAACAGATCGACAAAAAGTGATTTTTTTTTATCAATTTCGTTCAATATATGATAGAAATTATAAATTTGGTGCAAAGACTACAGACCGAATTTCATTCATCTAGTTCATAGCATTTCTGAGTTGTCGTGTCCACTGACTGGCAGACATAAGTTATTTTTTAATTATGGATGCCCAAAACATACAAATTCATTAAAATTTAGAGCACAATTTTTTTATTATAAATATTATTGGAAAATGCTTATTCATTTACGCTTTAAAAATTACTACACTGGACTACATTTAACAATCTTATTAAAAATTACATGGATTCCCTAGCAAAACTTCTAAAAACACCTGGTTAAAAATAAAACAAAAATAGTTTGTATTTACTGAATAGTTTTTGAGATAATTACTTAAAATATGATACTTAAAACCAGACTGTTGGTTATTACGACGAAGTAATTTCACACGAAAACACAAAAGAGAGTTAGAAAAGTGCATAATAACATGATTCTGAGGCCACATGAAATAAATGAATTCATTAAAAACAAATTCGAAATATTTTTCATTTCGCGCCCAGAACTCATTTTTATTCCATTGGCCTTACGAACTTATGAGTAAAGATGTGAATTATCAAGCAAAAACGTGTACGACATATGTTATATTTGGTAATTATCTTTTTGAGATAATTACCAAAAATAGCTGCTTGAAACAAGACTATTGTTCATGATAGCATTTCCCGAAGTCATTTCGCACAAACTCTCTCATAAAAGGTAGGGGCTGAGGGTGGGAGACAAAGGAAGGCTGGAAAAGTAATTGATTTTTGTTCTAGATGGCTCGAAATAATTGGTTCGTTTATTGGAATATTTTTAAGAGAGAAGTACGCGGTGCTAAACTCTGAAAAACTAAAGCCTGTGTAAACGCAACTCGTGTATTCTCCGGACAGAAACGAAAGAAAATGACTCGCGTGTAAGAATAATTACTCATTTTATTATCGCGAAGTAAATTTCATTAAGCGACACGAAGCTTAATGAAATGACTCTTCTTTTTTTGTTATATTTTTCTTTTCTGTTCGAAAAGGACAAGAAAATGGCGAATGTTTTGGGTAGATGTTTGTTTAAGTGATATAAAGAATCCTCTGTCTTGTATCTTTCTTTATGTGAGTTAAGAAATTTATTCATTTCAGTGTCTTAAATAATTATGTCATTTTTCTTTTGATTGCTAAAAATAATCAAGTCCGAATAGATATTATATAATTAAAATGCGTTCAGTTACGTTTAAAAATTACTGTTTGTTATAAAAAGTGATATCTTTTTAAGGTATAAGTTGAAATTTAAAAATAGAATGCCAAGTTGAGGTGCAATCAATTTTACAAATAATAAGTATTTGACAAATAAGCATCGTAACTAGGGGTTGCAATACCGGACCAAAATTTCAATACCGGTATTCGGTATTTTTTAGATCTTAATACCGGGATACCGGTTTTAATACCGGTATTAGAAATTTTAGAAAAAGAAAGAAAACACAGGTGTTTCTTTGTTTTATTTGCCAGTTTTATAAGAGAGTGTAATATCACAAAAAATAATATGGAACTTATAAATTATAACAGTGTATAAAGAATCACAAAGGAACAACTTATTTATTTCAATCACAAAAAAAGTGTAAATATCACTATTCAGTCTGTGGTACTATTACAAATTTTTGAAATGTGATCTTAAAAAATATAATGCATCAGTTGTACTGTCATTAAAGCTGAAAAGTAATTTTGTGTAAAAATTACCAGCTGTCGAAAACGCTCTTTCGGCATCTACGTCTACGTTCTTCAGATAGTGACTTGTGCTGTTCTTTCATGATTGCAACATGAAATTTATTGTCGCATTAGCTGTTAATAAATTAAAATCTCTTCGACATAATGCCTCTCTAGTCAGTTTTATTGGAAGTAGAGCTGATACAGTTCTCGATATTAAGTCGAATTCACTGTCTGAAAGAATTAATTTGCACGTTTAAATCGATTATTGCTTTTTGGATAGGATTTCTAAATTTCAAAAACCGTTCCATCATTAGGAGTAAACGGTTCCAACGTGTCTTAGAATATATTATTAACATATATTCTGTTTTATTTTCAGTTAATATATATTTTTTAATATGAATTTTTTTGTAGGGGAAAGTTTAAATATCTGAACAATTTTTCGAACTTTATAAATTATAGGAAGCAATTCTTGATGGGTTAATATTTCATCCTCATTAGCAATATCTTCTTCCACAATTACATTGTCATTATCTTCATTGTCAATATCACTCTCACTCTTACTCTCTTCAATGTCGGAATCCGAAGTTTCTATATCCACAGTATTTGGATTCTTCTGTTCTTTATTTTTTTGGTATAATACATCTATTACCCCTAATTGAATTCCACGTGCATAGTACAATTGCTGATTTGCACCCATCAACTTTCCAAATTTTTTCATAACTGTTGCTCCATTAGTCGCTATAGATACAATATCTTCTTTCAGGGATAATCCATGTTTCGGTAATTTAGATTTAAGCAATTAATTAAGCCATTCATTAGCTAATTAATTTCGCCAGTTGGGAGACATAAAAACAAAAACGTATACTATTTTGCTATGTTGGCGATCCCTGAACATATAGTGGAGGCAATTTAAAAAATTTATAGTAAATACCGAAAAACCGGTATTTAAACTTGTAAATACCGGTATTACGAAATTGTAAAATGGATCAAAATACCGGTATTCGGTATCCCGGTATACCGGTATTGCAATCCCTAATCGTAACATTGTCCTGTTTTGGAAATGATTGGAACCCTAATAAAATAAGTCTTCGAATAGTTTACTTCTTCAGAATCTTGTTTTAATTAAGACTTTGACTAATATTAAAACTTCGAAATATGAAGACAATAGTTTTAAAATATTTAATGTCTCCTTTCACAAACAAATTCATCCTACATTTATTCGAGTGGAATTTAGTAAAAATTATTTATTCTTTTAAACCTTATTTATTACAAATATTAAACCATCTTTGTTATTGATAGATTAATGCATTCAAATAATTTGGAATTTGTTTATTATTATTTTAAAAAATGCACATGTAAGCTTATTAACAATTGGGATTTTATAATATATATATATATATATATATATATATATATATATACAGGGTGTTTATAAAGTCCCGGACCCATTTTGATGTTTAATAACTCGTAAAATAATAAAGATATAAACGAACTTATGGCATTTATTGATGGAATAACTCATATATTTTCCTTTTCAGGTTTGAATATTTTTACTTTTGTAAATATCGTCTGCAAGTGTGGTTAATTTCAGATAATTTCATTTTCCAGTCTAAATATCTGTACTTTTCTAAATATTGTCTGATTATTAATTGCATTTTTCTCTCTTTTGTTTTTGGCAACTATTGCAATGTTATGTTTACTTTTGATCTGTTTGTTCTATGTAGTACTTTTGTATGTGATGTTTTATTCTAGCGGATATTAGGGAGAATGCATACACCACAAGAGAAAGCACAGATTTTATGGTGGTTCATAGAAATGAAATCGATAGTGCAAGCACAGAGAAATTTCAGAAGAATTTACCAAAAAGATCCTCCATCCAAAAACAGCATCTTGCGGTGGAAAAAGAATTTTCTAGAAATTAGAAGTATCGAAGATAAGAAACGTTCCAGACGTCCTTGCACAAGTGATTTTGATGTTGAGGGTGTCAGAGAGACATTTTTACACAAACCTAGAATATCTGTGAGATCAGCGGCAACAGAATTGGATATGCCAATTTCGACAGTGTACAAGGTTATTAAGAAAAAAATTAAGACTGCATGCATACAAAGTTCAAATTGTTCAAGTTTTGGAACCGAACGATAGGCCTAGGAGGATGGCCTTTGCAACAGATATGCTAAGGAGGGTAGAGGATGCTGCTGATTTTCTGAAGAGCATAATGTTCTCCGATGAAGCATCCTTTCATGTTTCTGGCATTGTTAATCGCCATAATGTGCGCAAATGGCTCTGTGGATGCCGACATGCTTGTCGCTATCTGGCGTGAAATTGACTATCGACTTGATATTCTCCGTGCGACGAAGGGGGCACACGTGGAAGTTCATTGACAAGGGTCATGAAACTTTTTGAGTCTATTTAACCATTTATGTTATTAATTTAAATCTATCTTTATTATTTTATGAGTTATTAAACATCAAAATGGGTCCGGGACTTTATAAACACCCTGTATATATATATATATATATATATATATATATAGCTACAAATTGGTTCGCCAGGTTGCTAATCTTAATTAAAAATTTCATTTAAATTTTTTGCGAAACGATTTTAATAGCTTTCTTAGTAAAATCTTTTTTTAAATTTTAATAGACATATTGTATTTTAGAAGTTTTATACCATTTTGTTCATAACTTAATTTCTTATGCCCACTTTTATGCATCTATTTGCATCATATAAAAAAACAATAGTATTTGAAAGAAATGTTAAAAAATTCACCATTGCTTGGCTTTAAATTAAATATTTATTGTAAGAATAAAATTTAAATATTTGTAGAAGTATACTTCATGCTGTTATCTACTGAAAGTGCAATTGTAATCCAGGATGTAGCATTACAATTGCACTTTCAGTAGATAACAGCATGAAGTATACTTCTACAAATATTTAAATTTTATTCTTACAATAAATATTTAATTTAAAGCCAAGCAATGGTGAATTTTTTTTAATTTCTTTCAAATACTATTGTAAAGCCAAGCAATGTAAACGGTTTGATTATTACTTTAAAACTGAAATATATTGTTGTACCATAAATATAACAAATATTTTCAAAATTGGTTAATATTGAAATATAAACTAAAAAATATTTTTCAAAAATTAATTAAATATAGAAAAAAAAATCATGCTTCAAAAATATCAGTATCTTTAAAAAGATATTTTTTTTAAATTTAAAATGATGCGATAGTCATTTTGTGCAGTGGTATTTGAGAAGTTATTACGGAAAAACTTCAAAATTTTGCTTAATTTTTAATTAATTAAAGTCAAAATTTCGGGAAAATCGTTTTGAACTGCATATCTCCACACTCCAAATTGTGGCAAGTGTATGTGTTAGCTTGGGCAAGGCAGTTAGTTCCAAGAACTCCAAGTTTGGTCATTCTAGGTCAAATGACAAAAGAGCCCCAATACACTCACACACGTTCGAATATTTAGCATATACCCTAGAGATCTTTTAAAACAAGAAAATACTTCGTACGGAAATAGAATTAATATCATTAAAAAGCTAATATTTTGAATTTTTAAGTGATGTAAAAATAGCTTTTGTGTAGTAACATATCGCGAAGGAAAAATTTTTAAATTTTGATAAACTTTCTATTAAAATCTAATGGAAGCTTTAAAAATTCTTCCTTTGTAAATATCAGAAGATATTTAAGATATTTATTACTCAAGAAGTAACTACGGGCCGTATTTGACAGTTTTATATGCAAAAGTCTGCCTTGAACAATGTTTTGAACAACTTTTGAATAATAACAACATTTCACAGCTTGCATATATATGCTTGCCTATTATCATTTATAGTTTTATAGTTATAATTCAACAGTATGTATTTTAAAAGCTTAATATTTTAATAACTAATTTTTAAATGTTTTTTTTCAGCGACCACGACATGAGTCACTCCATCACACAAACTGTGATCGTAGTCGTTGTCGCGGTCTGTCTCATCCTCATCAACAGACAGGTACGGGTGCAGTTAATAATGCAGTTAATAATCATGCATATGTATACAGTTTTAAAATCTCGGTACTACAAACTACAGCATATTTATCGTAGATATCATAGATGAAAAAATCGTTGGAAATTTCAAAATGTATGACACGCTTTTATTTAATTTCACTTACTTTTGGTTAAAAAAGATTGAACTTTTTAATTTATTCTTAGAACCATGTTGATATTATGAAATTCTGTACAGCCTTGTGTTTCTGATTGAAGTGCCGTATTTAAAAATTTCCTTATTAATCGATTCAGAACTTTCAATTAAAATTACATTTTTTATGAGAAGTGTAATTTGTTTGTGAATTTAAGAAAATATGATTACTAGTTTCCATAATAATTATAATACTGAAATAGAAAGAATTCTAATTACTTAAAAAGCATGTAATAATAAAAATGAATTAATTTTTTTTAATACAAAGTGATATGTAATTTTTTTTTATTAGCAAATTGGAGGCAAAAACTAAAACCATAAAATCGCAAATCATCTAAAACAATACGAAAAGAAAACGAAATCACAATGAATATAGTTTGTTATATTCATCGAAAATTAAAGAGATTATGTTAATGATTAAATTCTGATTTACATGGAATATTTGTATCTGAAGATTTTGTGATTTTTGTTTTAGCCTCTGCATTTTAGATGAAAAAATTATTTTCTACTTCATAATCTATATATATAAAAATGAATGTGTGTCTGTCTGTCTGTACTCGATAGATTTAAAAACCATACATCCAATCGCAGTGAAAATTTGGAAAATTATTAGGTATATCCCTAGGAAGGTTTTTGAAAAAAAATTAATCACAGTTGGGGTTTTTTAATTATAAATTAAAAACTAACTTTCCAGCCAAAAAAAAAAAAATCTTTTCATTTCCCCACCGCCAAATGAGTAAGGCTTCCGTTTTTTTTCCCAGGCAAAAGAGGATAGGCTTAAGAAATTTTCGGCAGATTATTTCAAAGGATTCTGTTTATTTTCTTAAGGTTTGATGCATTTAAAGTTAAACATTGTTAATGAATCTATCTTTCAGATTCATTCTGAAGTACTTTTGAATTAAAATAAAACAGAATAAAGGAAATTAAGAATTTCTAATCTGCATAGCATTACCCCAATTGGCGTAGAAGAAAATCACGCATTTGCGTTACCTTAACTGGCGATGAAAATTAACGCATGCGCATTGTGTTCTGTTTGTTGACAACGGATACGGACTTGGTTTTGAAGGCTTAATATGTTTTCGACTCATTATTTCAAACGATTGTGTTTCTTTTCTTTTAATTTGATGCAGTTAAAACTAAACATTGTTAATTTATCGATCTGTTCATGATGAATCTGAGAAAATTTTGTTGAAAACTTCTTGAGATATTATATAAATTAAGAAAAATATTCTTTAGTGCCCATAAGGTTTAAATACTTAGCGACTCATATTTTTAAAAAAATGCTTCTTTTCAGTAAAAAAATAAATATATTATTATATTTATTGCAGTTTAATCATTTCCACTTTAATTTAAAGCATAAATTCTACGGGAGCTAACAGAAAATTAGAGAGATGCATATTACGTTATGGCTGAAGGCCTTTATAATATTATGAGTGAATTATATGACTATCAAAATTTGAAGTTTTAAAATATTTTAATGAAGAAGCGATTAAAATGGGAGTTCTATAAAATATTTAATTATTAAAATTTTAATAGGCATTAAGATAGGCGAACCGGCTGGTCGCCAAAGGTGGCTAGTTTACTATAAAAATTAATTGTCAAACACTTTTATCGAACTCGAATTGTTTCATATTTGCAAAGACGGAATTTTGTAAATGATTTTTCCTTGCCTCCCTATTGTGATAGAATTTTGAAAGTTTATACAGTGGTGTGCTTCCAATGGCATTTGACATTTTTACTATTAAATATATCTATTAATTAACTATCTATTAAAGTAACTATCTATTAATTAAGCTATCTATTAATTAACTGTTTAACTAAACTATCTAAATTAACTATCTATTCATTAAAAGATCTGTTAAATTAACTAAATTTCCTTGGCATACAAGTGGCACCATCTGGAAATGAAATGGAGAAAAAAAGTAATTTGCTAAATTTCGTCTTATTTATAATAATAAATTTTAAAATCAAGACTGAAAATTTAAAATGATCCAAATAAAAACTCTGCTTTATAGTATATTAAACCGATCGTATCATTTCATTTTTGCTAACAATAATTCAAAATGACCCTTGTCTAGCTGGAGGTGACCTCTCGGCGGCTGTTCCTGTGGCAGAAGGAGGTGGAGGAGCAGCGCGAGAAGGTGGCGGACATGCGGCTCAAGAATGAGGCTTTAGTCTACAACATCCTCCCTCCGCACGTCGCCAAGCACTTCCTCGGACAGAGCAAGAAAGACGAGGTGAGCTCATTTTTTTCGCATTCTGCAATTTTTAACGTCTTAATGTTCATGGCTTCAGCATTTGTCATTCTTTAATTTTAGCACGTTAATTTTCAGAGGTTCAACATTTGTCTTTCTGTAATTTTTAGCACTTAATGTTCATATGCTCAGCATTTGTCATTCAGTTATTTTTAGAACGTCAATTTTCAGAGATTCAGCATTTGTCTTTCTGTAATTTTTAGCACTTAATGTTCATATGCTCAGCATTTGTCATTCAGTTATTTTTAGCACTTAATCTTCATATGCTCAGCATTTGTCTTTCTTTAAGTTTTAGCACTTAATCTTCATATGCTCAGCATTTGTCATTCAGTTATTTTTAGAACGTTAATGTTCATATGCTCAGCATTTGACATTCTATAATTTTTAACTCATTTAAGTTTACGACTGAGTATTTATCATTCTATAATTTTTTTACATAATAGTATTGTATCAATGGCTGAATATTTGTCATTCTGCAATTTTTAACGTTAATATTTATAGGCTGGACATTCAACAATATGCGAATATTAAAACTCGTAGGCTGATCGTTTGTCATTCTACAATTTTAAATGTTCATGGGCTCAGGTTTGTCCCTCTGCAATTTTTAACATGTTAGAATTTGTAATTTGGCACATTAACTATGAATTCTGACATGCGCGATGCGACGTGCATGATTAAAAATCGTGCAAAACACTACATGGCAGAAATCTACAAATTTGTAGATTTCTGTCGAGTTTTGAAAAAATATATTCACGTGAAATCTGTTTGACCTGCTCTCTGAGTATAAATGAATATTATTACTATAAAAGGTAAACATTTAAACAGATAAAATTTTCTACAGTATCTATCATTTAAAATATAAATTTATATCATATTTCAAACAAAATCCCTCAAGAAATTGACCATCCGTCGATCTGTACTTTTGTGTGCGTGTCATTCGAAAAAATAACACCTTAGGTAAATGAAATTTACCTTAAAGTTTTAATAGCTTAAACCATATTTTGAACCAAATCCGTCAAATAGTTGGCCATCTGTCGGTCTGTAGTTTAACATGAGTGTAAACGCATTGATTTAAATGCATTAAATTTGTATGTGATCTTGTGACTCTATCTATTTCAAATTCAGGTTTCAGTCGGTCGAAAAAAAGACTTCCAAAATGCATGTTCGATTTTCTGATACTTGCGTACCAAACAAATGCCTGCGATCAATCGTCGGGGGTAAGATTTGGCGATAAGAAGCGAAGCACTGATTCCATGGCTGTATTCCATTCACCACATAAATTAGCAAAACTTGAGCATTGGTTGAAATGACGCATTAAGCAAGAGGAAAAGCAGTTAACTAAATTTAATTTCGGATTTAGCATAATAAATACACAACTATAGTCAGATTCGTCAAAACAATATATACAGAAATAAAAATAAATAACAATGCTGCACCATGAAAAAAAATAATTTACAGTACACTCCCCAGTATCTGACCTAATGTGGCAGAAGCAATGACCGGATAACAAAAAAGCCGGATAGGCCAGAGTTCTATGAATTCATTTCTTTGTCCACCAATACCAGAAGACAGAGTTTTTATACCAAAACTCCCTGTTATAATACTTATTTTCTCACTTCTTATTGAGCACGAAGCCCACTATTTTTCTCAAGCCAAGTAGAATGTGAATGCGGCCACGGCCCAGTGAATCAAAGAAGCAGTTGCCGGTAATGTGTCGCGTTAAAATAAAAGGCTCTGTACTGGTAGTTTATATATGTTCATATACTTCATTGTGCCGTTGCAAGAATTTATTAGAGAAAAAGTAATTTAAAAGTATAAACTGTTCACATTTTAACATAAGTTCTTTAACGCCTAACTTAAATGCAGGAAACCATAAACAAAGCATTAACGTAAATCGTAGGCTTAAATCTTAGGAAAATTGACTTAAACTGATTTTATTTTTCACTGATAATTGATGACCCAGATGCGAAAAGATAACCCTAAGATATGAATTAAAACTTACAGTTTTTAGTTTTTAAAAAAGTTTTTAATAGATGGCTGTTTCTGCATTTTAGCTCGTGGCAGACGCCCCGCTCCTAATGCCTTGGCAATGCTGTCAATGCAACGCCTTGCCTTCGTCATTTAGTACAATAAAAGAAAACTAGGTCAGATTGTACGGAACCATATACTCAATAGTCGGATAGTCGTGAACCGTATACTCGAGAGTGTACTGTAATACAATCAGCTCTAGTGCGTCGCTGCACGTTAAAAACTCTAGATTCAAGCCATACTTCGTAACTATTACATGCAATCAACAATACAAATTTTCTTTACTATACAATGAAGTGAACAACAGCACTAACGTGTCCGACTCTGAAAATAAAAACCAATGAATTTGTCACATTCATGGCCTGGCCCAAGGTCGGTAATTTTTTGAGGGAGGGGACACCTTTACTAATTAGTATGCGAGAAAATTTCGTCGAGACCGCATGTTACTTTCACCTTAATACTGGCCGTTTCTTACAGGAGCTGTACAGCAAGAGTTATGAGGCCGTGGGGGTCCTGTTCGCGGCTATGCCCAACTTCTCCGACTTCTATACGGAAGATTCCGTTAACAACCAAGGGCTCGAGTGCCTCAGATTTCTCAATGAAGTCATCTCCGATTACGATGCAGTAAGTAGACTTAATTTCTAATCTAATCTAATTAATTAACTAAGCTAAAACAATCTAAATAATTACTTTGCACTTCTCTTTCTATTTTGTCTTCAGATATTAGGTTCCAAGGAAGATGATATATTTTCTTGATATCTAGGTGGTTTTGCCGCGTTAATCTCAACAATTTAGAAAAATTTATTAACGGTAACACAAAATGACAGCCCACATTCTTAGCGCCTATAAATTGTGACAGAAAAACCGTCCGGTGGATGTGTGATAAGAGATCAATAATGAATTACGATTCCACAAGAAAACGCGAAACACAAACAATACAGTACAGTCGAAGTACACACAGGACAGCACTTGCAGAAATCAATAACATAAATAGACTACTAATAGTTAATTAAATAGAGCACAGCATAATTTCTCCACAAGAACGTTCCAAAGAGAGATTGACGATTGACTCTTTCTCAAATGTGCGAATCCACTTATGTACCATCAGTGACAGGAGTTGGAAGTTTTAGTTTAATGCCACAGGAGCCAAGCTTAGCCATGCTGCGCCAAATATATGGTAACCATCTACGATAGGATATGGAAATATATAAAAAAAACCTGTATCTTAACTTCTAATAAAGGTATTTCCAAAATTCGTGTACTTTCTAGAACCTTCGTTGTCTGCCGCTGAAGTCACCAAATGGTCTAAAGATCTAGGATCTTACACCCATTCGCCATACATTAAAATACATGTAACGCTTTATTCCTTAACATGAAATAAAGAGCCTAGAAAAGCCATATGACATATTCATAACCATATATAAGAAGCTAACATGCGTCATACAGGAATCGTTCTTATTACATATTATCAAATATCGACAATCAAGTGGAAGCAATTTTAAGTGGTGAAAAGTTACGGACAGCTTCAGTGAACATTTTTACTGTACCATTTCATTCAAAGCTTCGTTTAGATAATGGAGTTCCGAAATATTATAAGAAATGTTCGGAATAAGGCCCATCATCGAAATCTCCATTCACTCCTTCGAAGAAGATGTAAAAGAAATCAAGATGATAGAAATAAGTGCTGTCTTAGTGTTGTGTGTACGTCTTAGTGTGTATTGCTGCAATTGGATAAACTATTTGAAACAGACATGAGTATACTCCTATTGAAACATATTCTTGCATTATGATTAATTATCATAAACATCATAACTTTTTGTCTTATAATTTATTTATAAAGTAATAACATTAGTTTTATTTTTGCGAAATACACTAACAAGAAAGAGACAATTTTTCTAAAATATATATACAAATAATCGCGTATATGAGAAAGAGAGGTCACCAAAAATAATCATTTTCTTACCAGTTTGTCCTTTTAAAAAAAAATCAAATTTTGGTCTTCAATGTTTAGTAAACGCTTGCTAAAGATAACTTCTTCAATAATCAAATCTACTTATTCAGAAATGGCTAATAATCACGTTTTACTAATCAATCTACGTAACATATAAATCATTAACATAGTAGACTACATAAATAAAGATTCTGCAGAATTTTTTTTTTTAAACTAGCATAAATTATACAATTCAATGTCTTAAAATTTGAAATACTATTTTTTAAAAAATATTTCATTATTTTTTATGATTTGTGATAATTTATGCCGCCGTATTTATTTTCAGCTTTTAGAACAGCCAAGATTCAAAGATATTATCAAAATCAAAACTATAGGTTCCACGTATATGGCAGCAAGTGGATTAACAGAAGATTGCAACTATGATGTAAGTCAGATTCAAATTCTCATCACAATTTATTATAAAAAAAAAATTTAAAATAATTAAAACTAATGTGATGAATTCGTTTATGTAAATCTGTCATATTTTTTGAAAAAAAGTTTTTTTTTTATGTTTTTGAATGCAAATTTCCATTTGAGCTACATATATCTATTTTGTATTAATAAATAATGTTTTAATATTGTAACGAAACTGTTCGAACTTGGCGCGGACTGAATGGCTCAGTGGTAGAATGCTATGAACTGAAAGCGGCAGCTCGCAAATTCATTTCTGATTGCAGGCAAGTTGCCTAAGAAAATTGGTTTCTGTTTGATTTACTTTCTGTTATTTCCCGTTTGTTCTAGCATGTTCTTATAATTTCTGTGTTTTTCTAAATCTGAAAGATTCGAGTCATCGCGTCTTGTGGATAAAAACAGATGTAAGGTTTAGTTCCTCGAATAAAATCTCGAGTTGAGATTAGTGAGTATTATCTTTGACTTTAGCTTACACACAGCTAATCTACGCTAACTTCATCTACGTGATAATATATGTAAATAACTCGATCATTTGTTATGATGTCGTTTCTCTAGTTTCAATGCTATCATAGATATTCGGTGGGTAAAAAATTCCACCCAAAAATTTTTAAAAACCATTGGTTTTTATAGTTGTATTTAGCATTTTTTAACTTCTGTTCACATTCGACAATTCATATCAATTCATTGTAACGTTCGTTTTTCGAATTAGTATTTCATTTGTAAATCCTTTAACCTTATATATTTCTGCACTTTCATTTTTCCCATTTTTTGATACATTTGGCTTTTATATCTTAACATGTGTGTTTATATAAATTATTTTTGTTTTTTACCATCTGCTTGGCGCAGCATAGCCAAACATGGCTCTTGCGCCAAAAAACCCGAAAAACCAACCAACCATCATAGATATTCGAAAATAGTTGCTTGGAAGTTATTTTTACTAACAAACCAAGCTAACCAATAATTGTTTAGCGACCATAGTTGGTTGTGTTCGCAATAGTACATAATACTGCTATATCAAAATGGCGTATGTTAAAAGACACTTCCAAAAATATATCTGAAATTTTAATGCAACTTTTGGAAATATTAGTGAGCCAATATATGATTTGACAGCAGATGCAACTAACTTACACAAATGTTTTGCATCAATAAAATGTTCAGAAACTTCTGACATAACAACATATTGATAAAAGAGTGTCGAAATGTTTCGACCTACCTCTATGACTATGTAAAAAAGAATCCCTGAATTTAAATTTATTTTTGGCATAGATTTTCTGGCAAATAAAGTTGATAATTTTTGGGGTTGGCTAAATTCTGTTCGAATTTGCCAAGTTCTTTCTTAATACAATACATTAAAGATTTTATTGCTATTTAACTTAGCGTATGAACTTAATGGCCATCTTCATTTAAGAAAGTTAATATTTCACTTCTTTGGTTCAATTCATACCCTTCTTTGTTTGTTTTTGCCTTGGTAAACAAGGCAATAAGTATTTCCTTAACCCTTTAAAGGGCCATTTTTTTCTAGTCATATTATGTTAAAATATTTTTAGGATTGAAATTATAATAAGAAAAGGGATTCATTTAGCTTATTAGATAAATTTAATTTGATTAATTAATTAATTTGGTTAATTAATAATTAAGTGACAAACCAAGACACATCATTTTGTGTGAGATAAAGAACTAAAGCATCTAAGTTTCTGACTTACTAAAAAAAATTTGTCAGAACTTATGCCAACCTACATAATTTCATACAAAGATTGATAAATTTGGTGGGAAGCCACTTCCCACGGTCTTAGAAAGGGTTAACATCAAAATAGGTATCGATAGACATGCAGTATTTAATAGCCATATATTAAAATCTAAATGTTACCATTTCAAAACATTTTTATTTTTTATTTTGATTTATTTTCAAACAATGTAAGAAAATCGAAAGTAAGCCCTATTTTAAAAATGTTTTAATATGTATCAAAAAATACATTTTAAAACAATTTTGTACTGTTCTTCAATTATTTTTCTAATAAAATAAAATAATTTTTTTCAAATTTAATTTTGTCTCACAGCTATCTTGATGTTAGTAATTGTAAAGCTAAAAAAATAATAATAATATCTGCGGTAATTATGCCTCCCACTTCGAATAATTTGAGTTCACCCTATTGTTATATGCAAATATCTCCCTCTTTCAATTTCCCTCTCACTCATTTTACGACGAAATAAATTCTTCCTGGCGCATGCGCAAACGCTTTGAGTGTTTTAGATTTCAAGAATGAACAGTATATGCGTCTCTAAATTTCTGTGTTAATTAATCAATAAGTAATTACCAGGGATTATAATTAAAATTAATTAACCACAATTTTGTTTTAATTATTTAAATAGACAGATTTACTTTAATAATACACATTTTTGCAGCCCAACGCACCCGTCAAGGTCAAGTGGGCCCATCTGGCACAACTCACTGAATTCGCCCTCACGCTCAAGGAGACCCTCACCAACATAAACAAGGAGAGTTTCAACAACTTCCTGCTCAGGATGGGTAAGGCTGTTTTAGCGATTAAAAAAAAAAACACCTGTATATGTGATTTGATTAGCAATTAATGGCAGAATGCCATTCAGTTATTTTACTTAACCGTACACGAAGTATAGAGGAAGTATTGTGATCATCAAAATATTCGAACACGAGATTTTGACGAATCTCCACGTCTCAGCCATACTTGAGTTCGGAAAAAAAAAAAAAAAAAACATTTCTATTTTCTCTTATAGATAGTATAGAGAAAGTATTGCAATCCTCAGCAAATTCGAACTCAAGATTTTGACGAAACTAGGTTTTTGACCTCCTTACTTTAAAAAAAATGCATTTTTGGAAAATGTGCAACCGTCTGTGACAAAAATAACTCAAGAACCATTTCAGTTAGATAGGGGAAAATGGGTATAAGGTCTTTGTAACACATTTGCAGATTTCTGTCAAATTTTGGGTAAAATCTGTTCAAAGGAAAGTCTGTCTGCCCGGCTGTTCGAAAATAAGTTAACCCTTTAAAAGGCCATTTTTTTCTAGTCATATTATGTTAAAATACTTTTAGGATTGAAATTATAATAAGAAAAGGGATTCATTTAGCTTATTAGATAAATTTAATTTGATTCATTAATTTGGTTAATTAACAATTAAGTAACAAATCAAGACACATCATTTTGTCTGAGATAAAGAACTGAAGCATCTTAAGTTTTTGATTTACTAAAAAAAATTGTCAGAACTTATGCCAAGCTACATCATTTCATATAAAGATTGATAAATTTGGTGGGAAGCGTACTTCCCACGGCCCTAGAAAGGGTTAATACAATAACTTTAAAATGAAAAGAACTAAAAGGATAAAATTCGGTAGACCTATTTAGCATGTATAGTGTAGAAACATAATACATTTTGAGAAAAATCTAACAAGTGGTTGACAGTCGGTTGGTGTTCACTTTCAGAAACATGTAAACGTAATAACTCAAAATGAAATTATATTTTATAAAATCAAAATATAAAATGGTGTCTACAAGTGCCATTTTGTGGCAAATTTTGATTTGGAAAAAAAAATAACTGAAATGCATATTTGTTATTCAGATACTATTAACATCATAATAATGATTAAGCGCCAAAAAACACATGATAGATTCAAGAAAAATGTTAAATTCAAGTGAAAGATCAATATTTTGTTATTTTTCGCCAATGCCATTCACAGCATTAGCGGTCTTACCTAAGATTCGAAATTATAGGCAGGACTAGGGATTGCAATACCGGTATACCGGGATACCGAATACCGGTATTTTGAGCCATTTGTACAATTTTGCAGTACCGGTATTCACAAGTTTAAATACTGGTTTTTCGGTATTTACTAGAAATTTTTAAAATCGTCTCCACTATATGCTCAGGTATCGCGAACATAGCAAAATAGTATACGTTTTTGTTTTTATGTCTCCCTAACGGGCGAAATTAATTAGCTAATGAATGGCTTAATTAATTGCTTAAATCTAAATGAGCGAAACATGGATTATCCCTGAAAGAAAATATTGTATCCATAACGACTGATGGAGCAACAATTATGAAAAAAGTTGGAAAGTTGATGGGTGCAAATCAGCAGTTGTGCTATGCACATGGAATTCAATTAGGAGTAATAGATATATTATACAAAAAAATAAAGAACAGAAGAATCCAAATACTGTGCATATAGAAACTTCGGATTCCAACTTTGAAGAGAGTAAGAGTGAGAGTGATATTGACAATGAAGATAATGACAATGTAATTGTTGAAGAAGATATTTCTAATAAGAATGAAATATTAACCTATCAAGAATTGCTTCCTGTAATTTATAAAGTTCAAAAAATTGTTAAGATATTTAAACGTTCCCCTATAAAAAGGATATATTACTAAAATATATACTAACTGAAAATAAAACAGAATATATGTTGATATTAGATTCTAAAACATGTTGTAATAGTTTACTCCTAATGATGGAACGATTTGTGAAACTGAGAAATCCAATTCAAAAAGCAATAATCGACCTGAACCTGTAAATTAATTTTTCAGATAGTGAATTCGACTTAATATCCAGAACTACATCAGCTCTACTTCCAATAAAACTGACTATTGAGGCATTATGTCGGAGAGATTCTAATTTATTAACAGCTAATGCAACAATAAATTTCATGTTGCAGTCACTGAAAGAAGAGCACACATCACTATCTGAAGAATTATATATTGCACTGAAAAAGCGCACAGAAGAAAGACATAACGAAATTGAAAATGTCTTATGGTATTTACATAATTATAAGGATTTTAAAAATGAAAAGGAAAAAAAAGGAAAAAAATAACCAGTACAAATCTAAATAAGTTTAGAGTAAATTAAAATTTTTTACCCACAAACCAATCCACATTCAGAAGAATTCGGTTCAAGTATCGAAGATTATGATGTCACTACTGTGGATAGTGAAAAGGAATTATCTCTTGAACAAAAAATTAGAATTAGCGATAAATAAAAAAATTTCAACGAACCAAAATACAATACAGAAATCAGCTATATCCCAAACCATCCAACGAGAAATTGATTTATTTGAAGATGAGGGATTTAGAGGTAAATACTTGGAAAAAGTATATCGCGCATTACTAACAATGCCACCAACTAGCGTAGATGACGAAAGAGCGTTTCCGACAGCTGGTCATTTTTACACAAAATTACTTTTCAGGCTTAATGACAGTACAATCGATGCATTATGTTTTTTAAGATCACATTTCAAAAATTTGTAATAGTACCACAGACTGAATAGTGATATTTAGACTTTTTTTCTGATTTAAATAAATAATTTGTTTCGTTATTTTTTTGTGATTATATACTGTTATAATTTATA
This sequence comes from Argiope bruennichi, assembly GCF_947563725.1. Taxonomy (NCBI): domain Eukaryota; kingdom Metazoa; phylum Arthropoda; class Arachnida; order Araneae; family Araneidae; genus Argiope; species Argiope bruennichi. The sequence continues at coordinate 9,267,022 of NC_079157.1, forward strand.
AGTTACAAATTATTTTTTGTGATATTTACACTCTCTAACAAAACTGACAAATAAAACAAAGAAACATCTGTGTTTTCTTTCTTTTTCTAAAATTTCTAATACCGGTACTAAAACCGGTATCCCGGTATTAAGATTTAAAAAATACCGAATACCGGTATTGAAATTTTGTTCTGATATTGCAATCCCTAGGCAGGACGAAGGGAGGGGATATGACCTTCATTTGTGCCTGCCTATGTTAGAAAATTTTGGAAGAACCACTTCCACTGGTTTATTATTATTATTATTTATTTCCTTCAGCAGGTTAGCTTGCACATACAGGATGGTAGTTCTTTAAATTTAATTTTAAGTCTTTAATTTTAAAATGGAAATGGAGTCCCGTATACATAGCAAAGTGACTATACTGAATGTGGGACAGGTTACAGCGCCTCTAGTGGCGAAATAAGGAAATTACAAAAAATAATTTTAAAAAGAAATAAAAAGGATCAGCCAAACAGTCTAGTTGAAATAATGTTAGCTATAGAGATGTAAAAACACAGAGAAAAGTTCCATGGGGTTGTTTGAAAAATTGGCGGAGATTTTGGCGATTAAAATGATGAACTTTCTGTGCTTTAAGAAAGCGTGCGTCAAGGGGTCAGAATTTTTTTTTCTTAGTCCCGTAAATCATGTGTTGACTGCTGTTATGATGAAAGCGTTTATATACTTATGAAAAAACAGGTTGCTAGATGGTCAACCCCTTTACGGATTTTTTTTTTTAATTTACATTTTCAATGCTAAATGTATGTACCAAATTTTATCTATCTAGCTCTCTTCATTTTATAGTTATTGCATTCACTAATGGTTGAACAGCCGGATATAGACTTCCTCTATATGGATTTCATTCGAAACTGGATAGAAATCTAGAATTTCAGTGTAAAGACCTTATACCAAATTTCACCCGTCTAGATCAAAGCATTCTTCAGTTATAGTGTTCACAGACAAACAGAACGACAGACAGACAAAATTTCAAAAATGTGTTTTTTCGGATTCAAGGAGGTCTGAAACGTAGAAATCCATCGAAATCTCGAGAACGAATTTTTGTAATAATTACAATACTTCGATTCCAATACGAGAAAGTAAGAAAAATCGTGATTTTGTTAAGCAATTAATTCCGTATGAATTTTATTACAATTAGGGAAAGTGTCGTTACGGAATAAGCAAAAATACCTGTTTCAATTTTTATTTTAAACTGTATTTTCGCATAAGACTGCATGTTCGTAAAAGTTGCAAAAAGAAAAAAAAAATCAAAAATGCTCTTCGAAGGTTGCGAAAAAAATTCAAAAGTATAAAAAAATGCAAGATGCAGAATAAATAAAAATGCCTGCTTCAATTCTTCAGTTTTTATTTTCGATTGAATTTTAGCTTAAGACTGTTATGTTCGTAACAAATGTGAAAAAAACCAAAAATGCTCGTTAAAGGTTGAAAAAAAAAAAAAAAACTGTTTCAATTCTTCAGTTTTTATTTTTAACTCAATTTTCGCTTTAAAAAGCATGTTCGTAACTGATGCGGGAAAAAAATGCTCTTTATAGATTGCGAAAAATAAAAATCAAAAATGCTCATTCTGTTTCGTTTTTTTTTTTTTTTTTTTTTTTTTTTTGCTTTTCTGTTCATTTTTTTTTTTTTCTGATGTTTCTTCCATTTCTAAAATTAGCAGATTGGTGATAATTGTTGTGATTTGTCAAAAAACACAATGAAGCTTAAATTTATTTTTTTAATTTATCAAAATTTGGGAAAAATCATCACTAAAATAAAAAAATATTTTGCGATAATTTTTTTTTCTGATTATAAAATGATGCAAAAATAGATTTCCTGTTATAATATGTCCGAACATATGACAATAAAAAAAACTTTACATTTCGGTTGAATTAAATTTAACTTACTTAAAATTTTGAGGAAAAAAAGATCACACCTAAAAACACATTCTTTCTTCAAATTATACTTGTGCCAAATTTAATATCTTTAAACTCGCCGATTTATTTTATAAAACATTAACAGAAAAACTCACACTAATACGCATCTTTGCTATTATTAATTATAGTGCATTGTGTTGTTAATTATGAAACAAGAAAGCAGGTATAAATCATTTTATTCTTAAATAAGTTTACGATGGGCCATTTTTGATAATTCATATTCATTATGACCGTCCAACTCAGAGAAGCACTTCTCGAACAACATTATTTATTAATTACTTTTTCATTTATAATATCAAGGCCTTTTCAGTTTCTCTGTTCAAATGAGTTATTGCCACTTACCCATATAACTTCTTCGCGTAATACAAGTGAAACAACCCGACGGCACCTCTAATCCAATGATTTATGTTCCAAGCCTGTAATGAAAATTAATTGGAATGCACCCTTTAAAAATTCACGATGCAATTAGAGGTGGAATTTTCATCGGATCATTAATTTGTTCGTTTCGTGTATATGACTCGTTTCGGGAGGGCCTGTCGGGACTCGTTTTCATCGTCTTTGCTTTCTCTTATAGGTATCAACCAGGGTCCTATTACGGCCGGTGTGATCGGCGCCCGCAAGCCCCACTACGACATGTGGGGCAACACCGTCAATGTGTCATCCAGGATGGAAAGCACAGGGAAAGCAGGCTGCATACAGGTAGAGTGAATGTGCACTTCACTTTTAAAATTATATCAATTGTATCTTTTCGTATGATAATTAATTCCATATTTGAGAATTACATGTAAAACGGGGTTTACATGGCCAGTTATAAGACGGCCAGTAAGATAACGCATGCGCAGAAAGAGACTGATTTACGTTTGCCACAATTTCATAAGACAGATTCAAGCATTTCACGCTTGGCTATAAATTTCCCTTTTGGCGTCCCAGAATTTTTCTTTTTCGCTGCGTATCGTATTAAAATGATGGATATTGACACAAAGAAACATGGTAAAATAAAAAATAAAAGGGTTAGTTACCTAAATTTGGAAAATTGTAGAAAAAAAAGGCAAATAAAATGAATAAAAAACACTACCTCGCATTAGAAAGAACAAAGAGCAAACAATGTCAGAATGAATCTACGATAAGTGATCCATTTTTTTCACGCCGAAAAAAACCCGCCAAATTCTACAAACGCATGTGCAGAAAGAAAAAAATACAATACAGCGGCATGTTGTTATCCCGTCGGGACAAGTACTAGCCATGGACCGAACAACATTTTTCAGCCTTTCTACGCCAACTAGCCGTCTTATAACTGGCTGAGTGTAAATCCACCATTACTCTACTTCAAAAATATTTATATACATAAGAATTCGCTCTTATTACTCATCATAGAATGGCAACATTGAAATATCAACTAACCATCATACGAATTTCAAACTGTTTCAATCATTGAATATTTTTACAGATGTATTAACCCAACGCTTCGCTCAGCTAATTAATGCAGCTTCAAAATATTATTGGAAGTATTCCGGAGATAGTTCGCCAGGTCACCAAAGAGCACACTCAGTCGGAGGAGAGAAGATATAAAAGAAATTTTTAAAAAATAGATTTCAAACTAAAAGTTTAATCGAGCGCAAAAATAGGCTTAACCATCTCCAGCTAAGTAATCGTGATAAGATTTCAGATTCATTAATGACAAGCACATCGAAATCGTGCCAATCGTCCAAAAACTCGCCAAAAAACTGCTATTCTAAATGGATACTAGAAATGGTAACTAATAGCTTTTAGATATTGATAAAACTTTGGCGGCAAATCGCCTCAAAATATTTCAATTTTGGCGACCGTACATTAATTTTAAGTCTAGCCTTATCGTTACGACTTTCCTATGGAAATTGATATTCATATTTTCTAAAACAATTATCTTATAAAAATGATTTTGTATAATCTAAAGTCTCAAAAATTATCTTTTTTAATAATATCAATTACCTTTCTTCACAATTTTCTCTTTAATAGAATGAATATTTTTTATTCAGTTAGATACATTATCTAAAAAAAATACTTTTAAATGCTATAAAGGAATTCAAAACATTCAATCGTGTGATTTTTACCAATCATTAACTCAGTAGTAGGATTTTCACTTCCGTTTTTATTTCGTAGTATATATATATATATATATATATATATATATATATATATATATATATATATATATATATATATATATATATATATATATATATATATATATATATATATATATATAATGTTACGAAATTTCCGGGCTCGTTTGGATGGAACCAACTATGCTGGGAAGCAGCATTACAGATTCGTAACAATATATATATATATATATATATATATATATATATATATATATATATATATATATATATATATATATACTTATAATAAAGCTCAATGTGTGTGTGTGTGTGTTGGCGCTCTACAGGCCAGACCATTCAACTTACAGCTACCAAATTTGGTACATGTATACCTTAGAGGTCGGGAATGTGCACCTGGGGTCCCTTTTTTTTGAAATTTTAATTATTAATTAAAAACTAACTTTCCCGCCAAAAAAAATCTTCCATTTTCCCCACCGCCAACTTTTCCGCCAAAATAATCTTCCATTTTCCCCACCGCCAAATGAGTAAGTCTTCAGTTTTCTTTTCTCCCAACAGTAATGAGGTTAGGGTTAACATTTTTCGGCGGATTATTTCAAACGATTCTGTTTATTTTCTTAATGTTTGATGCATTTAAAATTAAACATTGTTAATTAATCCATGTTTCAGATTCATTCTGAAGTACTTTTGAATTAAAATAACACAGAATAAAGGAAATTTAAAATGTATAATCTGCATAGCGTTACCCCAACTGGCGTAGAAAAATTCACGCATTTGCGTTAGCATAACTGGCGAAGAAAATTCACGCATGCGTATTGTATTCTGATTGTTGTCATGACAACCATTCTCAACGGATGATTTAAATTATTTTTCGGTCAGTTGCATGCTTTTGTAAGTAAATTTTATTTATGTTAGTTATATATTTTTTGTATATGCTTATAGTTTTAAGTATATCGTTTTTAAGTATTTTTTTTTTAACCTGTTTTCAATGATTTAAATTATTTTTAGGTTAGTTGCATGCTTTTGTAATTAAATTAGTTATATATTTTTTTGTATATGCTTATAGTTTTAAGTACATCGTTTTTTAAGTAGTTTTTTTTAAACCTGTTTTAGACCGATTATTTTAAACGATTCATTTTATTTTCTTAGTGTTTGATGCATTTAAAATTAAACATTGTTAATGAATCGAGCTGTTCATGATGAATCTGAGAAAATGTTGTTGACAAATTCTTGAGAGATTACATAAATTAAGAAAGATATTCTTTAGTGCCCATAAAGTTTAAACGCTCAGTGACTCTATTATCAGTAATCATATTATTAAAAAAATGCTTTGTTTCAGTAAAAAAATATTATTATATTAATCGCAGATTAATCATTTACACTTTAATTTAAAGCATAAATTCTACGAGGGGTAACAGAAAATGAGAGAGATACATATCACGTTATGACTGAAAGCCTTTATAATATTATGAGTGAATTATATGACTATCAAAATTTGAAGTTTTAAAATATTTTTCTGAAGAAGCTATTAAAGTTGGAATTGCATAAAATATTTAATTATTAAAATTTTAACGAACATTAAGATTGGCGAACCGGCTGGTCGCCAAAGGCGGCTAGTATATATATATTTCAATTTACAGTATACTGATTGAATTTTGAATTAATGTTTTTCATTCGTATCAAATAACAAATTAATCATTTAACAACCTAAAAAGTCGATAAACTGGGTGAATGAGCTGGTTGCCAAAGATGGCTAGTATTAGAGAAAAAAAAAGCCATTATCGCAATGTGCATAATTTTTTTGTTTGTTATCATTAGAAACTTTATCACAACTTTTTGTTTCATGTGGATTTTTTTTTTTTTTTATGTAGTACTGCTTTCGTTTGACGTGTTTGTTTTATTTTATGATAATTCTTTTGTTTTATATCCTTGTGGTACAGAATTTTTTTTTTTTTTTGGGGGGGGGTGCGGGGTATGTTTTTGCCTTTTTTTTGTGTGTTTTGTTTTGCTTTATGGTACTGCTTTTATAATCAATCTTATTTTTGTCTGTCATAGCAAATATTTGTCTCAAAATTAGGTAGTTTTTAGTTGCTAAAGTTTTAACGAAAATCAGAAAATCGTTCCTTTTTGTTTTATCCAAAAATGCATCTTTTATAGGTCGTCGAAGAGACAGCACGAATCCTGGAAGAATTCGATTACGTTTTCGAACAGCGTGGCTTAGTTGCCGTTAAAGGCAAAGGCAATCTGATGACATATTACCTCCTTGGTCGTAAATCCGACCTGAAGAATTCTCCCGTCAAATCCAATCTCGACACGCCACCTGTACAACGCACCTCCTCTAGCTAAAAGGAACGACCCCCTGCTTTGCTTCCTCGAAGAATGCAATCAAATTTCAGAGCTGAACCCTCTAACGACGCACAACATTATAAAAGTATTGTCAGAATGTCTACAAGTAGTTCGATGCTTCTAATTCTACAAACACCATCAGCACAACATCTTTACCAGCAACATTCTAAAAACGGAGCACAGTTTCCAAGCAACAATAGTAGAACACAGATCCGTTTCTATGTGTTTAAATAGCAATTTGAGGGCAATAAATACTACTATATGTGTGGTGTTGGAACTATGTGTTGACAAAGAAAAAAAATGGCGCACGAGAAAATAAGAATTCTGTATGAAAAGAAAAATTAGATTTACAAATCTATGAAACATGCAAGCCCATTTTGTGGTAGACTTAATAGTGAGAAAAAAAACTTGCTCTTCTGTTAGAACATTATTATTCTTTTTTCGTTCATAAAACCACCAGATTGATCGAATTATTCTATCATTGTTCGGAAAGGCAGATCTCAAATGGAATGACTTGCTCTACCTCTCTATCAATGAAAATGGTCTTCTTTTTTTTTTCGAAAAGAACATGAGGCACAAAAGAAAAAGAAAATGGCGATGTTACTGGACTATTTCTGTATCTTCTAGTCATCATTAGAATATTAATAATGTACGTTGTGGGGGGAAAAAATTGTAGTGTCGTCTTACAAATACTGTCAACGGTTGATCAAGAACTTTTTGATCGATAGCAATTAGCAGGCACTACTCCCACCAAGCTATTATGGATAAGAAGTATGCAATCAACATACTACAGAATCGTTGTGTATTTATAACTCTCATTTAGTGAGCAAAATGGCACTCAAAAATAGTCCGGAATTATTTTCACAGATACCTTACTTGGCTTAGATATGTTTCAAAAAAAAATATTGTGCTCACCTATTTAATATTGCAATTCATATCAAGATATTTACTAAAAAGTTCATGCAATTTCTAGAAATGTCCTAATTTATTGACTAAATGCTCTTCAAAAAGTATGTGTTAATTGTATATATATCCAGAAATGGTTTGCAATGGTTAACTCATATCTTGAAATTAGCGCTGCTATATAATCCTGTTTGATATAATTGCTATTACAAAAAATTCCTGCCTAGAAATTTAAGAGGTGTAATTGGTAGGATATATATGATGACCACAGATGTATATATGACGCAATAAATATTTGTGCAATAAAAAAACATTTCATATGGAACTGCTTAAGTTTTATCTACTCTGTTAAACAAATAAGACTGAAGAAAGATAAGAACTGTAACAGACTTAACAGAGGAATAAGCTTAAGATGTTGTTTCTGTCTATTTTAAAAACGGAATGGTTTGAAGTGCAGAGATAATGTCCTGTCCTAATAATGTCCTGTCTTATTTTGGGGTTCTGTATAATAATATGCTTATCACTGTGAATCGCATTTGCACGTTCAATTCGAATTCTAATCTATGGAATTTTTAAATTTAGATTTCTGAAGAAAATTATATACCTTCTCGACAAAAAAATTTTATACGTATAAAAATTCTAACTTCATTCGGGGCCAAAAATAAACTAGATTTTGTAGATTAGAGAAAGCAGTCCATTTTTGAGCTTTGATATTGCACAATTTTCACGATAGTTATGCAAGCATCTAAAAATATTCAATATCGCGAATTCTTTTCTCAAGCCCTCTTTAATGTTTTTTCCTATATGGTGGCTGTGTTTAAAATTGTAATTCTTAGATTTAATTATAACAAGTTCGTTGAAAAGCAATAAGTGTTCAATTTCAAATGTATGTTCATACTCTATCAGTATTTCCCATCTTGCTTATATCAATTTTAGCTGTTGACAAAATTAAACTCATAGTATTCATATGCAGTGTCAAACTTGTGTAATAATGTCAAACCATAAATTAATTTATTTCAAAATCTAATCAGAATTCATCTAACCAAATCGAATCAGAATTTACATTTAAAAAATTCATAACGGAATAAATTTTAAAATTAGGCTTAACAAATTTTTGGAACTCAAAATTAAACTCATAGTATTCATATTCAGTGTCAAACTTGTGTAATAAAACTCGTCAAACCATAAATTAATTTACTTCAAAATCTAATCAGAATTCATCTAACCGAATCGAATCAGAATTTACATTTAAAAAATTCATAACGGAATAAATTTTAAAATTAGGCTTAACAAATTTTTGGAACTCAAAATTAAACTCATAGCATTCGTATGCAATGTCAAACTTGTATAATAAAACTCGTCAAACTATAAATTAATTTATTTCAAAATCTAATCAGAATTCACCTAACCAAATCGAATCAGAATTTACATTTAAAAAATTCATAACAGAATAAATAATAAAATTAGGCTTAACAATTTTTGGAACTCAAAATTAAACTCATAGCATTCATATGCAATATCAAACTTGTATAATAAAACTCGTCAAACCATAAATTAATTTATTTCAAAATCTAATCCAAATTCATCTAACCGAATCGAATCAGAATTTAGATTTTTAAAAAATCATAAGAGAAAGAAAAATTTTAATTAGGCTTAACAAATTTTTGGAACACCATATTTTTCATTCACACATTTCTAGATTTTTCTAAACATATTTTTTTCCATCATAAATCTCGAATTATACAGGTATTCGTCTTTTATAAATCTAATTATACAGTAAAAATACAGTTTCTTTTATTAGAATAAAAATTCGTGAATAAATGGATTTATAAATTCATAAATTAATAATTAACATCTTCACCTATATATCAGCTCTAAAACTAAATGAAAAATTAATTTTTTTGTTGAGATTATATTAAAATGTATAAAATGAAATCGATCCAAAGTTAACAATAAGATATTAAAATATATGAAATCATTTACAAATATTTCCTTTAATTTATATATTGAAACAAAAATATTTCTAGCAAATTATTATTAATTAATAAACATGTAAACAATAATTAAATTTGTGAAGAAAGACAAAACAAGAGCAAATAAGCCTAAATAAATAATTCTCAATACTAAAACTAATTCGAAAAAATGAATGCCCTTGATAAGATTGCATTAAAAAATATATAAAATAAAATCAGTCTGAATTTAATAAATAAAATGTTATTCAGAAATATGGAATCGTTTGCTGTCACAGCCAGACAACTAAACAGGAAGCAATAAAACTAAAATTCGTTCCAGTGCGGAATGGTTCGATCTGGCTGCTGTAACGCATTTTTTCCAGCTTCTGTCGTACTGAAACAAGTTTATACAAGATATGTGAATCCCTTATTCTAGCATTACGAGCAAACCAATGCACATTTTGTGCATACAAGATGTGCCTGACAATCTACAATTAGTTCGAGAAAAAAATAAATAAAAACTCTCGCAAAGTATGGACCACATAACATTGAACAGAGAATGTGGTTAGTCATTAGAGCCGAAATGGAGACGAATTTATCAAAAAATATTTTGATACAATTGTCTAGCTAGTCATTTGTGATGTAAAATGGCGGAGTCCTGCGATTGTTTTGGAGCGCGAGTGAAGATTTCTTATTTATCTCTTACGAAGTCGAGTTTCTTGTGCGAGTGATTGTTTGATTTATGTGTATGTTAAAAAAATAAAGGATGTGATTCTTTTCACACATCTCTGTGAAAAATTGAAATAATTGTATAAAAATGAATAAATAAAATGTTGATTTTTAAGTTGTTCCATTAGAATCATATTTCATATTTTCAATAGATAAGATAAGATAAACAAACCTCGTTCAGGCCAAGGGACAAACTGTGCTACTAGATGATTGTGTTACAAAGGAACACCACTTAAGTTAAAGACAAGTGACACTTGTTAATACCAAAAAATCAGAAACTGACATAAATTCCAAAGCCTTCTAGGAGAACGCTGAAGCAGATGAACAGCCACCAAACTACATCAACGTAACCAACACAAAAACCATCGACTTTCATGGAAATAGACAAATATAACGATTATAGTATCAACGCCCTAACAACACAAAACAATCGTTGTACAATAATAGTTATAATACAATAATAGTTACAACACAATAATAATAGTTACAAAACAATAATAATAGTTAAAAAGCATTATAATAATTGTTACAAAACAATAATAATAGTTAAAAAGCATTATAATAATTGTTACAAAGCAATAATAATAGTTACAACAGAATAATAATAGTTACAAAACAATAATAATTACAACACAATAATAATAGTTACAAAACAATAATAGTTTTAACACAATACTACTAGTTACAATACAAAAATAATAATTACAACACAATAATAATAGTTACAACATAATAACTATACAATAAAAATAGTTACAACGCAATAATAGTTACCATAAAATAATAATAGTTTGGTTTGGTTATATTAACGTCCCGTTGGAAGCAACACTAGGGCTATTTTGGGACGGACCTCGTCATTTTGAACCGCGGTTAGATGACGAAGACGACACCCGAGCTGGCATCCGCCTCTCCACACCACACCACACCAGCGGGAGGACGTTTGGTCATGACGGATTTAACGTGCAACAGACCCCTTTACACGACGATTCTTCGGTGGAATCGGGTCACGAACCTGAAACCCTCCGGTTCCGAAGCCGAGACCTTACCACCAGGCCACCGCGGCCCGCTACAATAATAATAGCTACAATATAATAATAGTTACAACACAATAATGTTTACCATACAATGATAATAGTTACAACACAATAATGTTTACCATACAATGATAATAGTTACAACACAATAATAAGTGTTACAGTGATAATAGTTAAAACGCAATAATGGTACCATAGAATGATAATAGTTACAACACAATAATAGTTATACAATATACAAAAAAAAATTTAAAAACAAAAACAAAATAATGCTATAAAGCCACTCAGTTTAAGTGATAAACTATTGTATTCTGCAATAATATCGATATGATAGATAAAAAAGATTATATTTACAATGACTCTACCTTTCAGAAGCATTCAAACAAGACATCTACCATAGAGAGTGACTATGACGCGAAATCTTTCAACAACTCATTTTAATTCAAATCGCGCCATTCTAACTTTATTTCTGATGCTTCAATTAACTCATATTTATTTTATAATTTTCAGTAATCATATATAATATTAAATACAGAATCGTATTTATTCGTGCACACGAAAAACACACGCCAACACAAAGAAGTTCGCATTTTCATCTCTAATTACACTTTACAAACTCTAAATAGATCTCTAATAAAAAAAAAAAAGAAAATGATTCGAAGTTTTAGAAAAACTGCGCAGGCGCCCGTTTCCATAGCAACCACAACTGAAAAGGAGAAAATGTCTCCTTACTCCAGAACAATCGATATTAAGTTTTGAAAGATCTAATAAAAACTTTGCAAGCTGAAATCCTAACAATAGAATCGTTTCCCATTGAAGTCTAGTTTAACATTAAAGTCTAGTTTTCACATTAAAGTTACACATAGCAGCTTGAAAACACCATTTCATTTTTTTTTTAAACTTTTTTGTGTATGTTTGTGTATGTTTAAACTTTTTTGTGTAGAGAAAGTGCAATACTCGTCGAAAAAATTCGAACTCGAGATTTTGACGAATCCCACTTGAGTTGGAAAAACATATTTTTGGAAAATGTCTGTCTGTGACAAATTTAACTCAAAAACCCTTTTGAGCTAGACGCATAAAATTTGGTATATGGTCTCTAGACCGCATTTCCAGGTTTCTATCAAATGTTGTGTCAAATCTGTTCAAAGGAGGTTCGGCTGTTCGTATATAAATGAACACGAAGGGAGCTGGATAGATGAGATTTGGCTCATGTATTTTATGTAGATGTAGACATCTGTCAGAGTTTGAGACAAAAGCACGACAACCAGAGTATAGATCAATAGGAAACAATAGATTGACTGTCCGTCGGTCTGTACTTTCAGCAACATGCCAACGCGATAATTTAAAAACGCAATAACTTAAATATATCAAATTATGTATGGGATTTTGTGACTACAAGTGCAGTTTTGCGACAAGTCTGTGTTTCAGTCGGTTGGAACAAAAGTGTCTAAAACACAAATCCGATTTTCGGATACCATTAACCTCATGCCAGGGTTTAATCGCCAAATAACTCGTCAAGGATGGCATAAGAGATTCAGTACAAATGCCAAATTCACGCCAAAGGCTAATATTTCTTAACAGTAGTACGCCGATGACATAGAAGTCGTTCTCTAGCATTGCAAGAAATTTTGGAGATACCACTTTTTTAAATTATTAGACAGTGTGCTAGAAATTTTGGAGATATCCCTCTTGCCAACTGTATTAATATTGAAATATCATCAAATGTATGTAAAACATCCAGAAGTACTATTCGTTTCAATGTCCTGAGATGGCCCCTTTTCGACGATTCCATCTCACTGAGATGTGAGACGCGGAAGGACGAGCGCATTTCCGGAATTCAATTTATTATTAAAAATAAATATATCTATCTTTTATCTTTCCTTTCACCCCTATTTTGCCGAATGAAATTCATCCTAACGCATGCGCAAAAGCGCGGAGGGTTTTAGAATCCGTTGGTAAACAATATTTGAATGCAGCGGTTGGGAATAGGGATGACGAATATTTTCAGAGCGGTTATTACGTAACCAATATTTCGATTACAAGTTTTGGATCACGATAGAAACTAACAATCGATGCGATATCACTGAAATTTGCCGGAGCGGCGACGATACGATCTGTCCAATGGAAGCTCTCGAAAGAAATCTGTGATTGGATTGAAGAGTGAACGGACCGGTTATTGGAATTATCGTATCGTATCATTGAATTGCATATCACTGAAATGTATCGCAGCGGTGATTTCACCGGAAAGTGCGAAGTCACCGCTCCACTTTACGGGAGTGACCGATATTCGTATTTGATGATGCGCTATTCCATACAGATCATTTTTTATTGCTCGTGACATGATTGACTTTGATTACATGTACTCTGTTTACTGCTGGCGCCATCTATTGGTAGAATATAGGACTAAAGTAAATATTTTAAAGAAATGACATATATTTTTAACTCATCTTTTCCAGAAAATGGTTCACTCTAATAAATAAATTAAATAAATAGTTTTGAGAAAAAGAATAAAATTTAAGAAGTAAGCTGAAATAGATAAATTAATTCAATCACACGTTAATTAAATTAGTAAATTAAGTATTAATTACAATTAATAAATTTTATATTTAACATTAAGTAATAATTTTTAATTAATAATATGATTGAAATAACAGATATTTGGAACGCATATTTAAAAATAACAATAGCAATATTATTTGTTATTCAAAAAATCGTGGATTATGCATCTCCAGTTGGGAATCCCAGGAAGTCATTTATCAGAAAATGCGTTTTTCTTCAAAAACTACCAAAAATTAGATTTTTTTATATAACTTTATTTAGCTCGTCCTTCTGAAGTATTTACGTTGTTTCAAGTAATATAATTTGATATGGTAATGGGAAAATCAAAATATTAAACTGACATCATTATATTTACGGAGATCGCCATTTCATTCCGAATATTACATGCATCCAATATGCAACCTTTCCATAAAATATTAAAAGCAAATATTTTGGATTTATTTTACATTTGGTGGATCTGTCAGCTCAGCACCCTTTGAGGATTCGGAAAATACATTTCAATATTAAAAGATAAAACTGTGTCTTTTTAGCAAGTACTCGCTGATGGTGTTGGTGTGTTTCAACCAGATCTTACTCCATGCCATCATTCTAAGCAGATAAAAGAAATCAAGTAAAGAAACTAAAAGTTTTGGAATCAAAAATGTATGGAGTCAAAAATGTGTTATCCATTTGTGGAATCCGTGCCAAGATTTACCCAGAATATCGTTACAGCTTATAAAACTCAATCACAATTTTTTTTCAAACTCATAATAAAGTATGCTATTATTAGTATGCTATTTCATGCATATAAACGAACTTAAACTAATTAAACTATGATAATTGTTGTGTTTGCCCCAATTAATTTGCACCTTACTGTATTTGCGAAATGTAGCTATAATAAAGGGTTTGTAGAAAAGTACTCGCTTCACTGCAAACAAATTACAACACAATATTATAGAGTCAAATCCAGCCGGGGTGGTCTCCCAAAACTTTCTGGCACATCCCTGTCTTGGGATTAAAAGCTGTGGTTATAATATATAACAGTTATAAGCCAGTTAACAGCTACGATACACGAGCAATTGCTTTTGTATTGTCATGTCCCTCGGCTGCGAACCATAAGATCCCAGGTTTTATCCTCGCTCAATTCAATTCGCCACAAAGTATCGAATTAGGTTTCAGAAGCCTTTTTCCCAATCGATTAAAACAAAAATTGGACTTAAAACCACACTTTTAATCGTGATGTCCTAAATTTGGTATATTTACATCCTTGTGTTTTTGAGTTGTCACGTTTATATGTTTTTGAAACTAGAGGCCGACATCATCCCTGATAGGATTTGGCTCAAAATATGATAGGTATTTACACTATAAATGCTAAATTTGCGTATAGAATTTTATCAATCCAATCTAGCCTTCTTCATTTGGTAATTATCGCCTTAAATTATATTCGAACAACCGGACATATATGCTTCTTCTAAAAGGATTTTGCTCCAAGTTTGATATAAGTCTATATATTTGTTGTAAAGACCGTAGTTCAAAGTATTTTTTAATTATCTTTGTTATAGACAGACAGACGGACGGGCAGATAAACTGACGTTTTCCGAAAGTATGTTTTTCAAACTCAGAAAGGCCTAAAATATAAAAATTCATCAAAAATTCGAGTTCGAATTTTTTTCTCTATACTTCGTAAACGAGAAAGCAAAACAATTAGCAATTAGCGAGATGTATTTTACACCATGCATATCTCTCGTGAAATAGGTGAAAATGAATAGCCTACCTGGAGAGTCAGGGGCGTCGACACGAAACAATGAATTTCTGTATCGGTACAATGGCTGTGGGGTAACTTACATTATGACTTTCCTTTCTAAACTGCGTAGTTTTCTCGATTCCTATGCGAAAAGGAAAGTCACGAGGCACTCATGACACATCTACAGATCTCGAGTTTTCATATGAAATTAAAATTTTTTCAAATCGATCAACGGTTGGCGAATTCTGTCTTGATTTTCACTAAAAATATATAAAATCGTTCTTTGTACTTTCGTGCAGTGCTTTGTATAGAGAAAGTATAGTTGATGACCATACTTTCGAACTCGAGATTTTGATGAATTTCCTCATTTTTAGACCTGTCTGAGATCGAAAAACACATTTCTGGAAAATATCCATCCGTCTGTCTGTAACAAAAACAACTCAAAAAAGCTTTGAGTCAGGCGGATGAAATTTGGTATCCGATCTTTACACCATATTCGCAGATTTCTATCACATTTTGAGTAAAATCTGTTCAGAGAAAGTCCATCTGTCTAGCTGTTCGAATATAAATTTACACGATAATTATAAAACAAAGAGAGCTATATGGATGAAATTCGGTCCACAGATTTAACATCTATTGTATAGGCACCAATCAAATGTTGAGCTAAATCCAACGAAGGGTTGACCATGTGTCGATCTGTACCCTGAGAAACATGTAAACACCATAATTCAAAGATGCAATGACTGAAATATATTAAATTTAATATATAATTTTGGGACTACAAGTGCAGTCCTGTGTCCAATTTTTGTTCCAATAAGTTGGGAAAAAAAAGAATCTCGAATAAAATTCGATTTTCGGATACTATTAACCGTATGCCAAGAATGAATCGCCAAATAACTCGCCAAGGCCGACACCATAGATTCAGTGAAAATGCTAAATCCACGGCAAAGTTTAATATGTCGCAACTATTGCACCAGATAAGGCGTTCTCCCACACGACAAATTTGTTAGGGGGCATGCGAGAATGTTTTAGAGAGATTACTTCTGTTGGTTTTCACCTTGTTTTGAACTTTATTTTAAATTTTTCTGTCTTTGATTTCTCTGAAATTCGCCACATCACCATGGCGGGGGGGGGGGGTAATCCTGTCGATACTGCTACGTTCAGTGGTGACGGGGTGGTCGGCTGTACAGAAGAAGAAGTGCCGCGGGGATAATGCTAGTTAATAAATATAGTAAAAAATTTATATTTAAATATACAACATCGGCATAACCGTTAGTTACCTTTTAGTAGAAATGTATTGTTCATTCTAGAGTTTAAAAGGCACTTAAGACATGCTAAGATATTAAGTGTAAAGGTACGATGGTGACATGCATGCAACAGGGATATCTCAACAAATTGGTGCTCAAAGAGAGAAGAGCAGTGGAAGAGATGCTAAAACTTATAAATAGAGTCAAAGTAGGCAATTGGTGCAAACAATTCATTTTTTTTTTCTTCCGATCTCTAATCAATTGCGAATTACTGATTTTTTCAGTTGTTCTAATTTTTTTTTAAAAAAACCCTATATATAGGGGTTTTGAATTAAAATATGAATAAAAGTGTATAGGATTGCCCAAAAGCCTAAACCGTTAGAGATAGAAGCCTATACTTTCATTTCGTAAACTCTCTAAATAATTTAAAGTATAGTGCAGTCCCAATATCCGGTTCGCGATTATGCTGCTTCTGTAAACCGGCCTAGTTTTCTTTTATCGTAATTAAATGAGGAAGTCAAAACGTAGCCTTGGCAACATTGCCAAAGCATTGGAAACGGGCGTCTGCTACAATCCTCCTACGTGTCGTGTGCAAAATACAAGTTGTGACAGGAAAAGAGCAGAATTAGGATCACCTTTTCGTATATGTGTAATCATTTATCAGTGAAAAATAAAATCAGTTTGAGTCCATTTTCTTAATAACTATACCTACAATGTACACTGACGTTTTGTTTATTTTACTGTATTTGAGTTAGACATTACAGAATTTGCTCTAAAATGTGAAAAATTTATATCCTTTAATTTTTTTCTAATAAATTCTTGAAACGTGCAGTGCAGTATATAAACATATATAAACTACCAATACAGAGCCTTCTATTTTAACACGACACGTTACCGGCAACTGCTTCTATGAATCACCAGGCCAAGGCCATGTTCACATGGAGAATGAAGGCTTAGTACTCAATACGAAGTGAGAAAATATGAATTATAGCAGTGGGTTTTAGTATGAAAATTTTGTCTTCTGGTATTAGTGGGCAAAGAAACTAATTCATAGAACTCTGGCCTATCCGGCTTTTTTGTTATCCAGCCTACCCTTCCGCCACATTAGACAGGATACTCGGGAGTGTACTATATTATGTTAACTTTCTTTGAATCAATAAGCCTTCTGCAGGAACAAATCACAACATCTAAATTTTCACTGAGTCCTGTTTTTCGATGGATCATGTCAATTGAATCACTCTTCGCACATTAACATTTTGAACGAAGTTCACACATCTACAACTTAAACTAAGTTATGAAGCTTTGAATTTAGTTATTTTAGCCTATTTTAATGGATGTCTAGAGAAAGTTTCCTATTTTACCACAGACCTAATAAGTTGGTGTTAGGGTTGATTGTTTTAAGAGAAATTTGTAATTCGAATCTTTAAAATTAGGACAATTTTGTTAGAAAAATGTGTAATTTCAGGAAAAAAAATAGCTTTTGGTGGATAAGGATTGATTTCTATATAAGATTAATAAGATCGGGTAATTGTATGAAAATTTAGAAATCATAACTTTTTAATCAATATATTTATTGATTTAAGCAATACAAAATATAATTTTAATGTCATTTTGATCCTTTTTCCAATTGGAAATATATGCCTATAACGCCATAAAACCGAGATGTCAGATATTTCTTAATTTTTTTAAACATCTTTTCTATTCAAGCTAACTCTTGATTTTGTTTATCATATTTCACAACATTAGGAGTTCAGTATTATATTCATATACATAAAACAATCGAGAATTGAAATTGTAAAGGAACACACATTTGCCTCTTTTAAAGAATAATGAAGTTTCCCTAGATCCAAAAAAATTGTCAACAAAGATTTTAAAAAATCTTTCAAGTCATTCTTTAGGAATACCGAAGAAAAAAAAATATTACTGTAAATAAGAATACCTTTTTCAAAACCCAAGAGATGGCGCCACGAATGGCAACAATTATTAATCAAGCAGAAATAGTAAATTATCCGGAAGAATTAGCTGATGTTTCTAAACTTTTCAAAGGAATTAAGAAGATGTCAGAAAAAGTATCCAACGTCAAGTAATTTCTATTTATAACGCAGAAGACAGTAACACTAAATTGTTTGTTATTGCCGCAAAACTAACAGATCAAATTAAAAGGATAACGAAGACTTTCTGCCGATTCAAACAGCTAACAGTCAGTTTAAAGTGCTAGTAATCTAAATATTTTTTATGTATTTTCTTCCTTATCTTCCCCCCCACCACCACCACCACACACACAAAAAAAAAAACTCCCCTTATATTACAAATTCTAATCTTATTTCTTATACTTTCCCCAGATTATTGTAAGTTCTCTCAGATTATTAGATTAAATTAGATTGTTAAGTTATTAATAATGAAAATATTTTTAATTTCGTCTTATTATTTGATAAGAAACTAATTGAATTGATCCACTACAAATCATTTTGCGTACAAATTTAAAATATTGTACATTCTACAGAATAAAAGAGGAAGAGACAATTCTTTGACGGAGTTAAAACCCAAAGAAAGCATCCCCCCCTTTACTTAACCATTTCCCCCCTTTTTATTACGCATGAGTTTGAATTTCAGTCATAACATTAAAAATAATATTAAAAATAGAGAATGAAATTAAATTTCAAAAAAATAAATTTAATTTAATTATTATTTAAAATTATTTTAATATTTAAATTTAAATTATTTATTAAAAATGAAGAAGTACGGAAATGAAATTGATATCATTAAAAACGTAATTTTTTGAGTTATATGATAATTTTAAAATTAATTTTGGAAAATAATAATTTTATATAATATGAGCATTTTCATGGGCAAGTCATAATGATTACCCATCTGACGATGATTAATTACATTTTCATGTTATATCTGATGCCTTGTTATATTTACATCTTGTTCCTTTTTACATCTATTTTTCTCTGACTGAATGAGATTTCAGTGGTGCGGCGATCCCTCTTTCTAGCATTTCTAATAATATTTTATAGCTCCATTAATTAATTAAGCGAAGCGTTGTGTAAAAATGTTCGATGAAGTTATCGGAAATATTCGTACGGCGATTAGTTTACATTTGACTATTACTAATTGACATGAAATATTAAGAACGATTTCTCTTCGTTAGCATTGTATAAAAGAATTGCTCAATATTCAAATCAAATTACTTATGTAAAATACGTTTTGAAACAATTTCAAAAAATGGAGACCAGGCTGCGGCTCACCTGACGAGTTTTCCATTGACTGTCATAAATAAAGAAACAAGAGCTTTAATGAAAATGAGCTGCATCATTGAAAGCTTAAGTGTTGTCTATGTTCAAGACAACACTTAAGACATCATTGTTGTAAGATTGTCTTTTTAAATGAATGAATAATATCTGATGTGTGAGCATTCCATCAGATTTTATTTTCCCCCCTTTTATAGAGTTATACCTCAAAATAAATAAAATTAAACATTCATGATTTTTATAAGTTGTCATACTATCCTTCTTAGTATTATCCCATCGTTAATGAAGGTCGCTAAATGTAAAATTTACAATATAGTTTTCACAATATTATTCAGTGTCTTTTATCGTAAAATTCATAATATCGTCCTCACAATATTATTCAATGTTGTTTTCGCAATATTATACAATATATAAAAAGCTAATCTACGTGGCACAGAAATCGAGCTTATTACTGATTGTAGAATGGCAACAGCCAAATATAAACAAAACATGATACGAATTTCAGACTGCTTTATTCATTGAGAATTTTTACAGGCTGTACTGAATCAAACGCTTCGCTAAACTAATGAATAGAGCTGTAAAATATTATTAGAAGTGTTCTGCAGATAGTCCGTCATGTCACCAAAGAGGACGTTCAGTCAGAGGAAAGTAGATATAAAAGAAATCGAGAAATAAGCTTCAAGCAAAAAGTTCAATCGAATGCAAAAATAGGCTTAGTCGCTACCAGATAAGTTAGCATGGTAAGAATTAAGATTAATGTACCGTTTTTCGCTAAGTATACCAAAATCGTGTCAATCGTCCAAAAATTCTCTAAAAGTCTGCAATCCTGGGTATATACCAGAAATGCAACAAATGGCTTTTACAGTGGCAATCAAAAATTGTCACAATTATATTTGGCGAGAAATCTCACCAAAATATTTCAATTTTGGTACCCGCATTTTATTCTGAAGTCTAGCCGGTATCATTGTGACTTGCCTACGGAATTTGATACTCATATCTTCCAAAATAATTATCTAATAAAAATGTTACCTTAAGACTAAAAAAAATTACCTTTTTAATTATATAAATTTCATTTTCATACAATTTTTCATTAAACTGTAGTAATATTTTTAAGTCAATTTGATACACTATCTGAAACAATGTTTTTATGGGATTCAAATTCTCCTTCAAAACATTCAAGCACGTGCTCTTGCTAATCATTCAATCCGTAAAAGGAATTTCTCTTCCGCTTTTATTTAATATTAAAACTTTGTAATTTGCAATAAATTGTTTGAATCGAATTCGTTTATTTTAGTCGCATCAAATTACAAAGTGAAATGTATTTTTAAAGAAATGCGTCCATATAAACAGTCTAAAGAGTCAATAAACTGGTCGCCAAAGGTGGCTCTTAATAAATAATTATTCGAATAAATTTGTTTTGGAATAAAAAATTAAATTTAATGAATGAGTAAGCTATAGCTAATATTTTTGAACAGAATTTTACTACATCATTTTTTACAAATATTTTAATGCCTTTTTCTGTATTGTCGCACATTGTACAATATTATTTATACTGTATTAGGCATCATAATACTGTACAGGTTTATGATGATTGCTTGTAACGAATATCATTACTCAAGGAATGTAACATTCCGTTAGACATAAAGTTATCAAAGTGGTCACCTTCTGACATAATAATTATTCTCTAAGAAAAATTTCAAAATTTTAAATGCTTTTAAGAAATACAGTTTTGAAATTAAAAGCACGCATTAGTACTTTAAGTTACCATTTTTATTATCACATTAAAGTTCTTAATAGTTTTGCTTTAATCTACTTTTTAATATAATATTCATCATTATTAAGAAATTTTCAGATCAGATAATCAATGTTTGAAATCCATCTTCATAGAAATCTGCGACCTGAATGGATAATCAGTGAAACATAGCCGTTTTGAGATCATCTTCATCTTGCCGCTGACCACTAGGATACTCTTAATGCAGGAACAAATTGCAGTTGATGGTAAAGCGGGACTACACGGAGGATGATAAAGTTGTTTAAGCCAAATAATGTGACTTTCCCAAGTATCACTTGATACCAAAGTTTTTAATACTTTGCTTAAACATCATTTTGACACGTTCAGTTTATATTAAAAGACGAAAGATTTTTTAACTCTACATAACTAATTATCTTTATTTTACTACTTTTTATTCTCCTTTTTTTTCCAGTGTTAATTATTATTATTATTTTATTTTACTTTAAATAATAAATGGCAAACTAAGACATCTTATTGAAAATCGGATTTCTTTTTTTAAATCAATGCAGAGAATCAAAATTAAAATATTAAAAAGTATAAATCCGATTACTTCAGATAAAACAAGTAAAAATTGTAATAAATTGTTATGTCATATTTTTAAATATATAATTTACAATAGTGCCATTATAACTGGGATAAATTTAGAGTTTACAATATAAATTTCACAATATTATTCAACGGCGTTCAATGTCGATTTCCAATATTTTTTTCACAGTATTGTACAGTATTAGTCCCTCAATGAAAAATTGTTCAGGTTAATACTTTGGAATAAAATCTCAAATTAAATGAATTGTTAAGTTGCGATTGATATTTCGGTGACAGAAGGTTAAGGTATCAAAGCTTTAAAAATTCCTTTGGCTTTTGCATATATTTACACATTGCACATTATTTATAGGCATTTTTCATTATTCGTAACATTGATCAGTATTTTCCAAGTATTGTAAAAGTCTGGGGAGCTATTGGGATTGGGTATGATTATTTATATATAAACAATTATATCAAGAAGCAAAATAATCGTTCTATTCAGTACGTCACACCTTTTATTTTAAATTATATGACTCAACTTAGTGAAGGTATTAGAAATTCTTGTGCCCCCTGGAGACAGAAAAAAATCCACAAACCACACTTTCTTTCTATCTCAAAACACGATTAACTTTTATCGGCTGAAAATAATAGCTTGTATTTCACTTTCTTGAGCTGTCTCGAAGACACCAACTCCTGATTGCTGTTTCATTCTGGCATAACATGAAGCATAATTTTTCGGGTTCGTTTGTATAGTGGGAGTTATATGGTGTGGAGAACGCTCAATCAGCAGGCCACAGTAGAAAAAGAAACAACGACGTTTATTTACACGAAGACACACAGGACAGCACAAAGACGACAACTATATACAGCACAAAAGACGATTATCTTCAGCCGAGACGTGCAGCATACAACCAGACTCTACTGCGGACAGTAGCGCACAGCTGAGTTCAGCACTAGCTTCACTCCGTCGCCGCTCCGCTTATCTCTGGAAGGCCAGTTCTTCACCGTCGATTCCGACTACTCTTCTCTGTCGCTTCCGACTACGACGACTCAATTCACGACTACTCAGCAGCTGCAGGTTGCTCCTTTTATAGGTCTCAGGAGGCGGGGCTAGAAGCCTCTCAACCAATCAGGAACGTCCGAGGCGTATCTCGGTTCCTACTGGACGGATCGGGAAAATTCTCGATGTTTCGGTATAATCTATTTTGGTGCCAAAGTCGCCAAATTCGTCACCAAGTCGCCAAATGGTCGCCAAGCTCTGGGACCTCCTATGGAACCAACTATGGTGGGAAGTCGCATCACAGATTCGTAACAATATATTTTTTTCATCTGAGATAATTTAGCATGAAAAATCATCCCAAAAACATTCATTTTCCCAAGGAAAATGTACACTCAGACAAAACATTTGATTTTACAACCTTCGGCCAACATTTTCGATACTCGAAGTCAGACCACTACTTCCTGAAGTGTTCAATCAAAATTCCAAGAAAAACAGTTTTTGAAACTCATAAAACAAAGAGCGATTATATTTTCTAACTTTCTCATCCACTTTCTGCACCCATCTTCAATAATGACAAAACACCACCAGCTTTACACTCCCTCATATACATTCGTGTGGTCATCTTTAAACGTTCCAACCCATTTCCTTACCATTCAATCATTCATAATCCATCTATTGATGAATTTCAGATGTTTTCTCATAATTTACATCCAGAAAACAAAACATCAGTGCATATTTCACAACTGGTATTTATTTCAATTGTCTGAGTCAGATTAAGTACTCACAATTGACATAAACATGGTGTAATTCATCCACAATGTCATCTGAGCCAGCCAATAGATGCAGACACTCAGCGCGCATGAGCAGAACGGCAGAAGCCGAATTTTGAAACGGTACCTACTTATAAAGAAAAGAAAAAAAATCGCATGAAATATTTTTTATTTAAAAAAAAAAATATTGTTAAGTTTTTTATTCAACAACCTAGGAACATATTATTGAACAGAAACATTTTACACCACTTTAAAATAAATTATTCAGTTTTTTACCAGTTTCGTTTGCATACAATATTTTCTTCCGTTTTAATAAGGTTATTTTAAGAAGTATTTTGAAGTATATTTTAGAGCAATCGTTTTCAACGCTTTAGCTATTGAGTTTATACTCACGTACGTTGAAATGATACTTTTATTATTAGTTTGCATTTGTGTACACATTGTAACTGCTACATAATATGGGTGTGATAAGTTTTAATGCATCAGTCTACTTGAAATACTCGATATTTTCTTCAGTTTTATCATGCAATTCTTCATTCACTATTTCAGGCAATTCTTCATTCATGCCATTTATTTCAAATCTTTCATGCTTTATTTTCTTCAATTTTAGTAAGTTTTTTAAAAGTGTTTTGAAGTATATTTTAGAGCAATAATTTTTCAACGTATTAACTTTTGAGTTTATACTTACTTACGTTGAAACGATATTATTATTACTAATAATAGTACTTTGCATATGTATACATAATAGTATGCTATATGAGTTTGATGGGCTTTAATGGGTACTAGCCGTGAATTGATTATAATTAACATGTGTTCGAGAAAGGATCAGCTACTACGATGTATCATTAACAGACATACCCACGACCGACTGGAGACTATTGAAGAAGCATTGCTGTGGAGCTATTGGGTGATAAGGAACTCAAGTTCACCAATGAGAAAATGAGAGGCGGAGATTTGACGGAAATAAAATGCGTTTTTTTTTTTTCGCTTGAAGAGAGGAGAGCAGTG
Source organism: Argiope bruennichi (assembly GCF_947563725.1). Taxonomy (NCBI): domain Eukaryota; kingdom Metazoa; phylum Arthropoda; class Arachnida; order Araneae; family Araneidae; genus Argiope; species Argiope bruennichi. The sequence goes on from NC_079157.1 coordinate 9,291,912, forward strand.
AGAGACGTGGAAGGAGAAGTCGGAGGGACGTCGGTGTTTGAAGTTGTTCCTGATTTTGTGAGAAGCTCCGAGTGATTCGGGTTTCTCTGTTAGGATCCATCTGATAAAGGTCGGTGCATTTCTCGAGCGACCCCCTAGAATAGTCATTTGAGCTAACAGCCCGTTAGTGTCTTTTTGGTGTCTATTCTCCGATTTGATTGAGGAACTATTTCACGCCTAAACTTCCAACTGTTGTGTGAATTTTGTAAATAATATCAACTTAAATGAGACTAAGAAAAAAAACTGAATTTTTTTTTCATTAAATTACTATTTAAATTAGTTAAAAGACTTAATTTTAACTTTATATTGGAAATTTTTTGCGACAATTTTCGTAAGCATTATTGCACAAAAGTAATTTTTACATCATTTCTAAATTTATACAATTTATATAGTATCTAAATAACCTATTTAAATACTGTACAATTTTTCCCTAAATTTGTAATTTTTTTTAAAAAAATTTTATACATTATTTTAAGAAGAACTTTTTTTTTTCACTGCAATTCAAACTATCTCTTTATCTTGTCAAATATTTAATCTGGCTTATTATTTTTTTATCATAGTTAAAAAAAAATGCGTATATTTCCCCCTCCCCCTTTTTTTTTTTAAATCTATGACAACTTTAAAAAACAAAAACTTGTTATACATTCATACTGGGTTATGTGTATAAACTTCACAAAAAAAAAATAAAAAAAAATAGAGGAAATGTCTATTTATTTGTGAAGTCTGTACACATATAGCCCAGTATGATACCATGCCTTCTAGGAAATAAATCTGGCATGTTAAATTATTGAAATTTTAATTTTTTTTAAAAAATTGATTTAATCTAATTAACACAATGTTAAATGAGCATACACAATGCGAATCACATATTTCATGTTGGAATCACCAGCATATGACAAATAATAAAAATGAATTTACCCACCACATTAGATACAATTAGATGTTAAATAATACAGAAAATGACTATTTTAACATGGTACTTGATTTCATTAAGAAAGTTCATGCACACAAAGAGCAGAAGAGGTGTAAAGCTATTAAAAATAATGGTACTCACATTTTGGTTTCAATTTGAAATGTTAAAATATTTTGTTGAAGGAAATATAAATGTTGGGATATATACAAGAGAATTGAATAAAACCAAAAAGAATCTAAAGTGCAGGCGAAACAAGTTGTTGCCAAAGATGATAAGTGTAATATTAAAATTTATTGTAATGCTGAAAGTTTTAAAAAATTAAATTATAAAATACTGCTAAATATTTAAAAAAAAATTCAAATGTTACTTTGAATAAAAATTTATATAAGCATGTACTCATTACCGAGGAATTAACAGAAAGGATAAGGAAAACAAGAAAAAAATATAGCATGAAATGTAGACTGTACACCTTTTTAAAAAGGTGTAGGTGCAACTTGGGCCTTTTTTGTCAAGCAGCATTTTGATATGGCTACGGTTGGTAACTATAACTATGTTAACTATGGCTCACATAGATGCCCATAAAATCGGATTATGCCCTCTAAGTTTATGGGGACTACCTTCTCTAATCACTTCCCACACTAGACAATTTTCATGGGTCTTAATAATTTATATAAATAATTTTTAGTAGCTAATTCTGATAAAATGACAAAACATATAATAATATTTAATTAATACTTAATTAGGATTTGTTTCAGAGAGTTGTCTTCGATATTTTTGTTATAAAGGAAGATCCAACTATTAAATATAAATTAACTTTAAACAAAATAGTAAAAACATGAGCACAATCTAAACACTATTTAATTATAGAATTGGACATGGTGATATATGTAATGATAATCTCTTCATCTCATTTAAATCCTAATTAATTTTCTAGTATTTATCTTAATTTAACTCTCATTAACTTCATTCTAAAATATTCTCTTATTTCCTGATCCAATTCCTACTTTTTATTTAATTATTTTTGATGCTCGCTCAAGAAAACTGACAAATTTAGCAGTATGACAGAAATCTTGAAAAGAATATAGGTATTTTTAAATACACTGATCTTTTAAAGATGCCTAATTATCTATCTTTTAAAGACAGATAAGATTCCCTTTACTAAGTCTATACATGGCTATATCAGAATCTTCTAGTAAAACCACTGGAAAATTTTAATATATATATATATTACTAATTTTATTTTAAATTAGTTCATGTTGCTTTATTCTAAAAGTTTCTCATCCTTACACTTTCTTCCTGCCACTTATTTTTTTCATTTAAATATTTCTAACACATGTTCTGTAAAATTGTTGACTTTTGAGTTCCCATACTTCAGAAGAAGGAATAAAAATACCCAACTCCCACAGTACTTTTTCAGAGATACCCAAGCTTCCCTTTCCTAGACTGGTACATGTCTAAGAAATCTCTAAAAGAATCACTCAGAAAAAAACTTGACTCACTTTGTTTTTGGTATCACAATCTGTAAAATTATTGCTTCCCACATGCAAATTATACATCCCAAGGAAAAATAAATCTAAATTAAATTCCCACACTGCACTCTTTTCGGCCATGGATCTGCAAAATTATGCTAATTATGCTATATATATATATATATATATATATATATATATATATATATAGCATGAGAGTTCTTAAACAGAGTAACATAAAAACTGCAAAAGATAATTAACTAGGAATATCAGAATAATGCTTTAGCATTAAATCAATACTTAATTAGAATTTGAATCAGTTTAAGTGCACAGTCCTTGTAAATTAAATGAAAGCATAATATAAATATACTCAGAAAATATTGTAGAATTATATATCAGAATGTGAGGCCCCTTAGGCATTTACCTATTTGATAGGCCATTCTCAATTGTATGTGCATATTTGTCCATATGTATAATGTGACTTTAAATGAAAAAAAAAAAAAAAAGTGAAATAAACACCAGAAATAAAAAACAGACATCACATTCACTTATTAATTTTAATGCTATACTGAACAAATGTTTTGTTGAATTTACAGACCTTTAATTGAAAGCTTGGTATTTCTAAATATACAATGCATTGAAGTAATTACAGAAAAGAAAATCTACATCAAATAAACTGGCAGATAAACATACACGTACATTATGTAAAAAACAATCAATCAGAAGTATGCACTCTCATATGCATTCTGGTTTGATATAACATTCAACAGAAAATTATATCAAAATAAGTTTCCATACCATTTTGAATACATACCAAGCTAAAATCAAATTAAGACATAAAATCAGTTTTCCATTAAGAAAAAAATGAATCAATAATGGAATTTTGGGTTATATTTTCTTTTATCAGAGATTAAGTCACACAAAATTCTGGAATTATTTGTACGATATGATTTTTTCCCAGGCAAGCAGGTGGTTCATTGTAATACAAAACATTTAAAATATATTTGGTATAAAAAACGCTCATTTTACACTATTTTCTTCACCATTCTACAGAATTAAATATGTATAGATAAAAAATAAAAATGAGAATAATAAAAGTATAGTACAGGCAAATGTGCACTACAGCTCTATATGCTTGCTTTCGAAATTACACATTTAAAACTTTTGCAAAGGATGGATTTGTTTAGAAGTTTTAGTTCAATTTAGGTTTCTATTTAATAAAATATAAAATGCATTATTGAAATATATGAAGATGCAAAAAACACAGAAAAATCATTTGAAGATTATTCTAATTAAAACATACACACACACAAAAAAAATGCAGATTGTAATTTAGCAGTTAAACTTGTTTTTATAATATTATTGGACAGAATTTTATATATCCATGAGAGGTAAACTTGTAAGTTTCATCTAACAACATAAGAATTCAATTAAAAATGATCAGTCTTTACATAAATGACTTTTTAATTAAGATATATCTAAACAAAAAGCAATTAAACATATAATATATTTATAAGAGGTAAACAAGGAGCACTAAATATAACTACCCTAGGAAAAATAATCAGTACTAAAAAAAATGCCAGTTAAGGTAAATCAAACATATAATAATTACATAGTGATGGAAAAAAAAAAGCCTACAGATGATTAAACATTAAACAAGTTATTGGATGAAAAATAAAAAAATGCAAAAAAATATAGGAACATGATGCTAATTCTCACTTTTAAACAAATGGTACGGCTAAAGATTTTAAATGGCAAAATGGGGTATTTTAAAATAAAAATATGTTAGAATTGCAAAATTTTACAATTTATTTTTATTATCTGTAATTATTATTACTTTTTTTTAAAAAAATGAGAGTATCTCCAAGTAATTTTTAATACTTCAAAAAGCATGCATCATACCTAACTGTACAATGTACCTTGCATGTGCCATACAGTTAAAAGTACTCAATAAGTTCTAAACATGCAAAAACACCACTTACATAATTTTGACACATTAACTGTGAATTACAAGATGGAAAATTTGTGCTATATTATTAACAGCCCTTGTGCTTCACACAGGAAACCTTTAAAAAGGGGGATTCTTCAGATATACAGGTAAGGAATTTTTAAAATGTTAAGATACAAAAAAAAAAAATAATAATAATAAGCAGATGGCAATGAGTTATTTTTCAAGTACTGGGTAAAAACTTGTGACTTAAAAGTGAAAATTAAACTGCAACTTAAATCACTCATAACAAGTTCTACAGTACTATAGAATTCAGAAATACTTCTAAAATGGCTTCAAATAAAAACAGGACAAAAATTAACTTGCAAATTTCAGATAGGTAGCAGAGACAACTTATTTAAATTCACAAGACTCACAATTACCATAGAAAACACACACTGTTCATATGCTCACTAATTCAAAAAAATTATTATACACATATAAAATTTTATTATAAATTAATTACTAACATTACATTCAATATTCTGTCAATTATGAAAATCGTAACAAAAATTCAAGCTTTTGGTCTTTCACTATCACACTCAAAAAAAATTTTTTATCGCACTTTTTCTTTACATTCTCACTCTGTTACAAAAAGACGTGTAAATACAAAGACATAACGAAACTGTTATGTTCTTCTAACTGACACGAGATCATGCTAGCAAAATCTTTTGTAAGCATTCTATCAATTCCACCAAAATTAAAATAATGAAAAGTCATAATGAAGGACTGACTTATAAATGTATAACCTTAAATTAATGTCGATTTGAGAAAAAAAAAATGATGATTCTGATATAGATTTTAACTACTGTTTTGAAGCAATAACGGGTAAAAAATATTAAATAAACATCCACATTTTCTATACAAATTCATTCTTAATCAAACGGTTAAATATTTCGAGCTTCCTGAATAAAATTTTACTAATATATCAAACATTAAGAAAGTTATAATGATTAGTTATTTACAACATAAAAATCATTCAAATAACAACACATTAATCAACCATAAATGCAAATAGTTTACCCTAAATTCAATTAAATAAATGTTAAGGGACAATTTAAATTAAAAACTGCATATAATTACAAGTTTGCAAAACAATGCAGGCTAGAATACAGCAACGAATATAGCAAAGTTTACAGAAAGCAAATACATATTTATACTGTTCAAAGAAACCCACCAAAATCGTGAAGATTTAAAGAGTCAGTGAGTTTAATATTTAAATAACTATTAATAAAATAAATTTATCTACATAAAATCTGGCTTGAAACTATACATGATATAAGTTATAGACCAGATGGGAAAGTTACGAAATTATTCTTATTCAAGCCCCTTATAGCAATCATCGTTATTTACCATATAATAAAATTATTTTTAACAAAAAAGCAATACAACATTCAGAAGTTAACTTAAAAATTACAGAAACAGACAAAGAATAAATAATTTATACATTATTTTTACTTGGCACAAAAAATGTTTTATACACAATAACAACTTTAATTATTAAGCAATCTTTTCTTATATTAACAATAAAATAAGAGGTGAACGGTTGAAGCAGAATCGATTAATACCGGAACAAATTCATATTTAAAATACAATAAAGCAACTATTTTTTTTTATTTTTGTAAATGAAACACATATAATCTGTCGCCTGCAGCTTGATTAGAAGCCCATTTGAGTAAAGAAATGATAGGGCTGTAAAGACCTCAAAATGGTGAAATTGTAGTATATACTTAACAATTACAAGATAGTAAAAAAATGAGCAGATTTCTCATTTCCAGAAGAATCGAAAGGTGGGCCTTATTAATAAACCACCTCGATACATAATGCTCAATGCTGACAAAAAACTCGGTAGAAAACTTGCACAATATACGCTGCTGCAGTTGGTTTTGAAATGACGACAGAAATGTAAAACGGTCCGGAGATGCTTTGGACAAGTTTTTCGTTTCAATAGATAAGTTATCCGAAAAAGGTTTAATCTACATTCAAAGTGTGGAATGTTAAGGTATCATTAGAAAATCATTCCATGCAGTATATTTGTCAACAATGCAAATTAGAAGCCCAGAAAAAAAAAGAATTAAGCAACTTTGTTTCAAAAATTAACTATTGAGGGGTGACTTGACCATCAAAATCTACATTTATGAAATAGGTTTACAATGATCTGTTCTCATTTCTTAAATTTACAAGTATGCCAAAAACATTCGCACTGAATTCCGAACATCCCTCCATTTATGATATCAAAAATTGTTTCATTATGTATAGATTCCCTGCAAAAACATTGAAAGAACTGGTATAGAGAAGAGATACAGTAAACACATGAAATCTGCTACTGCAGTCACCCCACACTACACTGGAAAAAGGGGGTAAGTCCAGTTATACATAATGCACATCTACGACATCTATATAACACGACAGATGCTTGGAAAAGTATGGTGCCACTCTAGGTAGAGTGCTGCAGGGGGGAGATGTTGTGGGGGAGTAAAGGGATTTCAACTCACTGACAGTGTAACTACACACATGCACAGTAGAAGAGTGATTAGCAACATAAAAGACACGCGCAGATATATTTTTAAAAAAAGTAAACTGAGGTCCAAATAGTTAACAAACAACAAACAAAATGAAACATAAAATGACAATGGCATTGTTTGGTTCTGTGCAAAATTCTGCAACGACGACAGCAGATTATTTTTTTTTCTGTTACATTTTTTTTTCCTTTTAATTTATTAAAAAAAGAGTTCCTGCTGTGTCGTGCCCAGAGAGAGATAGAGAGAGAGGACTTAAAAAAGAGGACTCTTCTTCATTTCTTGCAATCTGTCCTCTCCTCGCAACTTATCTAAATTAAAAAATGTATGTCCAACAGTGGAAGTTTTGTGGTTTGACACACTTTCTTAAGCATAAAACTCCTTGTTGCTGCTACGTGTGTATGAATTGACCGTAGGGGATCGCTTAGGCTCATCCAGTGCATAGCTTCCTTCATCCTTTTTCCTCATGCGGTACACAATAAACATGACCAAGAGTATGGCACACAAAAGGCCTACGACAGCACCACCGATAACAGCTAAAAAAGAAATGTGAAAGTGAATATTAGAAGTATAAATAATTTAATAATTCACGCAACTTAAGAAATTTATTGAAAGATTTCAAATTCTATTAAAGGGATTTATTTTATATTATATTATATTATATATATATATATATATATATATATATATATATATACACTACATTCATATAAAGTTGTTTGAAGGGTCAAATCTCACATTAAAAATATTTTTAAAAAATAAGAGGATAAAACATTTAATATATATTTCTGAATATAAGATGATTAATGTATAAGTCAAGATTATATTATCACCTACATCAAATATTTAGACAAAATTTAAAACCTGTATATAAGACAAAAAGGATGCTCTTTTAAAAATCCTGCAATTTTAAAATTATGGCCATGAGAGTGAAAATATTGCTGAACAGATGGAATATTTTCCAAGCATGTAACTATGAAGTAAAACACCAAATATCAACAACAATATTTAAAACTTTGACCTACAAATTTATTTAATTCCTTATTTAGATGACTATTGGGACCTATTTCGGACGTTTATTACTAGTTTAATTCTTATAAATATATCAGGGTATTTGAGATATTGAAATGATTTTTGCATTGAATAATAAATTGAATAATCTGATGCACAATTCAGATTATTATATGTGAAAGGGTTAATTCTATATGAAGTTAGTATATATTTTTACCCCGTTCATACAGCATGGTATCTCTATCTGAATAGTACTGTACGAGTTAGACATATTTTCTGTGTCATTTTAACTACTTAATGATTTTTAAAAATTGAAAACCCCTTCCCATAATGTCATGCACAGTGAATTTATAGTAGATATATTTTCTATATAATAAAGGTTATTCATTTTAAGTTAACTTACAAAAAGAAAGGAATAAAAATTAATAAAAAATATGGAGAGTAATAAAAGTTTAAGACTATTGAGTTCACATGAGAAATTTGATTTAAAAAAATCATTACAATTTGGAATATCCATTTTTAAAATCCATAACTTTCACAGAGATGACAGATTTTGCACAAAAAGAGCTGCACTTCATAAACCAATAAACTGTTACAAAAATAAACCCCAAGAATTAAAATAAATGATTAAATAAACAATAGAATTGATAAAGTTAAACAGAAACTACACAAGATACTAAAATTATCAATGAATTCATTATATAAAAAAAATTAATCGATCTCAAGAATCATAAAATTCGATTTTGAAAACTAAAATGCATGTTTCTATAGAAATGTATCATGTTCGCTTTGGAAGATATTCACTAACTTAAACATCATTCTTAATTTTTGTTAAAAAAAAATCACCAACATCATCCATCATAAGTCAAAAGTAGTATAATAACACAGTGATCAAGAAATAATAAAGACTCATTTCTTGAAATAAAAAACAATAATTTATATGACCAATAACTATTTTTTTAACATCTTAAAACTATATTTAAATCAAGCTACTAATTATTATAGCTTCTAAAATTACTCTTGCTAATAATATGTGCTCTTGATATATGGATTTACATAAAAATATCACCCACAATTACATCAAATATCAATTATAAAACAACAATCTCATCATAAAACAGAATAAGTTTAAATACATCTTAAGTATTAAAATGTGAAAAGTAGTCAAAGGCAAAATTTAATTTAAAAAAAAAGAATATTTAAAAGTAACTTTATCACATATATATTAGAACTTTATAATGAAAAATTCATAATCGATTTTTACAGTGATAAAATAAGGTGTGTGAATATCATACGAGTATTTTTTTCACATAAAAAAATAATAATAATCTCAAAAATTAAACAAAATTCGATAGATTTATTTTTAGCAATCTAATAAAATAATTATACTTTTATAAAAGAAAATGTAATTACATATTAATCCAATTATTACAGATTTAGATAATTACTCTTTGTTTGCATTTGGCAGATTTGGAGATGGTAGAGACAAAAGATGTCAAAATCGGATAAAAAAAACGGTGGCAGTATGGTTAGTGACCCTAGTATTTTTTATTTTTTTCAAAATGAAACAAAGTTTATTTTAGTAATAAAAATAGGGTATAGATGTAAATACAATAGCAATTTTTTAAATGCACATATTATAATTTTCTGCAGCATAATTTTTATTCATGAATTGAAGTTCAACAAGTATAAATTCTCATACACATCTGAATTAGTTTGTTTCCCATTTAATTGATAGAAAGGGAATTTTATAAAATAATCAAAAATGTAATTTGCTCCTTCTACATCCAATATAAAAATTATAATTAAATGATTGCCCAAGTCTGAAATATTTAACCAAAACTGAAACACTCAGAAAGCTTAATTCCATACCAGCAAGTATTCCAGGCTGACCAAAGAAAGAAGTCTGCCTTTCTTCTTGTTTCTGACCCATGATGGAAACATCATTGCTCTGTGTGTTAGAATCTGTGAATTTCGTAGGCACAACTTCAGGAATATTGTGTCTAGTCGTAGCTTCATGAGTCACAGGTTCTAATGCATCAGGGATTCTATTCTCTTCATCAGGCAATGATGGATATTTTGGCTAAAAATAATATTTTTAAATATTTAATACATTTGAAGACCATTTTCAGTTTTACATAGCAAGTAAAATTGCAACTAAGAGATATATCTTTTAAATCATTTTTTTATAGGATAAAATAGCATTGTAAGATTAAATGATACTGAGTAAAATAATATTTATTTTTACTTCTCTATCTATTTGGTTTCATAAAGTAAATACATTAATATTTGATTTCAAAAGCACACCCTTGTTATGTATCTGGCAACAGCCAGATTAGAGAAGGGAACTTGTGTATCTGGCAACGGCCAGATTGGAGAACCTTCCAGGCTGTGTGACGCGCACGTGCTTTTTTACCTTTTTGGGTTCCGTAGTTCTTCGTATTGTACATGTTCGGTGTAGTTGTTATTATGCTCATTTGTGCCTGTGTATCTTAATGCTAATAAATGTTCTTTGCGTGTATGTAAAACAAATCGTATCGTCTCTCGGTCTACCTGGCATACATGACAACCCTAAAAATAATACCTGGACCATTTAATTTCCAGTAGCTGATTTTCTTGATTTTATATGGAAAAAATTGTGATTCCTGCATAAATCTATAAACTCCATGCGATAATTATACAAACAGAATATCCAATAACCATAATACAATCATAAAATGAAAGTAAATTATAAAAACTATAATACAGATCAAATCTATAAATAAGAAAAAAATATCCAATTCAAAAGAAAGAAAAATTTGCCAAAAATTAACAGTAATGGCATAAGAAAGTAACTATAAACCCCCTAAAAATAGAAGATATTTCATATCAAGATGGCTCATAAAAATAAACTTTTTTTTAATTGGAACACTAAAATATTCAAAACTAAATTTACAATATTAGATTTTAAATTTAAACAAATATATTTTCATCATCAATAAAGCAATGATAGTAATACAATGAATTCTTTAAAATATTAGTTCACTTAATTCAACTGTCTAATGTCACCATATGCCAACTGTATAGCATTCAAAATCTAAATTATTTATAATATATGACGCAATAAATAATTTAATAAATTATTCATTACTTGAGAATATAATTCCATTTAACACATTTCATAGATTATAATTTTTTTTAAAAATTTGCAAGATTTATATATAAGCTAAACTAATTGTAAAGTTAAATCAACAACTATTTTCAATTTTTTATATTATTTTTACATTTTTACTCTAAAACAAAAGAGAAAAATAAACTATATATTTGTGTAAATATTAAAAATGTTTTTTAGCTTAAATACAAAAACTGGACAGAAACTGAAATATAAAGGTTAGAAAACTACCAAAATCTTTAAGTTTCTAAAGCAAATATCCATATTAATAACACAGCCATAATCAACAAAACTTTAAAACAGTAACTCAACATCACAGAATGAGTATTTTATTTATATGATAAAAAAAAAAAAAAAAAAAAATCTGAACTTGAGTAACAAAAAATTCAGCACAGATATATTTTCAATAAAAACAGTTGCTAACAATAAAAATAATTTTAACAGAAACAATAATTTTGCAAATAACTGCCATTGATAATAAAGAAATATTAATCTAAGGAATAATCTATAGCAATAGACAATAGTTATAACTGAAGATTAGAAGTTATAAAAAAATGTTTTTGCCATCATAATAAATTTGATAACAGATATATTATTGAAACACAATGGGGGGGGGGAATGTTTCGAAAGAAAAACAAGATGAATTGAACGTTGCAAAAGAGTTACAGTGAAATAATATTATTCATATGATCCACAAAGTTTTTAAAGCACCCAATACAATATAATTTCCATAAATTACAATATCTGGAATAAACCAACTAAATAATTGATAAGTAAACTCCTTAAGGCAAAAGATTTCTACTAAAATTACTACACTAGTAATTTTAGTAGATAATTATAATGTTATCAACTAAATGATATTATTGTTATGATAAAAATATAAATAATAGAAACTATTTAAAATACAGAGCAGTTTTGTTTTGAGATTCAATGACCAATCAAATGGCTTAACTTTATTTAACATGATAAATGCAATCATTCACTCCTATCAAAGCATTGCAAGGAAACTGAATTTCAAATATTTTCCCTGACTGTTCAACTTCAAATTCCTTTTGTGCACATTGAAATAATAATGCTTGGAGGTCATAAGTATTATATGCATAATAGATTTGTGAATGCTTGATAGTTGACATCTGATTCAAACAAAGGGATGAAGAAGGGGATTGCAATGATAGAATGAAAGCTGCAATAAATTGCAGGTTTATATTGTATTCAAATGTCTCCAAAGAATTTAAATAATCAACTTTCAAGGTGGGGAGAAAATATTTGCTTTCGATTTACATAATTTTCATGTTGTATAATTTCTTTTGGAAGCTAATACAATTTATAATAGAAGTTATGTGAATTCTTAGAATTTTTTTTGTGGAATAAGAATTATTATAAAATAAAAATGTAATTGCAAAATATTGCATTGTGTCTGTGTCATGATCTCGAAAAACTCAGTCAAAGAGTGAATAATCATTTGTTGAAATAAATATCTTTATAACAAACAATAAATTGCATCTCAATTAAATAATTTGTAAAGTTGGCTATTTATCTAATAATTCATACATTTAAACCATATTGGAAAACATATGATGTTCAACAGTAAGATATTGTTATTTTGAAAACAAAGTTATAAATAAGTTGAAAACATTTCCCTTCTCATAAATTTGTAAATACAAAGTAAAAAGTAAAGGGTTTTATACCTTATCCATTCTTGACCTAACAGTTGTAGTAGTGGACATAGTGGTTGTTTTAACAGGATTCTGTGGATGTTCCAGAGGAGATACTGCAAGAAAAAAATTACTTAAAATCTATGGAAAATTAACAAAAGAAAATCTGAAAATTAGAAATTTAATAATGAAAAACAATAATTTGGATAATTAAATTACAAGTGCTGGAAATCTAATTTTTGTAACCAGATAATACAGCATATACACCATTTGAATTATTTACAGTTTTTTGATTTAGATTTAGCATTTTTCAAATATATTAAAGGAGTAGAATATCTAAATATAAGTAATAACAATTTTGGAGATGAACAGAAAGGAATTGATTTAGGAATCTAATAATTATTTCATTGCAGTTAGGCAGCATCTTGATATAAATTTCCAATATCTACCATTTCTTCAGAATGCGAGCATGTTTGCAAGATACAATATTACTAACATCCTTTTACATCAGAATGGCAATCTACAGTTATTTTGCTTCTCAATATATGCATGTAGATTCGAATGAATAAGCTCATTTATTGGTAGGTAGAGTTATAATCAGAACTAACATGTAGTATAAGCTAAATATGTTAATTCTATTTTACATCCCACATATTATATAATTCGATTAGAAATTTAATAAGAGCCTCTAAATAAAATAAAGCTTCATTAGATTTGGTAAAAATTTATTTTAATACGAGGAAATCATGTAAAATGCTATATTTAAAATTAGAGAAAACACTGCAGGAGTTTTTATTCACAGCATAATATTTAATTTTTATAATCACAAATATGTGTTTAGTAAATGCTTCCATAACCGAAGACTGCAAATATGTAAATTGAAAGGTCATACAAATAAAATGTTATTAAATGTTAAATATTCCAACTAATTTCCTTGGATAATATAAGCTTAATTATTAAAAATATGATGATATATTAGAATGCTTTTTAACAAAAACTTGCCCATTTGATAAGTATTACTTTTGTTTTTGTAATTTCACTCCATCAAAATTATTCAGGTATAAAGAATTAAAAATCATACAGAATCAAATTAATAACATTGTCATAAAAATTCACTCATGAATCATCAAGAATTTAGTACTTACACAAATACTTTTTGATGTGAATTATAAAAATGCTTTGCTATTACAGAAATCCTTATCACAAAACAAAATCATAAAAACATTTATAAATACAAATTAATCAAACATAAAAATGTCCTCCACAAATATAGAACAGTATTTTAATGTTCATTCAGCACAATTTACTCTAAAAATTTTAAGTAATCTGCTTCTACGTATTAATGACATTGTTTATTAAAATCAGAAGAATTAAGTTTCAAAAATTTATATCTGCAATAGATTTCACAGTTCATTATTTGATTAATACTTATAATAACTTAAAATTAATATATTGATGTCCAATCACAAAATATGCATTGTATGTTTAAGAAAATTGCACAATAATGAATATTATTCAAAATATTTCAATTATATCAAGCAAAAACTACATAAGTAATTGATGCAACATGCAAACCAAGCTTCAAACTATACGAGATTTAATATATTTATATGGAAATTAATGCACGAGTTGTTGCTATTGTCTTTTTATTGAGACACGTTTGTAGTTACAGGCTCTTTAAAATTAACCTCAGGGTTACAGTTCTGATTAACATTTTATTATGAGGACTTCAGTTACACATGCCTATCGCTACCAGTTTCAAGACTGAATTGTGTGCATAGTTAATATATCTACTACTTTCCAAAAATGAATAAAAATCTGGGTTTGAAAAATATGTGTAGAATCTAAAAAAGCAATTAAAACATGTATAAAATTTTAATGCAATAAAGTAATCACTGAAGGGTGGTTGCTAGTGGAGCAAATCTGATAGTTTAAATTGTCAATTTGGCAACAAACAAAAGATGCATATTAAATTCAAGATATACAAGAGATAAGGTCATAAAATCATTAAAAAAGGTTTAAAAAATGCTTTTTGTTTTTGAAGCTTTTCTATAACTTACGTCCACCTGATCCTGCATCATCTTCATCCTCCTCTTCATCCTCGTCCTCCTCATCATAAGGTCCAAAACCAGACCCTGGTGCATCTTCATCATCAACCCCTCTTCCAGAAGAGTGATCAAGGTCAGTGAATTCTTCATCTAAAGCACTTCCTTCAATTTGATCCCCCTGGAAAACAAGCCAAAGCAGTTAATAAAGTGAAAAATTGACAAAAAAATCAATATCTTGAATTTAAATACTTATCTGGAAAATAAAATTAATTAAGTACAAATTTACTCCTAGCAAGAAGTGGAAAAGATAAATAAATAGCCTACCGGAGAGTCATTCAGAAAGTATAATTCACTATCTCCTTTTTTTACATCTGGATCCTGAAAGAAAATTTAAATTTATGTTATAAATCAATCAATCTTTCTTGTACATTAACAGTATATATTTTTCAATATAAACTTATAAGAAAAGAATGATTATTAAACAAGCAAAATTAGTATTTTTGAGCAATTGTAGGACGAGAGCTTAAAACTTCACAAATATATAAACAGTAGTACAAACTCATTCATTTTTAATATCCCCCCCACACACTTTTTAGCTTTTGAATTCAAAATGATGCTAAAACTTGGATTAATGCACGATTTCTTGTCAAATACGCCAAAATCGAGCCAATCTTTCAGAAGCTCACCAAAACATACCTCCAAGATAGCCATTTTGGAAAGCTATCAGAAATAGTCAAAAACAACTTTTAGAGTTGCAATAAAAATATTACATGTCAATGAGAAAACGACCCCAAACAATTCAACTTTGGCCACTGTATATTAAAGTGAAGTCCAGCCAAAATTTAAATGAATATGATAAGGCCATGATTCATTCCAATATGGTATCAAAGTAAAAAAAAAAAAATATTTTCAATAAAAATTACTGAATATCATTTGACTTATTATTACTTAGAAACAAATCATTAAATTTTACAAAATAATAATTTAAATATATTCTAATATATATAATATTAAATATATTCTATACATTAATAAAATAATATATATATATATATATATATATATATATATATATATATTCAATTTATCTATTCCCATTCAGTAATCTTTTTGCTGAGATTTTAGATTTACATAATTAGTTTTAGAATTTGTTATAATTAATTTTGTTTTTTCTAGCGAACTGAAAAATTCATTATTTAAAAACAAAACTGAATTAGAAAAAAATTAAATGCCAACATCTGCATTTAATGCGAATTTGCGAAATTACTGATGAATTTCCCCAAAATACTTTTAATTATAAACAATTCATTTTTCGAATTTACCTTCACAAATAATTTAAATTCGACTACAAGTAAACTAAAAATTCCGCGCCATTTATCACTTCGAATAATAAATGCACGATAAGCAATGCAATTTGAAAATTAGTTTGTAAAAATAAATTGGAAGCTGAGTTTAGTAATGATCGAAAACTGTAGATGGCGTAACAGGCCTGAAGGAAATTAAAAGGATTTCATTGCTCTCATGTTTAATAATTTGAGTTTTAATGATAAATTTTTTAATATAACTTTTTAACACATATGCAATTTTTAAATACAAATTTATAAAATGGAAAACAGTTAAATAAAATCAGAAGAATATTTTAATGCAATAATATAATATATATAAAAAACGGAAATACTTGTTTACTAGCGTTTCCAATGTTAAAAATATTTCTCATAAAATTCATGGAACAAAATGGAAAATAAAGCAATAAAAATGAAATATTAATAAAATAATTTCACTGAGAACACAAAATTAATCAAGAGAAAACTGCATACAAAAAATTTTACAGTTAATATCTACTTGTACAGATATTAGTATTCATTTTCATTGATTCATTTTTTAACAAATACAAATATTTATAATTAATGGGACTGTCACACAAAAAATTGTCAATCGTATCTACATTAGTGGTATATAAAATAAATAATATTATTTGCAAGATAAATTAATTAACACAAGCGTGTGTAATGACATATATAGCATGTCATTATAATGCAAAAGGTTAACAGATTAACATTATTAAATTAAGTGTTAATCTCGGTGTCTTTTTAAATCTTGCTCAACCCATCAAATTTTTACTTTTAATTTCTACATAGACAATTTTATGTAGTAAAAAATAAATAATAAAACATTTAATTTGACGTCACCTTTAAGTAAGTTGGTTTCAGAATTTTGTCTATAAAAAAATTCAAATTTAAATTCATATTTTGTTTAAATTCTAAATAGAAGACAGATTTTTCAACACAACCCAAATGTTATTTAATTAAAGGACCAGACGGCTTTTAAATTAAAAAGCAACATATCTTGTTCGATTTATACAAGCTAATAAAATAAGACTCGCCAAAAAAAAAAAAAAAAAAAAAAAAATTAGGAACATTGTTAAAATAAACATGCAAAAGTTAAGCGATTTTTTGCTTTTATTTAAATAAGTTGGAATGCAAGATCCATATAAATTAAATTTCTCTAAAAATACCGGAAGAATTAAAATAATAATAAGAAATCTGGAGGCACCACAGCACACACCTCCAGAACTGCAGAGCCTCTAGGGAGTTATATTTACTAACCGCCCTTGATTATTACATCCAGTAAAAGAATCCCGAATGCGATCCTAATATTATCTAACGAAAATAAATATATTGGAAAAAATTTTAACTTTCAGAAATAATTTAAATCCCATGAAATGGCATTTTTATATAAAAATTTAAATATATATATGTAATAAATTAATAATATAAAATAATATAAAAATATGAAATTTAAAAACTTTTAAATAATAATATAAAATTTAAAAACTTTTTATATAAAATCTGTTTAATTACATGCAACTCTTCCCCACAGACCGAGATGCACAGAAATAGTATTATAAAAATCACATTTAGTGCAATTACCTACAACTTTCCATAAATGGCAACAAAAAAAAAATCTCGCAAAATTAAGAAAACACACTGCTTGATTAATCATTAAAAGGTAATGTTTTTCGAATTTGCAATCGCTAAGAATCAAAGAATTCTTTAAATTCTTGGGATTTGTAAAGCGTATTTATTACAGAAGATATTCGCTTCTGCAATTCGTATCCACAATTCCCAGCAGTAATTTCCGTTACTTTCACTTCGCACCTACCTTCTTTGTGATAAGAAACAATTTTACAAACCCTCGAAAATTAATAAAGCAAGTTCAGATGACTATATCAAATCTAAAGGTTCAATACAGAATTTCCTAAAATTCCGTAGTCCTCCTGAATACATACAACGGCAATTTGTAATAAAGATTTTTTTTTTGAATGAAAATCATGGAAAAGCCATCAAATGGAGATTGCTGTGCAGGTGAAATAATAAATACAGCCAGACTTGCGTTCGTCATCACAAGTCACGAAATAAAAAAAGAATAAATTGAATCGGCAAAAAGAATACGATATTAAGTTGAAATTCTCACTCCAACATAATCAAATTTTCAGTTTGTACAAATAACGTTCTTTTAACCCTTAAACGCATGAAATTTCATTTCTAATAAATTAAATTTGAATCGACTAGAAAATAGGTGTAGTTAATAGAAAAATAATAATAATAAAAAAAAAAATTTTAATTTTTTTTTTTTTTTTTTTTTTTGAAGGGGAAAAAAAAAGATGCATTTTGTACATTATCTTCAACAATCTCTCTTTGAATTTTACAAACCAATTGCGTACAATAATACAATATTTCAAACATAAATTGTACCTCATATTACAAGACATGAAAATTCACGGAACAATTATTTTTAGCATTCAAACATCAAGGAACATTGCATTTGCTAAATGGTCACTGTGTGGTACCCTTACATAATCGATTTTTACACCTCAGTCAATTTGGAAATATAGGCCAGTGGACTAACACCGTATTTTCGTTCAACCATAGAGGGCAGAGGATGAGATGACCCTCTAGATTTAAGGAACTTGTGTAGAACCGGTTTTGTATACTGATGTATTTTACATCACAAAAAAAGCTACATTTTTCTTGCATAAATCGATCAGAATATGCAAAAATATACATACGATTCATTACTCTTACCTTGTTTCTATCCAGAAACAATTTTCCCTGCATGTTTTCATTATTTTTATACAAATAATCGTTATTCGTCACAATTACGAAATAAAATTGTACTCAGATAGCGCGCCAACAATGAAAATTGTCACTGATAAAGAAATAAAAACTCTCAAAGATTCTAGTTGCGTTCGGAAATGATAAAATAGTTTTGGTAAAATTAAAATTTAAAAGAAAACTATGCAAAGGTCTGCTACATAAAGAGATACGAGGTTTTAAACATACGACGCAAATGTATATAGCTGTGCATTTAAGTGTTAATACTTATCCAAATTTAAAACAAAGCCAATGAAGGGAGAGTGATATGGTCCTGCATGAGCAATTTTTACACCAAATTTATTGAAGCAATTAAAAAAAAAATAGATAGAATTGGGATTCAAAAAAAGTTTTTCATTAACCTTAAATACGACAAGCTGTGTGATGGATTTGAAAAAAATCAATTAACTCATAGTCCATAAAATGTTTGAGTATGTTCGAACAAGAACATGAATGGAGCATGGATAACAAGAACAGGCCATGATATGCTGCTGATAACAATCACATTAAGAATTCATCGATGTTGAGATAGCCAAAAACTGGTTCATCATTTCATCGCGAAGAATATTGATGATACACTGAATTTACATCAGCCACAAAATTGTTACGACCCTGTTTACGTAACAGTAATAACAGATAATTAGATTTGGTGCAATGAATTTCTTTCTCCTTCCCTCTCCCCTCCCCTCCCCTCCCTTTGTTAGTCTCTGTTTTGAAATGAGCTTCTTTTAATCTTTTAAGAAAAAGATTAAAAGAACGACGAGTTAAATTAGTATCATTGCATTTTTTTTTTAAATTTCAAAACAAAGTTAAAAATGATTTTATTACAATAATACTTTCAAAATATACAGCTGACAAACAGTAAAAACTTGTAGAGTTCTTAATTAAATACCAAATTCTGATATATTTACAATGGTATCCCTTCTTGTAAAAACATGTCGTCAAATTTCATGAAGTTATTTAAAAGACGTTATCTTTAAATCATGTTACATACAATATCAATTAGTAGTCATATACATTATCATTAAACAATCTATAAGTCATATTACATACATTGTACATACGATGAATGGTAAAGTTCTTTTCAGCCTTTTAAATTCAAAACTGAGTCTCGAATAGCCAGGGAAATAATGTATATTTACTGTAAAGTGACTATGCTGTATTTTTTGAGACGGGTTATAGCGCTCCTAGCGTCGAAATAATTGTTATAAAAATAACTCAAAAGAATAAAGGAGATCAACCCAAAATATCTAGTTACAAAATTATACACTATACCATAATAAAGATACAGGAAAAAGTTTGATGGAATTATCGGCAAAATCGCGGAGATATTTTGAAATAAAATTATAACTTTCCGTGACTACAAAAAAAAAGTTCGTCAGGGAATTGAAAAATTTATTTTCGATTATTATTAAACAATTTTTCCGAGTTAAGCACCGAAGAAATTAAATAATAATAATTTCAAAAATTATAAAAAAAAACTGGAGAAAAATGAAAATGAAATCTACGATCGCAAATTTCATCATGTGAGAACATTATTTTTTAAGTCATTATTTGTCTTAATTCATTTAAGTCATTAACCGGTTTAAAACAATCACGAGGCATCTCTATCGGTCTCTCTCTCTCTCTCTCTCTATTATATATATATATATATATATATATATATTATGAGATAATTTTTTTAAACTTTCATTTTCAATTTTTCTAGCTGACAAACAAAGTTTTGGAGCTCGACCGGTTTTGAGATGAAATAAAAGCTATGATGTTATAGTTCTACGTCAACCTTTTAAAAACACTTCTGCTGTTAAAAGGAGCGTACATAATAATAATGCAATACTGGTAAAAGCAGGTAAAAATATATGTGATTAAAAGATGAAGAAAATTGCCGTTTATGCTTTATTCATTGCCTACGCGATTTCGAGCTTTTAAACCCCCTAACCAAAACAACATGTTCTCACATGATAATAATCTGAAAAATGCATTGGGGGGGGATAGATTCTGAGAATACATATTTCAATTATTAATTAAAATTTAAGCGGAATGTTGGTATTAAAAACAACTAATAGATGCCCATTTCAGCTTGACATCTCTCTTCGATTCCAAATATTATGGCCCGATTTAAACCTGGAAAATCGATCTACAATTAAATATTAAAGATTACATAAAGGAAATTCAAATCGTTTCGATTGGCTCTTCACCATCGATGTAGTTTCACCGCCAAATCTAAATTATCGTTTCATATATAAATTTCCTTTATAACGAAGTTTTTAAGGAGATGATGAGACTTCGTTTAACCGAGATGCGATAGAAAGAGAAACAACCGTAACAGATCTAGAAATTAACAAATATTAAAGAACGGTAGACCCACAAATAGGTAGAAAAATACGGTTCGGTACACAGTGTCGTTAAAAAAAAAAAAAAAGATTGAAAAGAAAAGCCCAACGTTCGAAACACCTGAAAAACCAAAACGAATGCAATAAGTCACCACCACTACCAGGGTCGACACAAACTCGGTCATTCCTTCCCAAGCAGCCATTCTTCGAAATAAAAGTTACACATGATTAATGTGCTGTGGAGGCACCAACATGCATTAGCAGAGACCAGACCCACGGAAAATACGGGCTAATCGATGGGGGCGCTAAAAATAAGCCAGCAGAAAAGTAGGACGAAATGGTCTAATTGCGACCAAAATAAAAAGCCAACTCTTTGATTACCTGCACTGGAGAGAAATCCACCACCAAATGAGGACCGCGCTAATCAATCACGGTCCAAGGTTGTAGGAAAGAGCGGAAACCTTGGTGCCGAGGAACTTTAATTTCTCAAAATCATCTCAATCGCGATTTAAATAAATAAATTAACCATAAAATAAAGGTGTATATTATTACCAATCATAGTTGTAAACGAGTTTTACAGGTTCAACACAAAAGTCGTTAAAATAATGTCTTGCATTTATCTTTAAATTCATTTTTAAAAAATTAAGCATTCTTTCTTCTAAGACTAATATATTCAGTTTCACCACAAAGTACAGGGTGGTTATAATAAAAGTTCCACCTTGAAATGATCATAAAAGGAAAACTACGGGACCAAATGTTATCAAACTTGGTAATAATTTAAAAGAGGTCATGAGATTTTTTTCCACCGAATAAGTTCAAAAACTCACCACCAGGGAGGGAAATGGAAGGAAAACTACTGGACCAAATGTTATCAAACTTGGTAATAATTTAAAAGAGGCCATGAGATTTTTTTCCACCGAATAAGTTCAAAGACTCACCACCAGGGAGGGAAATGGAAGAAAAACTACTGGACCAAATGTTATCAAACTTGGTAATAATTTAAAAGAGGCCATGAGATTTTTTTCCACCGAATAAGTTCAAAGACTCACCACCAGGGAGGGAAATGGAAGAAAAACTACTGGACCAAATGTTATCAAACTTGGTAATAATTTAAAAGAGGCCATGAGATTTTTTTCCACCGAATACGTTCAAAGACTCACCACCAGGGAGGGAAATGGAAGAAAAACTACTGGACCAAATGTTATCAAACTTGGTAATAATTTAAAAGAGGCCATGAGATTTTTTTCCACCGAATAAGTTCAAAGACTCACCACCAGGGAGGGAAATGGAAGAAAAACTACTGGACCAAATGTTATCAAACTTGGTAATAATTTAAAAGAGGCCATGAGATTTTTTTCCACCGAATAAGTTCAAAGACTCACCACCAGGGAGGGAAATGGAAGAAAAACTACTGGACCAAATGTTATCAAACTTGGTAATAATTTAAAAGAGGCCATGAGATTT
This sequence comes from Argiope bruennichi, assembly GCF_947563725.1. NCBI lineage: Eukaryota > Metazoa > Arthropoda > Arachnida > Araneae > Araneidae > Argiope > Argiope bruennichi. The sequence goes on from NC_079157.1 coordinate 9,314,655, forward strand.
TTTTCCACCGAATAAGTTCAAAGACTCACCACCAGGGAGGGAAATGGAAGAAAAACTACTGGACCAAATGTTATCAAACTTGGTAATAATTTAAAAGAGGCCATGAGATTTTTTTCCACCGAATAAGTTCAAAGACTCACCACCAGGGAGGGAAATGGAAGAAAAACTACTGGACCAAATGTTATCAAACTTGGTAATAATTTAAAAGAGGCCATGAGATTTTTTTCCACCGAATAAGTTCAAAGACTCACCACCAGGGAGGGAAATGGAAGAAAAACTACTGGACCAAATGTTATCAAACTTGGTAATAATTTAAAAGAGGCCATGAGATTTTTTTCCACCAAATAAGTTCAAAGACTCACCACCAGGGAGGGAAATGGAAGAAAAACTACTATGGATATGTTTATGTCCTATTTTACTTACCAATATAGCATACAGCGCCATTTCCCCTCTGGTGGTAAGTGTTTGAAACTTTTTTTATTGCGGAAAGGAAATTTCCATGATCTTTAAGCCATTACCACGTTTGATCACATTTGGTCCAGTAGTTTTCCTTTTATAACTATTTCAAGGTGGATGTTAATTATAACCACCCTGTATTATAAACGATGCCGATACACTGAATCCACATCACAGTACATTGATTTAGGCAATAAGCAAAATATTTAATTAATTATCAAATTAATCAAATATTTACTCAAAACATAAAATTTATAAAAAATATAAACTGTAGACAAAATTTATTTCATTTCGAATTAATTTGACGAAATGCTGATTTTAAATATTTAATTATCAAAATGAATGTAAAATTTAACCTTTTAGGCAAATCTTTTATGTCGTACACGATTTTAAGTTCGAAAATCTCTCGGTTTCAACTGGTCGCAGAACTGTTATAACCTCAACATAACCCATTAGTAACAATGATATCTAGATTATTGAAAATTACGTTGCCACATTTCAATAAAATATCAGTCGTTTGCTAATTTTAATATGGTTTGCGTGGATTAAAATAGATATTTTATCAAAAATTTCTCGATTCCATTTCAGTTTCCAGATTTTCTGTATTTCAATTTGGGATATTACTATATTATAAAACGGACTGAAGTTCTGAAAATTATTATAGTAAAAAAATTTTCGTATTAAGAATTTCGTATTGAATTGCCAATTGGAGGGGAAAAAAACAACTACGAAATCAAATATCCCTCCCACATGTAGTAGTATATATACGATAACTGTTAGCTGTAAAAAAAAAAAAAAAAAAAAAAAAAAGCACGAAAACCTCTAATAAGTCTCCCGATTCATTTTAAAACAAAGTGTATAGGGAAAAAAAAAAAAAAAAAAAAAATTGGCGTATCCGAATAGAAGAAACTTTTGAAACTTTTAAAACTTCCGATTTATTTCATCGGGAGGCATTTTTTGTACAAGAATAAGTGGTCAGAAATACGTCAGTCTACATCGCGATACAAAAGCAGGAGAGTAAAAGAGAGCAACATTTTCTCCTTCACTAAGATTTCGATAGGGATTTCTTTGACATGTGTAGATTTAGAATAGGGAAATTTAGGCATCTTCAAAAGAATGTTGACAGAATTACGGATTTTTATCTCTTGGCTCAGAGCGAGAGAACCTCCTGAAGTGAACAGTTTTATAGAGCGCATGCATAATTAAATAAAAAAGTGGGAATTGAATCAGAAAATAAGAGAAAGTTTGAAAATAAAATTAATATGGGTTAAATTAAGATAAAAAGGATATTAATTAGGGCTTAATTTAAAATATATATTAGCAGCTTTATTTCCCCTAGAAAATTGTTTTCGGATTATATGAATCTAATGAAAATGAAAACTCTTGTTCAAACAGTTCAATTGGAATATTTAGACTATATCTACAGCAAAGAATGAGAATTTAATTTCACGATCATTAGAGTTTGATCTTTGTTCCTAAACAGACACTGACAAATATCATTTCGATTTCGAAAGTTTACGTGACGAAAAATGTTATTCCCTGCAAGCAAGATATAAGAATATCAAACAAAAATGTTCAAATCCAACCAGATCCCAGATTAGTAAATAATGATTCGCCAGAACCAAATAGATCCAAAAATAATTTTTCTGCCTTTTTGTGAGTAGGGAATAACAATGAAAGTACGCCATCGTTGGACAGAAATGTGAATGTTTTCGAATGCTTGGTTACAGTTAGACACAGACAGTGAAGGGGAAAGAAAGAAAAAAAAGGAACAGCACTCGTACGTCCAGATCCGAAGTGGCAATGTATAGTCAAATTTCATAGAACACTGAATTCCAATGAATAGGATAAAGACATAAATCTTCGAAAAAGAATTCGAAATTTAAAAATATTTTGCTAATAAAAGAAAAAAAAAAATAAACGAATTCTCAACAGAATTTTAATCAGAACCAGAAAATGTCCATGTTCTCAAATTAATATTCGAACGTAAATGCCAAGTGACACATTATTTGCTGGACGCGATCAATTTTTTTTTCTTTTTGAACAAAAGAATTTTAAATTTCAGGGCATAAGCACATAAAGTTTATACATTAAAAAAAAGTATAATTAGGAACAGGAGTTGATTGAACAATCCAAGACCAATTCATCTGAACAAATAAAGTTCAAATCAACACGAACCGATTGAACAATTCAAAAACTACCTGATCTGAACAAATCAAGTTAAAAAAAAAAAAAAAAAACACGAACCAATTGCACATTTTAAAGCTACCGGATCTGAACAATTCCAGTACAAATCAACACGAACTGACTGAACAGTTCAAGATCAATTTATCAAAACAACTCTAGTTCAAATATTATTCCAATTAAGAATTCTTAAAAACATTTTGTTTAGAAGAAATTTTGAAAACATTTTGTTTAGAATAAGTTATATCTGAACAGAATTTTAAAAAGAAAAAAAAATCTTTAAAGAAAAATAGTAAATATTACAAATGTATTAAAAATAAACAAATAAATAAAATATTGAATTATCAACTGTAAATGCACGTTTCAGACGGTCATTTAGATATAGCAAATCCTATAATAGTAAGTATTAATTTTTCGGCAAACAGATTTAATAAATGAAAAACGTTCAAAACTGTCCTTCGTTTTAAAACCGAATTTTGTTAAAAAAAAAATAAAAAAAAATTCCAACACTCCCGATTGGTAGACAGGACTGTCTGCTTTTCCTTGAAGAAATTATACAATACAAACAAATATTAAAAAGTTTTCGAAAAACATTTTTACTGAACAAATATCCTGGACTCTGTACTTCATCTCATCTTTTAAAAGAACCAGATGAAAGACACATTGTAGTTTTTTTCCCCCATCATGGACCCGAGCCAGAAAAAAGTCAGGGCAAGGCCTGTCTAGAGGGTCGCCTCGAATGAGCAAACATCCGAGAAGAATTCCAAATATTCCAGAGGAAATGATTGTTTCCCTTCGCTAATCGGACAAGAAACAAAACAATTTATGCAGAAATAGTTACCAACTTTCTTACGAAAGATTGAGGAGGGTGCCGTCCGTGCCAGGAACATACTCCATGTAAATACTTCCATAAGCGAATATTAATGTGTGTTTTTGAGAGGGAAATGTCCTTTTTCTTTTTATACCATCGGGTCAATGACTTCCGCCAATGAGTTGAAAATAATGCGAGACCACATTTACTGAATCTCAAACCCAGAGTTCTAAACGAGGGTTTCGTAAATTATGGACCGCGAATCCCAAGTGAAATGATGCAGAACAATTATGGAGTTGCGTAAATACGCAAGACACCTTTCATATTTCCTTTTTTTTGTAAACGTTTGAAATATTTCATAAAAAGTTACTTATTAATATTGTTAGTAATTTGTAATGCGAATTCCAAACCATGTTAGCTTTACAGTTAGAGATTTAAGGAAATTCTTAATGGATCCACGTCAGCGACTCCCGATCTTGGGAGACAAAGATGAAGGTTCTGGAAAATGCAAGAATTATGGCGAAATCACGCTTAGGAACCACCAAGATTTAAGTTCATGTGACATCAAGCCTTATCTAGAGGGTATTTAATCTCGAGTAAAAACGGATAAATATTTCTTTACATTAACCAAATGGTACTCAAATGGGTATTTCAAGCCTACATGCTAAAAGTTGTCATACAATTGCAATTTACAAACATACGAATATTCAAAAACTTTTTATTTATAATAAAAATGTATAAATAAAAAAAAAAGGTTCTATTGCGCACACGAACTGTTATAACTGCACGAATCTTATCTTTAGTGGAATATGCAATTAATCTAAATTTACAATTTCATATGCTCAAGAAAAAGCCCAACCATGCAGCTATACCATCTCTCAAAGAACAATTTAAAAAATCCTAATTCAAAAAATACCCATGAGATAATCCCTGTTACTATTGTGAGAAGCATTCTTCATATCTGTTTCAGTTATTTCATTCCTGCATGCTAAAGAGGTTGCAAGATAAAATCTACGATACATCCGAATGAAATTATTTCAGATTAGCATTCAGATATTTGATGACTAGCTAGTTAGCTTGAAATATTATGTGTTCATTCCCAATTAAATCTACAATGCGTAACTTCATCTTCATGATCTCTTCCAAGAAAAATATTTAAATCATAAAATTGTGACATGCATTAAAACGCTTTTATTTTAATAACCTTTTATTCTTTCTATTCAGAACATTCTTAATAGAGTCAAGTCCCATGACGTCATAATGCAATTCAAAACAAAACTGCCCGCTTCAATTATCTACGAATTTTCGTGATACTGTAACTTCCCTGTTTTATTCATCGAGTAAGCTAAACAAGCGTCTTCTTTCAACAACGCAAAATCAGAAGAGCAGAAATTGATGAAACAATGAGAGCGGTTTTGAACCTTGTGGAAACAATGTTATCTATTATCGAAAATTAGGCAATAAATAATAAAAAATGACAAATTGATGAAACTGCACGGTTATAAAATCGGTATTATTATTATTTTAATTTTCAATTGCTGAAAAAAATTTTACTGAAATAATATTTTTGGGACTTATTGTGGAGGAAAATTAAAAATAAAAAAAAAAACTCTGTTCCGATATGCTACTTAACACCGTTCAATATTATATATATATATATATATATATATATATATATATATATATTATATATATATACACACACACACTAAATTTGGTAATTGTAGGTCAATCAGTTTCATCTATGGAGCACCAACACATATATTCATCTTTATTATTAGTAGATACACATATATAGACATTTAGGCAGTCATAAGCAGATACATATGCCGCTATCCAACGTGTATCATTCGTTGCGAGCAAATTTCACAAAAATTAGCATAAAAGAGACTATAGCACAGATGTTGCCCGTGTGACCAAAGGAAGTCATATAGGACAATTATTAAATGCACAAATAAAATTCAAAGCTTCGTTCTTTTTCAAAGCTGCGTTTACTTTCTTTCTATCGTTGCTTACAAGGAAATTATAACCATCTGAAAAAGAAACTGCAATTGTTTTAAATAACTTTTTTCTTACCTTATCAATAAGCGCTTCTTCCTTTACTTGTTTTCCAGTTTGGGGTGGCAAAAATTCTCTCGAAAATTCATCGAAAAAAAATTAAAATTCGTTCTTTTTTCAAATATTGCTAAGGAGATAGTGTGGTTGGGTTAAATAAACAACCAAGATTATTTTTAAATCTTCAAATTCTGATTTCCGATCCTTTTTGATGTAAATAATAAAGAACTCAAATGCAAAAAACTTAAACTAATTTAGAAAGATGAGAGAGAGAAAAAAAAGAGCAAAATAATATGGGCGTCATGTATTATTTAAATATCATTTTCTATGTCAAAAAAATCATTGTTAATTTTCGATAACATTTCCACAAAGAATGAATAACTTTGATGATAAACTGAGCAATTCATCAAAAACTATCCGAAACAGAACGGGTGTTTTAGATAAATATTATTATTTCAAAATGAAATTATAAACACACCTTTTAAAATAACATTTTATCGAAGAGTCAAATTTTTAAAAGCATTGCGAAAGACTTCAGACAATATGTCCTCATTTCAGGTATGAGACTTCTGATTTGGCAATAGAGATTTTTTTATTGTCGGAACAAAATGACATTAACCAAATTAATAATATTTGAAAATTATAAATATGAATTCCTCAAACTTTATTTGTTTTATTCAACCAAAATATTTAAAATCGTTAAATACTGAAAGAAAAGAAAATTGAAAACAAGAGACATACAAATTTCGATATTTTCTTTGAGCGAATAGAGTAAAAAAAAGATTTAAATGCTTATTTTTCCTACCATATAAATAAGCAATTGTATAATAATAGTCATAGAAATAAAATAAATCATTTATTTGTGTCTTCCAAAACATGGAATTTCGCGTTGTCTTTTTGTTGATTATTCTTCAGTTTCGGAATTTTATCTATAGCAAAGTAAGCAAAGTTCTAACGTAAATTGCAAATATTTTTGGTAGGAATGCATAAATTTCCTTTAAAAATGACAGTAATGTTGAAAAAAAAAATTAAAATTCCTTCGAAGAAATTTTCCACAGGATAAAAGTGAATAAAAAACTATGCAAATTTATTTTTCGTAAAAAGAATAATAAAGAATTCCACTTTAACTTATAGTCCTACAAGACAAATAACTGAAACACGATATTGACTTCGTTTATTATTCGTTAACTATCTTCTGAAAGTTTATATAGTAATGCCCAAAACAAATAAAAATACTAATTTCTTTTTCTTTTTAAGAACTTTCCGAAGTTTCATGAGCATATTTTACAAAAAAAAAAAAAAAAAAAAAAAAAATAAAGTTTTCGCAAACTTTAACATACGAAATTCCATTATTATGAATATAATTATACTCAGATAACTTTGAATAAGAGTGTTTACACAGAATTCGAAACGAGCATAAGAAAGAAAAGAACTTCATGCAAACGATTTCTTCCAACTATAGAATAAATATTATTCTATCTTTAACAAAACAAAAACAAACAAAAAGAATAGTGAAAGACAGATAAATATGCGGAAAGTGCATCCATTTTTACGGAAATAAAACATCCACAGATACACAAAAACTCTTCCCGTAATAGGTGCCTTACCCAACCATTTTTCCGATTTCTAACCAATTCTGGAAAAAAGTATATTCCTTGTTTTCTAGAACAGTCAGAAGCTCTTTAAATTCGCTTCCATTTCGACGAACACAATGGAAAAGGACCCGGGTCTCCATTCGTTTGCATATAAAAAGGAAATTCTGGAACAAAATGTAAGCCTTATGCATTCGATTTGCAGTTAGGAGTTCGCGGTTTTTACTGCCGATAGGCTTCTTTTCTTTAAGTCTTTTTCCCAAGAAATGTTTCTTGTTACACCCTTTTTAATGCCGTTTCTTTTAAATGAGAACTGTTCTACTCTCTCTTTTAAAGCTTTGACAAATGCATTTTCAAAGAGAAAATGGTACTAGAACAAGTTTTTTTTCCCTCACATACATAATTTGGTGTTACGGTTTAAAGATTCTATTCAATGTAAATCATGAATATCAAAGGTGTGATTTGAAAAGTTAAAGCTATGTCAAAAGGAGTCGACACATTAAGGCCATATATATTTCCTGAAATATATATTCACAGTAGAATTAGAAATAGATAATCATTTGTTAAACGATGAAGACATAAGCGCCTTATGTTTTTAATTAAATGAAATAAAACTTTTTTTTTTTTTGCAAGGTGAAATGATAATTATTACATTTCTTAAACAGAGGATACTTGGGGGGGAGGGACATTAAAGTATCTTTTTCTTTTTTTACCAATTCTTATTAATAATGTTCGTTTACAAAAAAATTTAAAAAAATAAAGATTCCCGGAAAAAGTCTGTTTCATTATAAAATAGGCAAAGTCGGAATTGCCAAAGCACGACGATTTTTTTAACGATATTTTACAAGTTATTTCCTTTTTAGCTTCCTTTTAATTATAAAGGCCACAGAATTCAAATTGTTCATATTAATTTTGGAAAAATATTCCAATAATATTCCTAATTACCGTTTGTATTACGTTATTTAATAATTCTAAGAAATATTTGATCATACTATTAAATATTATTTAGACTGCTTTTTATTCTTTTGTTTAATACACTGACAGCCGCGCTGAACTTCTTACAATGTAATTTATATGGGTCCACAGGTCACAGGTGATCCCCATGGAAATCAAGGTATTAAAATGGTATGGAATTTTAATCAGATGTGCATTTATTTAGATGAGGTATACTAATATCAACTTTCTAAGTGATCTGCATTTACGCAATTTCTTATTTCAATTCACAAGATTTTGCTATGTTCTTATAAAGTTTATAAATATTAAATTAATATCGAAAAAAAATTTGGTTTTGAAAGTTTGACGGGAAAAAGGGCCCTTACTAAAATTTCTAATGCATACATTAAAAAAAAAATCCTCTAGGCAAGCTGGAATGCAAAGGTAAATTCCGTTACATCTAAATTACTCTCTGGCAACATAAATTGTTGATGTTAGAAACAATCACAATTTGAGCTTGAAAATCAATTTTCAGCCCCTAACTTCTAAGATATTGCAGTTATCGAAAAACTTTATATCTTCAATATTAAGAAAGATACAGAGAAATAAAAATTTCACCCCCCACCACCACCATTTTCATCTCTGAGCTTTTCAGATGGGCCATTTACCAACTCATCCGAAGTTTTCACATTTCTAACAACATATTACAAGCCAATTAATATCCAAAAAAAATTACTCTAGTTATTCTTTTCACAAGATAAATGCATTTTATATACACTTTTTAATGAAGGGTGGTTTGATGTTCTAGGGAAAAATGATCGGTGAAGAACTTTTATTATTATTATCGAAGTCTTGCCATGATAGCCATTGCAATAGGTAATCTTCCTATAGGAATCTACCTAAAAGGGGAGTGTTTTCTATCTAATTCTTATATAACTAAACATGTTACAAGCAGTGTATGATACATCATTCTACTGGCTGATTTATGTAATCAACCCTTTTAGACTGGCATCCCTCAAAGTACATTAAAAAAGACGGTTTTTCACTGCATCCCTCCTTTTAAATATAACGATAATTTTGGAGGACATCAATGAAAAATTTAAATCATTTTAAAACTTTAAGAATCATAATCACACAATTTACCTCTAGAAGCAATTTTTTTTTTTTTTTTTTAAATTCTATAAATTTTGTTTCTGTAACTGTACGAACGGAGTGTAACAAACAATTGCACTGTTCTACAATAAGATTGGACTTAGAGTTACTAAATTTGGCACGTCGTTATTTCTTTGGTAGTATGTGCTCATTAAAAAAATAATTTTTTAACTAAAAATTAATAGATACTTTCTGGTTCACCCTTGATAATTTCGGAACTTTAAAGTTCAAAATCTTTTCATTGAAATACCAGTTTTAATTCCGTGCAATGTTTTTCGCTAATTATAATAAATTAAAAATTAAACATTATTTGCAAAAATAGTCTGTTTTAGTAGTGAAATGTCAATTAATTTTATTGTTTTATCAAAATTCTCACTAGCGTACCTTATTAAAGTTATGGTAGATAAAAAAAAAAATTGCTTCAAAGCAGAATTTTCACTAACGCTTTTATTAATTTGATGATGTTTTCAAGCTGCCATTAATTATTTCTGTAAATTGCGTGACATGAAACTCATTATGCACAAAAATGCAACGGCTGTTACAATCAAGCCAACTGAAGATAAATCTAGTCTAAAACATTATCCTTTTATGATGTTTCTTCATATTAAAAATTAGAAATCGAAAAAAAAAAAAAAAAAAAAAAATTAGTCAAACAACCTATTTTGAAACACATTTTCACTGAATGCAATGACGGCAAATAACAGAAAGCAAATGCAAACAGAATTTTATAAACATTTTCGCTTAATGTGAATGGCAACACGCATATTGTTTGCAACGGATTCTAAAACCCTCCGCACTTTTGCGCATGCGTTAGGATGGGTTTAATACGGCAAAATAGCGGTGAGAGGAAAGAGGAAATGCATCCTCTCGTGTGTCACCCCGTAGTGACATAGAATCACCGAAAAGAGGGCGTCTCAGAATATTGAAACGAGCAATAATATATTTTCCCATTTTAAAATTCCACAGTCGAGAGAAAAGAGAGGGGGGGGGGAGACCCTCGCATGTGCTCAACAAAAATCCCTACTCTCACTCATAAATTTGGAGCAAAATTGGGAACATAGAATTTGAAAGAACTACATTCCAAAATTTATGCATATTGCTAGTTGCTTTTTTTAGTTATCGTTTTCTATAAATACAGGAATAAAATAAAACAAAACCAATTTTATTATTATTATTATTATTAACGGGACTAGGATAAAAATTCATTAATCTCAAAGTCAAATTCTTAAATGTATTACAATACTTAACATAAAAAAAAATCTGGTTTTCATTATAATAAACTAGTTATTGTTATAATTATTAAAATATACTCAAAAGTACTGCCAATAATCGTCAAAGCATAATTAATATACGCTCATTTCCTCGGCTGTAATTAAACTTTCGCAACAAGTCTGGTTTTTATTGAATAACAAAGGTTTGGCATCATTCATTTCGCAACGACTGCTTATACGATATGTATATAAAAAGAAAAAAACAACACCCAGAATTCACCGGAAAGATTTAATAGTGCTGACTAGTATTGAATGTACCTGAAAAGTCCAACAGAAAATAAAATATATAGTCACGCTATTATGACGTTAGAAGGCTGAAAATTACCATAATCGGACTGTCGGAACGGTTGAAGGCTCGAATGTCATTCGAAAGAAAATAGAAAACTAGAGAGAACCCGATGAAAAATAAATCTTCCAATTTTACAGATGCCATTATTTGGACATTACAGCAGCATCTAATGAAAGATAATGTGTCCCGGCATGACGTACTTTCCGAGAACGGCAAAATCAAGAATTCTTTTAGTGAGAAAAATAAAACGTTGCAAACGACATTTGAGTAAGGAAATGTCATCGAAGGTGTGGTATATTTCGCAATTCGTAGATTGTTTACGATTCCGTCAGTGGTCAAAACGGACAAGCATCAATCATGAGAATTATGTCCTAAAAAGTCATAACAGATAATTATTAAGATCAAATTTTGCAATATTTTCCCAATACGTCAGAGCTTAATTCTATTTATTTTACCTTCTTATTTAAAGGAAAGTTGTAAACGCCACTCGAATTATTCCATACAATTTGGTGGGTGACGCTTTTATAGTGATGGATATAAAATAAATTTGTTCAGTTATTAAAATATTTGGTTCTAAACGCCAGCATTGTTTATAAAAATTTTGGTTAAAAATAGCCTTCAGTTTTAATTTGCTTAGTCCAATTCAGTTCAGTTCATTAAACCATTTTTTTATTTCAATATTTTTATAACTTAATGATCAATTAATGAATTAAATTTTGGCTTCATAGCATGGCGCCATCTGGTAATAGATTGCAGATAAATTGATTTCAACATTTTGAATGATTATAACAATGAATTATAAATTCAAATCTCGGAACAAATCCTTTTTTTTTTATTTTTTACACTTAAAAAAAATAGTGTTTTTATAATGCGCAACTAGTATGATTTTGCGAATAATTTCAAACCTCATAATGATAACAGCAATAGAAATTACTCAAAAGAATCCAAAGCGAGAAAAAACAAGTAAATAAATAATCATAAGTAATTTTTAAATCACCTCTCTCAAACTTCTACAATAAATCATATTTTTACTTAGCTCTGTAATATTGTGAAAGGAATCGAGTATGCATACTGGATCAATGCTGCTTTGTGCTATCAATTTTGACTAACAAATGATATAAATTCAAAATTTTAGTCTAAAAGCTACATATCAAATTCATCGATGTATTTTTTTCAGTTTTCAGCTATCATTTTCTAATATACATAAACGGACGAGAAATATACATACAGTTTTAAAAAGATATTGGGGGATGGGGGGGGGGAATCTAAACAAAAAATTCTAACAGAATATTTTGAAGATTATACAATTTTAGAATACTTATTTCAACGCTACAATAGAGTAAAGTTTATCTTTACAAAAGTAAAAATGAAGAAAGATTATATATGCGTATCGAGCTAATAAATTTGAGATAAATTAAAAAAAAATATTATAAGTAATCTAAAATGTAAAAACACCCTTATGATCTAATCTTTTTTTTTCCGGGGAGAACAAGTTACAAAAATTCATGGTTAACTCTAAGAAATGCAATTTAAATGTGTTTTTTTTTTCCCCTCTATACAATTATATCTGAAAACCTCAAAAAATCAGCTTTATCTACTTTTGTCATTTAATTCTGGTTGAGCAAAAATTTGGATAAATTTCACAATTCACTTGCAATTGCAAAGGAAGCAAAAAATATATAATAAAGATAATGGGAATTTAAAATTATTAAAACGCATTTTTTTGATGCTGCATTTCATTTAACGATGTTCGAAACATCTGACTGCTAAGATCGAAAAGCAATAATTTCCACACTGTTCTTACGCTGTGCGGTGGCATCTCGTCTACGGTTTTGTTTAACCAAACGACATTTAAAAGTTCGTTTCATGTAAATAAGACAGCGGAACAAAAATTTTAATTTTAACTCCATACCACCTGCACCAGTTGCGATAAAGAAACAAAATCCAAAAATAGACAGATTTCATACCTGAAAGGAAAGAAGAAAAAACAATTAATATTTAATTTTATCAAAGTTGAAAAAGATAAAATGCATTAATAGATTAAAAAAAAAAAAAGGTATAATATGAATTAAAATTCAAAAAAAATGATGCGATATATGAAACTAATTCCAGTCTTATAAAATAAATACAGATTCTACAGGTTACCTTATTCAAGAAAGCACAATTTTTTAAAAATATTTTGCACTTTATTACTTAATTACGCCACTGGTTTACAGAACTGTATTCATTCACGGTTTATTCAAAGCTAAACAACTATTCGTGATTAAGATTCCTCTAAATTCATAAAAAGCATTCTACTCTGCGGTCGTTAGCTCATTATCTAAGGTTAATGGTTTAGATGGTAGAATTCATTAATTAAAAAGGAATAATAAGCAGTTTTGTGTCTTTATTAACTTCCTGAAAACGAAAACGTTAACTCTTTCCGCGAGAACAAGATCTTAATTGCGTTATGGTCCGTCGTTAATAAATCAAAATGCAGAACGGTTAGAGAATCTCCAGATAAACTATCATTTAGCTATTTTCGCCCTAAATCATGATATAATGGGAAGAAAAGCTCTTCCAAGAAAATATCCCAACGTCTCGAGTAACTTTTCCCATTAGGAGGGGGTAAAAAACGAAGAACAAAAGATTCCATGCCGATTAAAAGCATTCTCTTTTGTTTTAGTAAAAGGAGAAAAGCTCAAGAATACGAAGAACTTGACTCCCCAAAATCATAATTGTACGCCACCATTTTTCATCCAACAAAAAGAGCAAATAATTATCTCCCCCTCTCTTTATTCTTTTCGACGAAGAACAAAAAAGAAGAGAAAAGGCGGGAAAAAGTCGAGGCATTTTGTTGCCATTTCTTTTCCAAAGGGGGGGGGGGAGTTTCCAGAAAAATCGAAAACGTATCAGCCGAGATCCATTATTCTTACGTTCCGAGAAACATTACGTATTTTTCAAAGTGGCGTGAGGTGTTATATAAAAAGACGAGTGTTGCAGAAAAAAAGAAAACTTGGGACACGCTATTTCCGCTCTCAGGTTTAACAGAGACTCGGCGATCACAAAAGAAACTCAATTTGTTACTTTCATGTGGTGCTTAAATGGTTCCCTTTCGCAAAAAAGTTTCTGAAAGAAAACTTGAAAAAGCAAAAAGGAGAGCTAAGTGCAATCCATCTACGAAAGCATGCAACAGTTTTTGAATAGTAGTGATCTATGGGTATGCCATTATGTAATACACACGCCCAAGAAATGACATTTTCTAAAAAGGAGAAAAATGTATCACTTTAAATATCGTTCTATGACAATATATTCTAGAAAAGAAATCATCACCAAATTCAATTCGTAAAAAGAAACTCACATAAATTTAAAGTAACATATTAGAAAATTGTGATATTAATATGCATTATAAAGGCTAAAGAATTTGTGTAAATTCTTTAGCCTTTATAATAATGCATTATAAAAGCTAAAGGATTATCACAGAAATACTTTAGCCTTTATAATGCACAATAATATAAATAAATTCTTAGAAAGCCATTAAAAATTAAAGAAATTTTAACTAGAAAATACATATAATGAGGTTTGTCGTTATATTCTCTCAAAAAATATTACTCAAATCGTAATTTTAAAATATTATACAAATCGTAAATTTATTATGATGCTAACATTTTTCTTAAATGTTGGTTTCATTTTCTTAAATATATTTCACTCCAGATAAATTTAAATTTCCGTTTTGCAACGATTATTATTTAAATAAAAAATTTTTTTAAATTTACATTTTAATTTTCATACGGCAGCAAAAGATATAGGAATTTTGAAATATATGTTAATAAAAGGCCTATTGGAATAAGAAATAACAAATATGAAATTACATATTTATCGTTTAAATATCACGATAATTCCAAGTAATACTAGAATTGATCCATGAGATATTTCAATAACAAACCAAATATAACTGACCGCCCCATCAAATAGCATGTTTTATCAAGTTCTTCCTTTAGCACAGTGCCAATGGGTATCAAAATTACAATGGCGACATGCATTTTAAACGTTTTGTCCAAAATAATACGAAAAAAAAAAATTACTTTATGCTGCCAACAAATATATCATGCCAATTCAACTCTGAAATCTATTAACATTTTTCAGAAGATATTTTATAGTTAACTATCTAGCATGTACTGTTACATTTGTTATATGATTGTGAAACCACAAGAAACGGGACCATTTTATTCTTTATTATTATTTTTTTTTACTTTGCATTTATATTTTTCATCATTATAGTTGAAGATCTTCTATAATTACTTACAGGAGACTAGTGCCATTTTTAATTACCCCCCCCTCGGAAATTATTGTAACAAACGAACAAAGTGAAGAACAAATTCTTTCATTAAGAGAAAGAAGAAAATATTTTTTTCTTTTTCCCACCGATTTTAACCATTTCAAGGACAGCGGAAAATTCATTTTTTTTTAAATTTATGACCATTTTAATTAAAAACAAAATTTAATAAATAATAATTTCGCAGAAGGACTTCAATTTCAATATCTATAAAATATATAAAATAATTAAAACTTAAAAAACGCATTTCTTTATACAAAAAAGTTCCATACTTCAAAGATTAAAAACAAAGATGCAAAATAAATGTTATAATTTTAAATCGTAAACGATATAAAATTAATCTTTTTATTCACAATTGCATCAATGTGCCATGGATGGTGATTAAACGATTGCAACAGTATGATCAAATTAATTAAATTTATAAGTCTAAACATGAATTAAATTCATTACAACTCAAATAAATCTATACAACAAAAAAAAAATCAATCGATTAGTTTTTCCAAGAGAAAAATACAATTACTTTAAACATATGAATAAAAGAGAAAAAAAAAAAATCTGCCATAAAATTGCGCAAACGATACAGAATGTTTTTTATTATTTTTCTTTTTAATATGAAATCGGTTAAATAAAAATTTTAAATCGATTGGTTCTTCCAAGAGAAAAATACAGTTACTTTAAACATATCAATGAAAGAGGAAAAAAGGTTATAAAATTGCGCAAACGATAAAGAATGTTATTTTTATTATTATTTTCCCTGGCGACATCATAGTACAATTAATGACAATCAAACGATTAAAACACCCGGACAGTTAGAAAATTAAACTAATAAAAATTCAAGAATCTATACGTCAAGTATTAATTAATCCAGAACGATTCTCCGAAATAAATTCATGCAAAAACACACACGTATAAGATATAACAATCGGTCATCTTTTCCGAGAAGGGAAAAAAAAAATGAATATTATTTTACTGGTCACAAAGTGTCATCAAAACACGATATAATTCAGAGAAAGCCAACGAATATTATTAGCCATTTTACTTCCTAAAGCCAATGTCCTGTGTCCCATCCAGGGTGAAAGTTGTCCTTAGAAATTGTCCCATTTATTGTCGTTTATTTCCGTCAGGCTTAACGGGTTCGGGATTTCTTACCCTTCATTCGTTCTACGAACGTCAAAGGGGTGAAAAAAACGTTGGTATTCATACTGGAACTTGTCATGTTTCCAGCTGGCAGTACGTCGGAAGAAGGGGAAGGGGTGGGGATTGTCGCGATTGTTTCTGATCTCTCAAAACATCGTCCTTTGCTTTGTCAGCAAATGGATATCTTTGATACCATACAATTTAATTAATCGTCATCTTTAATTCACCGACTGATGTTAAACAAGAAATCAATACACAGAAGTGCAGATGGGCACTTCAGGGTACTCAAATAAGGGTTTTCAAATAAGGGTTTTTTGAGTACCCTGAACTAGAATAATTTGTTATTCCAGCAGAAAAAGGAAATTGAGAACTTATAATCTAACAAAAATATCTAATTTAAAAAAAATAATCAGTAACCCGCTCTAAGTAAATGCTGTATAATTTTGCAAATCGGCATCTATTCAAAATAGAATTTATAACCAAGTTCCAGCCATCCTTGATCTTATAGGTGATTAATTTTGACAACTACATCATTAATTTTTTCCCTTCTATTAATTTATACAAATATACAAAAATATAATTCGTATATTTAAATTACAATAAACTTATATTGTCCAAATAATTTCCTTAAGATATGTGCTACGTTCAGGGTGAATTTAAAAAAAAAAATGCTCTAGAATAGTTCCGTTTTTGAATCTTTGCACAAAAAAGATTGAAAAAACAAACCAAAAAATGCCGAATAATATTTTTTTTAAAAAAAATGATAAACTGGATTTTTTTCCCCCTAAAAAGAAGTGTAAAGCAAAAATCTTTTAATTTAGAAAGTAATCAATTAATCTGCTTAAAAATCTTGCAGATAGCTTGAAAAAATATATTACCTAGATCATGAGCTAAAAAAATAAGTAGCATTTTCATTCATTCTTTCAATATCAGGATCCGACACAATTAACACGAAATTTTCATATGTTTTCGAATAGTGAAGAATTAAAACAAACTAAAGAATATTTCTGAATGAACAGATTACTTATTTTCTAGTTCAGGAACCGCTGAACATATTGAGAAACTTTCAAACTTAATTTGAATAAAAAATATGCGTTAGATTTTAACTTATGATGTTTCCCATAAGAAAAATCGACTAAAACTTTGAATTTGAGAAAACAAATTTTAAAGATGTAAAACAGCATTCAAATGTGTATAAACGCAAATACAAAAATTACAAAACATTAAAAAATCAAATAAATTTCAAATGATTTTATAAAAAAAATTGTTCGAACAGTAAAAATATTATTTCGCAAAAAATCGACTTTTCAATGTGACTACATTGAAATGACCTACATTCAATGTGACCTAATTTAAATTATCCCTCTTTTATAGAGAAAAATTACTAAAAAAGATAATTCAAGAGGTATAATAAATAATAAAATCCAATAAATAATTAAAATAAAAAGTCAGGGATATTATAAAAAAAATCAGAAATTTAATTTTTAGAATACGAATATTATTAGCTACGTAGAATATTTACTATTCTAATAGAATATCAAATAAATAGATTTTATATAAATCGGAATATTTATTCTTAGAAATCTAAAATATTAATAGAGAGTAACATACTTCACGATGAAATTCCATATAACTGTTCTAATAATATAATAATGTGAAAGCAAAATTAGAAAAAACCGACCGATTTAGTATTGCATTGCAGCGATATATTCGGTTTTAAATTTGAAAGAGAATTGGCATCTTAGATTTAAATTTATTTGTCTAATTTGTCTAATTTTATTTATTGGCATCTAATTTTGTCTAATTCTTTTCATTGTGTAGAATTCATTTTTTTTTCATTTCATTTTATTTTCATGTTAAATCGTATTCGGTTAGCAGAGCAGACGATTTTCCACTGAACTGAATGGATTTCGTTCAAATTTGAACAAAATTTACAAATTTCATGATTCACGTCAAAATATTGAGCTCGAATTTTTTGATGACTACAATACTTTTACTTTGTATAATTCATATAAGGGAAAGTAAAAAAATCAATAATTCTATTAGCTTTCTGAATTAAAAGTTTATATGGTTAGTTTAAATTAAGAGGTTTATTTTTGGAATATCTAATTTATTTTTAATTGCGAAGTTAATAATAATTTTTTTCCTCCTATAAAAAGTTAATTAAAAGTTTGGTAATTAAATAATAAAACAGGAAGAACATGTTACTAAGCAGGACATTTTTTAATAAATATCATTTGAACAAATTATCGGACTGAATATATTTTTAATTCCATATCTAAAATACATTTTATTTGATTAAAATAATTGTCCGAGAAACAAAAATAAAATTATGATCTGTTTACATTAATAAATGGAATTTTACCTTCGAAGAATTACTAATCATTTGTGCGAAAAAAAACAAAGAATATTTTCTTATCTAAACTAGAATCTTCGAAAGCTGGAGAGTCATTAAAATTTTTTTATCTCCGTTGTTCTTCATACAGCGAATTAATTTTTATTTCTTATACCAAATGAATCTTTAACTGATATTATTTCTCTAAGTTTTTTTTAATTCTGTTTTATAAATTAATTTTTAATTTAGAATTTCTTATTTTTATAATCTTCTTTTCCCTTTAGTATATATTTTTTTTGTTTTGAAATGTCAACATACGTATTACGCATAACAAAAATAATACAAGCCTTCTGCTACTGAAATAGTACACTTCTGTTATCTTTACTATTAATAAAAGTGAGTGTATGTGTGTGTATTTGCTGGTGCTATACAGGCCCCGACCCTTTGACTCAGTACGGACATACTAGAACTCGGTCATTAAATTATATATCACTTTAGGTGGGAAGGTGTAGGTAGAAGATATTTTTTTTTCAATTATTTTTACTTTAATTAAGTTAAAAGAAATTCTGGTGCATAATTGCCGAAAAATGTTACAGCATAAAAATATATACATCGACTTTAATTTCAAAAAATTATATTTTCAACAATATCAACTTTCCAGTCATGTTATTTTTTAACAATTAAAAAAATTTTTCTTTTTTAATGTATTTTACACCAATTTATTTCAATAATGAAGTGAAAGTCAAATCGTTTCCATTGTTAATATGACGCTGGAATTTTTTTTATATTAATGATAATCAAAATAAGAAAATTCATTCCCCCCCCCACAAGCTGAGAAGTTTTTAATATGAGACACTTTTAATAAAATTCTTGAAATTCTATTGTATTTAAAATAAACTTCGGAATAAAGCGATTTTTTAAAAAAAATGACCGTTTTTTTAAATGCGGTTGTTCTTTCCTGTATTATAACTGGATGTATAAAGATAGAGAGAAAATTAAGGAAATGCAAATCACAATGAACAGCTTATAAAACAATGCGAGTTATATGTTTATCAAAATCTAAAGTTTAAAAATATTTTAAAAACCATTAATTTTGACGAAGCACCTGGTCTTTAAAGGCGGCTAATTTATAATAACGAAAACATTTTACGACACTACAAACCATAAACACTATGCATGAATAAATTTAAATACGCTTGCCTCTAAAGAAAAATCGGAAAACGCAAATTTGTTCATCTGTCTTTCTGTCTAATTCAATTAAACAAACAGACAAAAACATACCTAGGTGAAGGCAAACCCCTTTGACAAATTGATTCCTTATAAAAGAATTTCGTCACAAGGTAACTGGATCAATGCCGAGTACGCGATTATAATGCTTCCTATTTTTTTTAAGCGTCTATAAATTTAAGGTTGGCTCTATTTCAGTTTCTTTTTTTAAATCGCAATTCATTCGTTTCAGCTCAAGACTTGGTATTTTTAGAAATGGAAAGGAGGAACGCAAAACGGTGGTACAAGATTTGGGAAATAGATAAATTAAAAGAAACGGCAAACAAAAACAATTCCTTCAAGTAAAGATATATATATTTTTAGATGTAATGAAAAATTTCATATGTTTATATTGATTGCCGCCGTTGGCGTCCAATTTGTTCGCCAAGATTATTAATTTATTAGGCTGTTAAATTATTAATAGTGGCTGAATTTCTTTTAAAAAAACATTTCACCTAGTTATTTAATACGACTAAAACACATGAATTCAATTGAAACAGTTTACTGCAATTTATAAATAGTATGTATTATGAAATAAAAGCGGAAAGGAAAATCCTACCACGGATTGTATGACTGGCAAACGCACGTGTTTGCATTTTTTTTTTTATGGAGAGTTTAAATATCGTAAAAACATTGTTCCTGAGAGTATCAAATTGAAATAATAATATTATTCAAGTTAAATGAAAAATTGTACGAAAATGAAATTTATATTATTAAAAAGGTAATTTTTTTTTTTAGTCTCAAGACAAAGCAAAAAGCAATTTTTATAAAAGCATTTTAAGATAATTGTTTGGAAGATATGAGTCTCAGTTTCCGAATGCAAGTCACAGCTATTATGGCTAGATTTAAGATTAATATAAGGGCGCCAAAATTGAAAAAATTTCGAGCGATTTCTCGCCAAATATAATTGCGACAATTTTTGATGGCGACTTTATAAGTCGTTTGTTAACATTTCTGGTATACTAGTACACCCAGGATTGCAGACTTTTAAAGAGTGTTTGGACAATTGGCACGATTTTGACGCGATTGGCGAGAAACCGTATATTAATCTTAAGTCTTACCATGATTACTTATCTGGCAACGGTTAAGCCTACATTTACGCTTAATTAAACTTTTTGTTTGAAGCTTTTTTTTTTTTAATTTCTTTTGTATCTTTTTTCCTCAGACCGAATGTCCTCTTTAGTGACATGGCGAACTATTTTCAGAACAGTTCTAATAATATATTGCAGCTCCATTAGTTAAGCGAAGCGCTTGATTCAGTATACTGTAAAAATGTTCAATGAATAAAGCAATCTGAAACTCGCCCATATTTTATTTATATCTAGCTGTTGCCATTCGACAATTAGTTATAAACTCGATTTCCATGGCACGTGCGTTTTATAATAATATATATATATTCAATTATAATAGCATTAATGACAGACATAAAAAAATACAGTTATATAAATAATTTAGATGAAAACTTAAAAAAAATAATTGGTAAGAATTCGAAAAATTCTTCATTATATGAAACCAAACAAATATTCCAATAAATGAAAACGAAAGAAGATGGAACCAATTTTTTTTAGATACGTAATCATAAAAAGTTCATATTTATAGATTAAATATAATCAGCTTAATTGTAGCAACGAAATAAAAAATATACATAAAACTACGATTTCAAGAAATAAATAACCAGCCACAAATCGGACAAATAATTTCATAATTCCCAAGACAAATAACGTTAAAAGCTAAGATTTTTAATACAACGAACACATCCCATCTTCGAATAGCTTCAATAATAAATTGCATTATATATATAAAAGATGTTTTTTACCAGGGAAGATTTTTAAAAAAGCTCGCCAAAATTAAATTATTTTTCACTCCTTCATTAAGTTCGGAAATCTAATGAAAAATGTCGATTAGTCACACAAACCAAAAACGGTTGTTATAGATGATACACGACGCCAAGAAAACAGCCAAGCCCGTTGGGAAGTAACAAATTACAAGAGTGGTCCGGGAAGCGTCAAAATTGAGTGCAACGTTCTAATTATAACAGTCATTTTGATTAATTATAAGAATCGCATGAAAACCGTCGTCGTATTTTCTCATTAAATTTTCATCGCCATCAAATCGTTTTAGAACGCTGAGATGATAATTGGCTCAGATTTTTCTTATACTTATTCATTTTATATCTTAGCAGAAACTTGTAATCTATTAATCTGTGGGTTTAGAAATAAACCGTAAAACAATCAACCCATCCGCTGGCCATAAAAAAACAGCATCAATGTTTTAATGAAACAAAAAATGTTTTTTTAAAAAATGAAAATAAATATATTTTATTATCCATTAATAATAAAAAAAAAATCCAATTTATTACTAATGACAATACATGAATTTTCTATTATAAAAATAGCACTAAGTAACTGAAGTTTTGATTCCAACATAAATAAAATGCAGACAACGATATTGCCGACAGTAAAGTAGAAATAAATTCTTATCTACTTACACAAAAATTAACTATTTCAGAATTTAGCTTTCTTTTTTGTGCGATTTTCATATAAATTTTTAAGAACCGATAATTTAAAATCATATTTGAAAAAGTATTCGTACAGAATAATTTGGAACAGTGAATATAGTACACCAAGGGTAAATCCTTAGCGAATTGGAAATATGTTCCCATTTTAAAACAATCTAAATAAAGACGATAAATATACTTCCCCATGTATTTCAATGTTATTTTCTAACGGCTGTTTACCTTAGTTTCAACAATGTTGGGGAAAAAAAAGTAAAAACAAATCCTTTCTGTTATTATTCATTTCCTGCAACGGTTGTTTGCAAGATAAATTCTTAAGTTCTATATTTCTTTTTATTAGCAGACGATTTTAATTTTTCGAAACAGATTTAATAAAAATACATAAAATATTTATTTTCATATGGCATAAAGTTAAATAAACAAATTTTAACAATAATTCTACTACTCTAGTCAAACTACCAGTTTTTTTGTCAATAAGTTGCAATTATTTTTTTTTTTTTTTTTTGTACTTAAGGCAGTTCGAAACGTGGATATTCGTCAGAATCTCGAATTCGTTTATCCTGAAAGTCACAATACTTTCTCTATACTTCGTATATTCATAAAGATTATGTTAAAAACTATCAGATTTCTCCTGTGGAATTTTTTTTTAAAGCTAAACACCGAACATACACGGTCGTTTACATTAGCACGACAATTTTTTGACAACGATGCTAAGTTCTTGATGTTAGCAGATGTTCCTCGTAGCGCCTCATTTCCGCCATAAAAATAATCACGGCCAAATGTTGCAAGTCCATTTTGATGAAGGCAAATGGAAAAGGAACTAATTTGATATGACACAAGGTTTCTGCATTTGCTTTCCTTTTCAATTTATCATTACTAAGATCAGGGAAACTTGCAACATCGCGGAACTTTAGCCATATTATTTCCCACTTAAAATGGCGAAACTCAATCCTATTTTTGATAGTTTCCCGTTATGTATTATTTCAAGTTATTAATTCGACTTTCACTTCTTGTTTTATTACATGGTAGTTCAAATTCTTCCTATAAAGTCTTTATTTCACTATAAATAATCTTCCAATACAATTTTTATGATTAACCACTATTTTAATATTTAAATAAAAATAAATTATTAAAAAAATTTGTAAATATATACCACGTTTTTAAAGCGTATTAAAAAGTATACAATAATTTCTCCTGTTTCTATATAGAATCTTAATGCCATGAAGATACATTATCCCGAAATTTTGAGATTGTGGATCTTTAAAATTCACAATCAAACTTTCACGATAAACTGTATAGAATTAAGAATCTATATGGAACTAGGAGAAGTTATTTTATACTTTTTAGTATACATTTTAAAAACATGACATATTAATTTTTTAAATAAACTATTTCCTTTTAGTCTTGTGACCATGGAATTTTGCAATCGATTTTAAATTAACTTTTCGAAGAACTAACAATACGGAATGGCGCCATCTATCGGCAAAGAAAGCTTCTAATGGATTGCAAAATTTATATCCATCAAACAAGTAAAGAGAAAAACAAGAAAACGAGTTAATATCACAATGCCATCAGGTTCTGAACTATGTTTACAGCTCCAACTCTATAGCCGATTAAGTTGATATTTAAAATCGATTGAAAAATGTGCACCGAGTAAACAGAACCGATAGCAAGTTAAAAAAAAAAAGTTAAAAAAATCAAAACATTTGGACTCATTTCACCAATATGGATACAATTCCATAAAACATAAAGCAAGTCAAGATGAGATTTTTTTTTAAATTTTTTTATCTATGAATATTTTTAGATATATCCGATGGTAGAATAAGGCATTAAACTTTCTTCTATGAAATTTGAGGTATTTATATAATTAATGGAATAGGGTAGGCATGTAATAGATGTTGAATTTGAAAGCAAGCAATTAAGTTGGAGGTCGTAGTGGAAGTCGCTTTCAATAAATCCATTAATTTTCTATTTCAACATTTAATGTATTAGTAAGATTTTATCCTTGTGTTCCATGCTTTTTTCCAGTTTCCCACTCCACAAACAAATCTCAATGAGCAGTTACGAACAATATTTAATAGAAAATAGGTAGCTTCAGAATAAACGCAACACCTGTTCAAAACGTGAAACAGAATCATTGCATGCATAGATTTCCCAACAATTTGAATTCTAAATTACGGCAAACAGTAAACAAGTTGGGTGCAGTCAAGAGAGATGGCTGCGGGGAATATCGACCGGTCACTTCGATGGTCAGTGAGCTTTTCACGTGCCTGTCAAAATAACGCAACTACGACAACAGAAAAGGAAAGGTTCAAGTTTGGGCAGAGATTTTGACAGGTTGATTTGCATATTAGTGGAATAATACAGCAGGAATGGCCATGTTATTCAAAATGCATACATTCAAGTCATTTAATAAATACAGTAAATATCAAAGATGTCATTAACATATAAAGGTTTGTTTGTATGGAAGATTTATTACCGATTATGATGTTATATATTCTTTAGAATAACACAAAGCAAATAAAAATAATAATATTCCTTCCACTGTAATAATTATTTTTCAAAAAAAAAAATCATTAGCACCACAAATAAATAAATATCAAATATATCATGATATCAATGCCTCTTTAACTAAAAATAATTTAAGAATAATAAGTTATGAACAAAGCCTGTAAGACTAGTAATTAATTATTTTTAAAAAGATTGAAAAACTTGATTATTGTAAGTATTTTGATATTTCAAATGCAGTAAATATTACGGTAAATAACAAAGCTACAACATAATTAAATTCATGGAAATTGCATCTCACATTTTGATACAACCAAACGACCCATTTACTAAACTTGTTCAAATGTTCAAAAGAATGATTTGTCTTGTGTATTCTTTTTTCCCCCTTTCATGGAAATACAGAAATAAATAAATTGAACAGTCACAAACGATTCGTAATTTATTTGAACAAATCGAAACAACTAATATACTAATTATTCCAATTTTTATTATATTCCGTTCCACTGGACGATTAGAACATCCACATTTAAAACTCCAATTAAAGATCCAAAGAATCAGCAAATAAATTATTCACTCATTTACCACTAGCAGACGATTACTAGACTCCAAACGATTTTTAAATGTAAAAGGGATATTAGCATTTGTTAGAAGTAATGATGAAGACGTTGTTTCTTGTTTGGTTCATTGCAAATGAGAGCGACTCATTACATCTAAATCCACCAGACAGAAGAAAAATAATTCCAATACTTAGAACAAAACATTCGGTTATTAATCAAAAGTATTCGATACAAATAATCACCTTCAAGAAGGATAATATCCCCGAATCGTCATTTTCCCTAAATGATCTTTAGGTTCTCTTTTGGGGCGAAACCCTAAAAAAAAAGGACTCAGAAACAATAACACAAATCAAGCTTAATGTCTTAAATCGCCTAGGTGATTATCATCAGGAAAGGGAGACTATGAGAATAGCACTTAAAATTACGATTCTAAATTCAACTTATCTCGAAATTACGCACTTAAATCGGGCTAGCTGGCCCATAATTATCTCTAAAATTCTGCCCCGGTTTTAACTAATGCGTCCTTGGAGGAACTAATAGTCGCGTTTATAGTATGCGTAGCTGTGAAATACGCTAGCAGCGACAAATCTGGAAGTTTCACGTAACATATATCCTCAACCTTTGCTGCTTGTAATCTAAAAGTTGGTTAAATAAGGCAATTGTCAACGATTAAACTAATTATAAAGTTTGTAGAAGCCCAACAATTTTGTAAATGCAGCATACTGTCAGGCATGAAACTTTTATATACAAATAAATAGTCCTCTTTTTCCCACCCTTCCCCGTTTTTTTAACAGATATATATAAAGCTTCTAAAAATATATGTTTCAAAATCTTTAATTTCGAAGTTCTAAGAATGCCATAAATTAGAATGGATTTTATAATTTTGAAATATGGATAATTAAACGAAAAAAAAAACTTATACTAGCACATTACAACTAACAAAAATGTTTTATAAAGGATTCGATTCCACATATATATACAAGGTTTAAATAAATTCCGGAAATGAAGATCGAACTCTTGATTCTACGAATTTTATATTATGTATAATATAAAATTTATATTATATTTATTTTATATTGTATATAATAAAATAAATATATATGCATTTATATCTCTGGTTTTAACTAAAATATGAGAAACATAAATATTAAAATAATAAATTTAACTAACACATTATAAAGGAATTTTAAAAATTTCAGAACAAATCTAAATGAATTTATGAACTCGGGCTTAAAGAGTAGCATTGCAATTTTTTTCTGTAATAGATGCACACGATGCATTTTATTAATAAATAACAAACGATTTTATTAAAAGGTTTCATTTTCAACATTGATTTTGGTTTTCAAATGTATCGTTTGGCGTTTTCATGAATCATTCCGTTTAAAATCATTTTAGAGTTGCATCATTTTTAATGGGATGTTATGTTCTTTTAAAATTTAATTTTTGGTTTACTTGTTGTGAATTATTATTTATGATTACGGGAATTAAATTCATTTTTGACATATGGCAGCTTTTTTCCTCTGCTTTAATTATTTAAAAAAACATTTCTCCACTTTACCATACTTATCTACCTTCATTCTTTCAATCAAGTAATTTATTCTGCAGCCTAACACCACATTAGCCGAAACACAAAAAAGAAACGAAAGCAAAACCGAAACAAATGGATGAATACCTTTTTAAGGCGAGAAGCTACTTGGAGCGAAAAACCGGTTGGTAAGCATATCATTCACTCTACTTTTTTTCCCCCACGTCTTTACCCTTGTTCTACATTTCTTCTTTTTGGAACAGATGTAGAAAAACTGCCAGTGGATCGCACGCCGCAACTGGTCAAGACGTTGTCAGATCTGTCTCACAATACCCCCATTTATTTTTGAGTGGCATTGCGCTTTAAGAGAAAATCCCCGATTCGTGCAGGTTAAGGCCGGTAGAGAACAATGCGTAAGAGAGTCAGTTACTGACGTTTTTCTTTTGTATAAATCGCTCGGGTGTTGTAATGGATGATATGGTTCAGTAGGTCAAACGAGCGGATGCAGAATTTAACACCATGAGAAAATAACGACCCTTTCTAACTTATGAGAGGGGGAAAAAAAAAATTAACAACAATTATTAAGCTAGAAAAGTTGAAATTGCGACTTTATTTTAGTCATATTAACGTCCCGTTTCAAAATAATACTAGTCGCTTTAACCTCGTAATTTTGAGCCATGGTCAGAAGATGAGGATGACATTTGAACTGTCATTCCCCTCTCGAAACTTTCGCACCACAACAGCGAGAGGACTGTTGGCAATGGTGAATTTAGAATGCACCAGATCAGCTTATATGGCGGTTCTTCGATGAAAATAGATCTCAAACCTGGAAACTTCCAGTTTCAAAACCTTATCACCATGCTATCGCTGCCCTACTTTTCAGAGGTTGGAAAAGCAGGAGGAGAAAGAGGGCGGGGCGGAATTTGTACATTTTCGAACCCAAGCAATGCTTAGTGGAAAATTCTTTAAATAGCTGGACAAATTTTGTTTCACAATTCAATATATTTTAACTGAATCTACATAATGATAGTTTAATCCATTTTTATTAATGCTTTTATGAGGATATTTAAAAAAAAAATTTTTTACCATGAATATTCCGAAAAGAAATTTGACTAAAATAATAAAGTAACTCAAAATAATTCAATTATTCATAGTAATTGCACTATAACACGTAATAGCATTAGAATACATGTGTTAATACGTTATAATGCACTATAATACATTAAGGTATACGTCCACACTTAAAACTTCGAAAATCGTTCAAAAAAATCGTTTTTTTTTTTTTTTTTTTTTTTTTCTTCAAAATATTTGCTGATTCTTTAGCTTTAAAACGATACCAAGATGTTGCCAATATTCGGAATATTTCTCGAGTTATAATTATTTTTCTTGAGGTACTTTCACTAAAAACTTTAGTTTCGGTTTTTTTGAAACTCATTTTATGAAGAATCTTATTTTTCCATTATGTTGCTTCATTCAAATAATCATAACTCAACAAAAAATGAACCAAATGCAATTATTTATATATCAAAATCTGTATGAAACAGTGGATGTTTTGTGCCTCAATCAAAGTTATATTTATAGAAATAAATTTTTAATAGCTATTTAAGTATAAAAATGACAGAAAAAATCTAGCTTTTTCTATTCATCGTTGATGAAAAAAATTCTTAAAAAAGAACTGTATATTTTTATAATTTGATGGAGGCAGACAACATGAATACTAATATTAGGCATCATTTCCAACTAGAATTGTGTGTCTGTACAAATTAGAATTTAAGATATCATGTTTCAAAAATTATACTAAATAGCTCATTAAATATTATTTAATTAATAATTAATGTAATATGGTTTTTTCTCACTGAAATGTGTTTAAACAGATGTTAATGACCTACTGTGAAAAAACTGGATTTTTAAAGATAAATTTAAAAAATCTTCTAGTGTGTACGTACACCTTAAAAATGTGGGAAATTAAAAAAATAATTAAATTTATCAAAACAAAACGAGGACCCCACCCACCCCCTCTCTCATCACCTAAACAGAAAAATGCAGCTAAAAGAAAGATGAAACTACGCATTTAACTGTATCGTGAATAAGAAACTATATCTAACAAAGATAATAGTATTATCTTAAATGTCCAACAACAACGTCGATTTCAGGATTTATAACTTGCGCAATAAAACTGATTCGGAAACAAAAAAAATTCGCTGATATTTAGTTTCAAAGAGCTTTTAAAGTGTCGAATGTATTGTAATTCCAAAATTTAGCTTGCTTCTTGACCGTTATCGCACTTCCTGGTGTTAATTGGGGGAAAGTTCAAGAACAATTAAAGTCGATAAATTAGGCGTTTACGGCGAGTAGTTATCCGTGAAAAGATAAAAACTAGCTAACATCAATATGGATGCAAATTTAATCTGAAGAAATAATTAAAATTAGAAAACTATTTAAGTGCATCACGTGAACATTCATTAGCTAGCGAAAAGAGGGGGAAATAGTATGGCTTGACCTGTTTCTTAAACACCACGGGATATTTGTTTTAATGGATACGAGTGTATTTTGTAGTATTGGATCAGGAAATAATAGAATAAATAATTACTATTCCAAGTATATTGTACTTTCTCATTCAGCCAGTGAAACTAAGAATAGTTATTAAAAATATTTGTCACAATATTTCCTTTATTCAGCTTAACATACTATTTTCTAGCATAAAATCGAGCCAGCCGTTTCATTGTGCAATAGGAAGAAGAATCAACATTGATAAGCATATGATATTGCAGTTTCAAATAGTTTCTTTGAGATAATATTATAAAGGAATCAAATCTTTTGTCATACCTTGAATATTTTTATCAAAAGTTTGCCAAGAAAAATATAATCACCAGGATATATATATTATATATATATATATATATATATATATATTTTGTTCGCCTTTATTTTAACCGTTTAAAGGGCCATTTTTTTCTAGTCATATTATGTTAAAATATTTTTAGGCATGAAATTAGAATAAGAAAAGGGATTCATTTAGCTTATTAGATAAATTTAATAATTAAGTAACAAATCAAGACGCATCATCTTGTCTGAGATAAAGAACTGAGGCATCTAAGTTTCTGACTATCTAAAAAAATTTGTCATGACTTATGCCAACCTACATAATTTCATACAAGGATTGATAAATTTGGTGGGAAGCATACTTCCCACGGCCCTAGAAAGGGTTAAATATGTATCCTTCCATAAAAATATCAAGAATAAATATTAATCTAAGTAAAACTTGCTTAAAAAGCTCACAAAATGAAAAACAAACTGAGGCCAAGAGGGCTAAAAAAACTGTCCACCTTTTACTTTTTATGCTTGTTGAGATATTTTAAGCTACTTGGAAATTTGAAGTTATTCATAACTAAAATTAACAATTTCTAATATCTAAACAGGTAAAATAATAGTTTTTATCTAAAAACTAGATATTTGACCATTTAAGGTACGAATCTGTGCATATATATTAAATGTCCATACGTTTAATGTTAAACTCTTGCTATTATTACATTAATAATCGATCTTCCAAGAATTAATCACGTAAGAAGGAAAGTGGAAGAACAATTAGTAAACCTGAATGTATTAAGGTTTTACCATAAAAGAATATATTTATTTAAATATTGGAATGGTTAACTCAAGCTCACATAAGCAAGAAATTCTTTAATTTTAGAATCAAAAGTGCCTGTATTACCTAATAAGATTACAAATATATGCAAAAGTTCTAATTTGTCGGAAGACAGTCAAGGAATCCGATCCGATGAATCACAGACATCTGTTTCCGAAGGTCATCGTAAATGGATGACAAGTAGAAACACATAAACATGCAATTTCACATCTGCGGCATCCGGAAAAAATAGACTAATTTAAGGATACGAAAAAGAAAACGAAATATAAGCGGAAAATTATGATGGATGAATTTCCATTACAAATTATTTTCAAATTTAAATGATGGACACAGTCAAGGACAAATTCATTCTTTAAAAATAAATTCTAATAACTTAACCTTAAAAAACCTTGGTGCAAAACTACTATTTACCATTTTAATCAAATCCCTTCTCTGTTTATACACCAACCACTAATTTTTAGTACATCTTTGGTTACAATTGAATTTCAAAAAATTTCCTCAAAGCAAAATAAGTTGAAATTTTAAAACACTTTTATAAATAAATGAAAATCAACAACTAAGAAAATCTCAAAAATCTTTCCTCAAGAGCATTAAGAAGCTTTGAACAATCAGGACACGGAAGGTAAACGAATATCTGGTGAAAATACACAGTAGAATAATGCCAAAAAAAAAAAAAAAAAAAAAAAGTATTCTAAAAACAAGCATTGATAAATTTCTCATTTTACTTTAAAAGGAATAAATTGAATAGTGAAAAGTAAACATACTTTGAAGGCAGAAAGGCTAATAGAGTGAAAGAAAATATTCCAGAATCTGTGCTCTTTAAACTTCCACAGCCTCAAATAAATTGCGCCATTTTTAATTTATAAAGATAAAAGCATTTCCTTTAGAAAAAAAAAAAACTTGTTGATAAGAAACATTTCTCATCTATTAAAGTTATAAAGCAGACTACAAGAAGAACAAAATCAATCGTTACTTCATATTTCGTTCCTGCGTTCTTCGATAAAAAATATTATAAAAATCTTCAAAGCGACTCATTTATTACAAGCAACTCAAACCGAAAATGGAACTTTATTTTCCCTTGAGCGTTAAGAAATGCATCTTATAAGAAAAATTGCTACCTTGTAACTCAGATTTAAATCTTTGAAGATGTTGCCATATTCCAAAGATGCGAATTACATTTCGCCAAACGATCATTCCGTCGTGCACAGACAGCTGCAAATTTTCAGCCAAGGAAAATTCGCAAACATAATAATTATTCCTATTCTTAGTGTTGGAAAAATATCAAAATTCTCCGAGCGTTAATTCTCTTTTCTACGACCCCAATACATTTATTTTAAATATTTTTGTTGTTGTTATAGAACTTCGTCATGTTTGTTTAGAATGAATCTTTCTTAATAGTCACGCAAGGATAAAATAACTACGTGGTGGGTTAGAAAAAAAATTCTTGAAATTAGTTCGCATAAAAGTTTTCCATCTTTACAAATATAACTCTATTCACGAATAAATTAAACTTTTTTTTTTCATATCTTGAAAAATTTATGTATCTTTAAATTATCTTATTTTCTGAAATGAAAGTTTTGTCCATTTGATAGAAAGAGATTATAACGATTGAGAAATAAAATGCCAAAGAAATCGCAAACAAATTTACCTTTTTAAGATTGGATTTTGAGACAATGCTTTATGCAAAAGAATTTTGCAAACTTTTTTGTGCAAAAAACGATAGTGCAAATATTGACATTTAAATCAGTCTCAACAAAGCAAGGGTAACTTCATTTAGCCAAATAGGGAAAGAATCAAAACGAAATTGGCTCAAGTCATTTAAGATACACGAAAAATATTAAATAAGTGATGTTTTAAAAGAATGAAGATATAATTTAACAAACTTTTGGTCGTCATAGAATTTATTTTACAAATATTTATTTAACTGACTTTGAATACAAGAAATTTCTACCAAAGAGAACTGCAGCTTTAAATCCTTACCAATTAAAAAAAACAAAAAGTGCTGCTAAGAAATTCTCTTTAATAAACATTTTTATTTAATGCAACAATTTATTACATTGTGATGAAGAAAATTCTAAAGGCTTTCATATTATATGTCATCTGTTTCAGTGATGCCAATTTTATTTCGTGTAATATTAAAAAAAAAATCAATTTCGATAAATCTTCTACAATTAGTTTAAACACATTTTTGTTACAACGATTTGCTACAACAAATAGCAAAATTATAAATAATAATTTTAAATCTCTTAATAACTGATGTGCAATTAAGCAAAAATAAATATTTTCCAAATCATTACAAATTAATGCTTTAACATTATTCAAAATAATGGACATTTTTTACTATGATAAAGTTTTTAGGTTGATATTCGTTTTTTAAATATTGTGAATTTAAAATCGTTTGCACATAATGAAGCGGATGCAACAATCAAGTCAAAGCATTATCAAGTCTAAAACGTTAGCATGTATAAAGAAAGCATTATCATGCAACTATGTTTCATGTTAGAAATTCGAATCTTTTCCCTATTCCCCATCCCATTTATCATTTTTGATTCCTATTGAGGAATAAATTTTTATAGAAAAAAAAAAATATTCTTATTAAGAATAAAAATATTCGTTAAGAAAAGAACATAATTAAGCATTTCAAACTTCTTTTCTTTGTTTAAACACGAATTAAAAAATAATATTCTGACTTCAGACAAACATCAACAACAACAAAAAAAAAAAGAAAAAAAAAAAAAGGTTTTCAAATGCAGCAACATTAAATTGATTATATTAGTCCAAAAATCAATACACTTTTTTAAAAAAAATGAAGACTTAATTCTAATGACACAATAAAGTTAATTTTTTCACTTCATCGGAAATAAAAATAACAACTACCTCGATATTTTAATATCTGTCTAAAAAGCAAACGTCAGATGCAAACGATAGATAATTGTTTCAATTATTTTCAAAAAGTTCTTTCGAGAATTAAAAATATTCTAAAATAAATTAAATCGAAGCAATTTACCATATTGGATTTTAAAGCGATTAATCTAGCATGCAAATGTGTTGCGCAAATAACAGCTTTTAAACGGTGTAATTATTTTTATTTTTTATATTTTTTCCTCCTTAATTCTTTCGAGGCACAAGGACTTAATAGCTTTTTCATTTTCTAAAATATATTCAGTATCCAGTTTCAGTTTAATGTTCAAAATGAAAACAAAATTTACAATTGGTGTTTTTTTCTTTCCTCTCCTTTTAATAACCGAATCAAATATTTATTTTTAATTCACGAAACTGATTATCGTCGTCCATAATTAATAGGAATAGCTGGATTATGGACTCTGGAGAGGTTATTCATAAATGCTTAAATTAATAAAAATTTGATTTTTTTTTTTTTAAATTTCTGCAGAGGTTTTTGGAATATTCCGCATTAATGCAATTAAGAAAATAGTTTTAATATCGTAATTTTATTAACACGTTTTTTGAAAAAAACAATAATAAATGAATTTTAGGTTAAAGAAAAACTGCAATTTATTTGCGAATCAAATTATATTGTATTTACAGGCCTTGGATAAAATGGGGAGGGGGAGATGGAGAGAGGGAGGAAGAAAGAAAAGGCACTACGTAAATAAAATAAGGCGGGAAAGAAACTAATAATAAAGGAGTGCGTGTGTGCACCTGCCGACATTTTTAGGACAAACTATTAGAACAAAATCTAAATTTGGCATAGGCATAGTTTGAAAGATGGAAATGCACAAAAAGATTAAACAAAATTTTGAAATTTTCTACCAAAACTTTAAAATATCATTGTATAAAACTGATTTTAACACCATTTTAAAATTTAAAAAAAAAAAAAACCCTTTTTAACCATATTTATTTAATTGATGTACTGATTTTTTTTTCTCAATTTTGGCATTTAAAAAAAATATTTCTTTGTTTAATTTTCAATAATAGATACTTAGCTGAAATATTTTCATTAAAGGATTTCATGCATGATTTCTTTCATTATTAAAGTTAAGAAAGAAGGATTCTGTTTAAGATCAGCGTACTTTACAAGACAAATAAAAATTTTACAAAACAGCAACATTTAGAAAACAGATGAATAGGATATTTGCTTTTTTAATAGCGCTATGACATTATGGGACTGTCACCATTAGAAAGGTTCTGTACACAATAAATAGAACTTAAATAAGACAATTAAAGTAAGAAGACTTTAATGTCTATTAAAATTTATGGTCAAAATTAATGTTGAGATATTTAGGAACATCAGATTATACATTAACGTTTATTGAAATTAAAAACAACCAATATTTTCGGAGAACTAGCTGGTGACCGAAGATAGGTAGTAAAAATTATACAAGAAAAAAATTATCTATATTAGAAGAGCTAGTACATTCACGAATTTCGTTTTACAGTAAAAATTTTATTAATAAACAGGGAATGTCTGTATAATTTACACTTCAATGTAGTAATCTACTCTTAATACATGATTATTACTTTTTTTTAAGTTAGTAAATAATTAAATGATTAATATTAAATTAAAGCAAAAAAAAAGAATAATGAAAGTAGAATAAATGCTAAATGTCTTCATACTCCACAGCTCTTGCGAAACTCTATATTCCTTAAGAAAATCAAACCAATTCCCAAAAACACAAATTACAATAAATAAATAACCCAGCGGCAGTTGTCTTTCCAAAACTGTCTCGCATACTCCCTAATAAACTTGTCATACCAGAGAATGCCTTACAGGACACTCGCATAAAATAATTATGAAATATTAATTTGGCGCACGAATTTAGCATTTTTATTGAATCTATCGTGTCACCCTTGGCGAGTTATTTGGCGATTAATTCCTGGCATGCGGTTAATAATATTAAAAATCGAATTTGTATTTTACATGCGTTTTAGCGTTTTTAGAAATCAATTAGATCTAAAACGGCGGGATTCATCAAAATCTCGAGTTTTTCTGTACTAAGTATACGAGAAAGTAAAAAGCATGCTCGTTTTTCAGCAACAAACATTTCATTAGAAATTATATCGCCAACGATGCCAAGTCGCCAATGCTATGAAAGAAAGATGGGACATCGATTTACGATACGAAAGTGTACCAGCAAGTAGATTTCGATCATATTTAATGTTTGATATAAGATGTTTTCAACTGTGAGAGATAATTTTTTTAACGACAACATTTTAGTTCTATTATGAAGTATTTAACTTCCACGAATAATGTATTTGAAACCTTGGATTGTAGCTTTGCAAAAGTAAAATTATAATTTATACGTGAAAATGTTCAAAATCACTCATCGTTTACTTTAATTATAGATATTTTATAATTCATAATAAATTCTATCTTTTTTTTACTGCATTATAACGAAGACAATTCAATAACTATACCTACATTTAATTCAGTCAATGACTGTACTCAGAAGAAATATTTATCATTGTTCTTGTAACGTAATAGTAATTGTCAGCAGCGCCATCTGGTGTTGCAAAGTTTCAGTAAAAGCCAAGCGAATAAACAATATTATTAACAGACGTTTCTCTCGTTATTATTATTATTTTGCATTTTTATTTTTAAATAAATGTTGCAAACTCTTCATATATAACTTAATAAAAAAAACTTACACTAATTGTTTAACTGTAGTTAATTGAACCCACGCTTATTAGGGAAGCAAAAATAAACTCATTTCATGAAGAATGAAGGGGGGAGGGAGACCATGTTTTCAAGATGTAATCTGATCCGAGTTGATATGTGGCTTCGCATTATTTGTTATATAATTCTAAAAATGCTCCTTATCAGCAAAAAGTTGCCAATCCTTGTTCTAGACGATTGGTAATTAAAAGATTGGTGCAACGGTTCTATAGCAAAATAAAAGAAACATATATCACCCCCCCCCAAAAAAAAAAGGAGGGAAACTTTTTCCACCATTAACCAACAAAACAACTTTCTTCTCTGTGGAAAAGAAAAAAGGCGTAGAACAACTTGCGAAAAAATAATTACCAGGACAAGTCGTGCAAGGCGATTGAGCACATGCTACAATCTAAATCAAAACAGCCTTTCAGCAGAACAGTTCCTCAGAGAGGGGCCATAACTCAAAAAGAAACCCTGACAGACTTCCTCCATCGACATAGATTATTTTGACAGGTGCTGACCAATGTCCAGCCTGGGCCATCACAAGCAAGCGATATCGGAGTCTTGCGAACCACCTTACTCAGCCAATAGATTTTTATGGGGAGGGAGGCATTGTTCGTGACATCAAAGTACCCTCCCCCCATACACACGTGGCCGACCCATTGTTTGGTCAGGTGGTGACAGATAATTACTCCGAAGAAAAATTGATCGAGAGTTGTGGATGTGTTTGTGGACGGAGGGGGTGGGGGGTTATATATATTACAAAAGAGGAATCGGATGTAAAAAAGAACTAAAAGTTGGCAGTTTGGGACACAATTCTTCTTAGAGGGGGAGGGGCTGCTTGTTTTTTTACATAAAAGGATTGATACAAAAAAAAAAAAAAAGTTAAAACTTATTACAGCTTTAGAGCACGTGTTATGAGCTTTTTGAATTCATTCAATTAGGAGCGAGTTCAAAAACGCAGAAGATGTTTACTTTTTACAAAGCATTACATATAAACAATACAAGTTCCAAATTACAACAAAATATTAGTTGGATTCAAAAAGAAAAAGGATATCAACAGGGGAAAAGAATTTTTTTTAAAAAAAGCGTCTAATAACAAACTCCGGAAATGTGCTTTTCTTACTTACAACATAACATACGTCTGCGGGATAAAAGTTGTACAAAAATGGCCAAGGATGACTTTCTGAAAATCATACTCGAATAACATTCATAATTTCATCTTTACAAGTTCAGTTTAGTTATATTAACGTATCGGTTTAAAACAACACTAGGGCTATTTCGGGATGGACTTCGTCATTTTGAACCAAGGTCAGATGACGAGGATGAAACCTGAGCTGGCACCCCCACCCCCTCCAAACTTCCATACCAAACCAGTGGGAGGGCGTTTGGCCCCGATGGATTTAACATGCAGCAGACCCACTTACACGACGGTTTTTCGGTGGAATCGGGTCTTGAACCTGAAACCCTCCGGTTCTGAAGCCCAAACCTTAACACCACGCCTAAGTGGCCCTTTCATCTTTACAAATAGAACAGAAAATAATTTTTAAATTCATACCAACAATGATAGTAAAATCCAAACATATATTTCATACCTGAAAAGAAAGAAAAAATTAAATAAATATAGGATTTTATTAAACTAAAAAACAAAAACATATAAACAATTCATGCACAGAAAAAGAAAAACTTAACGAACGAACTGTAAATCAACAGCAAAGATCACTGCAGCTGTAATACAGCATTATGATTGTATTCAAGTAAATGTTGTAAATTGTTAACAATAAATTTTGACATACCAGAAACAAAGAAAAAAAATCACACATACACATAAACAGCTTTTCAAACACTTACATTAAGGGGATGGTGGACACTATTAAGTATTTTTGCGAATTATTCATTTGAAAATTATGAAACTTTTAAGTCATATGTATTAAAATATTAATACATCAAATTCTTTTTAAAAAACTTTTTAAAACAAAATATTTTTTAAATATTAAAACATATCATTTTTTTTAAAAATATTCCAATCGACTTAATTTTTAATTTTTTTTCTATAATTCGTGATTTTTTTTATGCGCACTTACTGAATTTTCATAAGAATTTTATGTTTCTCAGAACTAAAATTGACTTTTAACTATCTTAAATATTATATATATATATATATATATATATATAATGCATGCCCTGTTTTCTTTTAATACTTAGCCGAAGTCTTTATTATCAATCTCATCCAATTTCTTCAAAAATTAAGATACATGGAACATTTAAAGATATTTAAATTTATTTGCAAGATCATTTTGAGAAAAGTCATTAAAACGTGTTTGTTTTCCTTAGGCTCTTCGAATATTTATTTTATTGGACAAGACATTTTATAATACTATTTTAGTGGAATATAAACTTATATTTTGGTGATGAAACGATTAAAAAAATTACACAAAAGTGGACGGAAACGTCCACTTTTGCTTATTTCAAAATCCATTCTTCCCTTAAAATGAAGTCATCTTTCTAATAATGATTACATGATGTTAACAATTGCCAATAACGATTATTTGGTAATAATCATTTGAATAAGATTTATTTCGTGGTAAACAATTTCAAAATACAATTACATTTAAAACAAAACGAAATCAATACAAGTACATTCACCAGATAAGCTCCAAAATGATTAAAAATAATTAATAACGTTAAAAAAAACTCTTTTCAAAAGAAAATTCCAATAATCCATATAAATAACTACGCCCAACTCGCATCCATTACTAATGACCCACCTCATAATAAATGAAATGCATTCAATCAGAAAAAAAAAATATTCCGTTCAACAAAGAGATTATAAATAATTAGGTGAGGTTGAAAGAGTTAATTTTCACATGCGTAAAATTTCAGCTAAGCCTCTTCTTTTATAAAATACTAATTAGTGGAGAAGAGGGTTGAAAAAATATTTAAAACATCTCCAAGCAATGAATCAATTTCAAACACTCCGGTAAACCTAATTAACGAAGTTTAAAAGCAAAGGCAAGTATCTATCGATTCATCCGATGAATCCAATTTGAAAATCTGACTCAGTTTTCCAACTTCTTCATTCTTTATTAAGTAAGAAATTAAACTTATTCAGAGGAAGGGGATTAAATGTACTTGCGTCGTTCTTTGGAACAATGAAAGAGAATTCCAATTAATGGTACCCACAAGTGGGAAAAAATATCGAATTGATTTTTCCACCACCTGCCTCTTACTCAATTTTTTTTTTTTTTTTTTTTTTTTTTTTTAGAATTGGAAAGTTAAAAAAGAAGAGAGAACACATACATTAAAAAAAATTGTAAAGCATATCTAACTTTGAAAAGACAAAAGCAATGACGATAAGTCTAGACAGAAAAATCTTTTACAAAAAAAATATACGTATATAAATAGTAAAAAAATAAAATAAAATAAAATCGAATAAATAAAAAAATTAAAACAAATTTGGCAGATATGTCATCTGTTATATTCAAATACAAACGATATCAAATAAAACATTAAACTCTAAAGAAAGTTTTAACAAATAACAAATTCTCGAATAAATAAGTTCTTGATTTAGTAGAATTCAATATTAATGGATATAAGATTCAGATTTGCTATTTAATTAAAATACCTTCCCCAGTTTCAATCAGTGGTCCAATGTCGCCAATTTTTATATCATGAAAGTTCATGACCTCTAAATAATGCCATAAATTCTTCACCATCACCTTATAAAGTGATTAATGAAAAAAATATATATTTACAGCTTTATTTATTGTGATCATCCAAGGTTTTCAATTAATGCTTTATGTAAGTTAATCAAGTTCAGGTACTGAAATTCGGGTTATCGAAGCAA
Source organism: Argiope bruennichi (assembly GCF_947563725.1). Lineage (NCBI taxonomy): Eukaryota > Metazoa > Arthropoda > Arachnida > Araneae > Araneidae > Argiope > Argiope bruennichi. Next base: position 9,354,663 of record NC_079157.1, read on the forward strand.
TATTTTTTCGGTATAATATTTGGTTTAGAATGACTTTAGGTAAAGAGTTCTTACATTTTAAAAAGAAATTTTTTTTCTATGATTTAACTTTCATCAGATAGTAAAAATACAACGAAAATTCAGATTGCAGACACAGAAGAAAAAAAAAAAAATCCTTACAAAATTAGGGTGAGGGAAAAAAAAAAAACAGCAAACGATAAATAAACATAATCGTCCAAAAATAATTAAAAGATATCTAGTACTACTTATAGTATATGAATATTAAAATAGTAATAATAATTATAGAAGAACTAAAATTATTACAAAAAAAACCATAAAAAATTTAGAAATAGCACTCTAATCTGAAAAAAAAAAAAAAAAAAAAAACCACACACACACACACAAAAAAAAAAAAAAAAAAAAATCCTAACGCCTTTCAACAACATTAAAAGTAAGACGATGAGTCCATTCTTTAGCCTCAAAGCATAAAATGAATTCGATTACTCAAGAACTTGTTATTAAAAAAATCTTATACGGATTTTCTTCTTTAAAAAAAATTTAATCGAAACGGACAATTCATAAATTACAAATATACGGATAAAAAAATGTCACTACAGTTTATATATTTGCTCAGATATGGATTCGAATTAAGAATCATTTTTCACGATGGCTTGCCGCGACAAGCCATTAGTGTCAGTTCCGTCTGTCAAATCGTCTGCACCCAAATACAATCGAATGATCAATGTCCTGGAAGATTTTTCTCTCAGTTCCAAACGACTCCCAACAAATGTCCTTGACTTTCTTGGAAAAAGACTGAATTTATAGCTGCTCGTAAACTGTGACATTAATTAAAAAGCACTTCATTCCCATTCAAATTGCTCACTGCCCACTCGAGTAGGTTGGATTCAACATTTTAAAGGATTAATTTATTTAAATGAAGACACTTGTTCAGAGAACAAGTGAAGAAGATTCGTGCGAAGATTTACACTTTCAATTTGAAACGTCGGTTAGCGAGAAATATTTAAGCCTAAGAAGAAAGAAATTGATACTTAGGAACTAAAGAATGTTTTGCAAAACTTGTACCATTACTGGCCAATAATAATAATACATTCAGTGAAACAGTAAGTGTCATTTGAATTATTTCTTCCATGCTGACATAAATCTATTCAAAAATGATAAAATTAGTATCACAGCCCTCCCCCTCCCCCAACTAGGAGGTTTTATAATGTTGGGGTAAGTATGTTCGAAAAATAAGCTTTACACGTCTCTTACACGTGTTAAAGAGTCCAGAGGCAATAATCAATCTCGATAACATTCAAAAATTAAATAAATACACATGAACAAACGTAAAAGAGTCACTCGTCCTACGAGTGATGTTTCGAAGAACGAGCGATGAGGGAATACCTAATGCCACATGCTGAATTCGCCTTTATCAGTCTCTTTTGAGCGCTTCTTTAAAGAGAAACTATATTTACATAAAACAAGCTTTGATTGGATAGCGTTGTCGAACACGACTCCAATTAATTTAAGCAAGTGCCTGTGGTGACTTAACCGAACCGTCTCTGATCAAGATTATGGGACCAGGAAAGGATAATAATGATATCGACAAGTTGATGGAAAAACATAAAACTGAAGAACTTATGGAGCCAAATTCTGTGTCAAAGCGAAACGTTACAGATGAGATTTAATCTAGAAAGGAGAAAAAAATAGACCCAAAACAGCAATAATTCTCCAATGAAATAAGTAAGATGATACAAGGATGGGAAATTATTGCATCGTATGTTGAGACTTAAGATATTTACCCTCATAAGGCAGTAGTTAGGAGCACTACAAATTCTTTTAATGATAATACTATGTTTCATGTTCGTCAAATTTTGAAATGAAGCGAAAGACAAATGACAGACATTTTTTTTTTTTTTTGTAAAAAAAAAAAAAAAAAAAAAAACTTTATTATAAATAAATTATATTTTTACAAATTAGTTTTACTTTTTAATTTTAAAATGAAACACATTGTCCAATTTTACTTTCTATGAAAAAAAAAAATGTTTTGCTTCACGAATGATTTGGTAATGAATATACATATTCAGTAAAATTCTACTTTATTTTATGTTTTTTTAATGCATTCAGGATTTTTTCTCCGAAGATTGCTTTCATCAAACAGTAAGCTGCTAAATGTCAGATTAACCAGTTATAAGCAAGACTGATGAAAGCAGACTAACCAAGATAAAAAGCAACAACATTCTTAATTTGTAATTGCTGTTCTAAAAAACATATTCCATGCGATAGTTCGTCAACTATGTTTGGCATAGAAACCAAGTGAAAGATGCCAAATAATTTTTGCTTTGATTAGTTTATTTGCTGCAAGCACTTGGCAACTGGTTGAATGGATTTAGTTGATGACATTACAATTCTATGACAAATATGTCACCTAAACATTCATATCAAAGCTGTAAATAGAATGGCACAATGCGCACATATCTATCATTAACATTACACATGACGCTCTGATTTATATTTTACACAAACTTTAAGAATAGAAGAAAATACATTATCATTCGGCTTTTGTCTATTATAATACAAAAGAGAAAGACGATGGATTGTTCATGTGAAAATGGATGTTCTTTCAGAGAAAAATTCAGAATAATCAAAAGCATTAAACGTGAAAAATGAAGAGTAACTTATGTCTAGCTGGCATTCTATTAACTTTGAAAGATTTTCGGATACACTGGCATATATTTATTTTTTAATAAACAAAAAAATATATAATTTAATAAATAAATTTAACGAAATATATTATAAATTAAAAAATCGTCAATGAAATTTAAATTACTTTGAAATACTAAGAAACCAAACGATTCTAATAAAAATAGAAAACGATTTGAAATAATTGAGGCAAAATTGAAGAACTATAACTTTAAAAAAAATCTTAATCGTAATTCTAAACCAATTCTAAAAAAGAATGCATTAGTAATATAAATTAAAAATAAAAACAACTTGATTAAAGAACTTCGAAGTTTAAAAAATTAATATCCTAATATATAGAAATAAAAATGTTATCAATAAAAATGTACGGACAAGAGAATTTAATTTAAAAAAAAACTTCATACAATGACGCAGCAGATTCAAAAATTCGTTAGGTTCATTTGGTGTTTATAGTGCGAGACATTATTTGGTCGCATTGAAATAGTTAAAAGAAGCAATAAGCTGATATATATATATTTAAAAAAAAAATAAGTTCACCTTTTACAAATTTATCTCTTCGTGATAAATAAATATATCATATTTATCATAAAGAAATAAATTTGAAAAAATTGTAAAATGTTAAAAAATAGTTTTCAAATTTGTGAATTAAAAAAGAATCCAATAATTTTTTTTAAAAAAATTCGAAAATGAAGCATAAAAGTGATGACTAATCACTGAGACCAATGTAAGTAAGACTGCATGAAAATGAAGCAAATGGGGAATTTAAAAATTTGAACATTCAATAACGATATGTTCCACAGATATAGTACAGCCACAATACGGCCAAGTAGAAGTTGGTTAAAATTGCAGATAAAAGTGGATAAATTCTGTGCGTCCAATACCAATTCTGGTCAGAACTGCTCTGCCCAAAATCTGAACTGATACGGACCACTCTGTACTTATCATTTGAGAAGAAATCGAATCCACTTTTTTTATTTAAAAAAATGCATTGATAAGAAAGTTGAGGTCCACATCCCAATCAACCACCAGTAACGTGCATGAACTCCTCATATGAATCTTTCCATAAAACTTAAACAACGTTCGGGCTAGATTACTTAGAAAACAACAGGATAGCTATAACAATCCTTTTGATATCTTTCAATATGTTAAAACTGTTTTCCAGATATGTTAACCTCATATATTAGATATATTTACAGATATTCTTAATAGATGCCAAAGCAATCATCTCTGACCCAGGTGACAAAAATGAAAATTCCGGAAAATGGACCCTGTCTCTTAGAAACCGAGATTCGGAAATTCTTACGGAGATTTCCATCATATGTTATGCCTTGTCGGGAAGCTAAATAAACATGAAGAGTTCAAATGAGTTAATGTCTCTATGAAGTTTATAGTGCGAGTTGTCGATGAGGAGGGCCGTTGATAGTGACGATACTGTCATTAGCGAATTGCTTTCCATTTTTGTTCATTTTCAAAGGGGCCGTCCTTTTATGTATTGCACTTCGATTGTATTGTGTTACCTGTGCTTTGTTTTCTCCAAAACATTCGCGAATTAAAACATCGTTTTCCATTACCCAGCTTGTTGACCAGCACTTGTGAAAGCACACTCATCAGACGATTTTTGCAAAATATTTTCCTCCTATGTAGAGAGAAAATTTGCACCTAATTCTTTACACAAAATTTTGTAGAGAACTTGCTGCTTCATTTTATCAAACATTGTTATTTTCTTCTGTGTCAGCAAAAGACGCATTGCAAACTTTGCAAAACTTCAGTGACCTACCCCACCACCTTACTTCTTCAGAAGCATGCAACAAATCTCAAAAGAAAATTCGAATTAAATCTTCAGCGAACATGAAAGCCGAGTCATGAAAACCCGACATAAGCGAAAACAGATCAGATCGGAACAAGAACAAATGCTAAATATATTTCAAAAGAACCCTAGTTGAGAGTTGGGGGCGGCAGAGGGCACCCGAAAACTAGGAACAAAATAAAAAAACCAGAGCAGCCGGGGAAAATTCTTCGCCAAACAAGGCCCTCGAAAAGATAAAACTACCTTTCAAAACAAAGAACGGAGCAGACAACAACAGATATTCCACTATAATTTAATTAAGAGAAGAGCACGAATGACAAGTTCTCCAGTTTTATTCGATAAAAGAGGGCTCTTTTCCCGGTTTGAGAAGATGATTAAATTGTAATAAAAGGGAACCGGCTATCGATTTTTCAAGGACTTTTCGAATTAAATAACGACAAAAATGGATACTTGAGCCGATGGCAAAAATGTTTTAACCTTATGTTGTCAAAAAATGGATTTCAGTTGTGAAAAAGTTGCCATTTTACCAAGACTAGATATCAAAAAGTTTTATGAAATAATAATCAGCTTTTGATATTAAGGAATCCAAAGGACAACATAATATTTTTGTGATAGCCAAGATCTATAAAATAAAATCCTTAGGGGACAGAAATTACAACAGTTTTTCTAAGTGGAAAATTTAAATGTTAACTGCCTTCTGTGACCATCTTTTTCGCAAAAGATTTCTACATTTTTAGATGTTAAATAATTTATATGGCATGCATTTAATTAAAACATTTTTAAAAAATATCTTTAATCTGATGAGATAGAAAAACATGATTTTAATTGAATAAGTTTACCGAAAATTACTAAGCGCATATTAAATAAGTGCGTATAAAATTAAATAAAAGAGAAAGTGAGAATCCTATTCAGAAAAGTAATTCTTTAGATCTTAATTTTAATAGTAGTTAAAGTACGCGATTAAATGATTCGATTGTTGAGCTTCAATTCCATTATAACATTAAAAAAAAATCGTTTCAAATTGTGTATCAAATTAATTTAAAAATATTTTTTTTTAAATTTTTAATTAAAAAATTAATACTTTTAACGAGGTAATTTTTCGAGTTTTATAGAAAACGTAAAAATCATTCCCAAGAGAAAACAATTTAGGAAGATATAAACATCAGGCAAGTCAGAGATTATCTATATGGCGACGGTTAAACTCATTTTTGAACTCGCTTTAACCCTTTCACTACTGAGCCGGCCCAACCGGCCTTGCAAATTCTATGCCGGCAAACCGATTTCTGTTTCAAACGATAGGTGTAAGATGTAAAGCGACGGCATCCTACAACCCTCGTTTGAAACAGAAACCGGCTTGCTGGCATAGAATTTGCACGGCCGATTGGGCCGGCTCAGTAGCGAAGGGGTTATTTTCTGTTAGAGGAAATTTCTCTATCATCTCCATTTCTTTTAGATCTTCTCTCTTTAGATTGAATAAAGATTTCGGCGATAAGGCGAGCTTTTTTCCTAGCATTTTTGATACCATTTTATAGTTTCATTAAACAATTCAGCAAAGCATTGAGTCAATTTATAAAACGATGGGTCTAATATTCCAAAAACCGCCCATGGTGAGAAACTCTTCCAGTTCGTGTATCCTCCAAAACATTTTGCCTTCTCTTAGTACCAAAGGACATTTTAAGATGCTTAAATCTTTTTTTCTTATCCTGATCTTTTATATCTAAAGTAAGTCATTTCTAGTTTTTTAAAAAGACATTCGAGTTGCGTGCAGAACAAAGATTTTTTCCGATAACGCAAAATTACAGAACACCAGAAAACCATTAAAGATTTTATGTTGAAAAATAAAACCTTAATACTAATCAGAAGTGCTGTTACATTTTTTTAAGGGCCGTGACATGATTTAAAAATGTGTTCAATTCAAACGAACTAATAATACGATGAAATAAAACTAAATTAACACTCATTAAAATTATCCCTTCAATTAATGCACGCAAACACGGGCGTGGTTAAATCTCCGAATCAAAATAATTTACGGCCAAAAAAGGAACATAAAATATCATAGAAAATAGTTAAGATGGTTTATTTGACATGTTTTGACGAAGCAAGTCAAAATAAGACTAAAACCACCACTCATTACGACTATAATTTTAAGAATAAATAATTACTTTCTCGTATGCGTACTACAGAGAAAGTATGGTAATCGTCAGACAATTCGAACTCAAGATTTTCGCGAATTCCAATGTTTTAAATCTCCCTGAATTCAAAAAACAAATTTTTGGAAAATGGACATCAGTCTGACTGCGACGAAAACATCTCACACACACTTTGAGATAAAAAGAGGTTGAAATTTGGTATATAAACTTAATACCAAATTTAAGATTTCTATCAAATAGACTAAAATCCTCTGTCCGAATAAAAATGAACACGGTAACTTTAAAACGAAGCGAGAAGAATAAAATTCGTTCAATACATTTTGAGCCAAATACAGCAATGGGTGGACTGTCTGTTGGACTGCGCTTTTAGGTATTTGTAAACGTTGTAATTCAGAAATGCAAGGACTTAAATTTATCAAATTCGGTATGTGTTTTTGGTTTTGGTTATATTAACGTCCCGTTTGAAGCAACCCTAGGGCTATTTTGGGACGGACCTCGTCATTTTGAACCACAGTCAGATGACGAGGACGACACCTGAGCTGGCACCCCCCTCTCTACACCACACCACACCAGCGGGAGGACGTTTGGTCATGACGGATTTAACGTGCAACAGACCCCCTTACACGACGGTTCTTCGGTGGAATCGGGTCACAAACCTGAAACCCTCCGGTTCCAAAGCCGAGACCTTACCACCAGGCCACCGCGTCCCAATTCGGTATGGGATTTTGTGACTACAAGTGCAATTTGGAACCAAATTTTTGTTTCATTTGGTTCAGAAAAACGTGTCTCAGACACAAAATCGATTTTTGGATACTTTTAATGAGCGCATGTCAGGATAAATCGCCAAATAACTCGCCAAGGAATGACACGACATGTTTAGTAAAAATGCTAAATTCAAACCAAAAGTTAATAGTTCGTAGCTCATGTTTTAGCTATGAAACTTCTTCTAACTAGTGTTAAAAAATGTTTGAATGCATGACTAGTTTATCGGAGTGTACGCAAGAAAGTTTTAGGGAGACCACTCCCGCAGGTTTAAAACAAAATATTATTTATGAATATATAATAGACTATAATGAAATATTAGTTTTAATGAGAAATATATTTGAATTAGATTTTAAAAATTAGATTATTGCAATTGTCAAAAAATTAGAAAGCGGGATTTTGAAGAATCCTCATGTTTTATACTTTCTTGAAGCAGATTAACACTCTAGGAATTAAGTCTCTCTCTCTCTCTCTGCATGCACGACAACTCAAAAAACGGTTTGAAGTAATCTGATGGAATTTTGTACAGTTCACCATCTGTCCGTCTGTACTTTCACAATCTTCCGAATGTGATAACCGAAACGCAATTGCTTAAATAAACGAAATCCGGTATGCGATTTCATGACTATTCTGCATCAAATTTTGATTTCAATCAGTTGGAAAAGAAAAATTCAAAATACGCATTAGGTTTTCCGGTACTTTTGTACTAACCACAATTTGAATCGCCAAAAATAATTGTAAAAAATCGCACGCTAATACATTCTTTCGTAACAGCTATTTGACAATGGCATACGTTATTAATACACTTATGCAAGAGTATTACATAAGCAAAACTTGTAAAATATTGTATACAATATTATATACGTACACTTACGTATTAGTGCGCGTTATGCACGTGTACTGTACACAATATTACACACACACACTTGTGTATTAATGCGCGTTATGCACGTGTACTGTACACAATATTACACACACATACACTTGTGTATTAATGCGCGTTATGCACGTGTACTGTACACAATATTACACACACACTTGTGTATTAATACGCGTTATGCACGTGTACTGTACACAATATTACACTCACACTTGTGTATTAATGCGCGTTATGCACGTGTACTGTACACAATATTACACACACCCTTGTGTATTAATACGCATTATGCACGTGTACTGTACACAATATTACACACACCCTTGTGTATTAATACGCATTATGCACGTGTACTGTACACAATATTACACACACCCTTGTGTATTAATACGCATTATGCACGTGCACTGTACACAATATTACACACACACTTGTGTATTAATACGCGTTATGCACGTGCACTATACACAATATTACACACGTACACTTGTGTATTAGCGAGCATTATGCATATGCACTATACACAATATTACACACGTACACTTGTGTATTAGCGAGCATTATGCATATGCACTATACACAATATTACACACGTACACTTGTGTATTAGCGAGCATTATGCATATGCACTATACACAATATTACACACGTACACTTATGTATTAGCGAGCATTATGCATATGCACTATACACAATATTACACAAGTACACTTGTGTATTAGCGAGCATTATGCATATGCACTATACACAATATTACACACGTACATTTACGTATTAATGTGCATTATGCATGTGCACTGTACACAATATTACATAAGTACACTTATGTATTAACGTGTTATGCATGTGCATTGTACACAATATTACACACGTACACTTATGTAATAAGTGTACCCATGCACACATTATATATTATTAATAAATATATAGTTATGTATTATTATTATTGCATAAATACATGTGAAAAAGTCTAAGGGACTCCCGCTGGTAAATACATAACAAATGTTATTCAAAATAAAACTGAATCTTAATTTTGGAAAGGAATACTAATTAGGCATTCTTTTTATTGAAAATAAACTTTGAAACAGAAACTGGAACTGGAAGTAATGGGCCCCATAAATTAATAATGTATATTTTTCGGGAAAAAAAAAGAAAAAAGAAAACTAGTAAAGAACTTTAAAAGCGTCATAATATTCAGTACATTTTTACAAAGAAATAATCATCAAGTCAACCATTCATGAGCAAAATTCTTTCCTTTTTTTTTACTGCCGCAAACGTGTCCCATTAGTGTTCCTTAAAGAATGGAATCTGTACTAAAAATAATTAATGACAGCATCTTTCTGCGTAGGCGCTGTGGCCATTTTTCCGACCCCAGGAATCCGTATCATCACACCCGAAGAAAATTGAACAACGTCATGTATTCAAATGAGGAGCCTTCAACACCAGACAACACGATTATTTATCCATAAATTAGTAACCTAAGAGTTCTTTTGCGCGACATTAAGCAAGACGGCGCAGATTCAAATCAGCATCCATAAACGAAAGCTGAAAGAAAATGGCGGAATCAGCCAGGGTGGCGGAGGATTACGAATGGAAATGAGACATCGCATCGCGTCAGATTTCACGTATCATAGTGGCGGCGTCAGTTGGCAAGATTTTAAACTCCATTTGTAAGCCGAGAGAGAATTAGTAAGGAAAACTGATATCAAAGTCAAGACGCTGCTTTTAATGAAAAGGTATAAAAAGAAAGTTTTACAATTTTTAAGGTTATTATGCGCATAGGCTGGTATGCCATCGCATATACATCATACGACTTGCTTCATTGAAAAACATGCAAAACACTCTACATAGCCATTCATTATACTTTAAAGTTACAAAATTTGATAGGTAATTATTTCTCATGTCTATTCACTTTCTAATATACGTAGGATAGAGAAAGTATAGTAACCGTCAAAAAATTCGATCTCCAAGCTTCAGACATCACTGAATTCGAAAAACACATTTTTGGAAAATGCCCGCCTGTTTATCTGTGACAACTCCGACTTTCGAGAGAAGTTTTTATGAATTTACTAGATAAGAACCAATTGCTACATTCACGTGTTACCCATTTGGCAATGTTGATGTGGAAGAAATAACTGAAGATATAAATTATATATTATCTTTATCTCTCGAGGAAAACGAAGTTTTTCTCCTTCAAAATGACAATTTTAAAAGCACATAGTTCAAAACCCAAGAATAATTTTTGGAATCTAATGTACGAAGTAGAATATCCTAATTTTTAAAAATTGCAAATAATTTAACATTGTTCTTTTGCTCTACCAACCTGTGTGAATCTGCATTTTCAACGACGAATATAATTAAGACAGCATATCGTTCCCTTCTCACACTTAAAATCCAGTGCAAGATTAGTAGTTAGTAAATATATACCAAGATATTCAAAACTGGCGGACAGTAAGCAAACTAAGTCTTCTACTAACTATTAAACTACGAGAACTAGCTTTAGATGAAAATGATTTATTTTCTAATGTATTTTGAACTGTTTGATATTAAATGCATCTTTAGATATCATTATATTTGTGGCAATTATTATTATGTTTTTAGTTATGTATGTAAATACAGGGTGTCCCAAAAAAATGTATACACATTTTAGCAGCTGATAACTAAGTTATTTCTTCTTTCTTTACATACTGAACCCATTGAACCGAGTGATGGCAGACAGACTTAAATTTGAAGAAAGGAAATTTATTCTAAAATGCTACAGGAAGTATGAAAATGCAATAGAAGTGCAAACACGATGTAAGAGGGAGTTTAACAAAGAACCACCTACACGAGTTACCATCACTCGAATTAGAGATAAGTTTGAAGCTGATGGAACTGTTCAGGACGTCCATAAACCTGCAACAGTTGTTCAATAGAGGGCAATCATTGAACATGAATGTACGAATGTCCCAAGGGAATTGTTCCATCATGTGTGCTATTCCATCGCTTCGCGTTGTCAGCAGTTTCTGGAGCAGAACGGACATCAGTTTTAGAACATGCGATAACAAGACAACAGAATGATATTTGTAGAATCTTTTACATGTTGAAAATTATTCGAATTATAATAAACCCCAAATTTACAATTATTTAAAGTGTGTATACATTTTTTTGGGAGACCCTGTATGTATTTCGTATTTATTATTAAAATTATAATAAATATTGTAGACTTTTTTTTTTAGCTCGCCACTGGGTGTACCGCAACATCTTGAAAGAGTTAGAAGTGGCCTATCCCTTGGAAAAGTCTGCCCACCCCTGATCTAAAATGGGGATGGGCTGCTCATTGCTTATTTTTTCGTAATTTAAAGGAGAAAAGTTATCTTCTAAATTCAACTCATTCCACAAAGAATTATACCACTTTAAATTCTGCGTTTGAAAAATCACGTGCGTCAAAAAAAAAAAGGGGGGGGGGAATACAATATCTCCACTCCCAAAAACAGAACCACAAAGAGAAAAGCAAATTTACGAAAGAAAAAAAAATAATAAATCAGTCTAAATCTAACGGAGAGCTATCGACGACAATGGGAAGTGACGGATTAAAAGTGGTCCGGACGCAGTGAATCACCAAGCTGGTAAGTTCCAAAGGATGAACAGACATAAAGTGTTCATGCCGGATGTTCGAAAAAGAGATCAAAAGATATTTTGTGTAAGAGTGGGGGTCGCAAAATGAGGGTTTGTAAATGCACAAGCAGGAACGACTTCTTTTTTGGTAGTATTTTTATCGTTTGGTTTCTTTTAATGCTGAGTTTCCTCGACTGAAAAGTAACAGTGTAACTGTATTCATCTACAGAGGAAACCAATATCGTTTTGTTTTTATTAAGGCTGTTATATTTTTATTTCTTTTATATAAAAGAAAAACAGAGGTCTAGAATAACGTGATGATACAGATAAATAAGAGCTTAAACTGAAGATTTCTTTATTCCGGAAAAGAAAGAAAACATTTCCTTTCTGAATTCAGCTTTTCTTTTTCTTTTCTAAGAACGTGTCGTGAAATACGAATGACGAATAATAACCCAGGTTTTTTCGTTGAAAGAAACATTCGGTCAAGAATTAAAGAATGACACATCGCTTTATTGTCAACTCTTGAATATTAATACTGGAATGAAACTGATGACAAACCAAGTTATTTTTTAAAAACTTATTCTGAGAAATAATAGTGAATCATTCAACGAATTTTTTTCTCTATTAATATTAGTAGCTATAATGACGATTTAAAGTTTAGCATTGCTGAACTAAAGAACAAAAAGGTATTTAATATTTGAATCAATATTTTGTGGCACTTTTAAGAAAATTGCTATATAAATTATGCCGGAGAAAAATTAGTTCAATTCCAAACAGATGAATGTTAGTTAAATGAAATGAATTGTTAGGAATCTGAGCTTCAAATTTGTCAATAAGAAAATGGCGAAAATAGAATAATGTTGCATAATATAAACTACAACTTTCAGAAGAATTAATTCTCATTAATACGGGTTGATTGTTCAGCTTGCACTTTCTGCCTTGAACTATAGCTATATGCACAGCATAGCATAGCATATATTTTTCTTCAATAGGACCGATTCGATATCTTTTTTTTTTTCCCCTCTCTTTTCAAAAATTTAATTCATTGCTAAAGAATGCAGAAAAGATAAGAGTAAGCAAAAAATAAAAATTGTTATAATATTCCATAGTACTTTTTTTATTAGCCGTCTTTGGTGACTAGCTTGTTCGCCCAGATTGATTTTTCAGACTGTTAAATATTAATGTGGAATGCATATTTTTGAAAAAACATCTTGCCTCATTATTTGATAAAACTGAAAAATATGATTTTAATCGCATAAGTGAAAGCAAATTATAACGTATGCAATTTAAAAAGTATAAATGCTACGAAATAAAAAAAAAGGAAATGAAACTCCTGCTTGAGTGAATATAAACAAAAAACCTTTATTTTTGTTTCAATTTTAACACTGGCAAAAGGATGCAAGTTATTACTTTGAAGGGAAAGTTTAAATATCACAATAATAAAAATTGTTACAAAATGAGTATTACGAGTACATTTAAAAAAAGTTATTAGAAGTATAGGAAACATTACACAGAAATGGAATCGACATCATTAAAAAGGTAATATCAGTTTTAAGAAAAGGTAAAAAACATTTTTGCAATATAATAGTTTTGATAGATACCCATATCAATTCCCATAAGCAGGTAAAATCAAAGGGAGTATCCATCTGTCAATGGTGAAGCCTATTTTTAAACTAAAGTTCCCCCCCCCTCATCTCATTTGCTCTGAAACTATCATATTATATATTATATATATATATTGATCTTCATCTAGAGCATCTCTCTTTTATCCCCACCTAGAGCATTTCTAATAATACTTTACAATTTAATTAATGAAGCACTGAATTAAATGCAAAATTTAAAACGTTCAATGAAGTACAAGGTGGTTATAATTAAATTCCCCCTATAAACAGCATCCTACAACGCCAATGGGTGAACGGATTGCAACGAAATTTGGTGTATACACGAGATGCGCTCACGGAATTTCGGGGGAAAAAAAATTCCAAAATGTCCACCAGAGGGTGCTTTTTCCGGAAGAAAACATTAAATTTAACACAATAAACGCCTAAAACGGAATACAGGAACAATATTAACAATCCTGGACAAGAAAAATGAGTAAAAAATTGTAAAACCGGGAAAGGCTGACAATTCTAGGAAAAATGACGAGATTTGTTTGCTTGGGAAAAAGAGGAAATTTTATGCAAAACAGATTAGGGTAAGAAACATTTGCAGTCGTTGTCATGTTTTATGTCGTTGTTTCCGACTGTAATGATGACGGTATCTTGTTGCGACGTTGAATGGCTTAAAGATCTCCATAACGCTTCATGTGCGAAGCATCACAACTGATCAGTTACGATCTGCTGTTGAACACACTGTCCACCGACTTCAATTTTGCAGGTGAATGAGGGTGGTCAAATGGAGTACCTTTCCCTACATCGTCCTGGACACGGTTAACAACTGCTCCTCATGTGCAATTTCGTCCTAATCTGTTCTTGTTTCTGAAAACTAAACTGTTTTCCTCAAACAGCGTACTGTTGTTCTGTCCTTACCTTTACTTAATATGGTTCGATGACAAGGTGATCAGAAACTAGTCAATAAATATCAGTGTCTGAATTCCGCTTTGGTCATTTATTGTGTTAAAATTAATGTTTTTCTGGAAAAAGCGCCCTCTGGTGGACATTTTGGAACTTTTTTTTTTTTCGTAATTTCGTGAGCGCATCTCGTGTATAGTCTATACACCAAATTTCGTTGCAGTAGGATGCTGTTTATAGGGGAAGTTTAATTATAACCACCCTGTATAGTGATTTGTTTACAGTTGACTGTTGCCATTCGACAATAATTAATAAGAATGATTTCTGCGCCACGTATATTAGCATATATAACATTATTTTGGTTGAAGCAGAATGGAGGTTTGAAGACATAGAAGAGACTGTATTTTTAATTTCGTTTTATTCTCTTCCGGGTGGCAGGCATCATTAGTTACAAGAAGGCACAGAGCGGCACAAAAGTAGAAGAGAAAAGGGGAAGGACGAAACAAATGATTACTAGTCTTATATAACACGGGATTTCCGGCTACGTGCCGATGAAATACATGTGTTGATCTGTGACAAGGGCAACGAAAGTATCACTTTCATTTGATACGTAGTAGTGATTGCGCAGTAATTTTTACACAGTTTCAGTTGTATTAATTAAACAGAAAGTGGAATTGTATCAGGAAATAAAAGAATATTTTACTGAGGGCTAAATTAAGATAAAAGTTTTGGAAATTAATTTGGTTAAATTAAGAGTTTAAAATATCATTACATTATATTATATATATATATATATATATACAGAAATACAATACATTGTGAACAATTTTATTTAAATAACATACAATCTCAATTTCCAAACGTACACAGGCGTTAAGCATTAAAAGTTATTGGTGCAGTACATAAATGCACTCTCTAAATTTAAATTAAATCGTATTTTAAATATTCCAAGGAATTCCTCGTCCAATCACACACAGTTTCTAATTTTGAATTAAATTTTGTACACAATTGTGCCATAAGTTAACCAAGAGTCAATTAAAAGGTGAAGGCCTCTACCGTCCTAAGAACCACAGCGAAAACAGACATTCCGCGGCAAAATTATGTAACAAGGAAGGAAGAGAACGTTTCAAATAGAAGGGCGAGCCTCACGAAAACGATTACGATAGTATCTCAGAAAAATATCAGAAAAGTATTTTAGATAGTATCTTATAAAACATATCAAATGATTAACCCTAATTTTAAGAGAAATAGCTTTCTTCAAATAAAATCCATCGCTAGGACGAAGGAAAGATATATTTCGTTCTGATCCAAATTTATGCATTTACTGAAATGAAAACGAAAATAACAAATGTAAAAATTTTGAAATCTCAACATACTATTTTAATAGGGGTAAAATTGAAAGGAAAATCGTTCAATCATTACTTAATCGAATTTTGAAATAAACTAGGTTTTGCAAACCCACCTTTCTTTTATGACGCAACAATAATGTTTTCGTTTACCGTGAGAAAATAAATTACCCATTATATATAATAATATCTCTGAATCTAAATTAAATCCCAATTAATTTCCTAATTTTTATCTTAATTTAGCCCATATTCATCCACCTTTTTTTAAAATTTAATTAATGCAACATGAGCTCTAAAATTGTTGAAATCGACAAGAATTCACACTCGGAGGAAGGCAAGATTTGTTGATCTAATCACATTCTTATAAAAGATCCCTATAATTCCCTTACCTAAATCGAAACGTGTTTATTAGATTATTACACGTATCCTTTAGATTGCTACGAAGTATATCCAAGTAAGCCATATGACTCATAATGCCATCTTTAAAAACTAAATTTCCTACCCCGGATGAAGCCATGCAACCCCAAATCACGACGGAGTCACCATCATGTTTAACTGTAGGGTGTAAATTTTTGGATTCAAAATAGCCTAATACTATTTTGAATCCAAAAATTTACACCATAAAGTGCAACGGGTGTCACTGCCAAAAATGTTGATTTTTTTTTTTTTTTTCCATCACTAAATATAACTTTTTTTCACAAGTTATTGGTACAATTGATGGATTTTTGTATATTTTAAACGCTTTTTCTGAATTTGCAAGCTGATGAACGGTTTCTCTCTAACAATTCGATTTTTATATTCAGTTTGTGTAATTACATTTCGCACAGTTTCAGCATTTACACTTCTGCCTATGATTTGAGAAATTCTTGCAGCAAGTTGGATGAACTATACGGTCTAAGTAATCAAAATTAAAGTGCTAAAAATTGGTTTAGATGAAAATTTTATTTTCCAGCAGGACAATGACCCCAAACAGAACGCTAGTAACGTCAAAATGTGGTGTCTTATTCATTGTAAACAGCATTTACACATAATACCACAGGACCACGACATCAATGTCACACAAAATAAGAAACAAATCCCTTTTAAAACAAATGTTGCAAGAAGAAAGGGATAAAATATCTTCAAATACCACCAAAAATGGGTCGAATTGGTACCAGGATGTTTAAAAGCCATTATAAAAACCAAAAGACATGCAATTAAATATCGAAACTTACTTTCTATACGAGATATTACAAAAATTTCATTGGTGTATTCTTAATTTTTTAAGGCAAAAATCTGCGTATGTTTATTCAAAATGCTTCTAAAATTTTTCAGTTTATAGGTTTTCCGTTGATTGTTCTTTGTTTTTACTTTAAATTAAATCATTTGTTATGTGTAAAAACATGTTTGCACTTCTCGGTAACGTGTTATTTATATTGAAAGTCAGATTTATCAAGTAAAAGTAAGGTGTACTCTCAATTGTTTGAGCCACTGTATAGTTGCAATGCATTAAACTGCATATCGAGCGTCGATAACGTCAAATGTGCGTGTTCGTTTTTTTCGATACAGGCAGCATTATTTCAGGCCGTACAGGAAAGGTCGTAACTTTTAACTGCTCACATGTTAAATACAATGTAAGTAAGACCATAAACAATCTTCGAAAACCACATTTGTCATCAGTATTTCCATGGGCTTTCAACTTCAGGAGCAATAAAACCAGGAATGCATATGGCTTTTCATTTCATTTCACTGCAAACATCAATAAAACACGATACGAATTTAACCGATAAAAAAAAAATCGTTCGTAATGTGATCGTAAAGAGAACGTTCTAGACAAAATGGTACCAGAACATACATTGCGGCAGATCTACAGGGAGACATAAGAACAAAATAAATAAACGCTGAAACGAAATCAGATATATAACTTCGCTGCATGCAACACAATACGAAACCCCTAAAAATATATCGTATTTCGAAAGCAGATTAAAAACAATTTTTATAAGAAACAAAATAAGAAGAAACATTTTGCATACATTTCAAAATAAATTCAAACGATAAACATCAATTCTACGTCAAATGGGCCAAACGATAATGCTTTCTTTCTTTATTTTCTGCGGATGGAAGGAAAATACAAAGAAAAGAAAAATTATTACAGCTGTCAAAATATTCATACGCTGAAAGCAAATGCAGCGTAAAAGCACAACTGGGGAAGATTTTTTTTTTTTTCCCCTCATTCGATTTTGGGAGATACCTTTTCTATTTATTCTTTTTCCCCCCTCCCCACCAGTTCTTTTTTCTTTATTCTATGTTCCATGCGTGATCCTCGGCCGATGTCGCATGTTTTATACGAATGCGAAGATTTACGGCTGTATCAGTGCTATGGGAAATAACCCGAATGGCTGGGATTTCCGTGAAAAACGCGACGCCTCTACAAAGAAATAAGAAAATTTGTCGCACGTTGGGTAGTTTATTCACTCTAAAACTGGGAAAGGGAGCAATATACGAATTCCCTTTTTTTTTTTTTTTTTTTTAATATTTTTCCCCCATCAAAAAAATAATAACTGCTATAATTCATGGATTAATAAAAAATATGTTCGTGCATTCCTTATAAATAGTAGTAAAGAAAATTCAGAAACTTTTATTTTCAATCGCAATCTTCGGTAGCCCCCCCCCCCAAATTAAAAAAAGCCGTTTTTACTTTTGCGTCAATTCTTTTGAAGAAAATGGGCTATAGTTTAACTTTTCGTAGTACTAATGCAGAAAATAATGAGTTTCATAAACAAAACCAAAATGGGGAAGTGAAAAAAAAAAACCCATGAACGTTAAAAGGAAGGTTTTTAAACCTATATTATAATTGTTTTATTTATTTAATTTTTTATTTTGCAATCAGTTTTTTTTATTATGTTAGTCAATTAAATGATACCTCAACCCAATAATTATGTTTCATGCGCTTTCATTCACATTTTAGTGTGAGAAAAGATTTGCTGTCAGGTTTAATTTATTTAAATATTTAAATTTAATGAAAAACTTTTCACTAATTTAATAATTTTTATAAATGTGAATTAATTCTTTTCCAAATTCACAATGTCATGACAAAATAAAAATTGCAAATTCCATAAAATAACGAGAAACAGATGTTGTTGCTGCTGTTCCAAATGACAGTAACTTGAATTTTCTTTACTCAAAAAATTTTGAAACACTTTTTACTTTTTCGTTTATAGAGTATAGAGAAAGTATTGCAATAGTTAAAAAAAAAAAAAAATCGACCTGGAGATTTTTTGGACTCACTGGAGCTCACGAATATCCACAGTGAGATCAAGATACGGCACATTTCATGGTCAGCTGCCATAGACAAAAAGGAACTTAAAAGAACTCACTTTTCAATAAGAACCTTGCATTCAAAAATGGATTTTCAAATCTGCATTGCAATCGCTTCAATGCCAACGTGACGCCAATTTCAGCAAAAAAAGAAAAAAAAAGAAACACTCCCAATGCGGGCCTGATTAGTATATCGATCCCCTGTCTCAGTAAAAACCAAAAATAAAACTTTAAAAAGTAAGAATAAAAAGATTCTAGCCATCGAACGGAACAATTAATTCTTAACGGCACCCGATCCATGCAGAACACAAAGAGAAAAGGAACAAAAATTATAATTCTTCCAGCTCCAGTTCCCGCGCCTGCAGACGATCACCTCACACCTGGAAGTATCTTCTCACGTTTCACGGGCGAGACTACGTAATTTCTTCCTCTTCTTTTTTTTATTTTCTTCCAACTAGCGGCAATTTATATTTGTTCTTCCGTTCGCGTTGCATCTCATGCATAAATTTAGAGCTTCAGAAATCGTAACAAAGCAGTGCTCGCTTGGGTGGTCACATTTTCCTTTCCACGCGGCTTTGCAATGCTGTTTTAAAGCGGAATTATTCTTTGGTTCGATTCGATAAGCATCGTTTTTCAGGAAACTTCTGATATACTTTTTATAAAATTGTACATATATATTCGATAAAAAAGACGGAAAAAAATAATTTGAAACAAATAAACAAAATGATTTATTTTTTAAATTCGTATTTAAATATATAACGATCTGAAAATAAACTTCGCATTTTTAAAAAAAGTTCTTAATAAGAAAATTACAATAACTAACCACTTTTTTTTATTTATTTAATCTGCTTTCATAAAATTAACCTTAGAATGCACGACTTTTTAAAATTTATGGAAAAAAAAATACACGTGTTTTGTATCGCCAGCTGCATATAATTTAGGAAAATTATTTTTTTTTAAAATAGATTTTTTTTTCTCTGGCGAAATTTTAAAACAAAATGTGCTAATTGGTTACATATGAATTAAATAATATTCCAGTGACATAAATTACATTAAAACCATTCTGCAATAAAAACAAAAGTTATTTTTTGCCAATATATATATATATATATATATATTTTACAAAAAGAAAATATTTCAATTGCACTTTTTATGATAGAATTATTTATATAACAGCCATCTTGGTATTTTTTCCAAGTTTCCAATTTAAATCTAGTTCTAGTTCGGCTTTTTCTATATATCATGTTTCCTGCAAATGTTTATCAAAGTGCATTTAAAAAAGAATTTCCAAATACTTATTGTTGCCCTCTGGAAACAGTCATCTGAAACGTATAAATGAAAATAAAAATATGTAGTCAAATAGATAGCTACACGATGCATTGTAAGGTAAAATTTCTCACTTGAAATACATTAATTTTATTCAAAATAAGGAATTGCTGAACTAATAATTTTACACGGAATTTTATCGTTTGCATTTATATATAACTTTTCTGAAATGCAATTGTCTGTAATTGTTCTTATTAAAAAAACAATTTGGTATTTTGCTCGATTCGTAAGAATAAACATATTTATATAATGTCGAATATGACAAATAAGTAAGAAAATACAATAGGTTTGAATTTAATTATTACGAAATTTATTTCCTGAGCACTATAAACAAAGACAGCAATTTCTTTCATATTTTAAGCAATATGTGATTCATTAGTAGATTTCGCATACAAATTTCCGTTTACATAGTTTAATTTTGTTCGTACGTTTTACATATAAATCTTGACATTGTTTTTACTAATTAGATAGTTAGTAGTTAATATTATAGTTACTTTTTAACATCGATTAATATTTTCAATATGAGACTGCCAATTATATTCTATGCTAAGAATTATTTATTTAAGTGCTAAGAATGATTTCACTTTGGCTAGCCATTTATATGCTACGCATGAAATAAATGGCTAGCCAAAGTGAAATAATTATAATTCATCGCAATAGCTTAGGGAATATTTCTGCTGGACAAAATGTCTCTTGCTAAGTGATGAATATGCTAATGTTTGAAAATAAAATAAACGAATAATCTTTAAAAAAGAAAACAATAAAATAAATGGCAGGGCTACGATGACCTTGACTAGGTTCCGAAACGAAATTCGATTCTAACAGATCTCATCGTTTTATTGAGTTTGGTGCAAACAAGCAAGTAAAATGAAACCAGATTTATTAAAACTTGATTTTGTTTCGAATATTATTACTTAGAGAGACTGGTGTATCTAAAACTGGTTCAAGTGAGACAGGTACATGTTAAGAAAATATTAACAAATAAATCAAACGAAAACAGAATTTTTTAAAAATCAGAATTCATTAAGAAACTGCTCGTGACAAGGTTTAGGATCGAGCAATGGTAGTCGAGAAAGTCGATTCTAACAAAATCTCATAGTTACTATAAAGAGTATTAATACCAGTTTAACATGCGCCAAACAAATCTAATGAAACTAGATTTTTTTTTTTTATTAGAGCTTATTTCAAATTAAATTGTTTCGTTTCCAATTTTATTGCTCTAATTAATATCATTAGATCATGCCTAATCATTTCAATCATGCTGGATTTTTTTTTTTTTTTTTTTTTTTTTAAAGAAGATATTGGTTGCCAGCGGATTCTAAAATTCTAAACGTTCTTGCGCATGTGTTAAGATGGGTTTAATTCGTAAAAATAGGGGGCGAGAGGAATGATGAAAGGAGGAAATGTTTACATTTAACAAAAAAGTAAATACAGGAAATGCCCACATCTTTCCGCGTGTCACCCATTAATGACTAGGGATGACGAATATTTTCAGAGCGGTTATTACGTAACCAATATCAAAAAGTCACAAATACAAGTGATCAATACTTTTCAAAGAGGGGTGTGATTCAAATCCTTGATACGATCTTGCTGGTGATATTTCGATTACAGGTTTTGGATCACGATAGAAAGTAACAATCGATACGATATCACTGAAATTTGTTGGAGTGGTGACTTCACTGGAAAGTCACAATCGATACGATCTGTCCAATGGAAGCTCTCGAAAGAAATCTGTGATTGGATTGAAAAGTGAACGGACCGGTTATTGGAATTATCGTATCGTATCATTGAATTGCATATCACTGAAATTTATCGGAGCGGTGATTTCACCAGAAAGTGCGCAGCTTCACTGGAAAGTGTGAAGTCACCGCTCCACTTTACGGGAATGACTTCCGATATTCGCATTTGATGATGCACTATTCCATACAGATCATTTTTAATTGCTCGTGACATGATTGACTTTGATTACATATATTCTGTTTACTGTTGGCGCCATCTATTGGTAGAATAGAGAACTAAAGTAAACATTTTAAAGTAATTACATATATTTTTAATTCACTCCAATAAATAGTTTTGAGAAAGAAAATAAAATTTAAAAAGTAAGCTGAAACAGATAAATTAATTCAATCACACGTTACTTAAATTAGTAAATTAAGTATTAATTACAATTAATAAATTTTATATTTAATATTAAGTAATAATTTTTAATTAATAATATGATTGAAATAACAGATATTTGGAACACATATTTAAAAATAACAATATTATCTGTTATTAAAAAAATCGTGGATTATGCATGTGTTAATAATGACATAGAACCGTCGGAAAATGGTCGTCTCAGAATAATGAAACGAACAGTAAAGATTTTTTAAAAGATTTAAAAAAAAAAGTAGATTAAAAAAATGAGAACAAATCTATATACATAAAGCGCTAATGTATTGTTAATGTTCAGTATTCTGAGACGAACACTTTTCGACGATTCTATCTCATGAAGGGGAGAGACGCGGAAGGATGAGTGCATTTCCGGAATTGTTCGTCATTCTTTGACCTTAATTTTCGCCCTATTCGACACTTTTTTTGTTCATTTTTTTTTTCACGTGCATGTGATTATCGTGTCGTTTCTGACCGTATTATTTTTAATTCAGTCTGCGAGTAATCCGAGTTTATTTCATTGTTAAATGCAAACATCCCCTCCTTTCATATTTCCTTCGCCCTTATTTTGATGAATTAGATCCATCCTAATGCATGCGCATAAGCTCGGAGGGTTTTAGAATCTGTTGTCAAACAATACATGGTCGAATGTAACAGTTTAACGTAAACAAACCATCGTACATCGTACAAATTTCAAATTGTTTCATTAAACGTCTCTATAGCTGTATTGAATTCTACGCTTAGGTAAGGTAATAAATGGAAATACAAAATATTACTATAAAATATTCGCCGCGTCACCAAAAAGTCCATACAGACAGAGAACAGAAGATATAAAAGAAGCCAAGAAACACAAGCTTCGAAGTTTAATCGAGCGTAAAAATAGGCTTAACCGTCGCCAGTGGATAATAGCTAAGGCTTACCTATGGAATTCGATGCTGTTATCTTCCAAAACAGTTTTCTTTGAAAATAGTCTTATCTTAAGACTCTTAAATTATATTTTAATGATATCGATTTCATTTCCAGTACAATCTCTGTCTTCAATTTAATAATACTATTTAATTCAAATTGATACACTATTTGATACAATGTTCTTGCATATTCGGATGGAATTAAAATTCATCCATAAAAACATCAAAATGCGTCAATTATGAATTCCGCGAAGGATTTCCATTTCCGCTTTTATTTCCAAACATATATACATTTTTAGTACTCTCTAATAATGTAAATGCACCAAACAGGCGCCAACCCCCTCGAACTGTAACACTTTAATAAAGCCAGTGTGCCAACCTTCTCGCCAATCCAAAGTACGGCAGTACGGTGCTAGCTGCAAGACTATGAGCATGAAAAACCTACAGACCTCGAGAATTAATTAGGCTAAGCTGTAAATTTAAGTATTGGCTAAATGTAGAATTGTTGTGTAACTGCAAGTGAATTGTATAATTGGTTGTCTATTAAATTCTTTTAAATTGTTAGAGCTCGTTCTTATTGCAATGATCTTACACTTTTTAATTTGCTAATCTTAAATTGATTTAAACGAATTCGCGTTTACTCATTTTTTTAATGGGCATTCTGCATGGATCATTTAACAACTTAAAAATTAAATAATCTGGGTGAACAAACGGGTCGCCAAAGGCGGCTAGTAATCTTGGAAACAAGTAAGGATACCATTAATCTTCATTTTTATTTTTCAGACACTACGCATAATGGCAACAAAGAGATTACACGCTTCAACAAAGTACTCAAAACACTCCAATCACACCAGAAGCTATTAGAAAAGCGAAGGCATATCTTAAGAGCAACCACAAAGGAGCTTTTAAGACAGAATATCACCAAGATGAAGCGAGAATTCAGGCAAAGGCAGGGGCGTACCGGCGTGATATAATTCATTCGGGCCAAGGAATCGATCCGCGTGGTGTTGTCTCGTGCCACAGCCATCCAGGTACAGAGGATGGGTTCGGAGAAGCATGGGAAGGTTTCCAGATGGACGCGTGCGTGGACCGGGTTCTTTCGTGTGTAAAGAAACGCGGTAGGGGCGGGAGAGCACATGTTGCAATAGGGAAAATCTACTCAAGAGGAATATTATAGAATACTACACACACTTTAAAAGGATAAAGGCTGGGTAATGTAAGGAAATCGAATACTTGCGGGAACAGTGCATCTATGAAAGGATAGTGTGTTGTGGTTTGGGGGTCATAATATTCATATATCCTCCAACAGTGCTCTCGTGTGGTACTTTTTTGAGGGGGCGGGGATTAATGCCTGGCAATTAGCAATAGGTGTTCGAAAAACGATTTTGTACATTAGACGCATTATTTCCAACTGATTGGAATAAAAATTTAACAGCACTAAAAATATAGTCATAAAATTCACATACCAAATTTCATATATTTAAGTCATTGCTGTTTTCAGTTGTCGCATTCACATGAATGTAAATATATATGTTACCGTTAAAGTATATAATGCAGCTATTTCATAGAATACCTAGTTATTCCATGAAATAACTGATCGTGTCCGTTCAAGTTTGTAATATGTTATTAATTTGACACTTTAACTAGTTATTCTATGAAATAACTATGTATTCTATAAATTAACTAATGAGAGACAGTTAAAATGAAAAAGAAGCAATTTATCTAAAATGAAATTAAACTAATGATAGACAATTAAAATGAAAAAGAAGCAATTTATCTGATTTATGCAGCGTATAAATGGTATTTATGGAAACGTACCATAAAATCATTTGTTACAACAAGGATTATTAAAATGACACTTGGAATGACAAAGAACATTATTTTTAAAACAAAAACCTTTTTTTGTCGACACACTGGGTTTTACACGAACATTTTCGAAATCCCTGACCAGTACTTAAACTTTGAGCTGTAGTTCATAAATGCAGCAGGGGTGGAAGGTAAATGTATTTGTCGTGCGAGATATATGATATAGATTATTTTACACTTTAACGGGCTGCAGATCGTTATTTTAGGAAATAACTAGTTAAACCATGAAATACAAGAGAATTTTACACTTTAACGGACGCGATCAGTTATTTCATGGAATAACTAGGTATTCTATAAAATAACGGATTTCATACTTTAACGGTAACATATAGATCAAAAGAAAGTCACCTTCCGATGGATTAGTTTTTCCCAAATTTGATTTCTATATTTTAGATGTTAAATGTGTGTACCAAATTTTATCTATCTAACTCTTCATTTTATAGTTACAGAGTTGATTTATATTCAGACAACCAATCAGACTCCCTCTGAATGGATTTCGTTTAAAATTCATCGAATAATGAAAAATTTGACATCATAAGATCATATAATAAATTCCATCCCTCTAGCTCAAAGCGTTTATACTATTTTAAAAGACAGACACAATCCCAAATATGCTTTTTTTGGACAGGGAAGTTCGAGGCGTGGAGATCTGAATTTTTTTGATGAACACAATACTTCCTCGTTGTACTCTTCGTATACTAGAAAGTAGAAAAATACTGGCCGAGTGTTTTATATAGGGCGACATGTTGGACAATTAAAATCCAGCATGAACGCGAGAATCGAAAATCGTCGGGAAGTTCTTATTTAGTGCAACTGTTGAAACTATAAACCAAGTTTATCATTATTCAATAGATTAAAATAAAACTACACTAGAAAACATAACAATCACCGGCAGTGGACCGTAGACTGTCTAGTAAAGGTGTTATACCAGAGAACGCCCTGCATTGACATCTGGCGTACAATAGTTACGAAATATTAACCTTTGGCGCGAATTCAGCATTTTTGCAGAATCTGATCTGTCTTCCTTGGCGAAATTTTTGGCGTTTCATCACTGGTTTAGGTTTAGTTACATTAACGTCCCGTTTGAAGCAACGCTAGGGCTATTTTGGGACGGGCCTCGTCATTTTGAACCACGGTCAGATGACGAGGACGGCACCTGAGCTGGCACCCCCCTCTCCACACCACACCAGCGGGAGGACGTTTGGTCATGACGGATTTAACGTACAACGGACCCCCTTACACGACGGTTCTTCGGTGGAATCGGGTCTCGAACCTGAAACCCTCCGATTCCGAAGCCGAGACCTTACCACCAGGACACCGTGGCCCCCCGTTTCATCACTGGCATGCAGTTAATATTATCCGAAGACCGAATCTGAATTTTAGATGTGTTTTTCCTTATCGATTGAAGCAAACATTTGTTAATAAGCTACATTCGTGGTCAAATTTTTTAAAAATAAAATTTTAATATATTAAACTCATTGCGTTTTTTTAAGCATCGCATTTACATGTTTTTTTAATGTACAGGTGGACAGAAGGTCAACCCTTCATTAGTTTTGGCTTAGAATTTGACACTATAGATGTTAAGTATACATTGCCAAATTTTATCCATCTAGCTCTCTTCGTCTTGCAGATTATCATGTTAACTTATATACGAACAGACGGACTTCCTCTAAATGCATTTTGCTCACATTGATAGAAATCTGAAAATTTCGTGTAAACATCTTACACCTAATTTCATCCTTCTAGAAAGAGAAAGTGCTTTGTAACTGACAAACAGACGGACGGACATTTTCCAAAAATGTGTTTTTCGAACTCAGGTAGATATGAAACGTGGAGATTTCGCCAAAATCTCAGCGTTCGAATTTTTTGACGATCTCTATACTTTCTCTATATACTACCTATACAGGAAATTAAAGAGACAGGAAAATTCCCCTCGGATCACAGGGTTATTGACACTTGTTATAGCCTTCACTCTCCCAAACGAGATAGATCCCTGGCGTGCTAAAGCATCATTCCGGAGCAGTTCAAACAGAGGGCGCGGAATTTTAATTGGATGAGGCCGGAAAGTCAGTTTCCCTTTAAACCTTTATCGTCCGAGACAAAAAAGATGTCCCATAATGCTTTCTGCTGATGAATGGGCAGCTCTGTTCACTGAAAGAATAATTTCATCGTGTGTGTAATGTTGGCTTTAATTGCGGCTGAAATAATCTTCCAGCTGCAAACAGAGAACTTCCTGCAATTCAGATGCAAATGCAGGCACAACGAGCAGTTATTTCAATAGATTCGCCACTGTATTTGAAGTCATAGGAAAATTAAAATCCCACTGTTTCTAATTATGTTAAGTCATACCTTCGCGGATATTTAGGCATTCATGTTGTTTAGTTAAATGCAACGACGTCCGAGATAGATTTTTCAAAATTTTTACAAATCACGTATTTTTACTTTCTAGCATACGTAGCGCAGAGAAAGTACTGTAACCGCTAAAAAATTCGAACTCGAGCTTTTGGTGAATCACCACATTTTAGTCCTCCCCGTATTTCCAAAAACATATTTTTGGAAAATATCCGCCTGTCTGTTTGTGACAAAGATAATCAAAAATGCTTTGAGCTGGATGGTTGAAATTTGGTATAAAGCCTTTACACTAAATTCGCGGATTTCTATCCCATTGTGTAAAATGTGTGTTTCGAGTATAAATTAACACTACAACTGCAAAATGAAAAGAGCTAGATAAATGAAATTCGGTACACAGATTCCACCTATTGTAGACGACACCTATTGAATTTTCGGCCAAATCCAACTACGGGTTGACTGCCTATCGGTCTGTATTTTCAGAAACATGTAAACGCGATCATTTAAAAACGCAGTGGTTTAAATGTATCAAATTTGGTATGAGATTTCTTTTACTTAAATTTGCAATTTTGTGCCAAGTTTTTTGCTTCAATCGATGAAGAAAAATGCTTCAAAAACACAAATACAATTTTTTTAATACTATTAACGCATATCAATCATTAATCGCCAAATAACTCGCCAACGATGACATAATAAATTCAGTAAAATTACTAAATTCATGTCAAAAGTTAATATTTCGTAACTATTGCACGCCAATGCCATGAAAGGTGTTCTCTAACACGACAAGTTTATTAGAGAGTAGGCGAGAAAGTTTTGGGAAGACCTCTCCAACTGGTTTAGTTATATTTGTCACAGACAGACAGATAGTCAGACGGTCATTTTCCAAAAATAAGTTTTTGAAATGGGGAAGGTCTAAAATCTCGAGTTCAAATTTTTTGAAGATTACTACACTTTCCCTGTAATATATATACGAAAAGGTAAGAAAGACGTTATAACCACAGATATTTAAAGATATATTTCCGTGATTAAAGGGTTAATCATTCAATTTGACGGCAACTTTTTGAAATAAATCGCTAGTTTTCTACCATCAGTGGTATTAAAAAATTAGAATGGGGCTTGAACATGGAACAAATTAATAATGTCACGACCACCGGTAACTTTTTACACACTGAATAAAGTAATTATAAAACCTTGACGCGCAGCGTTCGACTTATTTTAATGTCTAGAGATTAAACGAATATTAATTTACAAGAGAACGATTTGTCAAGGAATCGCTCAAAACAATTAGCATCTCACGAATCAAGTTATGAAGTATCTGCGCTTGTGCAGTGAAGGTGATTTCAGATTAATTCTAAAAATCATCCAAACAGTATTAACATAATTATCGGCATGAAAATAATCAACAAGCAATAAAGGCCAATACGTATCCGATAACAAGTCCAGGATATCAAAATACGCATTAGATGGACTCATTAGGAAGAACAGGTATTTAACGATAATTAAAATAAAAATGCCATTTTCCCGATCGACACTTCAAGGTCAGATGGATCTTATTTATGAACGTGAGGGAAATGACAAGTGAAGAAAATGATGATTAATTAAGTTCTTTTGAGTAGCAAGGTGTTACGGAGAATTTTAAGAACCAAAGAGATGTGCGCCTGAGTATTAATTAACTAGTAACCATTGTCGACCAGTTGGTTCGACGGAATGAATGGCTGCTAAAAAATTTAGTTAAGACATTTTGTGTCATTTGGTCTTAAGTATTTTCACACTTCTTATTGAGTACTAATGCCTCCTTTTATCTCAAGCCACGTAGAATGAACGGCCCGGTGAATCATAGATGCGGTTGATGGTAACGTGTCGAGTTAAAACAGAAGGATCTGTACTGGTAATTTATATACTGCACTGCAAAAATTTATTAGAGAAAAAGTAAATTAAAGGATCTAAACTGTTCACATTTCAACATAAATTCTGTAATATTCACCGTGGTATATTTATAAAAAAACATTAGGCATACCCCAAGAACAATTTATGAGTTCTGTACGTGCTGTGCTGTTATAATCGGGAACAGCGGCAGCAACTACGGTTCGTTGCACACTTACGGAATAATGAACAACTAGCAGAACGCTGCTCTTTTCTTGTCACAATTTGTATTTTACACATGACAGGATCGTAGCAGACGCCGCTTTCAGTGCCTTGGCAATGTTTCCAATGCAATTCTATGTCTTCCTCAATTAATTACGATAAAGAAAACTAGGCCGAATAGTAAGGAAGTCGGATAGTCGCGAACCGGATACTCAAGAGTGTACTGTATTATAATAAAGCAATACACACTGCTATGAAAAACACATAACGCTATGAATGACAAAAATTTCACTGCATCACACAATACACTAACCTTAATTACGGCAGCACATACAACTGACTGATGCGCTATGATTTGTAAAAAATTATCACTTATTTACGCATTTATCGTTAGTGCATGGCATAGTCAAATAAATGAAAAATCTTTAAATAAAATAAACTATATGACTATGAGTAATTTAATTTTTGTGGTAGGTTAAAATATATGCCACAATATATAAAAATTTAAGCAAAAGGTAGTAAAAGCTTAAGTATTATAAGATGATGTAACAATCAATTTATGCAGCAGTAACTTTCGGAATTAAAAAAAATGTAATTTTTAATTGAAATTTTAAAAAAATTTAACCTGAGGTGGCATTTTTAAAATATATATATAGTCTGTAGAATGGAAACACACAAACACCTTCATATTATTAGTACTTATATCTGACTCCCTTTTTTTTTGTGGGGGGAGGGGGGGTACTTCTAAAAAAGCTCAAAAACCTCTGGTGTCAAAGTATTCAACTGTCTGCTTGTAACTATTTCCATATCCAAAAATAAAAAATAAAAAATCAAATAATATCAACTCAATGTATTTCCCTGAAAACACATAACCCTAAAATCCACGTTCAACAAAGGCAAATGAAATTATCCGAAACAAAGCACACACACAAATAAACACAACTAAATTTCAAAAACTGAAACTTCAAACTCAAAACCATTCATTATACTTTAGAAACAAACAGCGCTAAAGTAAGGCGACGTCTAAAGACAATTTTCATAAAGCCCAAGAAATAATACCCCGAATCATCAGGGACTAAAACAAAATGGAAAAATTATACTTTTACTCATGCATTTATAATGTAGCCAATTACATCACTTGAGCCTTCTTCCATACCAGCAACGGCGTCGAACGTACTAAGGGGCTATAATTACTAGGCTGTCCTCCATTGGAGCCTGCAAACATGCTATTAGTGCACCGGTTAATGCTGTATTGATACCTCGAAGGCGGCACAAAAAACATTAGGGTGAATTCGTTTTGAAAGTTTGGGTGTCAGTTTACACAATAGAATATGAGAACTTATTTAGGCCGGGAGGAATGCTTAGAGGAACGAAAGGATTTTTTTTACTTTCTCCTATACGCATTATAGAGAAAGCATAACAATCGACTAAAAAATTCGAAACTCCAGATTTTGACGAATCTCCGCATTTCACACCACCCCGAGTTCGAAAAACACATTTTTGTAAAATATCCGTTTCTCTGTTTGTGACAAAGATAACTCAAAAACGATTTGATCTAGACAGATGAAATTTGGTATACGTTATTTACATCAAATTTGCAGATTTCTGTCAAAATTTGAGTAAAATCTTTCAAGAAAGTAAGCCTATCCAACTGCTCAAACATAAGTTAAAATGATAACAACAAAACGAAGAAAACTAGAACAGATAAGATTCGATACATAGATTTAACATATACAGTAGACACCTGTCAAATCAAATCTCATTTAATAGAATCAAGTATCGAAACTGGTTTAGTTTTATTTAGTTATATAAACATGAAGCGTTTAAAGCTACACTAGGCCCACACCAGGGCTGGCACCTCCTCTCCAAACTTCAGTACCACACCAACGGGAGGAAATTTGGTTCCGACGGATTTAAGATGCATCTGACTCATTTACGCGATGGTTTTCGCTGGAATCGGATCCCGAGCCGGGACCTGGAACAACGGATAGAAGATAGTTTTCTCTTCTAAGGGTCTGGAACAGCAGAAAAGGGGAGAGCTTTCGAGAGCTTTTTATATTCATTATGTTCCACCATTTGTTGATTATTACGATGAATTCCATCGTAAGCAGAATCATTCAATCTCTTTAAAGCTTTTGCATTTGTTAAATCAAATATTTTTAAACATAAGCCAACATTTTGCCTTTCAATATCACTGATATTTTTATTTATCTGAAATAATAATGCTATTCTTTCTGAACTTTAAAAGTTGTCCATTTGTTTACAATTATTTTAAAAAGTAAAATATTTCCTGCGAAAAAAAGTTCAAGAAAAATTTAAAGCAAAAAAATTAGGGAAACAAAAAAAAAATTGGTTTTCTGTGAAGTCAAAAAAATACTTTATAAGCAAACAAAATAATTCTGCTATTAGTATTACACAAATTGAATCGTTAAACCACTCGTATTTACACTTTGCAATGAATGAAGAAAGTCTAATGCTAAGAGACAAGAAAGGATTTTAGGCTTAATGTATACTTCACATTAAAACTTATAAAGCGAAAAAAAAAAAAAACTGCTATTAAAGAAAAATAATTAGTCTTCATTACTCGCAGGATAATCAAGTGTGATACGGCACTTCGTTTTAATAATCCAGAGGCGATGTCACAGAATTTTGATGCAAAAAATGCTCAAAAATCTTCACAATCACAAACGAACGGACGCTAGGGATAATGGACATCAATTGACCAAAATCAACTGACCATCGCTTAGTTAAAATTAGTAATGGCGGAAACGGTCACTGTTTCAGGCCCATAAAACTTTTATTGTTCTCTTCGTTCTCGTAGGCCCCGCCCGAGTCTAGAACCCTCCGGTCCCGAGGCTGAAACCTTGCCATGCCACTACGGCACAAGGTTTTTCATTTAGAATCCTCCAATTTCAAAATAGCGACTTTATTATGAGGTTAAACGATGGATTAAAAGGAAGTAATTAATATCCACATTTTTATAAATCGCTCGTGAAATAAATAAAAATCTCCAAACACAAAACAAAAGTTAATCGCACATTTGCTTTGCCTGCAAACAAACATTCCTTTTCTGATAAAGTCAGAAAAGCTACCAACCCAAACTCACTAAGTAAACCCTTAACAACATGCTTTTACTTAGTTCATGTCGAGCATTTAAGCCATATCTAATCATTTGAAATGCCTCCGACATAAAAGAAAGGCTTTAGGTCCTTCTTGCGAGAGGAAGTCGATTAAGCCCGATAGGAAAACTGCAAATCCCGGCAAAATCTCCCATCGTCTTTTATGCCTTCTTTACGGCCATATGTTCCAGATTCAAACTGCTGAAGATTCGAGATTTTAATCGGCGGTCCGGGATCAGCATTTTGGCGGGACTCCATGACATCATCAAAAATACATGTATACTATTCAGAAAAGTTTATTTTGAGGACCAAAGTAATTTAAAAGTCGGCAGCGAGTGTCTCTTTTTGGCATTACTTTTTCCACCAGTTCGCCAAAATGGCATTTACAGCTGTTTGCGCGCAGGAAACTTTAAATATTAATTGTTTAGCAGGGTTAACAGCTGGATTGGAAGGTTATAAAATAGGAAATGAATTTTTAACTATAAGGTACGAGCATAAACCCGAAGGTCTGGTTAAATATTTAATCCGAGAGAGAAATCAGAGGACTGAATTAGTTGGTCATATTTTGAAAGATCGGAACTAGTAATTTCCGTGTACCATAAAATTGTTAAATGAAATATAATGCAATGAAAGGTTTTAGATACGTCAAGATAGACTCGCATTCAGATTAGTTATTACTATTCGCTCGCTATTAGATTCGAAGGAATTTTCTTAATTTTGAATAACATTTTTCTAGTAGCTCCGATTTTCTTTTTAAACACATGGTTAATATATTAAAAGTTTATTAAAGGGTACAATTTGATTTTAACGAGAACCAAAAAGCGGCAAAAAAAAAATTCGAAAAATTCTAAAAATATACTCAAGTGCATTATTATTTATTATGAAAAATTTTGAACGTGCGAATCACATGCTATATATTTGATGATTGAAATCGCCAAATTGGCGAAATGTTTTCTTGGCACGTTGTGGTCGCCGCAACAACCAACAAGTACCTAAAGTGCAATACATAGTTACTATATTAAAGCTTATCAGTTAATATATTAAGAAAAATATAAAAAATATTTTTTTTAAAAATGAAGAAATTTGTTCGGAATGAATCATTTCATAAATTCTATAAGGCATGGGATACAGTTATTCTATAATGACTACTGATCACAGCTGCGTAAAAATACATTGCCATATTTATTAAATATCGAGTAAAGACTCATGCTATGAAAAGGATTAATGTAAAAAATGACAAAACCTACAATCAAAATGGGGGGAAAAAAAAAAAGGCATTGAAGAGAAGTAAACTACCGGAAAGTTATTCCTTAATATTGCCCCAAACAGTGTATCTGAAGGCAAAATTAACACACAATATTGTTTTAAATTTATTTGCTTTTAATTAAAGCTGCACTTTTCCTTTGTCACAATTTCATTGCCAAGTGCATTATATATGCTTACTAAGACGTAATAATAATTCTAAAATATTTCAAACAATACTGGCAAAACAAACCTCAAATGTCATGGGTCAGGTGATTCGCTATCTACCAATCACAAAGCGAATAAAATGCAATGTTTACATAAAAAAAAAGGTTTATATAATAGAGTGAATACAAGAGATAATATCGTTTGCACACTAATAAAATAAATGAAATTATATATTAATATTATATCTTTGATATTATTATGAAATGATATCTTATTATTATATCCCGAGTTCAACGCCGCCCTAATTGGAATTTTGACCATATTCAGATTGTATTTAGAAGCAGAATCCATAATTTTAATAATATATATACGTAACAGCTATAAAGGTACCCATTTTTATATCCTGCATTTCATTTCACATTATATTTTCTTAAAGAAATACAGCTAGTAGGTTGACGCCTATCGAATCATGCAATTTACAAAGTCCCTTCCTCAATTGCTTCACCTCCATATATTTCTGAAAACACAAGTTCGCATAACCCTAAAATAAACCAAAAGAAGAATTTTCTACATACAATAAAAGTGTTCAAAAACTCATTAAATTCGACGCACATTCATCATTTCATGAATACACTAGGTGGTTCGATTCATTTTTCCTATTCTTCAGAGCAATTCTTCGTAGTAAATTATTGAATTTTTTTAAACTACATTTCAAATTTTCACTTAGCGGGTGATAAATTATTTTAGTGCCTATTTCATATTAAATCGATATCTACATTTTAAAACTTTTTATTCTTTTTTTTTTCTGGAATATATTTATGAAGGAGTTATAGAGAGCACTTATCCACTTTTACGCAACGAATATCAGATGCATTTTATTAAATAAAACCGAACGTTTATAAAATTAATGGACGAAGATACAGTGACATGAATAATAATAATAATGTACTTTCCCAAGAGCAATTTCGAAGCGATGATATCCCATTTTAGCATTTCATTATGGGAAAAAAAAAAAAAAAAAAATCTACCTATCTCGTTTCGTTATTGAATTAGTTGCAACAAATGCGCCATCTGGTGAACTAAATTGTCAGTGCTCCTCAGAGTGAACGAAGCATTAAATGTAACTTATGTTGGAAACGAATGGAAAATAAAGAACGATAGCGATATAGAAAAAATATATCTGGCGATTCGCCATAATGATATTTTTCCAAAACACGTTTTGCTCAGAATATTATGATATTGCGCATTAAGGAATATTATTTTATTGCTTATTTGGCCTACGTATATAGAATGTGTGGTATTTACTTTGCGTGCGTGTGTGCATATCAAAATTAAAAGAAGTTAAAAGTTTCATGCAAATACTGATGTACTAAAAACATTCGTGACGAATACAAAACGAATACAATTCGTTCGCAGAAAGGCAGCCTCGAAAGAAATATTCCAAGAATGATGTCTTCACATTCATTGAAATCTCAATAGTTTCAAAAATTTATGGATTAAACTACAACTATATTATCTCTGTATACTTCGAGCACGTGAAAAAAATTAAAAATTGGAGTATACATTTCCGAAATAAAATTAAGAAATCGGATAGCTCACTCAAAGAGCAAGAACATAAGAAGAATTCATCTGATCGCGACAACTTTTATCGATAAGGAGAATAGTTTACCCTACAACTTAGCGTAAAAATAACTCCTTGGAACTATTATCTTTAAACCTTATCAGTTCGTGCAAAGTGTAAAAGGACTGCCTCTTATGAACGTTTCACATTTTAAATACAAGGTTATCAACATCAAATGCTGCTTGCCACTGCATTTCAGGTGATATTATATATATATATTTTTTTTCCAAATCTACAGCCGCAGTTGCCAATAGATTCTAAGAGTTGATTATTACCTAAAAAGACAACTTAAAAAGGTAAAATAATCGATGATATAAAAATGACAGATAAAGCAAATACAAAATATTAGTTATAGAACAATAGACATTAAATATGAAACAGTAATTCATGATTTGCGCTATTAAATATACGAATTTATAACTTCTCATCGTTTCAACCATATATATTTTATAAAAATTGTTTTGGCTAGAAAAAAATAAATAATCGGCATTTGTAACTTTCTTTTTCAACTAATTGAAAGTTTAGTATGGCAAAAAAGATATTCAAATGGAAATACCCCCCCCCCCTCCCATTTAATTCATCCAACAGGAGAGATTTGAAACAACGGTCAGAAAAAATAGAAAAAAAGATTTACGGCATTTTGGAAAGTTTTTCCTGCGTTCAACACATTCTAAAATATTCGCCAATTTATGGAACCAAAAATAAACCAGACTCCATGATTGATAAAGAATATAAAGAAAAGAAACAGAATTGGAAAGTGCCTGAATTATTCAATTAAATAATTTAAGAATTATTGAGAACCTTTAGTCAAATAATTTAAGAATGTCTACATTTAAAAGTAGACATTCTTACAAAATTATAAACATTATATCACTTACAAAATTAAAAACATTTTACAGAGGAATCATGGCAACAGCTTCAACAGAAAACTCGACTTCTTTATTAATCGATTCTTGATCTGGTTCTGAAACAAAATCTGACCAAGACACTAAACCCAACATTTCCAAATTTGAAATTTTCAAAATAAAGATTGGGAAATTTTATAAAGCTCAATTATATCGTTAACTCTTCTTAAACCTTTGAAATCTTTAGCGTCTATTTCTTTAATATTTCTTTTTTTTTTTTTAATATTTATACATACCACTTTATATTAATGTTCTTTAAAAAGATTCATTCATACCATTTTACTTTAATATTTTTTCCCAAACAATTTATTCTTTTTACTTTAAATTTTATTTACGCAGATTAAATACATAATTTGGAAAAATATATTTCAAAAGTATTCACTTTCAAAAAGTCAATAAAAGTATTTTTTTAAAGTTTATATTCTTTACTAACTACATTATTACGGAAAATCTACATTCTTTTCACGTTTCATAAGTCATCAGGTATAAATAATCATTATATACGAATATTATATTATATAACATATATTATATAACGAATATATATTATATAATATATTATATAAACACTCAGTAGAATTGAGATAAGTGGTTTTGAAATTTATTATGGTGGCAATTCACTTATCTGAACAAAAACAGAAAAAATAAATGTATATGATTTAAGATGCCTTAACAGAAAACAAGGAAAGAACATAAAAAAAAAAAAAGACAATGCCTTTTGCCCTAAAAGAATCTTTAGCATTTTTTTATCAATTAAAATCAGCATCCCCCCTATAAAAGAATATTTTTTAGAACTGAAAATAACATGACATCGAATGTAGTCCTCTAAATCTCAATAATAAATAACATTACTGTTCATTACAGTATCCTGAGAAGACCAATTTTCGACGATTCTATATCACTAAGGGGTGAGACGCGGAAGGATACTGTATTTCCGGAATTCAATTTACTGTTAAAAGTAAATATCACCTCCTTTCATCTTTCCTCTCACCCCTATTTTGCTGAATTAAACCCATCCAAACGAAAGCGCGGAGGCTTTTAGAATCCGTTGGCAAACAATACACACCTGCCATTACACAACATCGCCAATCACAGAGTTGCTGAGAATGTCACAAGAAATTCGAAAGTGTTTAAAAATTGCCAGCTGATCCATTCATGAAACGATGTCTGGATGAATCCTTCTTATGAAAGTAGCTTATCTCGTAAAGACACAGAATTTGCAAAACCACCTGCAGATAGAAACTAGCGAGAAAATCATCAGCAATATCGTCACAATGTCACTGTGTGAACCAAGAGAGCAGGTGGAAAAGCACGTCGGTCCCAGTTTCAAAAACTGATAGGGGGTAGGGGATAGGCGATGACAAGGAACTAAATATGTTTCTGTATCTCTATTTTAAACCCTTTCTTCAACAAGGGGGGGGGATCGAACACTACAAGTACGGCCGTCGTCTGCAACACATCTGCTAATAAAAAAT
The DNA here is from genome assembly GCF_947563725.1 of Argiope bruennichi. Lineage (NCBI taxonomy): Eukaryota > Metazoa > Arthropoda > Arachnida > Araneae > Araneidae > Argiope > Argiope bruennichi. The sequence continues at coordinate 9,392,906 of NC_079157.1, forward strand.
CGAATGCATCTACGTTTCTAAATTTCCATATGGGAAGACATGCAAGTATTCTTTGACAAGAGGGGGTTCAGTGAATAAAAAATTCTTCCGGTTAGTAGGAAAGGGCTTATTCTTTTGTTCCATATTAATTCTTTTATGTTATGTTAATTCTTACGTGTTGATTGCAAATATTACTAATACACGCATAAACAACGGATCTGCATGGAATCTAGCACTGAATTCGCAACCCTCCGGTTTCGAAAATGAAACTGAAATGACTTTCAGGAAACTAAACACAACGAATCCTAAACATATATTGAAATTATTTTCTTATATAGTCTATTGAATAAACATCTAAAGGGCGCGAGAATCATTATATTATATATATATATATTGTGAGTAGTTGCTTTTACTCTAAAACAGGAACGTACCATTTACAGGAAGGATTGTACCGCGGTCGGTGATGGACGTTAGGTCACAACCACAGTTTTTTCAATAAATTTAATAAATGTTTAAAAATATTTTAAATGCATTTTATAATAATACTTATATTGGTCTAGTTTCTTGGTTCATATCTACGCGCACATTACAACGATATTCAATATAATGTGTGTGCGTTATCGCTATTATAAAATTAAAATCAAATTTTAAAATTAAAAAATAAAATTAAAATATATAGATCAATTCTAAGTCATTATCACGCTGTAATGTTCAGGACTAGAGGATAGAATGTTTCCTTTTATTTTATTTTTTGACCAGCAGCATTCTATCTGAATCAAGAAGCCAACATTAAAAACAGAAATTCATTACCCACGCACTAAAGCAAATAAATAATAATTAGGAATCTCATATTACTTCCCGACACAAATAATCTTACAGAAACAGTTTTACAGATAACTGCAATGATCGGAAATGGATCAATGCCATTCGGCCTTGGAGACAAAAAAGGTGACAAAAATATCGGTTCACGAATGCGCAGAAACTTTGGCGATGTTTTTATTAGGGGCAAAGACATGGTTCTTTCTATATCGTTTGATTCCAGTCACATCGAGCTATAAAAGCGGAGGCGCACACACGAGTAGTTGTCGAGTTAATTCGCTTTATGAAGTGTTGATCTCCAGCGATATCTTTCTGAACACTTTATGCTTTTTGAGTTTGTTTAATAATGATTTGATGACAGCGCATGTACAGTCAATATTTGCAAGAGTTGTCTTTGTATATGTTTCTGATGTGAAGTTTCAGATTTGGAATAAATCGCTATAATATCCGTTAATGAGCTTTTAGACTTTTCCCAGTAAACAGCTTTTAAAATATACTTTGAAATAAAGTCATCAAAAGAGATTGGTTCGAATTCTTCTGATTACATATTTTGAAATCAAAAGTTTCCAACACAAACGGTAATGTATTTAGCAAGTACATATCTTTATCCGAATTCAAATATTCTCATTAATCATTCATAATCATTTCCGATTCGAAAAACACTAAAACCAAACTAGACTTCATTCAAAACTTTTACCATTAACAAAAGCAAAGTAACAATTCAATACAAATTTCATTCGTTGTTAATCGAAATGCAAGTTTATCATTTCCAAAATGCTGAATTTATTAAATCCACCGGGAAAAAAAATTAATGGAATTTTGCATTCATCTTCGAGAAATATCTTCCGCATGCGACAAAAAGTTAATTAAATCCAGATAATAAAGTAAATAAACTGAAAGTAATAACTATTCGGATTATTCTTTTAAGTCCTGTGGATTCAATACGTACTAATTAAAAACCCGCGTCTATTTATAAACTAGATACCAAATGTTATTTTACATTTATATGGATAAACTTGATTTGTTTGCGGAATTTCAAACCCTAAAATTTAATTCCTTAGTTGTTAACTGCAACCCAGCCTCGTAATTAAACTAATCAAAACTTTTACACCTTTCTAATTGAATGTGAACATTTTATAGCAAATTAGCAAAGTAAATTCGTTATCAATTCCGTCACATTAAAAACTCCTTGCACAAAATGATTTTAATTTAAATTACATTTCGATATATATTTTATTACTAATTTATTAAACATATTATCAATATATAAATAAATATCTAATTACTGAAGTTGGAAACTTGTGAAAACATTCACTTTATTTCAGAATAAAATATGAACATACTTATATTCTCGAAAACTGGAATAAAGAAATATTAGGAATAAAAAGGGAGAAAAAATAAAGAAAAATATTTGAAAGATCATTTGGTTTTGCAACAGGATAAAGAAAATTTTTTTAATTGAACATCATACCACTTGCAATACACAAATCAAATCCAAACAAACAGAATAGATTCCATACCTGAAAAGAAAGAAAATTCAATTAATATTCTTTTTTTAAAAAGGATGATAAAGATAACAGATAATAAACTACATTATATAAATGTAAAAAGTTTTTCATAAGTCTTGCCAACAAGAAACAAATTTTGAGGTTAACTTTATTTTTCCACAGGAGGGTATGATTTATACACAAGGGTAACCGGTGAAACATGTCCTTTCACAACGGAGCACAAGAAAAAAGTGTGAGAAATTTTTCTCACAACACTTTTATTGACAGATTCTCATAGGGATTTCCTTGACATCCCTATAAGAATCTGTGAATTTCTATGACATTTGAGTAAAAACCAAGACAGATTTCCCCATTGACAATCATTAACTCGTTTTTGTCAATTTTCATTTGATGAAAATCCATATATATCATCAATAGTAATCGTCCGTCCTCCATACTCAAGTTATATCGGAAAATTAAACTTAATCGTTACACATTCTTTTGATTTAAAGAACCAATGGCTCCTAGAGGCTGGAAGAGTTCAACGAACCCCGTCTTTATAACTGAACCGATTTCATTATTTTTACATGACACTTTGTATGCAGATCTAATAAATCAGAGGTTGCCCTACGTTTATCATATTGTGAAAGCATAATTGAAAGTACTTTCGCTTAGTGCGATAAGAAGTAATTCGTCAAAGTTGGTTAACACTAAATTAATGTTATTACAATGATCAGTCATTATAAATATTTATCGATATTCTGCGATATAGAATTCTTTTTTAAAAGCGAAAGTATTTTTAATGATAGAAACTTTCTTTTATATGTCTAAGGTACACAGAATGCAGAAACCGTCATTCACTATTGATGCCATCTCTATTTACATTATTACATAATATTTACTTTAAATGGTCATCGATTACAGTAGGGAAAACCATTTATTAGCAGTGGAATTCGTCTCACAAAATTTTTTTTTTTTTTTTGTATTCTTTAATAAATATGTTAACCCAGAGAATGCCTTGCATGGCATTGGCGTACAATAGTTACGAAATATTATATCTTAATATATATAAATTACGTGTCACGTTGTTTTTCCGCGATGGACTCCTAAACTACTTAACCGATTTTAATCAAATTTGCACACCGTGTGCAGTTTGATCTAACTTAAAAGATAGGATAGCCCTTTTTTTGAATTTTTAATGAGAATTTTAGTTATTAATTAAAAACTAACTTTCCCGCCAAAAAAATCTTTTCATTTTCCCCACCGCCAAATGAGTACGGCTTCAGTTTTTTCCCCCAACAGTCATGAGGCTGGGCTTAAGATTTTTCGGCTGATTATTTGAAACGATTCTATTTATTTTCTTAATGTTTGATGCATTTAAAATTAAACATTGTTAATGAATCGTTCTGGTCATAATGAATCTGAGAATATTTTGTTGACAAATTCTTGAAATATTACATAAATTAGGAAAGATATTCTTTAGTGCCCATAAAGTTTAAACGCTGATTGACACTATTTTCAGTAATCAGATTATAAAAAAATGCTTTGTTTCAGTAAAAAATATTATTATATTAATTGCAGATTAATCCTTTCCACTTTAATTTATAGTATAAATTCTACGAAACTAATAGAAAATTACAGAGATGCATATTACATTATGACTTAAGGCGTTTATAATATTATGAGAGAATTATATGACTATCAAAATTTGAAGTTTTAAAATATTTTGATGAAGAAGCTATTAAAATAGGAATTGCATAAAATATTTAATTATTAAAATTTAAACGAACCTTAAGATTGGCGAACCGGCTGGTCGCCAAAGGCGGCTAGTATATTATATATATATATATATATATATATATATATTGCGTAAATTTAGCCCTTTTACAGCACTATGTCATCCTTGGCGAGTTATTTAGCAATGCGGTTCATAGTATTCCAAAAATTGAATTTGTGGCTTAAATGCGTTCTTTAAACCGATTCAAACAAAAATTAGACACAAAACTGCACTTGTAGTTGCAAAATCCCATATCAAATTTGATACATTTGAGTCATTGCTTTTCTGCATTATCGCGTTTACATGTTTCTGAAAGTACAAACCAACAGACACTCAACCCATAGTGAGATTTGGCACAAAATTAGACAAATGTCTATACTACAGATGTGAAACCTATGTACCGAAGCTTATTTATCTAGTTTTCTCTGTTTCAGAGATATCATGTTAACTTATATTCAGACAGACGGACTTCCTCTGAACAGATTTTACTCAAAATGTGACAGAAATCTGCAGATTTGATGTAAACCGTTCATCAAATTTGACCGTTTCAACCATCTAGCTCAAAGCGATTTTGAGTTATCTTATAGTCAAAGGCAAATAGACGGACATTTTCCAAAAATGTATTTTTCGAACTCAGGCGGGTCTAAAACGTGGTAAAATATCTAAAACGAATTATATCTGTCTAGTTTTTTTTTCGTTTTGTAATTATTGTGTTAAATTATATTCGGACAGTGTGACAGACGGATTTCCTCTGAACAGATTTTACTCAAAATGCGATAGAAATCCGAAAATTTGACGTAAAAACAATATACCAAATTTTAACCCTTTGGCTCAAGGCGTTTTTCAGCTATCTTTGGTACAGGCGGACATTTTCCAAATATGTCTTTCGAACTCGGGGTTGGTTCAAAACGTGGAGATTCATCAAAAGATCGACTTCGAGTTTTTTGACGATTACTAAGCTTTCTTTAAACTATGTATACGAGAAAGTAACAGAAAAAGAAAAAAATCATAATGCTTGATATTATATAGCCAAATAAAATAATTTTATTGCCATTAACATCGTTTTTCGCGCAAAAACGTTCCACTTTCGGACCCGAAAGAGCTCTTAAATGTCCACCCCAAACATTCCCTGAACTTTTTATCGCTCAACAGAAATAGCTACACGAGTTAATGCGGCGTCCGGTGAGAGGACTTTTAAAAAGGACGACCTCCCCTTCCGATCCACCGAGTCGAGATCATGGCCGACCGTCAAGACAATCCACCCCGGTGGAAAAGGATCACGCCCCTTCCACGTTGCCCCCGTGGAATGCCACGCTCCGAATATCATTTGTTCCGAAAGCTTTTCGCCGCCTGAAAAATAGCCTTCCGGCCGGTCATTTGTCAGAAAGGAGGCATCAACCCCTTTAGAAGGCACTCTCGACTCTCAGAAGCCTCCAATCGATGCGTCCCGAAAAAAGAATCCTGGGACGGAGTGAAGTAGAAAAGAAAAGCAGTCGCACGGTGGTCTGCTGAAACTGAATAATGGAGAATCAAATATAATCGGTGTATGACAATCTCGTTAAAATGCCATTTTCATTTACTCTGGAGTGGAAACGTCACTGTTGTAATCCTTTAATGGAAACGTATAGTCAATTTGACTCCCGCTCCAGGATTAATCCCTTGTGAAAGTGTTGATGCATTTTTTGTGAGTATATAGAAACTAAATAATATAGCATTTTTTAAAGAATTATTAAAATAAATGAACTTTTTATAACTAACAATAAAGATAAATGTGTGTCTGTGGTGATCATAGCTTTTGCACGACATTCGTACGGTGTTCACAGCTTTTTGCAAGGCATCCATCCATTGTTCATAGTTTTAACGGCATTCAACTCTGTTCATAAGTTTACATAATATTCATTGTTGCCATGTATAAAATAACAAAGCATAAACAAATGAATCTTAGCCACACAATTAAGATGCTTAAATATGAGTTTACTAAAAGAGGAATTCGCCGTCATTAATGGATCCAACACAATAACAAGCTGATAAGATTTTGATCCTAGCAGAAATTTACGATTCTAAAATCCTGTTTAAGTAATATTCTGGAATGAATACTGGACTGGCACTCCTTTATTCACCAATAAAAGGAGAAAAAAAAAAATCACTAAATTATTTGGAAATATGCAGCGACTCAAATAAGCCAATGCATTTACTTTGAATTACAAATGTGTAGCATAGACGCACCTCAAAGCACTTCCACTAAGGACATCCAGAGGTTGACGACTATTCTAAGCAAACTCACTTCAATTAAGGGCTATTTAAACAAGTCAGGACTTTCTTTAAAAAAAAAATCCCGTCGAGGATGATTAGTATGGGACAATGCAACACAGCTAATCTCCACCCTTTTCTTGTTTCTTGGCGCCAATCTGCTGACTATTCAATTCATGTTCTTGTGGAAACAAAACCAAAGTTAAGCCTGGAAAATTGTCGCCTCCCCCCCCCCCCGAATACAAAACGAAATTGTATTTCCAAATGGAACTGTTTTTCTTCTACAAGCAAAAATCAAACTAATTTTTCAGCGAATATTATCATTAAAAACAAACCGAAAACTTATAAGTCAGAAACAAAACTCACCTATTTGCCATTAATCTTCCAATAGGTGGATAATTATTGCAATGTCTTTGGATCCAAGATAATATGTGGATAGCAGAGAAGTCGAGAATTTTGAACTAAAATGCGATTTCTAAGAGGTTTAAGTTTCTGAATCGAAATTAATTTAACTTAAAATTACTTGCCAGATGTAATCGCAATACGATTTCAGAAAGATCCATTCATGGGATTTTACAAATTAAAGCAGTAACAAGCGAGTACAAATTAACGAAATACTTTTAATTACTTTCAAATTGGGGAAATGCTGCCACTTGGCATGATTTTTCTACGCCTAAAGTATCATGGTCCAGTGTACTATTTAAATGGTCATAAACTGAAGATCTTGGATTTATTCATATGGTACAAAAGGAAGAACTGACTTCCTTATTTATGTATTAGGTTCACCTCATTCTCCATTTTCTTTCTTTCTTCTCCGTTTCATTTGAAATGAGTAAAAACACTTCTAAATCCTCCAAACTGAAAATTTAATTTAATCTTATTTGCCACTCTTATTTAAAACATCAAGGAGTCTTACAATTTGAAAAGCCTGATACGAGGCGTATTCGTACTAGTAAGTACTAATAAGTTATGAAAAAAAACTCGTAAGAAAATAATTTTTTTTTTCCAAGCCAATTTTATTTTTACATGAAAGAGCATACTGTAACATTCCCCATTTTCCAGTACTGGTAAGACATTGTGTTGTACTGATTCATTGTGTCGTCACTGTTACTTACTAAATTCCTCGAGATAGCCAGATGGTGGCTCTTTTCACCTGGGTGGTCTCGCATCTGTTTATTAGCGACTACAATGAAAGACCACATATGGAATTCCTCGTCCCAGAGGTATTGATAGTACCTTCAAAGAGAAAGGGGTGTCCAAACATCTTGTGAAAGGACCTTCCTACGACCCATTGGCGCAGCTGAGAGAGCATATGGCTGAACCCCGATTGGCCGAAGGAGAGCTCAAATGACCAATGTAAATTAAGAGGCGGAGATTGTCGCCGAAATAAAGCACAGATATTTTTTTTTTAGAGAGAAGAGAAGAAACGAATTGCAGGAACTGTTGGACTACGCCCACGAGTTCGGAGTCTAAGAAACTACCCCTGGAACGGTCGTGCTGACGAGATACAGAACTGAGTTTCAAGAAAAACCTTCGATTTTGACTGTTGTATCTCCTACTACAGGTGTAAATAACTATTAATTTAACCAAGATTAGAACAACTTGTTCTTTGTATATATATAGGGCTGTAAAGTAAAGAATTGTCTGGAAATTCTGCTTCGTTATTTGATCAGCCTAGATCAGGACATTACAATACCTTAAACTATTTTTCTATATAGTTCCCACCAATGTGCGAACACTTGTAATAGCGGGTTATCAGCTTTTCGAGACTTTCTTCATAGAAACTTCTCGCCAAAAATGATAAACACAACTCATTTTAGGAACCCATCGGGAAAATACCTGCTGATATAGTCCACCTCACGATTGTTGGCGTTCGACTTCAGACGAGTCCACTTCAAAACCGGTTGGAAACAAGACGAGCCAAGGTTGCTATAATCATGCGTTGGCGAAACAAGTTTCCTTCGTGAAGCGTCATTATTTGTTTACGATTGGCTTTGCGAGTGCCTTGCGTTTATTGGTGCTTTTCCGACTTCTTATATTTCTAATCTAAATTCATCTAAATATCAGTGCCATAATGCCTGGGAATCGCATTGTTTCCAAAGAAAGAAAAATAGTTATGAATGTTTTGAGGTATTTTGAAAAGGAATGTTCTCAAAACGAATAAAGTATCCCACTTTGTCAACGGATCAAAAGAGCTGCAGAAACGACCAGTGTTTCGACTAGAACACAGTAAAATTAAACATTCATCAGCTTTGTGGCTTTTTTTTTTTTTTTTTTTTTTGCATGATTTGCATCCTGGTTTTTCAGTATACATAACTTTCTCTATTGACGGTTCTTATGATGCTTAAATATTATAGATTGTTAATATTCAAATTAGAAATTCTTTGTTTTTGTTAGAATTAAGACAAAAATTTCTCTGAAAAAATGATTTGGTTTGAAAGCTAATGCGTAATAACATGAAATTTCATCTGCCTAATGTAAAACTTGATTAAATAATATTGAATTTTATTATATAAGGCAATAAAGAAACCTTGAATTACTTTTCGGAAGGAAGTAGTTGAGTATTTCACGGAATACTCGAGTATTTTACTGTTTTCTCTTAACAATGTAATCGTATTTATCTAAATGTCATCGATGTTGCAGAATAAAATATCACGTTCGAGTTCCTTTCAAATATTACCGATTTGAAGCCAAATCTAGGGGGAGCGGTGTCACCCCTCATCCCCTCCTCTCACTAAGTTCCTGGGAATCTATATAAAGTCTGAAACTGCATATGCAAATACCAGCTATCTTGATTGATTATAGTAATGCTGAATTAACTTAATCATATGATAATTAATTAATTAAATCATAAGATAAATGATTGATTCAGCCATATAACTGTAGTATTATTTCATTCGCCGCGACTTTTTATTTTCACAAATATCGTATCATAGAAGCTGAAAAAAAAAAAAAAAAACTGAATGCTTGAGACAAATCTCCCCGCTAATGCGCCAACTATGGAAACCTTAAAAAAAGGTCCGATGAACTGTGTTACAGGAACAGGCAGGAGATGAGGAGTGAGGTGCATGACGAAGCAAAGGTAACAAATGTCTGACAGGATGTGATAAGAAGTGCAACATGGATTGGGTAAACGCAAGGCCAGCAATTTATAAGTTTATGAAAAATAAAGTTATGACAAATTTAGAAGTAATTAAAATGGAAAAAACAAAGGATTAGGGAGGGCTAAATCAAAATGTTACGAGGTCTTTTAAAACGGAGATTAGGAACATATTTAGGAATATCAAGAACGGCTTTGTTATCATGATTGTCAATATTTTTGAAGAATTTTTCAGCAAGTTTTTTGATAAACTTTTTAAGTGGAGGGTAATCAAGTGCTTTATACATATTTGTGTTTGGCATATACCAATAGCAATTACAAAATCTTCTGATAAGGTTGTTTTGTTGAATTTCAATTATTCTAAGATTAGATTTAGCAGCGTATCCCCAAACCGGACATGCATATGTTAAAACTGGACGCAAATAGGCAGTGTAAATAAGTATTTTGTTGGCCCTGCTCATTTTGGAGTTTCGAGAAATTAAGGGAAAGAATTTACGAGTTAGGTCTCGAAACTTCTTTTTAACATAAATAAAATGGGGTTTCCATGTTAGTTTATTGTCAAGAATGACACCTAAATATTTGCATTCCTTAGACCACGGGATATTTTGGTTTTTAATTTTAATTGGGCGGAATTCTTTAAATACATGATTTTTTGTGAACATGATAGCTTCAGTTTTGCTAGGATTAATTTCTATTTTCCATTTATTGAACCAGTCTTCAAGTGTTTTGAGATGCCTAGTGAGTGCTATTGAGATGAAGTTTGGATTTTTATTCCTGGCTAGTATTGCAGTGTCGTCGGCATACATGCAGAGCATGGTATTAAATTGTCTTGGTATGTCGTTAATGTAGAGTGAAAAAAGAATAGGACCAATTTTGGAGCCTTGGGCAACACAACTTTGATTTGCGGCTTGCTTTTATGGCCCTCCCCATTTCCTGCTAATTCGATGTTTTCGACTCTACCGTCGAGCGCCAACAATACTGAGGTGGACTATAACCTAAGCGGTCTGTAACAATTTCTGTAAAATGAAACGGTGATTACTTTCCGAATATGTCTCGTATTAGATGATAAGGTGTCCAATTTACATAATAAATTTTCCGCACATAAATAATGCGAGTCATATGCTAACACCTTAGATGTACCGCAACACACTGAATTTTGAAGCGCAATTTTGGAAAAATCAGATGGCAACAGAACAAAATACATATCTTAAACCTTTGCACTCGTTAAAAGTAATCCGATGCATAATTATTCACATAATACAACGATTTGTTTATTTCTCTGAAAAATAAATATGCATAATTGTTTTAAGTCGAATTCCTTTGAAAAATGAATCGACATCTTTTTAGCATTCTGTAGAAATGTTTAATAATTAGAATTGAAAAATAAATAAAACGTCAAAATGATGCACCGTCTTGAATGTTGAGTGTGAGGCACCATCCGACCGCAAAGGGTTAAATATTATTCATGAAATGCGATTTTCACTTCTTACCTAATAAGTTTATTCTCAGAATTAATAATGTAATTCAGATTTAAAATAAATACTATTCTGAATCATGCGAGTGTATAACTTAATAAATGCACGAAAAAAGAAAAAAACATTAGGTATATCGAACACAGATGCTCACGGAAAAGATCGTGCACATCTCAGGACAGGCAGTCAATGAAAGAGCATCTTTCCATTCATTACAAAAATGAAACCATTATTGGAGACAATGCATCCAGATTGCGTCATTATTTTTAACCATTCAACGTCAAGTACTTTAATAAATATTTGCAACGTTAGGTATATGCAATAAAGGAAACTACTATATATTCACAAATGATTTAATACATAATTAAGTTAAATAAATGATTACTAATAATAAAGGTGTGTGTGTGTGTGTGTGTGTGTGTGTGTGTGTGCGTGCGTGCGTGCGTGCGTGCTTGAGTTAGCACCTCTCCAAATCCCAACATTTGACCTACAGTTACCAAAATTGGTACATATAAGACTTGGAGGGTAAGAATGATGCAGATGCAAACAATTTTGAAAATTTAATTAGAATTTTAATTACTTAAAATTAAGCTGAATTTTACCATTCTTTCGTTATAAATTCTGAAAATAATATTGCACAAAAGTATATTTTGCACCGTTTCAAAATTCGAACAGTTATCTTATTAATCTCTTAGTTAACTTTAATCAGTTATCTAACTAACAGTTATCTTATACGAATCAAATAGCTATGCAAATTTTTTTCTGAATTTCAAGTTTTTAATATTATTTTTTAACATATTTTGGCCTAATTTCCAACAGCAGATTACACTTTTATTCTGAAATTCAAACAGTTTTCATTATTGGATCAGATATTTAATGGCGTGACTTTATTCTATTCTTGAAAGGTAAAGAAGGTTATCTTTGACACCAGTGTAATTTACAAAATTGAAGGGGGGGAAAATGAATCTACAATATCAGGAAATTTAGAGTAGATAAATCACACATTTAAGGCAGTGAGATTATGGGACTGATCCGTATTTGAAAGGTTCATGCTCCCAATAAAGAGAAATAAGACAATTAAAATAGCTTGGTATTAATATTTGACAATTTAATGGAATCATGAACATAAAAATGTATTTAAACGATTCTAGGCATGTTAGTTGATCGTCAATGACGATTAGTATATTATATATTTAAAAAAATATATTAACAAAACAATTGCAAACAAACATGATCAAGATGATCGTGAAATGATTGTCAAATGTTATGTCTATATTAAATCGCTGTTATGTCATGGGGCTTATCTCCATTACAAAGGTTTATATGCACAAAAAGTACATAAGTAAAACAGTTAAAATAAGATGGCTTTATTGCCTCACAATTTGGCGAAAGCGTGGGCATGAAAATATATTTAAACGATTTAAGGTGTACGTACACACTAGAAGATTTTTTTTTTTAAATTTTAACTTTAAAAATCCAGTTTTTTCACAGTAGGTTATTAATATATGTTTAAACACATTTCATTGAGAAAAAACCATATTACACTAATTATTAATTAATTAAATAATATTTAATGAGCGAATTAGCATAATTTTTGAAACATGATATCTTAAATTCTAATTTGTACAGACACACAATTCTAGTTGGAAATGATGCCTAATATTAGTCTTCATGTTGTCTGCCTCAAAAAAGTTATAAAAATGTATAGCTTTTTTTAAACAATTTTTTCATCAACGATGAATAGAAAAAGCGAGATTTTTTCTGTCATTTTAACTTTTAAATAGCTATTAAAAATTTATTTTTATAAATATAACTTTAATTGAGGCACGAAACATCCGCTGTTTCATACAGATTATTTTGATATGTAAATAACTGTATTTGGTCAATTTCTTGTTGAGTTATGATTGTTAGAATGAAGCAACATAGTGGGAAAATATCATTCTTCATAAAATCAGTTTTAAAAACACCGTAACTAGAGTTTTTAATGAAAGCACCTCAAGAAAAATAATTATACCTCGAGAAATATTTCGAATATCGACAACATCTTGGTATCGTTTGAAAGCTAAAGGATCAGAGAACATTATTAAGCAATAAAAAAATATTCGTTAATTTGAACGATTTTCGGAGTTTCAAGTGTGTACATACACCTTAATCGGAATTAAATATAATCAATATCCACGGCAAACCAGCTGGTCGCCGAAGGCGATTAGTCCGTAATAATGAATCTAGGGGAATTGTATGTAATGACTGAGATGCTATTCCTATGTTGCTTGATGAAGATGATGGAAAGTAAAATCGCATTATTTGCGAAGTAACAAAACATGAAGAACATGACATCGTCGCCGTTCGCAGGCGAAGATTAATTCCAATTTCACACATTCCAAAATCCGTTAAAACGTGACTGAGATGATCTTGAAGGAAAAAGAAAAATCCAGAAACAATTCACGTTTTATGAAAATGCAAATATAACCGCTCAACCCATCATTCCAGTGGCATTATAACAATCCCGCCGTCACACCAATCCAAGGATGCTTCAAAACAATGGGGCTCTTTCAGATAACAACCCGTTGTACCGAGAAACACACCCACGAAACATTTCATAGTTTCCAAAAATAATCACAAGGACCGCTCCGAATGTTCCGCGCCGGAGTTAAAGAGGCCAAGAACGGATAAAACAAGAGCAACCTTGTTCGATTCCAGAGCGAACTTCAACTCAGCACGTCGCCGAGCGTTCACCTTTTGACCAATTAATCACGGCCGACGACGGCGAACTTGATACCCGGGACCTCGATTTGCAATGCAAATGTCAGATGAAACCTGAAAATTCGAAAATAACAAGAAAATAACCCTTGGAACAGATATCGTATTTCTTCTAATAGTTCTTGGCATGAAAATGGTATTATTGACTTTTTTTAAAGGAAGAAAATCACCGAGATTGTCACTCGAGATATGCGAAAGAACCAGTAATAAGAAATCTAGGGAATATATAGTACGTTCGGCATCATCAGGGGGCCACTCAGACAAGGAGGAGGGCTTCCGGTATGATGGTTGATTTTCACAACTGTGATGAGTAGAGAAATGGCGAGGAGTCAGCTACCCTCTGCCGATGACTGAATGTGCTTCCTATGGATATGGCTGTACTGTGGCCATAGATTTAACCTTATGCTCAATCTTTGCGGTCGCGCCTTCCAGTCATTCAGCTTCATCTGTGTATTTTCGGGCTGGTTGGAGTAGTTGTTTATGGTAACAATTCGTTTAAAGATCCTAAGACTAGTAATTTTTGATGACTTAATTACACAAAATGATGATACACTGCAAAACATACGCATTCCGGATTTTTATTTTTTTTATTTTTAAGTGCCGGCACTTCGATTTCCGTTCTGTTATATGCAATTAATTTTTGATTACCTATGAGGTACAGTTGTACCTGGCATAGGAGAGGTTGCTTCATAACAGGTTTCACTGACATCCGCATAGCATTCGGCCAGGGCACAATAATATACAGAATATATAGATGTCTCAAATGTCCATATTATATATATGCAGGAATCAGTTGTTGGCGTAAAAACAGTAGGCAACTTTTTAACGGAAGACATTAATCAGTGAATTGCCGTAGATATCATAGGTGCCAGTGGCGTAACGATGGTCAGGGGTGAGAAGGCAAAAGGGAGCGATACTGAAACCAATTAGAAGAATGCCAATTTCAAATTCGAATATCCATTTACCTTCGTTGTAACAATGAAAGACACAGCGGAAAGAAAAAGGAAATAAATAAGTGTGTAACAACAGTGGATGGCTGGGTGTGTCAAAACTGTCCAATGTTGCCGATGAAACAACAATCAAATTTATTGAAGATATTAGACGACTCGACTGAAAAGCTAATACTGTAAATGACATCACAATTAATAACTTGAAAGTTTGAGGTTGGAATGTATAACTACAGTGGCTGTTATCCCCTGTTCTCAAATGTAGACACCGAGTAAATAAAGGGTCTCACAAAATTAACGCAAGATTTGAATTTGCCACCATTCGTGCAGTTAAGTGTTGACAACCCTATTAAAAAAACATATGACAGCAAGGGCATTACATTTGTACTAGTTAGCATAACATTTTGACTAGTTTAGGGGTTATTAAAAAGGGAGCATTACACAATAGAACAACGTGTTAATGCAAGATTTGAATTAAATAAAAAAAAGTTATTCTTCGAATTGTTGGATATTTCTTGAATCGTAAAGTACACAGAATAGGGTTATGTACGGAATATCCTATAGGGTAAATGGCCACCACGGCTTTGCTGGCACATACGCACTCTTTTGTCGAAATTATACATGGTCATTTTGCATAAATATGGCTGAGTTTCGTTGATGCAGCGTTAAATTTCCTCCTTCAATATATTGTAAAGTCTCGATCCAATAACAGGTAGCGTTATGATCAAATTCTTTATTTACGGCTTTATTACATAAAAACAACTCTTTCTCATCTAGGTTAAATGAATGATGCTATTTATAGCACGAAATTTAAACAAGAATAGTTCCTCGAACAAATTTGGAGAAAACGCCTTCACCAGAACAGCTAACAGGCGGTTGGCGAATTTCCTTCGGGTTGAATTTTTCTCAGAAGTCCACTTCATACCAAGCTCCTCTCTCCCTCCTCTTCCGAAAAATTTCACCTTTTATCTTTCTCTCAGACTCCACATTTCCTGTCCACTCCCTGTTACCCAATCACCGTTCAGAACAACCTGAATCGTCTCTGGTCGCCCGTGGGAAATGTCCATTGATGATCCACCCTCCACAATGGGAAAAATGAAGGACATCTGGAGTGTTTGACACTCTCGCCTTTCGAAGACACGATTTATTTCCCTGGGAAACGCACGTGTGGTTCCTTATCTAGATTAGCACTAATTGGCCAGACGACCGTACTTAAAAGGAGGGTCTTCCATTTGGCAATCTGGAGGCACTTAACACTGTGGGAGTTTCGTTGATGAAGAATGGCCCGGAATGTAAATTATCGAGTGTGAGAAAAAGGAATGTCACAGTGGTCACCCAGGGAAGAAGCTGAATCATTACAATATACGTGCTTATGGGCTTGTTGGCACAGACATCTGACTTCAAACAACCGTATAAAAAGAAATCCAATAGTGTTAAATCACACGATCTAGGGGGGGGGGGGATTCTCACATTTTCGAACTGTGACCGTCAGACCTCCAGTATTTTTTAAATATTGTTCAACGAAAATACGTTGTTCTACAGAGTAACGCTCCATTTTATACTAACACTAAACTATCAGCTGTCAAATGGCTTTTTTTATAGGGTTGCTAGCATTTTATTGCACGAAAGGTGGCAAATTGAAATCTAGCCTTAATTTTCCGTCACCTTTTACATCAACATATACACACATATTATATATAAGCATTATTTTATGTAAAGCAGAATGTAGTTTTGAAGACAGTTAAGAGACTTTCTATTTCGTGACGTTGTTTCATTTCATCTTGGAGAAGCATGCATTATTTACAAGCTGAGACGCGGACAAGGCACGTCCGCCACAGAGCGACACAAAAGCAGAAGTGGGGAAGAAGAGCGAAATAAATTATACCTCGTCTTATATAACCTGAGATTTTGATAGGGAAAATATTTCTTCATATTGCTTATATATTAATAAGATTCTGATTGGGATTTCTGACGCATGTCAATCACAAGTAAGGGAAACATAGGGATCTTTTAAAAAGAATGTGCTTACTAGACATTTTTCTATCCCTTCACGCGGAGCGTGAGAATGTGTCGGCGTTTAGCCGATTTAGCAATTTTATAAAGCTTATCTTGAATTAATTAAGTAGAGAAAGTGGTATTGGATCAAGAAATAAAGAGAATGAACTTACTATGAGCTAAATTAAGATAAAACTTTGTAAATAAATTAAATTGAAATTAGAGTGAAAATATCATTACATATATCACAACAATAAGGAAGTGTCAGTCAGTCCCTTTACAATTGAAGGATAATTGCATTGAAGCAGTTCAATCCATATTTGTGTTTCCAAAGTTTTAAATTAAAAGAAGAGGTATAACAAATAGAGTAGAAGAAACAATGAGAAGATTCGGTTAAAAGGACCATAGAGACCGCTACGGGATAAGACCCATGAAACTGATAAACATTGAAGCGATTCATTGTTTGAAGAGAAACTTGGAAACTGGTTTTATTACCAGTTATATCAGTCAAAAAAGATTTTAAAGAAATATTATCTTGCTTTTCTAACTGTACTTTAGTCCGTATCTATCTATTATCCATCTATAATAAGCATACACTATACACGTGGGAAAAAAAAACTACTGTTCGTTTCAGTATCCTCAAACGATCACTTTTCGACGATTCTATCCCACTGAGGGCTCAGACGCGGAAGGACGTGCGGATTTCCGGAATTAACTTTTTTGCTAATTATAAATATTTCCTCCTTTCATCTTTCCACTTACCCCTATTTTGTCGAATTAAACTCATCCTAACACATGCGCAAAAGCACAGAGAGTTTGTAGAATCCGTTGGTAAACAATACTATATGATGATGATGCCGTGTCCGCGTTACCACGGAAAGGGGGTGCAGTAGCTTCTGAGGGTAAAGACCCCTGAGCACCCGAGGGCAGAAGTCTGACTTCTAGCTCATGAAACTCACACACATTCGCTTGCACAACCCCTTTTTACAGGGGGCACATTCACACACCTCACAGAACGCAGATGAAGAACAACCATGCCCGAACCGAGATTCGAACTCAGGACGCCCAGATCACGAGGAAAAGGCGCTACCCCTACGCCAGGACGCCGGCAACAATACTATATGAACTATATCATTAACTTTGTTACACTCATAACTAAATGCATCATTACGAAGCTTAATACAATTAATAAGATGTTCCAACCTTGAACGACCAACAACAAAAAACCTATAGCATGAATAAAATACCGGATGAAGATGGTGAAACATTTTTTCTAGAACTCCATAACCAATGACATATTCTTTGTTGCAGCTAACAGAAACCAACTGCTCAACACGAAATGGTCTTTAGATATCAGAGATACACAATTAAGTGAAAGAGATCAGATAGCAACAGTTCCAGAAATAACCTGCGATGCGCCCAACATAATAGGTAGAAGTAATCGCCTGTGATAAAGATGCATTTCTTGGAAAAATCATCGCTTATTATTGCGAAGGTTAATCGAACCGAGGCGAAAATATGACAGCAAAAAATTGCCTTTTTTCCTTACCGATGCTCAAGGCGGGCAGAAAAAACATGACCAAGCACAAAACAGTGACTACAACTTCCACTACCACTATGCAGAACAATAGGTGGAAAGAGAAGAAAAAAAACAATGACGCACAGAATAAAAAGAATCTGACCGGCTAATCTCTGCTGCCAGGTTCAGAAGAGGAAAAATTCGTTATGTTTACTCAAAGGCTAGAGCTAAAGAGGAGAAAAGAGATAAAAGCAGGCAGAAAGAAAGACAAAACCTTTCAAGAGAGAGACAAGAGATAACAGTAAAAGTTGCTGGACACAGGGTGCATCAACTTCGGCAAAAAGTAGCTGCTCAACTTGATAATAAATTTTTGAAATAAAATTGACTTTCGGCATATAAAGAAAAAAAAAATTGGTCGCACCGATATTCTCTAAATACTTCTACAAAAACACATAGCTAAGGTTAAAAATAATTTTCTAAAGGCGATATGCAACTAAATGTTTTTGATAGACATAAAATACTGATTACAGAAATTCATGATTTAAAAATAAATAAATAAATTATAAAATTAAAGGAGATTGAAACATTTAGTTCAAAACAAGGGATAATTTTTTTAGAATGCATTCGTCTATTATCATTTGAGAACATGATGTTTTGGTTAGGGGATTTTGAAGCTCGAAATCGCGTAGGCAATGAATCAAGCATAAATGGCAATTTTCATCATCATCTTTTAATCGCATCTATTTTTTTTTTTTGCCTGCTTTTACCAGTATTGCATTATTATTATGTAAGCTTCTTTGAAAGCAGAGCGTTTTGAAAAGGTTGACCTGCTTTTACCAATATTGCTTTATTATTACGTATGCTTCTTCGACAGCAGATGTATTTTTAAAAGATTGACGTAGAACTATGATATCATAGCCGTTATTTCATCGCAAAATCGATCGAGCCCCAAAACATTGTTTGCCAGCAAGAAAAATTGTAAATGAAAGTTTTTAAAAAAATTATCATTGCATTATATATAGAGAGAGAAAAGTGATCGTTTCAAACCGGTTTAAACTGGTTAATGACTTAAATTAAGACAAATAATGACTTAAAAATAATAAATGTTCTCACACTTCTGCAAGTGTCCTCCAAACGTGCACCGTCCTGTTGTAGAGAAAAGAGAGAAATAAGATTCGTCAGACCATATTAACTTTCTTTCACTTATCAATAGACCTGGGTTTGCGAATGCGACACCACTGTAGACGACATTTACCATTAACATCTGTGACAATTGGCTTGGAAATTGCTGCTCTGTCATAAATGTTCTGTTTATGAAGGTGCCTTCTAATTTTAATCACTGACACTGGAGAATCCAGATGTGAATTGAGCTCTGAGGTCTCTTTTTCTACAGTTGTTCGCATTTTAGACAATACAATTCGCTTCAACACCCGTCGGTCTTTTTCACTGATCTTCTCCTTCCGCCCATTATTTTGCTTTGCTGAGTTTGTCTTGCCACTCTGCGCGTATGCTGTCATGACTTCAGACACCTTACCTCTTGAAACGCCAGAAAGTTGGGATGTTTAGGTCACACTTATTCCAGCTAGACGGGCTCCTACAATTTGGCCTCTTTGAAAATTTAAGAGGTCCGATATTTTACGCTTTTGAAAAAAATTCAAAAATTACAGAACTTCAAAAAAGCTAACACATACTACCAGAATATATTTGGTCTAGGAATTAATTCGTGCGGTTTTACAAGAGATGGCGTAACTAGCTTATTGTCCCATAGTTTCGTTTGTTCAAACATGCATTTAAAACTACTGTTATTGCGCATCTAGTTTAGTATATGCCATTTGGTTTAAGCGTAAACAACAACAATTTTTATTCAACAGAAAATGTCAAATTTTGTGCCTGATAAAGTGCTTTTGCGGGGGGGGGGGTCTTCTTAATTACTTTAACATGAAGAAAAGTGCTACCGAAAGTCATCGTATTTTGGTGGAAGTTTATGGTGACCATGCTCTAGCTAAGCGAACGTGTCAGAAGTGGTTTGCACGGTTTAAAAGTGGTGATTACGGCTTGGAAGACCAAGAACGACCTGGACAGGTGTGGTGTACTATGAGCTTCTGAAACCTGGTGAAACTATTAATGGAGAACGTTATCGACTTCAGTTGATGCGTTTGAAACAAGCTCTGGCCAGAAAATGACCAGAATGGGATAAGACATAATAAACTTATTTTTCAACATGATAACGCTCGACCACATGTCGCAAAACCAGTCAAAACAAATTTGGAAAATGTCGGATGGGAAGTGTAACCCCACCAGCCGTATTCACCAGACATTACTCCTTCAGACTACTACTTGTTTGATTGCATGAATAACGATTTGCTTGGACAGCGGTTCACTTCTTCAGAAAATATTGAAAAATGGATCTCTGATTGGATCGCTTCGAAAAGTGAGGAATTATTTCGACACGGAATTCGTAAATTGCCTGAAAGATGGGGAAAAGTAGTGGCTAGCGATGGACAATATTTTTGATAACGTATTTATGTATTTTGCTTTTGAAATAAAGCTAATTTTTTATTAAAAACCACACGAATTAATTCCTAGACCAAATATATTGCTATTTATATATAAAAAAAAACCCGGTGGATGTTATTATATTTTAATTTTTATGAAGCGCATTCAAAAATGTCACTTATCCACAGGTATTTCCATCTGCATATTTTAATAACCACTTGTATATTGCAAAAAAAATTGGACATTTCAAGTTTATCAGTCCAGCTCCAGTATTTAAAGAGTAGAAATTCAGTTTATTTCTTAAGCTTTCTGCAAAATTCTAAACCATTCATCTCACAAACATTTCAACTACGTTTTTGCTTTATATTTTTTTGAGCTCAAAAATATATTTCTTCCAATTTACTAAACATTTTCGGCTTTCAATTGTTTTATTATTATTATTATTAAGGTATGTGACAACGATCAGGATGAACTTTTTGAAAAACGTTAGAAAATTACTATATTTTTGAATAATTGCGCAAAAATAATGATTGAAAAACATCTCAAACCAATTCAAGTAGCAAAAGTAATTTTTAATTTTTTTCTTCTCTAAAACGTGGTATTAGATTATCTTGGCGTGGTAAAAGATTATCTTAAACCATCTACAAAATTTTAAAAAATTGATTTTATCTAGTTCTAGAACTAAAAAATAAGCTTTTTTAATACTGATATTCGAATGATGATAAACACGAAATTTTCAAATTCTTTTCACGTTATGAAGTACTAAAATATCTAAAATATTTCTAAATGAATAGATTACTTATTCTCTAGTTCAAGGACTGCAGAACACAATGAGAAATTACTATACCACATTTGAACAAAAAAATATGCATTAGATTTTAATTTAGGAGATTTCTTCTCTTCTTTTATTCAAAACAATATTTATACCAGACTAGGTGGTACCCGGCGCGTTGCTGCAGCAGAAGAAATAATTTTGGAAATATCGATAGAAATTTGAAATGGCTATCCTGTTTCACTAGGAATGATAGAAAGGATGATATTTATTTTCTTGTCGACAATGAATACATTCATAGAAATTGAATGATATATAAAGGAGAAGTATAAACAATAATAATAATAATATATATTATACAGGCTTTATTATTCAAACATACGTCAGAATAGACAAGGATATTTTAGGGTACTTTTTGCTTCTTTGTCTTCAGCCAAAACAAACAAATTTCCTGGCTGTCCGACTCGTAGGCACCCAACAAAAAATGGCCATGTGAAAACATACATTTTTCTAGGTCCAAAGCAATAAGTTGGCAAAGTTCTATCGTAATCGAATGAACGGTACAGCAGCGCATAAGGTATGAACAAACAAAAATTCCTTCTTATATATAAGATATGATAATTGTACTATGCCTATAACTTTCGTGTAGGTGCAAGCAATAAGTTGGCAAAGTTCTATCGTAATCGAATGAACGGTACAGCAGCGCATAAGGTATGAACAAACAAAAATTCCTTCTTATATATAAGATATGATAATTGTACTATGCCTATAACTTTCGTGTAGGTGCAAGCAATAAGTTGGCAAAGTGTTGTCATTGGATGAATGCTTTGGCAGTGCATAAAATACGAACAACAAAAATTCATTTTTCCATATTACATTATAAATATTTTCTTTATTTTGAACTAGATCAAACTTTTTCTTCCATAAAAAACTAGCAAACGTTATTTTGCTTTACGCGACATGCATTAATAACGTAGTCCCACGTGGGGCAATAATTTACAGTACTCTAATACACTTCGAATCCACGAAAATAAAATGGCGAAGAGGTATGCCATTAACAGAATGAAGTGCTTTGTACATGAGTAAGTAAAAAAATAAATAATTAAAGACAAACGATGTACTTCTATAAACAGAATGGTCACCTTCTACGAACAAATGATTAAGTTTTTCTTTTTTCTCCCCCTTTTTTCGGGCCATACTTCGCCCCCCCCTTTTATTTTCTTGCAGAAATTTTCTTCAACATATTTCATTTCGTTTATTTTAAAAATGGCGGAGGGGGCATTAAATTTCTCGGAGACGCCTATCTCGAAAGCGCTGTAGCAAGGGTTACGTCTAATTAACTGCAATTTCAGGGGTAAGGGGAGTTAAATCCATTAGCAGCTCTCCCTTATCTCTAATGAGCGACCCGAGGATCACACAGGGAGTTTAACAACGGGCGATGCACTTGCAGACCATTTTTCATGGCATCTTAAAAGCTGTACAATAACGAAGGAACATTAAATCTGCGGCGATAAAAACCTGAGCAATAATTAGTAACACGTCTTAAGGAATTTATTCAGTATCCCCCGTCACGATTTATTGTGCGTGTGTGTATGTGTGCAAACTAAAAAAAAACAAAAAAACAGTACCATAATTGAAGTAAAAACATTTAAGATTATACTCTGTTTCACCCTAACTTGGCAGTATTGTAAAAGGTAGAAAATGTGACGCTCCGCGTTGCGAAAGAGTTCCCCATCAATTCCGACTTTAAAATAGTTAAAATGCGCGGAAATTTATCAAATAATATCATAAATTACAGAAATCCTTTTTTTATCAATATGTATTTAAAATTATTCTCAAGTTAGAAGTGCTTATCTGTTAAGTATTTTGTAAATAAAGCGAACGAATAAAACTAAAAGATTGACATAATGAATTCCACTTTGGCTAGAACCGGTCTTCAAGGTCAAATATTTGGCGCGCTTTTCTTTTACGTCTTCGCCAAACATTCAGGTCTTGTAAAATATGATGATTTTACATTATCCTGTATTTGACGAAAAATCCATGTATATTTTCGTAGAAATGAGATCCCAACATTAGATAAAGTTTTAAAAGATGTGAACGATGATACAGATATCTTTTCGAAAAACATTAACCGAACTACGCTTTACCGAATATTGAAAGATTTAGGGTTTTCTTTTCAGAAACGGTGAAACGAAATGAAATAACTTTAATGATTTATTAAAATAATGTGTCAATAATATTGAAAAAATAATGAAAATAAGGAAACAATTCTCCGATAAAGTGATAATATAATAAAGTAAATAAATATTTACTATTTGGCGAAAAAGTTGCGAGATAAAGTTTCGCCAGTGATTTGCATTTCTAGTAACTTTGTAACCCAGTTCCCCTGATAACGACTGCGATTCGGCATCCCTAGAATATACACTACTGCCAAGTTAGGGTGAAACAGAGTATAGTGAACAATAAAATTACCCGAATAAGAAGGCCAGTAAACAAAATTCTGTGTATTGAATTTTTATCTAAAACTATATACTAAACGGCTATTGTTTGCCATCGGACTCTAGAATCCTCCACGTTTTGCGCATGCGTTAGGATGGGTTTTAATTCGGCAAAATAGGGGGTCAGTGGAAAGGAGGGGATATCTATATTTAATTCCGGAAATGGCACACATTGTGATAGAACACCGAAAAGTGGTTGTTTCAGAATATTGAAACGAACAGTATATTGTTATCTATGAAAGAGTTTAGTTACAAGGTGGAAAATCTAAAAAAAATAATGAAAAATATCTAATACAATAGTCGCCGTTTATAGCAATTGCGGAAGTAACAGACTACAGGTTATATAGATAGATCTTGCGTATATATATTAAATACGTAGAAAATGCGCCGGTTCTAGTAATCAACAATTTGCTTATGGTGATCAACTTCGATAAGCAGGGAGTTCCACGTGAAGATTTTGTTAGAGCCAATCAAGAAAATGACAGATTTATCGAAATCAGCAGAATTTTCCGAAGATTATTGTGAGGCTTGCTTCAACACCGACATAAATCAAGAAATTTAATACAAGCGGGAGTGGTCTCTTCGAAACTTTCTCGCATCCTCTCCAATAAAGGTCTGATCACCCGTCCTATGCATATACCTGTGGACCTTGCGCAAGGCCGTGAATGCTTTCACAGCAATGGCGAACAATACCAACGGAAGATTGGTCTTTGGTGGGAATTTTAGCATTTTTACTTTTACAGCAAGAATATGTATTTTGGGCGTCTTCTTACGATCGATCGACTCCACATTTTATATGGAATTACAGTTACAGTTACAAGATAACATACCCAATATGAATAAATCATCACATTTATGAATTACAGCGGTTACATGCATGTGAAAGTACAGACAGACAGACGGTTAAGTGTTTGACATAATAAATTCTTGTGCGCAAAATTTTATCGATCTACTTTCGGTTTCGTAGATAGTGTTCACCTATTTGTTCGAAAATGCCAAATTTCAGCCATCTAGCTCAAGACATTTTCCAGTTATTGTGTTCACAAACAAATATAATAGACCGATTTCTCTCTCTCTCTGGATTCGGAGAGGTTCCGAAACATTAAGATCTGAAATCTCGAGTTTAATTTTTTTAACGATTACAAAAACGATAAATTTTTTTAAAAAATTGTTCCTACATAAGTTTTATGGCATATAAATATAATATAGCATGCTAAAATCCCGCTGGTCATACTCATGTAATGCAAATAAAATGCCCAGTTCATCATGCGGAATCAACAGCAAATTTTATATTAAAAAGCAAAATTACTGCGACACATGTGCCAGATGATGCAGTTATTTAATTCGCATACAAATGCCACATCATCTAACTTGATTCCTTTTTTTTAGGAAAGTTCATGTACACGATTAAACAACAATTAAATGCAAAATTACTAACATTATACAATTTAAGGGGTCCGACTACGTTAAAAACACTGGTTTTCGACCACATTGGCGAATTCTTCTTTTATTACTATTTCTTGTAGTTCAGGCTTTCCTCTTTCCAAAATAGTATTTTCTAGGAAAAGGAAGGTCTGATCTATCATCCAAGATAATTTTAAACAATTTTTTAGCTAAAATATTTCTTTAACTTCAATTTTCTTAAACTTTAATTTTTATAAAAATTTTCCACCGTTAACATGATCTCAAAAACTAATAGAGGTATTTACATAAAAATTTCAGCGTGTGTTTTAAATACTGTGGGCAATGAAATGAACCAAAAGTATTATTGTTGGTGAAATACTTTTTTATTTATAGATGTTTCTAGAAAAATTAAGTTGTAAATTTATGGAAAAAATGTATATATACGTCCATTTTTACCCATAATTTCTTTGCAACTCAAAATGTTTCTTAGATTTTGGTTCATTTCATTCATCAGTATATTCTATAACTTGTGTACAAAGAAAAATAAGATTGCTGCATTACAATTTTGTGTAGAGTGTTAACCGTTTTGGTTAAATTTCATTAAAATTTACTACAAATTTTTCTATTTCTCAAAATATATTATATTTCCAAATAATTTTTTTTTGTATATATAGTGTTTATAATTGACAATACATCTAAAAACCATAAATAGTTTTTAAAAAATCCAATTTTTCAAAAATATTGCTTCGAACGTAGTCGGCTACCTTAAATGACCATGACAAGAGAAAGTTATGCATAGTTAAGTATATATATCTGGAAATTTTAGGAATACATTTCAGAAATTCAAAAGAAAGACAATATTAAACTGCGCTGCTCTGATCGATTTTCCCTTGAGAATCAAATAGTTCTAAGGCGGTACATACTTCAGAGGATATTTAAGCTTTTTCAATTAGCCATTTGAGTCAAAACATTCCCCACCAAAATAATGAGAATATATATTAAAAAAAAAAATACCACCTTTCCTAATTAAGATAGCTCACTTCAGCCATCACTCAAGCACTGATCCTTGAAAAAAAAATACAACAAAAAAATGACTGAATCTTTTTTTCCCCCAAGGGTAAAAAAAAAGGATAATAACCCCGTCATTATACCCCCCCCCGCTTACTTACACAGTACCGTCAGTCAGTCAAAAAAGATACACCCCATAAGAATTACTAGCACGTCAACCCTCCTTTAAAAAGAACCCTACTGAGACCAGGACATAGTAAATCTCAATCTAGTCAACAGGCGCTAAATGACGCGCGCGCACCACGCACAACACACACAGAGGGACAGAGAAAAAAAAAAGACAGCGCATTAACCTTATTATGATAACTCCATGCTGTTGGCTGAAGTCCACAAAAGAAAAGAAGAAATGACAAAGAGCAACACTGAAAACGATGAAACGAAAGCAGGGTTTTTTGGGCGCCAAACAGGGCTGGGCAAAGAAGGAAAAAAAAAAAAAAGAGGGGGGGGAGAGAGAGAAAAGAAACGTTCATCTACTACACACTCCTTTCACTGAATAAAGTACACTCCAACATTAAGTCTCCTTTGGACGTACTCCATCATTTTTTTTTATTTATTATGCGCACGCGTACGACAAAGGAATTCGAAGACGTAAAAATAGATAAAGTGGGAATATTCCCCGATATCATAATATTCTTCCCTTTTCTTTTCGGTGAGTGTAAACACGATGAGATATGCTGCAGATAAGGTATAAAAACAAATTGAACATATACAACTTTCCCTCCCCCCACACAAATTCTGGTATGATACATTGTCTTCAAAATACAATTTTATTCACCAACTTCGCGAACAATTCTAGAACAAACATTTTATTCTGAGATGTAAAGACGCAAGTGAAGTAGCAAAACATCCCTTTAATACACAACATTAAACGAGTTCGTTCGGTAAACCAGTAGACTTAGTTCTTTGGCCTAGTTTATAATAGCAATTCTTCACAAACAAATAAGGAATAATTTACATTAGAAGAGAGACATAGGCAATAAAAATTTTTAAATAAAAAACACAAAAGTTAAAAAAATAAAAAAACCTATCAAAATCGATCCATTGTTCTTAGGATAATTAAAACATTTAGTAATAGGTATTACCATTCATTTATAATCAACAAAATGTGTAAAAACATTTTTTGAAACTTTTGCATTAAAGAACTAAGCCTACATTTCACGTCGATGTTCTGTTTATTTTAAAAACATATGCATTCATAGTGTACAGCGTATTTGATTTTACGTTTACTGTGTTTAAATTAGACAATATAAAATTTATCTTAAATTATGTTGAATGTTTCGTGAAGAGCTTGCTTCTTATGTACCTTTTAGAGAACATTTTTTCTTGAATTATCCTCGAATCGGAGAATAAAATTGTATTTCACAAGAAGTAAATCACAAAATCGAAGGGGAAACATAAACGTATTTTTATCCGCAACACGCCCAAAAAGAGAAAGGAAAAAAAAAAAAAAAAAAAATTGCGATACAGAAATAACATTTATTACTAACATATACAGTGGCTCCCAAAAGTATTGGTACACCAACAAGAATCAATTAAAAACCTCATTATTTACCATTATATATTCTTATTTTTACATGAAAATTTTTTCATAGCATATTTTTACAGTTCTTAATAAAGCAGTGAAGAATAAATTTTAATTACGATGCAAATTATTTTTTTAAAAATGACAAATAAAATTGCACACAAATAGGACACAAAAGTGATTATACACTTTAAAAAAACATCACTAAATATGAAATTTTCTAAATTTTTTATAAAAGTGTTTAGTATTTAGTAGGATATCCTTTATTCTTTATAACAGTTTTTAAACGTTTGGGCATAGATTTAACTAAACGGTCGGTTACTTCTGCACCGATCTTGTTCCATTCTTCGATCATTACTGCTTTCAGTTGAATTTTCGATTTAATGTCGTGACTACTTATTCGCACCTCTAATTCTTTCCAAATATGTTCTATAGGGTTTCAATCCGGTGATTGAGCTGGTGTTTTAAGGGTTTGAGGGCAATGATAGAGGCAAAAAAGACGAACATTCATGGCCGTGTGTTTAGGACGTTGTCTTGGTAATACACAAAGTTGTTTGAAATGCCCAATTTTTGTGCTGACACTTTTAAATTATTATTGAGAATATTTATATAAACTCTATGATCCATTATGCCATCAAGGAATACTAAATTGCCTACTCCAGCCGCTGACATACACCCCCATGACACCTCCACCGCCATGTTTTACTGTTCCAACTAAATTCTTGGGATTAAGTTCTTCGTTTTTTTTTTTTTTTTTTTTTTTTCCTCCATACAATGATTCTCCCATCCGACCCAAAGATGTTAAACTTACTTTCATCTGCAAATAAGACACGATTCCAATAGCTCTCTGGCTGGTTTATCATAGATTTGGCAAATTTTAGCCTAGCAGTTCCGTTCTTCTGACTTACAAAGAATTTTCTTCGTGCAGAGCGGCCATGTATACCAGCATTCCGAAGAATTCTACGAATAGTTTCACAGGAAATAGAAGTTCCATTTGATTCATTATATTGTGAAGTAAACTTTATTGCACTCAGACGTGGATTTTTTAGAAATTTACTGACAATATTTCTTTGACTTCTAGCTGACAGAATTTGAGGGCGACCATTACGAGGCTTGTTTGCAATCCTTTTTCCCTCCCTATAACGTTTTATTATGCATTGCACCGTTGAATGAGGTAGATTAGTTATAGTTGCAATGCCTCTAATTGATTTTCCAGCTTTAAAATGAAATAATTAATTTTCGTACGTCTAAACTCGTTTCTTCACGAATGCGCGTCATATCTAAGAATAAAGTAAATAGAATAAATAATTGTGATATTAAATACTGAAATCAAACGATTTTAGTGTATTTTTCAATTAGAAGAAAAATAAGCCGCAAAAGATGTTTTTTTGGTGAATTTAAATAAATAATGTTTGGATGTACGAAGACTTGTTCTAATTTTGTGAAATTTTTTATTTATTTTTTAGAACAATACTACTTGATTTTTTATAAAAAATATTTGTTCAGTTTTATTAAGAACTATTTAAAGATGCTAATTAAAAAAACCCAACTAATAAAATGCTTTATTAAGAAATATAGAACACAATTTCTGCAAATTTCTTTAGTGTACGAACACTTTTGGGAGCCACTGTACCAGACATCGGTAGGAATTAAAATCTTTTCATGTCTAATAGCGTAATTTTTAAAATAAAATCCTTTTATCGCATGCATTTAATTAAAATAAGAATGCCAATTGAAACAGACGATTTTTTATAAACCACAACTAGCTTATTTTCTCCGTAAGCTATTAATTGTTATATTAGCACTGCAAATTCTGTTCACAAATGCTTTATATACATACATTGTATATATATACATCTTCCTTTCATAGATTGACTAAGCTTAGTTTAAAGTCATTAAGATCAATAAACGGCTTCGTTGAAAAACTTGTTTAAAAAAAAAGAATTCAAACAAATTAGGCGGTTCTAGTAGCGATATGCGGAAAGAAATGAGCAATTATTATACCTCTTAATTCCGCGACTAATCTTACGTCCTACTTTTAAAAGTAAATCTCCATCTTTCTTCTCACCTCTTGATCGAAATAAAAACCTCCTGATGCATGCGCAAAAATGCAGATGATTTCCGAATCTGAGAATGAACACAGTATAAAATGGATTTTGGCGTTTAATGAATTTGAAGCTTTTTAATGCAATTGATGGAATAGAAGCTGAGCATTTAAATCCGCCCTATCCGGCTTCCGTTTCTACCACATTAAGCCAGATGTCTCAAAGTCTACTGTATTGTGTGTCCACCACGAGAACACTTATAGGAAAATGTCTCTGTTTACGTAGGGCGTTACAGACACAGGTTTCAGTAGGGAAGATAAATTTCGAATAGGAGGAATCGAACAGTAGTCTGGGGATTATTTTTTTTTTCCCCTTGGCGTCAATCTGAAGCAATAAAAAAAGCAGTTGCTGATTCTTCTTCTCGCTTTAGCCGCAGTGGCACGTGTTTTTATATTCGCTTAACTTACTTTTTATATTTTATTAACCTTTTCTTTGGTTAATATTAACTGCATTTCATTATTTAATAATTTTTTTTGTTGCCCCTTCAATTTTGACATCCTTAATTTAAAAAAGAAGAGACTTTAAAATAACAAGCACATGAAATTGTGCATAATGTTGCAGAGTTTTGTTCCGAAGAAGCTGCAGCAAAATTTTCTCTTTTACAAGCTATGAAAAGAGCTTCTCAAGTGACTGGAGTGTCGGAATTTGCTGTTAGAAAAATTAAAAATAAAGTTTCGACATTAGAACGAAACGAAAGTTTGGAGAACACCTGGAAAGCATCGCAAAGGTCTAACTATTGAAATTGTGAAATGGATGACTTCTACCTACGGGAAATGAGTTCCTCCTATAGTAACCTAGTTCTTTAGCGACTGACATAAACCTAGACATTTGGCGGGAAGTGTTCTCATGGTGGACACACAGTACTTCATCTTTATTTTAACCATTATTTATGCGCATACGCAAGACAAAACTCAAAAATACACAAATAATATTTCTATATAGATACCATAATGCTATTTCCTAATCAGTTGACACCCCCCCCCCCCATCCCGTCTTGAGTAAACACGGTAAAATATGCAACAGATAACGAAAATTGCGCTTACTTATACATTCCCCTTCAATTCTTAGATGATGTAATTACCATCAAAAATGCAATTTTATTCTCCGGTTCGCGAATAATTCCAGAAGAAAATTTTATCGGAAGGTGTGAAGAGGCATATAAACGTGAAACAACCCCTTCACGTACACAAGTTCGGAAATAATAAATTATTGAAAATAGGAGATGGGAGAGTCGGTGATTTTCGAGAGGGAAGTCGTTTTCGCAGCGAATTGCAAGCTAATCTACCAAGAGTGGATGAATTACGTGGAGGAAAGTGGTTTAATGTCGCGCGAATGTGAAAAACTAAATAAATAAAACAAAACGGATGTTGTAATAAAAATGAGCTCTCCCACAGGAAATGGTTAGTATCAAATAATCCACTAAGTATCAAAGGCCATCATTTGAATATATTAATAGATTTGAAAATGGTTATTTAAAAAACATTTTTGTGTGTACAAGGAAATATGACCGGGTGAAATTTAAAGATAATGGAAAATGTGGAAATGAGGAATAAATTAACTAATTTTTACAGTCATTTATGATCAAAAGAACCCCATTGGGCAACTACGATCCCATGTCTCTACGCAATATAAAACTATTTTTTTTCTAACAAAATGCGTCATCTAACCCTGCAGGATAGGTCTCTTCAAAACTCTCTTGCATACTTTCCAACAAAAGTGTTATTTCAGTGAATACCTTACCTTACATTGAAGTACAATAGTTACGAAATGTATGAACCTTTGGCGTGAATTTGGCAATTTTACCGAAACCATTATGTGATGCTTGGCTAAGTTTTTGGCGACTCATCCTTGGAATGCGATTAAAAGTATCCAAATAATGAATTTGTGTTTCCCCCCAACCTATTCAAACAAAAATATGATAAAGCTACACTTGTAGTCACAAAATCACATTTTCAATTTGATACATTTAAGTCATCTTATTTTTAAATTATCGGATTGACATGTTTTGGAGGGTACGGACTCACAGATGGTCAACACCTTGTGGAATTGGGTTTAAAATTTGCTGGATCAACCTTACACATGTTGAATCTGTGTACCGAATTTTATCTAAAGCCGCGTTCCGACGATCTGTGGCTTTATGGATTTGATCATAAAGCTGCCAACTGACCCACTGTATGACCATCCTCGCCAGTGGACATCGATCCGGAGTCCCCCGCAAGTTGTCGGTGAACTGAACAGACATCAAAGAACCACGGAAAACCACAAGAGAGGAAAAAGAGGGGGAAAGCGGCGTTCCTACGACCTCTCCGCCTGCAGACGAGGCAAGTTTTCCCCTGTTTTCCCTCGCTAGCAGTTTTCTGAGGTTCTTTGATGCCTGTTCAGTTCACCGACAGACAGGCATCAAAGGACCCATGAAAACCACATGAAAGGCTCGGGAGGGGGACGCGTGCCTCGTCTGCAGGCGAACACATCGTAGGAACGTTGCTTCACTCTATTTATCGTGTTAACTAATACTCCAATAGAGGATAGACAAATTCCTCTGAATGCATTTCGCTCAAAATTTAATAGAAATTCTACAAATATGGTGCTACATTTTATTTGTCTAGCTCAAAACATTTGAGTTCTTTGTTACAGATAGACAGCCATTTTCCAAAAATAGGTTTGTCGAACTAGGAGAGATTCTAACATAGGAATTTGTCAAAATCCCAAGTTCGAATTTTTCTAGGATTACAATACTTTCTCAACACTTTGTATACGAGAGAGGGAAAAACTTTTGCTATTTAAACCGTTATTTAGAATTCTGGTTTCATCTCAATCTAATCTTCCTGAATATGCTTGAAATTTAAACTGCAATCCGTTTCTTTTCTGATTGAATTACAGTAAAGATAATTAAAATATACCGACATTTCGAGGCCCAAAATTTGTCATTTAATGGTAAATTGGTAATGCCATTCCTAGTATTAATCAACGTTGGAATGTGAGAAACAATCCATCAGTCGATCGAATATTTCCATTGGTTAAACAAATCAACTTAACAAGATTTCGCAGACAAAACAAGCACGCGTGGGAAGTAAAATGTTGCTCGTCAAGTCGCTGCGCACATGCAAAAAATACGGAACCGTAAATTAAAAATAGAAAAATTATCACAGGTTTATTTTATTGGAAACTTATTAATTATAACAAGCCGCTTTAGGCGACCCGTTTGTTCGTCCCGAATAGCATAAAAATGCTGTTAAATTATTAAAACGCGATGCATTTCTTAAAAAAAATCACCTAATTATTTAATAGATTAACCCTTTCTAGGGCCGTGGGAAGCATGCTTCCCACCGAATTTATCAATCTTTGTATGAAATTATGTAGGTTGGCATAAGTCCTGACAAATTTTTTTAGTAAGTCAAAAACTTAGATGCTTCAATTCTTTATCACAGACAAAATGATGTGTCTTGATTAGCTACATAATTATTAATTAACCAAATTAATTAATTAAAATTAAATTTATCTAATAAGCTAAAGGAATCCCTTTTCTTATTCTAATTTCAAGCCTAAAAATATTTTAACATAATATGACGAGAAAAAAAATGGCCCTTTAAAGGGTTAACACACATGAATTCAATTGAAACAGTTTACTGCAATTTATAAATCGTACGTATTACGAAATAAAAGCCGAAATGAAAATACTACTTCGGATTACACAACTGGCAAAAGCACGTGCTTGCATTTTTTATGGAGTTTAAATCCCGTAAAACATTATTCCTGAGAGTGTACCAAATTGAATTAAAAATATTATTAAAGTTAAATGAAAAATTATAAGAAAATGGAATTTATGTCATTATAAAGGTAATATTTTTTTAGTCTTAAGATAAAATAAAAAGCATTTTTTTTTTATAAGAAATGTTTTGGAAGATACGAGTATCAATTTCCAAAGGCAAGTCACAGCGATAACGGCTAGACTTATTATGTATGGGCGTCAAAATTGAAAAATGTTTGAGCGATTTCTCGCCAAATATAATTTTGGCAATTTTTGATTGCAACTTTAGAAGTCGTTTGTTAACATTTCTAGAATACATCACAGATTGCAGAGGTTTCCCCCCCCCGTAAATTCAATACTGTGATATAATGAAATAAACCAGCTATTGCGGTCTCCCCACTATTTTCAAGCACACTCA
Organism: Argiope bruennichi; assembly: GCF_947563725.1. Lineage (NCBI taxonomy): Eukaryota > Metazoa > Arthropoda > Arachnida > Araneae > Araneidae > Argiope > Argiope bruennichi. The sequence continues at coordinate 9,427,042 of NC_079157.1, forward strand.
AATAAAGGTTTCATATCCCTTTTCCCCCACATAAAATTACGGAATTAGTAATGATCTACTTTGGCGTATATCTAACATTTTTACTGAATCGATCATGCAAGTATGTATTTCGGATGCCCGTTTTTCTTCCAAAATATATGACACCGAACAGAATTTCATTCATTTATTTAAATCAACGCACTTATCAACGCAATTTTGCAGCAGACTTCGACCTCTTTTGATTCAAAATCTGATAAGAATCTACATTTCAGATGCTAAACCCGTTGTACCAAATTTCATCTATTTAGCTCTTTATGTTTTGAAATTATCGAGTTTACTTGCATTTGAATATACAGACATCTTCTGAGTGGATTTCGATAAAGTTTCATAGATATCCACACATTTGATCTCATCTCCCAAATTTCATCCATCTAGCTCAAAGAGCTCCTTGGTATTAAAATATGTCAACTAGTGATGCCATTTGCAAATTTTTTCAAAAGTAGTTATGAAAAATGAACAATAAGTGATTAAGAAGTTTATGAACTATATATTTTTATATTACTTGTTTGCATTAAAAAAAAACATAACATAACTGTAATTTTATATCGTTTTTTATTGAATAATTCTAAACTGAACAATCGATCGCCATTAATATCAAATAATTATTTTTATTTTCTTCAAGAAAAATTGGAAAATGATTCAATTGGAATTCGGAGAGATATCGGTGTTTGAAGAAGTTGTTCCTGATTTTTTGAGAAGATCTGTGCGATTCGGGTTTCTGTGTTAGGATCCATCCGATAAAGAACTATGGAGTTCTGGAGCGACCCCTGAAGTAGCCATTTTGAGCTAACAGCCTATTAGTTTTTTTTTTTTTTTTTTTTTTTTTTTCCCGTGACTTATTCTCCGATTTGATCGAGGAACTATTTCATGATTAAAATTTCAACTGTTGTGTGAATTTTGTAAATAATATTAACCTAGATGAGAACAAGTTGTTTTTGTGTACATATATAAAACTGTAAATAAAAGAATTGTTTTGTTACGCTGCTATCTTATTGGATCAGTCAGGATCAAGACATCACAATGCCTTTACGACTTATATCAAAATAATTCAACAAAATTTTATTCGCAAGTGAAACTACTTTCCCGTTTTCCTGAAAAGCGAAATACAATATGTAGAACATTTGACCTTGAGATATGTATACATATTTCACACTACGAACGATACTCTAATCAAGAATTATGACAAAAATAAAATTAAAAAAAAAAAAAAAAAAACGACATGCCGGAAAGTTACTACAATAAGACATTTCCAACAGCAAAGAAACTATACAGCTGCGACGCAATGCGCAAAGAAAAAAAAAAAAAAAAGAAAAAAAAATTAAAGAATTCTCGGAAGCTACGGAAAGAGAAAAATTCCTGACAGTAGGATCCAATATGGAAAACTTAATTTTCTATCTTTCCCAGTCACAGAGAATGGGAAGAAATTCGGAAGACGAGACAAGACGTGACAGGCGAAACAATTTTCTGCGACACCCCTGCTGACTTTCTAAAATTGAGAAAAAGATCTATCTATTTTATCGTTCGGCACAATGAACTTTTCACCGTCTTCTTCCACCCTTTCCCTCTCCACGAGTCAGACCGTCTTAGACATTAAGAGTGATAACTAGTAAAATAATAGTTAGCTTTAAGAAAAAATGAAGTAATATTAAATAAGGAAAAGTCAGGCGGAAAAAAAATCAATTTTCTTTTGTATGACATATACAAGAGATGAATAACGTAACTGTCAAAAAATTCGAACTCGAGATTTTGAAGAATTTCCAAATGTGAAAACATTTTTTTGTTTTAGTTTAGTTATATTAACGTTCCGTTTTAAAGCAACACTAGGGCTATTTTGGGACGGCCCTCGTCATTTTGAACCACGGTCAGATGACGAGGACGGCACCTGAGCCGACATCCCAAGCTTTCACACCACACCAACGGGAGGATGTTTGGCCCCGACATATTTAGCGTGCACCAAACCCGCTTACACGACGGTTCTTCGGTAGAATCGAGTCTCGAGCCCGAAGCCCTCCAGTTCCAAAACTGAGACCTTGCCCCCAAGTCTCCGCGGCCCTTTCATCTTTACAAATAGAATAGAGAATTTTGAAATGCATACCAACAATGATAGTAAAATCCAAACATAAATTTCATACCTGAAAAGAGAGAAAAAATAAAATAAATATAGGATTTCATTAAACAGAAGGAAAAAAAAAAATCATGTACAGAAAAACTTAGCCGACTGTAAAACAGCTGCAATTCTTGAATACAGTATTATGATTGTATTCAAATAAATGTTGTAAATTGTGAACAATAAATTCTGACATACAGTCATACTAGGAATAAAAAAAAAATTATACATACACGAAAAACAGCTTTTCAGACATTTATATTAAGGGGACGGTGGTCACTATTAGGGATTTTTGCGCATTATTCACTTACGAGATATGAAACTTGTTAAAACGAAATATTACTTTCAAAAACATAAAGGTATATCGTTAGATAAACTTTTTTTGGAATTAACTGGAAAACGAGTTGGAGCTAGACGGATGAAATTTGGCATAAGGCCGAACAAAACAATTTAAATGAAATCTGGAATGTGATCTTATAATTACAATTGTAATTCAATGTAAAATATTGATTTCTATCAATAAAAAAAGCTTCCAAAATATTTATTAGCTTTTGATACTTGTGTATTAACTGCATGCCAGTGATTAATCGCAAAAAGAAAAGGTCAAAGATCACCTGCAAGCGATCGATATTTCATAACCGCTGTTTGCAAAGGGCATGCGAAAGTACAAGTTTTCTTTACTATTTACGAAGAACGAACTGCCATGTACGGAAGCTGAAATAAAAATCTGAGCATTCATGGCACAAACCTTGTCCATGAAAGTCCCCAGTTTTATGCAGAGGGAATGGAATAACACCTGTATTAGACAATATGAGAGAAATTGTTTAATACTAAGAATAAAAAGTAACATTCTCCGTTTGATTTCCTTGTATACTTGGACAATATGGTGTGTTTTGCGCTTACTTCCTTATTACAGCGAAGAAAATAGAACATGCATTTTGAACCGTTTTATGCTGTGGAATACGAACCACAATTTGATTCAGTATGCCTGTTTTTTGTTGCCAAGACATAGCAAATCTCATTTATCTAGATTGTTGTATATTCGCGATCACAAATAATCAAACATGTGTTTATCTCGGATCAAATTGTAAATCTGTTCGAAAATTCGACTATAACAGAAAATTCAGACAATTCTAGAGTTAAAAAATCATCGCAAATTTAATCCATCTCGAACATTATGTTTTTGAATTATAGTGTTCATATATACAAAAACTAATGGACAGACAAATATCAGATTCATCTAAAACCGGTTTAAAAAAAAAGAATTTTGTTATTAGGATGGCAAGCCAAATTTTACTTTCTAACTTATTCTGTTTTTGATTTACCGCATATTCCTTGGATCCTCAGACATAACATGGCGAGACAGATATAATGCGTTTTTCGAACCCTGGGAAGTTTAAAATTACAATAATTTATCCTTGCATTACGACAATTTATTTTTGCATTTCATATGAGATCAAGCAACCATTTTCGTTTCACATACGTTGAAACAGTCATTATTTTGAAAATATGAAATTGTTTTTACGAAATTGTTCAACACTGTTAACCAACAATAGTTAATGAACGCTCATTTTTCACTGATATTTCATTGAAATTTACATATAAATGCATTTATAATTTGTCATCGCTTAATGCCTCATTATTAACTTTAAAGGTATATACGCGGGCGTGTCATTTTAACATTCCAATAAAAAATATATCAAAATATCTATTAGTAAGAATGTAATAAATAGTATCAGTTTTCTGATTATATTTTCTATCATGGCTGTCTTAAAAAATGCAATAAATAAATAAATTCACAGATACTGATATTATCGGAGAAAAATCGTTTGCAAATGAAATAACATACTTTTTAAAGTCACATTTTAGCATTTTTATGAGCAATACCGGTAAAAGCAGACAATCAAAAAATTTCATTCTTTCTACTGCATTGTCTAACATTTTTTTTTTTAAATCAATGGTTTATTTTTAACTGACTCAATCAGTTTTTCTATATTAATTCAAGTCTTTTTTGAAAGAATATTATAAACAAAATTCGGAATGCTTCCATAAATAAATAACACACATTTAGAGACGAATTAAAAAGGAAATCAATCTCTCAATTTAATTTATACAATGTAAAATCAAAATGTTGCTTTTATACTTTGTAATTAAAGTATAATTTTATTTTTTACATTATTATTCCATTTCTCGCACTTAAACAAAAGGCAATCATTTTATCTTTGCTCTTTACAGCCGAGTTTTTCGATATATAATAAATAAAAGCTTTAATTAAGAGATAAAAAAATAAATAAAACATTGCAATTTAGCACATTTAAAATAACATAAAGTGGTTTGACTTTCAAATTTAAATACGAATTCAAAATAACGGAAAATAAAAAACGAATCATTTTTTCTATTTTTTTTATAAAAAATGATTTATAGTTGTAGACTTTCAGTTACCACAGTCAAGTTCTGTATACCCCAAGGCAAGTGTATGCTCCCATTCTTATACCAACTTTCATTCGCAACAGTCGCAAGGGAAATCAAGAGTTTACTTGTTTCTTAAAGTGCACATATGAAAGAAAGAAAAGAACACAGTTTTTTTCCCCCATCTATCGATTTATTCGGTGAAATGAAAAAGACATGCGTCTTTATATAGTATTTTCTCCATTTCTTTAATACTTTTTTCTCCACTTTCTTTCAGCAATTGATGTGAATTGAAACTAAAAATGGCTGGTAAATTCTATTTCATTATCGCTCCAGCAAAAATAAAAGTAGAACATCGCAAGAAAATACTCGAAGAAAATATTCTACATGGATTGTAACAATACTATGGTTGAGAGGCGTAGCCTGGGGGGAGGGATAAATACAAAATAAAGAAGATTCGATTTTTAACCGAAATATTGTAAAACGATATTTTGGGCTCTATCTCTGCTTGATTTTTAAAAAAAGATTCATAATTATATAGCAGTGAAAATATGCACACACACACACACAAAACTGTATTCGATATCAATTCAATACGCGTGTTTATATGCAAAGTAAAACAAAAAATATTTTTAAAAATTTCTTAATATCAAGAGAAATTTTTTTAAAAAAATTCTAAAGCTATTAAAAATGGTTTTCGGGGCCGATTATAAGCTCCGATGTTATTGAAGGAAAACAGTATAATTTTGATTACTTTTTATTTAAAAATTAGTAAATTTTAAAAAATTATTTCTTAATGAGAACATTATATAATAAGTAACTATCTGGCAAATTTAGTATGGTTATATTTATGTCCCGTTTCGCTACAACACTAAGACCTTTCAAAATTATGAGAACCGTAAAACCTCGAAATTTTTAGCAGCATCAGATGATGAGGAAGACAACTGAACCGATATCCCCCACAGCAAACATCCAATCCATATTAAAGAGATGACACATGGCTCCTATGAATTTATCGCGCATGAGGTTCATTTACACGGAGTGCCACAGGATAGATGTCAAGTCCATGCCCTCCTCTGTCTTAGCAACAAAAACAAAGGTTTTCGAAACTAGTGGAATTTTGGCGATATCTCAATAAGAAGAGAAGATACGTTGTCCTTTTAGAAAACACTTAGCACTGTTGCGAAGATAATAAAAATTTGATACACAGAATTTAAGCAAGTGGCCGAGTAAATTCTGTTTTTGGAGTGATGATCTCCAACGAGTTCTCATGCCTTGCAGCTGTTTAATAACGACATGATGTTCGTACGCTGTAGATTTCTACAAGTACTGTTTTGTGTACACTTCTTTAGTGCTTTGTTGCTTATGTTTCGTGCACAATATATCGTCAGTAACCATTATTAGACCTGTTGAAAAGTTCACCGTAAGCACACACAATGGACTGATTTTCTGTAACAATATTTTTTTCCGACATAATTCGAACGTAAACATGTTGGAGAGATAAATTTCCGGATGATTTTTTTTAAAATTCAGAATTCGACGCTAAATTTATAAAAATGTGCAAGAATTATTGCGCTTTTTCAGCACGTTTTATGCGATCTACCTAAAAAGATACAGACGTGATTTTTACTATCACACACACACACACACACACACACACACACACACACACACACACACACACACACACACACACACACACACACACACACACACACACACACACACACACACACACACAAAATATAAATAAACCCACACCCACAAAAAATAAATAAATAAAACTTTATTTCCAAATCTTATTTTAACCGAAAAATGAACTTAATTAAATTTCAATTTCGGAAAAACTCTGTATTCGTTTATTTTTTTATTATGGAAACTCATTCTTTCTAAAATATTAAAATCTAAAGCTATTCATTCACTTTCTAAGAACTCTTGTCTCATGTGGTGGCTAAAATTAATTTTAATTTCTATATTAATCTTTAAAAGAAGCCCGCTAAGACTGCAAACTTAATTAATGGGCATCTTTTAGAATTTTTCAATTTGTTAATAGTTTTGAGGAAAATTCTGCAGTTTTAATCATGATATTTAAGAATAGAGCGTCAAAACGAGGTAGATTTTAACTATTTAATTAAGGGATGAAATTATAATAAGAGTTTATTAAAAATTTCCAAGAATATTATATAAATAATAAAATTATGATTTGCTAGATATTATCAAGGTAAATTCATATATTTACATATTCATCTGCTCCAATTTTTAAGAAAAAAGCCCCATGATGATTCAGTTATTAAGGAAAAGCAATTAAGATATTAACTTTTACAATGGCAAAATATTATTAGAACAATTTTTGGAATTTTTAATCGCTAATATTGTTATATTTCAAAAAATATTATGAATATTTTAATCATTATTCAAAATTAAAAGCGCGTCTTTCATTAAAAGGTATCAGCATTTTTTTTAAAAAAATCCTTCTTAAATTAAAATTTCTCCCAAAGAATTACCTCTTGTCTTAAATCTAAAAACTTTTTTTTTTTTTTTGTCGTATAAAAATATTAAGATCACGAAAATTCTTACAAAGCTTTTCAAGTTTTTCAACGTTTAGAAGGAAAATGTATTGGAATGAAAATAAACTAAAAATAAAAAAATAAAAGTGAGAAAAAAAAAAATCAAACGACTTTTTTTTTATTTTAAATTGCCAAATGAGCATTACTTTACAATGTGATAAACATTAAAAGAAATAAATAATTCAAAAGAATGTATAAAGATGTCGCTAATGTGAATCCCCCCCCCCTATTAAGGATTCCAAATTTAAATCGGCTGGCCGCTTTTGATGTGTCATGTAAGCAAGGATCAATTTCAATTACGTTAAATCATACTTTGAATTAAACATTCCCCCCCCCAACTTGAATATTTTATTTTTAAAGACGGAATTCGAAAATATATTTTTCATTCACTTCCAGACGTTCTAAATTAGAAAAATTTTGAAAATTTATATATTCTCGATGATAAGATACTATTTTAATATTTCTGTTAATTGATTAATATAAGTGAATTTTGATTCATATTCGTGGAGCCATTGTAAAGTCTTATTAAAAATATTTACAATAATCGAATTATAAATTAAAAGATTTAAAAACAGAAATCATTTTTTTAAAAAACCTGCTATTTAATATATTAATGTGCATTTATAGAAACAATTTTTATTAAACTTATCTTGCTGTTTTTCATTTATAAATTAATAAAAAGGTTTGAAGATATTCCGAACCATAATTAAAAAAAAAAAAAACACCAAAACATGCTAATTATTCGCAAAAGTTATTAAAATAATGGTTTTGGGCATTCAAAAACTATCTCATAGTTTTCGTATAAAAAGGGGGAAAAGAAAGAAGAAAGGAAAACCAAACGAAATCCGAGCTCCAGCATCGAAAGCGAAAGCGTTCAGCTGGGAGATGGAATCTGGCATCGGATATTTGATGGCGGGAGAGAATCCAAGCTGTGCGGGACAGAATTGTTCTCCCGCAGTTAAAGACCAGAATGGAAATGCTCAGTTATCAAATTACAGAGCATAGTGTGGAACTCGATCGGCTAACAGCTTGAGCGGCGGGGAATTGGAGAGAAGAATAAATTGGATAATTCTTTTGGATTTATTTGCTTTTGGATTTGTTTCGGTTTTTGTAAAAGGAGGCCGCGCTTTCCGAAAAATGAAACTACGTTTCAATTTCAGAAGAAGAAACTGAACAAGAAGAAATTAATGTGAAGCGCGTTTGTTTGACAACTTATTTATATTTGTTTGTGAATTTACATTTGGAATTCAAATGAGAAAAAGAGGAAGGTTATTTTCTTAAAGTGAATTACACAAAATTTCATTTAAGTTACCAGCAACTAAGGCGCAACTATTAAATTACCCGAGAAAAAGATAGTGTTAACGCGCACAATACATTTGATTTTTTCCACACGTTTTATGCAAAAATAAAAAAATAACATACAAAAAATGCATTCTATTTATTAAAAAAATAACAGGATATTCTAAAACCACAGCGTGATTATGTTTCAGACTCAATTCATTTATCTTTCCACTTTTTAATTAACTTTTACAGTAATTCTTCACTAAAAATTAATTATAAACTCTTCATAAATATTATATTTAAATAATCATAATCATAAATATTAAAAATATAATATTTAATTATACATATTAAATGCATCTCATACATTGTAACGCGCGTTTTAAACTCAGTCACCAAAATAATGAAAAATACAGTGGTAAAATAAGTTTGAAATATTTTTAAAGAACTAAAAGAAAAATTGCACAGAAAAATATAGTTCACAAAACTAAAATGCTCATATGTTAAAATTAAAGCGGTAATATATATGAAATGAAATTGAATGAATGATAAAATTTTAAAATACAATTTAAATCATAATTAACTTCCTCATTTTTATCTTCATTTAGCTCATATTCACTTCATTCTAAAATTCTCTCATTTCCTGATCCAATTCCCATTTTTTTTTATTTAATTAATTCCACGCACGCTCTGTAAAACTGTTGACTTCAGCATTTTCTCACGCTCTGATTGAAGGAATAAAAATCCCTAGTGCTTACAATATTCTTCGAAAGATACTTAAAATTCCCTTTCCCAAGTCAACACGTGTAAAAGAAATCCCCATCAAAATCTCATAGAAAAATCATTGAAAGGAAAAATTTCGGATTCTTTTGCTTTTGTGACGCGATGTAGACTGATGCATCCTTGACCACATTTTCTTTGTACCAATTATGCCTCCCCAAATAAAATAAAGTGAAGATAAAATTTCAAGTTTTATCTTCGAAGTTTTCCCCTATTCGACCACGCAACTGATAAAATCTCTCTCTCTCTCTCTCTCTCTCTCTCTATATATATATATATATATATATATATATATATATAAACTCCTGTTACTTTTGAATTGTTGGAACAGTTAACTTATCCCAAAGTCACAGATAGATGAGGGGGGGGGGGGGGGTGCTGTCAAGTTAGGCTATCGCCATTTGATGAGAATCTACAAATTTGGTTTCAAATCAGTATACAGAATTTCGTTCATCTAGCTCATAGCCCTTTGGAAAGACAGACGGAAGGACGGACGGGTAGAGATAACGCCAAAGATATGTTTTTCGATCTCGGGGAGGTATGACACGTGAAGATTTGTCAAAATCTCGAGTTCAAAACTCCTTGCACCGGAAGGCGAAATTTTCCAGTTCTTTTCAGTCGGTGTGCGGTTCCCTCGCGTACATGTGACGACTTTTTTTATTTAAAGTAATTTTTATAGAATTAAAATTTATTTTCAAATTATTACTTGAATAATTCCTATACGATCTAGTTAGGAATATAGGTGCAAAAATTACAGAATGTAATTCAAGAAATCGTCCATATATTCATAAAAACTTTATCTGATTTTCCGTTCCATTTTCTTCTTATCGCTATTAAAAATTCTAACTGCTTGCAGCTACTCTTTGATATTTCTCTATTTTCGAATGTTCACCCCCCCCCCTTCTACTACAGCGACACAACAGTAGTTAATACCCTGTTCTGTAAATGCAAAATGCAACTATAAGATATCCATTATGCAAAAATGCATTTTGTTGATTTTTGTGTTAACTTTTTTGAGTATTGACAACACTTTTGAGAGGGGATACTGAGCGATACCCAGAGGCCATGCGGGTAACTCGATGGGGCCTCCGATGCGCAACCCCACCTAGCACGAAGGAACAAACAACATTTGATGACATTGGACATTTGCAAACGACCAAAAACTCTAGAGGAAACGCACATTGGTACAGAAAAAAAGAATAGGAGAAAAAATTTTACATATTAAATTTTGATACGTTAAAAGTGCATAAAATACTTTAAGTGTACGTTAACTTTTTACTTTAGGTGAAAACTAGTCAAGAGCTTTGACAAAATGTCCCGAATAGAAGATTTAATTGTAGCATTTTTATGAGTTCTGCGACGTCAAGAAACATCCAATTTCTTGAAAATTTGAGTCTGTGTTCTCGCCATAGTGCACCGGCTTTGATCACTTGATTTCTTGAGCCTTTTCGGTGCTACACTGACAAGTCGAATATTTGTCAAAGAAACGACTTTGAATCAAGGAAAATACACCATGTCCAGTGCATACTTGATTAAGATAAAAATCCCCCTCCATTCGGTTAACCCAAACATTTTTAAAACGTAGGTTGTTCTTCCCTTGATGGAACTATTCCATCATTTTGAGAGGGGATGAAAGTCCATCTCAAAAGAGTCAATCAGTAACTGGTTAATAAAAAGTGTTAATTACCCACTGGTTAATATATACAATTCAAAATATTAAATCGCTATTTAATGAAGATAAATTAAAATTTGAATTTCACTATATTTAAAGAAAATTGAATTCCATTTTTGTCGATGACAAAATTCGATAATTTACAATTCAAACAGATAAAAATTAAAAATTGTTGAAAGGAGTAACAATTTAATATAACTTTTATTTCCAGGGATTAAAAGAAAAAAGTTATAGCAAGTTTTAAAAACAAAATATTTTTATTAACCATGAATTATTAAATTTCCAATACGATGCAATTTATATAGTACACAAAGTACAAATTTCAAAAAGGTGCGGATGTATTTTTGTATCTATGTATTCAAACAAATATGAGCATATAAACTAGGGGAAAATCATGTTTAAAAACGTCTTCGAAAATCATCAAAAATGCATATCATCGTAAATAAGTTGAAACAACAAAGGCAGAAATAACAGAGTTCAGGTTACTGAACCCATTACTAAATTCCTAACACTAATTCCTTGCAGATAAAACAGAAAGATGTTAAAATAATCAGGTTTAAATTAATTTCTTAACTAAGAGCAAACAAATTAACTATTAGGTACCAGAGATTAAAGATCATTGAGTCCAGGTGCTCCGTCGAAATAATCATCACGTCGTCGACCCATTACTAAAGAATTGAGGCATAAAACTATCACAAACAGTTCGCAAAACTATCTTTCATGCCAAAATTATTCCATTCGTAGTCAATACAAACAAGAAACGCCGGTTATTTTAATCTTTTCACACGTTTACGCAATTTAGAACCCGGGGAAACATTTATTTATACAACAAAACAATTAATCAGAACCTACCAGACTTCCCAAATCTGCATTTGCTTTTACTTAATGACCCTAAAATCCTTGCCGCAAGATTCAACTTTTCTTAAAGTTAACTACTATCCATTTAACGTAACTTAAACTAACGCCAAAACCTCTCCTGCCTTAAACAGCGATTAGCAGACCTTAAAATCCCGCGCACTTGCTCTCGTTTTCATGCTTTTTACTGTCAAAACTCCCCGAACACTTTAAGCCTAATTATCACTTAGATGGAAGGATGATGCAAATGAGAGCCATCTTTCACCAAACCGCGCAAATCGAAATATCCTTCCGCGCGTGAAATAGTCCCTCACCTCTTCTCAAAAGTAATCGCGAATTAAACACCGATAACCAGATAGCCTGGCTTCATTTGCATAAGGGTGAGTGCCAAATTAATTGCTGGAAATCCAATCAAAGATCTGCTGCAGCAGCAGACAACTCGCTGTCAATGGCATCCGTTTTCGAGAGGATAATGAATTGCAAAATGGCTACTGTCCGAAATCGTCTGCGAAGAACTACGTAATGCGCCTCAGGTTTTCGACAATGTGCAATCAACGACAAATGAAAATGACAGTCATCAAGAAAGAGATAGGGCGGTGCATATTTAGATGCTACTTCAATGATTGATGACGACGCTGGGTTGAGAATAGCTTTCGGAACGGTGCGAAGAGGTAATTAACATAAAGAGCATCGGTATACGGAATAGTAATTTTGTCTACACGGCTTTCGCATGTTCAAGAAATGAAAGAATGGCGATTCAAAAAATTCTTTAAAATTCAAATGAACTGTTCTTCCGAAAAAAAAAAAAAACATTAAGTGGTTTAGTGGGATAAAGCATGTATTACGAAAATTCCGTAAACTCGAATAGGTTCGCTATAATAGGTATATGATGACAATCAACAGGTTTCAATACCAAATAGTGACATTTATTAACAAGAATACACAGATGATAAATACACAATCGAGACGTATACAAGCAATACACAGCAGTGGCAGTGCATACAACTCACAAGTAGTAATCGGTAGCAAACAACAACCACAACACACAAAGCGGCCAGACAGAACTCAGCAGGAGGAGGGGATCCACGTAGCTATTCACTAAAATCTCTCCAAACGGCTGCTTTTCTCCACTGTCTCTTCGCTTTAGCTGTACTCAACTGCCGACTCACTATTATACGACTGGCTACTCCACACACGACACAATGCTGCTTCAATACTTTTCTCCAAGACTTGGCGCACGCCTCGATTCTCACTCCAGTAACTGCTTGAGATCCATTCAACGTTGGGTTGATCCAACTAATTTATTGCTGACTCAATTCTAACTATAAGACTGACTTCGGCTTGGATTGCCTACCAGCCTTTTATAGATTTCGAAGCAGGTTCTTGAATAATCAACATAATTCATTTTCTATTGGTCTCATCGCCAAAATTTCTGAAGATTTGAGTATTATCCATTTTGTCAACGAACTCGACAAATCCATCGCCAAGTCGTCAAGTTTGTCGCTCTGGCCGTGGGTCATTGATCCGACATCCGATCAGTATCCAATAGAGCTAAACGTAAAATTGTCTTTTCTACGATGGAAGTAATTGCGATAAAAAGCAATGTTGAAGATTCATAATACATGGCTTGACTGAAGAACATGAGTCGAAGAATAGCAGTCATGTTTCCATTCTTTATATCTTAACTATTATACAAAAATTGATGCATCAATGTGCTTTAGAAGCAAACTACTAGCTGCAATCTGGCTTAGTCTTTTATTATTATTATTATTTTGTAATGAGCGGAATCGAAATTCTCCTGTAGAATCGGGTCTCGAATCTCAAACCCTCCGATTCCGAAAATCGAGACTTTACCACCAGGCCACCACGGCCCAACAAAACAAGATAAGAATCATCAGAAAAACATACACCCCCCACCCCCTGCCTCCCAAAAAATCTAGCAGAAATATATGCCAGGAGGAACAGCTAGTGAATGTTACAGCTAAAGAATATATTGATCTCCGTACTTGTTTATTTTAATAAGTGACAACACAATATCTAGTTAAATAAGTGAGTTAAAGTACCCCAATATATGAAATTTTTAAAAGCAGAAATCCATGAATCGGGATTGGAGGAGAGGTAGAGGAGAAAAATTAATATTACACTCTAGGCACCACTGTAGTAAGTACAAGTTGATTTTGAGCAATAAGTCATTTTCACTAAGGAATCGGAAATCGATATCATGGTAATTAGTTCCTAATTACATACTACACCTGAATAATACATTAATTATCAGCAGAATCGCCCTATTACTTCATTTAAATAATTACTTAATTGATGCCTAACCTTGAAGGAATTCTTATATAAATACACAAGGTTGCAGAGAAGGGTTGAGATAACATGGAGTCCTCCCTCTCAATGACAGGATATCGCTGTTGATTTGTATTCTGCAAGCACATCATTAACAATATTTATGTCAGCTAGATCAGCTAATACAATCGACAAGTTGAAAGCAGCTATTGGAAAAGCAAAGGCGCCCAAATGCCAAACGACCCTTTCAGGACATTTCAATAATGATGATTGAAAATTGCAACCTTTTACGATTTTTTCAATAGTTTTAACACTCAATAGCTCACTCTTTCAATGACTAACATTTCAATCATTTTTACTTCCTCGTATAAGATGCATACAAAGAGAATGTAATGTAAATTTTCGAATTCGATACAAATTGAGTTATTATTTTTGATAATTCACGAATATTGCTCATTTGCGGTGCTTTCTGTCCGGTTCCTGGTGATTATTTAAGAGTGTTCTCAAAAAAATAATTCCCCACACTCTAAACCATGCGAAACTTTGCGTATACGTTTTGTGGAAATACACAAAAATTGCTCACATCTTAATTCAAATACTTAAGAATATATCAGTGTTTTTTTACATATGATTTCCTAATTATTATAAATAAAAATTTCGAATTAGAGAAAATAGACAAATTTTCGTAAGAAAATATGTTTTTGGAATTATGTTTGCATGTCAATGAACATAACTCAAAAATGGTTTCGGCCAGACGAATGAAATTTGGTTTATGAACTGACGAACGAATTTGTAGATTTCTATTAAAATTTTGATCGAAATCCATTCAGAGGGAGTCTGTCTATCCAAATATAAATTAGCATCAAAAGTACAAAATAAAAAAAGCTAGATGGATATAAAAAATTTTACACAGATTTAACACTTAAAGTGCAGACATATATCAGATTTGAAAGCCGGTCCATGAAGAGTCAGTCTGTACTTTCATAAGCCTATAAAAGCGGTAAATCAAAAACATACCGACATAAATTATATAAAATTTGACATGTGATTTTGAGATAATTGTAATAGCGTGCCAAATTTTGGTCTCAATCAAAAATTTGAGGGTGTGATCTTTTCAAAACTTTCTCGCGTACTCTTTAATAAATTTGTCAGAGGCCCTTTACATGGCACAGGCGGACAATAATTACAAAATATTAACTTTTGGCGCGAATTCAGCGTTGAAGAGGTGTTTTTGGCGATAAATTCCTGGCATGTGATTAATAGAATCAGAAAATAGAATTTGTATATTAGACGCGTTTTTCTCAAACGATTGAAGCAAAAATTTGACACAAAATTACCCTTGCAGTGACAAAAATCCCATACCAAATTTGATATATTTAAGCCACTGCGTTTTTGAATGTTCGCGTTTATATATTTCTGAAAGTACAGATCGTCAGACAGGTCAATCCTTTACAGGATTTGGCTCAAAATATAACAGGTGTCTATACAATAGATGTTAAATCTGTGTACCGACCTTTATCTACCTAGATCTCTTCATTTTTAATTATCGTGTTAGTTTAAATTTGAACAGGCGGACAGATAGACTCCTGAACGCAAATTGGTCAAAATATGATAGAAATCTAGAATTTCGGTGTAAAGACTATATACCAAATTTCCTTCATCTGGCTCAAAGGGTTTTTGAGTAATATTTGTCACAGACGGACAGACAGATATTTTCTGGAAATAAGGTTTTCGAAACGTAGAGGTCTGACATGTGGAGATTCGACAAAACCTCGAGCTCGAAATTTTTGACAATTACTAAACTTTCTCTTCATAAATGAGAAAGTAAAAGAATCGGATCAACCTCAAAGACTTTAAAAAAATGGAGTTGCCGAAGTGCCAGCCAACAAATAACCTAATAAACCGATCTCCTTCAAATTTCCAATCGCGGTCATCAACACAAAAGAAACTCGTTGAACCGAAAATCGATCTTCCCAACCCTCAGGGATGTATCGATCAAATGATCGCCGGGATCGAGGCAACTTTTGAATTGGATTAAATCAAGGGAGCTTGGGAAAGACTTTAAAAAATGGCCAGACACAAGAACGCTTTTAAGTGCCGGCATTTGGCTTATATCGATCTTTTAACTCTAAAATGATTGCAGAGGAAGAAACCAGAAAGTTGACTCTTTTTGCACTATAAAACTCTTTATGCGCTAGAAATAAATGCCACATGTACAATTGGTCAAGATGCTTACAATGCCGTGATTTAAGTGATACGAAACATAAAATTCACAAAAATTGTGAATCTTTTAGAATCAAGCAATGAAATTTACTAATTTTAACATGATTAAAATCAAAAGATTTTTTTTTAAACACTAGTGCCGTCTTCGAAGACCAGTTTTTCTAACACGATATTATTAAGCTTTCATGAAATAACAAAGTTTGATTAACTTAAATCTTACCACAGAGAAAAAGAAAGTTTTATTTTCAAATATAATTACACAATATATAACGATCAGTTTGATTATTTAACTATTTTGTAAAGTAGGAAAATCAGTTGATGAATTTAAAAACGTTCTTATTGATCAACGAAACCGCCGGGAGTGGTCTCCGAAAACCTTTCTCGCAGACTGTAACAAAGTAATGACAAAGAACGCTTTATATGACATTAGCGTACAATAGTTACTAAATATTAGCTTTTGGCTAAAATTTTGCATTTTTACTGGATCTATAATGTCATCCTTGGCGAGTTATTTGGCGATTCATCCCTGGCATGCGATTAACAGCATTTGAAAATCGAATTCATGTTTTAAGAGTTTTTCCCAACCGATTGAAACAAAAATTTGACACAAAACTGCACGTGCAGGCACAAAATCCCATAATAAATTTCATATATTTAAGTCCTCGCGTCTTTGATTTATCACTCTTGCATGTTTCTGAAAGTAAATACCGACAGACGGCTAATCCTTCATTCGACTTGGCTTAAAATTTAACAGGTGTCTGCACTATAGATTTTAATTCGGTTTATGGAATTTTATCTATCTAGCACTCTCCGTTTTGTATTTATCGTGTTAAATTAAATTCGAATAGCCGGACAGACAAACTTCCTCTACGCATATTTTTCTCAAAATTTTGGGGTAAATCTACAAATGTGGTGTAAAGATCATATACCACATTTCATCTGTCTAGCTCAAACCATTTTAGTTATCTTTGTCACAGTCAGACAGAACGATATTTTCTAAATGTGTATTTTTCGAACATGAAGATTCATCAAAATCTCGAGTTCGAATTTTTTGACGATTACTATACTTTTGCTATACTTAGTATACAAGAACGTAAAAAAATGTCAAGTTCCTCATTAGGGTTTGTGTACACAGACTAAGGAACGCTTTTCTACGAGATCCCCAAAACATATTTATAATCATTATACAAAACCAGGGGTGGACATTAAGTCAATCGCGATCGACCTCTGGACCACCAATTTAGTAAGATATAAATTGATCATACTGAAAGAAACATATTTATGGAACACCGACGAAAAATGACTAAAATATTTCAGACGAGTTGTTTAATAACGGGGGGTACATTAAACAAAGAAATATTATGATGAGAAAATAAAACTTCATTCCGAATTTGAGGGTAGTTTTTATGAATTTACTAGATAAGAACCAATTGTTACATTCACGTGTTACCCATTTAGCAATGGTTGATGTGGAAGAAATAACTGAAAATATAAATTATATATTCTCTTTGTCTCTTGAGGAAAACGAAGTTTTTCTCCTTCAAAATGACGTAATTTTAAAAGTACGTACCTAAGAAACTAAGAATAAATTTTTGAAAATCTAATGGACGAAGTAGAGTATTCTAATTTTAAAAAGTTGCATGTCATTTAACATCGTTCTTTGGCTCTGCCAACCTGTGTGAATCCGCATTTTCAAAGACGAATATAATTAAGACAGCATATCATTACCACTTCACACTTAAAATCCAGTGCAAGATTAGCAGTTAGTAATTATATGCCGAGATATTCAAAATTGACGGACAAGTATCCAGACTAAGACTTCTAGCTATAAAATACGAGAACTACAGTTAGATAAAAATGATTTATTTTCTAATATATTTCGAATTTTTTGATACTAAATGCATCATTTGAATTATATTTGTGGCTTTTATTATTAGTTTTGTATCTTGCTGTTATATTTCGCATTTATTATTAAGTTATAATAAATATTGTAGACTTTTTATCTAGCTCACCTCACCTACACTAATGGGTGGACTGCAACACCTTGAAAAAATTAGAAGTGGCCCGTATCTTGGAAAAGTCTGCCCATGCCTGTACAAGACCATTAAAGAAAATCGTCCCTATTCCCAAATCCATACCGATGCAATACAACGTGTGCAACGGGTCAATTAGAAGCACGCGCGCCAGCGGTACTTAATTCCAGTAGAGGCAGACTGAAAGAAGGCGTAAACAAGTCTGATTCATACGGGATGAACGAGTTCATTCAAGGTCCGAAATCATTCACAACAGATCGTTCCCTCTGTCAGCGGAATCGATGCGTAAACACAGATACGGGTCAAATCTGGGCGACGACAGCTTTTAATGATGCCTCTTTTTGAACGCTCTCCAAATATTTAGTTCGACCGATCAGCTCACTAATCTGAGGTATAAACAGGATTTTATATACAACAGACAGGGAGGTTTGCCCAATGAATTAGATTTTATTCTTAACAAAACATAAATCGCTACCAGGTCTTTAAGTGATAGCAGAGATTTCGATTTCAACAGGACAGAAATACAGAAGCTCTCAAGGCGATGATACTTTTCATCAAATGAATAACAAATATATACTAATAATAGAGATGTGTATACATGCATGCGTGTCAGTGCGTCACAGTCCAGACTATTTGATCTACAGCTACCAAATTTGGAGTACACATACTTTGGAGAGTGGAAATAAACACCACAGATTTTTAATTTTAATTAAAAATTAAGTTGAATTTCGGCGTTTCTTCCATGATAATTTCCAAAATTATTATTGCACGAAAATAAATATTACATCGTTTCAATTTTAAAAATTCTTTTTAATGACATCCATTTAATACTCGTCCGTTTCTGGAAATGCAGATCGTCAGGTAATCAACCCGTAGACGGATTAAGCTCAAAATTTGACAGATGTCTACGTTTTAGATGTTAAATTTGTGTATCGAATTTTGTCTATCTCGCTCGAACAGCCTGACAGCTGGACGTCCTCTGAATATATTTTACTCAAAATTTCATAGAAATGTCCAAATTTGATGTAAAGAGCGGAAGTCCGTATACCAAATTTCACCGCCTAGCTCAATCCGTTTTTCAGTTATCTTTGTCATAGACAGACGAATGGGCATTTTCGAGAAATGTGTTTTTCGAATTCGTGGAGATCTAAAACGTGTAGATTCGACAAAATCTCGAGTTCGAAGTCTTCGACGACTGCTATACTTTCTCCATAACTAAGTACACGAGAAAGTAAAAAGTACTCTAGATATTACAAATATTATAAAATAAATGCGTAGCAAATGCAAATATTATAAAATAAATTTCTACATAACATTTATGCAGAAAGAAAAATTTCGATTCTGGAAAAGCTGAAATCCGCATTTCATACTGCCATGGTGGAAAATGAAGATATTTATTTATTTACAGCGATTCATGACAGTTTGACACTCACATCCGAACATAACATTATTTAAGTACACAATTAGTGTTTATAAATACTATAACAAGCAGTATTAGCTTTATGTATAAATTATTCTACAACTTAGAGCTGTCAACGATAATTGTGTGTGTGGTGGCAATTATTATTCGAGTGTGCAAATGTAATACATATTAAATATTGTTACGGTATTTCTGGGGTTCGTTTGGATAGTGGGGGTTAAATGGTGTGAAGAACGCTCAATCATGAAGCGGCAGTAGAAAATAAAACAGCGACGTTTATTTACACGAAGACAGCACAAAGACGACAACTATATACAGCACAAAAGACTATTATCTTCAGCCGAGACGTGCAGCATACAAAACTCTACTACAGACAGTAGCACACAGCTTAGTTCAACACTAGCTTCACTCTGTCGCTGCTCCGCTTATCTCTGGAAGGCCAGTTCTTTAACGTCGGTTCTGACTACTCTTCGACTCCACTGGTCCACGACTCTTCTCTGTCGCTTCCAACTATGACCCGTTCACGACTCAATTCACCGTCGGTTCACCACTCCTCGGCAGCGGCAGGACTGCTTCCTTTTATAGGCATCAGGAGGCGGGGCTAGAAGCCTCTCAACCAATCAGGAACGTTCGAGGCGTAACTCGGTTCCTACTGGACAGATCGGGAAAATTCTCGATGTTTCGGGTATAATCTATTTTGACGCCAAAGTCGCCAAGCTCTGGGATCTCCTATGGAACCCACTATGCTGGAAAGCCGCATCACAGATTCGTAACAATATATTACTTAAGACTTATAAAAGGTATATTTCAAACAGATTCATTAATTTAACTTTTATTACCGCTGCTGGACAGAAATTTGATCAACCTTTTTGTTTAAATCCATCGTTTCTAATGAGTTAAAATTAGTATAATACTTTATAATTCACAGGATATATATTTTCATCAAATTTATTTATTTGACAACTATGATAATATTTTTTTAACGTCCAATCTGCAATCCCCCCACTTCAGTCGAGTGGCTTCAGGCATCTAGTTGCTTAGTCGAAAATCCACCATGGTATCCACTGAATAAATGGCCATATAAACGAATAGACCGATCCGACAGATATTTAATTCACTGACGGATATGGCCCAAAATTTAATACAGATATCTACAATTTTGGTGATAGAAAAAAAAATACAAAATTTCATTCATTTATCTTAGGATTTTTGAGTTTTCATATGAATCGTAATAAACTGACAACAAGTTTCACTTTGCCGAATTTCATACAAAATTAGAAAGATGTCTTCAATTTTGGAGATGAAACCAATTACAAACTTCCATTTATTAATATCCTGTCATTTCTGAACTGTAATTGCATACATCGTAATCGATTGACAAGGACCATTTTGCCACTTATTTGTCCGAATCCAAAATTTCACATATCTACAATTTTGGCGCCTCAAATTCCATTCTTCTAACTTGTTTCGTTCTTCAATTTATTGGATTCAGATAGATAAAGATGTAAATAATCCCGTATTGTTCTACCTTATTTAAAGAAGTTATCAAAGTAAAGAATCATCAAAATTTCAAGGATGGATTTTTGACAATTGCCATATTTCCTATTTATACATTTCACATAAGTGAAATCTAGAAGACAAATTTATTTTTATTATCGAAGTATTAAAACATCAAAACATATCACTAAATTCCCGCTATTCTCTTTTGCGTGACAATATCGTTTGCATGAATCAAACAGTAGGAAATCGGAAACATTTGGCAATGCTTTTGATGTAGAAAATATCTCTAAGCATACATGTCAACTTAGTCATATCAAAAATTCAATTATGACAGCACCTAAACGCTCAAACTTTGTGAAAAGTAAAAGTAATTTTTAACTCAAGGTGAGATATTTGTAGAAAGAAGTGTTAATGCGTTAAATACTTTGGTTCTGAGACAAAAATAACAACATGCTTCCTTTTTAAAAGGAAAATGTTATTCAAGCGTTACGAAAGCGTCAAAAGATATTGTGACGCACATTTTAAACGTCAAAGAAAAGGCAAATATTTAAACAAAACTGAAGTGCTTTGCTTGAGGTGGCAAGCGTCGATTTGATAATCTGAGGGTAACTTACCGAGAAATGTTTACAAGTGAAAGCCACTATAGATAAAACATAGCACGAATTTTTAAAGAATCTGTTGTTTTTAACCATCCCCACTTTTCCGTTTTCCACGAAATAATTTGACGAAGAACTTGATAATAAAGGACAGACGAGGCGAGTGAAAGAGGAATTTAGTTTTTCAAATTTTTACTGTCCTGTCTTTTTTTTGTTGTTGTTGTTGACAAAACGCAATATTTTAATTAAAATTCTTTAAATAATGTTTAACTACAGCAAATATACAAACATATATTAAATTCACAATCGAATTACAATTAAAATAGATTCGAATTTTTAATTGAAACATCGTGACATAATGTCTTAGGCGCTTGTTTTGTTTCCCTTTATTTTAATTTTTTAAATTTGCTTTTAATTATGTAGCTGATACAATATACATACAAATGCACATAATAATTTTAACTTACGCAACGCATTTTAACTTAACTAAAACAACATATTGTTCCAATACATATTTAAACATATTTTTTATAAATTTATAAAAATTCGAAAATAAAAACAAAAGGAATAAATTTCGGAAGCAAAAAGTTTCATTTTAAAGTGATACGCAAATGGTTCTCGTGCAATAATATTCTCCGAATTTATTAAAAAAAATGTTAACATACTGATTAATTTTTAATTAATAATCGAATTTAAAATGTTAAAATCTGTATTGGTAATTAATTACGTTATTATGCAACTATTTACGAGTTTGGAAGTTCTTTGAGCTCAATTAGCTTTGAAGCATGTTTTGAATAAATGTGTATCAATTAGAAATAATTACAAATTTACAAAAAATAAATTATGTGATTTACAAATGGCAATGAAAGACTGTAAATATAATTTTAAAAAAGAACTAAATAAAGTATGCTAAAACTTTGCTCAGTTTTTACTAAAAACTATACTTACTTCAAAGTCCAAAAACTACATATATAAACAACTCTTTTTTACTATTATTTTTATTACAAGAGCAAAATTTGAAACCAAATATAACATTTATTAAACAACCCCCTCTCCCCTAGTTTAATAAAGGAGTCCTCCTACCAAAATGTCTTTCTGCACTGCAATATAATCCGCCATTACATATAATTTCTAAAAAATATATGCGTGCAACTACTAAAGCACTACGTGCACAGAAACTATCACTGCATCTTTAAATTAAAAGAGATTTATTAACAAAAGTCAAAACGAGAGACATTCAGCCCCCCCCCCCCCAAAAAAAAAAAAAAAAAAAAAAAAACTAGAATCACGCGAAGTAGGTGACGAAAAAAGGTTTCGCAAAACGGATGAAACAGAAATGTCAACCACACCCTGCATAACTGAACAGAAGAAAAACATGTGGTTTTCCTAATTACCGCCTTTCCTGCAATAAAGGGTTGGATTTCAGGTGTGATATATATTTATTTCTTTTTACGAGTCGAAAACAGATGATAAAGTTACCGTTTTAAAACAACGATCCCCCCCCCCGTAAAAGGAAAAATTAGTTTTGCTTTCCTTGACAGAAACAGAGCGCGAATACAGCAAACGATTACAATAAATTATGACGGATTTTTTTTTTAACTGAAACATTAGAAGGCAATATTTTTTTAACATTAAAAATAGAATTCGGAATTAAATGCGTTTAATTCAACTCGCACAGTGTGTTGCTGACGATTCTACAGTTTAAGTCAGTTTCATCAAATAAATAATTTAATTCAAATAGCTATTTTTTTTTTTTTTTAACTATTCGCCATTTAGACAGCGAATTTCAAATTTCAGAAAAAGCTTTGAAATTTCTTATAAAATTTATTAATTTTCAATAAATAAATTTGAAAATACTTGTCGTTTAATTTAATGATATTGTAGCGAAAACTATGCAGTTTAACAAGTTGTTATTCATTAAATGAGAAAAAAAAAATTACAAATTCTTAATCTAATTTAATGATATTCTAAATAATCAAAGATCGTAGAAACGAACTTATTCTACGGTTAAGTATAGTAAAACAGAAATAAGCTATACATTTATGTAAAAATTAATTTAAAATGTAAAGAATCCTCGTTCGGAAACATTATACATCTATCATTATTAGCAAAGCGAAGCAAAGGTTAAGACAAACAACAACAAGCAAACAAACAAACAAAAAATCGCATAAATTCTGAAATATTTTATCCTTTCCAGGCATTGCTTCAATCTATTGTACTATGCACATATAAATTTATATCAACAACAACAACTAAAAACTTTAATCTCGTGTACTGAGGGTTAATTGGTCACAAAACATAACTAGTCACTTTTGGCGACCAGCTTGTTCGCAAAGATTGATACCTTAATGTTACATTACTGATATGGAGTATATAGTTTTCCCACCTAGTTATTTGATAAATTCAAAAAACATGAATTTAATCGAATCAGTCTACTAAAAATCACCAGGCGTAAAAAGTGTATATACTACGAAATGAAAAGGGAAGTAAAAATTCTTCTATCGTCCGATGAAAGCACTTTTTTTTTAAATCTTAATTTTAGAAATGGCAAAAGCATATGATTGAATGCTTTAATTAATGATTTTTATATGATGAAATTCAAACTCAATTTCAATTTTTTTTATATCAAATAAAAAAATTTAAATATTATCAAGAATAAAGAAGGGGGGGGGGATGTGTGGAAACAAATTGATATCATTAAAGAGATAAGTTTCTGAATTTTAAGACAGTAAAAAATTATTTGTTGTCATAGTTGAAAATATGATTAGCAATTTCCGTAAGCAAGTCACAGCGATTGCCTGCTTGGTGATGATTAAGCCTCGCATCTTGATTTCTTTTGCATCATCCTGACTGCAAATGAAACGATGGTTTCGGTGATAAGGCGAGGCCTCTTCCGGACATTTCTAACACTATTTTGTAGTTCCATTTATTAGCAAAGTACAGATTTGACTTAAGGGAAATTGTAAAAACGTTCGTATACCGATTTGTTCACATTTGACTGTTGCCATTTGCCAATAAGTAATAAGGACAATTTCTATACTATGTGCATTAGGGTTTTTACAGATATAAATTTACATTGTCTCAAAAGATTAAGATAAACATTATTTAAAATCTGGTTATTTTCCCAATCTTGTTGAATAACTGAGTTTCCACGAAAAGATAAATGTTGTATAGCTTGAAGCCCAGTTACACATCACGCAATCTCTAGGCTCATTTATAAAAAAACTGCAAGGCTGTATTATTTACTTTACCACAAACGATGCTCCAAAGATCCTAGATGGGTTTCAATCACAGTTACAAGCCACTCATTTGAGATATTTTAATTCTACGACTTTAATTACATTTTTCTACTGTTTGCAGTGTTGGATCGAAGCACTGTCTTTATTAACAAAACAATATTTCAATTTACTCTGAAAATTCCTTTTTAGGCAAATTAACTTCAGTGGCGGATTTCTGATCAGCCAGATTAGATAGCTACCTAAAGGAGTGACGTTTCGACGTTAGGTTCGTCTGAGGCTAGAATTTCCCAAAATAGTAACATGCTGTCAACTAAGATTTTAAAGTAGAATTATGATGTTTATAACTGAGTGAGCTCAGAGAAATTTATCTGCGCTTTATCCGAAGTCCATTACATTGTTCTGACAACAAAATGCGGCCAAAATTGTTATCACGTCTACGATTAGAAAGGCACAGGGATTCTTCAAGCAAATCCAGCCTTCTTAGTGCAATGTATGACCAATCAAATAATTAGACATAGTAAAATCAGCCTTATATTACCATTTTTTGTAAAAAATTATTTAACAGTACACCTGAACAAAAAGACATAAGTCAATTATAAATAATTCCATTAAAATTAATTAAAAATTGCAATATTTTTTATTGAAAACATCAATTTATTCCAATAAGAATCGAATACTTTAAACGATGCAAATACGCAGTGATTCATAGCACAGGGTTTAAAGCACGACACAAAAATCGCTTTGTAATTTATTCATACTGCAACCATCAGATAAAACAAAGAGCAGCTGAAACAACAAATAAAATGAGAGATCGCTCAACGTTTGGTTACTTAAAAGAGTTCCACGTGGTTTCCCAGTATTTAAGGAAAGAGAGGGAAAAGAAAGTTTCACGCTTCAGTGCGAAAGCTGAAAATTGGATTAAGTATGGGAAAAGTCTCAGTGGCGGATGACAGTGAAAACAAAATTTCTTCTGTTCCTAAATGACGATGCTTTTCGATAACTTTTTTATCGATAAGTGTTTAGCAGTATCAAATTGAATTTATTATAGCTGCTTACACTTCTTTTTTCACAGAAAAATCAGTTTAAAGGCGTTATGTGGAATATAGGGTGAAAATTCAGCAATGCGGTTACATGGACAATTATATAGCGATGGCAATGCAGTTTAAATGGCGAAAAGAAATGACGAATTTATTATTCATTTCCATATTTTATTTGATGTTTTCATTATTAATATTATCCAGCATATAATCCTGTTTTTAAGTTGCAGAACAACAACTAAGGAAGGCCCTGGTAACGGTTAAAAGCTCTGCTGTATTCACAATATATTTAATGTACTCTTCAAGTTTTAAACAAGCCATATAATAAACACTTTTCACTTGTTTCATATTTATAAAGATGGAATTTTGTAGTTGATTTTTCATTCATTTTTTGATGTTTTAAAAATATAAAATTCTGTATAGTTAGTTTCATGCTCTCGATTGTTAATGCAGTATTATAAAGTTTTCAAAATTTAACTATTAATTAATCCGTTAAGTTAGTTAAATTTTGAATCCATACGAGTATTGCCATCTAGCGGTAGAGAAAGTAAGAAAAAGACTAACTGAAATATTTTACAGTATTCATAATAAAATTTAAAATAAATACTTAAAAATAGAAAATTACAAAATTGATTTATCTTTTTTTTACATGCTATTAAAATCTTTTTAATATTTTATTAAATTTAACTAAATTATTTAGCGTTTCTCTATACTGACACATAATACAGCATAATCATATACACACAATCATTAATAGAATCATACAATCATATTAAAGGGAAGCTAACTGCATTTAAATTAAATTTGTAAGATTTATAACTCTAGAATACAAATTTAAGATTCCCACAATGCCATTTTCAAAATATCAAATCAATAAACATCTTTTCAGACGATTAAGCATACGGTATAGTATATCAGTATTTTTCACCCCCCCCCCCATTCTTCATTTCTTTCTATCCTATCAGAAGATTTTATCACCCCAAACTAATACGCTCTCCATAAGATTTACAATTTCATTAAGTTGCGGCTTTTATTTATTTATTCTATCGACAATTAAATTAAAGTCGCCGACAACTGTCGCAAAGGTACAAAGACGACAGACAAGAAATAAAAAGTCAATGGATTTAATGCCCCCTGTCTGTTCCGTGAATCCAGTGGTAACGAAGAGGGGTGAAGGACCTTGAGCGGGCCGGAATCGATAACAGAGTCTGGCGAAAGCCTGATAAACCGATTTCAACTCTTCAGGTATAAACAACACCCTCTCCTCGAAATAAACATTTCAACCCCCTAATTAGTGGAATAACAATTTCACGGAAGATGGCTTTGCCCCCTCAAGAAGAAAATAGGCCTTTCGCAATGGTTACTAACGACAACTAAGGCATAATGATGAAAACGCGATGCCAGGTGGAAATATTAATCTGCGTTTAACAATGCTTATAAGGATGTCGTAAGTAAAAGGCAATTAACAATATTTTGAAAGTCATAGGTAAAGGGTTATTCTGAACGAGTGAGATGTCACAAGTGGTAATACCAACATCGTTGGGGAAATATATTGTTAATTGGATACGCTGAATATAAATAATGTTGAAGGACAATTAGAAAAGAGTTGTTCTGGCAGGTTCTGTAACACGCTTAGAAGACCTGCCTAATCTTTCTTTGACAGTATGAAATTTGATGGTATTTTGTTAATGAATGGAAATCCATGAAACCGCTCCATAATTTCCGAATGTTTCCAACAAGAGGGGCAAATCAACGAATGAAGAAGCAGGACGAGGATCCACTAACTCAGAAAAAGAACTAGAAAAGGTTTGTTTCAGCAGGTTTCGTAACAATGATAAGATTAAAACTTTGGCAAGCAATACGAATTTTGGTGACACTCCACCTATAAATGAAAATTTGCCAAACACTTGCTCAGATTTTAATGTTTCCGCTAAAGCCACGATTCAACAAGTAGCTGGATGAGAATCAACTCATTTAGCAGGAGAACTAGAAAAGAGTTGTTATGGCAGAGTTGTTGTAACAATTAAAAAAAATTAGCAGTATGAATTTTGATGGCAATACATATAAGGAATGGGAATCCATGAAATCCTTCTACTGACTTGGAATGACTGTCGATTTGCGAGGATGGCAGGGAGTGCTTAAACTCTGGGTTCTTAACCTCCGGACATAATAGAGGGCAAATGACAGGGCAATGAGATTCCTTATGTGCTTGTGCAAGAAAAATTCAGTATTTACTCCAAGTATGACAATTTATAGCAACACATTTTAAAGAGGAAAAAATCTACGATTGAAGGAGAACGAAAATCAACTCATTTAGAAGGAGAACTAGACAACGCTTTTATGGCAGAGTTGAAACAATTTAAAAAAATGGCAGTATGAATTTTGATGGTATTACATATAATGAATGGGAATCCATGAAATCCACCGATTCGGAATATTCTCAGCTGGAGGAATGATTGCCGGTTTAAAGAGTGTTGTGGAGTGCTTGAACTCGGGGTTCTTAACCTCCAGACATAAAAAGTGAATAGGATAAACTGCATAGTATTGAGATCCCTTATTATGTGGTTGGGCAAGAAAAATTGAGGATTTACTTAAAATATGGCATTCTATAATAATACATGGGAAAGAAGAATGATTGAAAGAGAAAGTTCAACTTATTTAGAACTAGAAAATAACTATTACATCAGGTTTTGTAATAATTAAAGGTCTTATTTTTCGCTCGCAATATGAATTTTGATGACACTTCATATACAAATGGAAATTCATAAATCCTTTCAACAAATTCCGAATGTTACTAACAAGAAACTCGTATCAACAAATGTGGAAGAACAAAGATCTATTAATTAAAGAACAGAAAAGAGTTATGACAAGTTTTGTAACATTTAAAAGATCTAATCTTTCATTGGTAACATGTTTCATGAAAGTCCGTGGAAAACCGCAGAATAATTTCAGCGCATTTTCATTGCGTTTATTTAACATTTCATCACTTGCGGTGGGGAAGGCGTGCCAAGCACGTCGAGATGCGTTTGTCACAGATTCGCCAGAGACGTGTTACATACGTCAATTGGCAACAGTCACAAAAGCAAAAATGATGCTCGCAACCCATCAAACGGAGACTGTTCGTCGGAACTTAGTCATAAGTAGAAAATTAATTCACTTAGACATAAATCTTTTTCCGATTTCAGTAAGGTATCGGATAGTTTGTCTGGCCACGCTGCGTGTCAAAATGGATTGTTTTAGCTTGGACATCTGTGAATTTCTTGACACTGCAAGTGCTTATAATACAAATATAATGATGCCCACAACATTATAGAGATTTCAGAGAATTAAAAAAAAAAAAAAAAATCAGACACCACAGGAATAGAGAAAGTATAGTAATTGTCAAAACATTTGAAATCGAGATTATAACGAATCCCCACTTTTCAGATCTTCATGAATTCGATAAACTTTTGAAAAATGTCCGTCTGTCTGTGACAAAGATAACTCACCAAAGCTTTGTGCTAGACGGATGAAAATCGGTACACGGTCTTTACACCAAATGTGCAGATATTTGCCAAATTTTGAGTAAACTCCGTTCCAAGGAAGTCCATCTGTCCGGTTGTTCGAATATGAATAATACGATAACTATAAAACAAAGAGCTAGTTAGAAAAAATTCGACGCACATATTTAAAATCTCTAAAGTAGACATAAGTCGAATTTTGTGCCAAACGCAAGTAGGCGTTGACTGTTTGTCGGTCAGTACTTTCAGAAACAAAGCGATACTCCAAAAACACAATGATTTAAATATATCAAATTAAGTATGGGATTTCGTGACTACTAAGGTAGGTTTTTAATAAAATTTTGTTTCAATCGATTGGGAAAAACATATCTAAAATACAGAGTTGATTTTTAAATGTTATTAACCACCAAATACTAACCACCTCACCAAGGATGCCACGATATATTCAGTAAAAGCACTAAATCCACGTCAAAAGTTAATATTTCGTAATTATTTTACACCAATGCCATGAAAGGCATTCTCTAGCTTAACATCTTTATTAGAAAGTATGCGATAAAATTTTAGGGAGACTAAGACTGCTGGGTTTCCCCGGAATTTAAACTTCACACAAAGAATACAAAATCGAAAATAATTTACATAAAGTTTTAAAACTATTTCAGCAAACTCAATTATTTTAATTTTTGCCTATTGCAGCAAAACGATATAAAATGTTGATAAGAATTTTATTGTGTATTCGTTGATAAAATATCTAGAAAAAAGAAATATTTAAATATGATTGTAAAAACCAACAACATCGAAACGATTTGATTATATTTAAAATCTGAACATATTATATATATGTAATGATATTTTTAAATCTAATTTAAACAATTTCCTAATTTTTATCTGAATTTAACTCATATTAATTTCATTCTAAAATGTTCCCTTGCTTCCTGATCCAATTCCATCTTTTTTACTTAATTAATGCGACACGAGCTCCATAAAACTGCTTTAATTAGCACTTTCACACGCTTCAAGTGAAGGGATAAAAATCTGTCAAGCTAAGAAGATTCTTTTAAAATCCATATTTCCCTATACTAAGTCTACACGTGTCAAAAATTCCTTGTCAGAATCTCATAGTATAAAATCACCGGGGAAAAATATTTCGCGCTCTTTTCTTGTGTCGAAAACTGACGTATCTCGTTCTTGCTAGTACATATTAAGCCTACCGGGATGGAATAAATCGGAAATTTATCAATTTCAGTGTCTTCTCTCTTCGGCCACGCTGCCGCTTAAAAAATTATGTTCTTGCATTATATATATGTAAACATAATTTTTTTTAAAGCAGAGGCTGGAGAGACAGAAGATACTTTCGAATTTCAAACTTGCTTTATTCCATCCCGGGAGGCATGATTTATGTATAAGCAGAAGCGACGAGACACATCACACAGAACGACACAAGAGCGAAAAGAGGAAAAGCTCATGAAAAATGTATCCCTGCGATTACATATTGTGAGAATTTGATACAGATTTCTTTAAACGTGTCGTTTTAGGTAAGGGAATTAGATGGATCTTTTAAAAGAATGTGCTTGGATGTACAGTTTTCTATTCTTTCACTCAAAGTGTGGGCACTTATAAACTTCAGCAATTTTAGAATTCGCGTTGAATTAATTCAATAAAAAAGGTGGAATTGGATCAGGAAATAAGAGAACACTTTAGAATGAAGTTAATATGCGTTAAATTAAGATAAAAATTAGGAAATTAATTAAGTTTAAAGAAAATTTTAAAATATTATTTCATATTATATATACATTCCCACCTTTCAGACGATCTAACGTCATAAAAAGTACATTCAAGGTCGAAGTTCTTCATTTTCAAGATGAGCACGCATTCCATATGGCACACCAAGCTAAGGGCACCCATGTAATAAAAGGCATTAGCTCTCAAAACGAAATAAAATTAATTCAGAAGCTGTCTTCTCAAACATTTGCAACAAACACACGAGACTGGTTTCTTCACTTGCAGCAAAACAAAAGAGCACACGGGTGTACAAAAAAAAATAGCAAAAACCGTAACATCGAACCATTGCATGCATGAAAAACACTTCAAAACTATTTCATCGTCAGAAAGTCAGCAGATAAAAAAACATAAACGCCTTGTTCAAAACGCTCCGGTCATCTCACTTCGAATGGAGAGCACGTAATCCACGAGACACGTATTCAAATTCCCAAGCGTGTTGCCAACGCGGAGGACGATATATTTGTATTCACGGCAAGCAGCTGGCGCGCGTAGGGTTTTAATTCATTTCCGATGGAACGCTGGGTTTTTTTTGGGGGAAATTCTATTATTTCATCAAGAGAAACAAAATGAAGAGGATCTTGAGAGATTTTATATTTATGCCGTGTTCCAGAAGTCAAGTCGGGTTCGTTCTCTCTCTATTTTAAACACGGAGACCTTATTTTTGCACAATAACATACAAATGTTTTCAGTTCATAAGTTCAGGTGGTGCATTCATTTCGGTGGTAATTATAAGAGCTCATCATAAGGCTGGCAAAGGGAAAGAGGATTTTATATAAACAAATGAAGTAGGCTGGAGTTTTTAAATAATTATAAAGAAGTAGAGTACATTTGGTTTGAGATATATATATATATTTACTTTCTAGTATATGTAGTACAGAGATAGTAAAATAATCCTTAAAAAAATTCGAATTAAGAGTTTTTAACGAATCGCCATGTGTTAGACGTTACCGAGTTCGAAAAACACATTTTTAGAAAATGACCTTCCGTCTTTCTGTGATAAACATAAGTGAAAAACGCATCGAGCTAGCAAGATGAAATTTGGTATTCTTCACACCAAATTTGCAGCTTTCTATCAAATTTTAAGTAAAAATCTGTTCAGGGGGAGTTAGTCTATCCGGCTGTTTGAATATATGTTAACACGATTACTACAAAATGAAGAGATCTAGATAGACAAGATTCGGTACACAGATTTAGCATCTATAGTGTAGACAGACACCTGTCGAATTTTGAGCCACATCCAACCACCGGTTGACTACCGGTCTATACTTTCAGAAATATGTAAATGTAATAAATAGTTCAAAAATGCAATGATTTAAATATATAAAATTTGATACGGCATTGTGAGATTACAATTGTAGATTTCAGTCAATTTTTTTGTTTTAATCGGTTTGTAAAAACATGTCTTAAACAGAAATTCAATTTTCAGATACTATTAATCAAATTTCAGGCATTCATTCGACGTTACTATTAATGCATGCGAGAGATTAATCGCCAAATAACTCGCCAGAGATGACACTATAGATCCATTAAAAATGCTTCATTCATGCCAATGGCTAATATTTCGAAACTGTTGTAAGCCAATTCCATGCAAAGCGTTCTCTGGCAGGAGAAGCTTATTAGAGAATATGCTAGAAAGATTCTGTTACAGCATTCCGATGGTTTTAAGTTTAAAAAAAGGATTAAGTATGCATAAACACAAAAAATTAAAACCTATTATAAACAATTCTTTACAAATTAATAAAACGCTAAAAATGTATTAAAATAAGTTGAGCAGTGTGCTTACATACAAGTTAGACAAACAGGATATTTGAGAAGTATTGAACATACAATAGATCCCGCTTGTGGCGGATCACAGGAAACGATCCATAGTTGAACTAATCAAAACTGTGATGAATGCATTTCCCGTATCAAAATATATGGATTCTAGTGATCAGCAATTTGCTTATAATTATACGTTTCCATATCCGGCGATTTAGAATTGGGAGTTTATAAGGACCCATCAAGAGGATGAACTTGATTCATTGAAAAGTCAGTTGATCTTTCCAAGAGGATTGTGAGGATTGGATTCCTGGATCATTGACATAAATTGGAAGGAATTAAAAAAAAAAAAAACTTCAGAAGGAATAATTTGTCAATCACAGAAAAATCAAAGAGATGAAGACACACAGCAAAGATAAAGAAGATTTTAAAAAGAGAGAGAGAGAGAGAGAGACAGAGAGAGGCAGAAGAAAATTATTATCCCATGAAACTTAGCAAGCCCTTTGATTCTTAAGATATAATCTTTTGTTTGGTTTAGTTATATTAACGTCCCGTTTGAAGCAACATTAGGGCTATTTTGGGACGGACCTCGTCATTATGAACCACGGTCAGATGACGAGGACGACACCTGAGCTGGCACCCCCCTCTCCACGCCACACCAGCGGGAGGACATTTGGTCATGACGGACCCCCTTACACGACGGTTCTTCGGTGGAATCGGGTCTCGAACCTGAAACCCTCCGGTTCCGAAGCCGAGATCTTACCACCAGGCCACCGCGGACCATAGAATCTCTTGTAGAATATTATTCGTATAAAAGGTTTATCTAACGAATTCCTGAGCATTCAACAGCATCGATGACTTTTATAAAAGTATAAACAATTAAATATGTACGAATATTTTTTAACCCTGTACATTACATCCATTTTTCTGTTAAAATGTTCTGGATGTGCCAGTACATTTGGACTTAGGAATGTCTTTGGTTTGGGTCTAAAGTGATCGCTATCAGAGACATCCACTGTGTTACAAATTATGTAAAACAAAAATCAGAAGATGTATTAGAAGATTATCAGCCTACAATAGAACAACTAAAGTTAATAAATCTAAATGTGGTATCCCTTAGCAGAGTGCAATAATATGCAGCAACATGCTGCTATAAATGCATATAGCATATTTATATATAAACAAGATGTTTAATACCACAACCTTTCACATCACAACACGAATAAATTCAAGATAATTAGAAATCGAATAACATGACTACTAACAAATTCTCATACAATTATGTATTAGGATGCGCACACGTTTGTACACGGAGATGTTACCGGATAAAAGACAGGTCAAGGGAGTGAAAGTTTTAATACTAAATTTTTTTCGCTTTTAAATAAAAAAAAAAAAAAGGTATTGATTAAAAAGTTGTAGATATTATAAAATTCTAAAAAATTGACATAAAACGTAATGATAATATAAGTAGACCAGAAGCACATTTAAAACACGAAATAATTGTAAAAGAAATAGTTTAAGTTAGGCTGAAATATTTTATTCTACACAAGTACGGGCAATATAAATAAGAACTAATTTTTAAAAAAATTCAAAATCGATACCAGCATTATTTTCTTAAAAAATCGATTCAGTCGGAAAAACAAAAGAAAGAAAGTTGTCAAAAAATGTCTTTAAGTTTTACTTTATTATTATTATTATTTAGAATTTGAACAAACGGGGGGGGGGAGGATTACTCAAGAAATGTTGTATAGTTTCAAATAACATCATAATGGTCGGTTTTCAAGGAAAACCAAGAGCGAAAATCGAATCTGAAAAAGAAATATATACTGTTCGTTTCAGTTTTCTGAGACAACCACTTTTCGACGATTCTATTTCATTAAGGTGAGAGACGTGGAAAGGTGTACGCAATTCCGGAATTCTTCGTCATTCTTTGACCTTGATTTTCACCCTATTAAATACTTTTCGTTCAATCAAAAACGCGTATATGAGTATCGTGTCGTTTCTGACCGTATTATTTTAATTCAGTCCGCGAGTAATCCGAGTTTATTTCATCGTTAAATGTAAGCATCCCTCTCCTTTCATCTTTCCTCTCGCCCCTATTTTGAAATTAAACCCATCCTTACGCATGCGCAAAAGCGCGGAGGGTTTTAGAATCCGTTCTCAAACAATATATTTGAAGTGGCTGATTATCAAAAAACATTAAAATTAGGACTTTTGAACGTAACAATAATCAGAAAATTAATTCTTGATAACCCAAATAAAATGTTATCCTGAAATTTAATCGCCCTCATCCTTTTTTAATCGAACATTATAATACCAAAAATGTCTTCCACATTTCAGTATTTTTCATGTAAATTCAACAGGAATAAATAGAAACATGAAAATCTTCAAACCATTGTAATGAATTGATATAATGAAATTATATAACTCGAATAAAATTATTGAAATGGAAAAAATCCAAGTAATTTAAAGATATTCAGAATGACGTACACCAAAAAT
The DNA here is from genome assembly GCF_947563725.1 of Argiope bruennichi. Classification (NCBI taxonomy): domain Eukaryota; kingdom Metazoa; phylum Arthropoda; class Arachnida; order Araneae; family Araneidae; genus Argiope; species Argiope bruennichi. Next base: position 9,462,625 of record NC_079157.1, read on the forward strand.
TTGAGAGAAGTATGTTCTTTTAAAAAGTAAAATATTTCTTTAAAAATATATTTATGTAAAAGAAAATCTCAATTCCAAATTTAGAATTCCACCTATAAGCATTAATATTATCAACATAAAACTATTCATAAATGAATGTAAAGAAAGCAGCCATAATGAAAGTAGTAAACGTTTGAAGTATTGCAGATGTGTCCTAAGAGCAGTTTTATCTTAAGCGTTGCCAGTTCATTTTAAATGAAAATTTTTCGATAGCAAACTAACAAAATTCTTGTTTCATTCAACTGTTCCGAATTACTTACGAGGGTTCTTAAGAATTTTCATTACGCTAGCGGAAGAGATTTCAAACGCGAAATTGTTCTCGAATAAGTTGTTTTTAAATAATATGCAGCAAAAAGTCGTCTGCGAATTTCCCTTTCACAGATTGGCTTTCGGGCATCTTTTTAATGGAAAACTTTGCCAATTAAAGTAGAGAAACAGCTGTTATTTAATTACATCTTCAATTTACTTTCCTCCCTTGCAGCAAACGAAATGATTAAAAATAGATACATTCAAAGGGAGAATATAAAAGAACAAAGGAAATTAATATTCTGATGAAATGCAAGAATTTTTTTTTAAAGCATTGGAGTAGTTTAGATTTTTAAAAAAAAATGCGCGTAAAAGAAACACTACAACTTTTTCTCCCTATGATAATAAAATGCGATACAATTCGAATAAATAAAGCCAAACGATAACGAATATTCTTCATTACATAATAAAAATCAAAATAGTTGATACAAATTCAGCTAGATTTCAATTTAATAAGGAAAAATTTCTCATTAAATTATTCTACATTTAAAAAAGGAAAAAACGAATTCATTATGTTTAAAAATTAACGCATTATTAAAAAAAATATATATTTTATACAAATTCAGGTTGATTTCAATTTCAATTTTTTTTGTCATTAAATGATTTTACATTTAAAAAGACAGAAAGCTTTCATTATATTTAAAAATTAAGGCATTATTAAAAAAAAAAAATCAACATTTTTTCTACGGGCTTTACAACATTTAAGTGAGCTATTATGAATCTATGTTCCATAATTAATAAATTTATAAAATAATAATTTAAAAAAATATTATGTCGCAAAATGCGACGCAATTGTTTGTAATAAAAGACAATTTCGATCACTTAGAAAGGGAAGAAAAAAAATGCATTAATATAAATCAAGCAATTAAAACTTAATTGGTTTATCAAAACATACGTTTTTCATATATCATAAGAAAAAATACCCAATTTTTTAAAGTACCAATCAATGATAAAACATTAAAAAAATAAATACGAAGTAATGAGGATAGTAAAAAACCACTTAAAATCTAAAATTTTTTTCTTAAAAACCCTTCTTAAAAATTCATCAATAACTTTCATCGAAAGACGAACGACTTATGATATTTAAAACAACGCATTTCCTCCAACATAAACTTGCACTAGCCTTCATTTTCCTCATAAATAAATGATAACCAAAAAGTAATCCAAAAAACGCTTCAGGCCTTATCTGAGATAAATCATTCAATGAATCAAAGACAATCTACCGAAAATGGGAAAGGGGAAAAAAAAAAAAAAGACTAATTTTTCATTCAGTCTATTCCCATTATAGCTTTAAAAGAAAAAACAGAAATAAAATAAAAAGCATATTTATTACTATTGTTTCCCTTTTTTCAAGCCCCAAAGCTAAAGCCATCTTTAAAATGCATTAGAATCGCATTCGAAAGCCAAATCATTTACATAATGGGCAGAAAATGGCTCCTTTCAATAACTGGGGGGGGGGGACAAAAAAAGTCAGGGAATATTTTCTACATTTTTTTTCTCACATAATTAATACAAATTTAAGATTCTTGACTTAATTCAATGGTTTATGGTCGCAACTATTGCTGCCAGCATGGAAGTTGTATTCTATGATAAATGGAACTAAAATGTAGCATTTAAAGAAATTTTATTCAATTCTGTTTCTAAAAGTTGGAAGCAGGAATGAAAAATATAGATATTATACCTAAACTGGAATTTTTTTTTTTTTTTTTTTAAGGAAGCTAAAATTGATTTCTCTTTTCTTACTTTCGCATATACATAGTACAAAGAAAGAACAGTCAAAGAATTCGAACTCAAGATTTATCAAATTCTCCACATTTCAGGCCTCAGCGAGTTCGAAAAACGCATTTTTGGAAAACGTCCGTCTGTCTGTGACAAAGACAACTCAAAAACGCTTTGAGCTAGACGGATGGAATATGGTATATGGTCTTTATACAAAATTTGCAGACTTCTATCAAATTAGGAGTAAAATCTGTTCAAAGAAAGTCCGGTTGTTCGAATACAATTTAACACGATAATTACAAAACGAAGAGAGCTAGATGAATACAATTTGGTACACACATTAAACATCTAATAGTACAGACATCTATCAAATTTTTAATAAGGCTGCTGTAACTGAAAGACAGTTTCGAGTTGAGATAGCGAAAGAAGAATGCGAGGTCACATCCGCCCTTCTGAAATGTCATGCCATACGAGTTTTGCTCGATTACTTCCTAATGTTTATTTTTCTATCTGCAAATCTTGTTCATGTTTGTATGCCCAAAATAAAAAGTAGATGAAAAACTTAAAGTGATCCATTGAAGTTCTCACATGACTCAAGGCAATACAATGTTCCATTGAGAATTTATATGAAAGCGCACAGGGACAGATTTCGAGACGTGGTTAGATGAAAAGGTCGATTTCTGCAAAAACACCATCGTTTCTAAGCTTCCAGTTAGAGCTATTGTTTAACTCACGACAACAGGTTTAAACTGCATCTAGGCACACAATTAGACTTGCGAGAAATTTCCAACACCGATATTATTGCCCAAGTTACTACGATTATATTTACAAATTTGAAACTGTTATCGAACTTATGATTCTGTAAACACGAAGCTAAGATTGTTCCGTCATTTCATTACAACCTTCCACATTGGCAGAAGTATACAAAGGGTATTTAAGAAATCACAAGACTAACTCTGAAGTTATATTAGGCATACAGAGACAAATCATTTTTACAATGGGGCATGGAGTCACAATACAAAGGGGGGTCGTTAAAGGGAGGCCCTAAATTAGTAAATTCGAATGTAATTATAGATTAACTTTGGTAAGTTTGTTTTTAGTGATCACAACATTGGATGAAGGCATTTGAAACCTGCTCTAGAATGATGCGTAAAAACATCAATTCCCACGGTTACAGCAACAGGAAGAAAATTTACATAATAAAGAAGATAATATAAATAATAAACAGCTCTAAAAAAAGCCATTGGAAAAAGTACCTATAGTATGATAAAACGCACGCGATGGCCATAGTTTAAGAATAATTTGATAATTTTAAAATAAAAAAGCAATTAAAAAGCACAATATTTATTATTATTATTATTTTGAAATTCCCACGTTTGTTCAAAACGAAGAGGAATTCCCTATATCAGCAACACACACACACACACACACACACACACACACACACACACACACACACACACACACACACACACACACACACACACACACACACACACACACACACACACACACACACACACACACACACACACACACACACACACACACACACACACACACACACACACACACACACACACACACACACACACACACACACACACACACACACACACACACACACACACACACACACACACACACACACACACACACACACACACACACACACACACACACACACACACACACACACACACACACACACACACACACACACACACACACACACACACACACACACACACACACACACACACACACACACACACACACACACACACACACACACACACACACACACACACACACACACACACACACACACACACACACACACACACACACACACACACACACACACACACACACACACACACACACACACACACACACACACACACACACACACACACACACACACACACACACACACACACACACACACACACACACACACACACACACACACACACACACACACACACACACACACATATATAAACTCACTAATTCACAAATTAAGAAACCCCCTCCAGTGTTCGTCCTCTGCATTTAAGACACTATTTTACTGTAAAATGATTTTTTCTTTGAATGGATAGCCTAAGTTTGTCCCATAGCATTAAAAACACTTTGCATATAAAGAAGAAAACATTCTATCATATCAGTGCAATTAGCATGACTAATTTATCATTTAACTATAAATTAGGTTATTTAAAACAACTCTTAATCTTTTGATTAAAAAGCTTATGCTGTCTTCATTAATAACAGCAGGAAGTAGTTTATTTCAAACTTCTCTTTCACAAATCTTAGTTTATTTGGCCAGCAGCCAAAGATAAAACACACAGTTTATAAACGGCTCATTATATTCGTATCAAAATCGCAAATCAGTTAGCGCTATCTGACAATTAATCGTCTGCTCTGACTTCTCCAGGATTACGAGTCTGGCAACACAGTAATTATTAGATCAAACAAGAGTTGAGAAGAATTATTCTAGTCAGCCATTCAGATACTTATCGTTTGAGAATCGCTTAATTATATCTGAAGTCTGTTAATTCTTCGATGCAGATAATGGCACATATTTTCGCTAATTGTTAATAAATCCTCAAAGTGCAAAGTTTAGTGTTGTAATGACAGAAGACAACTCGAAGAGAAAAAAATAAACTGCTTGGCGGCAAATTAAATTTTGGCCGATAAAAAAAATTGCAGGTAATTTTGTACCTCCTATGTGAGTGTATTTCCTAGATCTCTATGTAATATAATATATAAAGTTTATATAAATAATGATATACACAAAAATATATTAAAATATTTTAATTAATTTGCAAAAATGCAATGGGATATAAATTTTTTCAAAACACCCTGTATCTGCGTATTATCAAAACTAAGGGTTCCGGAAGTTTTAAATACTGTGACACATTTTTAAAAATTTGAATGTATAGCAAGCCACTTCATCCTCGGTGCATATAAGGAATTCCAGGTTCCTTTCTTTATCTTTGCCATGGCGATAGCAGAAAATAATTCACAAGATGATTTTCATCATCATGACACTAGACACCATTCTCTTCTTTTTAGTGCTTAGGTGCCTGACAGAAACTTTTTTGGTGTTTATTATTATTTCTAATATTTTTTTTCTGTATGTCACTGTATGTTCTGTATGTCTGTTTTCTGCACAAAACTCCTTTTCGTGAAATAGAAGTTCATAATTTATTACAAACAGCGAGCAAACGTTAAATAACAAAGATTCAGCCTAATTTTTTTTTATTTATTTAATTTAAATGCATACTTCAGGAAATAACTTTGAATTGTTGAAACTATATAAACTGTCCTAGAAATAAACTTTAGCATGGCATGTGGACATTTTTTGTTGTTATTATACGCTATATCGGATGTTCTTTTAACAATTAGTGTTATTTGCTTTAATAAATATATCTAAACTTAGTAAAATAAACATTCTAACTTTTCAAATAATATGATCCAAGATATTTATAAGAGAGAGAAAATTATTTTTAACATGCAATTTGACTTCAAAAACAAATTTCCCGAAAACAAAATGCTTGTATTGTGAGAGAGTCTATGTCTAAGACTATAAGAGTCACAAATTATGGTAAATGTCACAATTATACAAAATATATAAAAGCGTTAGTAAGATTTTTTTTAAGTGCACATTTTGAATAATCTATCAAAATAATTTTAAAATAATAGAATGACTTCGTAATTTTGTAAATAATACTCAATTTTTTTACCCCAAAAAATATTTTGTATCATTTTAGTAAAGAACATTATCTTTGTACATACCAAAAACATTCCAATATGTTATTGCAATCCAAAATAACAGAAACATAACATACCTAAAAAGAAAAAGAAAATATTAGCATCAGATACCTTAAAAATTTAAACTGACACCGATATTACATTCATAATACCAACAAAGAGGGATAATGAAAGACATTCGAATTAATATATGAAAAGTTTTTAAGTAATCATGAAAAACAGTTAATGAAGTTTTTAACTGAAAAACATTTCAAACTAATAAAAAAAGAAATGTACTATAATTTTTTTTTCCCCGGATTCAGAAAACGAAAACTTAATTTGAAAAGAGTCCTAAAGAAATTTAATTTAAAAGATTTTATTTTATTTTCACCTTTTTACTTTCCAGTTCATATTAAACTGACATGGAGAATGCAAGAAGAGTAATTTAAAAAAAAATTCTTAAAACTAAAATGTATAAAAAACAGTTTAATTAAGAAGCGTTTCTCATTTATATTCTCTTTTCAAATAAAAAAAATCTCGTTTATAAATAACTTTGTTTAACTATGATAATTCAGAATGAATTAAAAAAAAAAAAATGGTGGTAATCTAAAAATAATCTACAGCTCACATTGAGAATAAATACAACATTTTTTTATCAAAATTCTATATTCTCCACTTCATAATTACCGAAACTAAAATTATTCAACATTTCAAATGTTAGTTTTTACATTTATATTTCTATAAAATAAACTTTTTGGAATTAGAATAAAAAGAATCGATCAAGATTACTTTTGCTTTTATGCTCATTAAAAATGTATCAACATATAACAATACACATATTGTAAATATTTATAATTTTGTGACGCTTATAATTTAAACGCATTTTATACGTATGACAAAAACTACGCATGAAATGTTTTGTTTTTGAAAAACAAAACATCACGTATAATTTATTTTATGTATAAATGTTACCGTTAAAGTATATAATGCAGTTATTTCATAGAATACCTAGTTATTCCATGAAATAACTGATCGTGCCCGTTCAAGTGTGTAATATGTTATTAATTTGACACTTTAACTAGTTATTCTATGAAATAACTAGGTATTCTATAAATTAACTAACGAGAGACAGTTAAAGTGTAAAATAAACAATTTATCTAAAATGAAATTAAACTAATGATAGACAATTAAAATGAAAAAGAAGCAATTTATCTAATTTATGCAGCGTATAAATGATAGTTATGGAAACGTACCATAAAATCATTTGTTACAACAAGGATTACTAAAATGACACTTGGAATGACAAAGAACATTATTTCTAAAACAAAAACCTTTTTTTTTGTCGACACACTGGGTTTTACACGAACATTTTTGAAATCCCTGACCAGTACCTAAGCTTTGAGCTGTAGTCCATAAATGCAGCAGGGGTGGAAGGTAAATGCATTTGTCGTGCGAGATATACGATATAGATTATTTTACACTTTAACGGGCTGCAGATCGTTATTCTATGAAATAACTAGTTAAACCATGAAATACAAGAGAGTATTACACTAACGGACACGATCAGTTATTTCATGGAATAAATAGGTATTCTATAAAATAACGGATTTCATACTTTAACGGTAACATAAATACAGAATGTATTAAAAAATCTCTTTTTCACAAAATTAAACGAAGATAATGGTTAAATTATACTTTTATTATGAGGGGAGGGTCAAAAACTTTAAGTCAGCGAATGATAACGATCCATCCATTACAATATACTCCCGAGAATCTGGTTCGCGACTATCCGGCTTCCGTACTATCCGGCCAAGTTTTCTTTTATCCAATTAAATGAGGAAAGCAAAGCAACATTGCCAAAACATTGAAGGAGGGCGTCTTCTACGTTTCGTGCGCAAAATACAAGTTGTGACAGGAAAGGAGCAGCGTTCCGCTCCTGATTCATTATTTCGTCAGTGTGCAACAGACCTCAATTCCGCCGCTGTTCCTGATTATAACTGTACTGTGTGTACAGGATTCGAAAATTGTTCTTCGGGTATCCTTAACGATTTTTTAAGGGTACCACAGTGAAGATTACGGAATATATGTTAAAATAGGAACAGTTTTTATCCTTTCACTTATTTTTCATCTAATAAATTCTTGCATTGCAGTATATAAACATATATAAACTACCAGTAGAGAGCCTTTTATTTTAACTCGACACGTTACCGGCAATGGCTTCTAAAGATTCATTGGGCAACGGCCGCGTTCACTTTCTATGTGGGTTGAGTCGTCATTTGATGCCTGTATCTTAACGTTATTAGTGATTCCTATAAACATGAGATTGGTGCGAACCACGCGTTTATCAAAGAATGGTTTTATTGAGAATTAAGAGGCGTGGCATTTAAATACAAAAACGAAAACTTAATCTTTTTATGAAAATGCTTTTTAAAAACCTTTGACATTTTATTTTTATCTAGAAACATTATTGAATAACAATTTTGTCACTATGTATAGTAGAAGTATAATTAAGAAATGTTTTTCCCCTCCATTTTAGTTGTCTAGAAAATATTTTAAAGGAGCATTTGACATGTTGCATCCCTTCGCTTTGATTTAGGATTGAAATTGCTTTCTTCTAGATCATCAATAATATTTCTTGCATCCAATTTCGATAAATATACCCAAAAATATAACTTTATTTATTCTTTTCTTTTCTTTTAATTTCTTTCTAACCGTCTTTAACGATCAGGTGGTCCTTTGGGGATATTAATGATGATTAATTTAAATTTCTAACGTATAAGTTATTCACGATTTCCTAAACAAGATATATTTTAAAATTAAATTGCGACAGGCATAGAAGTGTGTTGGCTTAGTACTCAATAAGAAGCGACAAAATAGATATTATAATAGCGAGTTTCGGTATAAAAACTTTGCCTTTTGGTAACAATGAACTTGGGTATAAAAACTCTCCTCTGGTATTGATGGGCAAAGAAATGAGTTCATAAAAACTGCGGCCTATCTGGCTATTTTATTACCCTTCCGTCATATTTGGCCAGATATTCGGGAAAGTAGTGGAATTCAACCATCACAGACGGAGACATACAAGAAGATAGAGAAGTAAAGCTATCTTCACAGTGATTAAAGGCTATAGATTAGCTAAACGAGGATAATGATGACAGTGTTTTACTGAAACTACCAGCCCATAAGTGAAGACTACGAGGTGGGGAAGGGGAGATCCCAGAGTACTAAGAAATGATACATCTCCCAAATTTAAAGTCAGCCACCACTCAGCAATTAGAACCCAAGTCATAGCAAAATCCGATGCATCATTAAGGAAATTGGAATAAAATATTCCGTCTTCTATTCTATTTCAACTTTACATTGGAATCACGAAATCGCTTTCGAACAAACCTCTCGTGCTCTGAATGATCTCATTATAAAGCCAACAAGGGAGCGTTTTGTTTAAATTGGAACATTTTTCTCCCTACGCTGCACCAATAAAAGAAGAGTTCATTCCAATAAGAATGTGATGTTTTCATAATTCCTCCCCCACTTCAGAGAGGTGGGGCATGAAAAAAAAAAAGCCCACTCGAGTGTTAAGGGAAAAAAAAAAAGACAATGATTGACGTTTCTTTCGCTTAGGTTTCATTACAAGACCTTTTGATGACCTATTGAGGGACCACACCGCAGGGTTGCTGGACTCGCCAAATCATCTTGGCGATCTAAGATATCGCCAAAAAAATAAAAGTCGTTTAGCGTAGAGTTCTATTTCACAATTTTTTTATTTCGAAAAAATTGTATTTTTATTTTATAAATGCTGAGTGACTATAAGGAAAACCACATCAAGCGGCTGTATTAAGACCATTTCTAATACATGAAAGAAAGTACAGATTGAATGAATATTAATATAAACAAGCAATAAAAAATTAATGGTGATTTGGTAATATGATAATGTCACAGGATTTTGTTCCGTCAATTTTTATATTAAAATGCCGTTCTAAGCCATTTCTGTCACGTCTCGAATTTAAAAGTTATATCGACAACAATGTGCACACACACACACACACACACACCTGTACTCAATACCGTTCCAATGAGAATGTGAGAGTAAATAAACGCAATTACTAAAACACTGAAAGACACTATAGTAAAATATATTTAAAAATATTTATTAAAAATAGAGGAGAAAAATCAGTGTGTAAAAAAAATTTGATTTTAAAATGGCGTTAAAACTGCTTTTGTGCAAAACTATATTCCGAGTATATAAAATTTCAATTAAAATGACCAAAACAATTTTATTTGTGGGAATCTCCTGCCCAAGAATGAACTAATTAGCAAACTAGTAGATATAGCCCAAAGGTCTGTTCGGTACAGTATTTTGAACTTTTCCTATGAAGTATGCTGCAATTTACACAAATATTACAATTACACAACAATTACGTGCGTGCGTGTTTAAGTGTTAAATCAATATACGTTTTTTCCTATTACTGAGTTAAACTAAAATGTTAGTATATGTAATCATTCACAGCTGTCGGTAACGTTAGGTGTAGTTAAAAATATCCCCTTCTTTATAATTGTTATTATCGGTTGCGCAAATCTTAACACAAGTTTCGGCGTCTAGCAACTGAGACTTTTTTTTTAATGTAATAAACCTAAGCATGAAAAATAGCAAAGGTCAATAAGCAGAAATCTGCAATTTTTATCATTTTATATTCTCTCTTCAAAGACCAAACTAAAGATTATTAGTAATGCCTTCTTTCGGAATTATTATAATTTTCTTTTTCGTATTAGGCATTTTTTTTTTTTTTCAATTAGTGGATCACTATTTCTTTCAATCCGATTTTAATGATTAGTTTAGTGTTCGTGAACATTGTGGATACAGAAGATACCACTGCAAGGAAACAAAACTTCTTACATTACTACATACTAGCCGCCTTTAGTGACCAGCGTGTCCGCCCAGGTAAATTTCTTGGGATACTTAAATATTAATGTAGAATGCGCGTGTGCGCTCGTGTGTGGGGGGGAGGGTTAATTTCACCTTGTTATTTATATCGAAAAGCATGGATTTAATTGAATAAATGAAAACAAATTAAAAAGTGTACATACTACGAAATAAATGTGGAAATGAAAAATCTATTTCGGAATTAATATACAAAGAATACTTTTTTTAATATTCTTTTAATAACAGTGGCAACGACAAGCAGTTGAATGTTTTTATGGATGAATTTGAATTTCATAACATTAAAAGTTGTAACAAATTGCGCATTACACTAAATAAATTATTAAAATAAAAAAGCATATAACAGAAATGAAATTGAAATCATTAAAATAACATGATACAAAAAAAAACCATTTTTATACATTACAATACACAATAGTTTGGGGGGATATGGTCATCCATTTCCACAAGTCATAATGATTATTCACTTGGCGATAGTTAAGCCTATTTTCGCGCCAAATTAATCTTTTTGGCGTCTATTTTTTAATAACTTTTATATCTTCTTTCCCCTGAGAGAGTTTTGTAAGAGTTTTCATTGAATTTATACGAACATTTCTAATAATGTTTTACATCTACATTAATTAGCGATGTGTAGAATTAAGCGCCCCTGTAACAACGTTCTGAAATGTTCGTATACTGATTTGCTGACAGTCAACTGTTGCCATTCGACGATAAGTAATAGGAAAGATTTATGTGTCTCATATCTGAGCGATTATATATATGTAATGATATTTTAATTTAATTTCAATTCAATTCATTTCCAAGATTTTATCTTAATTTAGCCCATAGTAACTTCATTCTAAAAATATCTTATTTCGTGATCCAATTCCACTTTCGGTTTAATTAATTCCTCTCTAAAACTAATGTGCCATCAGTACTACGTATCAAAAGTGATCCCTTCGGTGCCCTTGCCAAGATATCAAAGGTCAACACAAGTATTAAATTGGCGCGTGGCCGGAAATCCTATGTTATACAAGACTAGTGATCATTTGTTTCGCTCTTCTTTTCTTATTTCTGCTTTTATGCCGCACTGTATATGCTTGTAAATAAATTGCTTTCCCGAGATAGATATTAAAGAGAATAAAACGAAATTAAAAATACAACGTTTCGTCTATATCTTCAAACCTGCATTCTGCTTCAACGAAAATAATGTTTCATATATATGTTACCGTTCGTGTGTGAAATCTGTTATTTCATTGAATAACTATGTATTTCATGAAATAACTAGACAAGTCAGTTAAAGTATATAAAATTATTGAATTCTACGATTCAACTAGGTATTCTATAGAATAACGATTACTTGATCGTTAAAGTATGAAATACGGCACTCGACAGTTCTTTATACCGGTTCTAGCTAGCTGTGTGTAATAGTAAAAAGTATGCTTGTTTCAAAAATACTATGCAATGCAATTCAAAGTGCCATCGCAGCAATCTTTGCTCTAATAAATAATGAAAAGTAAAACAAAGGTATTTCATAAAATTTAAATTAATTTTCTCTTACAATTTTGTTTGAAAAAGTTGACACAATGTTTTTATGAAGCAACAGTTTTTCATCCTAGCATGCATGTTTTTGGAAATATTTAAATATAACTATTTCTGCAACATGTCTTCCCCGCTTTCTGTTTAACTTATGTTAGCAATATGAACAATAATAATGTATATAATCTGCTTTTCCTTATTATTTATCAATTAATCATCCGCAATAGGGATAAAATGTATTTTTCAAGTGCTTTTAGCTATTTATGATAAATTAATTTATCAAATGACTTCGAAATTGTTTATTTTTCACTTCAACGGTCTATCATTAGTTGATGACGTCGTGTCCGCGTTAAGCGGCGGTCCAACGACCTGCCACCTCACGGATTTGGTCATAAATCTGACATCCAACCCACTGGGGGACCACACTCCCCCGTCGCCCGTGGTACGTCTGTAGCTTCCCGCAAAATGTCGGTAGATGGATAAACATCAAAGAACCGGAAAATTTGTTTGGGCTATGGGGGGGGGGGGAGGGAGTCAAAGAAACTGAGGGTTTTGAGAGGTCGAAAGGGGAACGCGTGCCGTCTGAAGATTTCTCTGGTCGTGGGTAGGCTGCCACAGGCGGGGATGGAACCACGAAGGAAGGGTGACAGTTTTATGACCACATCTGTGAAGATCATCCGGCCGTTGGACCGCGGCTTTACCACGGAAAGGGTGTGCAGTAGCTTCTGAGGGTAAAGACCCCTGAGCACCCGAGAGCAGAAGTCTGACTTCTGGCTCATCTGAAGATGAAACTCACACATTCGCTTGCACAACCCCCTTTTTACAGGGGGACACATTCACACACCTCACAGATAGATCACAGATGAAGAACAACCATGCCAGAACCGGGATTCGAACCCGGGACGCACAGATCACGGAGAACATGGTCTACCATTAGTTATTTCATAGAATAACTAGGTAAATTATGAAATTTTTCATCTATTATATACTTTAACTGACTGTCTAGTTATTTCATGACATATCCATACTTTGACGATAACACATACACAGGCAGATAAATAGACTTGCAAATATCCCTTCACTTATTTCTTAAATATTCTGCCAATGCGCATATTATCTAATAAATATTTCATTAGTTAATCCGCAACAATCGGATCTAGATATTGTTAACAGGGTAGATAACCTGTCTAGACAGACACGTCTTATATTAATAGGAAATATTCAAACATAGTAGGTTTACTATTTTAATATATGCAACGTCAAAGTCATATGCTTTCTGCAATTCTATCAGCTCTAAATGGATGTGAACATATATAACACAGTACACAGCTTAGCCTAATTCAAAATATTCAATAATGCCTCCAAATGAATAGCCATAATTATTATCCAATTCTATAAATCTTCCTTGTAATAATTCTAAAGCGAAATTTCGAACAATGTATTTTAAGTTAAAAACTTAATAAGACAGACATTTGTTCAATCTATAAAATATGTTGTCACCCATCAAAGTGACAAATTTTATCTTAATATTTTTACCGTTCCAAAAGGAAGAGAATATTTTTACAGAAATCCAAAGACTTCATTTCCTTTCAATAAAGCGAATAGCAGTTAAGAGGAACGGCGAGTCTAATGGAAAGGAATGCGTAATGGAAGATTAATGCGCAAGACATTGTTCCAAATAACATTCTTTCCGTATAAATAAAGCTAAAGGAAATAACTGTTCCAAGATGGAACAATAACTTCTATCTATAAGAAGAAAGCTACAGGAAATCCTACACGTTTATCCAAAATAACTAGCACATATTGGGTAAATAGCCAGAATTCCTCACTGTTTTCCCAATTCAAATTCGTAGAGCATACATGCTTAAATAACGGGGGAAATATATATGGCTTCTTGGGCTTATCATTGGATTATGTTTCCACTGTCGGGTACTTTTTTCTGCCTACAAATGACGTTTCATTTGAAATACAAATGAAATTTTACATCATAATATCAAAACAAGCAGTGTACGTTTAAATTATGAAGCATGTTCTATTTCTCGAAACTCACATTTTCTCCTCAAAATTGAGTTATTACCACGGGAAATGCCTAGCTCCAATTTAATTTTGGAATCCATTGCGTGCTGTGCTAAAGAAAGCGATGCCACAACGCAATATTACATAATCTGTATTTTACATGGTCAGAAAGGTGGATTTAGAGCTACCAAATTTGGTGCATATACATCCTCGAAATAAAAACTTCGAAAGTGCTGAATTTTGATTATAAATTAAGCGAGATTTTGGCCCTTTTACGATAATATCGGAAAATATTATTGGACAAAATTAATTTTCATACCATTTTGAGGTTTTTAAGAATAGTTTTAATTTTAATTATATAAACTTAAACGCCATGCAATTCAATGAATACAGTCATTTTTTTAAAATGCGTATAATTCTGAACAACAAGTCCTTTGATGTATCTGAATTTCATTGATTAAGTTAATATTTAATCACCTGATTTTCTTCTATTGCTGAAAATATTTTCTTACACACTGAAACCAAAATTTGATACAAGACTCCATAGTAACAAGATCACATACGAAATATCATTTATTTACGTGGTCGTGTTTTTAAGTTACCACTATTATATACATGTGAACGTATAAACCAATAGGTAATGGCAAATTTTGGTATAAAAATTTCATACGAATTAATAAATATTAAAGCTATATATCAAATTATAACTGTCTAACTCTCTAAGATTTAAAATTATTGTATTATCTTGTAGTCAGACAGACAAACAGCTATTTTCTGAGTGGATTTGGTTCAAAATGAGTAGTCTGTACATTCAGTGTATCAGCGACCACATCGAGCCAAATTTCATCCGTCTAGCTTCAATCGTTTCTTAGTGTGTTCACAGATCATTTCAGAAATGCGTTTGATTCAGGGAAGTCTCAAAAGCGGAAGTTTGTCAAAATATCGACTTCCAGTTTTTGGTGCTTACAAGATTTTCCTTCCGCCAGGAATTCATTGCCAAAAAACTCGCCAAGGATGATACGATAGATCCAGTAAAAATATTAAAATCAAGCCAAAGGTTAATATCTTTGTAATTATTGTACGCCAGCGCCGTGTAAGGCGTTCTCTGGCATGACAAGTTTATTAGAGAGTATACGAGAAAATTTTAGGGAGACACTGCTGATGGTTCATTATGACAAATATTGGAGTACACAGATACCAAGAGTGAGAATTGTACAACAGCGTCTACGCTCATTTCCTTGTTGACTGCACGCATGACTTCACACAGTTTTGTTCTTAAAAAGAACTTCGAATATTCAAAATTCCTGTTGACTGTGGAGGAATTCTTTGAAAGCTGTCATCGTCAGCAGGCTGGTACGTTACCCAAATACAAAACCGATGCTAATGAAAATTCCCAAAAGAAAGAAAACGTGCTTTGAATAAATTATCGAACACAATTCTGTGTCATTTTTACTTCCCCGTATACAAAACAGTATCGTAATTGGCAAAATATTCGAATGTGAGCTTTTGACGAATTTCCACGTTTCAGACCTCTGAGTTAGAAAAACACATTTTTGGAAAATGTTCGTCCGTCTGCCTGTGAACAAAGAGAACTCAAAAACACTGAGCTAGACAGAAAAAAAAAAGAAAAAAAATTGGTATATAGTTTTTACACCAAAGTTCCATATTCCTATCAGATTTTAAATAAAATCCATTCAGAGGAAGTCTTTTTGCCAGGCTGTTGGAATTTAAACCAATAGGATGGTTGGATCGAGTTATACAAGATTCGGAAGGCGGATTCGGATTTAATCTGTCAAATTTTTCAGCCAGATCCAACAAAGGGTTGTCCATCTATCGGTCTGTACTTTCAGAAGCATGTAAATGCGATCATTCAAAAACGCTATAACTTAAATTTACCAAATTTGGAATGGGATTTTGTAACTACAAGTGCAATTCTGCGTCAAATTTTTGTTTTAGTCGATTGAGAAAAATGCATCAAAATCAAATTCGATTTTCGTGTACATGCTAAGGATTAGTCGCCATAAAATGCTAACGATAACAAACGCATATTAAGAATTAATCAGCATAAAAAGTCGCCAAAGATAACACGATATGTTCAGTAAAAATCGTACATTCACGCCAAAGGTTAAGATTTCGTAACTACTGTACGCCAATGCCATGCAAGGCGCTGCTGGGGGCGGGGATAATAAAATTATTGGTAAAAGCTTTGAGAAACCACTTTCGCTGGTTAACAAATGGAGTCCACAAACAATCTACAGCATTGCATTAAATGTCCATTCTTTTAAGCGAGACTTTTTTAAAAAACAAAGCTATTGCAATGTGAAATGGAATATATCCGTAATTTTATAGATGTAAAAAATCGAAAAAGCAAAGAACTGATTTCAATTACTTTAGATTGTAAGGAATTACTAACAGCATATTAGCTGGAGGTCGATTATAATATATTTAATAATTATTTAAATAAAAACTAATATCTACATTTTTAAAAGACTAAAAAAAAAAAAAAAAAATATTTTTCTCCGAGCTCCATACAGATTCCGATCTTGCATAAAAAAATTGTTCGGAAAATTCATGATTGTGAAATTTTAAAATTCAGTGATCTTTCGATTGTGAATATTTGTGTTCATGAAATTGTAAAAATTCGCAAACATAAATTTCCAGGATAAATTTGTTCAGGTCCAAATTTGTATTTGTTATAATCTATACGATACTAAGAAAAATTCGGCAGTAATTCTAAATAGGGTTTTCACTTCCGATTTTATCTCATCGTATGTAATTCTTTAAATTTGCATGAGTTATAACTTATTCAATTAAATTCTTTTTTTTTTTTTCATATAACAAAGTGAATGAATTTTTTTTCAAGAAATATACATTCCACATTAATATTTAGAGCCTAAAAATTAATAACTTGCACGAACAAGTTGATAGCCAAAAGAGGCTAGTATGAATGAATTGAGCCAGTAAAAAAACACCTTAAGCTCAATTATTCCAATGTCCTTAAATCTTCCTCATGTGGTGGAATGAAGATCGTTATGATCCGTGCAGGGGAAGCAAGAGAACGTATGTTTTCGGGAACATTTCTTTAATGATCACATTTCACACAAAACAAACACAAATACGAAAGACAAGACATCAACGCGTGCACCTTACTAACAAAACAACATCTCACCACCTTATAATAACAATCGCAATGCACTGTGGGATGCGTACTGTAAAGTCTCGATCCAATAACAGGTAGCGTTATGATCAAATTCTTTATTTACAGCTTTATTACATAAAAACAACTCTTTCTCATCTAGGTTAAATAAATGATGCTATTTATAGCACGAAATTTAAACAAGAATAGTTCCTCGAACAAATTTGGAGAAAACGCCTTCACAAGAACAGCTAACAGGCGGTTGGCGTCTCAGGCTACTGCAGGGTTAGCTCTAGGAATCCACCGAATTTCCTTCGGGTTGAATTTTTCTCAGAAGTCCACTTCATACCAAGCTCCTCTCTCCTCTTCTTCCGAAAAATCTCACCTTTTCTCTTTCTCTCAGACTCCACCTTTCCTGTCCACTCCCTGTTACCCAATCACCGTTCAGAACAGTCTGAATCGTCTGTGGTCGCCCGTGGGAAATGTCCATTGATGATCCACCCTCCACAATGGAAAAAATGAAGGGCATCTGGAGTGTTTGATACTCTCGCCTTTCGAAGACACGATTTATTTCCCTGGGAAACGCACGTGTGGTTCCTTATCTGGATTAGCACTAATTGGCCAGACGACCGTACTTAAAAGGAGGGTCTTCCATTTGGCAATCTGGAGGCACTTAACACTGTGGGAGTTTCGTTGATGAAGAATGGCCCGGAATGTAAATTATCGAGTGTGGGAAAAAGGAATGTCACAGTGGTCACCCAGGGAAGAAGCTGAATCATTACAGTACCTAATCAGGTATCGCCATCTATTATCCAAAAGAGAAGATAGAGTAATGCAACTGTTGCAAGATTTATTTATTTTTTTAATTTCCATTTGGGATGATTAGATTATGCCTTAAAACCTTCTCTTTTAGCCAATAACCCTGAATGAAATTCCGAAAAACTGATTGGTTGAACTTGCTCAGCATAAAGCAACTTATTTCTAGCCATCATTTGAGTGATATTGTTGCCACCACATTCCTATTCAAAACAACATTTGCTTCCATAAGCTTGAATCCACTACAAACTAAACAGGAGAGGGGAAGGGGTGGATTTCTTTCTCCCCAGAGCAAAATAAATATCGGAAAAGTTCAAATGCAAACTCCGCAGAGGATTGAAAATTCTGTTAAAGAATATCAAACAGACAACCCTTCTCTGCACAACCGCCCTAATAAGTGTCCCTTATCTGTTATGCATGAAATATGCGAGGAGAGAGATATTGAAAATCCATTTTTCTTTCTGCAAGGTTGAATTCACCGAGGAAGAACTCGATTTGCACTGGAGGGTGTGCAGACGATTCTGAAACGTGATACCGTCCTCCGAAATGATGATTCTCGGCAGCGTGCACCCCATTCTACTTTCGTGATTTGCAACATAATCCGATGGTGCGCCTCGGTAAAAATGTAAACATTTGTCAACAAGGGGAGATGGAAAACATGCATACTAAGATATTCAAGGAAAAAAAAAAATTCAGTCAATATATGATCGAATTGCTGAAAAACGTCGATTGCGGAGCGTTGATATTCAATACGACCGTTTTCCAGTAAGATTTACAGATGCTTTGCAAATACCATTCAGAAATGAAGATTCAATGTATACTTAAAACAGAATATATACTTAAATATTTACAGAAAAAAAAAAAATTCTGAGTTTTTAAAAACCTAAGCACCAATATCATAAGATAGATTTTTTTTAAAAAATCTAATTAAAACAGAATAGTTACACTTGTATAAGTCCGTACATGCGCATGTGTGTCGGCGCTATACAGAGAAAACCATAAGAGTCAGTCGCCAATCTGCCACGGATATACTTTATATTTAATTTAGTTTATTTTAATTTAGTCATATTAATATCCTGCTTCAAAGTAACCCCAATGCTATTTTGTGACGGATTTTGTAATTCTGAGCCTCAGTCAGACGACTAGGATGATATCAGAGTTGGTATCAATTCTCCATATTCGGGAGGACGGGATTTAACATGAACCACACACACTTACACGGGGTTTCCTTCAGGGGAATTGGGCCTCGAGTCCTTCCATTCCAAAAACAAGATTTTACCCCAGGTCACCGCGATCTGGATACAATTTAGAAGGTAAAAAGATATTTTTAAATTTTATTTAAAATTTTAATTAAAAATGTAAATAATATTTAAATATTTTCGGAAGCTCTATAATGGGAAAATGTTAAAATACAAATCTGATTTTAACACCACCTTTAAAAAAAAAATAGGAAAGATGTCTTTTTAATGATGAATTTGATTGATGAGTATTTTTTTTTCTTCTGAATTTTAACAATTATTTTTTAATAATTTTGTTGCACAATTTTTAACAATGAATTTCAGGCGAACAATGAAATTCAAACACATTTCATTGTTTCGTCAAATATTTAATAGCGTTTTTCTTTTCCGTAGTTGAAAATTAAAGAAAAACTCTGTTAATTGCTAATGCAATTTTCATCAGGAATTTTAAAAAAAATGAAACTGCTTTAATACTCAGAATAACATGCATTTCGAGATAGACAGTCGCTTAAGGTATATGTCTACGTTTGGGATAGTTTTAATTAATGTTGAAAAATAATTATATTTCCGAAAGTTTGCATAAAAAAAGATTGATAAAACATTAAGGGAACCAAATTACACCAGTTAAGTGGGATTTTAACTGGGAAAAGATCTTTTGACTGAAAAGAGGTATAACGTAAAGTTCCTGTAATTTCGAATTTCATCAAATGATTTTGTTAAAATTTAGCAGATAGCTTAAAAAATATATTATCAAACTCCTGAACTAAAGAAATCTATATTTCGATCCAACGTATATATCTTTAAATATTGGGGTACCCACTGATACATAACACAATTTTTTTTCCCATGTTGTGAAGCACTAATACAACTATAAAAAAATTTCTAAATGAATAATTACTCATGTAGTTCAGGAACTGCAAATCACGTTGAGAAATTACTGTGCCAAGTTTGAACACGCATTAAATTTTAATTTATGTGGTTTCCGAAAGAAAATTCTATCAAACATTAGACTCTAAGAATATGGCTTTTAAATACACAAAATCGCATTAAAACATATGAAAATGCAAATATAAAAATCAGTGTAACGTCCCCCAAAATAGAGTGGTTTTCTCAAAACTTTCTCGCGTACATTTTGAGAAACATGCTATCCAAGAGAACGTCTTGCATGGCATTGACGTACAATAGTTACGACATATTAACATATGACGTGCATTCAGCATTTTTACTGAATCTATTATGTGTCCTGTGGCGAGTTTTTTTGGCGATTAATCCCTGGCATGCGGTTAACGGTATTTGTTTTGAATGTTTTTTTCAACCGATTAAAACAGAAATTTAACAAAGCTGAACTTCTAGACATAAAATCTCATGCCAAAATTTGATACAGTTAAATCACTGTATTTTTGAGTGACCGCCTTTACATGTTTTTAAAAATACAGACCGACAGATGGCCAGCCCCTTGTTGGATATAGTTCAAAACGAGATAAGTACCTACACTATAAATGTATGATCCATATACCAAATTTTATCTATCTAGCTCTCTTCGTTTTGTAGTTATCATATATGTATACTTGTATTCGAACAGCCAGACAGTCTTCCTCGGAACGGTATTTATTCAAAATTTAATAAAATTCTACAAATTTGATGTAAAGACCCTATAGCAAATTTCACCCGTCTAGCTCCAAACACTTGAGTTATGTTTGCTACACACAGAAGGACATTTTTTTAAATGTGTTTTTTGAAATCACCTAAACGTGGAGATTCGAGTTCCAATTTTTTAACGATTACAATGATTTCTCTATACCTCGTATACGAAATGTAAAAACATCAAAAACAGGAATGATTTGTTAAGAAGTCGATAGCCAAAATAGTGAAAGAGGTAAGGCAGCGAATTCGTTAAAATCTAAATACTTTTCTTTTGATCTGAAAAGTTCTGAAAATTTTTCTTTTCATAAAAATAACTTTAAGGGCAAATACACAAGAACTATATACCCATACAGAAATATTCACGATTGAAATGTGGCAATACGATTACTGACAAAAACCAAACGATTAAGTATTGAACAATTCCTTTTTTTATTTATTTACTGAACTAGATTACATTGACATTTTTTCTTTTTGTATATTCCTAAAATAATTATAGTAAAATCTCGATGCCAAATTTTTTGACAATCACAATACTTTAATTATAATAAGTTAAGAGCGAAGCATTCTAAATTGATATTACTAAATACATGATGTTCGGAAGAACCCATTCTCAAATCGAAGATCTTTGAATCACGAAATTTATAAATTTCCAATTCTTGAAATTAATTATTTTACTTTTTTTTCTTTTCAAAGATCTGAAGACTTTTAATGCCCAATAATGATAATATACAGTGGTGGCCAAAAGTGTGGACATTTTTTGAAAGTTTCATGTTTTTCAACTTTGCGTGCTTGTAGAATATATTAATTTTCACTTAAATACAAATGTTTATATATTAAATTGAAGGTAATTTAATGTAGAATTTAATAACAAAAACAGTATTATAATATCTGTATTACGAAAAAAGTCTCATTTTAGTAGAACAAACACAAATCGTTTTGAATAATGACTTGTTTTGCAATAAAAGCGTACTAGCCAATCACAAACACTGTTCTGAGGACCCCATCAAATGTCTGTAACTATAGTTTAGGTTATTTGGTATGTAAAATAGTTATTGTTGTGGAAATATTTTGCGGAATGATGCATACAAGTACAATTAAATAGAGTATTGCTGTTTTTGAATATTTTAAGTCCTTTTTTCTAATTAAACTAATTTTAAACAATGTCACCAACAAGAACTGATTGGATATCTACAAAAAGAAGCCGAATTGTCATATTGAGAGAAATTGTCCTCTCTTATGCTGAAATTGCAAGACAAGTTGGTGGTTCAGTGACTTGTTCTGGCGTACGAAAGTTCTGTTTACGTTATGAAAAAACGGAATCAGTGGAAAATAAGGCCAAATCAGGCCGAAAAAAGTGCACAAGTGCTACTGCCGATAGAAAAATTAAACGGCTATGCCTTCAAGATAGAAAAATTTCATCAGATGCCATTAGATGTTAAATGAATGCAGCGGGTATTGCAGTAAGTTCAAGAACAATAAGAAGAAGGTTATCAGGATTTGGACAACAGGCTAGAATTCCAAGGAAAAACCATATTTAAATCAAAAGCAACGCGGAAAACGAATTAAGTGGGCAAAAGAAGACATTAAATGGTCAGAAAATGAATGGAAGCAAGTAATCTGGAGCAATGAGACTAAAATATTGCTCTTTGGTAGTGATGGTAAAAAATACGTGAGACGTAGAGTAGGTGAAGGACTTCATCCTGATTGCATTGAAGCAACTATAAAAACTACAACAAATGCCATGATTTGGGCATGTATTTCTGCAGATAGTGTGGGCCGAATTCAAGTGATTAATGGCATCCTGAATGCCAAAAAATACATCGAAACTGTCCTGGAACCAAAATTGATACTTTCCATCAGGGATTTCTTCCCCAACAAATCACCATTTATTTTTCAGCAGAATTCAGCTCCATGCCACACAGTAAAAGTATGCAAAGCATGGTTTCAAAATAAAGGCATAGATGTATTACCATAGCCAGGAAACAGTCCTAATCTCAATCCAATTGAAAATTTGCGGCAACGTTTGAAAATTCTTGTACGAAAAAAAACGTCCCTCCAATAAAAGACAACTTATTGAATCTATAATTGATTCTTGACACTATGTGATTACGAAAGATGAACTCCAAACACTCGTTCACTCGATGAAAAGACGCTGTGAAGCTGTCTTAAAAAATAAGGGTTATCCTACTAAGTATTGATTGTGTAAGTATCACTTTAAAAAAATGCAAATCTAAGATAGATCTTACTAAAATGAGCGTAACTTTTTTTGTAATACAGATATTGTAATACTGTTTTTGTTATTAAATTTTACATTAAATTACCTTCAATTTGATATATAAACATTTGTATTTAAGTGAAAATTAATATATTCTACAAGCACGCAAAGTTGAAAAACATGAAACTTTCAAAAAATGTCCACACTTTTGGCCACCACTGTAAAATAAATTTAAAAGCAAATATATAAGAATCACAACATACGAAATAATTACCGATAAAAATCAAACGATTAAATATTCATTCGCTCTTTTTTATTTCACTGGATTTAATGAACATTTTTTATTTGTACATTTCCTAGAATAATTACACCTTATCTTCAAAATCCATTTAAGGTTTCATTTTCGCAATAAATGATGCCCCGAGTGAAAGATTCGTTAAAATTCCGAGATAACCTCTCCAGAAAAATAAGATCTCTTCCATTTCTCAAAAACGCAATGGAGATAAAAACACACTAAAAGAAACATTCCGGTTTATCTCACAGAGGAGCAGATAACTCGCCAAATCTGTGGGCAGATTATACCCATATCTCAAAGTCGCTTCCAACAGGCGTTTAACACTTGGCCCCTGATGCCTGCTAATCTAAAAGAGACAACAAAAAAGAAGAAAAATGTGTAAGATAAAGCATGATCTTCTCACATTCTTCTTCTGTGGGTTAATGAAAAAGTCACTCGTGAGTTATAGCGGTCTATAGTTACAAAAATAGCAGAACGTTTGAATAAATCATTTTTTTCTTTCTTTGTTGGTGTGAAATTGGAATGGGTACGCTTCTCTAGGACGTTGACGTCCTCTATTTTATTTTCTTATTTCTTTTACAGCCGAACGATACGAATTCTTTTTCCCGATATTGTATATCGGAAAACTGACAGATACAATGCATGAAAAACTCGAGATTCCGGGATTTCAATTCCCATACTTTCCAAAAGCTTCTTTTATTTGTTTTATGCGCCAGCTGATTCTGATAAATATTTATCTAGTTTTTAGTTACTTCGATGGATTTAAAAAAAAAATAATAAAAAGCAAAATACAAATAAATATTTTAATCTTACATAAACAAATGTTTCGAATTAGCTGGAATAATTCCCTACAAGAAAAATAATCCTCAATTAGAATTAAATGTTTCAAACTGTTCTATTTTATTTTTTTTTCATTGAAAGTAAAAAATTCCTATCATAAAAAAATTTAATTAAAAAATAAACTAGAAAATTTACTATCATTAAAGACTTATTTTCAGCAGTACACGAATGAGATGTGAACTTAAATAAAGGTAAATGGTAATTGTTTTTCTAAATTTAAAAATCAGCCGCAGTTCTTTTCCTGAATCTTCTAACGTAATCGCTCTGTACTCTTTCCTCTCCAGCAAAAAATTATGGTCCTTTGGTAAATCAAACGCCACTAGTGCTCAGATCCCCCAACCCAACCCACCTTGGGGACAACACATGAAAATTTTATCTTCCGTATATAAAAGAACTGGATATGGATTTTGGAAGCCCCCTCCTTTCCGAACAATTAAAACTAAAATTTCATATCAATTTAATAACCTTAAAAACAAAATCTGAATACAGTACACTCCCGATTATCCGCGTAATTGGGTGGCGCGGCCGCCGCGGGTAACAAAAATCGCGGATAATCCGAAAAAAGCTAAAAACGGGTATAGCAAAAGAGAAAACAGTCATTCCAACTTTGAAAAATCGTGTTATGTACAATAAAACGTAAAATAAACAGCAGGAAATGTTTAACTAACGCTTAATATTTTAGTATATCACTCAAAACTAACCTAAAATGCATTTTGCTAATGAAAACAGAAAAGTGCTTTGTACTGACGAGAGGCGTCAAGGATACACAGAAAAATGAATACATATGTATTGTTTTAATACTGTAATGTATTATGTAATTACAAAAGCATAACTGTAAAACGACACCTTTTTGAAGAATCAGTTATTTATGTTTGTTTCTTGCTTTGGAAACATTTTCTCTTTGATTGGAAGCAAAAAAAAATTTAGTGCGGCAGGCGCGGATAATCGGGAGTCTACTGTAATTTCATTTATCGATGCCGTCGCATTTTTTAGTCATCGCTTTTATTTGCTTACAAATGTACAGACAAAGAAACGGTCAACCTCTTGTCGGATGGGGTTCAACATTTTATGCCTTTTATTTTATTTTTTGGACATCAGATATCAAATCTCTCTTCACAAAATTTTACCCAACCACCATTCGTTTCACCATCCCAAGACTACCAATTTTCTACGATTTTACCTCGCTAAGAGGCGAGATGCGAAAAGTAAGCGCGTTTCCAGAATTCTGCGACCTTCATTTTCGCTACTTTAAATGTTCTTTAGCTCATTTTTTTTTCTTACATTTATGCGATATGAAGAACTTACGTACCGGGAAAATGAAGGTTCCTTTTTCTCACACATTAACTGTTTTCTAAGCCAGCAATCGCACGTCTTAATTTGCATAGCAAGAATTTGAATAGAGCACTTATCGTTTGCGCCACCTACTACACGGGACGGTACTCTAAAATGGAGTTATTTCGCTCACGTCCTACTCTGAAGTTATGCCAATAAGAGCGAATCTCGTAACTTCAACCACATTTCTAAATGCTACCAGAGCTAATAAAGTGGAAGCCTCCTTTAACGAGCATAATTCATTCTTCTCCTTAGCTGTAATGTGAAATACAATTTTTACACGAAACAATTTTTCTATAGGAATCCATGTAAAATAGGCCCACTCGTTGCATTTTTGAAAAATATACTCAGACAAATTTACAATAATGTAATTTATTATTCATAATGTATATTTTATTTAATAGAAAATTATCTGAAAACATTTTCCTTTGTCTACGATTCAAAATTTCGCGAAAATGAGGCACAATATCATTAATTCTTTCACAATTGACTAGGCCAAACCGGCCAGGGCAAATTCTATTCTGACAAGCCAGTTTCTATTTCAAACAAGGGATTGCATGCTGTAAAGCGAGGACATCTTTGGTGATATTTCGTTTTACATCCTACACCATTCGTTTGAAATGGAATTGACCTGCCAGGATAGAATTTGCACGGTTGTTTTGGACGGATCAGTAGCGAGAGGGTTAAATGAATTTGTAGCACGCATAACTATTGCCTTATGACAGAGATGCTTTTCAACATATGACATAATAATTTCCCATCTTTCAACGTCTTCCTTATTTCACAGAAAGGTTGTTGCTCGGTTGCATCGATTATTTCTTCGTCTTCTGCCCAAATCTCCTCCGTAGCTTTTTGCTGTGACACAAAATGTAGCTCTATAAGTTCTTGGATAGTCTGGTGGCTATGTTCTTCCCCCCACCATTTCATCGATGCGGTTGCTATTCATCTCTAGTTCAATTATTTTGGTCGGAGACAAAATTTCGTCACTTAATGCTCGAAAAAAGTTACAACCCCTCGGAGTCGCATTCGACAATGCTATCTAGCCAAAACTTCTGTGTTGATACAAAGTTTTTCAAACAAATGCTCAACACAGATTGATATAGCAAATTTCAGCATGTGACGTCATGGTACCTCCTTGCCACTCGTTCTGCGAAACATCGCTCTTCAAGTGAGATTTGACTGTATTTCATACCCAAAAATCCCCACCACAGCAGTGTGATTTCATTGACTTTTGACGTCAGATTTTAAGAATATTAACCCACATGTAGTGCATGCATACATCAGCAGGATGGAGGTCTTGAACCAGAAACTGATATCCAAAATTTCGCCATCAAGCCACTGCGACCTTGGAAGTACAGTTATTTCAGTCCCCTTCCTAGTCAAATCCGCAAGACTGAAATGTGTCGGTTCTGGCAACACAGTTTGTCACCCTGAAACCGCAAGCCACACAGATGGATTTTAATTTAAAGCAATTATTACAGTCAGAAAAGCGGGGGCTAACATCTAAATTCGCAAGTTAACGGTCCATTTTCGACACAGCAGTTCATTAATATTCACCACAAGGTATTTATCAAAATTCTCCGGCAACATAATACAACCAACTCCGGAGTAATCATTGCGAAGTTATTAGTCGACTATTTGGGGTATCTCATATCTGTGTTTCTAGAAACCCATCAGAATTTGGACGGTGCAAACAGGAATTCGTATTTAACTGAAGCGAGATTGATAGATTCGGCTGCACCCCTCCCGATGTATATTAGAACAGATGCGAAACGAATCAGCCATCATAAACGGAGCGGCAATACATCAGTCAAGAGTGAAAAGTTAATTCTTGGTAAGTGTTGACCACGGAGAAACCGACACTCCCTGGAAATGTGACGCCATATCAAAATGCATCACTTAAATGTCACAAGAGAGAAGTGAGACTGATGACACGGTTTGCAAATAATAACATTCATCTCCGGCAGTGCTGATGAAAGCAGACCCACTGAATATGACAACGCTTTTAACCAAACGATAAATTTGGAAAAGAACGAGAAGGAACGATATTGATTTTGCATTTTCCTCTCTTCCAAATCGATTGGGTCTTCAATTTTTCCTTTTCCCATTTTTTTTTTTATTCCGTTATTTTCTTCTTAAAATTTTTATTTTATTTCTTTTCAGAAGGATGAAAACAGCTAAACTTAACGACATTGGAATAGCAGTGTAGGTAGTGACTAATGATTCTATGTCGAATGTGTGCAAACGTCGCTTGCCAAACAAAATTGCCATCTACTTGTGCTGCTATGACAACAGCGACAGAGAGGAAGGAAAAGAAAGAAAGAAGAAAAAAAAATGGGTGTTTGAATACTTAAATCTCGCTAATGGATGAGGGGGCTGTGATAAAAATCATAATTACACGGTGGATGGATTCGTTTTTACCCTCTTCTTTTTCGAATAGATTAAATACGGATTAGACAATTAGGAACTTTAATTACTGGAATGAAGTGCTCTCTTTCTGTGTGCTTATCATTAGGGGAAAAGGATTTAAGTTAAAAGAGTGTAAGTGAAAAGCTTTCAATTTTGAAATAATGCAAGGTGCAGTTATCTGAATTTTTTTTCTTCTTCAATTATTTATCTGATACATAAAATAAAGGCAAAGGAATTTTAAGGAAGCAGTTTTTAAAACCTTTTCATACATGGGGGGGGTAACTAATTTGAAGCTGACGGGACCAAAAAAAAAAAAAAAAAATGGATTTACCAAAAAATTTGTTAGAGATACCATGACTGAAAAAAAATGAATACAACAAGAGAAAAGGATAATCGATCAATAAAAAGACAGCAATAACGATTTCTAATATTTAACAGTTTTAATTAATAATGCTTACAAATATTATTAAATATAGTAATAATAATACTAATTGAAATATTTCATAAGTTAACTTTAATAGACAATAACACCTCGCTACATACAATAATTATAGACAAGAATAAACATTACTTGTCCAAACAATGCAAGGACTGTCATTCACATTCAATCTAGAAAAAGTTTTCAAAAAAGTATTATTATTATTATAACTACATTACTGCAGTAACGACTTTGAATGAATTAAAACCCATCAAAAATTAAAAGGCAAATATCAGTGATAATACAAGATACAAACATATTTTACAATAAAAAATAATGCAGAAATGGCAATTGTGTATTAATCGCATAACAGCAATGAATCGCCAAAAAAAAAAAAAAAAAAAAAAAAAAATCATCTGGAGTTTATATTAAATTTGGTAATGATATGGAGATAAAGCAAATGTTTGCCAATAACATGCAGTCACGACCAATAATTTGCCAATGGCCTGCGGTTAATACACAAAATCCAAACTGTAATTAATAATAATTTAAAATTCGATTTCTATCTTATTCCCAAAGCTTTATTATGAGATCGAATAAATAAAAATAAATATGAATGATATTTAAAGTGTGGTAACCTGATTTTAAAGAGGTTAGTAAAAATGCTTTCATTAAAAATTCGAATTAGTAAAATTTTAATATATGATTCAAGAATTTCATTTTATAAATTTTCTTTCAATATCGCAATCGTTTTTGGCATTTCAATCGTATTACCACTGATGGAAGTTTGCACGAATTTTTTCAATTGTTTTCATCATATTAAAAAAAATCGGTAAACTGGAAGGTAAAGGTGGATAGATTCCTTTACATCTGGCAACATAAATAACTGATATTAGAAACCAACAAAATTAGGGCATGAAAATCACTTTTCAGGTCATAACTTCTAAGATATTGCAGTTAATGAGGCGCTCATTTGACTAATTGGGTTTATTTTTCTATCATCAATAGTAAGAAAGCTATAGCGAAATGAAAATTTAAACCCTCCCAATATTTCCACTTCTTTTGAGGCAGATGGCCTATTTACGAACTCGCACGAGATTTTTATATTTTTAACAACATATTCCAAGCCAGTTAAAATTCAAACAAAATTACTCTGGTTATCCTGTACACAAAATAATATGAGCAAATATTTAAATAACGGGGGTAATTACGTTGAAAAGTAGATTTTGAAAGGAATTTTATGCCGGGTTTAACTCGGCCAGTAAGCAGCGCATGCGTAAAAAGGCTCAAAAATGCTCTTCAGTCGAGGATAAGTAATTGTTCCGACGGCATAACATGCCACTGTATTGTATTTTTTTTTTTTTTTTTTTTTTTTTCCCTTACTGCGCATGCGTTTATAGAATTTGGCGGGTTTTTGGCGTGAAAAAATTGATCATTTATAGATTACTTCTGTTTTTTTTTTTTTTTTTTGTTCTTGTTTTTTTAACGCGAGGTGTGGATTCCTTCCCCATTTTATTTGTCACTTCTGTAATTTTTCAAATTTAGGTATGTTGACACTTTTTTTTTTATTTTACCACGTTTCTTTGTGTAAATATCCATAACTGTAATACGGTACAAAGTTAAAAAAAAAAAAAAAATTATGAGACGGCCATTTACAGCCAAGCATGGAATGCCAGAATCTATCTTAGTGGCAAACATAAATCAGTCCCTTTCTACGCATGCACAGCTTACTGGCCGTCTTATAACTGGCCGAGTGTAAACATGGCATTAAGATACAAAGAAATTTATTGTAAAATCTCTATCCTGTTTTGTTTTCTTAAGCAAGGCAATTCACTTTTTGGCTGGCTTTCGCACATCTTTTCATTCATAAATATTTTACATTAGTCCGTTGAAAGATGCATAAATGGTGTTTTATAGTTATTTTCTAATTAGCGTGAACGAGTAGAAAAGTTTTACGCGAATCGAAGTAAAAAAAAAAAAAAAAATCTACTTTTATTTCTCAATTCGTTTAAAATTTGATTAGGCCGCTGCTATTTCCAGAACCAAAAGAACATTCAAAAACTCAAAATGCACACTGTATTTTCTTCGAAGTTCTGAAACAACACCTTTGCCCTCGGCATTCGACATCGATTGCCAAGACGTGAAGAAACAAGCGCGTGGGAGCACGTTCCAAGTAAATGGGAAACACGGGACACAATCCCGTTAACCCTAACCGCAACTTCAAAGTTCACACGGAAAAGAAAGTTAAGTGAAGTCACCAAACGAGAACCAAAGAAAACTAAACGCAAACGATCTCTTTGGTATTCTTTTTATATTTTTTTTTTTCAATTCGCACAAACTACTAAAGTAGGGCGGAAGTCAAAGGCAAGGCAAAAAGGAAAGTTTAGAGGCAAAGGGGAGGGGTAAGTACCTTCTCTTCTAACTTCCACCCCTTCTCCACCACTATCATCACAAGGTTCCCGACGGCATGCGCAAAGTAAGCGAGACTAATCCTCTTCGCGCATGTGAACTTTTTTTTTTCTCCCTCCCTTCTCTTCCACAATAAAGAAAGGAGAAAATCGAATAAAAAGAGGAAGTGGTCAGATATCGTTGATGCCAGACTGGGTTTCGAAATAAGATTTTAGGAAATCTTTTTCGCAAGAAATGTAAAGAGGTTTGATACATTTTTTTTTTTTTTTGTAAATAACTTTTTAGTGAATAATGAGACTTATTCATACCACTGGCCTTCTCAAAAACTGACACGTGACATTCGACTCTGTCTTTTATTTACAAGGTTTCCATGGAAATCGCAAGAAAAGAATGTTTA
Source organism: Argiope bruennichi (assembly GCF_947563725.1). NCBI lineage: Eukaryota > Metazoa > Arthropoda > Arachnida > Araneae > Araneidae > Argiope > Argiope bruennichi. The sequence continues at coordinate 9,494,067 of NC_079157.1, forward strand.
TGGACAGATTAAGAGCACGAGGCTGTTTATGTTTGTAGTTTTTAAACCGTTCCATTATAAGAGGCATGTTATTTTTTGCAGTTAAATTTACACAAGTCTGCTTTCATCATCCGTTCAGACGAGGTTCTTCATTTTCACCATTTTAGTCGCCTTTAGCAACAAATCTGTTGGCCCAGATTATTAATTTTTTTTAATCAAATTATTGGTACAGAAAGCATTTAAAAAACACATTTCACCTTGTTATTAATACATTATTAATGTTATTAATGCATGTTCATTGTTATGAATAAACATGTATTAAGAACAAGAAATAACTAATGTTATTAATACATTAGTCATTTCTTGCACCAATTCAACCATTTCAAATATTTATTTACTGATTTATTAGCTGGTAAAAGATTAAGTACTGTTCAATGACGCATATGTAGAATTCCCCGGATCCGTTTCAATTAATTCTACTTTTATTTTTCAGAGTTGAAATCAATTATTCAACATTTTTATTTGATATATTTAAAATTCTCTTAGGCTATATGATTCAATATATATTAGGAAATGAAATTTTTGTTACACTTTTTTCTTTTATTTCACACTAGCCGCTTTTGGCGACCAGCTTGTTAGCCAATAATATTGAATGCGTTTAATTTAAATTAAATACATGTTACACATAACTTCATGATTCTCAAAAAATAGGAAGAAGTTGTATTAATAAATCCAATAGAAACGCAACCGGCTGAGATGGCACATTCTATTTCAAAATGCGGTTTATCTGCAGCGGTAATGCAACTTTATTGTCTAATTCCTCATACAAATTGCTTTATAATGAATTAATTGAATCTCCCTTCATACGCTTTCAAGAATAAGGGGGAGGGGGAGAACCCGATTAATATATTTGATGAAAATAATGGAAAAATATTTTTTTTAAAGTGTCGAAATTCATGATAAAATTATGCGGTATCAAATAAGTGTCGTACCTTAGAAGCTTGATTTTTTCAAATAAAATATATAAAACATATCAGAGTGTTCATTGTAGTAGCCAGGTAAAGAAGAAAATAATAATTCTAAAAAAATAAAATAAAAAAATATATAAACACAAAAATTGATACCCACAAAATAAAAACCACACCTGAAATAAAAAAATTGATACCCACAAAAATAGAAAGATTTTCTTGAAGCAAAATAGGGCGCTTGCAAAAAAAAAATGACTACATTATCTAAACTATAAAAATAACTATATTATTGTAAAAATAAGACATTCACCTACCACAACAGTATTTTTTTTTGGGGGGGGGTGGATGAAATACGTCAAAGGTTTGTTCCGTTAAACTTTTCCGAAACATATCTCACTCGTTCAATACGGTGGGAAAACAAAATGTCGTATTATTTGAACAATTTGGACAGCTGACGTTTATCCTTTTAACTTGTGTTCAAAAAAATACTATGCAATGGTATCATACTCAGGTCAAATATTAAAAACAAACCAACTGCAATTGTACAATTTGATTTAAAAATCCGGTATCAAATTTGACATTTAAGACATTTAAAGGGTTGTTTTTTTTTTTAATTTTAATTTTTTGCATTTCAAGACGGTATAAAAGTCAAATTGTGCTGCATTTTTTTTTTTTTTTTAAATCCATTAGAAGTGCACATTCTCATTGTATAAAATATATCTGTTCGGAATTGGGTAGCTCTTACTCTAAAGCTTTGTTCTATAGAGAAAGCGCATACTATACAAGCACGGATTTCCTTTTTTATAAGAATAGATAATTCATTTAGTATATAAAACATCCCATTAATTTGCTTTTTGTATTGTAAGAGCTCTTACATGCTTCGAATCAACTATAAATACTTTTGAAAGCAACTTTTTACAATATAGTTTATTTTTATATATTTATCACCCTCCCCCCTCAACCATCCTTTTTTCAAATCGTTTTGTGTCATCATATACTGGGTTATAAGTAGATCAAGATATGATGCCACAAATGTTAAACAAGTTTTAGTTTAGTTATATTAACGTCCCGTTTTAAAGCAACAATAGGACTATTTTGGGACGAATCTAGTAATTTAGAATTGTGGTCAGATGACGAGGACAACACTTAAGCTGACAGTCCCCTCGCCAAACTTCTACACCACACCAGCGGGAGGACGTTTGGCCCTGACGGATTTAATGTGCACCTGACCCGCTTCCACAACGTTTTATCTGTGGAATCGAGTCTCGAATCTGAAACCCTCCGGTTCGAAAACTAACAACTTACCACCAGGCCCCTAAATGTTAAGCGAGACGCGCCAATTCTGGAGTTATGTATTATTGAACGCACGCAATGTTGCCATATAGGTTTACATGATCAATTTAAAACATGATCATAACATGACAAGACCCCACTCCAATCTGTAGACCATCTTGCTCTGTTGCTAGCTGACGCGATAACAAATAATATATAAATTTACAAAAAAAAAAAAAAAGTTAAATGGCAAAAAATTTTAAAGCTTTAGTCGCTTAGTCTAGTTTCATAATCAAAATTAATAATCGTCTGCAAAAAACCACGATTAAAAAGCCATTACAGATATTTTTGAAGAATATTTAATTGAGAAATGACACAAAATATAAAACATCCACTCCAATTCGATGCCACTTAAGGTACATTCTCGATATTACATGCTCTTTTTACCCACGCAAACTTGATAAATATGCCACCCCTGATTTACAATCATTACTATTTGATAAGAACTATTGCGTCTTGTCACACGCAAATCGATACACCAACAAATCTTCCGCAAATTCATTCCGAAACAGGTGGGCGAAAAAAATAATAAAAATGAACGAAACTGCAGTAAAGAAACCGGTATTGTGCTGGAAAAAACACACCTCTAAAGAAGTTCAACTTTCAGCCATCCCAATCAACTCTTGGAGGAGGAGGAGGTTATTGCCTTTGAAAATCTTCCTAAAAACACGACTTTGAAGTCATAAAACGGGAAGCAATTTCGCCAAGAGAGTAAGCACGTCCTCTTCCTACTGAGTTGGGAGAAAAAAATTCAATAAACAACACAGCTTTAAAATGTGCCATAAAAATGAAAAGTCATCCGATGATTCCTGGTAAATGAAGTGGCCCGTCCGCCATGAATAAGATGCGGTTCTAATACTACCCGAATAAGGTTATAAAAAAAAGAAAGCCAATCTTAAGGACAAGAAATATAAGACGTCTTTTAAAACACTGTAGCCGAGTAAAGCTAAAATTAAAATATCACTGTTCAGAGAATTGTGGGGAGGGTGGGGGGGGGGGGGAATATGGCAATAAGAGTACGGTGGAACATAGAAAAATGAATGACTCATAAAAGCGGCTGTTCCGTGACGGCTTTTTCTGGTATGCTTTCAGAAAATGCGTGGTTTGTGATACGCTTTGTTAAACGTTGCTGGAAATATCCAAAATTAGACATATGCACAATTTCATTGTCAAAATCATATACTAATTTTTATCTACCCGTTACGTTTTTGAGTAACTTAGTTCACAGGCACATGAATAGAGATCGACAAAAATTAACCCAAACGCTGTATTTAAATCAAAAATTTCAAAGAAATCTGCAATTTCGGTGTGAAGAATGCATATATCAGATCTCATTTTTATGTAATTTATTGTGTTTTTGAGCTGTTTATTGTAATAGCATTCCCCTCCCCATAAAAAAAAAATCATTATTTTCATATTCAGAAAGCGGTTAAAAATGTTGATTCATCAAAACTGCACCATTTATTTTCTTTCCATTCTTCGTACACAAAAAATTATAAAAATGCAAAGGAATTAATAAATAACCAAGTGCAGTGGTTTTCCCAAAACTTGTTCAATACTCTCTAGTAAAGGTCTTACCATCCTTCCTTTGCATACAATTGGCAATCTTCAGTAAGGATGCCTAGCAGGGTATTGGTGAATGAGATGTACAAAATATTAACCTTCTAGGTGAATACTTCATTAAAATATGCATTTTGAACGGTTTCCCCCCTCCCCCTTCTTTCTTCTCCCCACACTCCAAAGTTTAACTCACGAGAAAACCAACCCAGTTTTACCGATTTAAGTCGTTGGGTTCCTGCGAGCGTACAGACTGACAAAGGTCAACCATTTCACAAATTTAGTTCAAAATTTGATAAGTTTTGATTTCCAAATTTTAGACTTTTATTTTTTACTTCCAAATTTAAATAGCTCAACGTGTACAAAATTTTATCTATTGAGCTCTCTGCAACTTGTACTCCGACGGCCAGGCAGACAGACTTCGTGTAAATGGATTTCATTCAAATTATGACAGAAATCTACTCATTTGGTCGTAACTCTATTGTATCAAATTTCACTCTTCCAGCTCACATCGTTTTTGAACTACTGTGTTCACAGATATAATGCCAAAAATATATTTTTCAGACTGAGAATTCTGAAATGTTGAGGGTCATCAAAATATTTTGAAGCTTACAATACTTTCCCTAAACTTCGCATACGTGAAAGTAAAAAACACGAGATACTATTATTTTAAAATATACTAATAGAAAATAAACAGCAATCTTTAAAAAGACCGCACACGGAATTTTGATAAATTCCCACATTTTAGAGCTCTCCGAGAAGGAGGAGAGTTAGATGGGTGTACTTAAAAACTTGGATTTGTTTGCAGATAGATATTATAAAGCCTCGATCCAATAACAGGTAGCTTTATGATCAAATTCTTTATTTACAGCTTTATTACATAAAAACTCTTTCTCATCTAGGTTAAATGAATGATGCTATTTATAGCACGAAATTTAAACAAGAATAGTTCCTCGAACAAATTTGGAGAAAACGCTTTCACAAGAACAGCTAACAGGCGGTTGGCGTCTCAGGCTACTGCAGGGTTAGCTCTAGGAATCCACCGAATTTCCTTCGGGTTGAATTTTTCTCAGAAGTCCACTTCATACCAAGCTCCTCTCTCCTTCCGAAAAATCTCACCTTTTATCTTTCTCTCAGACTCCACCTTTCCTGTCCACTCCCTGTTACCCAATCACCGTTCAGAACAACCTGAATCGTCTCTGGTCGCCCGTGGGAAATGTCCATTGATGATCCACCCTCCACAATGGGAAAAATGAAGGACATCTGGAGTGTTTGACACTCTCGCCTTTCGAAGACACGATTTATTTCCCTGGGAAACGCACGTGTGGTTCCTTATCTGGATTAGCACTAATTGGCCAGACGACCGTACTTAAAAGGAGGGTCTTCCATTTGGCAATATGGAGGCACTTAACACTGTGGGAGTTTCGTTGATGAAGAATGGCCCGGAATGTAAATTATCGAGTGTGGGAAAAAGGAATGTCACAGTGGTCACCCAGGGAAGAAGCTGAATCATTACAATATGAACATGAGGAACCAAACACGCAAAGAACTAAGTGCACAAAATGTCACGTGGTTCAGTCACTGACATTGCAATTAACATCTTACAATGATATTACACTAAACCAAAAGTCATTACTGAGTGATGATCAAAAACCAGGGAAGTCCAGTCTCTGCAAACCCTCCTCATGATCGGAAGCGGGGTGCTGGACTCCAGTGAATGGTCAGAAAGATATCTGCACGAAATTGTATTTTTTTCAGGTTTCTGGGGTCACCATGTTTTTGAGAAAGCTTTACGTGATGCTTACCAGTGTGCAGCCTTCTGGAGTGTCTACTACGAACTTCAGTAAATATACAGGGTGTTTATAAAGTCCCGGACCCATTTTGATGTTTAATAACTCATAAAATAATAAAGATATAAACACACTTATGACATATATTGATGAAATAACTCATATATTTTCCTTTTCAGGTTTGAATATTTTTACTTATGTAAATATCGTCTGCACATATGGTTAATTTCAGATAATTTCATTTTCCAGTCTAAATATCTGTACTTTTCTAAATATTGTCTGCTTATTAGTTGCATTTTTCTCTTTTGTTTTTGTCAACTATTGCAATGTTATGTTTACTTTTGATGTGTTTGTTCTATGTAGTACTTTTGTATGTGATGTTTTATTCCAGCGGGTATTAAGGAGAATGCATACACCACAAGAGAAAGCACAGATTTTATGGTGGTTCATAGAAATGAAATCGATAGTGCAAGCACAGAGAAATTTCAGAAGAATTTACCAAAAAGATCCTCCATCCAAAAACAGCACCTTGCGGTGGAAAAAGAATTTTCTAGAAATTGGAAGTATCGAAGATAAGAAACGTTCCAGACGTCCTTGCACAAGTGATTTTGATGTTGAGCGTGTCAGAGAGACATTTTTACACAATCCTAGAATATCTGTGAGATCAGCGGCAACAGAATTGGATATGCCAATTTCGACGGTGTACAAGGTTATTAAGAAAAAATTAAGACTGCATGCATACAAAGTTCAAATTGTTCAAGTTTTGGAACCGAACGATAGACCTAGGAGGATGGCCTTTGCAACAGATATGCTAAGGAGGATAGAAGATGCTGCTGATTTTCTGAAGAGCATAATGTTCTCCGATGAAGCATCCTTTCATGTTTCTGGCATTGTTAATTGCCATAAAGTGCGCAAATGGCTCTGTGGATGCCAACATGCTTGTCGCTACCTGGCGTGAAATTGACTATCGACTTGATATTCTCCGTGCGACGAAGGGGGCACACGTGGAAGTTCATTGACAAGGGTCATGAAACTTTTTGAGTCTATTTAACCATTTATGTTATTAATTTAAATCTATCTTTATTATTTTATGAGTTATTAAACATCGAAATGGGCCCGGGACTTTATAAACACCCTGTATTTATAGCCCACTAAACTGAGTATTTGCCGAGATTATTAAAGTAAAAGTAATAAGTTAACGGATATATATAAATAATTAAGAGCTATAGACTCAACAGTCATATTAGCTCTTGCAATTTTTTTAAATTTTATTTTATTTAACTAACCCCACGATATTTACAATTTAAAAAATCAGATATCTTTCAATTAAAAAATTGGCATTCATGTATCGCAACTGAATCAAGAATTTGAAAAAAAAAAAAAAATAAACGCCAACAAATCTTTTTTTTAAAAAAGAAAAACGTATTATCACACAATCATTGTTAATAAAAACCAGCGGAATTGGTTTCCCCGAAACTTTCTCGCATATTCTTTAATAAATGTACTTGGTATATTATTAACCGTATGCTACAGGCGAACAATAATTACAAGAGTCCATAAGAGTGCGATCGTCGGCGATAAATCGTTGGGCTGTAATTAATACACTAGTGGGAGTGCCTTCCCCCCAAAAAAAAATTCTCGCCTACTCTCCATTATATTTTCTTATCTCCTCCCCCCTACCCCCAACGAAACTGTAGATCTTGGGAAAGGCCGTCAATACCTTATACAGCATTGGTGAACGACAATGACAAAACATTTTTGATAAGTTGATAATCATAATCATCTTTGATAATCATAAGTTGGATTTTGTTTTTGACGATTACAATACTTTCTTTATATATAAGAAAGAAAAAGAAGAAATAATCCACTAATTAAAAGAATATCAAAACCAGGTTAAGAAAGAAAAAAAAAAAATTCTTCATTCCCTCTCCTTCCAAAAAAAAAAAAAAAAAAAAAAAAAAAAGAGGACTCGTTCCGTTTTTCAAAATGCTGATTCAATTCAACGGACTAGAAAGTCTAATAAGAAATAAAAGGTAATTATTTATCATATTAATAAACAAAAAAAAAATATTCAGCAAGATTTCTTCATTTTAGTTATTCAATTTTAGCCTATACGAACACATATCTGAATCGACGGATCTATCTGAAACAAATTTTATATTTAAAATCCCATTAGACTTTTTAAATTTTTTGTTTATATTCAACATTAACCATTCAAGTCTGTTCTAGCAGAGAACTAAAAAGAACTTAAAGCACCATATTGATCATTTCGAACTCAATTTTGAGACGATTACAAATTATTTCTCTCTCAATATGAAATCTTTATCTCCATACCGACTCTAAAAACTGTATATCAAATAAAATTAGTTAGGTTCCAGCCAGAAATCTGAATCACTCCATTAACAAAACCACGAAACTCATCTGGAATCGGTGTATATTCGACTTCACTCCAACAAACGTTCCATTACGACGTACCAAAGCGCGCCTAAAATCCATCACTTTCGTTCTTTTTTTTCCCATTTTCCCCTCATTCAGAGAGGTGGGAAGGGGGAATGAAACGAAGATCATTGGTGCTTTTCCCCCATTTCTCTCCCACAACTTCGATCCAGTTTCTTTCCGCAGACTTTTCATTCGCTGCATTCTGCGTCGGTTACAGTTATTCGAATCAGATTCTTTTTGAAACTTTTATTTTTATTTTCAAATAAATTCGAAGAAAATATTCTCTACGAATAGTTTTTTTTTTTTTCGCCGTCTACTCCAAGCTTTTTTTTCTCCCCCTTTCTTTTTGTTCTTCAGAAATGCAGCTGATATTTTATTCTGTATTGGAGTATGAAAAATATCATCTGCTTTCAAATGTAAATCTTAGTTTCGTTCCTTTTCTATATAGTTTTTTTTTTTTTTTTTTTTTTGTAAGTGATGGCTTATTTCTGCTAAAATCGTTTGCTGTTTTTCATAAAATTTCCCCAAACTTATAAAGGCAACTGCAAATCTTTACAAGAAAAGTGGTAACGGTAGATTTATATGCAAATAGAACAACCAAATATTTTGAGAGAATACAACAATTTTTATTATTATTATTATTTGTCATGGATCTTTTATTTTCAATCCTATGTAATCTTCGTAAAGCTTTTCAACTTGTTTACCATACAAAGAGAAGCTGTTTATTAATTTACCATCCTATTGTCCTCGTTAGAATTATTAATCGAACATAGCTGGGGGAAAATTACCTCTAAAAGCATTCTCGTCGGAAGTCTTGTAAGATGAATGCATAATTTGCAGAGCGTTAATTGCGAGACAACGTCCTTGAATTCTCATTAAGATCCATTAACCTCGCGAAGGCTTTCTCCTAGAACAAGTCGCGGAAAGTATTTAAAGAAAAAGATCTTATTTATGTTATTGGATAATGTTATCTGACGGAACAGAAAATAATCTTTATTCTTAATTCCAGAGTACTAAATCTGACAATAGTGCGCTTATATTTTTATTCTGTGACTTCTTACAGTATTAAAAGGTCACGTGTTTCACGATATATTAATGTGCTTAACTAATCCAAACTTTAATCCTTTTTCTGACGGCTTTCCATAGTGTGTGAGAAGTAGAAAATTCTTCGAAGCTCAAAATCCTGGAATCTTTTCGGTACGGATTTTATTTAAAGATAATGCCATTATTTGTTGATAAATAAAATAAAGGCGGTACTGTTTATGACATTATGATAAAGATAAAAGACTGTCGTGGCATTTGTAAATACTCACATGACACTTCAAAATTATTTTGGCTCTCCTTTTTGAGTTAATTTTTGTAACGTTTGTTATTGTAACAAAAACTATAAATGCTTCTTGCATTCATTATTTACAGATGCTGATTTCAGCATCATATACATTTAAAACTTCTCCAATTGGATGTTCTTTGGAATTTCAGTAATTTATACTCTCGCAAAAAAATATAGATCATCATCAGTTATAAGAAGCTGATTTCCCCCCCCCCCAATTAGAAGTATTTATATTGTTCACCAACGGAACTAAGCGCGGATATCTAAAACTCACCGTGCTTCTGCGCATGCGTTTTGTTGAGTTTATTCAACAAAATAAGGGTGAGAGGAAAGATGAAAGGAGGGGATGTTTACATTTCTCTGATTACTCGAAGACAATTAAAATAATGCTGTCAGAAACAACACGATATTCACATAATGTGAAGAAGAAGAAAAATTGGACAAAGTATCTAATAGGACGAAAATCAAGGTCGGGGAATGACGTAGATTTCGGAGATGCGCCCGTCTTCTCGCGTCTCTCCCCTGAATGAGATAGAATCATCGGAAAGTGGTCGTCTCAGGATGAAACGGACAGTACTCACGTGGCACTCACGACCTTGAGTAAGGAGCACAGTTTTATGCCGTGGCAGAAAAGGGGGGGGGTAACACCTTTACGGGAAAGTTTCAGGGAGATTAAGTCCTGTTAGTTCATAAAAATACTTTGTTTCACAAAAAAATAAATAAAAACTCCTTTTACACCATCAAAGGAAAATTTTTTTAATATATCCATCAAAGAGCCCAGAGCTCGCGCACTCAGCCAAAAAACTCATCGATATTGTGCGAGGCTTTGGATCGTCTCGGGCGATTTCTTTCACAGAAACTCATATCCCCTTCAAAAAAGTAAAAAGAAACCACTACCAGCAGCGTCCAGACGACACGACACTGTCCGCTTTCGCCAAATCCACTTCCAGAGCCGCTGCCTTGTCCACCCCTCTAAAACAAGTACCGGGCCAATTCACTTCAGCTCCTTCCAAGGACCAAACGACACAAGAGACCCTTGAGAGCAGGGTTGGAGCAGCAAAAGCGTCTTGACACAAGCATTTTCTTTCATCCTCCTAGTAGATAATCTGCCATGAAAGTATCTTTCTTTGCAGAGAACTTAAATTCGAACTCGGGGTACTTTTTTTTTTTTTTTTTTGCTGCTCCATACCTCCAGAGAAAGAGGGGAAATGAGTTTCCCTTTTAGAACTGACAACTGGCAGACGATAAATTTTCTCTTCACGTAAAATGCTTATTTAGCTCCCCCCCTCCCCCTCTTTTGCAGCAAGTTGCGAATAAAGTTGCTAAAAGAGGATAGTTTTGAATTCCTTAGAAAATCGATGTCTCTTTTTTTTTTTTTTGGAAAGTGTTTTCCCAGTCGATGGGAATAGTCAATAAGCTAATGCGTGTGAGTTTTCCGGCGTTTTATTTAAGAGTCAGTTGCTTGAAAAGTCATTCCATTAATTATTAACTTCCTGAAGAAACGCGACTTAGAAAGTGAAGACGAGAAATGAAATGGGACGATCACTACTTTTTTCAAGATATTAAATTTTGTTGCTTTAACATCTCGTTTCCAAGCAACATGAAAGCTACTTCAGAACTACCCTCGGAGCTTTTAATGGTAGCTCTGTAGACGACATCTGAGCTGGCTACCTCTTTCTTTGTCTTCAGCCATGGAAGAAAATCAAAAACTATTTACGGGCTTCCAATTTTTTTTTTTTTTAATTCTGCACTTACACAGATAATACAAGACTAGCAGATACATAGAATAAGGTATTAAAATACGAATTTATAAATTAATCAATGCGAAACACGACAGAAAATTATCAGCGTAGAGAGATCACCATTAAACCAGCGTGTGTGGTCACAAGAAAACTTTTTCGTATACTCTCTAATAAAGATGCTATTCCCCACACTTTTCGGAAATAATATGGAACTTTGAAAAAGCAGAGAACGCATTACATGGCATTATGAAGTATTAAATTTGGCTCGAATAAAGCATTTTTACTGAATCTATCGTGTGAGATCCTTGGCGAGTTATTTGGCGATTAAGCCCAGGCAGACAGTTAATAGTGCCCGAACATCCATTTTTGTGCTTCAGATCTATTTTTCACAATCGATTGAAACAAAGATTTGACACAAAACTGTACTTGTAGTCATAAAATTCTATACCAATTTTGATATATTTAAGACAGTGTTTTTTTTTTTTTTTTTTTTTTTTTTGTTTTAATTATTACTTTACAAGTTTCTGAAGACAGTCAACCCGTACGGCTCAAAACTTGATAGGTGTCTACAATATAAATATTAAAACCGTGCACGGAATTTTATCAATCTAACTTTCTTCGTTTTGTAATTACCGCGTTACCTTATATTCGAACAAACTGTTTAGTATGTTTAAGACCAATGCATATGCCTGATGTTAGGTAGTGTTAGATAAGCCATTAGGGCAAAATGTTGGAGACCAAATTAAGCTCTGATGGCACCCCATAAGTAAAGATTCTGGGGTTCACTTTTAAAATCCGATTTTAATATCTTTATTTTACAGCCAACAAGTGCAGTTTTCACGTAGCAATTGCCATGACAAACAAAGCAGAGCAAAACAGTGGATGGAGGGTTACTTGAAGAAATTGGTTTCCTGGTTGGCTCACAGGCAATCGTATCTTTGATAAACCGCTCTGAACAAAACAATAGACGAGTAGTATGTAAGAACCTCCCGCAACGCTGAGGTGTCGAATAAGTAATTAGCGACCTTTTTGCTCTCTGTTTCTAAAGGCACTATTTTTAAAAACGCCGCAGCTGTGTTATAATTCATAATATGTACCAATTGGAATGATAAAAAGAATAGAAATTTACTTTTACCTTAATTTTTTTCAAACAATTTTTTAAAAAAAATCAACGATTGAGGCAATTTAATAATTAAAAAAAAATGATGAAACAGTTCGAGGCGTCTTAACAGATCAGAATCCTTTTTCTTTTTTTTTCTTCATCACCAAGCAGAAAAGATATTTAATAAACCGTCACGATATTATTTTTCATTGTTATCGTTCGATTAACTTTTGTCCCTAAAACAACCAGACTGTTTGTTGTTATGAGTATATCATTTCATAAAAAATTTACTCCCTTTATTGAATAAAAAATTGTTCACTTATCATCTAATGTTTCATTTTCTGAAGAGCATTAATATTAAAAACTATAGAAAAATAACTTTAATAGTTGGTTAGATAATTAAAATTATTATTCTATAATTAAATTTATTTTTAAAAAATAATTTAACGATACAACAAGGAAAGAAGAGCTTTGTTATACATAAACTTCAAATATTTGTGAATTTTTACATTCCACTTAAAATTAAATGTCACCCCCCCCCCCCCCTCTGTTTCCATACAGCACAAATGCAGACGATAATTGAAACATGTGAGAATCCACCAAAACGGAAGCAGTCATCCCGTACATCAACTCACAAAACGGGACGGATGAATACGAAAGTACCTACGGCACAAAGCATCACATCGTCTGCTTATTTTATTAAAAGGGGGTGAGCGAGGGGAGAAGGTGGATAAGTGCCCTCCAACACCCACCACTCACAGGAACAAGTCGAAAAATCACGCGGATGGAGGCGTCGAACGACTTCTTCCCATTCATGGAGGCATCGTGACTCATATCACGTGACTAAGCGTTCACTCCACAAATCTCGTGAATGAAAGCGAAAATTGCTCCAAATCTGAAACCGCGCGCGTAGAGCGGGATGAGAGAGGTTCTGTGGCTGTCTGCCTGTCACCCCCCATTTCTAAGATATCCTGTTGGGTTAAATGCGAGGCGAGGAAGTTGAGTAAAAGGACGGATTGGATCGGGTTACGGTTACCGTGATTGTCATCACGTTTGTCTATTGTAGAAAGCGGAAGGTTTTGATTTATGCAAGCATTGTTGAAGTGGATTTTTTGTTTTCATTCTTTTGTATTCGCGGAAAATTTGTGTTCAAGCGCCTTAAGGGGGCTTAAGTGTAATGGATTACTCGGAGGTTTAAATGAGTATTATTTGCAGAGAATAATCTACTAACTCGAAATCACGCCACGCATAGCTTTGTCCTTTTATTATTTACGATTTAACAAGCGAAAAATTAAGAAAAGGAAACGTCTGCTGAAGGTAAAATTAAGATTGAACAAGTTACAGCGCACACACGAAAACATAAAAAGCATTTAAACTTAAATGATGAATTAAAATTTTGGATTATAAAAACTGTAAGTGAAATAAAAATGGAATGTCTTTAAAAATAAAGTAACTGACAAAGAAGAAAGAATTACAGTGAATAAAAATCTTGTACAGTTTTAGCAAATAAATATACTCGGAATTCTTTTATTATTAAAAAAATTCAATCGCAAAAAAAAATAAAAAAATAATGAAATAATTATAAGAACACTTATGAAAAAAAAAACACAACGAACTTAAAATAAATAAACGAATAAGAAAGAAAATTATCGTCTGCAAAAAAGATCAGAAATTAAAATCTTAACGCTAAGGCTATTAATAATTACAATTCTACCTTCTGTAATGGATTGATTTCTTTCATTACTTTAACCGAAAAAAAGAAATTGAGAAAATATCTAGATAACAGTAACATTGTTGCCATTCGATACACCGAATCCCAGATAATGAGTTACTTTAATTTCGAACATTATCGTTTTCTTTTAAAATTTCTGTATCACCCCAGATGCGCATCCCAATCTCAAACGATAATGATACAGCAAGTAATCGCCTCTTTTATTTTTTTGCATATTAAAAGCTTTGATAAGAATTTGTGAAAGTATTATATAATAAGCTATGAATTAAACTACATAATTTAGCGATGCATTTATTTTTTAAAAAAGGAAACAGATTATTTATCCATTTTTCTAAGAGAAAAGCGACAAATTGCAGACTTAAATTTAATAGTTTTAAAATATTACATTTTATCGCAAGGTCACTTTATTACATAAAAGAAAATAAATTGATTAACAACCAACCGCAGCCTCCCGTCTCCACCAGTTTCCCCTACAGAAGGAATTTTTTTATATATATAACTCCAACGGGGGAGGGGGAGGACAATTATTAATGATACCTAAACGAAAATGCAATTTAACATGGCTTCTTAAATTGCTTTTAGTTATAAAAATCGAAAAATTTGAAATAATATTTCTGTGATCCTATTATTATATGGGAGGGGGGAGGCGGTATTTAAATCGAGATTACGACAAAATTTAAGAAGATTATAATTAATTGCATTAAGAGGAATAACATAGATAATTAATGTAAATAAATAAGTTACCATAGCAACGCGAGATTATACGAGAGCATGCTGATTTATTGCATATCTCATTTACATCATTAAGAGTCAGTTGCAAAGGGTGCCTTAAAACCCAGATTACCATCAGGCCGTCACGATCTGAATAATGATGCCGACAATCCACGCATCGTCGTAGTCACATGATAAACCTGACAGATTAAATCACTTAATATTAGACTGCACAATGTCTAACACGTTATAATACGATGCAGTATTAAAAGAACAAATGCACAATTCTAAAAATCATTTATATAATTATAAATAATTATCTCGTTATATATTAAATTTCGGCGCCTTTCATCTCATGAAATCATTGCTATATTATTGCTGGAAAGACTTGCACTTTCAAAAGGAGTGGGGGGTGGGTCGATTGTTCGATTATGGTCTAATGAAATAAGGGCAATGCCGAATTTGAGTAAGTTGCAACCCTTTGCAGTGCACATTCTGACAACGCCTCTTTTAGTAAACGGTTAAATTAGTTTCACATTTCGGCAATTTTAATTAAACTAAAATAAATAATTAACGTGTTTATTATTTTTCTTATTTTAGTAACTTTGTGAAAGATATATATGAAAAAGTAAAAGAGGATATAACATGGGAAGATAAATTTATAAAATCCTTGTAAAATCAAATTTTTTAATGGTTTCCACGTATATAAATATGAACATTTAATTATCATGTTAGTTTGTGAGAAAACAATATACATCAAACACACAAAGTACTATTTAAATACTATTTTACCAACCTATCAAAGTTAAAAATAACAATCATTTAAATAATATTTCAGTAAATTATAAGTTTAACTATTATTTTAATAACTCAGGGTAAACGCACACTCGTTTCCAAATATTTTATAACTTATCGAATTTTTATTCTTTACAAATTAAGTTGGCAAAAAGCGTAATAACGCTTTATTTATTTATTTTAACTCGCATGCTTGCAGCACCAATCAGCAAATAATTGCCACTAATCACTGAATATATATTGTGCACGTTTGAAAAACTGAAAGTTCATAATTACCTTTAAAAATGCACTCCTAAGACAAAGAGATAATTTGTCTTTTTATCAATTCTCCCCCCTTCCACCTAAATTACGTAGGCAAAATTTTATTTATTGCAATTGTATGAAATCTTATACAACAACATTTACAAACATTATACAATAGTTAAACCTATTTTTTTAAATTTATTTCTTTATTTCTAATATACTTTTAAAAGGTGGTTTTTACTTGAATGAAAATAAATCCATGATAATTACTAAAACTATATAATAAACTTTTGGAATGACATTTATTTTTTTATGAGATTATTTATTTGTGATTATGAACTATCGAGATTATCACATCACAACATCAATTTGATATCAGAAAATAAGTACCTTATAAAACAATTAGGCTGTTTTTTAACCCGTTAACTGCTTCTGACGAGTATAATCGTCGTGTAAAAATTGCAACATTTTGCGTTATGACGAGTTCATTCAATGCCAATTATAATATTTATATAATAATAGTTTAATTATTATATTTATATAAGTGTGTGTGTGTGTGTTTATGACAATTTTTAGCTATGTATTTTCCGAAGAGGTCGAAACAGTTAATTGGTTAATGAAAACAGCTATTTCTTTCTATGAACATTTATTTTTACATCCAATATAATATTAACTTGCCAAAAAAAAAATCCTTTTTATTTGCAACTCAAATTTTGACGACTTCTGTTATCGAGAACGCTCCTGTTCGTTTTCATCGATAAATTGTTAACAAACAACCCATCAGTTCTTCACAAAATACAGAATTTTATATTTCAAACAGTTGAGCTCCGCAAGTCCAAGTTAATTCCCCATGAAATTAGAAAAAAAGCAGACGATAATCCAGAAAAATCCACTGGTACTTGAAACACACGCCGTGGCAGCTTTTAAATTAAATGATTTACAATTCAACGGCTGCAGGGAGCGAGCGATATATCCTGTTTACGTAATACGAACTATACACCAGACAAGGGCGAAAATTTTTCTTTTTACGGGAAACAGTGCCTTCCTTCTTTCTCGCCGAAAAGCACATGGCCGGAAGCTCGCCAAATAAATCCAGCACTTCCACAACTCACCTCCACATTCACTCAAATAAAAAAAGAACAGATTCAAAATGACTGCGCTTGCATAATACATTAACGAACAATGGTTTGGCGAAAAATCTTCCGCCGACCCACATATAAAGCTCAGATTAAGTCCAAACATCTACTAAAATATTTAATCACCAGGGCTGACTATACGTGACATTTTGGCGCGTTATTGATCGACGCTTACCTTGAATAAATAATAGACAGCGAGACATTAAAGCTGCTAAAAACTATCAACTAGCAGTATAGAGTAAATATGAAAGGTCAAAACATAAATATTATGAAAAAGGGTAACGGAATATTACCGTTTTGCTTTTCGCCCTTATGGAACCGCAGCCAGACGTTTGGGAAGTCACGTTGCTAATAAACATGACAGCCAACCAGCTTTTATTGGGTCATTTAGGGTAATTCAAAAAGATATTTCTTGGTGTTATTTTTTTTAACGTTCATCCATGTATCGGCACAGGAAATGTGGTACTTTAAATGATAAAATGTCCACAATAATTTTTAATTATGGAAATATGCAGATTCAGTAATAATATTAAATTACGAAGCGAAACCGAAAATTATTTTAGGTTTAATTAGTGGGCTTAAGTGCTTGATGAATTTAAAGTTTAAAGAACGCATAATGCAAGATTTTCCAATGTGACTTTAAATACGATAACATGATGGCAGATATACAATAAAATGATTCTTAAATTAATTTTTCCCCCTTTTCATGCAAAAAATTTATTAAAAAGATGAAAAAAAAGCAAACTGTAATAAATTAATAATTTCCAGGTTAAATATTGATATATTTCAAATCAAAAGCATGACAAATTCTACCAGCAATTTCTATTTAAATGACAATTCGATCTAAAAAAAGTATGAATGTGTAACCAAAAAACAATGTATATTTTTAACGTATTTGAAACACTAGCAAACGCCGATAAAAATTATACGAAATTCAAATATTACGACAAACAATTTATTTTCTGAAAATTCAGAACAACTTTTTTCTTATGGCACAGAATATTAGTAAAATATTAAAAAAATCAAATTATGCGATTAAGAAAAATGGCAATATTCCTACCATAGGCTTTATCAGTAATTTAAGTTTCTGTAGATCATTTGTAGCAGTTTTGTAAGAAAGAAAAGGAAAAGGAAAAACATGATCTAGTAAACACAATGTACCTAGAATATTTAATCAAAATTTTACGAAAGTTTGATCATTGTCAAAAATATAATTGCAAATCAATGCGAACACAACTAAAAAAAACTATTTCAACAGAAAGAGATTAGGAGAAAAAGTATCAGAATGTTTGCATATAATTTGATCTTTGCACCGTAACTCATTTATAAATTCTCCTATATTTTAAAATTATCCATGGCATGCTTAGAAAAATTACATTTCGACGGTGATAAAATTTGCATAATTACACACTGCCACTAGTAGCAAATAAAAGATTTCACATACTGCTTACTGTCAGACGAAGACTCAAATTAACATAAATGAAACAAACAAATTTCAACGTTAAGAACAATAATTAAAATACTTTTAAATAAGCATTCTTTAACAGCCTCCTGGCAAATTCTGAAAACAATTTTTTCACGATTTGACATATTAAGTCTTGAATTCGTTACATTATTAGACTAAAAATTCTTGCCTCCACGAACAACAAAACTCAACAATCATGAGGGCTGTTCCCATGACAACCGATATTCCTTTCGCGTTACCATAGTAACGTGTTTCAGCTTGGTATTTGGGTTGCCTTTTTTTCGAAATTATCTTTTCAGAAGTGGTCTAACGGTTCTAACACGACGTTTATCAGCGTAAAATGAATCAGTGTCAACCGCAAACTGCCAATAAAATTGTAACAAAAAAGTAATAAAAACATTTCTTTTTATTATTATTTTATTTTATTATTCTTTTTTATACCCCCACTTCTTTAGATAATAGAGGAACTATCAGAAATCGATGGAAAAAAATTTCATCGTAAGAGAATTTTCCTGAAAAAGTTTTTATTAATTTTATTTATTATTTTATTCTTTTTTTTCCTTATATCAGGGATTTCCGTAAGTTTGTAATTTAATATTTTAAGTGGAGACAAAAAAGGATAGGAAATATTTTCTATACGGTTTCAAATAATAAAATACTAATTTTATAATGGAATATTTTATACGAAGTAGATAAAGTAGGTAAAGAATGTGTGGCATGATTATTATTATTTTTTTTTTTTTTTTGAAAAACATAGTAATTTTTTTTAATAAAAAAACATACATAACCAAATATACCAGTTAAATGCCAAAAGATTTTTAAAAACTGATTTTTTTAGCAAAAAATAAATAATAAAATCGTATAGTTCAGTGATTAATCAAACGATTTACTTATAATTTTGCAAATAACTTGAGAAATATATAATCTAGTTCCAGAACTAAAAAATAAATCTCATTTCTATCCACTTTTTAAACATTTGGGTTCAACTGCTAAAATAATATGAAATTTTTGTTTTGTTTCACATTATTAAGCATTAAAACAAATATAGAATATTTCTAAATGAATCGATTACTTAAAATCTTGTTCAGGAACTGCAGTGCATATTGGGAAATCATAACTCAAAATTTGAACAAAAAATATCTAAGATTTTAATTTGAAGTTTTTAGTAAGAAAATTCAACCAAAGACAAGAGTTTGAGAACATAGAACTTTTAAAAGATGTAAAATAGCGTTAAAATTTAAATGCAAATACAAAACTTAGTGTAACTACACAAAAAATGGACATAGAAACAAAATTCAAATGGTTTTTATAAAGAAAACTGTTCAAACATTAATAGCACTAAATGAAAATATTATATATTTTTCGAAGAAAAAGCAATCGATTTTACAAAGTAGTCATTTATCTTAAGTTGGAGAATTTTTATTTTTGTATATCAAAAAGTAGAATAATTTTTATATGATTATATATATGGGCTGGTCCATAATCTATAAATCTCGACATACGACAAAAACAGCTTTATAGTTAAACAGCTTTATAGTTAAAACTACCAAATCGGACCCATAGTTATTTCTTGGATAAGTAGAAGCTCAATAATAAAATTTTTAAGCTCAATAATTAATTTTTTTAAATTTTTAACTAAAAATTAACAAGAATAATAGCATATAAAAGCACAGAAATTTTTAAATGAAAATTCAAGAACTCATCTTTTTAGGAATATTAATTTTATTTCTGCACAGTTACAATAATTGATACATTTTTAAAAACAAACCCAAATGTTATAATACATCTTACATCTAAAGTGCACTGCAAATTATATTTTTTTATTTTGTTTACTAAGCGAACTGTCAGTGTATATTAGATTTTTCTAATACACTCTTTAGTTAGCTTGTGATAATCAGATCTGATGCGTTGTTTACATAATAAAAAGTCGTCTAGACGGGGGAAATCTAGTCTGAAAATATTTACCTACATTCGCCGAGTGTGTAATCCAATCAGCTATACTGGAAAATTAAGCATGAGCATAAATTCTCGGCATTAAATAAGATTTTAAGTAACAGATAGAAACCTACATGTCTCCTAATACTATTAGATAAGGCTGAGCTAAAAAAGAAGATTTCGAAAATATTTTTGTTTACAAAACATATCTTTTTCTTCTTACCTCTTAGTATTTCGCAACAGAAGATCAGTGTATTCACAGTAGAAAATGTAACTTATCTTGACAGATAGCATGCATTTCGAGAAAACCTAATAACATTTTAAATTCCTTTCTAGGACTAGGACTATTTCGGGACGGACCTAATAATTTTGAACTGCGGTCAGATGACGAGGTCGACACCCGAGCTGCACCCTCCCATTTCCAAACTTCCACACTACACTTTCTTAAGCCGTTTGACGGATTTAGAGCGCACCAGACTCTCTTACACGACGGTTCTTCGGTGGAAACGGGTCTCGAACCTGAAACCCTCCGGTTCCAAAGCTAAGACCTTACTACCAGGCCACCGCGACCCCTTTGTTTTCTAAGTTAGGCTGTTTATATTATATGCTTGGAAAACACAACAACGACGAATAAAAATTTTTAGTTTAACTTTTAAAATTAATGTCCATTGGATATTTCTTTATTGAAATTGAAGTTTTTGTACGATCCTAAAATTTAGCACATATGTTTCGAGACAAGTCCTCTGTCAATTTTTTAAAGCCCAAAAGTTAATTAAAATATGTTACTTAAAAATTATACAGGTTTTTAGTATTTTTCAGCTTTATTTGCCTATAATATTAATAAAAATAATTTTTAAATTATCTTATCTTGAATTATTATATTATATAAACTATCTTTAATATTTATCTTTATAAAATATTTTTAATGATAATTTTAATTTCCATGCAACTTATCTTCGCTAATTTAAATAATTGTTGAACCAGTTAACAGTTTTTAACGAGTGCACATGTCATGGAAAAAGTGCAACATTTTGCTTTATGACGAGCTTATTCGTCAGGAGTAATAAGTAGTGACAATTTGCAGTTTGATTTACAATTTTAGTAAAAATTAAAACATATTCACAAATATCCAGATATTTAAAATATTTTGATGCCAAGTCGAAATCAAAGGAACAAATAAAAGATTATAATGCATTGTACCATGCTTCGCTCAATACTATCGTCTAACAACAAATTAAAATAACAAATGAATGTTTGTTTTTCTTTTCGTTCATATGCAAAAAAAAAAAAATATATGTGTTAGTTTAAGTAAATAAATGTGATTACTGAAATAAAATAAACAGTCATTTCATTACAAAGTAATTTCATATTACGCACATTCTGTGTTTGACGAGTATACTCGCTAATTTTTTGTGACACAATTTAGATACGCACTTTCCGAAGAGGTCGAAACACTTAAATGGTTAAAGATAATTTAATACATAACCTAACAATGTTCTTTTTGTGATAAATTTAAACAAGTTAAATAATACCATAAAAGATTTTTTTATTACTTCGCTATTAATATATCGTTACATTTTGATTCCTATTTATTTCAAAGTGAAAAAGATCGCAGTTCAAAAGTAAATCGACTACTTAAAATTTCTAGAACATCAATATTTCATTTTTGAAATGGGGTAAAAATAATCTTATCTTTTAGTACTGGAATAAAGATAATATCTATCTCCCCTCCATCGCCTCTCCCTTTTTAATACGGCATCTTAATAGAAAGATAAAATAATATTTCCTCTTTCTAACTATAATTTGATATTTCCAAGGAAAAAAAAAGAAAAAAACAGTTATACAAATTGTTGCGATCAAAAGAATGACGAATAATAAGCAAAAAAGTTTTATTTTACTGAACTGTATAAGAATGATCAATTATTCAAACTGAGTTTTCAAAATTTCATTTTCACGAATTGAAATACAAGAAACTAAACAGTCTCGCAATGCGCGCGCGCAGAATTTACCTTTAAGGGGACAGTGAAATAAGCAAAAATGGACGAAAACGTATAATTTTATTTTTATCGTTTCATCACCTAAATGTTTATATTCAATTAAAAGTATTGCAAGATATATTGTTCCATTAAATTAATATTTCAAAAGGTCAAGATTTAAAAACATTGGCCTTGTAATATTTTAAAAGATATTTAAATCCAATTGCAGGTGTCTTCATTTTTGAAGAAATTAAATGAAATTGCTAATAAAGATTTCGGTTAAAAGAAAATGGGGTAAGCATTTTATGTTTCAAGATTTTTTAGCTCGTTAA
Organism: Argiope bruennichi; assembly: GCF_947563725.1. NCBI lineage: Eukaryota > Metazoa > Arthropoda > Arachnida > Araneae > Araneidae > Argiope > Argiope bruennichi. The sequence continues at coordinate 9,516,631 of NC_079157.1, forward strand.
AAGCCAAAAAAAGTTTTAAAAAAAAACATAAAATTACTATGAAAATTCGGTAAGTGTACATAAAAATATTTCTAAAAAATTAGCATTTCATTGGAATTACAAAATCATGCGCAGTTTTGTTAAAGATAAATATACATTGGGTAATAAAGAAAATAGAAAAAATTAAGATGCTTGGAATATTTTGAAATTTTTAAAAATTATACATTTTTTACATTTTTTTTAATAATATTTTATTTTAAAATGTTTAAGAAATTTGACGTATTTATATTGTATAATACATATGCATAAAAAATTTTCAACCCTGACTAAATAATTCCCAAAAGTGTCTAATAGAATCCATTGTTCCCTTAATGAATATTTTCTAAGCGATATTGTTAATTCTTGCTAAAAAATTACGCTAGGGAGAGGCGACAGAGAAAAAAGAAATCTTTATGGAAATTCCTATTCGCAATTCTTTTTATTTTGCGTCTCTATTTTTCAGCAAAAAAATTTATATTGAAAGAATTCACGACACCAAAACTGTTAAACAATCGACAACATCAAAATTTTACAAAATTACCTTCAAGTAATAGACCAAAAAAAAAAAAAAATCCCAAAACTGTCACAAATTTTCAGTAATTACGGTTAAAAAGTTTAATAAGATATAATAGGTATGAAAAATGGAGTTTCTATCTTACGATTACACATACACAAACAAATACAAATGAAAACGTATCATACCAAAGATGTTTCGGAAATGCAGCCAAAAAATATCCAAAACAGAAAAAATAAAGTTCATACCTGAAAAGAAAAATAGGGGGAAAATTTAATTTTTCCATGCAAAAAAGCACAAACAATACAGTCACACTTATTTCAAATAAATACAATATGCATTTTCAACTCAATAACCTCCGTTTAAAGAAATATAGTATAAAGCAATCCCAATGGTGATATATAAACAATTGTTCTGATTTTATTAAGGAAAATTAAAAAATGACGTAACAATGTCAATTATTATTTTCCATTTCGCTAAAGGGAATACCAATTTTTTTTAAAAAGATAAATATCAATTTCAACAAGCATGAGAATGTAATAAAGCATTTCAACAGAAAAAAAATAATTATGATAAGAATCGCCCATTCATAAAAATTTAATTTTTTTCCTTGCATCTCGTTTTAAATGATAAATAACTAAAAGCAGGTACCATGGCAACCATAAAAACAAACACTTTAAAGAAACAGAATTTTTTTATTTTTTTTTCAGAATGGAACTTTTTATTATATATTTCAGCTCTTTCTGGATCATACAAAGTCCAGCTTTTTTCACAAAAATGATTTTTAAAAAAAGGGAGGGGGGAGAAAGAAAGAAAGAAAAGAACATTTTACGTATATCTAAAAAGTTTTCTTTCATTAAAAAAGCCCACTTAAGGAAGTTTTCAAAAATATTTAAAATTTGAGAAATATGAATTATTTCAAAAAAAAAAATCCTTTTCTTTCTTTCAACTTAAATGGCTGCTTTGAAGAAATGCAAAGTACTTCAAATTATGGTGATATTACAGAGAATGAAGAAAAGCTTGATAAAAAAAGTTATTAAAATTCTTAAAAGAAACGCCAACAGCATTTGATACAATAAAAATGCGATTACATAGTTAATTGAATTTTAGAAATAATGTGTCATCTGATGCAAATAATATGGTCAATCAATGAAATGAAAATATTTTATTTTCATTTCATTCAATTTTAAAAATGCTATCTTTTTTCTCAAGTTTAGGATACATGTTAAAGTTAACAAAAAAGATCGGAAAGGTTTGGTCTTTGTTATTTTTTTTATTTAACTTATAGATTACTCTATAAGAGTTTTTTTTTTTTTTTTTTTTTTTCCCCCTGCTAAAACGAAATGAAACTTCACATTATTTTGGATAATAAACGGAATCCACGTGTAAATAAAATATTTGAAAAAACTGTAAAAGCCGGATAAATGGAAACTTGTATTAAACCAAAACTAGATATCAATATTAAATTCCATAGATTTGCATGAAGTTTCTGTCATAAATACACCTAATTCACCTCGTTTATCCCAACAATTTTAAACCGAAAATATAACTATGGAAGTGAACAGAACGATCAAGGACATAAAAGTTAGTAACTTTAGTTTCATTTTTTAAATTAATATTAGCCAATCTAGACTAATAATAAAAATGAATGTGTGTTTGCGCGCACAGCTTTACAATTTAGAAGAATTTCATCTAAAGCCATCAAATTTGTAATACATGTATCTTGGAGGGGGGGGGATGCGTATAGCATCTTCGAGTATTTATTTTAAAATTTTAAGTTTAACAAAGCAGGAGTGGCGCGCTAGACCTTGGCGTTTTTCAGCAAAAATTTTCGCACTCTTCAAGCCGTTTTAAAATTCAGAAACATTTTTTTAAATATTAAATTTAGCAGTACATTTTTGAAGTAGTAAATTATGACAAATAATTCCAAAATTAATCGCCTTTTCTTTCATAATTTAAGACAATATTTTCATGCAATGAAATTCAAACCTTTTTCATAGTTTGATTAAAAATTGAATGGCTCGATTTTTTTCCATTGTTGAAAGGAAAAAAGGAAAGCAAAAATTGGGAGGGAAAGCAAGGAATTATATATTATATATATATATATTATATATATATATATATAAAGAATCAGAAGGAGAAATCAATCGCCTATTGATTCTAGTAGAAAGATTCAGGCGCGTAAACGAAACAGGTGCAGACTATTAAAATAATAAGAAACATCTGTCAGAATTGGGTAAAATTATTTTGTTGAGGAAATCCTGAACATCAAGTGACGCATAAGAAATTTCTTTGAAATTAATTATAACAAATATTTCTGGAGAAGCAAATGGTCGTTAAACACGTCCACTGTTTGCCAACGGATTCTAAAACCCTCCGTGCTTTTGCCCATGCGTTAGGATAAGTTTAATTCGCCAAAATAGGGGTGGGTGGAGAGAAGAAAGGAGGAGATATTTACTTTTAGCAATTAAGTAAATACGGGTAAATGCGCACATATTCCCGCGTCTCACCCCTTAATGATATAGAATCTTCGAAAAATGGTCATCTCAGGATACTGAGACGAATTAGTAATGTATTCTAATAGTTAATAAACTAAACTAATCACTAAATGGATTATCGTACAACGTGAACAAAAAATCTGACTAGTTCTCAAGAAGCTGTCTTATATAGTCTTTTTTTTTTTTACAAAAGCATGCGTATACAATGTATTTATAAACAGTACTACTGACATTTAAAAAACACTTTTGAATTTGCATCAAATCATCCTATAAAGCATCTTCTGTATAATTGAATTCTCTTTTGCATAACATATTCAAGCATTTTGCGAGACTTTACAGCTGTTTAGATGTTTCTTGTAAATGCTCCTTTGTGTATTAAAAGTTAATAATTCAATTATTATGTACAAGCTCTCAAAACCCAAGGAGCAGGGGTGGGGTGGGGAGGACTTCCACTACAAGCCCCTTTTCCGATTTTTGAACATTCAAACTTATTGTTGCATACATGGTTGATACATGGTTTTGAGTCAAAAATCATTTACACTCGAAAACTGACATACAGGTAGAAATCCCACGCCATTTGGCGATTCCCAATGCATCCTTCGCCAATCTTGCCAAAAGTCTTCAGCCCAAGTATTTCGCCAACCCTAACCCTCATTCTCTTCTTAAGAAGATCGGAAGTTCGTGAAGTATTCATGCGTGAATACATCGAAGGTTAAAGAAGCAGCTGAAGGAATCCAAGCAGCAGGGGAGGAGGTAAAGAGAAAAATATAAAAGAAAATGAAGATGAAAAAAGAATTTTTTTTTTTCCTTCTTTTGATAAAATAGGAGAGAGCTGCAGCGAAGTCATCTTTACGGAGTTACTTACGGATGAGATGAAACTGAACGCACTGACTGCCTATTTCATTACTCTTAACCTTGGAACAGGAAGCGATTGGCCTCGCATGCAAACCGAAGACCAGATGGGCATCTTGAGAATTTCAAAAATCGTGATTTTTTTTCTTTGAATAAAAAGTGCACGTGTTTAAGATTTATAAAAAAGTCAAAAAGTGAGGGAAATGTAAATTCAGTTTTTCCACCCTTTTAACTAAAAGGAATCCAAAGGTCACAGATGTCTTTCAAACTTTCCAGGGGAGATAAAAAGGGAAGAGGGTTGAGAACCAGAAGAAACAAGGGTTTACGAAAGAAAAGACTACTGTGTATCTTGTTAGAAGATATACAGTTAGAAATTTCTTCGGAACATTTTACCTTAAAAAAAAAAAGGGGGGGGGGGGACTTGCTTTTTATTCTCTCAGGTCGTCAAATTTGGAGACTCAAAACAGAAAAGAAAGTCCTAAGTATGATAAACGAGCTCAACTGAAAGATATCCAAGCATTAAATTTCATTACAATTTTCTAATTCCAGATGGTTTTTTTTTTTTTTTTTTTTTTTATAAATTTTTTATAAGAATGCTAAAACATTTGTAAAAGTAGTTACAGTGGAATATTACGAAAACCTTCAATTTACTTCCCACGATTCCGCTTGACAGTTTAAAGCTAGAATCAACTGAATGTGATCGTTTTCTATGCATTCTCACAAGCTACCATATATTCTAAAGTTAAAAACCGAGAAACATACATACAGGTTTGTTTTTTTCATTTCATGATTTTTTTTTAATATTAACATAATTATAACGACAGAATCTTTGTGTAAATATACACAAGAAAAAAAATTATATAAATTACTTATATTTTAAATATACACAAAACTATTAAACTATAAATCCAATAACAATCGAGCCACTGTACCGATTTCGACAACTTTTATTTTATATGAAAGGTCTTGATTCCTATACAGGTTGCTAATAACCGCCTCCCCCAATCACCTAGCGCTCTTACATATTCGAGAGATATTGCAATATCGACAGATCCCCGGCCTCAACAACTAGATTGATTTCGTGAATTAATTTCCCTACATTATGACCATAACCAATCAGTCAGAATGCTCGATGTTTTATTGTAAACACATAACTTACAGTAGTACTTCCTTTTGTTGTGTGTGATAAGAGAGTTCATCGAAGTAGGTTGATACAACAAAATATGGCTTATTTAATACAGTGATCGTCTACGGAGGTAAATATTTTTTTCTTTAAAAAAATAAAGCTTTTTAAAGGCGTAAATTATTTAAAATTTATCCATGAACTTCTAGATAGTCAGGCGAAAAAATTTATTTAATCATATCTTAAAAGGAAAGTTTATTGAAATATTCAACTCTGTAATGCCACTTGCATTTCAGCAATAAAAATGGAAAACCACAGAATTCAAGCACTTCATAAAGCTTCCTAATAAAATATAGGTGAAATCTTGAAAAAGAATGAGCTGTATATTGTCAAATAGGAAAACCCTTACATCTGCGCATGCGCCTGAAGGAGCTGATTTCACCAAAATAATGTGAAATGGAAGAAAGAGTAGAAGATGCTATTTGATTTAGAAATAGAGTAACCCTCGATTATAAATGATATTGCATAATGTAACAATAGCAGTTAATCCATAAAATTGAATTAGTCATATGACTTAAAGATTAAGTTTCGAACTAAAAATTATATGATTCAATATGACAAGCAGAGAAAAATCTGAAAGCAAGCGTATCTATAGGAGCAAAGATCAAAACCTATGAAAGTACTCCGAAAATAATACCGTCTTTTCTAATGTGCATCACCCCTCTGTGAGGTGAAACCGTCCAAAAGTGATAATTTCGGGTTGCCGAAACGAGCAGTACTGTTTATCCACCGATTCGAAAAACCGACTCATTTTTTTTTTTTTTTTGCGCATGCATCAGGAGGCAATTATTTCTTCAAATGAGAGAGAAAAATGAAAGGAAATGTTTACATTTAGCAATAATATTAACTCGCAGAATTACGAGGCATAATAATAGTTCATATTTCTGCATGTTATCCCTTCGCGAAGTACAATCATCAAAAAGTGCGAAATTCCGATTCAAACAATAGATGTTTAATTCAGAATGTTTTAAAGCGAACTTTCCTAAAGCCAGTAAATAAACGATAAATATCGTCATTAATGTCCCCAAAACACTGCATTAGATACTAAATCAATACACGATACAGCTGAGCGCACATCACAAAGTAACGATTTTCATTCCAAATAAATATTTACTTTTCATTCTTTGACATTTAAGGAGCATAAAAGTCAAACAAAACAGATGAACACAGCGCCAAGCAAACAAATTAGAGACTTTCGATCCGAGAATAAGAAAAAAAAAAAAAAAAAAAAAAGAATAATAATAAAATAAACCAGGTATTTACTTACCGACGCTGAAATACGAGACCGTCTTTTATTGGAAGTAGAATCAAATCGAGCCTCGTGTCATTAACCCCAAGTCTGTTCGCCAGGAGGCGATAAAAATCAATACGCCAAAAGCGCCAAAAGGAGGACAGAAAGATTTAAAAGTTGGATGTAAATCGCTAAAGCGAAAAAATTCACTCAAGCAGCAAAAACTTTAAGGCCCACGGAGGAAGGCAGTAAAATAAAGTTATGCCCTCCTATCGGGGGTGTTAAGGGATCGATTTAATTGAGATTCAACGGAGTGTTAAGTGTCCAAATTGTTTCGATAAGGAAGCAGGCACAAGCAAAATCGGCTTTAAATTTGCGGCAATAAAATTACGGTCGCACTTTATGAAGCAGGTGCAGAAGGTAAACTCTTAAGTATAAATTATAAGATCAAAAAGAATTCGCAAAAGGAATGAGATTCGTTCCGGACAACCCATTATCGTCGCTATTAATGACTGCAACCCCAAATTCCATTTTATATTGCTTTTATCAAGAATTCGATAAATTATGAAATTAAAATCTATAAAATACTCAGTAATTTTATTTAGCTGTGACTCTACCACGTCATAATGGAGAAGCTTCCGGCGTGTTGGTTTGTTCTCGCCACCCAGGAGAGTATATGAAAAGTGGGGGTCTAGCTCCTCCCATCGATAACGGGACGCACTTCCTTAGGGAAGGATTGTACCGTGGCCGGTGTTGGCTCTTAGGACTCAACCGCAGTTCCAGCCAGTGTTGCTGTAACCAAGCGGACCTATCATTCAGTTTTCATTCATGTGCCTTCGAGGTGGATCGGGGAGTCAGTGATGTGACTTAGCAGTGGTGGAATTATTGAAGTACAAAACTGAAGCTGTATGGTTGGTCAAACTTATCGAAATAAAAATGGAAATACATAATAATCTACCTTCTTACATACTCGGACATAACACACACACAAATAATGAAAATTATTTAAATCGTAGTTTATTTTCAACAGGAAGAATCAAGAGGGAAATATTGCTGCTAATCTGCGATGTCGTGTCTCAGCCAAGTCAGTACGATCACTAGGAAGAGGTTTACAGGGATTCTTAATGGTTACGGACCAATGACCCCTGACCTTCAAGACAAAAATGAAGGTTTGGGGAAATACGAGAATTATTACACTATATATATTAAGAATCGAGAATTTGAGATTCTTCAGGAAAATTCTGAGACTTCACACTCTTTCGAGAGACTATAAAAGGCGAGGTGCACACACGAGCAGAAAGTCTTTGTAAACATGGTTGCAAAGCGAACTCTGGATGTTTAGACTAGGCGATATTACAATTTCATATTTAACGATTTGTTGCTTTCTTGTGCTGTCAGCGCCTGCAAGCGCGTATATTTTGGGCGTGTTTTAGTGATTTATATTCCGTGTCTATAATAATATATGATAAATAGTTGGTGCCATTACTCGGTATATTGGATTTCAACAATAACGCGTTGGTCGATTTGTGTAATATACAGGGTGTCCACTCCCACCATGATCAAACAGCTAATTTCTAAACCGTCAGAGAAAAGACTACTTTGAGCTAGAAATATGTTTGAGATAAAAATATTTTTTGAGCTAAAAAAATGTTTCAACCTTTTATTTACCAAATAATTTTAATATCAATTTGCCAAATTTATTTTTAAGCCATTAGTTAAGTTTTGGTACAAAATAAACCCAGGATGAAGAAGGGAGGAAAGACCAATTAAAATAATTAAATAATAAAATATTTTTAATGTTATTTTTTAGATGATATCTACTACTTTCTATTGGAAAAACGTTTTTCCTGTTCCTTTAAATACCGTTAGAAAAAAGTCATAGTGGAGATATCAGCCAGAGTTAAACGAACTACCGTCGGTAAATAAAGGATTAAATGATCGGAAGAATTATATTTTATATTTTTTGAGTCCATCATATTTCTTAAAATACTGCGAAATCTAACTTTTTATATACTTTCATGTTTAATAAAAAAATTCTTGACATTAATATTTTTTAAAAAATTCTATTAGAGTATCGAAGACAGTTTGGGGCAGACCCCTCACGATGATTAAAAATGTCATTCTGAAAAAGTATTTACTTATAATTATCACTTATAATAAGTCATAAAACTATTGAATTTTTCATTTAAAATGCAATAATCAGTAATTTATCCGAATTATTTTCTAGTAATCCCAGTAAACCAGTTATGATTTAAAAAAAGTTTGCAAAATTGCCAGCAATAGAAAAATTCAACACATAAATTTGCAATCAGTTCATTTATTCAATTTTTTATATTTAAAATTATAATCAAATTTTTTAAAGTAACTAAATCGAAATACACACAAAAAAAAAAAAAAAAACTATTTCTCTACATAAAAGACAAGTATCACAATTTAGTTCTATAGAACTGACATCGGTTAATGCGGATTTTGTCCAGGATTGTGCAATTAGCACTGAAAAGCACTCATTAAAGGGGAAAATTAGTTTACCCTGTTGAATCGGGGACAGTAATGAACCAATAAACAGCGGCAAACCTTATTAACTCTACCAGAAACAATACAACTACATTCTGTTAGTGCTACACTAACCACATCACAGTGAAATGAAACAGAATCGAAACCAATTTCTAAAATACACACAGAATTGAAGCATTTTATCAACTATTTCAATTCTTTTCTTTGGCAATCATGTTCATAAAACAAATGGAATTACTTCAAACCCAACATGACTGCACAACTTTATTAAATTTACTTAGAACAAAGAATGAAGTTGAGATATATAAACATTCTAAAGCGCTGAGCATTTCTAACGCTACTTATCGGTCCGTGTTTTCTCAAACCTAGAGGGAGAAGGAGTGGAGATTTGGTTTTGGAAGAGCCCCAGGTAAACATAGATGACAAAAACCACAGAAAATTCGTCTGAACGTGGCCCCGAACTTTAATTTGGTTTCCCTTTTTTCGTACATAATTTGATTTCGAGTTTATTGTCGTCAGATGGAGAATGTTGGCAACAGCTCGAAGTTTCGAGGTAACGCAATTTACTTTTGGGCGTGGCCATTTTCTTCAAGCTCACTTTCATGAAAGTGGTTATCAATATTTTTTCATTTAATGTTTTTCAGACACTCCACCATTCTATTTTATTTTTTAAAGAGGACGTTTTTTCCTGCAAGGTAAAAACATTTCCAAAAGACCAAGGGGAAAAAAGTAAATCTTATATTATATATATATATATATATATACACACACACACACACACACACACACACAATTTCAACACATAGAAATTTTTTTTCTTAAAAACTGGCCGCCTTCGGAAACCAGCTAGGTCAATAATGTGTTTTAAATTTCAATTCTGTATTTTCTACCTAATTTGATATTCACGTTTCTTTTTACAAAGAATTTTTTAAATCAGATTATGATGGGTTTTATGCCATGTTAGTAACCTTGCACTTTTTCTATTTAATGAGTACATAAATATCCCTACTAAAATCAAATAACACGACATAACTTTCCGCGATATCAAATCGCATGTTGTCAACGCAAATTTCACTTTTTTTTTTTTTCTCCCTCTTGCAAAATATATTCATTCGATTTCCAGCAATGCTAAAGAATGAAAAAATAAATTTTCTTTTACATTTATTTTGATTAAATAAATTCATTTTTGAATAAATAATTTTTTTAAAAAAAATCACAACACGACTTTGTTGATGAAATAAATTAACACTATGTGTTGTTTGCCAACGGTTTCTAAAACCCTCCGCGATTTTGCGCATGTGTTATGATGGGTTTAATTCGACAAACTAGGGATGAGAAGATGAAAAGAGGGGATGTTTATATTTAACTATAAAGTTAATTCCGGAAATGCGCACCTCTTTCCGCGCCTCACCCCTTAGTGAGATAGAATCTTTGAAAAGCGGTCGTCTCAGAATACTGAAACGAACAGTAGACATTAACAATTTTGTTTCATTAAATAGCAAGCATTTTTGCTTTTCTTATAATGTTTAACTGATGAATAATGATTTAACAAACTCCCAGATTCATTTTTGTTAAGAGGAGCTATTCCAGAGATTTTGCATTCATGCTGGAACAAGATTCCGGGTTTTTTTTTTTTTTTTAGTGTGTGTGTGTGTGTGTGTTTCCTTAGTTGCTCATTACATATCCATAGCTCTTGGATGGTATTCTAATGGGATATAAAAATATATTTGGTAACCGAATCTTTTGGACTGCAATCTGCGACATAGCAACAACACACACACACACACACACACACACACACACACACACACACACACACACACACACACACACACACACACACACACACACACACACACACACACACACACACACACACACACACACACACACACACACACACACACACACACACACACACACACACACACACACACACACACACACACACACACACACACACACACACACACACACACACACACACACACACACACACACACACACACACACACACACACACACACACACACACACACACACACACACACACACACACACACACACACACACACACACACACACACACACACACACACACACACACACACACACACACACACACACACACACACACACACACACACACACACACACACACACACACACACACACACACACACACACACACACACACACACACACACACACACACACACACACACACACACACACACACACACACACACACACACACACACACACACACACACACACACACACACACACACACACACACACACACACACACACACACACACACACACACACACACACACACACACACACACACACACACACACACACACACACACACACACACACACACACACACACACACACACACACACACACACACACACCATCACCATTATTCTGTTTCATTTACCACATGGCGATTCGGGCTGTATTTGCGTCCGTTTAAAATAATCCATTTTATTTATTATTATTATTTAATAGTCTAAACACAAAAAACGATGTATAGTTTAAAATCATCAAATTAATTCATATAAATGCTAAGCAATATTTAACAAAAATTATTTCAATAACAGAATTAGTATTTTCATGTCCAATGAGTCATAAATTACTGCATTTTCACTAAGTTCACTTCTAATTTGACATACACAAATTAATAGAGTAATCCAATAGTCATGTTAGGTCATTATTTGACCGATCGATGGTATCGGTCAAATATTAATTTGACCGATATCAGAAGAAAACCCTTTAGTACTTCCCCAAGAAAAAAGTTGCACATTGCATCATTCAATGCAATATAAAGTTTGGCTGGAAATTTGAAATTTCTACAAGAAATGACCATTGAATTTTCTACCAATGCCATTCCTCGTAATGGCGAGATAACCAATCAGAAGGCTTTTGGGTGTGGTTTGCAAGTCAGTTTACTCACAAGACACGACTTGAAATTAATTAATGCAAGAATGCAGTGGCAATCACTGCATTCAAGGATCGAAATACATTGCAATTTCCAAGTGTATTATCTCTGTCACTAACGAGAACTGCAGGACATAAGGTATGTATGTTGGCTGTCGCTATAGTTAACAATACAGTCAAAATTAGGGCAGAAAGATATATTAGATATAGTTTTTATCTCATAATAGTTTTTAGTACACTTATACTTGAATAAATTTATTTCAAGTATCAACTGCAAAAAATCGTCTAAAGTAGATAAAATTACGGAAACCGACAAATGCAGTTACTTATTTTTTTGTCAATACTCTTGCACACAGTACAATTTATGTACTGTGTGCACATACAATCACAGTACAATTTATGTACTGTGTGCACATACAATCACAGTACAATTTATGAAATTTCAATATAATATAAAATTTAGATAGCACTAAAATAAGAAGAGTGAAAACTTACGCTTATTTTTATATTTTCCAGATTCTGGGCTAACTAGTTAGTTGTCTATAAAGAAATGCAATTTATTCATCGAATACTGCTTAAAATTGCTGTTTATTCAGTTCTTTAAAGACCAAGACGCGCCAGTGTTGGATTGACTATTTTGTTAACTTACTTAAAAGAAGTCTGCAATGCCGTAGGCATTGGACAAAACTGTAATTACCAATTGCTTAAACTTAATTGAAATTTTTAAAAAACGTAAAATCACTAAAATGAAGAAAATGATACCAAAAAAAAATCTGAAGGTCAAAACATAAGTTGTACAAATGCTATGATAAGGATTTGGTTAGTTTAATTTACGATAAATGGATCATTTTAAATTCAACACAGTTATATGAGTTCAAACTTTCAACTGTTATTTTTGATTTCTGATGAACAAAAAAAATGTATTTTGGCTGTATTTTGTGGTACATGGCTGTACGATGTAACAAAATTGTACGATGGTAGCATTTTAGTTTGTTTCCATCTCTTTTAATAGACTTACAAAGTAGGCATATTCATTCATAAATATTGTGTACATTATTTGAATTTTGAAAAAAAAGGAAAATCCATAAAATAAGTTTCAAGCTCCACCAAATCATTTCTTACAGGAAAAATTAAAAACCAGGAGGAAGGGTCTCCCAAAACTTTCTCGCGCTTTCTAATAAAGATGATATTCCACAGAATAGCAACAATTACGAAATATTAACCTTTGACGTGAAATTAGCATTTTTGCTAAATCTATCGTATCATCCTTGGCGAGTTATTTGGCGATTCATTCCTGACAATCTATTAATAGCATCTGAAAACCGAATTCGTGTTTTAAATGCATTTTTTACAACCTATTGAAACAAAAATTTAATACAAACACTTGGAGTCACAAAACCACATTCAAAATTTATAATATTCAATTATCGCTTTTACATGTTGCTAAAAGTACAGACCGACAGACGGTCAATCCCTCGTTGGATTTCGTTTAAAATTTGATAACTATCAAGGCTATAGATTTTTATTATATGTATCAACCAAACTGTCTTCATTTCGAGGTTGTGCTAATTATATTCGAACAGCCTGACAGACTACCTCTGAGCATATTTTACTCAAAATTTGACAGAAATCTACTAGTTTGGTATAGAGACTGTGCGGGTTGAGGTTCGAACTCGAAACGTTAGGGTTCATAGCCGAGTAACAAAGCCACTAGACAAAAGTGTGCACTCTTCTCCGGAAGTTGTTATCTGCCTTATGATGTTACCACCAAAATAATCCCCCACCAGTGAGTCGGTAGAGTTTATCGCGCCAGTTATGGCGAGCGACGAACGTTGATATCGCGCCAAGTGTTATGGCGGGTGACGGCGAGAGTGTGTGAGTGGTTGCTGCCGGTAGATGGAGCCACGACAACTGAATGAAGGATGCGGTTGTTCAGAGCCAGGGTCACCAATGTGCATGTTGAGGTTCAAACTCGCCACGTTAGGGTTCATAGCCGAGTAACAAAGCCACTAGACAAAAGTGTACACTCTTCTCCGGAAGTTGTTATCTGGCTTATGAGGTTACTACCACAAGACTGTATACCAAATTTTAACTGTCTATATTAAAGCGCTTTTGAGTTATCTTTGTCACAGACAGACGAACCTTTTTTTAAAAAAATGCGTTTTTCAGACTCAAAGATATGAAAATGGAGATTCGTCAAAATCTCGAATTCGAATTTTTTTGCGAGATTTTAAAAAATACAAGAAAATAAAATACATATACAAGAAAATAAAAAGCAATGCTTCACAGTCTACTATTACATATAAATTTAAAATACAGTGACAAAAGTATTGAAAATTCCAGAACCTATCTGAACACTCAAAATAAGACCAAGTTACAGTAATATTTTTAATTTGTTTAATTTAATCCATTTATGTCGTAATAAATATTGCATTCTACATTTTCCTTTGATACTATATATAAGAAAAATTAAATTCATCAACTGTTACTATTATTATGGAACTGCCAAAGTATCTTTTACAAAGTTTCTAATTTCAAGAGTTGATGACTTAAGGCTTTGTTAGTGGCGAAATTAGAGAAAATAAATATCAACGCGGCCATATCGCAATAAACATGTTTTCACTCTATTTTGATATCCAACAAGCGCGATTTAAACTTCCCGAGACGCTGACTTCCGAGATGGCCAGAAATTAAAATGGACGGCAGGCCGCCTCCACAGATGCGTTAAATTCCAGGCACGGCTCTTGACAAGCTGAAGGTTCTTTTCTAGGCAGAAGTTTCCATCTTGGGGGAATTCTCCGAATAAACAGGGAGGAGGTTTATGCTAAAACGAGCATTTGTCAGGGTTCCAGACGGATATTTCCCTACAGGGAATTTCCTGAGACAAACCACGCGCAAGATACGTCCTCTCCCGAGACACTCAGAGCACCGGCCACCGATCGCGAGATATTTAAAGAGAAAACACTTCTGGATAAATGAAATATTGCGGGGAGAGGAATTGCGATTTGGGGGCACCTCGCGGGGATTTTCTGGATAGATTTATTTCGACTATAAGATAAGAGGAAGACACCTATAACAGTTTCATGTCCGTATTAATAAAAAATCAGCAATAAAAAATCATGTTTCTAAGTTTCTAAGTTACAAACTTCAAGTTATTTCAGATTAAATTCATTCAAATGTTTTTTATCTCATCTTTCGTTTTTAAAAACAATTCATTTTCCTTCAAATTCCGTTTCGTATCGAAAGTTTCAATTTGTAAAAGCTATTGGGTACAAAATTAAAATGAAAAGTGCTACAATGCTTTAATAATCAATAAAACTAGCATTAAAAAACTATCTCGTGCCCATATTGGTATATATACTTATAGTAGTGAAGGGAAGGGTGCATTGCTAACAATCAATTTGTACAGAGAGTGCCAGAATTTATAGAATATTTCTAGGTTTCTTTCCTAATTCTATTTAAGATGATGCGAGGATACCAATTATACCTGTTCGTCTCTCACTGCGAATATTTACAAGCTAATTCTTAAGCGCAATGAGCCAAATTTTAAAAATATTAGCAAAGAGATATCATATAGGTCTTTATTAAACTTTAAACCAAATCCATCTCCGGTAAGAGAATTATTTTTAACACACATTCCATTCCCTACGCCAAACATACAGGGAGACAACTGGCAAAAAACAAAAAGGTCATGCCCTCCATTATCTTTATCATTGGCAAGAGATTCAAATAGTCATGGTCACCATTGTCTTTGCCATTGGCGCACCTATAGGAAGGTACATTGGCAAAATGAGATGGGCATTTCTAGACTTTACTTCTACTTAAGATGGTGGGAGGAAAAAGAGAGGAATGCCTGTTCGTCCATCAGTGGGAATGAGATTCGAAACGCAATGAGCCAAATTTTCAAAAATCAGCAAGCAAATATAACTATAAATCGTTAGTATGCTCCGAACCAAATCCACTTCTGGTAAGAGAATTAGTCTTAACTCACACTCCCTTACCTGCACGAAACATATAGGAAGACACAACCGGTGGAAAGCAAAGGTCATGCCCCCTCCGTTATCTTTATCAATGCTGCACAATAGGCAAAAAGCAAGACGTCATGGTCTCTTATATTTGCCAGTAGTGGCGCACTTATAGGAAGGTACATTGGGAAAATGAGATAGGGCTGCACTAAATTTTATTTCTATTTAAGAGGTGAGAGGAAAGAGAGGGATTATACCTGTTCGTCGATCAGTGGGGATGAGAACAGGCTAATTTCGAAAGGCAATGAGCCAAATTTTCAAAAATAATTATAGATCTTCATTAAGCTTTGAACCAAATCCATTTCTGGAAAGAATTATTTTAAGCGCATATTCCATTATCTATGCTAAGCACGTAGAAAGACAACCGGCAAAATGAGAGGAGCCATTGTCTCTCTTACCTTTGTCAGTGGCGCACCTGTGTGAAGGCACAGTTGGCCATAGTCTCCATTATCTTTATCAGAGGCATAACTGCCAAAATATAAAGAACCAAGATCTCCATTATCTTTGTTAAAAGTGCACCTGTAGAAAGGCATAATAGTGGAAGGCAAGAAGCCATGGTCTCCATTATCTTTGTGGCGCACTTACAAGAATGCATAATCGTCAAAATTAGCGAGACCAAGAGTCTCCATTATCATTGCCAGTGAAAACATACGAAAGTACACGTGCCAAAATGAGAAGACCTATGTTCTCCATAATCTTTTCACAATATAAACACAAACGGCAAAATGTGATGGATCATGGTCTAATGGGGTTCTCATTCGTGGCGTTACAATCACAAGGGCATACAGATACTAATGCTGTTACATCTTGGATTGAAAAATGGTTCCACGTTAAACATTCGCCTTATGCTGTACACTGCCTAGATACGTCAATCATTCTTGGTGTACTATGGAACCGATACAAAAAATACTCTTTTTACATAGTTTTCATAACATACAAATTTTAATTTAATCTTTCATTCGATCCTTATAGTCTAAGTATTTCATTTCCTTCATCCACCCTCAATGCTCAACTTTTCGCTTCCCTGAGGTGGGGGTACGCATCCAACAATCCTGAGTATTAACACAAAACTAACCACTTGTGGTACTAATTTTGGAAGGAAGAGGACTAGGTAAAATACTTTAGCTACACAACAACGCATTCCAATACGATTCAAGTCAAAACGTGCCGAGTTAAATATCCTATCATCCCTTCAGAATGGTACCTCCCAAAAATAATGACGTACCGAAAAGCGATCATTACGAGGGTGGAGGAACGTCACTTTTAAATCCTTCGTTCACCTGCGAGCAGCAATCATGGGGAACCAAAAGCATCGATGGGGGAGGGACGGACCACCCGAGGAATTAGAAATGAGTTTCGCGAATCTGCGCAATCCACGTGCAGATGGTCAGAAACTCATAACTTCATTCGAATTCTGAAGAATTCGAGGATGAATGAACCTGAATGTGGCAAGGTGAATGCAGAGGCGGTTACGGTTAGACGGTATGCAAGCTAATAAAGGTTTGTTTACGGACGCAAGAGTTCGACATAGCTAGGCTGTACCGAGAATAAACGAAGGGTTTAAGGGATTACACGCTTTCGCGTATTTCTCATCTCTGAATTTCAATTAAATTTCAGAGAACGTTCTTTAAAGTGTATACATTAAGTGTATGATTATTTTTAAGAGAAGTTTTACATCTAAAATTAATATATCTTTTCATCTATACTTATATATAAAGCTCAGTGTGTGCGTGTGTTGGCGCTCGACAGAAAAGACCATTTGACCTACAGCTACCAAATTTGGTACGTGTATACCTTGGAGGTCGGGAATGTGCGCCTGGGGCCCTTTTTTTTGAAATTTTAATTAGAATTTTAATTATTAATTAAAAACTAACTTTCCCGCCATAAAAATTCTTTAATTTTCCCCACCGCCAAATAAGTAAGGCTTCAGTTTTTGTTTTTTTCCCCCAGCAGCAATGAGGCTAGGGCTAACATTTTTCGGCCGATTATTAAAAACGATTCTGTTTATTTTCTTAATGTTTTATGCATTTGAAATTAAACATTGTTCATTAATCGATCTTTCAGATTCATTCTGAAGTACTTTTGAATTAAAATAAAACAGATTAAAGGAAATTAAAAATGTCTAATCTACATAGCGTTACCCCAACTGGTGTAGAAAAATTCACGCATTTGCGTTACCGTAACTGGCGTTGAAAATTCACGCATGCGCGTTGTATTCTGATTGTTTACATTTCAACGGATGCGGACTCGATTTAAATTATTTTTAGGTTAGTTGTATGCTTTTGTAATTAAATTGTATGTTAGTTTAAGTTCATCGTTTTTTAAATAATTTTTTAACCTGTTTTATACTGATTATTTTAAACGATTCAGTTTATTTTTTTAGTGTTTGATGCATTTAAAATTAAACATTGTTAATATACCTGCTCAAGATGAATCAGAAAAAATTGTCGACAAATTCTTGAGATATTACATAAATTAAGAAAGATATTCTTTAGTGCCCATAAGGTTTAAATGCTCAGTGACTCTGTTTTCAGTAATCATATTACAAAAAAAAAAAAATGCTTTGTTTCAGTAAAAAATATTATATTAATTGCAGATTAATCATTTCCACTTTAATTTAAAGCATAAATTCTACGGGAGCTAACAGAAAATTGGAGAGATACAGATTACGTTATGACTGAAGGCCTTTATAATATTCTGAGTGAATTGAAATTTGAAGTTTTAAAATATTTTAATGAAGAAGCTATTAAAGTAGGAATTGCATAAAAAAGTTAATTATTAAAATTTTAACGAGCATTAAGATTGGCGAACCGGCTGGTCGCCAAAGGCGGCTAGTTAATAATAAATAAGACCCAGTTGCAGAATTTCTCCCCAAAACTTTCTTATTCTCGAAGAATATAATTAGGTTTCTATTTAATTTCATAAAATAGAAGTGGGTATAACTATACCATGCGAAAAAGAGATGGCTTTATTTCAGAATGCCATTTTTTCTCCGTTTTGACAGAAACAATTCAGCAATAGTTGAGACCCTCACTAGATAGTGATTATCCCATTTTATTTTTAGCAAACATTGAAACAACTCATCAAATTCAATTTATTTGACTGTTTAAAATTAAAGCATCAGATTTCAAGAATGGACCGTAACAATGATACGTTACTAGCTGATTTTGAGGCCCAGCTCATTCCCCCAGATTTTTAGGCTGTTAAATGACCAATATAGAATGCATATTATATATGTGTAAACATACTTCAGCAGATAGGTGGTCGAGAAGAAACTTCACATTTTAAGTTCGATTTATTTCATCCTGGGAAGCATCATTTTTGTACAAGGAAGCGAAACAATGATAAAATGACATCCTTTTTTTTTTATTTTTCGATTCGTCATATCAAACCATAAAAACATGCGAAATTAATTTTACCTTCTGGTTAACCTAAATAAACTTTAGAACCAAGATTAACACAATGGACGAAATATCTGGTCATGTTATTCCCTAATTAATTCAAGTTTTAGCAATTCACAAATATAGAATAAAATTAAACGCGAATGCATCTTTTTTTTTTTTTTTTTTTTGTTGTTTTGGGGAGTTACATAGATGGACTAGAACAAAGATTGTTAAGACAAAAAACTCAAAAACCGCGATTTTTCCTTTTTTTTCAATAGTACTTCCTTATTTTTCTGCCTTCTTAAGGAAAGTTATTTTAATGAGAGTTTTCACAAATTTAAACAAGCTATTCAACTACTTTGCATTTAAAATAAACACATTTTTTTAATCACTGAAAACCGCAGATTTAATTGTAAAAAAAAAGAATTAAATGTAGGCCAAAATCTATGGTATTATTAGACAATTTTAAAAAATAAATATTTAGAAACCAGTGCGATTCAGGCAATGCATCTTGTTTGCTTTCCGTGCCAAACTAAAACTACTTTGTAATCATTCGTTTTGCCTGCGACGGGTAAAAAAAAAAAAAAAAAAAATTCTAGTGTTATTCTTCAATCAATAAAAGTTCATACAACTCGTAATGCCATGAATGATATATCAACAAAACAAAGTCGAGAACCCGAAATAAAACAATGTCACCCATAATATAAGAAATGATTTTCGAAAATTCGAATATATTTATTTCATACTGTTTTATTTTTTATTTTCTTCAAGACTGCACGACCACATCTGAAAAATCTAATAGAAATAATGTAATCGAAAAATTTATCTACTTTGAAGGGGTTATATCATCCTCTTAAGCAAGCCATAACATTTTTTTTTTTTTGTACGATTCTATTTCAAATGCAAAAATGGAAGAAATTTCCTTTTTTCGTTCATATATTTCGCCGATTATTCGAGTCTAAATTGCAAACGCACGAAATTAATATCATTAGTCCGCTGGTTAAAAATTATGAATAGTTGCCATGGCAACCGTCTGACATTTACACATTTAGGGAGACACAGAATGATGGCAAGAGCGATAAATCAATTTTAAATAGCGTTCCGAACAAGAAAATGGAAACATATACTTAGAGAATTACACCTATATGAGAAAAGAACTTAGGTTTAAGAAATGATATACCTTTAAAATTAATAAATCTCTGCGGAAAAGAGTACAGTAGAAACTCATTTAACCGAACATCGAACAACCGAAACCTGTTAACTAAGACGATAAAAGAAAATTGAAAGACTCTTTCGACTTTTTACGAGGAAGTACACGAAATATATAAAGCATTGAAAACGTAAAATTGCGAATCGAGATTTTGAGGAACCTTAGCATTGCAAATCTTTCTGAGTTATCAAAACAGTTATTTTTAGCATTATATCTGTGAAAACAATAAATAAACCGATCAAGAGTGGTCTCCGGAAAACTTTCTCGCATAATCTCAAATGAAGGCGATATCCATTGCCACAGCTTTGATGTACATTAGTTACAAGATATTAAATTTTAGCGTGAATTGAGCCTTTCTATTCAATCTACCATGTCATTCTTGGCGAGCTCTTTGGCGATTAATCCTTGGCATGCAATTAATAACATCTGAATTTGTGCATTAGACAAGTTTTTCCTCAATCAATCGAAACAAAGATTTGATACAAAATTGCGCTTGTAGTCACAAAATCACGCGCCAAATTTGATATATTTAAATCATTCCGTTTTTGAATGATCGCCGTTACATGTTTCTGAAAGCACAGACCGACAGACGGTCAACCCGTAGTTGGCTTTCACTCCAACCTTGGCAAGTGTATACTACTAAAGATATTAAACCTGTGTAAAGATTCTTCACTATTTAGCTCTCCGTTTCGTAGTCATCGTGTTAACATATATTCGAATAGCTGGACTTCAACTGAACAGATTTTACATAAAATTTAACAAAAATCTGCAAATTTTGTGTTAAGACCGTATGCCAAATTTCAACCCTCTGGCTCAAAGCGTTTTTCAGTTATCTTTGTCACAGACAGACGGACATTTTCTAAAAAAGGTTTTTCTAACTCGGGGAAGTTTAAAACGAAAAGATTCGTCAGAATCTCGAATTCGAATTTTTGACGATCGCTATACTTTCTTTATGCTATGTATATGAGAAATGTATGAGTTTGTGAAAATGCTAATGCAAGGCAGTACTTGCGGCTTGTTTTAGTTAAGTTTAGTTATATTAACATCCCATTTTTAAAGCAACATTAAGGCTATTTTGGGACGGGCCGCGTCATTTTGAACCTCGGTCAGATGACGGGGACGACATCTAAACTGGCACCCTCTCTCCAAATTTCCACATTATTAAAAAAAAAATTCGCCCCGCTTGTATAATCTCAAACAATTCTGGAAAACTTCAACGAAAGAAAAACAGTCATTGTCAATTTACTAGCCGAGTTATCAATCCGAGTTGACTATGGTCCCAATGTATTCTTTTATACTTATATATCTAACACACACACACAAAAATTATATAATAGTGAAACAGTTGGTATAGAAGAAATTCGACTTCAATTTGTCGGTCAATTGAAATTTTACTCTTTACATTTAAATTTCCTATTAAGTAAACGAGGGGAAAGTAGGTGATAATATTTTGTAAGTCAATCCTTTTGAGGAAAATATTCATAATATAATCGAATAATTACAAATCTATTGTTTTTATACTCCAATATATTTTTTTTATGAAGAAATGTATTATCTTTAGATCTATTTCTTTAAATTCTCGAATTCGAATTTAAACAGATTCCACTAACTTCAAAGTAACCAAGTTCTACAACACTTTTGACTTTAAGCGTTAACGGCAGCTATTGCTAGTGATTGTGAATAAATTTTCTTATTCAGAATAAAAGAACATACAACCACAAAAGTGCCCTAGGCTCATTATAAAAATATGCAATTCAACAGAAATGGGGACGAAAGAGGAACGTTCGAATACTGCACTCCAGGCTCCCCTCCCCGAAACCCCTATTTACCAAACGATTCGTCCCCCATTCCTTTACAAAATGGTGGCAACAAGTAAATAACGAGGCAGGGCTGAAGAAATGCAAACCTCAAGCTCTTGCCCAGAAGGCACGCTATCAGAAGTGCCCCTGTTTTCGCTTCGCTCGTTGCCCCAGCAACCAACCAGATAAGAGCGCCCTGGCGTACAACAGCCCAATTTCTCTGTCCAAAGCCCCGATTAAGAGTGCCTGCCTCCATAGAAGCATAATCAACTGCTCATGTGGAGTGAGATCAATCTGCTGCTGGCGGGATATTTTGTTCCATCAATTTGCGCACCGCAGCAGCCATCAACAACAGTAATGATGCATTTATTCGAGCAGTATTTGTTGCCATCTGCGTGGGATGAATAAATATCCAGTAGAGAACGATTAGCTAGAAATGGAACAGATAATCAAGATTGCAACACAGTGATTAAAAGAATCTGTCCAAAATGACTGTGCCATTTCAGACCAGTTATATTTTCACATTCGCAAAGCGGCATAAATGACATGACATTCTTTTAACATTTTATTTATTCGAAAATCCAGCAGGAGATGTTCTATCTTCCAATTTTTTGTGGGTGAAAATCCAAATATGTATGGTTGCAATAGGTCCCAGTAAAGAACAATTAGAAAAAGAATGTATAATCAAGATTGCAACACCAACAAAGATTCTGTGATTAAAAGAATCTGTCCAAAATGACTGTGCCATTTCAGACCAGTTATGTTTTCACATTTGCAAAGCGGCATAAATGACATGACATTCTTTTAACATTTTATTTATTCGAAAATCCAGCAGAAGATGTTCTTTCTTCCAATTTTTTGTGGGTGAAAATCCAAATATGTATGGTTGCAATAGGTCCCAGTAAAGAACAATTAGAAAAAGAATGTATAATCAAGATTGCAACACCAACAAAGATTCTGTGATTAAAAGAATCTGTCCAAAATGACTGTGCCATTTCAGACCAGTTATGTTTTCACATTCGCAAAGCGGCATAAATGACATGACATTCTTTTAACATTTTATTTATTCGAAAATACAGCAGAGGACGTTCTATCTTCCAATTTTTTGTGGGTGAAAATCCAAATATGTATGGTTGCAATAGGTCCCAGTAAAGAACAATTAGAAAAAGAATGTATAATCAGAGTGCAATACCAAAAAAGATTGTGATTTAAACCATCTGACAGATGTCCAAAATGGCTGCGCAAATGCCAAACTTGCATTTAAAACAGTTACTTTATATTTTCAGATTCGCAAAGCGATATAAAGAGCAATGCATGCTCTAAACAATACATTTATTCGAAAATCCCGCAGGAGTTGTACCTTCCAATTATCTGGTGAAAACCCCAATATGTAACGTTGCAACAGGTCACATTTGTAACTACTCGCTTTCCAATCCAACCATTTTCCTGGTTTTGTCTCACTGTCGCCCCAAGCTCCAAAAATACAATGTACTTGATTCAATGATTCTCCATCAAGTTACGACAGCGGTTCTTAACCTATGGGTCGCGACCCAAAATTGGGTCGCGCTGAGTCGAACCAAAAAAGTTAGTAATACACCAAATTTCAGACATTTTAGAAATGACGACTTGAATAAATATCAACAATCGAAAATGAATGTGATTAACAAGATCAAAAAATATCCAAAAAATATAAGATCCCTTTGCAACAACATATATGTGTGAGGCTGGTTTTTCGGCTCTGTGTGTAATCAAAAACAATTACCGGAACAAGTTAAATCCTGAAATAGATATAAGGTGCTCCTTGACAAGCATTCAACCGAGGTTTGAAGATCTTTCAAAATGTATTCAAGCACAAGGTTCTCATTAAAACTGTATGACTTGCATGTAAAATTTTTAAGACTTAACATATGTATTGATATTTCTTTTCTTTTTTTAGGAATAAGTTAAAATGTCAATTATTTTCAAAAAGTTATAAATATATTTTAATTTGGTCAATAAAAATTATTAAAAACACTTGATTATTAATTAAATTTTCCTTGGATCGAAAAGTACTTTTGTTTATCTTTATTATTAAAAAAATAAATAAAAAATTTGTAAGTTAAAAAAAAATCATCATCGTAGGATTGAAGATTTTTTAAAAATACGATCTAAAATAAAGCAATGAAAAAAATTTGACTTTTTTTTGGGTCGCGACATGAACATATTTCTCAAATTTGGGTCGCAGCTTAAAAAGGTTAAGAACCACTGAGTTACGAAATGAGAAGAAACAGTACCCACTGTTTATTTGCAGGTAAAAGCACGTCGATATTAGTAATATTTAGATTCTATTCGGTGCATAGTTCCGAGTTCGTACATTTAAAAGACTCAGAAAAATAATACCAATCAAAATTACGAAATAACTACGAAACTGAAAGATGTGGCTGAAGTTTCAGGCAGATATAAAATTATATTGTTTAGTGGTCATGCCTAATAAAATTTTGCGAATACATAATTGCCCTTTTTAGCCTATAATGCGAATGTCGAAAAACAGTTGTCAGTTTGGAAAACTGAAGTAGTTTTGATTTGTTATTATAATTTTAAAATCACTTGCGTCCAATTTTTACTTCCTTGTCTAAGAATAAAAATGACAATCGCCAAAAAATTCGAATTCGAGATTTTGACGAATCTCCACGTTTCAGACCTTCCTGAGTTCGAAAAACACGCTTATAGAAAACGTCCATCTGTCCGTCTGTGCCAAAGAACTCATGCACACTTTGAGTTAGACAATTCGAATTTAGTATACAGGCTTGAAAAGAAATTTTCAGATTTATATCAAATTTTCAATTCAATCTGTTCAAAGGAAGTCCGTCTGTCCGGCTTTTCGAATAAAACCAAACTCGATAATCACAAAACGAAGAGAGTATGTATAAAATTCGATATACAAATTTAACATCTATAGTGCAGACATCTGTCAAATTTTGAGCCAAATCTAACAAAGTGTTGACTATCTGTCAGTCCGTACTTTCAGAACAAGTAAAGCGAGAATTCAAAAATGCAATGATTAAATTGGTATTTAATTTGTTTGGCATGGGATTTTGTTTCTACAATTATAGAGTTTAAACACATCTTTTTTTCTATCGGTTGGGGAAAACACATCTAAAATACATTTGATTCGATTTTCGGGAGAATATTTTCTGCACGCCAGGACTTAATCGCCAAATAACACGCCAGGTGTCACACGATAGATTCAGTAAAATTGCTAAATTCGCGCCAAAAGCTATTACTTCATAACTATTATACGAAAGTGCCATTCAAGGCGTTCTCTGGCATGACATGTTTATTAGAGAGTATGCGAGAAAGTTTTGGGAAGACCACTCCCGCTGGTTTTATAATAATATTGATGCCACTCGAAACAAATTTAAACAGCATTTAAATCATTTTGTATTATGAGCAAATGACGATTATGATGAAAGCTAACAATCATCGTAAAAATCAACTACTACAAAGAAAGATAACGTCATCTTTGAGCTTTTTTTGAAAGGTTGGTTGGTTTTTTTGGCGCAATAGCCAATCTTGGCCATACTGCGCCAAGCATATGGTTTTACATATGGCAAGATTAAAATGAATCAGTTATAAAAGGTTAAAAAAAAAAGTAGGAAAATTAAGCAAACAAGAATATTTTTGTAGCAATGAGTATATTAAATTTTAAGTAGGAAAGCTTTTTTTGAAAAAGTTGCATCTCACAAAATTAGGTCCAGATAAGGACATATAACCTTGCTAGAATCTCGCAATCTCAAAGCGATATTTCTTATTAAAATATACATAACAATGCGTTCATTCTAAAATTCTATACTTGTGAAATTTAATTAATATTTTGATTTAATAACGAATTTCCAGTATATTTCTTCTTCTACTTGTACAGGTGGTCGGACTTGTATACCTTTAATTTCTCAAACGGAACAAGTTAAATAAGTTTAAATTTTTCCCATTTTAAAACATATGATTTAATAAGTTTTTGTGCTTTTCGCCAAATAATTCGCCAAGACAGACACGATAGATTCAGTAACAATGCTAAATGTTGGCCAAAAGTTAATATTTTGTAACTATTGTAATTTAACTTTAGCGCATTCTAGTCAATTTAGTGTTCTCCCAGGAGTACACATATACCACAGGCGATGTCCTGCCAACATTATTTTCATAAGATTACAGGTAGGAAATAGCCGATTTAAACAGATTACCGATTTTTAGCACTGTAGCATATACAAAATGAATTTCTGACAGTACCGGCGGCAATAAATAAACGAAATTTTGGTGATTTATACAGTGCAAATTCAGCAAGATTTTCAATCAAGTTTTTAAAAAATCTAAAGCATCGGATATTTCCTTGTGCTTTAAGGAAATATAAATACCTATTTCCTCCATTAATTTATCTAAAAGGATTTAAATAACTATTTTCAATATCAAGAACACCATAAGGAAATGGTTAAAGATCAGGAAGCAGTTTACAGATTTACTTCAGAGGATAAATCCTTGAAGAAAATTCAATTTATTCCTTCACTTCCCTATTCTTTTAAAAAAATGTTTAAAAGTTCCCATCGAATAAAAAAAAACTCCACCAAAAATGAATTTTGTCATTAAAAATATATTTTGAACTTCAAAATGGCTCAGGCAGTTCCCTAAGTTATCGTCAGGGAATTATAAAATTAAAGAAAACAGTAAGAGTTCTTTAAAAATGGGAAAAATACATTTATTATTATTATTTTTTATTTACAATATCTGGAATCATTAGATATTACTTAGATAGAATTATTCTTCTCCATAGATTAAATGAAATTAAGGGATTATACTTCCAAGTTACCCCTGTTCACCTCCCCCCCCCTCTAAGAATCAAGGTAGATTCTTTTAGAATCCTTGCCTCGTGAGCCACATAGTTACGCATTTCTGTTAGTCATAAGAAATTATAAATACATTCATTACTAAACGTTAATTTAAATTATTAAAAACTGAATAAAACAATAGCATTAATATTTCAACAATTACTAAAAATTAAATCATCTATTATAAAATTAAAATTTTCTAGACTCGGAAAGATATGTAAACTATAGAAAAAAAAATTAAGATGCTTCAAATTCAAAAATATTTACATCAATCTGAAAGCAATCATTTAAAACTTTCTTACGAGGCTTGTTTTTGCTCCCAAGAGGTCTATCTCATGACCGATTTCGCCAATTTTCGTCGCCAAAACGATTTGATTTGCCCATTTAATAGTTGATAAATTCGTCAACAATTCCGGCAAATTCAACAGATTTTACCAAAATATATTTTTTCTTTAAAATATGGCAACATTGTGTTCTTTCCACTTCAGTTCTTTTTTTCACTCAGAAAACATGCCACGCTAAAAGAACAGAATCATCTCGTAATTCCACAACTATGTTCCGGTAATTCAGAAATGTCGATCCGAATGAAAACGCTTCTATTTCATTCATTTCAAATGGAATTTCTTATAAATGATTCTTCAACACTTTCATTTGCCATAACTTCTCGTGGTATTTGTCGGTTGTAAAGGCAACCAAAAAGCGCCAAGAAAAAATTTCGCCAATTTAGAGATTTTAATCGTTAAACTATATAGCATGCGATTCGCATGTTCAAAATTTTTTCTTAATAAGTAATAGTGCACTTCATTATACTTTAATTTGGCGCAATTTTTTGCTGGCGCGTTTTGGTCGCCGTTAAAACAGAAAGCAGTACCCCTCTGAAACTTCAAATATTTCGATTTATAATAGAAACTGCTCCATTTTAACACATTCTTTCGTAGTATCCATCTCCAAAAAAATTAACCTTATTTCAGATTTCAGCAGAGGCAAGCAAGTAAAACATTCGAACGTCAGAGCCGTTGCCAAATGACGATTAACAAATTCAACCTGATTTTGCATCCACATAAATGTTTGATATATTTAGGTGAAAATGAACGAGTCAATCAAACAGAATAAAAATTTTCTCAACCGTACAGTAAAAACTACGAAATATAAAAATAGGTATTTAATAATCTTTTTGTACTAAAAAAAACTAAATATACAAAGTACTAAGCTGTAACGTAACTTTTGCAATAATTGATTCAACGACGGACAATGTTATTTTTAAATTCACTAAGATGTCATTGACAGAAAGAAAAAACAGAAACAAAAAAACTAAATGGAAGAAACGCGATGAAAGTTTTGCACTTTCTTTGAAAACATATTTGGACGTTTCAACATCCTTTCAACTCCATATTTCCTGGTTGCCATAGGAGGAGAGGGAGGGAGTCGGGGATGGGGCTGTCCTCATGAAAAGATGACGAACCATAAGAAAAAGAGACACTGGAGCTGAAAATGACGTCACAAATGATGACTTATCACCATGAAAATAAAATTCAAAAAGTAAAAGGGGGAAAAGGATTTTTTTCCTCCCATTTTTTCCCTATCAAAGCAAACGATAAATAAAGTAGTGGCGCGGGCTTATGCCAGAGACAATAAAGAATTCAGTGTAATTTTTTCTCAATATGGCGGCAGCAGAAGAATATTCCGTTGAGTTGGTTGTTTTGGGTGATAAATGGAGGCACTTGTAAGACCAAAGGGCGGAAGCAAAAAATAAACAAAACACGTAAAATGGCACTTCAAAACTGCAACTTTCGGAAGACTTCAAAAGGAAAGAAACGCAGCCGCCGAATTGCAGCATTTGAAATAATTTGTACTTTCTCGCATACGTAGTATAGAAAAAATAATTATCGTCAAAAAAAAAAAAAAAAAACTTGACATTTTGACGAATCTCCACGTTTTAGAACTCCCCGACTTCGAAAAACACATTTCTGGAAACTGCCCGTCTGTCTGTCTGATAAAGACAGTTCAAAAATGCTTTGAGATAGACAGATGAAATTTGGCATACGGTCTTTACACCAAATTTGCAGATTTCTATTAAATAAAGAGCAAAATTATTCAGATGTAGTCTGTCTGCCCGGCTGTTCGAATAAGCTACACGAAATCTACAAAACGGTAAAAACTAGATAGATGTTTAATCTGTGTTCCGAATTTTACCTATCAAATTTTGAACCAAATCTAACAAGTTGACTGTCTGTCGGTCTAATTTCAGAAACAAGCAAACGCGGTACTCAAAAGTGCAACTGTATTTAATTTTGTAACAAGTGTATTTCTGTATCAAATTTTTGTTCGAATCGGATGAGAAAAATGCAATGCAAATTTCATTGTTGGATATTCATTACCGCATGCCAGGAATGAATCGCCGAAAATTTCCTCTAACTTCAAGTTAACGGTTAATATTTTGTAATTATAGTACGTCGAAGTCATACAAGGCGTTCTCTTGTATAACACCTTTATTAGAGCATATGCGAGAAAGTTTTAGAGTGATTATGGTTTCATCCTTTACTAGCTCGTAGTTTGAACAGTAGAAGTAATAGCAAGAATAAAATCCGCTTATAAACAAAATCTTTATTAATGAAATATTATCTCACACGCAACCAGCTGTTGTTACAAGTGAGTAAAAAAATAAAAGTAATTCGAAATTGACGAGAGAACGGGAGAGAAAGAGAGATTAGTCAAAATGAGTCATTTCAGTTCACTTTTTAGAATAACGATTCGTATAGCAGCGCCACCACAGTGATCAACACTGTTGGTTTACTATTATTACAGGTCGCGTATTTATATACAGGTGGCTATGTAAAATGATCTGATTCAACGGGAACTGTTCCCTATTTATTGCTTTTACGAAGGATATTAATTCACTGTCTCAGACAATCTCGCATGTCCTCCTTAACCTGTTAACTGGGGAATTAACTTAAATATCAGCTGATTTCGCATTGACATATTTTGTCATGTCCGGTTAACAAGTTAACACACAAAAAAGGAAAAGAAAAATACTAGAGAAAAAAGAAAGAAAAATTTCTTTTCCAACTTCAGTTAAAAATGGAATATCGTTACGTAATAAGGCCAGTGTGAAAGAATCAGATGAACGGATGAAAAGATAAAAAAGATTTACAAGATAAATGAGACCGCTTGCTCACAGCATACTTCGCAATCGTGAAAGTACTTTTTAAAAACTCAGCATAAAAACCAATCCTAAGTGTTTTTTGTAGGTCCATTTTAAATATTGTTTACTGAAATTTTTCTGATCTATATAACTGGAAGAAAATGCACTAACAATGTCAAAAATCAATTAAGTGAAGTTGACAATTGCAGACTGAAGTTAGAAAAAAAAAAGCCTATTCTAGGTTAATAAGCAATAAAATCCAGCCAGATAAATAATACAAAAAGGAAATAATAATTTACAACCTTAAATTATTATAATTTTTGTTTTCCAAAAAAAATAAAAATTGGAAATCAACTTCAAAATTATATCACAGATAAACTGACACCATCAAACGATATTACAAGAGAACAAGTAATAAAATCTGGAGAAATAAATAATACAAAAAGAAATTGTTTATAACCTTAAATTATCATTTTTTTTTTCATTTTTCAGAAAAATAAATCTTCAAAATTATAGAACAGGTAAATAGACATCAAACAATATGACTAAGATATTTAATAAACAAATCATTCAACGAATTTCCCTATAACGAAATTATAAATTGTTTTCATTCAAAGAATTAATGCCGCAAATATATACTTTTGTTACATCTTGAATGCAAGGTTAATCCAAAATACGAAGGTTAGTGATGCCATCCAACAAGAGGAAATGAACTCTAAATTTTACAACAATCTATGGGGAAATTTTGGAAGGAAACTTATCAGTGTGACGTAAACTGGTTAAAAAGAACTTCATTTCTCATTGGATTCATTTATATGCAAAATTGGAGGAATTCTCTTCAATCAATACACAGTAGAATTAGATAACTGCTGGCTACAGGGAAATTTTCCTTTAACCTTGAACCGACTTCTGATTATCAGATGAATCAAGTACGAGATAGGTCATTATACCATGGACTTATTTTAAAATAATTTTGGGGCCAGCGAATCGTTTCACGCATTTTATTTGTTTTTGTGAATGCCTGTTAAAACGAATAATATAACGAAACTTGGTTGATTTGAATGTTTATAAGGCGAATAGGTCTAGTTTTCAATTTGTACAATTGATATAAAGTTAAAATAAACAGTTGAAAAAAAATTTATTTTTACCAATGTTTTTAATAGTTGAGCATACCTTCTATATCCAGTGACGAAAATAAATTCTTTGAAAACCCTTAATTCACTCAAAAACTTTGGTGCCAACCAACGTATATCACTTAGAATAGAAAGTTGCAATAAAAACTTATCTAAATAATTATGAAATTATTGTTTATTTTATAATTTCATAATTATTTTTAAATTATATATATTTTAAAAATTTTTTATTATTAGCTCGTTGAAATTAGTTACTACTTAGTTATTAATCATGTGCCATTAATCAAAACTGTTGGTTATTAAAAATAAACGCTAACTGCAACTATTTTTAAGGTAAAAAATTTTAAAACCTAGTAAATTTTAGAGTGAAACTCGGTATTTCTAAATTCAAATTTTTATTGTTGCCCAATCATTTTTTAGCCATTAGCTTCAAATGGGTATTTATCGTTAAACAATTGAGAAACCCTCCCAGTCATCCGAAATTGGCTATAATGTTGAAGCTTCTAGATATTATATTTTAAATAAAATTGGTGAGAAATCACCAAAAACTAATCCCTTTGTATTTGCTAAAATTCCCAATGGGATTTTATTCGAAAGCTTGAATTCAAAAAGGTTTTTCTAAAACCATAAATATTCATAATACAACAAATATTCCTTCAATGCTATTTTCCCAAACGGAAATTATTAAACATTTTGAAATCGTCTGCTTTTAAACTTTTCTTTCAGCATTCTTCCAGAATTTATTAATGTATTCTAGCAATTATGTTATTTCTGTATTCTAATTCGTGATATATTTTAATGTTCGTATATAAATGTCAAGAATATATAGAAATAAATTGCTGTGTTTATTTATGAAAGAGAAAACCTTCATTATCCAAACTTGGTTAAATATGATAGAATTGACAATTACAGCCAAAAGTTTCCTTTTAAATGTACATAAATAAATATCCCTATATAAAGTTATCACTAGGGAAATTCTGTAACAATGACTTAATTCTTTTCTTTGGCCTCTAAAGAACATTCATCGACAGACAATATAAAAGCACCTGTTATAATAATTAGCAGACAGTGCGGAGCACAAAACGGCGATTATCCTATCGCTCCAACGACGGCTTTTGTGACTTTGTAAAGACCACCTGATTGTGACGTCGAACGGATTAATTCTGCTCCACACAATTGGCTATCTCATAGCAAAGCAAACCCAACACTGATTGGCAGATGCACCCGGCAGAGGGCACACGTTAATCAGAGCAGAAGGTTCATTTAAGCCGAATTAGTCATGCTAAATAGAAGTGCAGACGATAGTAGCAGTTAACAAATCCAACCGTTGTGGAAAAAGGGAACCTGTGCTTGCCGTATGCTGATAATGATTATTAAAATGAATTTTTACGGTTTTTAGACAGATATCGTGTTAACCGAACTGAAAGATAAAGCAATGGAGTTTAATATAACAGGAGGGTATTATATTACATAACATAATTAATATGGTGATATATTTACTGCGCAAAGTATCTCTTTTCCCTAATCTTTCTGATAAATCAATGAATTTTAATATCCATTTCCAATAGGTCACTTTTAACTAAAAAATATATAATTCGATCCATAATATTTTTGATAATTCCCAATCTCCAACAATTCGAATTTTTTTCTTGCCACGTGATTTTTTATAAAACAAAATGGCACGATATATCATTTGTAATTCGAATTTATTAAATTCGAATTACAAATGATATATCATGATATATATTAAATTCGAAGTTAATTTTTTTTTTAAAAAAATTGCAAAATTATCCCAATTGACGAATTGTTTTCAGTAGTTAAGTACAATCATGTCTTCATTAATTATAAGTGTTTCAGTTAACCCTTTAAAGGGCCGTTTTTTTTTCTTGTCATATTATGTTAAAATATTTTTAGGCTTGAAATTAGAATAAGAAAAGGGATTCATTTAGCTTATTAAATAAATTTAACTTGATTAATTAATTAATTAATTTGGTTAATTAATAATTAAGTGACAAACCAAGACATCATTTTGTGTGAGATAAAGAACTGAAAGCATCTAAGTTTCTGACTTACTAAAAAAAAATTTGTCAGAACTTATGCCAACCTACATAATTTCATACAAAGATTGATAAATTTGGAGGGAAGCATACTTCCCACGGCCTTAGAAAGGATTAAACATTAAAAGAAAATAGGGAGTGCATTTTATATTCCGAATTTTTTTTTTTATAGTTACAAGTCAATTTTAGTTGAATTAAACAAATTTAGACACAGTTTTTGTTCTAAAAAAATTTACATTGGGTAATAAAAAAGAAAAAAAAATTAAAAAATTAAGTTGCCTGGAATATTTTGTATTTTAGAAATTATATATCTTAATTTTTTTAAAAACAAAGTATATTTCGTTTTAAAAATTTTTTTTAAGAAATTTAATTATTTATATTTTAATACATATGCATAAAAATTTTTAAACATATGCATAAAAAAAAAAAAAAAACCCCTAAGTGAATAATTCGCAAAAGTGTCTAATGGAGTCCACCATCCCCTTAAACCTTTTTACATATAGTGTTCAAGAGGCTTTCAACAAATAAGGAGTTTGCGAACTCGGAACTATATGACATTACAATGCTATTAAAAACTTACGTATCAAGTTAATTACTATTTGTAATTTAACATTGTCTTTGCAGTATGTAACTACACGTTCCAATTCCTCGGGCAAACTGGTTAGAAACTTTCTTCTTTAGCTTTCAAATATAGAGAAAAAAAAATCACGCAATTAAATATTTGGGAAAACAATGAAATGATTGCTAAAAATCATGAAAAAAATTGATGCTCACTAAAATTTTTTTTTAAATTGTCAAAAAAAAATGCAGGGCAACTGAATTTATATCATTAAAAAGATAATTTTTAAATTAGTATTAAAAAATTTCTATAGTATTTTCAAAAATTAAAATTTTGATTAAAATATTTTTTTAAAAAAATCGCTCCGAAGGGCATAATCTCACTTTTTGTTTGCTTAAGGGTATGTCCAACAGATACAAATGCTTCCTTATATAAAATTCAGATTGAAATTATTATAATTATTAACCATTAACCTTTTTGCCACAGAAATTATAATTACTAACCTATTATAAATTTTAAATTATTTATTGGTTATTTGTAAATAAATTTCTTACTACTTATTAAAATTATGAAGTATTATAAATGCATTTTTACAGCCATTTTTAGTTCAGAAAATCGATATTTCCTCTTTCCAAATGTCCAATATCTTTGTATACTTGTTTAGGCTCTGCTTCTCCCAATTCGTTTTATATATATATATATAAAATGGAATTGTTAAAACGGTCCAGTCAGATACAAATTAGCTAAGTTGCATTTCATTTTCATTTTCAATTACAATCCGGAAACGAATTCATTATTTCAGCGACATTTCCCAGCAAAAACAATCGCATATCCTTCTAGTCCGAAGCGAGCATCAGCATGAAAAGCCACAAAACACAGACGCAAGCATCATTCAAGCACGCTATAAATCATATCTCCCCCATAAAAGCAAACAGGCATCTACCAACCACCCTTTTAAGTGTATGGGATGCAAATTAAACAACCCTCCTCGTAACAATCCATCTTCATTCGTGCACCCCATGACCAAAGTCATGCGCACAAAATGCAAAGCGGAAGAAGCTGAAGCGACAAAATGAGGAGGATAAAAAGGAAAACAGTAGAGGCACAGGAAAACCACTTTTTGTCACAGAAACTGCAAAAGCACAATTAAAAATAGAACAAATAAGTTTGCCTCAAACGAGTTAGTGTTTACTACTGTTGAGAAAAAGTAGCAAATATTTCAATATTTGTGAAGTTCTTATTTTTTCGAGTTTCTATTTTTATACTTTGTAACGAGAAAATAATAAAAACAATCAGAACACGAGATTTTGATGAATCATGCTATTTCAGACTTCAACGAATCCGAAAAGCATATTTCTAGAGATATGTCTGTACGTTCGTTTGTAAGTCTCTCCGTCTATGAACACGAAAACACCAAAAGCTTAGAGACAGAGAGATGAAATTTAAAATAATTGTGTCAAATTGGTGGATTAGCATCCAATTTTTTTTTCAAACAAAACCAATTAGAGGAAGTCTGTCTGTCCGACTGTCTGATTACTTGAACATGGTAATTACCAAAAGAAAAGACCTAGATATATGCAGTTTGCACACACATTTATCATCTGAAGTGTAAAACCGTAACAAATTTGGAACAAAATCTGTCAACAAAATAATCAATTCGTGCTTTCTCATACATGTAAATGCGATAAAATAAAAGCGTAGCGCCTTAAATAAGTGAAATTTGGTATGTGATTTTGCTACAAAGACTATAGTTCAACGTCAGTTTTCTGTTTTCGAAGTACCAAAAATTTGCATATGGATTTTCGATATGTGTCGGCGATTAATCGCCTTTCAGATTCATAAAAATGCGAGATTTAAAAACTGATCTTTCGTAACTATTTTTCATCAACGGTATGCATCTAATACACGAGTACCGATTTTCTTTACAATATTTAGAAGCACACAACTCGTGTGAAAATAAAAATCTAAGTACTCGTGGCGTTCACTTGCCAAGAACCACAATGGAAAATGATAACGCCATTATTAGAAAGTATACGAGAAAGTTTCAGGGAGACCATCACCTGTGATTTGGCTTGCAACTTTGTTCTCATAGATCTGATTTGTAGAAAAGAGATCTTCGACTTAAAATATATCTTGAAATTTCAGTAAAAACTATAATAGCATAACATGTTTTAGGCTCGAATTGTCTGCCTTCCTCCACTTAGAAGAATAACAATTTTGCACTGGACAATTTACACAATGAATATGAGTCTGAAGTGGTTACTTTCTTGATAATAAAAAATATTTAATTTTAGTTTAGTTATATTAACATTCCATAACATTTAGTTATATTAACAAGTTTTATAAAGTATTTTAACACAAAAACCGTTCCTGCAACGCAGCTTTATTTGTCATACTTCCTTCCCCATTAGATTCCAACTCCTGAATCTTGGCTTTCTTCGTATTAAATTAAAAGTTAAAGATGTCTTTAATATACTTAAGAACATTTTCAGATCGCCCAAGCCAAAAGCAATTACTGCCGCGTTTTTAGTTTGGTTATACTAACGTCCCGTTTTTAAAGCAACACAAGGGTAATTTTTTACGGACCTCGTTCATTTTGAACCGTGGTCAGATGACGTAGATGGTACTTGAGCTGGCATCCCTTCTCCAAAATTCCATACCACACCAATGGGAGGACGTTTGGCTCCGATGGATTTAACGTGCACCAGACCTGCTTACAAGAAAGATGGTTCTTCGGTGGAATCGGGTTTCGAACCTGAAATCTTCCGGTTCCGAAGCCGAGACCTTATCACCAGGCTACCGCGGCCCCCAAAAAGAAATATTTAGAGGAATAAAAATAATAAGATATTTTTAGTATAAAACAACTTTTTATGAAAATTTGAATACTGTCGAAAGAATGGGAGTAAAAAATTCGATTAAACAATAAAATTGGTTTGAATTTCATTACAATAATAAAAAGGTTTACTATAAATTAAGTTTTAAATTAATTTCTAAAAAATTAATAAAATCAAGAAAGGTTGCATGGAAATAACATTGCTTTCAATGAAAAGTTCATTCAAAAAGAAAAATTTAATGCACTTTGAAATTTATTGAAGAAAAATTTTCAACATTTCGCGTAAACTGCTATTAAAAAAATCTAATTAAATTTTTAAAAAATTTTATTAGTGAATATTGATAACCCATGAAATAAATATATGCTATACTTGGTAGCAGTAGATCTAACGTCTTGAAACATCAGCCAATTTATATATAACATACCAGCCAATTTTTTTTAACCAATGAAACCAGTCAATTTTTTTTAACCAATGAAACATTTTAACATTGTCATATTAAAATGCTTCATTTTTAATGAAGGAAGGAAATGAATTAGGTAAAGAAATATAAAGGTCAAAGATACCTACAAAAATCATTTTTTTATAATTTAGTAGTACTAAACATTCAGAAGACAAGCCTTTATTTTCTATTTTATAGTACTTGTACTTTCGGAAAAGAAATCTGACAAATTTAGAAAATTGTTCTGAATTTAATTTCATTACGGCAATAAAAAGCATTACTATAAATTGAATTTCAAACTAATTTTGAAACCGAGTTTTAAATTAATTAATATAAACAAAAAGTTTGCAAGAAAATAACATTGTACCAATAAAAAACTAATTTAAAAAGAAAATTTTAAAGTGGTGCAAACATACGTTTTGTGTAATAATACTCTCTGAAGTTAAAGAAAAATTTCCAACATTTCACTTAATTAAAAATCGAATCAAAATTTTGAAAAATCTTATTTTGACCTCGAAGTAAATATATGTAAAATTTGGTAGCAGTAGACCTCGGGTATTGAAACAGCCTCCCCCCCCCCTCTGAACCAATGAAATCAAACGAATGAAACATTTTAACATTGCCATATTAAAATGTTTCATTTTTCTTCTAAGACAATATGAAATTCAAAGTCACTTACAAAAATCATTTTTTACAATTTATCTGTGCTAAAAATTCAGAAGATAATCATATTTCTTGTTTTATAATATTTACAAAAAAAGAAATCTGAAATTTAGAAAACTGATCTGGAGCTAATTTCCTTACGATAGTAAAAAACATCAATGAGTTGAGTTTTAAAAACATTTAAAACTCAATTTATAGTAATCTTTAAAAAACTATTACCATCAATGATATTAACACTGGTATCAATGAAAAGCTCATTTTTAAAAAATTAAGGTGGTATAAACTTAATGCTCTGAAATTATTGAAGAAAAACTTCCAACATTTCGTTTCAATTTTAATTAAAAATCTAATCAAAATTGAGAAACCTTAATATTGAGTACTTATAACCCATGAAGTAAATAAAAGCTAAACCTGGTAACAGTAGACCTAATATTATCCAATATAATGTTTTCTTTTTCGTTAAGGTAATGTAACACCTTCAAAAATCATATTTTCTTACAATTTATAAGCTAAAACCCAGAATGTAAACACTTATTTTCTATTTTAAATATTTTTCGAAAAGAAGATATCACAAAGCAGTTCTGTTTAAGTGCTCGCATCTTCCCAATTTATCATCAGACCAACAGCAAAGTTGAAGAATTGCTTCCCTGATGCCTATCAGATCCGCCCATGCCAACGACATGACTCAAGGTTTTCAATAAATTCACTATTTACATAAGAGATAAGCCGAAGGATGAAGCACCAGCCATCACGTATGCTTCACAAGATAAAGTCGAAAGAAGTTTCGTCACTGTCGTTCCCTTTATTCAGGTGGTCAGGTGCGAAATAGAGAAACCGTGAAAAATGCCAGACATGTTCTGCTGAGACGTATATTCAAAGGAAATATTAGGGTGTCCCATAAGTTTCTTTCCTAATTTTAATATAAATGAATACACAATATTTACTGTTTAAGATATTATTAAGAACCCTTTTGCTCTGTTACCGTCTTCCATCTCTCAGGAAGAATCATTATACTTTCTTTCCAAAATTGTTGTGTTTTGGAAAAGAAATAATCCTTGAGGTGCGCTTTTATTTCGCCGGTGAATTTAAAGCGCTTATCGCGAAGAGAATTTTTTAAGAGAAAGAAGTAATAATCGGATGGAGCGAGATCTGGAGAGCATGCAATTCTGAGTCAAACTTTTGTTTCTGTCGATTGAGAAAAACGTATCTAAAGGAGAAATTCGACGTTCGGTTACTAATAACGCATGCCAAGGATAAATCGCCAAATAACTTGCCAAGGATGATACGATAGATTCAGTAAAAAGGCTACATTCACACCAAAAGTAAATATTTTGTAACTCTTGTATGCCGATGCCATGTAAGGTGTTCTCTGGCTTGACAAGTTTATTAGAGAGTAGGCGAGAAAGTTTTGAGAGACCACTACCACTGATTTTTGTCGTGAATTGACCGATCCTTCATGATTAATGACTGACATTCGCAGAATTCCTTTATTTAAGAGGAGCAGAATTCCTTTATTTAAGAGGAGCAGAATTCCTTTATTTAAGAGGAGCAGAATTCCTTTATTTAAGAGGAGCAGAATTCCTTTATTTAAAAGGAAACTTATGAGGGTTTTTTTTTTTTTTTTTTTTTGTAGAACAGAATGCAAGTTTATCATGGACTGGTTTATATTGAAAGCAAGGAGGTGATGTTTGGCTTAACTCTTTCGTACAGCCATAAAGCTGTGTTGTCACGGATGAATTGCGAAAGCAAAAGGGATATAAAAGAATTAAGTATCTGATAATAAAAACCCAAATTTATAGCATATATCAAAAAATTTTGAAATATATATACAGGCACAGATAAATTACCAGTAAACCATTAAAGGTACATTTATCGATAACTAACAATTAATAAATTTCAAAATTGCACTTGTCTAATTTCAAAAATGCCAAGATATTTTTTTGCCTTGATGTGATAAAAATGTACGGTACATTCCCGAGGATCCGGCCTAATGTGGCGAAAGGACTGGCTGGATAATAAAGCCGGATAGGCTAGAGTTCTATGAATCCATTTCTTTGTCCAATATCAGGAAACAAATTTTTTATACCAAAACTCGCTGTTACAAATACGTATTTTCTCACCTCTTATTGTGTTCCAAGCCCTCTATTTATCCCAATGTGAACGGAGCCGCAGCCCGGTGAATCACAGAAGTTGCCGGTAACGTGTCGATTTATAATAGAAGGCTTTGTATTATTAGTTTATGTATGTTTATATACTGCACTGCACGTTTCAAGAATTAGGGAAAAAGCAAGTTAAAGGATATAAAGTATTCACATTTTAACATAAATTCTGTAATGCCCAACTTAAATGCAGGAAACATAAACAAAACATTAACATAAATCTTTGTGCAAATTTTTAAGAAAATTGGCTCAAACTGATTTTATTTTTCACTCATAAATGATTACACAGATATGAACGCACCCTTGGCTTAAAATCACTGACTTCTAAAGTCAGTGGGCTTATCTATGACAAGTGCCATTAGAAACAAAAATATTGATGCCCTTTTTTCAAAAATATCCAATATTTTCAAAATAAAATATAATTTGAATAGAATTATGCTGTTACGCAAATAACTCATCCGATCAAAAATTTCAAAAAAAAAAAAAAAAAAAAAAATGGTAGTTAATTGGTTACGCGATATCTACTGAATCAATCAAATCTGAAGTAAGCCCTTTTCATAAGACACTGAAAAAATCATTTAAAGCACTAACAAACATTCCAAACATATACTTGACCTCTGGCATTTATTGAAACAAGAAACACGAACCCCAATAATAATAAAAATAATAACATCCAACTTTCCACAGCTGTGCATTCCAATCACTTTCTCCCCGGCTTATTTATCGGTCCATCACAGCAAACCAGAAGGATCAAGAATTTTCTACCCAAGTGCCACTTGGGGTAAAAGAAAGTAAGTACCAAACTTGAGAGCTCTTGCCAATATCTCATTTGATCCCAAGAAATCAAACTAAAAAAAATAGTCGCCAAAAAAGAAAAAGCATTTCTCGCCAACGGCAACCGAGCCCTGCGTCGTGGGCCTGACCAACAAACAAACATACGGTGTGGCGTAGCGCATTATTCGAAGAGCGCAATCAATTGGCACAGCAGAAACTAATACCGGAAGGAAGTGGGAGGTGAGACGCGGATTTCCGCAGGACCTGGCAGAAGATTATCTTCTGGACCTGAGCCCCAATCTAATGACCACAACCAGAAAATCAATTGGACGCAGGCGGCACGCCACACAGTCGTTTGATAAAGTGATACACGCCTCCGCGCAAACGATTTCCACTCGAATGAGTTGAGTTGTAGCCTTCATTTACTGATGAAAAGCTTAGGCTCTATAGAATGTAACGGATTCCGTCGGTAAATACAAATCGAAGATGCAGAAATCGTTTGCTGAACCATTCCACTGCCTTAAATCTCGGAGAATTTCTGTTTCGGAACTTCAAACTAAAATATATTCGATCGTTCCGAAATTTAGAATAAGCAAGGCTCATTATAAAATGAAAGAAAACGTTAAAAGACGGGCGAAAAGAACATCAGTTGAATTTGAAACATTACAGACGAATCACCCCCCCCCCTCAGGAATAGAACGGTAATGCTTTATAAATTATCTGAGAAAATAAAACCTTTTTACTTTCTCATATAAGTGCGCAAAGAGAAAGTGTTATAAATCGTCAAAAAAGTCGAATTCCAGATTTTGTCGAATCCTCGCGTTTCAGATCTACCGAAAACGCATTTTTGAAATTATGTCTATCCGTCTATGAAAATGATAATTCAAAAATGCTTTGAGCAAGACGGATAAAATTTGACATACGTTCTTTACAATAAATCTATAGATTTCTGTCAAATTTTGAACGAAATTCTTTCAAAGGAAATCTAGCTGTCCAGCCTCCAGCGAACAAGCTAATGCAATAACTACAAACGGAAAATACTAGATAAAATAAAATGTTGCTCACAATTTTAGAATCTAAAAGGTAGATTCTTATCGTCTGTCAAAAAGTTGGTCGCCGCCAATCTATGCTTTTGTAAACATGTAACATGTAAACATTTTAATGAATTTGTATTGGTCACATTAAATTTGTAATAATCAAAATTCTTCATTAAAACTTGAGTCGTACATCGTTTCATTTATACACCGTTTTATGTCTGTCCACTGAAAAAGGTATAGGTGGCGCTTTATTCTACGTATAAAATTTAACAAAGATGTGATTTTTTTTATGTAAAAAGGCACCTTTCAACAAAGAAAATAAAGAGGCGGAAAATGAAGAGCTATCGGATTACTACAATTCTAAATATTCCAATAAAAAAAGCCATTAATTTTTCAAACCTTAGAAAATAATTCAAATTTCTCAAACTATCAAATGTGAAAATTCCATTTGTTTCATAACTCAATATTTTCAACAATAAAAATACACAAATTCATAGAAATTCATAGAATAGCATTTTCACTCTAAATAGCTACCCAGTCAAAATCTACTTGGAAAAAGATGAACACACGCATGCGCAGAGGTTCATAAGAATTTATAACCTCACAACCAGACACAAAAACTAATTCCACTAAATTGAATTCAACAACCTCAATCCAGAATTTCAAATCATGAAATTTCTCTGGTTTTCCATTTTCTACACGAAATTACTACTTAAATCACTTGAATACTGTATTTGAACTATATTCACAAACAAATCTATATATTGCATCAAATGAAATTTTATATCAATTCTGATGAATATTAGATTATAATAAACGTCACGGCCATTTCTGAAAAACGACCAAAAACATTCGTGATATGCATTCAGTTTTTATTAACTCATAAAAAAAAAATCATTCACATTTCTATTCTATACAAAACTATGCCAGACTTCTGTATCAATATAAACTCAAATTTCAGGCTTCTTCAATTTAAAGCAGACGATCTGATAAAAAATATTTTATAACAAATAAGAATTTCGAAAAAAGTTACGAAAAATCATTTTTAAGCCATTTCTTTTTACTGTCTCGTATACGATAGTACAGGAAAGTATTGTTTGTATTCGTCGAAAAATTTGAACTCGAAATTTTGACGAAATTCCGCATTTTAGACTTCCATTGAATTAAACATTTTTTTGGAAAATGGCTGACCATCCGTCAGTGACTAAAATAAATCAAACATGCTTTGAATTATATAAATGAAATTTGATATATAGTCTTGATAATAAATTTGTAGATTTCTGTCAAATTTTAAACAAATTACATTCCAAAGGAAGTCGGTCTGTCTGTCCGGCTATTCGATAACACGATAATTACAAAACGGAAAGAACGAGATAGAATTCGGAACGCATATTTAACATCTATAATGTAGAAACCTATCAAAAGTAGAGCTAAATCCAACAAGGGTTTGACCATCTGTCTGTACTTTCAGAAACCTGCAAACGTGATAACCCAAAAACGCAAAGACAAACAAAGATCAAATATGGTATGTAATTTTGCGACTACAATTGCAGTATTGTGTCAAATTTTACTTTCAATCAGGTTGGGGAAAACACGATTAAAATGTAAATTCGTTTTTCGGACATTATTAACCGCATACGAGGGAATAATCGCCAAAAAACTTGCCAAGGATGGCACGATAGATACTGTAAAAATGCTAAATTCGCACCGAAAGTTAATATTTCGTAACTATGGTACGCCAAGACCATGCAAGACGTTCTCTAAGATAGTATTTTTAAAGCGTATACGAGAAAGTTTTGAGAAAACTACTCCGATGGTACATATATAGAGCTTACAAATAGAATGCACTGTAAACAAAAATTTCGCACACCGATAATTTAAACATTCGCGACCGTGAATTTAAACATTAAAAAGAATCCTGAGTTGCTTTTCGCCAAAACAGAAGTAGGATTTGCGCATCCGGTAACAACACAGGCCAAAAGATATATTTCAATTCAGCAAGCGCCGGCTCATTAGAAATTATTCACTGGCTTTAAATAAATTATTCCAATAGTAGATGTTCGATTAAAAGGGCGTGTAATAATTTTTAATTCGCCATTTTCAAGAGTAAATACTAAAAATTAAACGAAAATTTCATTCGAACTTCAAACAATAAAATTCACCAGTTTTTTTCCTCTTCTCCCAGAATTTCAAATTAAGCAGTAGAATAGAAGAAATAGAATTAATAAAAGAGGGATTTAGTACTTCGAAATAAGTAAAAGAATGAGGGGGGGAGGGAGATAAAATACATGTTCTCAGATACTAAAACGTCAGTAGGAAGCTCAAAGTTTCATTTAATATGAATTCTGAAAATGAGGAAATATGTTTTTTTTTTATAGAGTGGCCATTAGCAATAGTACTTAGGGACACACCAAGGTTATTTCCGTCACTCGAATAACTCAAATATAGGAAATAGCATCTGCCACAAAAAGGGACATCCATTTATATTTAGCCAAGGAATTAGGATTTTTTTTTTTTTTTTTTTTTTTTTTTTTAATAATTAATGCACATTTTCTCTTCACAGTCAGCACAACTCAATATTGTAAAAAAAAAGTTCAGCATCAAACTGATACAAGCTCTTAAAACTGTGCGTTTCTTTTGAGCTCTTTTTTTTAGTAATTTTTGTACATTCTTGAACGCACAAAAATTACTCAAAAAATTTTTCAGATGTATTTTGCAGATAAAAGTTACAATACTTCATAAAAATAAACAGTAATTTCTTTTTTTTAAATAATTACGAAAGTTTTTTTTTTTTTTTTTTTTTTTTTTTTTACATTTTAAAGCCTGTTTATACGAATGATAAAATATCCTACAATAAATATACCAACACATGAAAAATGTTAGAAAAACCCGATAGAAATGATTGTTAGAAAAACAAATAATTGTAAATTTGTAATCATAACCAGCTGGAACGGTCTCCCCAAAATTTTCTCGCACCCTCTAATAAAGGTGTCCCCCATCCCTTGCATTTCTATTCTCGGCAGACATAGGGTAAGACAGAGACCGCCTTGTAAGGCAATGGCGCGCAATAATTACGAATTATTAACTTT
Organism: Argiope bruennichi; assembly: GCF_947563725.1. Classification (NCBI taxonomy): domain Eukaryota; kingdom Metazoa; phylum Arthropoda; class Arachnida; order Araneae; family Araneidae; genus Argiope; species Argiope bruennichi. Next base: position 9,561,549 of record NC_079157.1, read on the forward strand.
TGGCATGAATTTAGTATTATACTTAATCTATCATGCGATCCTTGGCGAGTGATTTGGCGATTCATCCGTCGTATGAGACTAATAATATACGAAAATCAATTTCAGATGCATTTCCCTAACAATTGAAATCAAATTGACAAAACACTACACTAATAATCACAAAGTAGTATGCCAAAATTGATATATTTAAGTCATGCCAAAATTGATATATTTTTGAGCTATCGTGTTCACATGCTTACGAAAACACACACCGACAAGCGATCAGGATCACCGGCATCACCGGATTTGGTTCAAAATTTGATAGGTGTCAATACTATAGATGTAAAATCTATGTACCGAATTTTATCTATTAGCTCTCTTCGTTTTGTGGTTATCGTATTAAATTATACTTAAATACCCAGACAGACGAACTTCTTATGAACAAATTTTCATAATCTGCATCAAATCTGCATTCTTTGCATCAAAATCTGCAAATTTGATGCAAAGACCATATACCAGATTTCATTCATTTAGTTCAAAGCGGCTTCGATTCATTTTTGTCAGGCAGGCAGAACGTCAGAGGCAGGCAAAAATGTGTTTTTCGATCTCAGACAAGTCAAAATCTCGAATTCAATATATTTAATGATTACAATGCTTTCTCCAACTTCGTACATGAGAAAGCAAAATCAATTCATTTAAAAAATCTTAAGCAAAAAATAATTCTTTAGTTTAATTTTAAATAACCTGGATAATATTCAGACCATATTGCGCCTTAAAAGTTATTAATAACTCGCATTTTATTTTATTTTTTAAATTTTAAGTAAAAGACCTGAACAAGAAAAAAATATTAAAAAGGCGAGAAAAACAAATTATGAACCTTCCAAGAACACTTTGTTACTTAATATATTAAATCGCCTGATTCCAATTATTCTTTTCAAGATATTTCTCTAATCTAGAAATTTGATTTTGAAAAAGATTGGTATTGGATATTAATTCATTTTATCGATCTACAACCCTCCCCCAACCGAAACCAACTTCAGGTTTTCTTTTTCTCTTACTTTCAGCAAACAATGTATAATTGAGATTTTACTACTTTGCGTTCTTCATAATATTCAGGAAAAAAATGGGACACTTCATCTTCCAGGTCCATTAACTTGAGATGTTCTTAAAAAAAAAAAAATGCTAATCCTCGTCTAAGAAATCAGAAACTCCATCAAGCGAAGTTCAACTAGGGGAAATACTTCTTTTCTCTTTACTAACTTTTAATACCGTCTATAATTACCAGCGTTGAATGACGGATGGGCAATCAATAAGAAAAAGCGTAAAAAAAAAGTTGAAGAATTCTTCAGAAGAGCAAGTTCTAATTACAAGTAACGTTTTCTTCCGGAGGAACTAATTAGTAACAAGCAATAAGAAAGGAAATTCGAAAAGGAAACAGAAGAAAAAAAAAAAAAAAGGAAAAGGAAAATTGTAAACATTTATAATTCATTGATTAAGTATTGGGTTTCTCTCAAACACAAAATGGATAAAAGAATTCGATTCAATTTAAATATTTTTCAAAGGGAATCATTTGAAATTTCGATATTATTTAAAATAGTCGGAAAATAAATTTTAATATTAAAATATACTTCTAAAAGGAAGAATTTCTGTTAAGCGTAGCACAAAGGAAATAATTAATAGCAGAGAAAAATTTTGTTGCTCGATATTTTTTAAATGATCATTATGACACAAATTAAACCTTAATCCCTTAAAATGGCTTTCAAAATGCCTGTAATTCATACTAAGTTAAAGAATACAAAAGGCATTAAATATTTCTATTGTTTAAAATATAAAAAAGAACATTTCAATTTCAAAAACCTAACTTGAAAGCAAGAAAAATATCAGACGATATTTATAAAAACGATCGAAAAAATTCAATTCTAAATTTAAAAAAAAAAGAAAAAAAAAGGAAACAGCTGGAAATAACATTAATAAAAAGAATAAAATGGAATTTCTGAAAAAGGGCAAAATCGACTAATACGTTTAACTTAAATTTTTATTTATGAAAAATGTAACGATTTTTTTTTAAAATTATTTCTTCGAGATAAAAAAGGACTTAAATATGCATTTGCTTGTAATTCTATTCTAGTTTAGACTTAAAAGATGTCATCTCATTCAACAAAAATATTAACTTTTTTTCCCCTTAGTTAATTTTAACGAAATTAAAACTGCGATAAAAAAAATTCTATATCTGTTTCTAATCTCAGCGTGATTTCTTTTTTCTTTTTTAATAATACATTGATAATTTTTTTTCTCTTTCAAATTCGTATAGGTAGGTGTAAGAGAAAACAAAATGTAGAAGACAAATGGCATAAAAAAAAAGAATAAAAGCATTTAACTTAAAACTAAAGAAATATTTATTCAGTAAACAAGAAAATAAAATTCAATATAAGGTTCTTTATTATATTATTCAATATAAGGTTTAAGGTTCTTATTCAAGAACAATAAAATTACTTTAATATAAGGTTCTTTATTTTTATTTTATTTTTTACAATATATTATTAGATTATGCTATAAGATAAACATATTCATTAACTTTTAACATATTTTACAAGCTTTTATATAACTTTCCTTTCAATTTAATAAAGTTAGAATTTGTTAATCGATTTTTCACTAACTCCCTTATGTACTTTCTGTGTTGCAATTTTGTACCGGTGTTTGTTTTCGATAGTAACGCAACATTAACGTTTTTTGAAGTAACTTCACTAATTACATGTTGAAATTTGAAACGATTTTTCGATTTTAACGAAAGTTCTAATGTTCTTCTTCCAGCGCAGGGGAAAGTTTTTCGAATGGGGCAATATAAAGATAAATAAAAATCATGGAGCCTTTTTACTACAACAAAATTTAACACAACATGTTTCAACTTTCTCCAACCATGATATAAAATAAAATATTTTATGCATTATGCGCATTAAATTACAAAAGTAGAAGGTCATTTTTCAATAGATTCGACAGTACTTAATACTAGACAAAGCCAAAAGGAAATGAAAATCTCATTATCCAAATATATATATACATAAAAAAAAAGGAATCCATACTTTAGAAAAGTTACTTAACTGATGATTTGAAAGAAAAATAATAAATGACTTTTGAATTGTCTACCCGTTTTGAACACAGAAAAAATTATGCGCAGGGAATAAAGTATTAACAATTCGTCTAGCAGTCAAGATCAACAGGTATTCATTTCGCAATTTCCTACAGTGAAAAAAAATATATAAATAGATTTTATTATCTCAAATTCTAAACACGCAGTACACATAATAATCATGAAATGTAATACAGCTTTTAGAAATTAGAAGCTGGTTTGGTACTAATAAGATAGAAATACAATAATCCATTCTTTGGGGGATTTCGTAATATCGAAGCTCGTAACGAACGAACTAAAAGAATCGAATCTTGGTGAAAGAAAAGCCGATAGGTTTTTACCAATCAATCTTTGAGAATCTGGCGGGAATCCAAGGACATTTCTTGAGATTTATTCAATCGCGTCTACTTAAAGTAATTCAAGAAAATGTATAATTAAAATTGCTTAAATAACTTGGAAAGCTTTTCAGTTTCACAATGCAATCTTGTATAATCGGAGTCAACAGTTATAGAAGGTTATTATGTAGAATGTATTTGTCATTCTGTAAAATAAAATTCCGTAAATTATATATCATATTTCCGCAAAGATATGTCATTGTTTCTGATAGACAAATGGCTTTAACAAAGATATTTAGACAAGAAGTTTTTGTACAATCTTTATAAAAATTTAAAAAATAAATAAGAATATTTAAAAATAAGAAATAAAGAAAAAACTATAATTATTTAAATCATATTAAAATCATTAATTAAAACGAGTTTTCTATTATATTTAAGGCTTAATGTAATTAGCATCTGAAGCAATTGCTGATCTATACATTTGAAGTGACTGTCAAACAAAAACAAAAAAAATCTTATAATTCCAAATACTAAGCAGATTTCATCAATTCTTATTCTACATGAAAGTTCATGATCCCTAAATATGTCATAAATGGCCATCTACCTCACTGCCCTTAAACGACATCCATTTCCGAGAGTTATCACAATATAAAATTTCTGACAACCCCGACTTGAAAAACTGGATTAATTTCGCCAATTTTATCCAACTACTTTACTTTGCAGGCTAGCTAACCAAACAGATTTTCTACATTTTTTTTTTTGTGCATATATAATTTAAATTGCATTCCTATTCGTATTTTATACACTACTTAACCTTTTCTCCTTAAAGTGAGGTCTCTTCACAACGTATATTGTTAATGAATATTAAAAAAAAAAAATTACAAAAGTTAATCACTAAAATCAGATTAAAACGCTATGATCTACTAACAGAAAAAAAAATGCAAAATTTTAAAAAATAATGGTGAAAGAAAAAAAAATATTAGCAATAATATCTAACTTGTCTTAAAGTGAGAATATGAGAAATCATTGATCTCTAATAAAATACAGCATAAAAACTATAAATAGAATAGAAAATCAATTATTCCATGATTGATTTTTATTCATAGCTAGTAGATAAATCAGCTAATTTTGTACATTTAAAAAAGTTTTTTTGGTGATGGTGGGATCTGCATTTCGGAAAATGACGCAGAAAAAATAAGTGGGGGTATTTTCTAAATCTGCCCAGCATTATAGATGGCGGTAGACTATAATATATACTAATTAGAAGATGTACCCATCAAAACGGGCTGTTATTCTATCAATAATCTCAAATATGATTGCCACAAAAGCATTCATTTTAGTGGTAACTTTCGTTGCCAATAAAACAAACGTAGCTTGGAAACTTAGTCTACTTTAAATAGCCAACTTGGCAACTTAAACCAATTAAATGACATAGAAAAAAATAAATATCAAAATAATAATTCGACTAGATTGTATGACTGATTATTAACATTTGAATTTATATTTCATGATAAAACTCACCTGCTTAAACCGAGCATGATTTCCTTGAGCAAAAGAAGCAATTAAAATTACGGACGAAAAAAGACTTTACAAACGCCCTTAAAAAAAATCCTTATTTAATAGTTAAATGAAAAATTGAAAAGAATATTTAGTAGACTACTAGTTACAAAACAAAGACTGGATACTGATTTCCGACTCTAAAATAACTTTCGGCGAGTTTCCAGCAAAAGCGGTTAAATCTCGTTTAAAAAGAAAGCATAAGCATGTTTTGTTAGGCCAGAATCCAATTTATTTCTTAAAAACACGTGTTAAAAGGAATAAAAAAAGTTTCTAAGCACTGAAAGAGTTTATTCCCTCGCCCCTTCCTCCTCGTTCTCTCATCTCATATAGGAAACACATGTCAAATCTAAAAATGTTCCTCGCGAGGTAAACAAAAAACGAACAGGAAACAAGTCACCTACTCTCCTCCCTTCCAAGCCATTCTCTCCTTTTTTTACAGCTATGGAGTCTATTAAATAGATTGACAAAAAAAAAAAAGGAATGCACGAAGAATTTAAATAATAAGAACACATAGCCAAGTTTTTTTTTTTTTTTTTTTTTTAAATCAGAAGGTAAGGTTGCGTGATAATATATCAACCGGATACTTTGCATCAGGTACGAAAAAATATCAGGCCCACCAAACAAAATCCCCATTCGCTTCACGGATATTGCGTAAATCTGACCCATTGTAGGACCACTCTCGCCAGTGGATGTCGATCCGGAGCTTCCTGCAAACTGTCGGCAAAATGAAGACACCAAAGAGTCCCGGATAGCCACAAAAGAGGGAAAAGAGGGCAAAATACGCCGAACGCAAAGCACATACGGGTCATGGGAGCGGGTCTTAATACAGACTAGGAATATTAGTTTCTTTGTACAGTTTTAAAGTCTGATACCGATCGACAGACATTTTCGCCGCCCTGACTCGGTGACATGTTTTTTTTAATTAATATATATATATATTCCATCTACAGCCATTATTGCCCTTTATCTCATGTAATAATGCAGATATAACTGGAAAATCCCGTCTTCTATATTACTAAAGCTTTTTCTTTTTCTCTTCTCAACCATCCATCAATCACTACTCAAACCAAAATCACCGACTTATCGAAAGCGTTTCAGCGCATGTGCGAGACCCAATGAGTAACCGGTTTCATTCAGATAGGCACAGAAAGGGTTATCATATACAAAAATATCAAACACGAGTATCATAGAGTATCAGTATCAACCTGTACCCGATATAGCAAACGCGATCAATGAAATCCTATCAAAGTCTGCTTTTGCAGACTGTTTTTTTTTACACCCACATATTAATTTTACTTGGTTATCAATTGTCTCAAGCTTGGTTAAAATCTACTCAATCTGTTATTTCTATCCAAATCAGAATGCAAAGGAACACCAAAAGTATTTAAACATGCCAAACGACTTTTATCTTTTAACTAAACTGCTACTTCAATTTAAATGAAAATTGTTTCAATATGAAATGTTGGACAAATGTGTGCTATAAAAAGATTTCAAGGTTATTACGATAAAAATATCCATGGATGCCAAAAGTGTCAAAGTTTAAAGATTTGGAGAAGTAAATTATCGCCAGAAATTTAATATCTAAATTTCCAATCCAACTAGAACTAATTAAGCCTTTAACATCTCTAAATAAGCAGTTTTCTAGAAGAAGTCTTTCTTCAGAAAGAAGAAATCGATATCCAGTTTTTGACTGGCATCAGTCTTCCTTAATTACTTTCTAGGCCATCATCTGGAATAGTACCCCCTAAATGACGTTCGCTTTTTTCCCATCTCATTCTTCGGAATAACTTCGAACAAAAAACAAAGAAAAGAAGGGATCCAATTTTTCTTCCCAACTCGTCATAATTTATTCATACACCTATCTATCTTTTAGAAAAATATCATCTAAAATGTAATAATCTTCGAAACTATTATAGAATATTCCCAAACGTTTCAGATTGTCCAAAAATGAGAACAATCATCTGCAAAAATAAAAAATAAACAAATCTATAACATTCTAGATTGTTGCCAAAATGCAATAAAAATTAGAAAATATTTTACGATGATTCAGAATGTTCTTAAAAAAAGGCTGTATAAATTTTCAGAAACTAAGAAAGTTCTCAGTTTACCCAGAATGCTCAAAAATAACCAGAAATTTTATTTGTTTAACTATTCCATATTTATAATGATACATTTTCTTGATATAAATAATTATCTCGGGATTAATTAAAATCGTTCTAACGATTTAAGATGTGAAAGAAAAATACATTTAAGCTCCAGAATTGTGAATTTATTCGGTAGAATATTTCATATTGGATATTTATTGTTCTTTTTATTCTTATCAAAATGTAAAGGAACACCAAAGATATTTAAACATACCAAAAGACTTTTATCTTTCAACTTAACTGTTACTTTAATTTAAATGAAGACTAAACAAAAATTCTTTCATCCAATGCACGAGTTTGGCACGTCATTCCATTTTTATTTTATTTATACTCATGTTACAGATATCCCCACTGGGACCGGAGATCTTTGAATTGAAGCAAAATCTCAAGGCCAAGAAACTAATTATTCCCAGAAACTTGGTACAAGCTAAATTTCCAATCCAACTAGCAGTCACTCCGGCTTTAATATCCCTAAATAAACAGCCCTTAAAAATTGTTTTTCGTCAAAAAGAAGAAATCGATGTCCCTACCTTCGATTGGGATCAGTCTCCTTTAATTACTTTCCAGTCCATCACCTGGAATAATACCCAATACCCTAAATGAGGTTCTCTCATTTTCGTCTCATTCTTCGGAATAATTCCGAACAAAATTCCGCCAAGGAAGGGGGGGGGGAAGGGGAGTAGAGCCCATTTTTCTTTCGAAGTCCGTTACCCCGTTTCAGAAGGCAATCATCGAGCCCATTATCCAGATGGCGAGACAGTTTTCTTTTCTTACTTACTTTCATAAAAAAAGAATCTGAAATTGAAATACGATTGGGGCATAAATTAGCCGAATGACCGATGAGGTTGAATGACTTGGAACATTGTCGAATAACAGAGACCACTTTCATTACTGAGTCGTTTGAGATGATCTCTGGGAACCACACTGATCTGGAAATAAAGTGGCATTTGCATTCGAAGAAATAAATCAATAAATAGTGTATTTATCCAGCAATGAGAGATAATTAGTATATGCCAAATCGAAAATCCTGTTAAAATTTGCAAAAAAAAAAAAAAAAAAAAAAAAAAAAATGCTAATAAGGATACGAATAATGAAACGAAGCAAATGGCAACAGCAATAGTAGTGTTACCTAAAGTGTATGAAATTCATGCCTTTTTTATATCATGCGAAATTAGATTTTGGGAATGTAGGAAAAACTAACCACATAAATGTAGCGTCTCAAAATTTACAAGAGACTAATTCTGAGCCATTTACTCGAACTTCACAAAAAGGGGGGGGGATAGGAAGAATAGTCTCCCAAAACTTTCTGGCATACTCTTTAATAAACTTTTCAAGTCAGAGAACGCTTTACATGGCACAGGCGTACAATAGTTACGTAATATTACCATTTAGCATGAATTTGGTATTTTTATAGAATCTATTGGTCCATCCTTGGCGAGTTATTTGGCTATTAATCCCTCTCATGCCTTAATAGCATCCAAAAATAGTATTCGCGTTTAGACATTCTTTTATCTCAATCTATTGAAACAAAAATCTGAGACAAAACTGCACTCGTTTTCACAACCTCCTATAACAATTTTGATATCGCGTTTTTGAATTGTCGCATTTACATTTTTATAAAAGTACAGACCGACAGACAGTCCAGCCGCGATTGGATTTGGCTCAAAATTTGACACTATAGATGCTAAAACCGATGTCTGTACTACAGATGCTAAAACCGATGTCTATACTACAGATGCTAAAACCGATGTCTATACTACAGATGCTAAAACCGATGTCTATACTACAGATGCTAAAACCGATGTCTATACTACAGATGCTAAAACCGATGTCTATACTACAGATGCTAAAACCGATGTCTATACTACAGATGCTAAAACCGATGTCTATACTACAGATGCTAAAACCGATGTCTATACTACAGATGCTAAAACCGATGTCTATACTACAGATGTTGAATCCGAGTACCAAATTTTGTCTCTTCGTTTTGTAATTATCGTGTTAAATTATATTCGGACAGACGGACTTCCTCTGAACAGAGTTTGCAGAAAATTTATTATGAATCTGCACTGCAAAAACCATATATCAAATTTCATCCGTTTAGCTCAAAGCAGTTTTGAATTATCTGCCATTGACAGGCAAAGATATCAAAAAATGTGTTTTTCGAACTTAGCTCAAAATCGTAGAAATTCATCAAAATCTTTTATTGAAACTCAAAATCAACCAGACCGACGAATGTGAAAAATGGACAGTATTTGAAAGGCATGGGAACTGTTGAAGTTAGAGCTGTCTAACTTGAACAATGTTAGACATTGCGATTGCATTATATCATGCTTCATCGAATATTCGGTCAAGTGTTGTGAAATGTAACATTCCTAAGACATTCTTAATTAAGTGAAGAAGCAGACATGATGAATGAAGATGATAATAAAGACTTAAATACTTTCGAAATAAGAATTCTATTACCGTAAGAAAAATATCCATCAACGTATAAAAATACAGAAAAAAAATCAATTATAAATTCCTGATAACATTACAAAAGGAGTATTTCAGCCCAGTGTTAAAAACGATACCGAGTTGAACAATCAATGTTCATCACAACAGAAACAGTTCAATGTAATCACAACAGAAATTAAAAATTGCAAAACTGCACTTTTTATGTAAAGATAACCTTGAATATTTTGAAGTCATTTGGGACCACTGGCGAGATGTTTAAAAAAGTACAAATTGACCTAACAACAAGACTTCTTAAAATGCGAATAACAAAACTCGTACATTATTCTTTTAAAATTCTTCAATATTTATGGTCAAAAAATTTCTAATCCCGATTTAAAATAATGCATTAAAATTGGTAAAGATATATTAAACTGAGTTTTTGTTACTGCAGCAGATTAAAAACAAGCAGTACTTATAAAAAATAATCCCTTTTTTTTTTTTTTTTTGCCTTTTTTTAAAACATATTTTATTATATTGATTTTATGTCTCCTTTCCATTTAATCGCTCTATTAAAAAGATTACATCCTAAAATTCATGATTACATTAATAAAATAGATTCCATAATTAATTTCGATTCATCTTTCAATCTATTTGTAATAACTAAACAAACTGAATTTCAAAACGAATTTATTTTTTATCTAAAGAATTACTTTTAATGATCTTTAATCATCGTACATTTGTATAAGAACACAAAAATTAATCTCATTTTTTATTCAGAAATAAATTCTTATTTGAAGCTTGAAAGTTTCACTAGGTCAATACGAATATTCTTTTCAAAAAATCTGTAAAGTTATTGAATAAAACCAATCTTTTCCGGTTGCGATCTTTTTAAAAGAAAAAATTAAATACGATTCCAACTGAAGTTTTTTTAATTAAAATGCATATTTAATCAGTAATCCCAATGCTGATTTTATGTTGGATTATAATTATCGGCATAATACTAAATACCTACATACGTACATTAAAAAATACATTTTCATATTTAGTTAAAAAACGAAGGAATCCATAAGGCAAACTAGTAAATCTATTACCATAATAATCAGATTATGTTCCAAAAACCGAAAAAGTGAGTTAAATTATTTCATAAAAGGAAGCCCATTCTTTTCCAAATAATTACAAAACAAGGCTTTTGAAAATATGTTATGTGCAATACACAAGTTATTTGACATTAATCTTACAAAATGTCAAATATCAAAAGAATGTTCTCTAGCATTTCAGTAAATTCCACAAATGGCAGAAAAGGTGCAAAATTAAATATCGTTTGACTTAATACATCAACAGCAATCGTAAAAATCTTTTGAAACTGTAAAAAAGATTAAATAGGACTGCAACATAAGTATAAAGGAAATTTATAGAAATATTCAAATATAATTTCGTTATTAATTCGATGACTTGGAAAATATTTAAGTTATATATAAGATTTATGTTACTTAAAACAAAATGGTAGAATTTCTTAACATGAACTTAAAAACTATCATTGTATTTCTATCTTGTTAAGCAATTTCTTCGAGATAAAATAACATTGATTTCCTTCATCAAATAGTTTCAATGCCACTGCTTCATAAATCTTTTCAAATGACGTTCTTCAATTTGTTTATTCAATCAATTTAATAAACTTTTAAACTCATTTTGTTTGAACAACGCGCACCTATAATACGCAATTGACAGAAAATAGCTATATTAATGGGGCCGAACATAACTAAAATGCTTAGCATTAATTTAAAAAAACTGGCCATACTAGTCAGGTCATGTCTCTTAATACATTTTAAATTCAAAACATAATAAATCATGATTTGGAATTCAGCAATGCGCACAATTATTGAAAATTGTCGTTCATTACACTTCAACATAATCAAAGAGAAAAATTAAATAACTTTTTTTTTTTTTTTTGTCTAAATATGAAAAAATTTCGCTACCAGATACAAAAACGTAACATTCGAAATTTTATGATCTACAAAATACTAGAATTAATAAAAATGCATTAGAAGTTATTGATTAAAGTAAATTTTATAATTTATTTATTGCTGGAGATTTCTGTTCGATTGTTTTTGTAAATTAATGACATTTTTCATGCAATTTATTACTTTTGGAACATTTCTTAAAATATTAATACTTCAAAAAGAAATATTTAATCATTTTTTAAGATGAAATAACAATTTATAAATTCGAAGCTAGAAAAGCAACTAAAAAAGATGAAAACACCAATTAGACTTAAAGGATAAACACTTTAATGAGCTACACTTAATAATGGATTCTTTTCTTTTACCAAAACGGAACAAAAAAATAAAAACAAAACGGAGCTAAGCAATTGAAAAGACCAAAAGCTAACTAACGAATTAAAGAATTAAATACAACCGTTTAAAACAAATTAACTTTCCTCGTTTCATATTGCAACGTCCTTAAATGTCATTTGTTGCAATTCAACATAAATGAGAAAATTTGCTTCATATATACAAATTACTAAATTACGACAATTCAGTAAAATTTTACTGTTGAAAACTAATTAAAGTTATATTTTAATAATTAACACATGCTATCATTTTTGCTTTAATTAAAATATGTGCAAGAAAGATTACAAATAATTAACCACTTCATTGGTTTTTTTACCCTCCACTTTCTTATCTAATTAGATTATACCTTCCATTTCAGAAATGTGCTTTCACTTAAGATTCCATAGAACGCTTGAGGTGTTTGTGAATTGTGTAATTTTTGTATCGAATTATTGCATCCTAGAATGATTTAATTTCAGCTAATAAATTAAATAAACGATAATTCAATATCCACACAATGGTTGCGCACGAGTTTTAAAGTCGTTTGGCAAAATCAATCGACGGTCAATTTGATAAAAAGCCGTTTGGTTTACTGTTAATTTCAAATAGAAAATTAGAAAAATAATTATTTCATTGAATTTTATTTAATGATAAACTTTTACAACAATCATTCACAACACTTGATTTAAGAGGCATTTACAAAGATTAGTTAGCCTATTTCTATAATAGATTTTCACATAATAAACATAAAAAGGGATTTCACGATACGTTTTTTTTCTTACATTAAAAATCTAATATTATTGGCTTAATATTGCTTTATTTATTTAAAAAATATTTTTCATCTTTCTTGAGTAATTAAATTGTTATGAGGGTTAATTTTGGCCTTTTAGTCGCGCGATTAAACGATCATTAAACTAAAGATAATTGCAAAATCTTGTATTGTAAAATAATGTTTATTAACCGGAAAATTAATTCCTAAGTACTATTCTTCCTTTTTATACATGTTTATTTTCAAGAATTTTTTAAAAATCTGCTATGAGATTATCCGAAATAAAAGAGAACAAAGCAAACTTATGCTTGGCATATTAAATAAATTTGTCCAGCAAAAACGTTTCAGACAATTTTAATTAATGTGGCTACAATGCATACTTTAAACAAAAAAGTTATTTAAACAGAAATGCAGAGTAGTAAATACATTTATCATGCAAAAAGAATGTTCTCCACAAACTGTTTCATTTCATATTTGAAAACTCGTGCAGCTATAAATATTATAATTAGATACCAAAAAAAAACTTTAAATGAAGGGGAGGGGGGAAACGAAAATTAACATTTTACATCCTTGAGACACAAATGATTTGTTTTTAATCCTTCTTCGTTGAATGAAAAAAAAAAAAAAATTACATCAAAAGAGTATTTTATATAAAACAATTTTTGTCCCTCATTAAAATCTAGCCGGCTTTGGCGGCAGAATTTCCATGGCAGATTAGGCAGCACCTAAGCCTAATCTGCCGCTATGCTGTGAGCGGGGGTAGGGACTGATAGCAAGTCGGTTAAAACATTTATTTTTCTAACTGGCAAATAAATAAGTTCGTAAAAAATATAAATTCCCCGAATGATAAAATATTAGAATAATATTAATACTTTATAAAGTATGATTGGTCCAGTTTCTACATATTATATTACATTCACTTAGTTATGACAATATTTATAAATACCAAATCTCAGCTTCAATAATATCGGTAAAATGAGTTAGTTATATTTTTATTTAGAAAAAAATAATTCTACAATAAGTGGGCTAATAATTTTTGCATCTAATATAGAGAACACAAATTCTTTCATAAACTAACAAAAAATAAATTATCATTGAACTTTCACACTTGTCAACGCCAAGAAATTATCTTCTTAATTTCTCGAAGAATTATTTATAATACGAAGCTAATTTTTTAGCTTCGATAAACTACTCTTATAACAGGTATTTTGCATATCCTGTTAAAAAAAAAAAAATTCTTCATTTGATGTGTATAAACTCTTAAAAACCTTTATTCGATAAGCTTCCAGAAATTCTTTATCGTTTTCAAATGTATAAAAGCAGGAACTGGCAATGTGATTGCTTTCCTCATGTAAAACCATCGGAAACAAAAACGTCATTATCGTTAAAATAAAGACCGCTTCCGTTGTATTAATCATTTAAATTCCGAGCAAAAAAATTAAACCAGAAATACAAAGTGCATTTTTTTTTTTATTGTTTTAGAATGTTGCGTTTAGTCAGGGAAAAAAAATCGGAGGGGAAGCACTTAAGTGACGTAGAACAGGCAAGACACACACACACCGCCATCTTTCCTTTCAAACTTTCATTTGATACATCCGCATTTTACTGATTACTTTTTTTTTCGTGGCGAAAGAGTTCAAGGACAGCCTTTTTGTGACGATCTTCCTCGATTTGTTTACGATTTCGAAAGGGTTGGTTTGCGTGAAATCTTTTAATTGTCCACCCTAGCATGACTTTCAAGCACTTTGAAATGTTGATTTAGATCTGATAAAGACATTCAAATACTTAGTAACGATTCGCATAGCACGTATAAGTGCTATTTTTCATTTTCCCGTATGCGAGACATGCAATGTGAAAGTACTGTAATCAACGTCAAAAAATTCGAATTTTTGACAAATCTTTGTTTCAGACATTCTGCCTATCTATGGACACGATAATTAAAAAACATTTTGAGTTAGACGTATAAAATTTGGTATATAGTCTTTACAACACATTTTTAAATTTCTTACGAATTCTAAAACTCTCCGCGCTTTCGCGCATGCGTTAGGATGTGTTTAATTCCTCAAAATAGAAGAGAGGAAAGATAAAAAAGAGGCAATGTTTACATTTAACAGTCAAGTAAACTCGGATTACTCGCAAACTGAATTAAAATAAAATAATAGGGTCAGAAACGAGATAGAATCGTCTCGAAAAGTGGTCGTCTCAGGATACTGAATAAAATTTTGTGCACCTGCATATGGTCCAAAATATTTTGTGAGGAGAAAGGATATAATATCTTTATTGGAGATTTCCGAGAAAGTTTCGAACGGACCACTTCCAATGTGAAGTTTGAGAATTTTATTTGCGAGTGGATTAAAAAGGGGGGCCATATCAATTTACAAATTTGATCCCCTTTTGGTAAAGTACTTCCACTTTTGTATAAACTGTACCAGACTGATTTATAAATAACTGATTTTAAAAAAATGAATTAGATTAATTTTTTAAATAAATTAATCTATGAAGAATTTACCACACGTAAAATTGGATTACCCTAACAAGAATATGGGTGAATGAATTTTTGGGAAAAATAGTAAAAGAAATACCAAAGTATGCTATTAATCCTTTTTATCTTTCCTTGATTTAAAAAAAAAAAATTGAATACCGATAGAAATAGAAATATATTAAATCTTGCATAGAAGTACAAAGATCTGGTCTATATTTTAAATCAAAGTTGCACTTAAAATCTTTTAACAGAATTCTAAGCTGAAAACGGGTTTTATTTAACTTTTTTAAATTATACATTTCTTGTTCTCTACGCTCCAAGAAAAGCGCATGACAAATACTATTATAACAAATTATAATAATTTTAAAACAATTCATTATTTTAAGAACGATACATTTTCGCAATCGTATTATATTACCAAATTCTGACAGCACATAGGTGTTTAAAATGAAGGATTTTAATATGAAAACTCTTGTTGGGAAAGGCGAATAAGAAACGAACAAGTTTAAATTCAGGCTTAATATTTTCCTCCTATTTTATTATTCTAATTTATTGTTGAGTATCGTATCGTCTGAAATGGAAGTGTCAATTCTGACTCATCTTACAAACTCTGAATCTGACGTCACTGAGCTATTATATAAGAGCGATTTTTTTTTTTTTTTAACAAGATAACGATTTCGAACTGACACACTTTCTGTAACTTGCTCAATAAAAAAAATTGGTATAATCATTCTATACGGCAAGTCTTTAGACTTAAGATTACCAAATTTGGTAAGTAGTTAATTCTTAATTATTAGATGATTTTTTTATTAAAAATTAATGGAAATTCCAACATTTTTCTTTCATTGCTTCGAAACACATCATTCCACAAGAACAATTCTATAACGTTTAGAAATTAAAGAGGGAGAGATTAGCTTTTTAACTGTATGTATTTTATTTTTATACAATTTTTACTTTCATTTTAACTGATTTATCAAAGTTTATCGAGCAACGATTGAAGTAATTACCATTTCTTAACGTTTCAATTTCACTGCTTGACTAAAAACTCAGCTATCTTGTTTCATTATGGACTATCACAACAGAACCTTTAATTCACCAAAATTAGAGCATTTGAATATCAAAAATATTACTAGATTTTTATTTGGAATTGGATGAAAGCATTTTGCATTTTGACTATATTGATAAAATGTTATGAATTTGTAAATGATTAAAAAGCAACGGTGGTTTTAAAAATCGTAACATTACGCTAATTTGTTTGAAATTAGATGCTCATTTTTTCTCCCTCAATTTTCTTTGTTTTTTTTTTTTTTTTTTTTTTCGATAAAAGAAGTTAACAACTATATCTAAAATGCTTAGTTAAAAATTCCATTTTAATAATCCAGGGTATCTTGATATTCTTGACAATATAACTTATACAAAATAATTTCAGCAATTGTTCTTTTAAGTAAAAAAAGTTCAAGGAACATTTTGAATTAAAAATATATACAGTAAGTCTTTATAATATAACCAAATTAACAAAATATAATAAATTTAGAGGCTTCTTTGACAAGACAATAGAAAAAAAATGGCAAAATCTGACACATGCAAAAACAAAGCATGGCAACAATCGATCTTTGAAAATAATATAATCTAGACCACAAACATTAGATTAAGAAAAAATTAACATGCTAAAATGGAAAGAAAAAAAAATCAAGTTTGCACATTTCTTTCCTCTTTCAAAATTATCGATCAGGTGGGTGGATGGTTACTTAATCTTTAAATGATAGACTTGAGATAATTTTTTTAGTAAAGAGCAAAATGATGTTTGCACTTTTTATAAATAATTTAGAGTATAAACTAAGTATCTGACTGATTACTCCATGGATTAATTATCCACATCTTAATGATTTTTTTCATTACAAATGAGATGACTGAATAGAAAACAACCCCCCCCCTCAAGTAAAATCAATCTGCTAGGTAATAAAATGAGAAACAAATTAATGAAATGAGGTGGGGGGGGATACAAAATATTAGTTTACTGGTGCAACAGTAAAGGAAGAAATTTCGTTAGCACATTTATAACAAAAAAATTATCTTAAAAACAAAGGTTATAATAGCGATTCCTAATATGTATACCTCAGTGCCAAAATAAAAGTTAAATTCCTCACAGGAGTGGCTCCAGATATTCCATTCTAGATAATTCCATTTGCTTCCTGTTTTTTTTGTACAAACCCAATTTGTCACAGTTGCTGTCATTAAATCCAAATATCATGCTAAAATCAGTGTGAAAAAGAATACAGGCAGGTAGTTTAATTGCACAACTTATGAACATATTTAATGACCAAAGCCAGAATGATAAACGGAATTGTTAAAACTAATTCAATAATTTTCCACATAATCTTTTTTTTTTATCTATTTTACAAATTAATAGTATTTACTATTCTATAAAAAATATTTATCGGAGTTTCATATACGGCATCTTTTTAAATTCTGGATTCAGCATAGGTAGTGCGAATCAGATATAATAAGTAATATGAGAATTATAGAACAAAAAAATCTGAAACTTCCCCAAAGAAATAAGATTTTGAGAAGGAAATAAAAATTGATTTCCCATTATTTTTAGTCATTTGAGGATATTATCTGCAATTTTTTTTTCAAATAAGTCTAAGTTACTATTTTTATTTAACTGCAGCATCCACTAATTTACCCATCACATAGGATAACCGACTAGGATAAGAGAATAAAATTATCTAGCTGATAAGAAGAAAGACAAGATTAGCTGAATTCGGGATGAGGCAAAAATGGCAAAATCCAGTTGATAAATAAGACAACTATAACATTTGTAAAGTAGAAGGGAAAATTTATTCAGTTGGTACATCTGTACCACTTAAAAAAACACAAAAAGGCATTCTGATAATGGAATAAAAAGATAAAACAGAGGATTATTTCTTATACAGAATCCATATACATTTAAGTAACAATTTAATTATAGTTTTTCATTGTAACTATGATATAAAGTAGCATGAAATGCCGAATAAGATCGTGTCATTGCACCATATTATGTAGTCATATCTTTCCATTTCATGCCAAAATCAAGTTTAACATTCTTTTTAAAAAATTCATATTATTCTCAGGAAGAACTAAAAATAATAACTTGTTACATTGTAAAAAATAAATATTGTTTCTTCATTCTGTACTTGAATACTTTACATAAGAGATTAAATCTTTCTTATTATACATGGAAATTATGATAAGAACAAAATACAAATATATGTATTTATATATATGTAGTATTCAATTGCAAAATTCTTTTTTTAAATTGCTACATATAAACTATGAACAGACCAGTTATTGAAATATAAGGGTACAAACAATTCTATAAAAAATTCTCAGAAAAATGCAACTTCCATTATTATCATTGTATATATGTTCCTAGATCCTTCCATTAGTTGAGTGGCAGAAAAATTTTAGTAAAACCTTTACAAATATTACCTAAAACTGAATGACTTAATGATTTATGCAGCGATAATGACAACACACCAGCATTAAGATTTTACTCACCGAGAGAAAAGTATTATAATGTGTTGTTAAGTAGCATTTTGATTAGTTCGATATTCAATTTAAATATACGACATTTTAAAATGCATTAGGATCAATTGGGTATAAAAATACTTAGAATAATTGTCTTACACTACCATCATGAGTATATATATTGACATATAAGTATATATTATATAAAATGATTTATTAAAAATTCTAAAATAAATTTTCATAAGAGCTCCCCCACCCCACCCCAAAAATTTTTAATGAAACTACAGCTTCGAAGATATTAATATAAACTTATTGATATGAATGCATGACTGAAATGTGATAAATATATTATGAATGAAAAATCGCACTACTATCCAACACTTTTACCGAAAATAACTAAAAATAAATTCTATGTATATTATAAAGATAATAAAATTTTATTTTACAATAATTAGTTGCTTAAATATAAAATTATGGATTCCAATATGACACTGACAGAAAATTAACTTTATTTAAATAATGATTCTGCCTTTATTGAAATAACATCTGGAGCAGCTTTATATTCATTTAAATAACATAAGTACTTTTCTTAGTTTTAAAACTGCATACAAATATATGCTTATTTATTGAATCAGTCTAAAAATGCAAATTATAACATTTTTCTCATGTATATTAATTTACTTCATCAGGTATTTTGTATGTAGCCTCTTTTCTAGTAACTATATTGCATAATTATATAAACATTTGTGAGCTTTAAACTTTCACCACAAGTAAAAATAAAATTTTGGGTTTCAGTGGCAAGCTTTTTTGTTAATGCTCTAATTAAGGCAAATATTTGCTGAACCTTATTGCAATTATGTTAATTATCCTAATCTAGTTTCATAATATATTCACTTACAGAAACTGAATACAAAAATATTTGAAGTAACTAAATTAGACTATTAGTTAAAGAAATCAATGTTAACATGTCAAGTATATCTTGCTAAAAACCTAAGTGAAAATATTTTGTTTGCGAAAAAAATTTATTTTATACAGAGGCTTAACTATGGAAATATTTGTGTTTCTCAATTATATTAATGAAATAATTCTAAAGCTTATGATTATCTTTAATATTAAGATATAAAAAAAAATATAGTATGCAAGATTAAGTATAATTTTTAGACCGATATTTGAAATTTCCTAAAAGCGGGCCAGAAAAAAATTCAATAATTGTTAATTTTAATACTTTATATAGCATGCTAACATTGCAATGGTATATCTTAACTGGAATTTCAGACTGAAAATTAGCATTGTTGAGAATCGCGATTCTTTTACATTTATTGTCAATTCAGTAGTTTTAAGTATTCTAGAACTGTTACGGTTTGAATTGTTTTCAGTAAAAATAATCATGCTTGAAACATTGCAAATATTTTTGATACTTGTGTATTAAATACATATTTATGATTAATCACCTGAAGTACTATGTTAGTCTATTGAAAATATCCTCCAATGGCAAGTGGCTAAGCTAAAAGTTTGGCAAAGCATGCAATTAATACACAAGTAGCTTTTTTTTTTATTTTTTTTTTACACTGCAAGTACATAATATTGTTTTTGACATATTATCACCAACCAAGTATCAAATAATATGAATAACGAGATACTTTCTAGTTATAGAACAATGAAATTTGTTGCTCATAATTATACTAGGTTGAGTACACCTACAAGTGAGCTTCATAAATTAAAAATGGAACTTCATATGATACTGAATTTCAAACATCAATATAATGAATGGTGAAATTATATATAAAATTGTAACAATTTAATAAGAAAATGTTTTTCAAGAAAAGCATACAAATATTTTTCTGCCTAAATTTTGGATTTGTTCGCTTACTCCAAAATATTAACAGAAGATATTATAAGCCATTCACCAATGATGTGGATATATGAAGCTTTTTATTTACCATCAAATGGAATTACCATTAAATAAAATTTAGCAGATTGTTAGTGGAGGATTTATGAAATCTTTATCATGAAATTAATTTTTACAGAAAAATTACAGCAAGCTTTATATAGCTATAATGCCCATCTTATATTGAGAAAGCATTTCTAGTATAATAAAATGGTATAAAAAAATTCACAACAAATAAGAATATTTTAAAGGTGATGCAAACATTAATTATGCATGGTAATGCAAACAAATCAGCCAGGCAAAAAAAGAAAAGATTAAATAAAATTTTAAGAACACAAGACATTCTTTTTTGGGGAAAAAAAAGAACTTAATTCTATTCAAAGCTAATTTGTTAAATAAAACAGTATATGAACAAGTTAAAACCCTAGAAATGTACAAAACTTCTACTGTACTTCCAAAAACTATAAAAATTAATCAGAACAGACAAGCTATTAATTTAAGGTATCCCTTTTCAATTCAATAGCCAATAAGATTTTCATTCCCTTCAACCCATTTAGGGTTACCTATCTTAATTTTTTCTCATAACAATAAGCACATTCCCCAGGCATATAATGATATTAAGTAAATAAGTTATTAGTAACTATGAAATTAAAAAAGAAAGGGACAAACTCTAAACATTTTGAGGTATAAGATATTTATTTTTTACATGCATATCTATATGAATAAACTGCAATTCAGAAAAGAATTTTAAAAATGGGACATTAACTACTTCTATTTCATGAAAATAATTTTAAAAATTACCACTTGTATCCAATTTTAACTATCTAAGAATTTTGCATTTTTAACGTTCACGTTTTCGATAATTCCGAGTATACAGCCATTCAATAACCTGAACAACTTTCAAGGTTTATCTATTCTTGCAGATTATAAAAATATTTTTATTATATTTGGAAATTACGAAAAAATATTTTATTTTAGGCTTGGTTTATAATATGCATTTCTCATACAAATATTCTTAAAACGATTAATCTTTAAATAAAAAGTAAGGAAGAATATAAATCCTTAAAAAAAAAAACTTAACAAGCAAGAAACATATCTTTCTTTAATGAAACAAAAATCTTATCTTAGAAAATAAAAGTAGTAAAATTTCAGTTAAACAAATTAGACCTCGTGCTATTACACTTAACACGCGTATTTTCTTAAATGTTGCCAAAGCGCTCGATTGAAGGAAAAAAAAAATTAATTAATTGTCCGTGAAGGATTTTTACAAAAAAAAATTAACTTTTTCGTGTAAAAAGGCATTCGTGGACGTTAACAACATGACGCGGACACTTCCTTCAACTTAAAACTCTTATAAACGAAGATGATACATTTTTAAAGCATGACAGATGTATTGAATAAAAGAACTTTTGTCTATCTATCAAAGTCTCGGCTTCATTAAATTCTAATATCACATTCTTAGATATCGATCGCACATGGTTCTTCGCAACCAATCGGTAAAACACATGGCTTGTCATAGAGATACAAGCCGAAGGAAGCAACACAACACTCAAGAGCAGTAACCTAAGCGGTAAAGAAAAGAATCCGGACATACCTTTTCTCCATTCGTAAATCCGCTAAGCACATTCACAGTCAATAACAGGCAGAATAAGTAAGTCCACATTTCCTAGGTTGGGCGGTAGTCCTCGTGCAGGTATAAAACGTAAAAATTCACAAGATTTTGTTGTTTCTTAAGGTATAGTTCGAGCAAAATTTTAGCTTACAAGCCAGCCCTCGAGAGGAAGGTGGACTGTAATTCGTGTCTTCTGATTGGTCGTACTACTTCACATTGAGTCGATCCAGCCGCTTTCACTACTGGACGAAACCGCTTCCTTAATGATAGACTGTGCTGCCATCTTTGATTTAGAAACAGAAACTTTATTAAGTTCTATTTCGAAAATATTGAAAATTAATCAATCATTTCTTCAGAAATTACTTCGAGACCATTCGAAGCCCATAAATTTGCAGGTGAGAAATTATTATTTTTGTGATATTACAGCAGAAGATTAAATTTACTTGATGAATAATATAACAAATGAATTTGAATTCCGATTAAAATAATATCACAAATAAAATATAAATTTATCAATTTCACTTCGATATCTGAAATAATAAATACTCACCCCAAGAGAGGCTTCAAACTCTCAGAGAAGAAGTGATGTTTTTTGATTGTGGAAGTCCACAAAGGCAAAATAATTTTTAGGCCTCCTCCTGTAAAATTTTACCTTTAAATAAGTTTCTTTTTTTTTTATTTCTTTTTTTTTAATTTTATTGCTATTTTTATCATCTAATATCGTTATATATATTCTTTATACTTCATATATAAATCGGAGTTTAATGAGCTCATTTCACATTTTTTATATTGAATAAGATTTTTTTAAAATTTATTTATTTAAATAAAGAAAAACAAAATGTATATACAGTGAGCGTCAAAAGAAAGTAAACACCCATGATTGATATAGAAAATATTTATTCCAAATACGTTATTAATTTATAATATAAAGTAGATGTATACAATTGTTAACTTATTCATCTAGGATACAACAACTTGTAAGCGTTTAATCAATCAAAATACAAAAAGAAATAATTCAACTAAAACAGAAAAGCATCAAATTTCATAAAAAATAAACAGTGAACATTGATACAGAAAAAAACACTGAAAGCTGTAATATTAATATTTTGTCTACAGTCCTTTAGATTTTATCATTGCTTTTAATCGTCTATGCATAGATGTGACCGTTTTTTTTTTTTTTTTTTTTTTTTTTTTCGTTAGTTCGGGAAAGTTTTTTGTTATTATTCTGTGACAATTTGTTTCAACTTTTCATTATTAAAAATGTTTCTTTGGCGGACATTTTTCTCAAGATATACCCATAAATTTTCAGTGGGGTTTACATCTAGTGGCTGTGGAGGATGGTCCAAATTTTCCGCAGCACGATATAGTAACCATTCTTTCACAATGGTTGATGTGTGTTTAGGATCGTTATCATGTTGGAGGATCCGACTTAGAGACAACCCCAAATTCGCCACACTAGGATTAGCATTATCTTTTAAAATAATTAGATAGTCCATTTTTTTTTTTTTCATTGCATATATGACATATACCAAATTACCGACTTCTGCTGTCGCCATACCCCCCCCCTCCCAGATCATTACAGATCCCACGTTCAGTTGTCTTAACTGAATACTTATTTCTGGATTCTTGAATCTTTGGTCCAAATATTTTTTCGAATTTCTGTGCTCCAAACAATTCAATTTCTTTCTCATCACTAAATAAAATATTATTACAAAAAATTAAATCCTTATTAAGGTATTTTTTAGCAAACAGCAGACCCTTTTTCTGGTTCGATTTCGAGATGAATGGTTTCTTACGTGGAATCCTGCCATGTAACCCATGTACATAAAGAATCGTCCTTATAGTGCTTGTACTTATTGTCTTCGTTGATTTTTGCGAGATGCTTTGTGATATTTTAACAGCATTTATAGCTGGATTAGCATTGGTTCTCTCATATAACTGCTCTCCCCTCTATACTAGGAAGTCGTCTTGGTCTTCCTGTTCTCTAAGAATCTTCTGAATTTGGAATATTTTCAAGAATTTTCTTCACTGTGCAATGTGCTTCAATCAACAAATTTTTCTATTTCATGTAAGGATTTATCATTTTCCTTCAAGTTGATTATAATTTTTTTTCATTTCTAGTGCTGTTTGTTTCCCCATCTCAGATTATGTAAATTTCTAGAAAAATCTGAGAGATTTTTCTAGAAATTCACATAAATTTAGGCAGAATATAAGACCAGAACTTATATCAAGATCCTGTAAGAAAAAAAAAAACAATAATATATTTGAAATAACATATTTTCTAAATCAATCATGGGTGTTTACTTTCTTTTGACTCTCACTGTATATATTGTTACAATCCAGTAATGTTGCTCCCTAGCACGGTTGACTCTATAATCGGAAAGAATGATTTACAATCAGCTGTATTGGATGCTGCTCGGGTGTCGAGCCAGTGACCCCAGGGCTTGGCGACAAACTTTGCTACCATTTGGCGACTTAGCGACGAATTTGGCGACAAAATGGATAATGCTGGAAACTTCGAGAATTTTAACGATCCATCCAATAGGAACTGATCTAAACCTGATTGTCCCAGAAGGTTCTAAGCCCGCCTCCCGGGAACTATAAAAGGCCGGCAGTCTCAAGCTGCAAGGAATCGTGATTGGAATCGTAGTCGGAGTTGTAGACAAGTAACGAGTCTTCGACAGAACAGCGAAGCAACAGCGGAGTGCCAGCATTGTGTCGAACCCAAGCTATTACCGAACTGAGCTGTGTGCCTAGTCCTGTTGTCTATTGTGGAAGCAGTGTCGTGTCGTGTGTGGAGTAGTCAGTCGTGTAGTAGTGAGTCGGCAATTGGTTACAGCTAAAGCAAGGAAACAGTGAGAATTTCAGCCGTTTGGAGAGATCGAAGCTCTGAGGATCCCCTCTCCTGCCGGATTCTGTCTGGCCGTTTTGTATGCTGTAGTCGATTACTACTTGTGGGCTACTGTCTGCTGCTGTGTGCTGTCCTGTGTGTACGTCCCTGCTGTATATATTTGTCGTCTTTGTATTCGCCGTCTGCGTCTTTGTGTTTAATAAACGTCGTTGATGCTTTCTACTGAGGCCTTCTGATTGCTTTCACACTATACAATCATTACAAGCGAACCCGGTGATCCACAACAATATTATTGTAATATTTATATCAAATAGATAACACATTTGCACCTTTTTAATTGTTATTTCACTCTAAACAGATTTTTTTTGACAATATAAAAGAATAAAATTATAGAAATTTATTTAGATCTGTTATTGTTGTTTCTTATCCCCCTTGGATTGATTACCGAGGAAGTCCGAGAGATCCAATCGCATGATAAGATGGAAAGGGCTAGTGAACAGCTTCAATTTAATGTGAGGAACCTCAAAGGATGAAGTCCGACTTGACTTCACTGTGCCTGCTAAGCTTTAGCTGGACATAATGGGGTGACCTTCACGCCTTGGGTGGCCCTACCGGGAGAAAATCTCCAGGCGTATATCGCCCACCCTGTGCAGGGACCCCCTCCGCCACTTTGAGACAACATAGCAGGACTTTGGGAGAATATTTAGGTCTTGCTTCTAAATAGAAAAATTTTATATAAAAGTATCTAAACGTTAAAACTTTACATTACGCAAAAACAATAATAGAAAAAAAAATCTTAAAAAATATATATATTTCTACTCTTCTATATTTATGTCTTAAAAAATGCAATTTATTCAATTTAAAAAATGGAGAATGAGCCCAGTAATCACCAACTTATTTATGAATCATAAGGAATTTTACAATTTTTCATTTTCTCTTATACGTAGTACAGAAGAAGTATAAAAATCGTCAAAAAAATCGAATTCGATATTTTGACGCATCTCCACTTTTTAGACTTTCCTGAATTCGAAAAATATTTTTTTGAAAATATTCGTCTGTTTTTCTGTGACAAAGATAGCTCATAAACGTCTTAAACTAGACGGATGAAATTTGGTATATGGTCTTTATGCCAAATTTGTAGATTTCTGTCACATTTTGAACAAAGTCCATTCAGAAGTCTGTCTGTCTGGCTATTCGAATGCAATTTAACATTATAACTACAAAACGAAGAGAGGTTCGTATGTAATTACAATTCTGCGTACGGAAATTCGATATACAGAATTAGCATCTATAGTCTAGACACCTGTCAAACTTTAAGCCTAATCCAAAAAGGGATTGACCGTCTGTCGGTCTGTACTTTTAGAAAAATGTAAATTCGATGCCAAAGACGCAATCACTTAATTATATAAAATTTGGCATGTGATTTTGTGATAACAAGTGCAGTTTTGTGAGACCTTTTTGTGTCAATCGGTCGAGAAAAACGTGTCTAAAATGCAAATTCGATTTTCGTGTACTACGAACCTTATTCCAGGGATTAATCGCCAAATATTCGCCAAAGATGACAAAATAGATGCAGTAAAATTGACAAAAGTTAATGTTTCGTTATTATTGTACGCCAATGCCATGCAAAGCGTTTTCAGGGAAAACGCCTTTATTAAAGATATGTGAGAACATTTTGGGGAGACCATTCCCATTGATTTTTCCTCTGAAATTCCAGCGGAAGTAAGCAGTGTCATATTTTTTTTAGTTTAGCGATATTAACGTCGTAATTTTGAACCGCGGTCAAATAACGAGGATGACACCTGGACTGGCATCCCTCTTCTCCAAATTCCCTCATCCACATAAGCGGGTGGACGTTTGGTCTAGACGTGCATCAGACCCGCTTACACAACGGTTCTTCAGTGGAATCGGGTCTCGAACCTGAAACCCTTCGGTTCCGAAGCCATGACCTTACCACCAAGACACCGCAGCCCAAGCAATGTCAGATCTTTATTCCCAATAGGAATGAGGGGCATATGATAAAACCGGCTTCAGATACCGGATCAAGTTGGGAACAATATTAATTAATCATCCAAGTTTCTAGAAAACTTAAACCCAGTGGTTTTTGTCGTTGTTGTTGTTGTTTGAAATCATTTTTTTAAATGAATGTAAGGATTTTGAAGTAACGAGAAGAAAAAAAAAAGATTAGACAAGATGTCTTTATTCAATTCTCAAGAACTTTGAACCATTTGAAATGGTGCTGACGCTACATGTCCGCTTGCTACTATACTTACAAAGGTTCTCGTAGAAGAGAGGTCCTATTGGGAATAATGGGTTTAGTCTGCTAAAGATCGGTCTTGGTATATTGTATTAACAATACAGGAAGGAACAAGATAAAATTGTCCCTTGCGAAGACTGACCAGCTGAGAGAGATGAAGATATGCCAACATGAGCCACGAGGAAACAGAGAAAAGCAGAAATTAGATATTTCTCTTTCTCTCTCTCTTTCCTTCGCTCCTTTGGTAATCATCGGAATTAGTTCCCCCGCCTAACCCCAGGTGGCAGCGCATCCCCGTTGTCTTGGAAGTTCAGCAGAAAACATTTCTTGTTTTGCCTGGCAGTGAAGAAAAGTAGACGTTCATGTGGAGTGTGAGCGATCAGTAGCTCGAGAGGAAAAGCAGAGCAAATTTATTTTAACGATCACACGGAACTCAGAAATTAGTAGTTTATGAAGAAAATAATTTTTATAGTCTTTAAGAAATATTCGCAACCGTGATTTGGAATTGCTTATCGAAAATTGTATAAAAATAAGGAGTGGCTCGATGCGAATGAATTACTAGTCAAGAAAACTGTTTCCTGATTTTTCTTGCGTAGAATCTTCTATTTTTTGCAAACTGGAGCACAGGGTATGTGCTCACGAACAGTGCAGAATTACTTCGTTAGGAAAATGTCCCCTATATTCGACAATAATATCGTTATTTATGTATAATTGTGTGAGTATAATGTATGTATAGGCCTGATTGTATGGAAGCAGGACAGTCTCGAACTGAATAATCGGGAGTGTACTGTATAGGTTTTTAAAAAATGAATTCATTTGCGTGGGCATTGAAACTCCATCAATTGTTATAATTAAATATATTTTTACTTTCTTGCATAAGAAGAACCGGACCACCAGGAGGCAACAATTGATATGAAGTTTGTTGGAGAAATAACAGAGAACAGGTTTTTGAAACAACTTTGTTTATTCGTCTTGAATAAAACGTAAAAAGAAAACTTAAAAATGAACATTCGGGCATGTTTGGTACATCTCCGTCTATATCCATACATTTATATAGTGAGCTCAATGGCATCCGAATTCATCGGCTACCTTACGGCACTTTTCATAATGATTCCACGACTGATTACCAACAAAGTTACAATTACAAGCGTTGTTTTGTTATAATGTGCTTACCAATGCTTAAGAAATGACAAAATTAAATTGAAAATTTTGGGGCATAGTTAATTTTTAATTAACCAGAGGGGAATGATCTCTTCGAAGCTTCCTCCGTTATAGGTCTTATCTCCCCCCCCCCTCCAGATAAAATTTTGAACCTTTGGCTAAGGCATAGGCGATCAATAATTGCGAAGTATGGATCTTTAGAGGCCGGGATAGCTTGGTTGATAGTGCGTTAGATTCACATCCCTTGGGTTGCGAGTTCGAACCCCGCCGGCCTAAGACTCTCCATGTATGCGGTGGCTGGCGCACGTATAAATCTGTGGTAGTCACAAAGTTCTCTATGTCAGGAGAAATACCACTTGTGATATTGGTTCAGAGTTGGTCGTTCTATGATTCAGGTCTAAATTATGATCTGCGGATGAATGAATGAAGTCTGCCCCGTAAAATGGGTTGCGACTTGTGAGTAGCTACGTCGTACTCTTGGCCCTAGATGGCACTACTGAAAAAACAAGAGACGGCCATTTGGCTTAAACCGCTGACAGATAACTGTCAGCAGGCTTGTACCGAGCCATAAGTCACAACATGGATCTTTTGTGTTAATCCCCTATTTTTAATGAATCTATCGTAAGAATATGTATTTTGGACGCATTTTTTGGTCGATTGACACCAGAATTTGGCACAAAACTGCAGTTGTAATCACAAGATAACATTAACTGAATTTCATTGATTTAAGTCATGCATTTATGAGTTATTGTGTTTAAATGCATGTGAAAGTATAGATCGATAGACTGCCAACAATATGACGAATTTGGTTCAAAATTTGATAAGTATCTATATTTTAGATACGAAACTTGTGTACCAAATTTTATCTGCTTAGATTTTTGCATTTTGTAGTTATTCAGATCATTTGTACTCGAACAGCCAAACTGCCAGACGCCAGATTCCGTCCAAAATTTTATAAAACTCTGCAAATTTGATATAAAGATCACATACCAAATTTCATCCCTAAACCACAAAGCGTTTTTTATTGTCCTATTCGCAGATAGACAGATGGCGCTCAGACTGATAGATAGATATAATTTTTTAGAAAAATGTATTTTTCGGATGCAGAGAACTCTAAAGCAAGATGATTCGTCAAAATAAAAAATTCGAATATTTCGATGATTATATGTATTTTTGATTTTGTATATTTCGTATACGCGAAAGTGAAAAGTAATTCATAATTTGTGAGAGTTAAAATAAAATACTTTACCATAGTATATATACCCAAGAATAATAAATATAGATATATACCCAAAGTATGTATACCCAAGAATAATAAATATAGATACATACCCAAAGTATATATACCCAAGAATAATAAATATAGATACATACCCAAAGTATGTATACCCAAGAATAATAAATATAGATACATACCCAAAGTATATATACCCAAGAATAATAAATATAGATACATACCCAAAGTATATATACCCAAGAATAATAAATATAGATACATACCCAAAGTATATATACCCAAGAATAAGAAATTAGAATAAGAAATATTTTGCCTAAGTCTATCTTTTTTAAAGGATTTCGAAATCTGCTCTTGTCTTTTTTAAAAAAATTTTTTCACATTAAGTAAAACTAATATTAATGTAACAGATAAACTGATCATTTGTAGAATCTGTTCAGAAGTAGCATCTAATTTTGGGGAATTTCAGTAATTCCAGAAAACTATTCTCTGTCGGTATTCATTCTTTCTTCATGTGAATAATCAATTTCCAGTCTTCGGTGCAAAGAGGAAAATCGATTCTTCGAAATGGGGCTGTGAGTCAACCGTCTTGATTGACTCACAGACCTATTTCACTCCTAATGGATGAGCAAGATACAAATTTCGGAGAAAACAATGAAGGACTTCAGAAAAGTGTAACAGATTTTACTTTTGATGATGAATTTCGGATGACGAATTCTATTTATAGTGAGCCACTAGAACATTTCTCAACTAGCCACACCAAAGCGTTGCATTGAAAAAAAAATGATGTGTTATCGAACCCAAATTTAAAATGTGATAAACTGTTTACTTCAGTAAATCTGAAGAAATATGTCTAATTATTTTTATGAAATTTTAAAATTGTTAATGTATCAGTTATTTTTATTAACATTCTTTTAACTTTCTGAAAACTGAACTGAGGAAATTGAAATTAAATTGAAAAACTGAAATTGAAAAAAAAAAAACTAATTAAATTGAATTAAAAAAAATTGAAACTAAAAAAAAAAAAAAGAATGAAATCGAGTTGAAAAAAATTGAAATCGAATTGAAACTCGAATTGAAAGAGAAACTCAAACGAAAAAAAAATTTTAGATGACAGAATGAATTATATATTATGTTGTTTCAGTCTATAAATGTATTACTGAAGAAATTACGAATTTTATTTTTTTTACAGCCTTATCTCTTCTTGGATATATTTAATGAGATAATTTTGACACATTAATATTTTAAGCCCGAAAAATTCCATTTTACTATAAACCAAATGGATCGAATTTTGAAGGTCTCAAGTCTCTTTACTAAATCCTCGCCGTACATTCGCAGTATGTACAATTTTAATAAACGGATTGAAACGAAAAGGCAATACAGGGTGTTCATTAATTATTGTCGGGGTTTCCGTACCTCATAACTTTCGAATAAAAAATATTACGCAAAAACCGATTACGTATTCGTAAATTACAACTCAAAGAATTTTATTAATGATATTAAAGTGTAAAACGTGCACAATTTCCATTTTGTAGGCATTAAGCTGAAGGCGATTACGTATTCGTAAAATACAACTCAAAGAATTTTATTAATGATATTAAAAAGATTAATGAATTTGCACATGGCTGCCCTTCGAGGCTCGTAACACATCGAGACGAAATTCGATTTCCCTCCAAGTGTTCTCCAGCATTTGTGGGGTAACATTTTGGATCGCAGTAACAATTCTGCGCTTCAGTTCATCAAGGGAGGGCACAGGGGTCTTGTACACAATGTTCTTGACAAACCCCCATAGAATGAAGTCCAGCGGTGTTATATCTGGTGATCTCGGAGGCCATGGGATTGGTCCACCTCTTCAACACCACCTGTCGGGAAAGTTCTCGTCTAAAACGTCACGTACAATCAGGCTTCAATGTGGGGGTGCACCATCCTATTGAAATATCACATCTGGTTGATGTAGTTGCATCTGAGGAACCGCATACATCTACAGCATGTCAAGGTATGTCACGGAATTTATTGTTGTTTCAGCAAAGAAGAAAGGTCCAATAACTTCAGTATGTAATAAAGCTCACCAAACATTCACCTTTGGGCTATCTCTTTCCAATTCTCGATAATCGTGCGGCTTCTCCGAGCCCCATATTCTACAGCTATGTTTATTCACTTTTTCTGACACATGAAAAGTGGATTCGTAACTGAAGAACCATTTCCGAAGGTAATTTTAATCATCCTCAATTCGAGTCAAAATTTTTCCGCGAACTTAAAACGACGCGGTTTATCATTCGGGTGTAAAGCTTGCACAATTTGCACTTACTAGGCATTTAGATGAAGACGGTTATGGAGAACGTTCCATATCGTCGTATGCGGCATATGTAACTGCGCAGCTGCTTGTCTCGTTGATTTTCGTGAAAACTGAACTGAGTAAACGTTTCATGGATGCGATCAACATTTTCCAGCGAAGTGCTCGGTCTTCCCGCTCCCTTTCGGTGTAGAACGCTACCAGTTTCCTGAAATTGTGCTGACCAGCGTCTGATAGAATTATCCGAAGGAGGATCTTTCTTGTACGTGGTCCTGAAGCGACGTTGAGTAGTTATGACTGATTTAGTTTCGAAAAACACACACATTGCTTTTTCTTGCACGGTCGCCATTTTTATTTATGACGTCATAATTACCCAGACTGCAAGTGCGATAAGATCGCATTGTTGCCACGTAAAATTCTTTGAGTTGTAATTTACGAATACGTAATCGGTTTTTGCGTAATATTTTTTATTCGAAAGTTATGAGGTACGGAAACCCAGGCAATAATTAATGAACACCCTGTATTTTGTAAGAAAACGAGAAATTCACGGAGCAAATATTTCCGGTCACTTCATATGTTTTTTTTATGTGTGTTATGGAAAAAAAAATCTCCGTTCGGTGGGTATACATTAAAAAAGAACAAAAAGTACACCGCCCCGCCTCGAAGACATTCCGAAAAAATCTGAATGACCAAAACATAGTAACAGCAATGGCGTTGTGTAGCTATATTTGAGTCCTGAGGACCGTTATGGATTATAGTACAGCCCTCCCGCAGGAAACATTACCCCATTATCAGTATGAGATAACTAGTCCCTCACCAGTTCTATACCCGCCAAAGCAGCAATCACCGCACTGAAAGCTACTCATTACCTTTTTGAAATGTCCCCGGGGGAGGGGGATGTAGATGTATGTTCAGAAAGTCCAAGTAACAGATTCAGGCACTTTATTCTACAAAAAAAGCAAAAAAACAGCAAAATGAAAGAGGCGTACACAGAATACCACTTACAGAAATCAACAATAACAAGTAGCAGATCATTATTAAACAAACGCAATAGCACAAAGAACCCAGAGAAAACTTGCTGGATATTAACACTCCAATGTGAGAATTTACTCAATATGAACAGCTACTTTCATATGTATGCTTCCGTTTTTATAGCTCCGTCACTGAACGAAGAATGCTTTAGAACAAATGTTGGAATTCATGTCTTAATAGAGATACTGCCAAATATCAAATGTTGGGATCCTTCATTTTTGTTGCGAAACGGTCGCTAAATTTGAAACTAAAGTGGTGGGGTAGGTCATTAACCCAATATCCATTCAGCCTCCTTTAAGGATACTGGCAAAATTCTCTTACTTAACATGAAACAACTGAACAGGTAAGCAATATTTCAAATTCCTAACAACATTTTTAAATTGACTTTTGTTGTCAGAAGCATTCTGAGGCATATAGAAAATTTCAACAGTAATATGACTTACCAACCTATTTAACATGCTCTTCTTGCAATTTTATTATCATGTGAGCACATGATGTTGTTTTGGCTTGAGGTTTTTGAAGCGATTTGAAGGCAACAAAGTACGTAGGCAACAAATTGGCGATTTATCTCTTATTTTGGAGTCGGCTTTTATAGTATAGCTTTTGAAATGTCTATCGTCTGCTAATGTAGTTTTATTTTGTAGTCGGCTTTCACAGTATAGTTTTTTCATTATCTATCGTCTGCTAATGTAGTTTTTTTTGGAGGCGGCTTTCACTGTATAGCTTTTGAATTATCTATCTTCTGCTAATTTAGTATTTCCCTTGGAAATCACAGTGTTATTGCCTAGCCGGCGCAACGTTTTTTGAAAATAAACCAAACAATTTAAAATATTGTTTGTTTTATCGATAAAGATTGTTTTTTCAGGGATAATTTCAACTAATTAAAATAAGGTTATTAGAAAATAATGCAGAAGATTGTCACATTTGGCGATTTATCGCCAACTAAAGTTACAACTTGATTTCCAAATTTATACATTCTCTGAATTCTTACGAATTGTATTAATTAATTTAAGTCATTAACCAGTTTAAACCGGTTTGAAACAGATTACATATACATCAATATTTAAAAAAACGTTTTTTTTTTTTTTTTTTTTTTTAAATCTCAAAATTGGTCGAGCTCCAAAACTTTGTTTGCCAGCTAGAAAAATTAAAAATGAAAGTTTAAAAAAATTATAATTATAATTATATACCGAGAGATGGGGATAGAGAGAGGAGGGGGGATAGAGACCGATGGAGAAGTCTCTTGATTGTTTCAAACCGGTTTAAATTGGTTAATGACTTGAATTAAGTAAGACAAATAATAACTTAAAAAAATAATAATGTTCTCACATGATAACTTGAAATTTGCAATAGTAAATTTCCTTTTTTTTTTGTTCATGCTTTTAAAGATATCAATTAATTGATTAATTTAAATTAAAGTTTGGTTCCTCATGACTAGCGCCATCTGGTAATGAACGAGGGAAAAAAAATTGATTTCAAGATTCAGTATCGATTGTAAAAAGTAATTATGAAATATCAAATACTAAAGAGAAAGTGATAAATAAATATAATTGTTTAAAGCTCAGAGTCTCAAAACGTTAAAAAAATTATCCAAAACCTGAAAAAGTCTATATACATGGCTCCAAATATAATCGTGACCCAGTAATTTATTTGTAATCAATAGAAATCGAAATATAATTTTAATGAGAAAAGTGCTTTAAATAATACAAAGAATAATTATTTTTTCTTATTTGAATAAATAAACACAATGATTAAAAAAATTACAAAATTTTAATTTTTAAAAAATTCTGTTAGTCATATTTACTACAAAATGTTTGATACTTTATGACCTGAAAAATTCTAAAGCTCATATCAGGAGTATAAACAAATTTGTTTCACGAAAACATTATCAACTTTTGAAAAATAAAATGTTTGGATGAAATTTAAAAAATGACATGGCAGCATTTTTTAGGTTGAATTATTCAATAGAAAAGGTTAAATAATTGGATGTTATGTTGTTTCTGTTAATAAATATATTGCTACGAGACTACAAGATCTTTATCACTTTCACTACAAGATCTTTTATCACTTCTATGTTCCTATTAAGTTATATTTAGCAAAATGTTGCTGCTAAAACTCTTCTGAGATACTTTAAATGAAAAAAAAGTTCCACTCTTTTGTGATCAAAAACTGACCTAGTTATGAAGCTTTTAATTTCATTATTTTCGATCAATCAACATTCATCTCAGGGTAATGGGATTCAAAATTTTAAAACATCAAAACTGGGTCAGGCTTAATCGCAAAATAATTTTTTTTTAATTAGAAAAGAAATATTAACACCTTTTTTTAAGTATAACTAATAGGACTGAGAGATTGCATAAAAAATTATGTTCTGTAATTTCTTTCAGTAGTGCATTCATGCAATATGAGAAAATAATTCTTTATGTCAAGGATTCCCAAACTTAAAACTCCCATTCAGAAATCGAATATATAACGCGTCCCTTCATCCTCAGCGCATTGCATTTTTTCTAAAAAGAGAATTTATAAATTAAAAAAAATTAATTTAATTGTAGAAATTGCATTACTTTATCTTCTCTTTTGGATAATAGATGGCAATATCTGATTAGGCACGCATCCCATTGTGCATTGCGATTGTAATGAAAATGGGATGATATGCTGTTCTGTTAAGCTGAGAGCTTGAATGTCTTGTTTTGTCTTTCGTATTTGTGTTTGTTTTGTGTGAAATGTGATCATTAAAGAAATGTTCCCGAAAACTTGCGTCCTCTTACTTCCACTGCACGGATCAGAATGATCATTATTTCACCACAAACTATAATAAATGTTTACACAAATAATAACGGAAAGCTTCAAAATTAATGTGTACGCAAACTGAATTGAACATTCATTGTGAAAAAGAGTTTCAATTGGATAGGTAGGGTATGAATTACAATGTGGAAATTTAATGCTAAGTGCAGCAACAAATTGGATCAATAAAAGATGCGACGAATGTATCGTTTACAAAACGCGGTTCTTTATCTATGCATCTGCACAAAAAACACTTGCTTTGTTTATTCATTTCTTATCATTCAACACGAGTTGCTTGTTTATGTATTGCGTCATTTTTTTTAATTTTTTTTTTTTTTTTTTTTTTTGTCTTGCATTGAATCGTTACTATATGGTCTTATGAATATTTTAAGTCCGTATAACAGTTTTGAAAAAGGTGGGAAAATATAAATGCATGCAAAATTTTATCGCGTCACGCCAAAAGTTAACCTTTAGCACTCGGAAAAGTAATTCGCAGCTACATTAATCAGCTATTGCAATGTAAAAAATATTTATTATAGCTTTAAGTTGAATTTTACAGAAAAATTAATCTGCATTTTCTTACCATTCCCTAGGTATTCTTTAAAAATCAAATAAGTAAATAAAATGTCAAAATGATGCACCGTCTTGAATTGTGAGTGAAAGGCACCATCGGAGTGCAAAGGGTTAATTCGCGATCCACAGTATAGGTCATTCAAAGACTTTTTCTAACTGAAAATATATGCTTCCTTCTAAAAGGTGTAGAAAATAGCTATTGGGCTACGATTATAGTGGATATCCTGTTCATGAAACGCAAAGAAAACGTTCTATAAATAAATCCTGTAAGAATAGTACGAGTGTGAAGGTTCCTTATACATAAATCAATGATTTTTGTTCTTTCTTAATGAAATTTTCCCCGCGCGCTTTTCAAAGCGAGAAAAATATCACCTTCAAATTTTTACAACCCAAGAATTTAAAATTAGGCAAGATTTTGTCGTGTTTTTTTATTACTATTATATCTTCTAAAATTATTTTACATAAATGACTTAAAATCATTTTAACGTTCAAAAAATTACTTTTTTTTAATGATACCTGTTCGGTGTTGTGAAATGATTGTATGGTGGCGCCCCCAAGGTGAAGCGAAAATAATTCTGTAACGCGAGAGTGGCTGTGTAGAGAGAGAGAGAGAGAGTGTGGAAAGCACGCGAATAAAATGGAGTTGTTCTAAAGTCTCTGCCATCTGATTTGTGTTGTGAGTTACATTAAATGTGTGCGTAGAACTGGCGAAATAACATGGTCCGTCGAGCCGGAGGTGGCTGGGACCGAAGAACAAAAATTTTGAAAATAGTGCATCGAAAATTAATTGAAAACGAAAGCGATAGTCTTGTGTTCAGAGTTCAAGTTTGGGTTTCACGGAGATTCAGTTGTTATTGTTACTTGGTGAGAGGTTAGTTATTCAAATTTTATGATATTGATATTGTTATATCTAGTGTTTTAAGACGTAATTAATTTGTGTTTTATTAATTTCATTTGTGATTGAGTTAATTTTTGTGAAAATGAGTATTACTAAGTTTAAAAAAGAGGAGTTAAAGGCTATTGCCGAGGAGTTAAAATTACCTATACCTGATAATGCTAAAGTTCTAGATTTAAGAAAGTTAATACAGGAGAGTAAGATTTATAAAACAGATAAAGAATCGTATCAAACTATTGTTGACTGTGTACTTGAGGAAATAAACGAGAGAAAAGATAAACTTGAGCGGGAAAAATTAGAAAACGAAAATCGACTTGAGCGGGAAAAATTAGAAAACGAAAATCGACTAGAATTTGAGAGAATTAAACTGTCCCAATTAGAAAGGGAATTAGAAATTGCAAAATTGCGTGAACAATCTCGAGAGAGTGAGCCATCACAAAATGACATTAAAACAATCGGAACAGAGTGTAATGTAGAGAGTTTGATTAAGAGTATTAAAACTCTAACTATTCCGATTCCTCAGAGAGCCGAGTCATTTAATTTATTTTTTCAGTCGATTGAGAAGGCATTTAAAACCAAAGATGTTCCCGAGAAATTAAAACCCGAAATTCTTTTAAATATCCTTGGAGAGAAAGCGTGTAATTTAATGGTTTATCTTCAAGAAGAAGATTTGAGTAATTATGATAAACTTAAAGCCATAGTGTTAAAGGAGTTTCAACCAACACCCCAAGAATGTCTAAATCACTTTAAAAAGGCGCAAAGGTTACCCAATGAAAGTTATGTGCAGTTCGCATCTAGATTGAGTGCAACTTTTGAATACTATTGTCAGTTACGGGAGGTAAAAGACTTAAAATCAATTTGTGAATTAATAGTGTCAGATAAAATAATCGAGACGTTGGATAGAGAATTAACTACTCATATTGGCGTAAAACAAGGAGAGACGTGGTTTAAACCACATGAGTTAGGCCGAGAATGCGATATTTTCATATCGTCGAAGGGAAAAATTAGAGAACAAAGTTTAATACCTAATTATAAATCTAAATATGAACCGCGGCGTTATGATGTCAGTAATCAAAATAATAGTCGTGGGTCAAAAAATACTTCAAGTGTTTATCTGTCTTCCGTTAAAAATGCGAAATGCATTGTAAATAGTTGTAAAACAAAGGAATCCCACCCACTGTATTTGTGTCCTGTGTTCAAATCTCTTAGCGTTGACGAAAGAATAGATATCGTGAAAACTAATTGCTTATGTTATAAATGTTTTTCCTCAAATTTTTTCATTAAGAAGCCGTGTAGAGCTAAAAATTGTTTTTGTGGGAAACCGCACAATAGATTAATTCATTATCCCAAAAGAGATAACTCTTCCGCTCAGACACAAACCGCAACAGGAGCCAATGATTCGACGCCGTTGAATCCAAATGCACATGCTTACGTCAGTCAGGGAGGGTCAGCAAATATTGCCTTCCCCCAAATTGAGAGCGAGAGAAATGCATCAGTAGTGGCTACGAGTTTTTTGCAAAACAAAACAAAAACAGTTTTATTGAGTACCGTGCGATGCTTAATAGGAGACAGATACGGCGCGAGACATGAAGTGAGGTGCCTCCTAGACGGAGGAAGCGAATCAAATTTTATAACGAAGGATTGTGCTGATAGATTGCAGTTGAGGAATGAGAAAATCAATTTACTTGTATCTTGTTTAAATGATTCATCAATGACGGTTAATGGGTGTGTTATGGCAACCATAAATAATCTTGATATGAGTTTTAAAAAAGAGCTTAATTTGCTAGTTGTCAAAAAAATAACCGATTTAATTCCTTCAAGAATGATTAATGTTTCAATTGATTTACCTAACGATATTGAGCTGGCAGACTACAAATTTAATATTCCTGGAAAAATTGATGTTTTATTAGGCGCGGAAATATTTTATGAATTGCTTAGGCCAGGTCAAATTTATACAGGAGATTCTCGACTACTTTTGCAAAATACAGTGTTCGGATATGTCGCTAGCGGAAGTGTAGATGAGGAGGTGAATAACAAAATGCACTGTGGTTTAATTCGAGATAGTGATTTAAATACAACATTAAAGACCTTTTGGGAGTTAGAATCAATAGGTGTCAAGGACGAGGGTATTACTAGTGAGGAGGACGTGAATTTAGAATTGTTTAAGGAAAATATATGTTTTAAAAATGGTAGGTATGAGGTGGGACTCCCTTGGAAAAGAGATAGTAATGAGTTGAGCGATAATTTTGATTTAGCAAAAAGACGACTCAGCAGTCTTATGAGAAAAATGCAAAATGATAAGGTGTTGTATTCTGAGTATTGTAAAGTTTTAAAGGGTTACCTTGATGAAGGGATAATTGAGAGGGTAACAAATCCGTTTGCTTCAACAAATAACCCAGTGTTTTATCTTCCTCACCAAGTGATAATAAAAAATGAATCTCTAACAACAAAATTACGTATAGTTTTTGATGCTAGTGCACATGAAATAGGACAATTATCGCTGAACGATTGTTTACATCAAGGAGTTAATTTAAATCCAAACATTTTTGATTTGTTGATATCCTTTCGCTTGAACAAAATAGCCATTTTAGCTGATATGGAAAAAGCCTTTCTCCAGATTTCTTTGACTCCAAAAGATAAAGACGCAGTTAGGTTTCTTGTGGCTAACAGTGAAAACGATGTTCAAGTGTATAGATTCAATCGAGTTCTTTTTGGTGTGAACTCGTCTCCATTTCTATTGGCCGCAACTATAAAAACCCATATTGAGAAATATAAGGAACAATATCCCGTTACTGTGCGGACACTCGATAGTTGTTTTTACGTGGACGATCTCGTCGCTGGTGAAGACGATGTATCATCAGCATTTGACTTGTCAAACACAGCAGCGAAAATCATGGATGATGCAGGGATGAATTTGCGGAAGTGGATTTCAAACGACTGTGATTTAATGAAACAATGGCAGACAGAACATTTCGACCATTTAAATATTAACGATTTCGTGAACCAACCACATCGTGTTTTGGGACTTTCGTGGAGTCCTCAAAATGACGATATTAGTCTTAATTTAAAAGGTCTATTGGACTTCCTTCTGAAAAGGAAAAATACTAAACGATTCTTGTTGATGGCCGCAGGCAGAATATTTGATCCAATGGGATTTGTATCCCCCTTCACTATAAGATTTAAAATCTTATTTCAAGAAATCTGGCAAAGTAAAACAGACTGGGACGAAGAGTTACTGCCAGATGTTAATGAGAAGTTTGAACAGTGGTGTTCAGAAGCGTCTTTCTTAGGTAAACTTCAGATTCCTAGATATGTCCTTGAGTGTGATAGTGAGAATCCCCCAGAGTGTGAAATACACACATTTTCCGATTCTAGCATTAAAGCGTATGGAGCTGTCTCATATTTAAGACTGAAAACTCCTAACAAAATTTGTGTGTATCTTTTAGCTTCAAAATGCCGTGTGGCTCCTCTAAAGCCATTATCCCTTCCACGTTTGGAATTAATGGGTGCGTTACTTGCTGCGAGATTGGCAAAAGAAGTATCAAGAGTCCTCAGTGAGAAAATATCAGCAACCAACCACTTTTGGACAGATTCCACTATAGCCTTGAGTTGGATTCAAGGTTCCAGCAGCAGATGGAAAGTCTTTGTCGCCAACCGTGTGAAGGAAATACAATCCTTGACAAACAAAGATATGTGGCACCATTGTCCTGGAAAGGACAATCCATCTGATCTTCTTACGAGAGGCATCAGCGCCGACTCACTGTTGAACTGTGAGAAGTGGTGGAATGGACCGAGTTTCCTACATGAAGAAAACATTGTCCCTAAAAATGATGACGTGATACTTAGTGATGACAGTGTGTGTCAGGAAGAACTAAAATCGTCTGAGAGAAAAACTTTGGCTGTGACTTTGGACAATAGTTTTTTGAACAAAATTCTTTCTGTATCTAATAATTTCCAAAAAATTTTATGTGTTCTTAGTTATATTTACAGGTTCATCGATAATTGTAAGCAACCATTTAACAAACAAACTGGACCATTGAAGATATCCGAAGTCCAACGAGCGGAAACTACGCTTGTGAAGTTGGTGCAACAGGTAGAATTTGAATCAGAATTAAAGGACTTGTCCACTAAGGGTATGGTTAGCCCTCAAAGTAAGATAAAAAATCTCTCTCCATTTCTAGACTCTGAAAAGGTACTAAGAGTAGGAGGTAGACTGGCATATAGTAATTTAAATTATGACAAAAAACACCAAATAATTCTTCCTAAGAATCACAAGTTAACTAATTTGATTCTTGAATTGACTCACAAGAGACAATTGCATGTAGGTCCACAAACTTTATTGTCTATTGTTAGACAGAGATTCTGGCCCTTAAATGGTCGTAATATGTGCAGGAAATTAGTTAATAACTGTACAATTTGTTTTAAAGCAAAACCCGTTACTTGTTCACAAATTATGGGTCAATTGCCAACCGAGAGAATTTCTCAAAATTTTCCTTTTAACAAAGTGGGAGTAGATTTCTGTGGGCATTTCTGGATTAAATATCCTAATCAGAGAAAAGGCGTTTTCAATAAAGTTTACGTATGTGTTTTCGTGTGCATGGTCACAAAAGCATGTCACCTTGAATTAGTTTCAGATCTAACTAGCGAAGCCTTCATTGCGGCTTTAAAACGATTTTTTAGTAGAAGAGGAAAATCTGAACATATATTTTCAGACAATGCTTCCAACTTTGTAGGCACACAATTAGAGTTAAAGAGACTGAGAAAAATTCTGAGTAATAGTAACAATAATATGAGTAAATTTTTGTGTGATGAACGTGTTCAGTGGAGTTTCATTCCACCAAGAGCACCAAATCATGGAGGCCTCTGGGAGGCTGGAGTCAAGGCCGTCAAATATCATATAAAGCGAATTATGGGTAATTTAAAATTCACTTATGAAGAAATTTTAACGATTCTTAACTAGATTGAGGGAATTCTCAACTCACGTCCCCTCTACCCTTTATCATGTGACCCTAACGATTTTGATGTTTTGACTCCTGGTCATTTCCTTGTTGGTCGTCCGATTTCAGCAATTGTTGAACCGAGTTTAACTGAACTGCCTGATAACAGGTTAAAGGTATGGCAAAAACTAACAAAAATTGTACAACAGATTTGGAAACGTTGGTCAAATAACTACCTAAGTACACTTCAAAATCGAAATAAATGGTTTTTTGAGAAAAATAATGTAAAAATAAATGATATGGTAATTTTGAAAGAAGAAAATTTGTCTGTGTGTAACTGGCCTCTTGGTCGAATTCTTGAAGTGTATTATGGTAAAGATAATAAAATCAGAGTAGTGTTAGTGAAAACTAAAAATGGAGTTTTTAAACGTCCTATTACTAAAATTTGTATTTTACCCATCCCAAATGAGTAATTTGTGTGAAAATTTCTCTTTATGTTATGATCACTGGTTGTTTTTGAGTATTATACTTGTTACCTTTTGTGTGAATTCAACTGTGTATATTTGATAAATTGAGTATTTCTTGTTTTTGCAATGTTGTATACTGTTTATTGTATTAAGTGGTATGTGTTCATTTGTATTGTTGTTGTTGTTTACTTTTAAGTTTTTGAATGTATCATTCAACCCGGGGGTGGATGTTCGGTGTTGTGAAATGATTGTATGGTGGCGCCCCCAAGGTGAAGCGAAAATAATTCTGTAACGCGAGAGTGGCTGTGTAGAGAGAGAGAGAGAGAGTGTGGAAAGCACGCGAATAAAATGGAGTTGTTCTAAAGTCTCTGCCATCTGATTTGTGTTGTGAGTTACATTAAATGTGTGCGTAGAACTGGCGAAATAACAATACCAATTTAATTGTGGTACAATTTTTCTCCGCTTCTCCACAAAATTCTAGAAACTACTTTATATCAGAAGGTTACATGCTTAAATCACGCCCAGATTCTCAGATGTAGATGTGATGGTATTGCATATATTTATTTAACTGGATCATTTATAAAAAAATAATTTTACTTACAAATAATAACATAAAATGATAAACTATTTATTGGAGAAAACAGCAGCGGTATTAAATACTATCATGATAGATAAAAGGATAGGTTAATTGTCTCGTTTAGAAGCAACACATGGTCTACTTTGGGATGGATCTTTTAATTTTGAACCTTGGCCAGGCGACGAGAACGGCACCCGAGCTAATTTTATCATGACGAAGTTTCCCATAGCATTTTTTGCTCCGATTATTTGTCGATACATATTTTATAGTTATAATATATTGGTCAATGTTTTCTGTGCTTGCATGTTATGTGAATATGTCCATAATAAAAAGAATTTAAAAGCTAATGACTACTCATCATCTTTAAATCAAGGCAATATAATAGTATTTAATCAAGGCAGTATTTCGAAAAAGTTATCGTTCTTTCAAAAACAAAGATAAAGGCATGTATGATTCATAAATTATAAAAATATAAAAAAAGTAGTTCATTAATCATTAATTAATTTTTTAAGCAAGTTAAAATTAGCAGTTTCTGTTTTCACCAGTAAAACAGTATGATAATATAAACAAAAATAAAACCAATGATGCGACATTTATTTATTAACAAAAAATAATTTCCCAATGACACTGAAATTTCTCTTCTGAAATTAAAAAACAAGAGAAAGATCTTTAAAATACATATATTTTATGATAAACCATCGATTTTTATTTAAAAAAGTTGTAAAAAAACTTATATCGGTAGCAAAATGTAAATAAAAATCTGATGCCATACAAAAAGTCAATAAAATAAAAACAATAAAATCAACTTTTACCTAAATTTGTATATAAGAAACAGAAATAAAAAAAATTTATTCAAAATTTCAAATAAAACAAAAAATAATTTTCTAAAAAAAATAGAGAGATTGTAAAAAGTATTTGGTTTCACGCTTTTCTTCAATAGATATTTTTCAATTTACATCTTCAATTAATATTTGCTGAAATGTGCATCAAAGCATCATCTAAAGGTGGGTTTACACTCAGCCAGCTATAATCCATCCAGTAAGACCACGCATG
Source organism: Argiope bruennichi (assembly GCF_947563725.1). NCBI lineage: Eukaryota > Metazoa > Arthropoda > Arachnida > Araneae > Araneidae > Argiope > Argiope bruennichi. Next base: position 9,605,835 of record NC_079157.1, read on the forward strand.
CGCAGAAACTGTACAGTAGCAAGTATTTATCCTGTCGAGACAAGAACTTGCTACTGCTCGTTCTTTCAGTGCAAGCGCAATCTTTCTTCTGCGCATGCGTGACTTACTGGAATCTTAACTGGATGAGTGTAAACTCTCCTTAAGGATCTACTGAATTTCAAACGCCTAATATTCCACCTCATATTTTCAATGAAAGATACTTTTAAAAGAATGGGATAAAAGATTGATAAGCATAACATCGATTGCATTGTCATTAAATTCGTTCCTGAGGCATCCGTCGTCGCTATTGACTTCACAGTTAATCGTCACTTTCAGAATCTATCATTTCCATGTCATCTAAAAACAAACAAATCATACATTTTAAATAGAAATGCATAGAAAATAGAACAGTGTTTCTATAGTTAATATTCACGTGCAGTCGTTCTGAAAATGGCATACAAGTTTTCAAAGCAAGACGATGAATGGAGTGTTCTAAAATCAAGCAACTTTTATAAAATAGTGATTTTCAATATTTTTATAGTACATTCAATTTTAGACGCAAAATAGTAGAACTTTTTTTTAATTTACAATATTAGTGTCCTGAGAATGTTTATTTAATATGGATCACAAAATTGACGGTTTGTATCTTATAACTTTAAAAGAGCAATTCTTGTATATACAGGGTGATTCAAAACTTGTCATTCAAATTTCGTGGATAGGAAAAGAATATGTCATGAAAACCGATTTCACATAGAAAAGTATGTCCGCAAACGTCATGTGTACGGACAAAATGAACAAGTGAAGTGAACACAAGGAAAGAGTACAGTTAAGTGGTAACGAATGTGAATTTTATTCCAAGAAGGTAAAGTACAAGTTCACAGTAGGTGCACGAAATTGCGACCATTTACACGACCTACAGGATTCACAGCGCCGTTGCACTGATAGCCGAACATTTTCAAAAACACCTGGCATATCACGGACAATACTTGCGGTTGCCACTATTCGTGCAACACGGTCCATTTCACTGTCGACGGAAGTCTTTCATGGCCAACACAAAAAGAAATCCAAGGGTGATAAATTGGGTGATCTGGGTGGCCAAGCGATCAGTCCATCTCTGCCTATCCATCGAGCCCCGAATGTTCAGTTCCGGTAATCACGCGTAACAACTGTGCTATGGTCTGGAGCTCCGTAATGTTGACACCATACATCGGCGGATAGGCTGCAGGCATTGTCCGTGATATGCAAGGCGTTTTTGAAAATGATCGGTGATCAATGCAACGGCGCTGTGAATCTCGCGTTAGTGTAAATGGTCGCAATTTCGTGAACCTACAGTAAAGCACCTACTGTTAACGAATGTACTTTACCTTCTTGGAATAAAGGTCACATTTGTTACCACTTTGTACTGTTTCCTTGTGTTCACTTCATTTCACATTTTGTCCCTGCAGATGACATTTGAGAACATATTTTTCTGAGTAAAAACGATTTCCTGAGACGTTACCTACTTCTCCACGAAATTCGAACGAAAAGTTTTGAATCACTCTAATATATTTATTTCGTGCATCGGAAACGGCTTTAACAGTTTGGATCAATTTTGTATTTAGATAAGATTTTGCTTTTTAAGTTTTTCTATATAAGTGTCTTGCATGAAAAAACGCGATTTTATACACACACATACACACAAAAAACATTGTTTTATAACTATCAGAACCTTTTTATATCTGCTCTCATACTGACAATGTCATATAGCGCCATCTATTGTCCAATTTCACAGTGATAAAACTGAGTGTTAGTTCAAAAATATAAGGAATGATAGTAATATAAGTAATGAATGCTGTAATATAGCAAATTGTTTCGAATAACATGTTAAATTAAGTGCATTCATGATTATGTTATTTAAATGATCAGTTCACATGTGGGTAGGCCAGATTGAAAAATATTCATATGTAATCAGTACGTAATTAATATCCAAATATTTTCTGCAAAAAAAAAAAAAAAAAAAAAAAAAACCTGCTAAGTGAAGCCAAAAATATTCTTCGTACTGGGGGAAAACGACAATATTGAACTAAAGATTTAATTAAAATTATGAAAAACACAGTCTTAGATAATACCTACTAGAAATCTGCTTATTACATTTTGTTACATTGTGAAGATCTGAGATATCACTATGTGACAAGTTTTAGTAGCTTTAGGACGAGCAGTTTTCCTTCTTTGGTATCTGAATAATTTTATCGCACATATCGTAAATATGAGATGACAAGCCCAGATAATAGGCCCATTTATAAATGTTACTTTAAAATAGCATTTGTAATTTTGGTAAAATCCTAGTTTAGTGTGCCCCTTATTTCGCCAAGAATGCCAATAGTACAATCAAAATGGCTGACCATTTTAAACAATTACATGAAACAGTTACAGTAACCCATTATTTTTATAAATTATGAGATTTAGTGGTTACGATCGTTTTCTCTAACGTATCTTTTTAAACCTTTATGAATTTAAAATCTCCTCTGAATTCAGAAATGCAAACCGAATGCGGCGATTTGTACTTTAGACAGTAAAATTCGAATACATACCTTCGACATCTGTAGAAAACACACGATAGAATTTTTTATCTTTAAAAAAAAAAACATTCAACGGCTTTGCTAGCAGCGGGAACTGGAATCAAGTAGCTTTACTAACACATTGAACATAAGAATTCTGAGAATAACAAGAACAGCACAATGAAAAGTGAAAGCATCCATTCCTAACAGCTTTGCTACTAGAAATTTGTGCTTTTGTTAAGATGAAATTTGAAGGAATGATTACACTTATTCGATTCATAAAAAAACAACGGAACTTTTCAGAGATGCAAACGTTGTTATGGTGGTATGATATATTTCGAAAAGTAGACAACTGGTTATCTGACTTCAATATCCCTCATAATATTTATGACCATAATATTTCTAATTATCCCAATCACCAGACATAGGATAACTGAACACTCACAGATCGAATAACCACGGAAAATCCACGAAAAGAGCAGCAAAACGCAAGGAATTCCGTTTGAATGGTAAGAATATTAAAATGAAAAACTTTGAAATAAAGAAAACGATTTAAAAAAACGAGCAGATGTTCTTAGTTTTTTTTAAAATTATTATTTTCTATTCTGACAAAATTCGTAAATAGACAGTTTTAATTAGAATAACAATACGGTAAGAATTTTAAAATGATAAATATTATCTGTTCATAGTTCACTTTAAAAATACACTGAATGTTTTATTAACAATAATAGTACTTTCAGTTATAAAACATAATTTAATTAAATTCTTTAATGTATTTTTAACTGTCGTTTATGATGAATTTTAATTTGTTACAAAATTTCTGTAGTTGATACTCAACAAGCGAAAATAAAAAAAATTGTAAACAAATCAGTATTAGGGTTACTAGGAAATTATTCCGCTTGCTTTTTCTGGTTACCATATTGGCGACAATCTCGAGGGTACACTAAACTAGGTTTCAATCATATATATATATTTTAAACATTTTCCTTTACGATGCATACAAGGCGAAAGAATCATAATTCTCATTCAAACCGAATGCGAGATTGTGACAACTTTCCACATTTAAGACTTTTCCAAATCCAAAAAACGCATTCTTGAAATTCTGACAGTCTATTTTTGAACATGATGCTTCAAAAACACCTTGAACTGGACAGATGAAATTTGGTGTGTGGTCTTGACTCTAAATTTTTAGATTTTTATTGAATTTTGAAAGAAATTCGTTCAATGGAAGTCCGCCAGTTGTCCAAACACAAGTAAACGTCATTATTACAAAATTTATCGAGCTAAACGAAATGCAGTGTGCTGATTTAGCATCTAAAATGTAGATATGTCAAATTGATCTGTTCTACAATATGATCGTATTGATGGTTTATCATTTGGTATTTTTTCATGTACGTAAATGCTATTACAAAAAAAAAAAAAAAAAAAAAAAAAAAAAAAAAAACGCAATAAGTTAAATAAATAAAACTTACTGAAAAGTCTTAGCATCTTATCTAAACTATACAGCATCTAAATTTTCATATCTAAATTATAGGACATTTAAATTTTAATATCTAAATTATATAGCATTTAAATCAAATTTTGAATAAAATCTGCCAACAGGGTAAACCGTCTATCAGGTTCTAATTCTGTATGTAAATACTATAGTTCAAAAATTCCGCAACTAAATTTAATGAAATTAGGAATGTGATTTTTTTAAAAAACTATAGTCAAATTTTGATTTCAATCGGCTAAAAATAAGGTATAAAAACACATTTGGTTTTATTAACTACTCTACAACGCCCAAAATGCTCATATAGAGGACTCTAAAAATAAACATTTGAGCACTCATGGAATTCTCGGTCTTTTCCAAAGTTCAAAATTTTATCCGGGGGAAGAGGAGATTAGTAAAATGCATGGGAGAATACTTCAGGGAGACCACGACCTCTGGTTTATTATCTTATCCCCCCCCCTTTATCGCGATTGAAAATGAAACTAGCCCATTGTGTGATGGTGAGTTTGCTACTCGTGATAAGAGGGGTGGGAGGCATAAAATAAATTTGTACCTGCATTCTTATGTTTTCAAAATCCCTCCCAAAATATTTATAATAAAACTAAATTTTAAATACGAGTTAAATTCAAAGTGGCACTATAAATCATTAACAAAAATATTGAAAATAAAAAGGCGTTCTAAAAGCTAAACATTAATTACAACTCGTCTTATTCAGATTGCTCAAGTTTTTGATTGGCATAACTGTGGCGACTTAAGAACGAAATTAATTTCATAAAAAGTCATTCATTAAATAATGATTCATTAATAGGGTATAAAAACCCGAGTTCAAATGAAAAATCGAGAAAAATTTGCTGGTGGAATGCTGTAATTTTCCATTACAAATAGGTAACTTATCTATTGAATAAAACATTATATGAAAGCCATTTTTCAATTATAGTAAAAATATGATTTCTCTTGCAATAAAAGCTAACATAACAGCAGCTGTATCCATTTGTTTGCAACTAGCTGTCTTTGACGACCTGATTCCCCAGCATTAAATGGTCAAAAATTCAATTAAATATTTTGTATAATTAGGCTTCAATAGCTTCCATTTCAAAATATTTTTAAATGTCAAATTTTGATGAATATACTATAATTCTTACTCCTTTAGAAACCTTGTGCCGTTCTATTTATTCGATTATACATTTTTCTAGTTTGCAAACTTTATGCATCCAATTGTACCACAGGAAAGAAAAGTTGTATTTAAAAAGTTGGACGCACTTTAAAAATTGTTCACCATTGCTTGATTTAGAAGTTAAATCCCAACAGCAAACGCAACAAAATTTTCAAAATTTAATTAAAACTTTACCAAAACAATGATTACAGTTCGATTTTATTAAATGTGATATCTATTCAACATGGGTAATAAATCATGGGAAATCAGCAATGGAAAAAAGCCGGGATGAAATACTTGAGGTAACAATGAAAACGATTTCAGTTTCAATTCAGCAATGAAATATATTGCTGGGAATATGGTTGAAGCTTTTTAGAAAAATTGTTTAATTAAAAAATATATATACGGTTAAATCCTTAACGTCATTGAAAAGATAATTTTTTGAATTTTAAGATGGCGTAAATATTATTTTTGGTCTCAAATAATTTCGAAGGTTATCGTGGAAAAAAAATCACGAAACTTTGCTTAGTTTTAATCAATTAAAATTCTAATAAAAATTTCTTTAAAAAGTCACCGAAATGCATATAATACCAAAGGTCTGTTTGTTAAGACGCACACATATCTTTATATATATGTTACCGTTAAAGTATATAACGCAGTTATTTCATAGAATACCTAGTTATTCCATGAAATAACTGATCGTGTCCGTTAAAGTGTGTAATATGTTATTAATTTGACACTTTAACTAGTTATTCTATGAAATAACTAGGTATTCTATAAATTAACTAATGAGAGACAGTTAAAGTGTAAAATAAACAATTTATCTAAAGTGAAATTAAACTAATGATAGACAATTAAAATGAAAAAGAAGCAATTTATCTGATTTATGCAGCGTATAAATGGTATTTATGGAAACGTAGCATAAAATCATTTGTTACAACAAGGATTACTAAAATGACACTTGGAATTACAAAGAACATTATTTCTAAAACAAAAACATTTTTTATTTCTAAAACAAACAAGCAAAAACATAAATGCAGTAGGGGTGGAAGGTAAATGTATTTGTCGTGCGAGATATATGATACAGATTATTTTACACTTTAACGGGCTGCAGATCGTTATTCTATGAAATAACTAGTTAAACCATGAAATACAAGAGAGTTTTACACTTTAATGGACACTATCAGTTATTTCATGGAATAACTAGGTATTCTATAAAATAACGGATTTCATACTTTAACGGTAACATATATAAAAGATAATATCAATGCACACTTCATATTTGAATTTTAAAATGACGTTAAAACGTTTCTTGGGCAAAAGTATTCTCTCTAGTGGGGGGAAACAACAATATTGAATGTTTAATTAAAACTATGGAAACCCCAATTTTACAGGGCACCTATTAGAAATCTGCTTATTACATTTTGTTACACAGTGAAGATCTGAGAAATCACTATGTGACAAGTTTTGGTAACTCGAGGTCGAGCTGTTTTCCTTCTTTGGTACCTGAATATTACTTTTTATCATGCATATTGTGAAAATGAGGCGAAAATCCCAGGTTGTAGACCCAGTTGCAAATATTTTGTTAAAATAGCATTTACCGATTTCTAACTTTAATTACAATTTTGTTAAAATCCTAGTTTATTTCACCAATCCTATCCTATTTCGCCAAGGAAGCCAACAAAACATAGTAGCCAATCACACACACACACGTACCATAAGTTTTGACAACCGAACTTTCATTTTAAAAAATAGTTTCTCTTCCATATTGTTACCACAGATAGCGATTGTAAATTAGAACTAGTATGAACACTAAATTATTGCGAACGAAATTGCATTTTTCAATATAATACTCCGACCTTTCCTTTACTCCGTGCTATCTGATTCATGTAATAAAGCACAACATTCGATGATTAAAACTGATTAATTTCAAAGTAATAAATAAAATCGATTCGCCTTTACTTACTTTTTCTCATTCATGCTTTTTATTTTCTTAAGTCTCAATATTCTGCTTCTCAAGGCTCCTTCTACTTTTGGACAAACATGGTTATAACTTATATCCAAGTCTTCAAAGAACATTTTTTTCTCCATCACATCTATCAAGGCATCGAACCCTTCTTCTATATCATTGAAACTTAGATCTATCCTTCTCACATTTGGGCAATTCTTTTCCAAAGAAGCTGCTAGAAGTCGAACGTCTTCCGAGATCAAAAAACATCGTCTCAAGCTCAAAGTTTGCAAATTCTGAAGGGACTGGAGACACCGAAAAAGGAGAATGACACCGAATTCGGACAATCTGTTGTCATCAAGTACTAATCTTACCAGTAAAGGATTTGAATAGATGGCAACTGATAAGTCTACCATGCCATCAAAGCCTATACGATTTTTGGATAGATCAATCGATATCAGGCTTTCCAATTTCTCCAATAACTTAGAAAGAAACGAGACTCCCTTATCTCCTAACTGATTATTACTATATTCAAGTATCTCCAATTTCATCGGTTTTTCAACTTCAAGACCCTTTTCAAAACAATTCCATATGTATCCTGAAATCAGCTGCGCTCCAATGTAGCCCAGACAATTATTGCTCAGAGAAAGTTCTTGCAGAGTTAAACAACATGGAGATTCAAAGAGGTCCTGAAGACCGACTACTGCGATTGGACCCAAAGCAGTGTCAACCATTTTAAACTTCACTAATTTGGCATTTGCTCTTATTATACCTTTACCCATGTAAGTTAAGATTTCTATTCTTTCTTTGTCGTATATTGTGTTAAATATGCGTCTCCATATTACATTCTCCAAACTGGACTGATTTTCCAGAGCTCTGCCGATAGCTTTTGCACCTACAACGTCGACACCTTCTCCTTCCAGGTGCAATGTTTTCATTCCGGGACACTCATGGATCGCCCGGATTGTCTTTGCAGCGAATTGTGCACTGCTGACACAAAATTTAAAATCAATTTTCACAATTTTTGCTTCTTGATCTACAGCTTTGGGTGCAATGGCTCTCATCATGAAAGCCATGGGTGCCTGCCTTCAATTTTCTGAATGGAAAGTCCAAGTATTTGCAAGAAATTAAAGGTTACTTAAAAGTAGGTGTCCCAAAATACAGTGCGTATTGCCATCCAGTGAAATATAAATGTCGAAATATTGTGGATCCGAAAATATAGAAACGAATCAGTTAATCGAATCAGTTAAATAATCGAAAATATCAAAGTCTGCCACGAGAATTGATATAAATGATAGAATATTATCCTAAAATATATATAATATTTTAATTATATAAAATATATATAATGCTATAAAAATTTTTACTTCATTTTTCTTATTTTTCCGTTAATTAAGAATAAAAGTAAAAACCAGCAGTTAAAGAAAGAACATAATTTCAGCGGGCGTCCTGGCATAGGGGTAGCGCGTCTTCCCCGTGATCTAGGCGTTCTGGGTTTGAGTCCCGGTTCGAGTATGGTTGTTCTTTCTCCGTTCTATCTGTGAGATGTGTGAATGTGTCCCTCTGTAAAAAGGGGTTGTGCAAGCGAATGTGATGCGTGAGTAGCTAAGACGTACTCTTGGCCCTAGTTGGCGCTACTAAAAAACAAGAGTTGTTTCCTTGGGTTAAAATCGCTGACTTCGACGGCGAGCTTGTCCAGGGCAAGTGCCATTATAAACAACAACAACGTAACTTCAATAACTTCACATAACTTCAGTTTAGTTTAGTTATACATTAACGTCCCGCTTTAAGGCGTCACTAGGGCTATTTTGGGATGGATCTCGTACCTTTGAACCACAATCAGATGTCGAGAATGACAAATGAGCTGGCACCTCTCTCTCCAAACCACCGCCCCACTCTAGCAGGAGGACATTTGGCGCGAATGGATTTAACGTGCATCAGACCTGCTTACACGGCATTACCTCGGTTTAATCGGGTCTCGAACCTGGAGCCTTCTGACTTTGAAGCCGAGACTTTACCACCAGGGCACCGTGGTCCCTATCAACATTTTCAAGAAATGAAAGAAAACTAGTGGAAGTGGTCTCCCTAAAACTTTCTCACATGTTCTCCAAAAAAGGACTTATCTCCCTTTATCCGCATAAAATTGTGGATTTTGTGCAAGGCTGCAAATAACTTGTATGACCTTGGTGAATGATTGTCACGAAATACAGATATTTGGGGTGAACCTAGCATTTTTAATGTATCTATCAAGAGAATATTATTTTGGACGCATTTTTGCCAACCGAATGACACCAAAATTTTACACGGAACCTCAGTTTTAATCACAAGATAGCATACCGAATTTCGTAAATCCCTGCGTTTACATGCACTGACCAACAGGTGGTCAACTATCGGACAGATTAGGTCCAAACTTTGACAAATATCTATATTTTAGATACTAAATGGTGTACAAAATTTATCTATCTATTTTTTACTTTCTCTTATAACATAGTATAGAGAAAGTATAGCAATCGTCAAAAAATGCGAACTCGAGATTTTGACGAATCATCACGTTTTAGTCCTCTTTCAGTTCCAAAAACGCATCTTTAGAAAATGTCTGTTTGTCTGTCTGTCTGTAACAAAGATAATAATAAAAAAAAAAACTCTTCAGCTAGAAAGATGAAATTTCATATATGCCCTTCACACCAAATTTGTACATTTCTATCATTTTGAGTTAAATCAGTTCAGAGGATATCCGGCTGTTTGAATTTAAATTAACGCTGTAATTGCAAAACAAAGAGAATTAGATAGATAAACTTATATGCACAGATTCCATGTCTATAGTGTACACACCTTCCAAATATTGAGCCAAATTAGTCTACGAAATAACTGTCTGTCGGTCTGACTTTTAGAACATGTAAAAGCGATAATTCACAAATGCAATAAGGTAAGGAAGGAAGGAATGGAGGTTTGTTTTCCGGCGTATTCTCCAGAACGAGTTCTTAGCTTGTGCGCGGTTAACAAAATCAAAACACGAATATCGCAAAAAATTTAAAATCTGCCAGAATCAACATAGAAAGCTAAAATAGCCTTCACTTTATGACAACCCTGAAAGGAGAAATCACAAATCCAATCTAAAGAGAGTGGAATACAACCCAACTTGGAGCGGAGAGAATCTCTAGCTGTCTCATATTTACGGCAAGAGAGGACAAAATGTTCATAATTTTCTGGAATTTGGCAATGGACACAATTTAGTGATTCAATGAGTCTACATTTATAAAGAACTGCATTGACTGGAAGAGTCCTAGATATTAATCGAAAAATTAAGACCTCATTACGTCTAGATAAATTGATTTTTTTTTAAATTGAAAGCATCAAGCCATTTGTATTTTTCATAGTATTTAGAATTTTCCCATTCTAAGTTTTGTTTATGTCGCACAATTTTAGTGTATACCGAACTGGTGTCTTCGGGTGAGATCCAGTCGCAGATATTAGAAGTTAAGGCTTTCTTAGCTAAATCATGAGCCTGTTCATTTTCTGCAATTCCCATGTGGACAGGAGTGTATATCAGCTCTAATGAGGAACAAATCTTTAAGGCATTAAATATAGCTCGGGCCACAAAAAGAGCACTTCTGGAAGAATGGAAGATTAGGCATCTCAGGGCTGTCAAATTGGATAAACTGTCAGTCAATAAAATATAATCTTTATGTTCTTTGACAAAATTCATTAAAGCCAGAGCTATAGCAAAGCCCTCCCCTGAAAACACAGAGTTAATGCTGTGAACCGTTCCCTTTATGACAACATTCGAGGAGCAGTTGACAGCCGCCACCGCAGTAGAATTCTCATTCTTGGATGCATCTGTGGCCAGGATAAGATTCGGGGGGAGCTGCGATTTGAACTCGGCGAAAAAATGTTTAATGGTAGTCGGATCCAAGCTTCTTTGTTGGAAGCTCAAGTCATGGGTCTTGATAGCGAAATGCTTACAATCATCCCAACTTACCGGAACCATAATCGGGATTATTTGGTCCAGGAACGGGTTTTTTTGACGACAATATTCTTCTAATGTGACTCTGCAGGGGAGTCTTTGGAAAATGTGGTTAGAGATAACAGATTTCACCTCGGATATTGATCTTGATACTTCTGTGTTCACGGGCTGAGAACTGATTCACAGAAAATATCACGTTTTTCTTTTCAAACCTTAGTTTTATATTGATTTCATTTGATATTTTATATAAAATTGGGAGAGGTGTCCACTGTGGGAGACCAAGTGCAAATCGAAGGATGTCGTTCTGTGTCGTTTGCAAAGCTGCAAAGCCAGCTTTATTAGTCATACCGACCGTATGAGCTCCAAATTCAATGGATTGTGTGATGCAAGCATTGCACATTTTTATCAAATTAGATGCGTTCGCACCCCATCTGGGAGCGGCCAAACCTTTGATCACATTTAACTTTCTAAAGGCTTTAGTTTTAAGCTGGTCAATATGTAAACGAAAGGACAAAATTGAAGCAAACTGCATGCAAAGATAGCGAACATTATTAGACCAAGGGATACTACAAACACGAAAAAGGACTACAAATCCTACTAGCGATTTTCTAGATGAAAGGTTTGATATTACTTTTTTGGGGAGCAATATCCATATGCCATTCGTTGCACCAGCTTTCCAGTTTAGAAACACAGAACCGCATCTTATTTTTAATCACCTCGATATTATTTTCCTCTACTAATAAAAATATGTCATTCGCATATATAAAGCAATGAACATCGTTGGGTAAGATACTATATATGCCATTCATAAAAATTGTGAAGAATAACGGGGAAAGGACACTTCCTTGCGGAACGCCCTTTTCGTGATTAAAAAGTGAGGAAGACACTCCTCTCCATGAAAGAAATGCTTTCCTATCTTGTAAGAAATACTATGAGATCCACAGGGCAAGATTTCCCTTCATCCCCGATTGTAATATTTTAAGCATGAAGCCGTCATGCCATACATTATCATACGCTGCCTTAGTATCAAAAGAAATACCATACACGAGCTTCTTATGAGCTCTGGCTGTTAAAATTTTGTTGAGTAGGGCTTCAGAAAGGATGTCACAGCCTTTGTACGGGAGGAAACCAGCATGAAAAGGAGAGAAAAATCATTTTTCCGAGTAATGGCGCAGAAGCCTGTCCAAAATCAGTTCGAAAATCTTTCCCAATACTGATATTAACGAGATGGGTCTGTAGGATGTGATCTCTGCTGCATTTTTCTTAGGTTTTAAAATTGGAATAATCTTCGCTATTCTCCAGCTTTCTGGTACAATCGTGTTAGCCCATAAGTTATTGAATAAGTCTAGAATTTTATAGTTATTTTCATCGAAAAGACGACAATATTTCCTGGTTAATCTGGTCCGTGCCAGGGGATTTGTTTTTTGTTCTTTTTAATGCATTTTGAAATTCGCTATAAGAAAACGGGCTGTTCAAACCCATTTCATCATAATTTTCAGAATCATCTGCTGAAAAATCTAAAGGAATACTTACATTTGGTGCTCTCTTAATGAAGCTAGCTGCTATTGCATTTGCTTGAGCAATCAGCGCTGTCAGAGTAGTACCCGATGAGAGAACAAGATTGGATATACAGGGAGACTCATCTTTGTTAAGTAAGGCTTTAACGATGCTGAATGCCTGATGGGAAGAAGCTACCTCCTGACAGGTTTTCTCCCAAAAGCTGCGTTTTTTACTCTTGACGTACTTTCTGAGAACTGCCGCCATTTCTTTATATGCAGTCCAGTTTAAAATGGAGGGATATGATTTCGCCTTTCTTAATAATTTCCTTTTAAGAGCCTTAAGGTAATTACATTTTGCATCCCACCAAGAACAGTAAGATGAGGAGTTTGCGCTTTCCTGGAAGATTTTAGTAAGTTCATCGAGGATAGAGATAACCCCTTGACCTTAGAGAAAAGCATTAGCCTTCTTTGAGAATCGGCCCCAATTAATGTATTTCCGAGTATAAAGAGACTTTGCATCTAAATTGCAAAGGGAAATAAAAATGGGGCAGTGGTCGCTTTTATACATATCATGAGAGATCTCTATACTAATCTTATTGATTATATCTGCGGAGCAGATGGACAAATCTAATAACGAAGGGGCTTGAGTCCCCTGGTATCTGGTATATTGTTTCATACTAAGCAAGCACATATGTTTGGTGCTAATCCAATCCAGGACCCGGTTTGCATCGGAAGACGAATGATCGCCCCCAAGTGCTGGATGGTGTATATTAAAATCCCCCAGTAATACGAAAGGAGAAGAGATTTGTGAGTATAATGATTCCAACCAGTTGTCACCAAATTTACCTCCAGGAGAGTAAAGATTGATAACCGTGAGTGGGAATTCAGAATTTGGACCAATCCATATTTTTACCGCTAAGACCTCCACTTCTGACGGAGGAAGTGAGAGTGATATCACTTGAGTTGTAATATTCTGTTCTACTGCAATTAACAGTCCACCTCTAGCCGAGTTTTGTCTTTCAACTCGAAAGATTTTTCTGTTTTTGAGAGAAAAAGAAGAAGAATCTTTGAGCTAAGTTTCTTGCAAAATACAACACTGGGCAGACGAAAAAGGGGGAGCCTTCAGAAAATAAGTCTTATTTTTGATCCTCCTAACGTTCCACTGAACAAACTGCATAGAGGAGAAAAAAAAGTAGAATTTTTTTTTTTAATTAACCGATACCCGAGAAATCCTCCGCAACACTGAAATGATTTATTTCAGCAAGGAACCGTTGATCGTGCGCAACACCTGGGCTCAGTACCTGGCTATATTCAAGATTGGATTCCAGAAGGACAATTTTAGATTGAAGCAAATCAATCGTTGCCCTTTGAGTCTCGATTTGGTTCCGGAGAGTAATATTCTCTTCAACTTGTTTATCTAAATTTCCCTGAGTTTCCCCTAAACGTTCAATACACTGTCTGTTGACTTCTTGAAATTTTAAGAGTTCATTTCCTTGGGGTAGTAGAGCAGTAATTAGTTTTGTTAAGTCCTGTAAAGCCGAGTAGAGATCTGTTATTTGCTTTTTGGGGTTTTCGGTACACTGAACCGGAGGATGACCCTTTACCTTTTGCGCATAAGATTGCGATTTTACTATCCTCCTTCCAGAAATGATATATCTTTTTCTCTGACCAGATTTATAATCTCTTTTTCAAGACAGTAAATACTGTACTTTTTGTCGAGTGCATCGAGGGCCTCTTCGCATCTAAAACATTTAGTGGGTAACTTACACTCTTCGGCATGTGAGCCCCCGCAATTTTTACATCATTTATCGTTTTGACACCGGAGCTGTGCATGACCGAATCTTAAGCATTTATAACATAACTTGGGATTTTCTACAAACCTGGTCACTTTGAAGACGAGTCTACCGATCTTTATTTCAGAGCGATTTGTTTTCCCCATTTCTTCAATTAGAACAATTGGAATAGGGTCTGACGTCCCCTTCTTTTTAAATCCAACATTTTTGGTTGCGATAATATCCTGTGTAGAAAGTTCTTCGTTAATCCTTGCTTCCGGAATACTATAGACAAAATTAGTTACTTTCTCCACTGATCTTAAGTGCCGAGTAACTAGAACCAATTTTTTGTATTTATTTAGGGAAAAGGTGTCTTCTTTATGGGTAAGTGGTCCAAACGTGGTATTGATTGTTGTGGATTTAATCCATGGGGACGGACCATTATTACTATCAATGCACAATTTTATTTTGGGGCAACCCCTTTGAATTGCAATGTTGGCTTTATCATAAATTGAGAACTCATTTGCTAAAATATAATTAATCTTCCTGCCCATATATTTCCCCTCAGACTAAGTCTTCTGGTTTCCTCTTCGTCATCACTGACGAAGAATCTCATTGGATGCGGCCAGAATCAAAAAGTGCAGTAACCGAAACAATAAAAAAGAAAAACCCTACCTTGATTTTTCAGAAAACCAGCGCCAGCCTCTTGACACCCCGAAAATAAAGAAAAAATAGCTTTGAAGTCAACGCAAAAGCTGGAAACAAAATCTGAAAAATAAACTAGGGAACCTCCCCCAACAATATCACCATTACAAGTTGTTTCGAGAAAACAAAAGGCAGAATGACTGCAAACAAACCAATGGCAGAAACAACTACAAGAATGAGCACAGCCTTCACTTCAAGCCGCCTTCCTTCCCAACTCCGCAATAAGGTAAATACAAGCATATGAAATTTGGTACGGGATTTTATGACAACAGTTGCAGTTTCTTCGACAGTTGATTGAAGTGAGAAAGTACGAGCGAAGCTGGAGAAACTAAATTATTACAGTCATAGTTAAGCTGATGTTTAAGTAGAAATAATAATACAATTAACAATGAAAAAGTTAGTAAAATAAAAATTATACAGTTTTATTATTATTATTATTGAAAGGGATAAGTTGGGATTGCCAGTAGCAAAGGCTGTCTTTCCCTAATGCCCGAAAGTCAGAGTTTGATAAATATATAAAAAAAATTTCAATGAATGAAAAATAATTTGAAGAAAGCGCGCTGATAAAAAACATTTTTTCTTTTTTTAAAATCGGAATTTTAAGAGATGAAATTTCTAAGTGATTGAAAATGAACTTGCTCCAAAGATATATCCTTTAAGTTGAGTACTTCAGACAGTGCAAAAGAATATTGCCGCACAAATCAGAATAAACAACAATCGCCGTGGCTTAATTGGCAGAGCATCTCATTTCTCATTGGTTGGTTCATGGTTCCAATCCCAGCCACTTTGTTTCATCCAAGGACTGGAATTCTTTCATTTAAAATGTTATCTTTTGTTTATCTAGGATCTAGAAGGTTCTAGATTTTTCTTAAATATTCTATATGTGTATAAAAGCCGAGTCGCAACAGCGATGGTTAAGTTCTCAGTCTCGTGCCATTGTGAGTTGCTTCGTTCTAATAAATCTAATTGTTTGTTTAAAGTAACACCGTAGTTCTTTGCATCTTAATGACAATATGTTCAATGTCATTTTCTTGGTTACAGATGCGACAGTCAGGATTATTTATAAAGGCCAAATTTATTCATTAGAGCTGGAGGGATGATCACCCGGGTAATTAGGCGTGCTTTTATCACATCCTCTCTTCTATTTTTAAGCCATGAGGAAAGGGAAAGAATAGATGAAATATCGCCTAGACCTTCTTGATACTTCCTATTTCAGTAAATTTAATGCATGTTTTGAAGTGCGGTTTTTTAATAACAATAGATTAAATTTTCCAAACAATCCACTCAAAGTTCGTTTTTGCAAGGTAATCCGCTTTTTCATTCCAAGTAATGTTTGAATTCCCTGGAGTCCATACCAATATGATTTTTTTTTTTTTTTTGAGATTTGTTTTAATTAGATTTTTTTTAAACTGTTCTAGGAATAACTCTTGGAGATTTGAAAAATATATTTTTCAAGGCTTGAAGAATAGAAATACAATCTGTTAACAACGGAGGATTGCAGTCAAACAGATAATGAATTAAAAAGGCATCAATTTTGCTGATGCCAATCCACTGCATATTCGTGAAAACATTGACAGTTCATACCACTGAACGCACTCATTTGTGAAGTATTCATTTAGTTTAGTTATATTAACATCCTGTTTAACTGCAGCACTAGTGGTATTTGGATATAAAACTCATCATTTCGAACCACAATCAGATGACGAGGATTACTTTTAACCCTCTGTTTCTTGAGAGGTGACTTATAGTCATCATTCAAGATGATGCGTCATTTTGACGCTTTATTCATTTTTCAAATTTGATTGTTAAAAATACTTACAGAATGGTAAAAAGATGTAAATTAACTTTTCCCGGAAATTCATCTTGAAACAATTATATATATTTATTTTTCGGAAAACAATAAACCAGCCCTTGTATTAGGTGAATAATTATGTATCGAATTACTTTTCTGAGCTCAAAGGATTAAATTAGCATCCCCAACCCAACTTTTAAGTTTTCAACTTCCGCACCACATTTTTATGCTTGTCCTGCATAATCAGAGAGCAGAAATCTTAACGGCCTAAAAGACTTAAAAGAAATTTATTTTTTAATGAAATTAATTTGAAAAATCGAATACAGTGACATTCAAGCCAATTTGCATCTCATAGAAAATGAATGCTGTACCATTCGTTTATTTTTCACTGCGTTAGAAAACTAGCAAGAGCGATCTCTTGCTCTCCCCGATATTTTCTCGCATAATCTATTAAAAAAGGTATCGTAGTTCCTAAAATTGCAGACATTGGACAAGGGCTGTAAATGCCACAAGAGGTTCAGATTATTATTTTCAGTATCCCAGGCATGAGCACCTTGTGCTACGTAGCATTAAAAAGAAAATAGAGTATAAAAGGTGATCAAAAATAAAATGCTCCTTATCTGAGCTCTATACAGCGAACTACTTAGTGTAAAGGCTTCCAAATTCTTGAACATACTTTCAAGACATAGGGAAACGGTTTATGAAGAAAAAAAAAGTTATAGAAACACCGATAGATGGCGCTGTACAACAGGAAATATGCTGAAAAGACTCAAAATACACATTTGTAACACATTTTATTCGAACTTATCAAACATTCAATCGCAAAGGCATTATGGATGCAATGAAAACTGCCCAATATGATCCCTTCTTCCAGATGTAAAATCTGCATTCTGTGGACAGCTTGTTCAACCGCGGATCGTAATTGGTTGATTGAGAGGCTTCTCACATCCAGAGTGATACTGTTGTTTTTTTTAAAATCTGCCAAGATTACCAGACGTCCTTGATAAACAAGATTTTTTAAGTATCCTCAGAGCCAAAAATCACAGTTAAGATGTGTAGAACGAGATGGTTAGGTTGCCGGCAACGCACGACCAATTCCTCTATCATTAGGAAAATGTTGCCGAAGAAATTGCTGTACGCAGAGTCCAATGTGTGGAGGCGCTTCATTTTGCATAAAAGTAATTGTATCAAGTCTTTGGCGAAGTTGCATTAGGGGTACAATAAAATTTTCGAGCATGTTTTGATACCTTCTGATCCTTTGCGTAAATTCTCAAGTCTGCGAAATTCTCGAAGTGCAGCTGCAGCATTTCTTTTGTTTTCATAAAACAACCTCACAAGCAAAGCGCAAAGCCATCGTCAACAGATTTTGAGACGACCGCATTTCGACGACACCATCTCATTAAGGGGTCAAACGCGGAACGATGAGTGCATTTCCGATATTCCCTTTGAACTTGGATTTCCCCTATTAGATACTATTAGTAAATGTAAACATTTCCTCCTTTCATCTTTCCTTTCACCCCTATTTTGACGAATTAAACCCATCCTAACGTATGCGCAAAAGCGCGGAGGATTTTACAATCCGTTGCTGAACTATAAGAACGACATTTTCCCAGCTTTATTGCTTTTATGCCTAAAACAATAGCAGCAAACTAAGGATTTGTGTAAATTTTCGTGCTTACAATGAGAAATTGTAGTTACAATGACAGTTACACTTTCTTCACTTTTTTATTTTTATTTTTCCTTCATATCAGCAATAGAAGTTAGAAAGGTAAAATGTCATGCCGCATGTGTTTCTTTTGTGATTATTTTTGTCTTTTCAGCCTATTTCCTGTAATAGTATGTTCAACATAGCAATAAACCGATAGCGCCATCTATCGGTGTTTCTGGAACTCTTTTTGCTTAATCCGTTTCCTCATGTCTTGAATAGTATGTTCAAGAATTTTGGAGCCGTTACACTGAGTAGTTCGCTGTATAAAGAGCTCAGAGTAGAGGTGTTTTAATTTTGACCACCTTGTACGTTTTGGCCACCATTTTTTTTTTTCTTTCCCGATCGAATTGCAACCATAAATTGACACGTAACAATAACATACCAAACTTCATGCATCCAATTCAATATTCTTTTGGGTTATCGCATTTACATGTTTGCGAAAGTACAGACAGACAGACGATTGATCTGCTGGTGGGGTTGGCTTAAAACTTGGCACAGAATTTGCACTTAGGATGCTCAATCAGTGTATCCAAATTTTATTGAGTTCTTTGTTAAAGCTCTGTATTTATCGTGTTCTCAAAGCGACGGCAAGAAAGGAACTCGATGAAAATTAATCGAGGAAATAAATTTACAAACGTGGTGTCAAGAAATGCATGCAAAAGTAATCGACAGATCCTTCACTTTTGTCACTTTATTTTTGTCAGAATGTATTAAAAATTTTATACGGTTTTGATTTTAGATTTTAAACCTGTGTATGAAATTTTCTTTATCTACCTCTTTTCAGTTATTGAATTCACTTTCACTCGAACATCCAGATTTCCTGTGCGTTCATTTCGTTCAACATTAAAAAAAATTTACAAATTTAGATCTAGACCCAAATATCAAATTTCATCTCTCTACCTGAAACCATTTTAGAGCTATAGTGCTCATAGATATAGATGTTAAGAATTCAGTTAACCACGTGATCTTCCTGGGCGGAGCTAGCTGCCAATCATGTATCACGTGGTCTCCATGTTGTTATTTAGTATATTTTTTTCCCAGTAGAAGTGAACTTGGCCCCCTGAGAACATGCCTATTCAAGATCTCTTGGATTCACTAAGAGAAATCAAATCTATGCTGGCGGAATTTCCTGGCCTTCTCAATGCAGCGAAAAAGATCAAAGTGGCTAAGACAAAAGAAGAAAGGAAACTCATCTTAATTAATGCTCTGTTAGAATAATCACCCAGCTCTTCTCTCTTGCAGCGCTGGTACGCCTCCCTTAACCTCGCCGTCTCCTGATTGGTCCTGACAAGTTTCTCCCAGTATCCTGCACCTCATTGGCTCCTGGCTACTAATCCGAACCCCGAAAACCAGTGCTTCCTTCTCCTGGCCTCACTCCTGTGGTGTCATCTTAATAATCTCTCATCATCTACTAGTACCTTGAACTAATAAGAACATTTTTATTCACCCCAAAGTTTTATTTCTTGTTCGATTTACGGATGGTGGGGCCTGTGGCCCCAATGAGCCGTAATCCCTCTAAACAAGGATAAGTGAACTTGGCTCCTATACTATGAGAAGACTGATCTCGGCTATCTCTCTCCCGAGAAATTTTATGTGTAGTTCTCTAGGCCTACTACATTATGGCGTACTCGTGTGCCTTTTGTAGTTGATGTTACCAATAAACCCCATAAAAGACACCCTGTGTCTTCAACTCACTTCACTCAGGACATAATCTCCACTATCAAATAAATTATTGTGCAATCATGAAATGCCATAATTTTACAATAGATATACATAATGTCAAAATTGCAATTTCAGATACAGGGAAGTCTGAAAACATGGGGACTCGTCAATATCTCGAGACCAAATTTGTTTTTATAAAAAGATTTTTAAAAAAAGATTATAATACTTGTTATTTGTATACGTCATATTCGAGAATATACGTCATATTTCTGTACAGATCGAATGGAATTTCTATACAGAAGGAATCATGATCGATTTCTTTTTAAATGTTAACCGGCGGGGGTGGTCTCTCCAAAACTTTCGCGCACACTCTCTAATAAACTTATGCCAGAGAACGCCACACATGGCATTAACGTACAACACTTACGGAACATTAATATTTGGCGTGAATTTAGCATTTTTACAGCATACATCGTGTCCTCCTTGGCGACTGTTTTTGGCAATGACTCCCTTAGTATCTAAAAGTCGAATGTGTGGTTTAGACAAGTTTTTCTCAAACAGTGAAACAAACATTTGACACAAAACTGCACCTATAGTCACAAAATCTCATACCAAATTTGATAAATTTAAGTCGCTGCGTTTTTGATACGTTTCTGAAACTACAGACCGATCGACAGTCCATCTTTAATCAAATTTTGAAAGAAATCCAATGTCTACACTGGAGATGTTAAATCTGTGTACCGAATTTTATCTATTTAGCTGTCTTCGTTTTGTAGTTATCGTGAATTTTGCACAAAATTTGAGAGAACTGTACGAATTTGATATCAAGTTCGTATACCAGCCTTCTAGATCAAGGCGGGTTTTGAGTTATCTTTGTGACAGACAGACGGACATTTTACAAAAACGTGTTTTTCGAATTTAGTTCTATAACGTGGAGATTATCGAAATCTCGCGATCGCATTTTTGGATGAGTACTATACTTTATAATACGTATAACGAGAAAATAAAAAGAATTTCACATCACAAAAAAATTTCGAAAGTAAATAAATGAATAAAAGTCGCAAATTTGATGGCAAATTGTATAAATTGAAAAGAGTGCTCATTTTTAAATAGCTTGCTTGAAAATAGTAAGTGTTAAGAATTTTTTGGTTTATTTAAAATATCGTCAAATATGCTTTAAGTTATAAATGAAAGAAAAATTTCGCCTGAAAGAAATATACATGAATATTTCTCTAACTGAAACCAAACACAAGAGAAATAAATCTTTAAATGTACATAATTACAAATATTCGAACTATATAAAATCATTTTTCTCGATAGCAAGATACAGTTAAAATCTGACATTAAAAAAAACTGTATAAATTTCGCAATAAAATAAAAAGCAGAATCAAAAATTTTTTTAATAAATTTCAAATTAAATAAAGTTTTTTTTTTTTTTTTTTGTAAAACGGAGTTTTGGAAGTATTTATTTTTCTTTGACTGCAACTGGAATGAGAATTTATTGGACTTGTATCTTTGCATCTTTTAGGGTCTACTGATTGATTTACATTATCTCAAAATTATAATATTCCATCTCGCATTTTTTGACTCTACTGATGAATTTACATTAATTATCTCAAAAGTATAATACTCCATCTCGCCTTTTTAGGATCAACTAATGGACTTACATTAACTATCTAAAAAGCACAATATTCCATCTCACGTTTATAGCATCAACTGATGGATTTAAATTAATGATCTCAAAAGCATAATATTCCATCTCGCATTTTAGGATCCACTGTTGGATTTACATTAATTATCTCAAAAGCATAATATTTCATCTCGCGTTTTAAGCTCTATGGATGGATTTACATTAATTATCTCAAAAGCATAATATTCCATTTCGCATTTTTAGGCTCTACAGATTGATTTACATTAATTATCTCAAAAGCATAATATTCCATTTCACATTTTTTGCCTCTACTGATAAATTTACATTAATTATCTCAAAATTATAATATTCCATCTCGCATTTTTAGGCTCTACTGATTGATTTACATTAATTAACTCAAAAGCATAACATTCTATCTCGTATTTTCAATACTTAAAAGAATAACAATATAGTTATAAAAAACAAAACTGGGAAAAAACCATGAAAACTTATATTTGCTTTAGATTCACTTTACTTACGTTTCAAGAGAAATGTACAATGAATAAGTTTGAGGAAAAAAAAATGCGAATTTTAATATTGTATCATGATAAGTAAAATTTATTTTATAATTTGTAATAGTTAAAATTTCTCAAGGTAATTCTTTTTCAAGTTTCGTCTTTAATGAATCCGTTGTTAGTCGCTGTCAGAATCCGACACCTCCATGTCATCTAAAAATAAACATACCACACAGTTAAATTAGAAACATATTTACAATAAAATATTGTTTTCATCTACATGATATTCACAATTTAAATGCAAACCATCCACAGTTAAATGTTGCAAAGAGTCCCAAAACTGAATATATGCTTTGACAGCTGGATAACTATTCGAGCTTATTTGTTTATTTTTATAACCCCAGGTTTACTTGGCGAATTTTAAATTACACCAAGATCGCGAAACTCCATGTATAATACACCAAGATTTTACAATGATGGTTTCATTCCCTCGTTACTTGGCAATTTACAGATTACATTAAACAACTTGTTTACTTGTCAATTTTCAAATAAAACCAAGATCGCCAGGCTGAATTGTAAAAGAAATGCCAACATGTCGTCAGGCTCCATTACACATAAAAAGCAAACAATTTCACGAAAATGGTTAAATTCTCGGTTTATTTTTCGATTTTCAGTTTACGTTTAGCTCGCCAAGCTTTAGTACGCATACGATGTCAAGATTTCGCCAAGTTCATTGGTGTGGGGTTCTGTTTATTGGCGATTTAACATGGGACCGTAAAACATACTTATTAATTAATGGTGAAAGATGGAGGATTCGTTGACGAAAAGAAACAACCAAATAAAATATTGTAAAACACAAAACTCGTCAAACTATAAACAAATTGTAAACAAAATGTACTAATAAACAGAATTTTTGTTTTCATTTCGTAGAAGCGCGCTCGAAGGGTTGCAATTTTCTATTTGGTTAGGGTGTTACATTTGGCGAGTTTTTGCTCTTACCCGTAATAAGTACCTCGTAAAAATATACAAACACTTTTGTAGATTTCACATATTTAAATTGCAAATAAAGAAACTGATATTTTACCAAACTAGCAGAGGTATAAGGTCTTCAATTTCACCGTAGATCCCTACACTTCACAATATTCAACACTTTTTTTTTTTCGATTTTTCTCGTGAAAATTGTTTTCTGCGTCCCAAAACATATCACGGAAGTAAGGATAGGGAAGAGAAGCAGCAAAACTTTTAAGGTCACAGCGCCAATTTTATGAATATAGTAGCAGCCGTTCCGAAATTAAGAGGGTGACAATAGATTTTAGAGGGCATATTATATAATATGACAACTTTTTTTTTAGAATAACAAAGAAAATATAGAGTACTTCTAGTCATCATGGTCTATCAGTGGTGTAGCAACAGGGGGGCATGGGGTTAAAGATCCGATGGGTGCATGTTTTAAGGAACGCCATAGAGACAAAATGTGAAAGTAGTGTATTCATATCACCATTTAAACAAACTGCTTTGAAACTATTATTCGTGCATATATTCAACGTATTATTTTTAATAATACGTGTTCAAGACCGCAATTGTTTTGAGGAAAATACTCCAAACTAATGAAATGTCTCAAGTTCTTGATATTTTGAACTGCGGCATGCAGCATCGCTCAGGAAGTTTTTAAACCAGCGGGAGTGGGCTTTCTGGCATGTTCTCTAATAAACTTGTAAGGTGTTCTCTGGTATAACATGGTATTAGCGTACAATAGTTAAGAAATATTAACTTTTAGCGTGAATTTAGCATTGAACTTGAATATAAACAGTGAGGAATATAGCCACAAAGGCTGTTAACCCCAAAATTGTTTTCTGGCCCATGGAGGGATCGAACCCACGACCTTTGCGTTATTAGCACGACGCTCTAACCAACTGAGCTAATGGACCACGAATTCAGCCTTTTTATAGAATCTATAGCGTCATCCTTAGCGATTAAGCTCTGGCATGCGATCCAAAAATCGAAGTATTTAGACGGGTTTTTCTCAATCACAGATTGCAATCATAAAATTCCATATTAAATTTAAGGTAAAAGTGTACTTTAGTGTGCCCCTTGCTGGACCAAGGATGCCAAGTCACCAATAAAGATGGCGGACAAAATAAACAAATACTTCTACAAAACAGTTACGGTTAACACTTTCTGCATTAAAGTTATGATCTTTACGGATAAGTATTGTTTTATCAGATTTTTTTTAACCTTTGGGATTACTATCGCAATTCATCTTAACAATTTTGAAATAAAGAAGTTTTTCAAACCGGCTGGGCCGGTCTGTTATGTAGAGTGTAAAATTTAGAACATGCGATGCCTTCGGCATCTGAAGCCACCGTGCAGAATTTATTAACTTAAAAAAAAAAAAAAAACATCCTATGGCTTTGCTAGCAACGGGAGAGGAATCCTAGTAGCTTCGCTAACTCGTTGAACATAAGGACTGTGGGGATAACAGAAATAGCACATAATCAAAAGAAAAGAAAGGACGAAGAAAGAAGCAATCATTCCCCATAAAATTTCAAATACGCATCCTTTTCCCAACTTCATCAATTCGTAAATAATATACCCCACTCACCCTTCATCCATTCTGTAGGTTCAAAATATTTCTTGCTATCCCATTCACCAGACATCCATTCTTGAACAATTAGCGACATAAAAAATTATCAAGCAAACCGCCAAATCCGAAAAAGAATTACGAAAAATGCAAGGAATTCCATTGCAGATGATTTCTTAAATAAATAATAAAGACAATTTCAGACGAAAATCAAACCGACAGATAAATATTGCAAGAGAATAAACATTTTCCGTTCGTATTCACATTAAAAATATTACAGTGTCTAAAATAAAATAATAAACTCTGTCAATAAAAAGCTTAATTATAACACAAAACAATTAAAAAATAATAAATATCAAAGATTTCATTTAACATTTTTTATAAAATAGTTGTAGTTTACGTGCAACTCAACCACTGTAAAAAGTAGTAAACTAAACAGAATTAGAAATGCTATAAGATCATTTCGTTGGGTTACCATATTGGCGCTACACTCGGGGGCACACTAAACAAAATTTCAACCAAATTTAATATATTCGAATCACTGCGTTTTTGAATTAGAGCGTTTTACTTGTTTCTGAAAGCACAGACCGACATATAGTCAACCCCGTAGCTGGATTTGGCTCAAATTCTGACAGGTGTCTACGCAATAGATAAATATGTGTACTGAATTTTATACAGATAGCTCTCGTCATTTTATAGTAACTGTGTTAACTTACATTCGAGTGCCGGACGGACAGACTTCCTCTGAGCAAATTTAACTCAAAATTGATAGAACTCTTCAAATTTGGTGCAAAGTCCACATACCAATTTTCATCCATCTAGTTCAAAGAGTTTTTGGTCCCTCTTTGTCCCAGACAGACATTTTCTAAAAATGTGCTTTTAGAAATCTAGGAGGTTTCAAACGTGGAGATTTTTCAAAATCTCGAGCTCCAATTTTTTGACTGTTACGATATTTTCTCTATACTACGCATGCGAGAAAGTAAAAAAAGAGCAAGCATCCTTTGCCAACGGATTCTAAAACCCTCCGTGCTTTTGCGCATGCATTAGGATGGGTTTATTTCGTAAAAAGAAGGGTGAGAAAAAAAAATGAAAGGAAGGGATGTTTACAATTAACAGTAAAGTAAACACGGATTACTCAAGAATTGAATTAAAATACGGACAGAAAAGACACGATACTCGCATACACGTGAAAAAAAAAGTGAAGTATTTTATAGGGTGGAATCAAGGTCAAAGAATAACGAAGAATTCAGAAATGCGCTCATTCTTCCACGTATCACCCCTTAGTGAGATAGTATCATCGAAAGATGGTCTTCTCGGAGTACTGAAACGAATAGTACAAATAACATAAGTGAAAAAATAAAGAATAAATATTTCGCGCCCTTTCCCTTGATATGATAAAAATACAGGGTTTCCCCTGTATTTTTATCATATCATTTTTATCATATATATTTCATGTATTTTATCATATCATATTACAGATAATTTCCCCTTCGGTTATTATCAATTTCTTAATGTTATCAAAATTCTTAAGTCCAAGAAAGATTACATCAAATGACAGCTCCTGTATATGTATAGATAAAACATCACACTTAAAACAATTTTACATCGTGATTTTCCTCCCTCTTAGGGGGCGGGAATCATAATTTTTTTAACGAATGATGTATACGATTGGTGGGCCAGAGAAGGCAATTATAAATAACAATTTTGTTTAATATTTATTTAAGCATACTATACGCTCTGTAACTACATTCAAAACCATTCCTGAAACATTATCTAAATCGGGTCGAATGAGCAAAAAAATCATAGGCACGTTTATTTCAACCATTTTTTGACATAAAAATGCGGTAGGGCCCATCGCTCATTTCGATGGCACTTTCGCCAGCCATAAGATCTTAATTTATAAAAGCTAATACCACATTTGGCAAGCATTCATTTAACAAAAAAATCCTAATATCTTGGTAATATCTTGTTAGATAGATTCATACAGGAAAAGTACCTATTGCATTGGCTATCATGAGAGGACTTCAGTACAATTTCTTCAGTTCTACACCGATCATAGTCCCTAGAACCCAAAACCAGCTTCCGCTCAAAAGCATATATATACAGTAAGTAAAAAAAGTTTCCGTATAATTTTTGGCACAAAATATTTTGTTATGAAAATGAAAATTTTAAAATTGGTTTAACACAATTTCATTTATTATTTATGAATATTATAAAGGAAAAACTATGAAGAAAATTAAATACTTAAATTGAAAGAATAAAAAGATGCCACTAATAAGGAACAAAAAAGTTTCCGTGCGGTATTTACATACATGATAAAACCTGTATGGTATAGCACATGATAAAACCTTTTTCATGCTGATCAACTTGCATTTAATGATTGGTAGGCCTTCCTTTGATCTTTATCACTTCTCTCAAATGTTATGGCATAACTCTATAATCAGTTTTTTTTTGTTGTTGTTTTTGGAAAAATACTACTCCAAATGTCTTGAATGACCCTTCTGAGTTCAACCTTGTTCTTTGTGTCATATTTTTTAGTTCACGGCCGATTTCTTCCAATAAATATCCTTTAAGGATTAAATCGGGAGACTGGGGAGGGCTATAAAGCAGTTTTTTTTTAACATGATAGAGACATTACTCTTGACAAATCTTGGAGGTGTGCTTAGGATCGTTGTCCTGTTGAAAAGTAAAGTCCATTCCAAGGGACAGTTTATCTGCATTGGTTAAAATGTTTTGTTTTAGAATCTCAAGATGTATGTACCTATCCATATTTCCATTTATAAAACATAAATATCCGACACCATCAGCACTTATACATCCCCATACCATATTCCAACCATCACCGAAGTTCCACATAAATTCTTAATTAACATATGCTGTTTTGATTTCCTACAGATCATAACTTGACCATCTGACCCACGGATATTAAATTTTGATTCATCACTAAAAAGGACCGATTCCCATAAAGATATAGGCTTGCTTATATGCTTTTTTGTAAACTCGAGACGCTTTTTCTGTAGCAGGTAAACTGTAGACGCTTTTTCTGTAGCAGGTAAACTGTAGACGCTTTTTCTGTTCTTCTTACGGGCCCCACATCCATTATAACCATTTTTTTTAAATGACATTTCTCACAATTTAAGATGCGAATTTAATATTGTAATTAACCATTAAATCAGTTGCAAGTTGAGGTGCACTAATTCGAGGGATTATCTTGCACCTTACATATGATATTTCTTTTATGCAAGCGATTTAACTTCGGAGTTCTTCCGGATCGATCTCTATCCTCAAATGTTTACACATCATGGTATCTTTTAATAATATACTGCATTGTAAACTTTGTTTGTAAGTCATTTCACTGATTTTTTTCATAAATAATCCATTTTTTTGCAAAAGAATCATGAACTCTCGAATGGATTTCTGAATTTCCATTTTAAGACGATCAGCGAAACATTGGAATTAAACAACTGTTGTTATGTCGTATTCTTCACTCTGACAAACCATCAAACTTCGAATATTTAATGTGGATTAGTTGTAGAGTACGTCAGGAGGAATTTACATATTGCGTACGGAAACTTTTTTTGCATGATACTTCGTCATTTATCTTAAAAATTGCAAAGATTGGAAATTATGCTAGTTTATTTTTATTTTAGTCTTCCGTAAGGAAACTTTTTTTTACCCACTGTATATTACTTTTCCCATGTTATTTTGTCAACAGGATAATTAGAGTAATTTTGTTTGAATATTAACCGGTTAGGAATAAAAATGGGGAAATCTCGGACGAGTTCGTAAATGGCCCATCTAGCTCAAAGGAGGGGAGGGGGGGATGGTGGAAGGTTGAAATTTTCATTTCGCCATAACTTGCTTAATATTGAAGATAGAAAAATAAACCCAATTAGCCAAATGAACACCTCATTAAGAAGAACAACTTTTGTACTTTAAGGTGTAAGTACACACTAGAAGATTTTTTTTTAAATTTTAACTTTAAAAATCCAGTTTTTTTTACAGTAGGTCATTAATTTATGTTTAAACTCATTTCAGTGAGAAAAAAAACCATATTACACTAATTATTAATTAAATAATATTTAATGAGCTAATTAGCCTATTCTTTGAAACATGATATCTTAAATTCTAATTTATACAGACACATAATTCTAGTTGGAAATTATGCCTAATATTAGTCGTCATGTTGTCTGCCTCAATCAAGTTATAAAAATATATAGTTTTTTTAAAATAATTTTTTCATTAACGATGAATAGAAAAAGCGAGATTTTTTTCTGTAATTTTAACTTTTAAGTAGCTATTAAAAATTTATTTCCATAAATATAACTTTGATTGAGGCACAAAACATCCGCTATTTCATACAGATTATTTTGATATATAAATAACTGTATTTGGTTAATTTTTTGTTGAGTTATGATTGTTTGAATGAAGCAACATAGTGGGAAAATATCATTCTTCATAAAATGAGTTTTAAAAACACCGTAACTAGAGTTTTTAATGAAAGCACCTCAAGAAAAATAATCATAACTCGAGAAATATTTCGAATATTGACAACATCTTGGTATCGTTTGAAAGCTAAAGGATCAGAAAACATTAATAATAAACATTAATAACAGCAATAAATTTTTTCGATATTTTGAAAGATTTTTGAAGTTTTAAGCGTGTACATACACCTTAAGTCTTTCGATAACTGAAGTATCTTAGAAATTAGGGACTGAAAAGGGATTTTGAAGCTCTCATTTTGACTATTTCTAACATCAACAATTTATGTTGCCAGATGGTAATTTAGACGCAAGGAAAACTGCATTTGTCTTCCAGCTTGACGAGAGGAATTTTTTAGTTTTTCAGATCACTTAACTTACAAAAGGCAAAAGCAAAGAGGATCCACAAAAACAATATTTTTGCCAGATGCCATTCATTCCTGTTATATTCTTTCTGTCGGCAGTAAGTCTAAAAAGAAATAAATTATTTCGAACTTGAACACTTACCATCACTTGCCATCATTTCCACTCTTCTTTTCATACGAAATATTCTTTGTAGTAAAGATATTTCCGTTTCTTCATTAAAATCATTGCAGCTTATATCCAGATCTTCAAAATATTTCTTATTTTCCATCGCATCTAATAACATATCGACATTTGAATCGATTTCATTAAAACTCAGATCGACCTTCCTCAATTCAGGGCAGGAATCTTTCATGGCAAGCGCCAAGTGCAGAACACCGCTCGATCCAACGCGACAATGCTTAAGGCCTAAAATTTGCAGTTTCCCCAGGTCTTTCAAGCAACTTGAAAGACGGTTTACGCCACCTTCGAGCAAGTTATTGATATTAAGAATTATTTTTTCCAGACAAGGATTTGAATAAAATACATTTGACAGTGCTGTCATTCCACTAGATCCTATCCCATTACTGGCCAAATCAATCGATTCCAAACTGCTTAGACCCTCCAAACATTTTGCGATGAATGCGATTCCGTCATTCCCCAAGTCATTATAACTACAGTCAAAATCCTTCAATTTCATCGGCTTGCCTTCTTTAAGGCTGTTCCTAATAGATGTGGACAAAAAATCAGACAGCAGCTTCGCGCCTTCTTTACCTAAAAGGTTAAAACTTAAATTAAGTTCTTCCAGG
Source organism: Argiope bruennichi (assembly GCF_947563725.1). NCBI lineage: Eukaryota > Metazoa > Arthropoda > Arachnida > Araneae > Araneidae > Argiope > Argiope bruennichi. Next base: position 9,636,404 of record NC_079157.1, read on the forward strand.
TTGAAAGAGGAAGGAGATTCGAAGAAATATTTTAGACCCATCATTCCTCCCGAATCTAAAGAATTTTCGCTCAAATTCAGCGCAACTATATGAGCATTTGCTGTTGCTATACCTTTAACCAAACAGCTTAAAGCTTGAGGAATTTCTTTTCTGTCTGTGAAATTAAACATGAGTCTCCAAAACACTCTTTTTAGATTCGACTGACTTTCGAGAGCTTTGCCAATAACTTCTGCGGATTTTAAACAAATTCTGTACACTTGCAGGTCCAAACTTGTCAAACCAGGACAGTCTCGAATTGCCCCGACAATTTTAGCATCAAGTTTTTCACTTTTGAATTCTGAAGATAGTCCAATAAAACGGATTGTTTTCTCCACTTCTGGAATGTCGTAAGAAGGCACAACTCTCGTGCTAGGCATAATTGCTCCTTTTTTCGTTTTCGTAAATTTCCCAGTATTTGACAAAGAATCAGAGTTCACAGAGAATGGTGTTGCCATCATTGAAACAAATGTTTGAGTATTTTGACACATGAAAAATTACTATTATGTAAATAAATAGCTTCAAGGAATTCTTTTTGTTAAATTTTTTTTCATTAAATTTAACTTAAATATACTATTTATATAATAACTGGAAGGGAACTTAAATCATTTTATGGAATATAAGCCGCAAAGCATTAAAAAAAAAGGCTTCGAACTAATAAATGGTCAACCTTAGTAAACGTCCAGGATTCATTCCAAATTCCCTTTTAGTGATGGGCTAGTTCATCAGGAATACAGTTTCAATTTCATTTACACGGCGAATCATAAATTTCCACACAAATGGTGTGAACGATGACTTTCTTTTTGTTTTCAGGAAAGCTGAACCAATTCGATTAAGAAAAATGTCTCTAAAGCTCAAAATCCATTTTTTATTTTATTTTATTAACCGCATGCCAGATATAAATCGCCAAGGTTGGCGAAATACATTCGGTAAAAATGCTAAATTCCCACCAAAATTTTATATTTCGTAAATATTTATTGTACGCCAATGCCAAGTAAGGCGTTCTCTGGCATGACAAGTTTATTAGAGAGTATGCGAGAAAGTTTTGGAAAGACCTCTCCAGGTGGTTTTTTTTTCTTTTTTTTTTAAATGTTATTGCATGTCGCAAAGAGTGAAAAAACCTTTGTTTCATTAACTTTTGTGACAATTCTTTAATTTCTTCTTCCATGTCAGAAATTTCTTTTTCGAAGCACCTTCTTTTTTTTTTTTACTCCAAAGAGCAACCACATTGTATGAATAAAATGTACTGTACTGAGTAAAATAAACAATGTTTCATGCGAAAAAAGTAATTTTTAAAAAATGCAGATGTATTTGTAAGAAATGTCACACGTCTGAATTTATTTTAGGTGGAATTGCTGAAATAAATATTATATACACATTTGCAAATCCACAGCGTATGCAAAACCAAGTTTAGTTTTTTATTCTTTTCTTTTTGAACAAAACGCACTGCGTTTTCTCAGAAATGTCCATGTATCTTTTTCAGTTTACCTTTCTTACAAGTTTTGAAAACTTGTATTTCCCATAGCATACAAACCCCCCTCCCGGGGAGGGGGGCACTTCAAAAAGAGGACGAGAAGCTTCCGGTACGGTGGTTGGATCTCGCCACCCTAGTGGTTACATAAATAGGTGGGGGATCTAACTTCTCCCATCGATGACGGGACGTACTTCCTTCCGGAAGGGTTGTATCGTGGCCGGTAATGGCCCTTAGGACTCAACCACAGTTCCCGCCAATGATGCTGTTGTGGCGGTCCGGTTATTCAGTTTTCTTTTTCCGTGTGCCTTCGGGCGGGTCGGAGAGTCAGTGATATGGCTTCCCATAACATATTCTATTGTGTTGCAATATCAATTTTCTATGAAAGATAATTTGCAACTATTTTAAGTGACATTTAAAAGGTATACTACAAAAGCAATCGCTATTATTGAAATGTTATGGCTTTAAACTAAAATTTTAATGCACTCAATCGACAACGTAATTACGCGCAGCAATAAATACCCATTCAGAATTCAATCTAGTAATTTACCATACAGTAAAATACCTTTCGTAGGTATTTCAAAAGATCGTCCCAAAACAGCATATAAACGCGAACCATGATCGAATTGAACATGACTTCATGGTAATCAGAATAAAAACGTCTAAATATCATACATCTCTTTCATTTGTGAGTTCCTCCCGTTTTCAATTCATTTTGCGCATCAAGCACGTCTTATTTTACGTCAGTGGGAACCAACCTGCATATTCTTTAAAAACCCGCAAGGTTAAACATGAAGTTACCAGATACGGCTAAAATAAATTCTTCGCTATCTAGAATACTAAAGAAGCTCGGGTTGCAACATGTTTGACACATTCCTTTTATTTCGTCTTTTGAGCATAATCATTTTAATATAATGCCCATTGTTGAAGAAAGAAGTGAGAAAAAGTCCATTAAGTGTTATCTTAACACTAATTCCCTACCCCGAATTCTCTCCTTTCGTGGGTTTTCTTCCTTGATACATCCGATAAACAAAGATTTACGACTACGCTTTCGATTTATGATATTCAGTGTCTGCGGGAATAAATATTTTCTTTGGACTTTCGAGAAAAGTAAGCACTTTTAAGGACATTTTTGTCGAAAGTGAGCACTTTAAGGTGCTTACAAATTTTTGATTTTCAAATTTAAGCACTTTTTATGACGTTACGCACCCTGTAAATCCTCACGTTGGTGTGGTGTGGAAGTCAGGAAAGGGAGGAGGGTGCCAGCTCATGTGTCGTCCTTGTCATCTGATCGCGGGTCAAAATAAGGAGGTCCCCACTCACCCAATACAGCCCTAAAGTTGCTTTAAAATGGGACATTAATATAAATAAAAAAAAGTGCCTTAAAATCAAATGCAAACCCTCGTCCCCAATAAAACACGCTTTTTCTTTAAGCAAGTTAAATTTGGCAGTGATTTGTTATCATTCATGTAAATGTTTATTAATCTTTTTAACTTCCTTTGCAAAGCTTCTTTGTGGATCACAAAACTATTTTTGGAAAGTAACGTGTGCTGTTCCTCTCTGAAAAAGTATAATGCACCGATGAGAAAGTGGGTAGCAATGTTTAAAATCCCTGTTCTAAAGTAATTGAAAAATTTTATATTAAATTACATCGTCAATTTTATGTTGTGATTTATTATATTTAGAAAAAAAATCTGATTCTACGTTTCTCAGAGTAATATTATATTATATATATATAATTAAACGACCCCAAAAGGTTCTACTGTTTCATGTTAAATAAATGTCATGAGGTTTTGAATCCTTATTTATAAGCAACAGACTTCGTTTAATTCTAGAAGAAAGGCTTCATACATTTTTCCTATTCAAACTTTTTATTTCCTATAGTATACTCTATTGTATTGCAATATCAATTTTCTATGAAAGATAATTTAACTACTTTTTAGATTTCCTGCAACCCCATTTCCAAGAAAAAATTTCAGCTTATGATTCCAAAGTCAGAAATTAAATAAGAAAATAAATCGAATAAATTAATGATAATCATAAAATTAATCAAATTACAAATAGCTACTTAGTAAATTTTAATGAAATCCTTAAAATTTTCATTCCTTTTTATTAAATTAAAAAAAAAAAAAACCACTGCCATAGTACTTTTTTTTGGAGTCTTGATTGTGGTTGTGACCTACAGTTTAAAAATCTATGTTAAATAATAATACCTTGAATTATAGTTTTGCATCAAGTTAAATTCATATTCTATTTAAATAATAAAAATATAGCAAGCAAATGTCTTTTATTAATAAAGATGATTGCAATATTAGGTTTTGGAAAGCAGTAGTCACTTTTACAATAAATATTAGAAAACTGCTATAATCTTTGACAGAACCAATCAGGTACAAAACTTATTATGGAATGCCATTAACAAATTTACAAATATGGGTATTTTTACAAGGGTATGAAAGGCACAGGAGGTAAAAAAGAATTTTTATTATTATTATTATTTGTTACCCAGTCAACATTGATACAAAGTTTTCATTAACACATGTTTTGCTTTATTTTCAGCTGTAACATACTGCAGTGGTTGCGATAAGAATAACTGAAGCAAGTTTCTTGTAGAAGCATGAAAATAAGGTTGTTTCACTGCATGCTCTATTACCAATAGAGGACCACTGATGTCTAAACCATACTTGGGTTTTTGGTCCTCTCCTTTCAGAAGCCCAATGACAACTAAAAACTGATTGTTGAAATCTGTCGCATCTTCTGAATCAAGGCTATAAGCTTTTGATAGTAAGTCATCCGCATACTTGGAAGCTGCAGTTTTAGCGCTGTCATCCTGAAGGGTGACAACCAAAGATATTGTTAAAAACACTTCAAGATAATCTGTAATTGTGGGATCTTTGGGAAGAATTGACATGACATCTTCTTTAGCCTTGTGAAGAGCCACAAGTGTTTCAGGGGTAGGATTTGAAAGAAAATCTGCAAAGCTGAGCTTAGTCATGGGGCTTTTATGGCTGGTTCTGGACATCGGACTTCGATGAGTTTGGTCTCCCATTGCCCTGCTGGATTCATCTTGTGAATCATCATCGTCGTCGTCATCATCATCATCTTCATCAATGTCTTCATAATCCTCGTCGTCATCATCTTCAGGATCATCATCATTCTCACCTAAAATAAGTTTTTATGGATTTTATTATAACAGAAAACTAAACGACAATCTTTTTTCAATCAATACAGAAAGTGAAAAACAAACATCACTTTTTAAAATTTAAATTGGCTTTTAAAGATAGCTTAAGTTTTTTGAGGAATTTTGATGCACTTAAAGACAAATATCAAAGCACTAAATTTACAAATTAGTCTCACCACACAGAGCTTATGAAATTATCCATTTTGCTTTTATAAGCAAATGCACAACTCATGCTGAAAATTTCTTAGTTCATATTACTTTTGAAATGCAATGCAATGACATGATTATATTAATCACAACAAAAAGTTTAACTTTTTATATTGTAATTTCAAGAATTTAAATAATTTTATTGTTCACTTTTCCAATCCACTTATAGAATATCACTTTTAAATGTCATTTTTCATCATTTACTCACATGGCAAAAAGATGTCTGCTTGTGAATGATATACAGTAACACTTGACTAAACCATAGCTGATGAGACTAAAATGATTTATCAACAAATTCTAAGCTAAGCTAAGCAGTACTATTTTTAATATTTGATAACTAATTAATAAATGATTTTAATTAGTCATTTTTCATTATAAGAAATATATTTTTTATAAACAACTATTATATAACTAATGAGATGGAATATTTCTTTGAGAGATTTATATATATATATATATATATATATATTTTGTTTAGTTTTGCCTTTTTGGTTGAATGCATTATTTTTAGGTAAAGTACCTTTAAAATAATTATTAATTTGCAATAATTGAGGATACGAGATACAAATAATTATATAAAATTATCTATTATATTAAAATAAAAAATTACAAATAATAATAAAATTATGTACAAAATTAATCTTTTTTATTACAATATTGAGTTTTTAATTTGAAAAACTTTCTTAGATGTAAATATTAATGCAAAAACAGAATAATGTCAACTTTTCAGTTGACAATGATTAGGATTCTGTTAATGGGGAAGTACAGAAATTTGAATAAATTTTTTTTAGACAAGTTTAGTTTTATTGTTCTATAAATCATAATAAGCATACAAGTAAGATTTATTATGAATCCATTTCTTTTGGCTAAAAATAGTCATATTATATATCTATACTTATAAATAAAGCTCAATGTGTGTGTGTGTGTGTGTGTGTGTGTTGGCTCTCTACAGACCAGGTCATTTGACCTACAGCTACCAAATTTGGTACATGTATACCTTAGAGGTGGGGAATGTGCAGCTGGGGTCCCTTTTTTTGAATTTTTAATTAGAATTTTAATTATTAATTAAAAATTAACTTTCCCGCCAAAAAAATCTTCTCATTTTCCCCACCGCCAAATGAGTAAGGCTTCAGTTTTTCCCCAACAGAAATGAGGCTAGGCTTAAGATTTTTCGGCCGATTATTTCAAACGAATCTGTTTATTTTCTTAATGTTTCATGCATTTAAAATTAAACATTGTTAATGAATCTATCTTTCAGATTCATTCTGAAGTACTTTTGAATTAAAATAATACAGAATAAGGGAAATTAAAAACTTCTAATCAGCATAGCGTTACCCCAACTGGAGTTGAAAATTCACGCATGCGCATTGTGTTATGATTGTTGACATGACAACCATTATCAACGGATGATTTAAATTATTTTTAGGTTAGTTGCCTGCTTTTGTAATTAAATTGTATTTATGTTAGTTATATATTTTTTGTATATGCTTATAGTTTAAGTACATCGTTTTTTAAGTAATTTTTTTAAACCTGTTTTCGACCGATTATTTTAAACGATTCATTTTATTTTCTTAGTGTTTGATGCATTTAAAATTAAACATTATTAATGAATCGATCTGTTCATGATGAATCTGAGAAACTTTTGTAGAGAAATTCTTGAGATATTACATAAATTAAGAAAGATATTCTTTAGTGCCCATAAAGTTTAAACGCTTTGTGACTCTTTTAACAGTAATCATATTATAAAAAATGCTTTGTTTCAGTAAAAAATATTATTATATTAATTGCAGATTCATTCTTTCCAATGTAATTTAAAGCATAAATTCTACGGGAGCTAACAGAAAATTAGAGAGATACATATTACGTTATGACTGAAGGCTTTTATAATATTATGAGTGAATTATATGACTATCAAAATTTGAAGTTTTAAAATATTTTGATGAAGAATCTATTAAAGTAGGAATTACGTAAAATATTTAATTATTAAAATTTAAACAAATATTAAGATTGGCGAACCAGCTGGTTCTCAAAGGCGGCTAGTGTGTGTGTGTGTATATATATATATATATATATAAATTTTAGTGGGAACATTTTAAATATCAATACAATTCATTATAACAGTATAAGCTTTCATACAAACTTCACTGAATTGACTTATATAACTTATTATAAGACTGCATGTCATATTGGACAATTCAAATTTAACATAAAAGATTTTTTTTTTCTATTTGAATAAAATTATATTTATAAAGGTCTAAATTCATTAACAGGATATAAGAAAATTTTTATAGTTAAAAAACAATTTTGTTAGTTATAACTATACCATACAAAATTACAAACATTACCTTTAACCAATAAAATATACATTTGAAGTTTTTAATTCAAATCTAAAATCGTGTCTTTAGGAATGACTAGTTTAGTTTAGACAAGTTAGACAAAGTGAGAAAAAAAGGGTAAACACTTTTTTTCTTTTTTTCTCGAATTTATGAAAGTTTAAGACACATGGTTATTTGAGATTAATTAACGATTTTCTCAATTTTGTCTTCTTTTAGAGTGACAAGCCCATCCATCATACATACTTTGATAAGCACGACAAGGGGTATATATATATATATTATATGACTTACTAGGATACTAAGCCTCCAGCTCGCTACCACTTGCCAATACACTATAATTGCTACGGAATTACCTTTTTGAGCCTTTCTTTGCCCTATGTTAATTACATCTTGGCTATTTTGTTGATAAATACAGTCAGCTTCAGAATAGCAGCATATTGCCATCAACAGTGTTTATAATAATCACACTGACTATTCAGATTAACTATTTTCAAACAAAATTAATGCTCAAAAACAACAAATTCTTTAGAATTTAAATTTAGATGCAATGTTATGGTGAATGAGTTGTAACTTTTCAGCAAATATGTGTTCTTGCTTCTGATTGCATGTTTGGTGCAATTGATTGTTATGTCTTCTGAGAATGGCTATGTGTTATTGTTTCATCAGCTTTTTATATAATATAGATATGTCGATTAGAAATTTAACAAAAAGCAAATTTTTGTAGTTTGAAATCCTAATGATTTTGGTTTACAACATTCCATTTACTATGACACAACTCGAATATACATAAAAGATTATAAATAGCTAGCAGAATAGCAAAAATTTTCATTTCATGATCTTTTACTCATCAAAATATCGCAATAAACAAGAAAAATTTAATATCACACAAACAGTTTATAGAGGAAATACTTTTTATATTCTAATGAAATGATTCATAAAAATTTCATTTATTTGAGTACATAGCATATAATATTTAATAGTTTCTTAGATTGTCAATCCATTTCTTAGGACATATTTCTACAAATATCTTGGACTTTTTTTTTTGTCATCTGTATTTTAATTTACTTCCAACTAGATAAATGCTGGGACTAATTTCTCTCTACCATATTTTTTGCTAGAATATAGGTACTTTTCTTTTATTAAAGCATATGCATTCCTCAACACTAGTCGTTAAAACCAAATTGAATTTTTCAATAAACAATTTGTTATGTGTATTTAAACAACTACCTCATTCCATATTATTAAGTTTTAAAAAATCATCCCTAATGTAACAAATTCATTTCAATATGTTCAATGCCTTTCATATCAAGAATGATTGTATATATACCTCTTTCTAACCTCAAGACAAAAAAATTTGTGAAGAATTAATTCATAAATCTAATTGCTGATTTAATAATCAAATGAAATGATTTTTTAGAATGGAACTTCTTTTATTAAGTCTTCTAAAAGCTGATTTGTGTTTTGGTAACACTTTTTGCTAATTTATTAATTTTGAAAAAAGTTATAGAATTAACTTTTCAGGCCAAGTCATGAAAATAGATTATACATTAAGTTCAACATTTAGTTAGAATTCACTTTCCAAGATTTATAGTTATAAAAAGCATAGCATTTTTAAATTTTCTGGCATAGTCTTGCATATTTTTGTAATTGTATTCAGAACATATGCCCCTGAAACTTCCCAAAATCAATGAGTAGATCACTACTCTGGCATGGAATCCAATCAGTTACTGTTAGAACCATCTTTACCTACTTTATCGATGAGCCAAACCTGGTCTGTTATTTTTAAATGAGAGAACAATAAAAACAAATTAGAAATACATTCAACAAACTGTACAGAGGATACAGACTATGTTCTCCAAACATTCTGCAATAATGGAAACAAGAGAATATGCATTATCCTAACCAGATAGCAAATGATAAACTAATTGCTATTTGTCATTTCAGCATGCAAAAGGATGACTACATGAAGATATACATTATAATAAATATAATAAGCATTGGGCATTGCAATAAAATAAATTTTATCACTCATTTCAGATGTGTTCTAAAGATAAATACAGGGCAGAGTTGGGACGAATGGGACAGATTTTTAAAAATTTTTCTCTTTACTAGTTTAGACTTATCAAGAGAGAAATTTATAAAAATCTAATAGTATGTTCTTTATATTATTTTTTAAAAAATATACAAAAAACAACTAAACACAAACAACTAGTTTTTATTTTCATATCCAAAAAAAGTATTTTTGTCCTACAACTTTCTTACATGAGGGAGGTAAAAGTTTTAATAAATAACTTTCATTATTTAGGTTCCTTTTTTTCCCATCACTTAATATTTATTATATTACTTATTACTCTATTATATTTACAGTAGAATCTCATTAACTGAAATTAGGTGGTAAATAATTAATTTTAGGTAGACATTTTTTTATGTAAAAAATACAGAATGATCTACAGTATGTATTTGGAAAATTTGGAGATAGACAACTCTGCATTGGCTAACTTGTCATAAGCTGAAACTCACTAAATAAACACTTAAATGCAACCATCTTGGTGAAATCATAACATCTTATGTATAACAGAGGTTGGCAATCTTGGTGAAATTTGAAAATCATCAAATAAATCTGGAAACTATAAAAATACACAAATACCAAGATTCTATAAAATTATATCCTATCTTTATGATCACATTGCAAAAACAAATAGCCTAGAATAGTGCATTAAACACATATAAATGTGTAAATATTTTCATAGCTCCTGGGTTGAAAATCTTAGAATTAAGTCAAGAATAGCAAACTATATTATACATAATGTAAGCATCTTAGTTGTTGAATCTGGAAGGCCGCTGTATTATATAAGTAAAAAAAAAAGGTCCCATCGAATTTTTTCCCCAAGACTATCATCTCAAATTTCTACAAAAGTAATTCTTAAAAAGGATTATCTTTTGAATGCAAAATAATTTACGATGAAAACAAACAGCAGTTTTTATACATAAAAAGAACACAATCTTTTTTTAAATGCTTTTAAAGAAAGGGAAAAGGAGAAGCAATCAGGATTTGTATTACAGTTAACCTTTATCCAAAGAAAGTTATATATATATTAGTGCCTTCTGTTATATTTATAATACTTCATCAAATAACTGTAGGCATATAGAGGAAAATAAGCTGTCTCAGTTTAAGCTATATTGCTGGAAAAAAGTATAGTTTTTAGTATAGTTAATAGATCAACAGAAAATACATCTTTGAATAAAAATATTATTTTTCCAAAAATATATTTGCTTAATTTAATAAAAATGTATAGTGTACATGTACAATTTAATCTTCTAAATTATTTAAAATAATTCACATCATTCATGATATAATATTAGTTTTTAATTTACTAAAGAAATACCCGCAATTTAATTATTTTCAAACGTATTCCTAGAAATTCCTAATAATCAAAAAGCATACATAATCTATAGTGGTCAATGCAATAATATGCAACAATTTCAAAATACTATCATAAAATATATATAATTACTTTGATAAAATTGTAACAAACATCCTTCCAGCAGGAATATCAAAATAATAAAACTCATAAATATGGTAATGCGATGCTGTGCAAATGATGCTATGGAAATCACTATAATAAAAGCTATCTCGAAGACCTTAAATCCAGCAAGCAATTGTTAAAAACACATAATAACAACTCTTGAATTCCTACGATTTAAATTTGTATATCATTTAACATTGCAAATTAAATGAAAGAATATCTTACCTTCATCTTCACTCAGTGATCCTAAAACCTCCAGTTTGCCCAATTCTCCCATTTTATCTTTAATAAATTGGCAACCATCTTCACCAAAGTTATTTCCATTTAATATAATAGTCTCTAAAGACTCCTTGTGAGCAAGTGCACCAACTATAGCTTCCCCTCCTGTTATGTCAATTTCATTGAAGCCTAGATTGATATTTCTAATTTCAGGGCAGCCATCTTCAAGAGCATTTGCTAAGGCAAGAGCACCTCCTGTCCGTACAAGACAGTCACCGAGATTCAGCATCTGAAGATGATGTAGAGATGGTAAACAATCAGCTATGCATTGTGCACCTTTTTCTGTCAAGCTATTGTCTTCAAGATTGATAACTTTTAACTTAGGATTTGCATAGAATGCATCTGCTAAAGCCTTAATACCAGGAGAATAAATCCCATTTTGAGGCATTGCAATCGATTCCAAAGTTCCCAATTCTTTCAAAAACTCTGCAACAGCAATTGCTCCATCATTCTCCAGTCGATTGCGACCACAGACGAAAATCTTCAATTTCATTGGGGTGCCTGCACGCAGGCTGCTTTCAATACAATGAGATATAGATTCTGACAGCAATCTGGCTCCTTGGATACCCAACCCATTGTTATTAAAATGAAGTTCTTCCAAAGTATAACAGCAAGGAGATTGTAAAAGCTCTTGGAGACCTACCAATCCTCTTGGACCAAAAGCATTGTCACTCAGGTCTAACACTACTAATTTAGCATTTGCTGTCATTATACCTTTACTCAAATGACTTAAGGCTTGAGGAATTTCAGTCTTATCTCTTCTTGTAAACATGTCTTTCCATAGTGCTTTTTTAAAAGCAGACTGGCTTTCTAAAGCCTTGCCGATAGCTTTTGCAGCAGGAATACCAACTGTATTTCCTTCCAGTTGCAATGTTGTCATGCCAGGGCAATTTTCGATCGCCTTCACGATTTCGGCAGCATCTTCCTCGGTGTCTAATGTTAAGGCTTTTCCAACAAAACTTACTTCTTTATCTTTGTCTTCTTCATCAACAGATGCAGCTGCAAGTTTCTCAATTAAATTATCAACAGAAGCCATGTTGAATCCAACTTTTTTTAATGTAAGTACCACAAACAATTTTGTGAATCAGATTCAAATGTGGATTTGATGCAAAAGGCGGTTACAGTTGCCGCGAAGTGCAATGCAGCCAGATTTCTGATTAGAAATATAGAAAATAAATAAATGGTCAGCCATAGAAGTTGACGAAAAAAAATTATTACGATCTCAAGAATTATAAAATTACGAACTTTTACGATTAAATACACAAAATTTTTGTAAATGACGTCATTTTTCCAAAAGAGAAAATAGAAATTCTCCTTCCATTTCTCTGTATTCTTTTCCATTTTTCAAAAGATCATGTCTAGTCTTATATTTTGTTAAGCATTACATCCTATATTTCGATTTGAAACGATACGACGAAAATCTTTTTTAAAGAATGGTCTAAGGCTAGCATATCGGCCAACACATTTTGTCAATTAAGAGAGGAATAACTATCACTTGATGAGAGAAAATTTGTTTCAGGATTCAAAGGAACAGTTGTCGCAAACAAATCCCATGGTCTCACCGTTATAAATGTGCAACATACAACTGTTCACTTGCTGATATATTGCAGATGTTTGAGATATGAGGTAGTGGTTCGGATTCTGTTCAGTCTTTTTTCCCCCAAATTAAAGCTTTCTTTTCTCTTCAAAGTACATAAATAGTTAAGCCAAATCATCAGAGAGAGATTTTGGGACAAAAAAAGTTATAAGCTCAATTCAACTTTGGTTTATGTGACGTAGTTCTTGACTAATTCTGACTGGATTGACTAACTTGATTTCCAGCAGGGTATATACCGCTTTATAGGGCACAGCAATTGGAAGGGGGAGAGGCACGTATACCAAGTACTTCAATCAAGTATCAATAAATGTACAATAAAGTATTTCACTATATTGTATCATATTTTTTTACAATATTCAAATAGCGGAAAACTTAGCACTTTTTTGTTAATATTGAGTTCCATTATTTTATGATATTATCCGAATATTGTACAGTGTAGAATCAACATTGTACAATAGCCACTCTTTACCAATATTTTAAATATTGTACCAAACAGTTTGTAATATTAAAGAATTAAACCCAATATCCTATTAGAGGGGGGTGGGGGTAAAATTAAAACTTTCATATATCATATTTAGACTCTTTTTTAAATGACATTTGTTAATTTTGTCACTTCTCCTGTTGCAAATTACTTTGTGATTCGAACATTAGCCTTAGCTAATCGGTGTTTCATCCATTGGACAAGCAAGATTTGGAATAGTAACTTAAGATTATGGCAATTTCGGATTTGCTAAAGAATTTAGTTGAATTAAACATTTAAAAAATAGCTACTTACTTAGATTCGAATTATTTGCTTTCAAAAAATTTGGGATATTAATATCTTATTTTTGTATAATTTTTCCGAAGGTGCTAAACGTTTCTTGATTTGAATCTGAATATTAAAATTTTAACATTAAGAAAAGAGTGAAATAGAATTCTTTGTAAAATTCTAAACATCATACGCGCAATAAATTGCTTAAACAGAATAAATTTTAAAAAATGCTTTAATCCCACATTACTATTAGAGCAAGGCATGATAATTTTAACATTTTGATATTAATATTTATATAATGTTGATTTCTTTATATAAAAATATTTGAAATATTTTTCAACTTTTACAAACATAGTAAATTAATTCACATTATGGTAATTTTAAGATTTTATTAATGCATCTGAAGAAAAATTGAAAAAAACATGCAAAATTTTGAGTAATAAATTAATCCATTAAATAGGAATTGAAATCTGCTGTCTCAAATTTTAAGCTATCACATGAGAACATTTCATCACATGAGAAGTCACTTAGTGTCAATCCGACAGAAAAACATCATGTTCTTACATGACTCAAATTTTGGAATCACAAACATTTAGAAAAGCGAGGTTTTTGGACCATCTCAAACTTAATTGAATTCTAAAATTTTTTTTCTCTAGACCAGAATTTCTTTTTTCGTGAATAATCAGCTTAAGCCGGTTTTAAACAGTCATGTGACTATCATCTCAAAATCGTTTGAGCTTCAAAACTTATATATATATATATATATATATATAACTTCTTATGTCCGTGCTCTTTATTAGCCATACAGGAGAATCGGGCGCATGGCGGACATTTGCGTCAAGTTGTAATTTTTTATTGGGTATAGGGCGATTCATTATTATCTTTTAGTATTCCTAAAAGCGAAAAATTGATGTCGCAGAAACTATAAGTCGTCAATTTTCTTCTTATGCATTTTGTGGCTTCAAAGACCCCAAACTAAAACAACATCAAGTTCTCTCATGATGGCAAGATATAAATGAGACCAAGCTTTTTGAAGAAACCTCATTTAGACTCTTCGGTAGAAACGCTTTGTCAGATTTACAAAAATAACAAAGTTTTAGAAGTTTTTATATGATTGAGAATTTTACTTACAACGACCATTCTTATAATAAAAGGAAAAAGAAGTTTTCAGAATTATTATTAACTAATTGTTTTCGGCGACTAGATTTTCTTTTCTTATACATGCATTTAAAATAATTCGCGAGATCCAGATATTATTCATTCCCCCCTGCCACACTCACTTTACAGATTGTGTCAATTTTTTATTTCATATGAAACTAATGCTAATAGCACTTCTACTCCCAATCAAAATTTCATAATAAATGAAAAATGCCCTTCTTACAACCACCATCCCTTTTCGAAGGAAATTTTACAAGCATTACTTCATTGTAGATTCTCTATAGGAAAACACAATCACAACTGCTGGAAAGAAATATATAATGTGTTGTATTTGTCAATTTTTATTTCGTATGAAATCTCAGTATCTTTAGATATCATAGATCAGGGATCGGTTGCCCTTCCATTTTCGACAGATATCGCAAAATAGACACTTCTCCCCCCCCCCAAATTTCAATAACTTGACTGATTTCGTCAATTTTCACCCAATAAATGTCGCCATTTCTCAATCATAGCTAACTAAATAATCAGAAAGCTTTATGGCAGCATTTAAAATTAAACCCTCGTTTACTTTGACAAGATATGTGTTTCATCAAATTTTGTCGCAATAATTATATTGATGTTAAAATATTGCCACTGAAAATGGTTCGTATTAATAAAGAACAAGTATTTAGTTATGTCGATCAGCTTTGATTAATTATATCGCATCACAACAAATATATATATTGTTACGAAAATTGTCCAGGGTTCGTTTGGATAGTGGGGGTTACATGGTGTGAAGAACACTCAATCACCAGGTGGAAGTAGAAAATAAAACAACGACGTTTATTTACACGAAGACACACAGGACAGCACAAAGACGACAACTATATACAGCACAGAAGACTATTATCTTCAGCCGAGACGTGCAGCATACAACAGACTACTGCAGACAGTAGCACACAGCTTAGTTCAGCACTAGCTTGACTCCGTCGCTGCTCCGCTTATCTCTGGAAGGCCAATTCTTTATCGTCGACTCCGGCTACGACGACTCCACTGGTCCACGACTACGACTCCTATCTGGTTCACCACGACGACTATTCTTTCGCTTCCGACTCCACTGGTTCGCAACTCAATTCACCCTCGATCCCGACTTCTCTTCGACTCCACTGGTCCGCAACTCAATTCACCGTCGATCCCGACTACTCTTCGACTCCACTGGTCCACGACTACCCCGTCAGCGGCAGGACTGCTTCCTTTTATAGGCATCAGGAGGCGGGGCTAGAAGCCTCTCAACCAATCAGGAACGTTCGAGGCGTAACTCTGTTCCTACTGGACGAATCGGGAAAATTCTCGATGTTTCGAGTATAATCAATTTTGGCACCAAATTCGTCGCCAAATGGTTGCCAAGTCTGTCGCCAAGCTCTGGGACCTCCCATGGAACCAACTATGCTGGGAAGCCGCCTCACAGATTCGTAACAATATATATATATTCCTATGAATGTTTAATACGAGATTTCATATGAAACAATAATTGCGAAATCAGACCAGTTGTTGAGGCTGGGCGAATGGTTCATGTGACATGCTTGTTATTGAAAAATATATAGATTTATTTGAAATCAGCTAAGTCACATGGATGCTTAGCTTGGTTTTTAATAATTTCAATTTTTCAAGAAATCTTGAATTTCATCGAAATCAGTGATACTGAGGAATTTTTTACAATAAACTAGCTGGTAATCGACGCGTTGCTGCCGCTGAAGAAATAATTTTGGAAATAAAGTTTGAAATTTAAAATAGCCGCCTTGTTTAATTAGGAACGATAGAAAGATTGATATTTGTTTTCTTATCAGCAATGAATACATTCATTGAAATTTAATGATATATAAAGGAGAAGTACAAATAATATTTATTCAATTTTTTTGACTTCATTGTTCAACTGTTTTAGGCCAGATAATATTTTTTTGCTTTTATGTTTTCAGCAAAAATAAATAAATTGTTTTGGCTGTTCGACTCGTAAGCAACAACCCAATGTCGAAAACGTGGATTTTCTAGGTTCAATCCGCACAATTGAAGTGATTGACTTTGCGCTTGTTGATAGTCATCGAGAATGCATGTCGAATGAGGAACTACAGTCGTTTGAAATCAAAAGGTATGTCGGTGGGAATAATGGGAATGCGTAGAATCTGCACATCTTCTCTAATCGACTTTCGTTAAGAATAGTTGCCTCTCTTCTTGCCGCATATTAGTCTTTTCTGATGCACATAATCAGGTAGCATATAAACGCCGTTTTTCAATTCTTACGGAATTTTGATCTTGAGATTCTGAAGCACGCAAATTTCATTTCGTAAACGACCTGCTTTATTCCTAGAGATGCATAATCCACGATTTTTTGAATAACAAATAATATTGCTATTGTTATTTTTAAATATGCGTTCCAAATATCTGTTATTTCAATCATATTATTAATTAAAAATTATTACTTAATATTAAATATAAAATTTATTCATTGTAATTAATACTTAATTTACTAATTTAATTAACGTGTGAATGAATTAATTTATCTGTTTCAGCTTACTTCTTAAATTTTATTTTTTTCTTCTCAAAACTATTTATTTAATTTATTTATTAGAGTGAACCATTTTCTGGAAAAGATGAGTTAAAAATATATGTCATTTCTTTAAAATGTTTACTTTAGTCCTATATTCTACCAATAGATGGCGCCAGCAGTAAACAGAGTACATGTAATCAAAATCAATCACGTCACGAGCAATTAAAAATGATCTGTATGGAATAGCGCATCATCAAATACGAATATCGGTCACTCCCGTAAAGTGCAGCGGTGACTTCGTACTTTCCAGTGAAGCCTCGCACTTTCCGGTGAATCACCGCTCCGATAAATTTCAGTGACATGCAATTCAATGATACGATACAATAATTCCAATAACCGGTCCGTTCACTTTTCAATCCAATCACAGATTTCTTTCGAGAGCTTCCATTGGACAGATCGTATGGATTGTAACTTTGCAGTGAAGTCACCGCTCCGGCAAATTTCAGTGATATCGTATCGATTGTTACTTTCTATCGTGATCCAAAACCTGTAATCGAAATATCACCAGTAAGATCGTATCAAGGATTTGAATCACACCCCTCTTTGAAAAATATTGATCACTTGTATTTGTGACTTTTTGATATTCGTTACGTAATAACCGCTCTGAAAATATTCGTCGTCCCTATTTATTCCTCGCTTGTCGTTCCCTGTTTGTTTGAAAAATCTCGAATCGATTTATTTCTATATGCTGCGCTAGTAGATCTAAGTGATGAAGGTTTGGGGACATATATTTTGTTGAAGAAATCAACACAATATATGCTTCTATAACCGAAAAATCGTTTGTCGATTCACTAAATAAGCTGAAGAGTTACTGTTTGTACTGGAAAATTTCCATTGTATTTATAACTTAACTTAATCGGTATCAGAAATAATAATTCTGTTTTGAATGTGTGAGATAAACTCTGAATAATATGTGAGGTTCGCCGTAGATAAAATGTTGCGCACGTTGAAATACAACATTCTGCATAGATGACCATACATTAACGAGAAGTAAAAAATGAGTGCTCGCATTCAATATTTTCGGTTTCATTTCATTCTTTTTGATTGACATCAGTCATAATAGTTTCATTTGTTGAAATATGTGCGATTAAATCCGAATGACATGTGCCATTTGCCATTAACTCTTTGTCTTTTGTTAATTGTCAGTTTTAAAATATAACCTTCGCGCAAGTGCAAGCAATAATTTGACGAAGTTTCATTGCAATAGGTTGAATGGTACAGTAGCGCATAAGGTACGAATAAACAAAAATTCATTTTTATGTATTAGATAGTTATAGGGGTATAGGCAAATATATATATATATATATATATATATATATATATATATATATATATATATATATATATATATATATATATATATATAAACCTTTTTTGTATAAAATAATTATTTTTGTTCGTAAAATTTTTATACCACCATCTGTTACTTCTGTTACTTTTATATTATCGTTTTCCTTTATTTCTTAATTATTATTATTATTATTTTTTTATTTTTTTTTTACCAAAATGAAAGTTTTCTTGGTATGCGAATTTTCATTGGCATTGTTGAACAAAATTTTTCTTTTATGTATTTTATAAACTTCGATATAAATAAAAAAATTATGATTAATTATTAAGAAAATATTAAGTGAAGTAATTATTTTATTTTATTTGTTTTTTCCGTGGAGAAAGGGAGGCAGGTATTCTTAATTAATCCGATTTAGTGGGTAGGAATGCTGAAACAAATGTTTGTCTACGGTGTAAAAATTTCTGAAGTTCGATTCCCCTTTAAGCAGGGATTCTTTTCCTATTAGTCACTCCAACGTGGACACTACAGATATAGAATGAGAAGATTTTCAGTGGTTGTTTCTCGCTTCTCTTTTGAGCGCAGTAATGTTGTGGAGTCGAATGACCTCCACTCCAATGATGGAATTCATTCCTGAAGGTTTCTACCATGTTGATGATAGTCATTAGGATTCGACCTTAGTTGCCGCCTCTCTGATATCACGATGACAGTCATTTAACTAGCAACTCCAATGTGTAGTCATCTGATTATCTAACTATTCACAATACCTTAGAAGGAAGTGAATAACCAACGGGGTTTAAAAATATGAAAGGGAAACAATATAAAAAAAGTCGAAGTAAATACATAAAAAAGTAGATGGTCAATCTGAGGTAATAAATAATATGCTTGGACAGGATATATATCAATTTTCATGTAAAAAAATGTTATTTTTAAAAACAGGAAAATGTATACAAATAACAATTATAACAACTTAATAAATCAACAATCAGAAATTTGACGAGAAGAATAATTAACTTTGGGGCAAATGATAATAGGAAGAAAAGAATTTTGGTGACTAAAGAAAGCTCTAGTTTTGCACTTCGAAAAGAAAGAATAATATTATCAAGGGAATGATCTTATTTGTAAGCAATATTTATAGGTAACTGAATGACCTCTTAGAGAATACATCATAGATATACTACATGTCCAAGATGGCTTCACACAAGATGTCATCGTCTCACAATTTTATATAAGATCAGCAGAAGAATCAATGATAGTACGATTTTGCTATTGAACCCTTTCATTACGAAAATGACTCCATGCCCTTAAATACTAAACCTTTAACTGTCCGAAAGCTGAAAATACGTCATTACAGGACTAAGGTATGAAATTTTCAGTGGCATTCTGTAATAAAAATTTCTGTTCTATTTTGCACTGAGTAATCACAAGGAAAACTGCGCTCTAACTATGAGGACATCTAGTTAAATTTGAACTAATGGATAATTGTAGATAATAACATGGGAAATGAGAACTTCATTAAGTAGATACCATGCCAAACAGCTCATGCGCTGAACCTCCACAAAGAGGTACGTTTCTGTTTTGTTGCTTATCCCCCTTGAAGTGAGTCCCAATTCAAACCAAAACAAGTGATCGCGGAGAGAGTAGTGCAGTAGCTTCTGAGGGTAAAAACCCTCGAGCACCCGAGGTTAGAAGTCTGACTTTCTCATATGAAGATGACACTCACACATTCGAATGCATAACCCCATTTCACAAAGGGCTCTTTCGCACACCTCACAGAGAGAACACAAGGTAAAAAACAACCATACTCAAACCAGGATTCGAACACTAGACGTCCAGATCACAAGGAAGGATAGTACGTTCCTTCATTGGCGATAGCACTATAAGCCGACCCACCATTATTACTGCGTCTACAGAGCATCCGAGAAGTTTCTTTTTAAAACGCAACTTCTCTTCCTCGTATTCGTGGTGCCCTTTCCCAGAGAAGTCTTTCACCAGTTTTATAATGACTAAAACCGACATAAATTGTAATCATTCGTGTATATACCATTAATTTATGCAACATGCAATATAGCCATAAGCAAATACTTTCATAGACAAAGGGAAAGCAAGAATAAATGCATGTAAGCAAGAGAATGAAAGTAAAGGTTGTTGCATTCATTGTAATCTGACTCTGAACTACAATTATAGTCACAAGACAAAGTGGCGAATTTCATTGATTTAAATCTTGCTTTTATGAATTATCGCTTTTACATGCATGAGAAAGTACGGACTGACAGACGGTGAACAGCTTGATAGATTTGATTCATTCTCTATTTTAAATGCTAATCCTGCATACCAAATTTTATTAACATGGCTCTTTCCATTTTACAATTATTGAGTCCATTTGTACTCCGGACAAACACATTTTCTCCGACAGATTTTACGGGCCGCGGTGGCCTGGTGGTAAGGTCTCGGCTTCGGAACCGGAAGGTTTCAGGTTCGTGACCCGATTCCACCGAAGAACCGTCGTGCAAGGGGGTCTGTTGCACGTTAAATCCGTCATGACCAAACGTCCTCCCGCTGGTGTGGTGTGGAGAGGGGGGTGCCAGCTCAGGTGTCGTCCTCGTCATCTGACCGTTGTTCAAAATGACGAGGTCCGTTCCAAAATAGCCCTAGCGTTGCTTCAAACGGGACGTTAATATAATCAAATCAAATCTGACAGATTTTACTCAATATTTGATAAAATTCCACAAATTTGATGAAGAGTATATAAGAAATTTCATTTGTTTCTCTTAAAGAATTTTTGAGTTATTTTTGTCATAAAGAGATTGACTGACAGCCATCATTTTCGGACTGAAGGACAGCCAAAATGAAGTGCTTCATCAAAATCTCGAATTTGAATATTTTGACGATTACAGTTACGTTCTCTATACGTCGTTTACGATAAAATAAAAATGAAATATTTACAACCACAGATCATTCTTATGTTGCTATTAAATAATTCAGTATTTATTATAAAATAAATAATATCAAAGTACAAATATTATAGAAATAATATACAAATCTAGATTAGTTAAAAAATTTATATTATTGAAAATTCTTAAAATTTCTAAAAAGGGCCAATACTTTGTGTTAGTCGCAAGAACTGAAAGTTTAGTTCATGCATTTTAAACTTATTTGAAGAAATGAACTATCATCTGCAAATATTCTTGTTTCAATTAATCGCAAACATTAACATTTTTTAACAGAAAGTGTGAATTTATCGTTTGATTTTCCATTTATATTAGAAGAAAAAAAATCGTTTGCTTTTCTTAATATTGTTGCTAAAATCTTATCTGTTTGTGCATTTAAATATTTCGATTATGGCTATTAATTGGAATAAAAGAAAATTTACCATCAGTTTTTAAAAAATATTATTTGGCACTTGTGTACTAATTGTGTCATTGGCGAACATAGTCAATAGAAAAATAAGATATCTTTGTCGATCTTCTTTTAGCGATTAATCGTTATTTGTCGGTTAATAAAACTATCCATTCTTGGGTTCAAGCCATGATGGTTGCCTTTTATTATTACAATATTTTTAATACAGTGTATTGTCAGTAACGCGATAGATATGAAATTAAAAACCATCAAATTAAAAAAAGTTAATAATCAGAATAATGAGGTCCATTTTTTTAAAAATATGTCAAGAACTAAAAAACATCCAGCTTTGGAAAACTTATAAGCTGGCCGGATTTACATAATGCTGCCATTAAAACTTTCACCTCCTTTCTTTTATTTAATTAGTTTCATTCAAGTTTTTAATCTTTACACCACTTGCATTTAAAATATTTCAAACCATTAAAATAAAAGAAAAGCAAAAATTTCATTTCTTTTTTTTTCAAAACTGGCAACGTAAATTGATGATGCTCGGAACGTTCAAAATGAGGGCTTGAAAATCACTTTTTAGCCTCTCAGTTACAGAGAAACTTTAAGTACAAAAGCTGTTCGTCTCAATGGAGCGTTGATTTGGCTAATAGATTTCTATTTTTAATATTAAAGAAATTAAAAATGCAACCTAATCCAACCATTTCCACCCGTTGTTGGGCTAGATAGCCCGTCTACGAGCTCACACGAGATTTTTACATTTCTTACAACATATTCCAAGCCAGTTAAAATCCAAAGTTAATCTAGTTTTCTTGTTCACAAGATAACAATGGAAAAGTGTCATACGTCTGTATAAACAGTGGCTCAAAAAGTTGAGAGTACACCTTATTTTTACTTGATAAATCCGACTTTCAATATAAATAACACATTACCGGGTAGTGCAAACATGTTTTTATTTTTACACATAACAAATGGTTTAATTTAGAGTAAAAATAAAGAAAAATGAACAAAAAACTTCTAAAACGAAAAATTTCAGAAGCATTTTAAATAAATATGCGCAGAATTTTGCTCAAAAAATTGAGAATACACCAATGAAATTCTTGTAATATCACGCATAGAAACAAAGTGTCACTATTAAGTTGCAGGTCTTTTGGCTCCTATGATGGCCTCTAAACGTCGTGGTACCGATTCGACCCTTTTTTGGTGGTATCTGAAGATATCTTACCCCATTCTTCTTGCACCACTTGTTTTAAATGGGTTTTGTTTCTAATTTTGTGTTTTTGGACCACTGATTCGAGTGTGGCCCGCAGATATTCAATGATATTGATGTCGAGGTACTGTGGTGGTGTGTGTAAATGATATTTACAATGAAAAAGACACCATATTTTGACGTTACGTGTATTCTGTTTGGGGTCATTGTGCTACTGAAAAATAAAATTTCCTTCTAAACCCAATTTTTTAGAACTTTCCTTTAGATTGCTGCGAAGTATATCCACGTAAATTATATCGTTTATAATGCCATCTATAAAAATTAAATTTCCTACATCGGATGAAGCCATGTAACCTCAAATCATGACAGAGTCACCATCATGTTTAACTGTAAGACGTAAATTTTTTGGATCCAAAGCAGTATTAGGCTTTCTCCATACAGTAAGATGGTTGTCACTGCCAAAAATGTTGAGTTTTCTTTCATTACTAAATATACCTTTCTTCCCAACGTTATTGGTCTTCAATTGATGAGTTTTTGCACTTCAAATTGAACTTCAAATGCCTTTTCTGAATTTGCAAGCTCATGAACGGTTTCTCTCTAACAATGCGACTTTTATATCCAGCTTGTCTAATGTCACTAGCACAGTTTCAGCACCTACACTTCTGCCTATGATTTCAAAAGTTCCTGCAAAAAGTTGGATGAACCATGTAGTCGCAGCAATCTAAAGGAAAGTGTTAAAAATTTAGATTTAGATGGATATTCCATTTTCCAGCAGGACAACGACCCCAAACAGAATGCACCTAACGTCAAAATAGGGTGTCTTTTTCATTGTAAACAGCAGTTACACACACCACCACAGTACCCCGACATCAATACCATTGAATACTCGTGGAACGTATTCGAAAAAGTGGTTCAAAAACACAAAATAAGAAACAAAACCCATGTATAACAAGTGTTGCAAGAAGAATGGGGCAAAATATCTTCGGATACCGCCAAAAATGGGTCGAATCGGTACCATGACGCTTAGAGGCCATTATAAGAGCCAAAAGACATGCAATTTAATAGTGACACTTTGTTTCTATGCGTGATATTGCAAAAATTTCATTGGTGTATTCCCAATTTTTTTGAGGCAAAATTCTGCGTATGTTTATTTAAAATGCTTCTGAAACTTTTCATTTTAGAAGTTTTTCGTTGATTTTTCTTTATTTTTACTCTAAATTAAACCATTTGTTATGTGTAAAAAGAAAACATGTTTGCACTTCCCGGTAATGTGTTATTTATATTAAAAGCCGAATTTATCAAGTAAAAGTAAGGTGTACTCTCTATTTTTTGAGCCACTGTATATATGTACGTATATGTATGTAAGTAATGATATCTCTTAATTTAAATATTAATTAATTTCCTAATTTTTATCGTAAATTAGTCCGTGTTAATTTCATTCTAAAATATTCTCTTATTTCCTGATCCAATTGCCACTTCTTATTTAATTTCTCCTACACGCGCTCTATGAAACTGCTGGTCTTGGGATTTCTCACGTTCCGAGTGAAGGGATAAAAATTCCTAATGCTTACAACATTCTTTTTAAGGTATGCTAACATTCTCTTTCCTAAGATTACACGTGCCAAAGAAATACATTTCTTATAGTTTATACAATTAACAATTGGAACTATACGTACGTTTCAGACTGCCTCATCGAACGATTTTACAGCTGCACCGAATTCAACGTTTCACTAATAGATGAAAGTAAAAAATATTATTAGGAAGCTCTGAAGAAGACCACAACATTTTTAATCGTGCTTTTATTTTAACTCTGTCTCCAAAAACTTCATTCAGTCAGAGGAAAGAAGTTGTGAAAGAGGCCACGAAATAGGCATCAGGCAGAAAGAATAATATAGCCCAAAAAATAGGCTTAATCATCAGCAGATCGATAATCGCTTTGACTAATCTATAGATAGAGATGATCATATTTTTTCATAACTATTATCTCACGAAAGCTGCTTTTGTATTATCATTTTGTATCGTTTCTGAACAATTTTGTTTCTTTATTTTCAATAAATTCTTTTACATTTAATTTAATATACAATGTTAAAATTTTTTAATGCTATTATGAAATTCAAATTCATCCACCAAAAGAATAAAATGTATGCTCTCGTCAATGTTAAAATTAACATAAAAAATGACTCTCTTTAGGCATTAAATCTGAAATAAAGTTTTGGCTGCGCAGAAGAATCTTTTAAATTTTTTAAAATTTCGATTTATTTTACCATAATGTACGTACAAAGAATAAGTGTTAAGAAATATGTGAGTCTACATCGCGACACAAAAATAGAAGAGACAGAATTTTTTCCCTTTGATCATTTTACTATGAGATTTTGATAGAGATTTCCAGTGTTTATTTTGTGTTTATTTGTTAGTGTTATGTGTTTATTTTGACTGGAGAATTTATCTATTTTTAAAAGACTATTATAAACATTAGGGATTTTTATCTCTTCATTCGAAGCGTGAGAAATATTGAGACCAGCAGTTTCATAGAGCGCGTGTAGAATTAATTAAATAAAAAGTGGGAATTGGATCAGGAAAAAAGACATTTTAGAATGAAGTGAATAATGGCTAAATTGAGATAAAAATTAGGAAATTAATTAATATTTCAGGTTAAGAGATATCATTACACATACACACACATGCATACACACATATATTTCATCATAATTTACGTACAAAAAATAAATAATAAGAAATATACATATTTCTTACTACATATTTCTACATATTTCTTACAGTATATATTCCATATAAAAACGGCATATATTCCATATATATTGTTTACCAGCCTAAATAGTTAGTGCGGGTAAACAAATTGGTCGCAAAAGGCGTATAATACAAGAAAAATTAAAGTAAAGAAAAAGTAAACATAATAATGAAAAAGTAAATTAGTAACGCTGTGTTCAATGATCCATCTGCAAAGTATCAACAGAGATAAATGAATATAAAAACACCGTGAAGATTCGTCAAAATCTATTATTCGATTTTTTTTTTTTTTTTTTTGATTATTGCAATGCTTCCTGTTTTATGCTTCGTATATGAAAATGTTAAAGTAAAATAAATAAATAAATAAATAAATAAAATGAAATTGCTGTTCGTTATTTTTTTAGCATTTAGAGAACGTGCCTCTTCGTCATTTTTATACTTCAAAAGTGAGGAAATTTTGTTATAAGCAATTCTGTAAAGAGTTGCTTAGAACTCTATAAAGAGTTTCATGTAACCTTTTTCTCTCAAGCTTCCAACTTTTCCAGACAGAGCATTCCTTATCTTACAGAACTCCGTCTCGTTTCCGAGCGCCGGGGGGATCTGCCTTATACAGATAAAAGTTAAGGAAAGTTCCATTCTTGTTTAGCAGAACAAAGAAGAAATCTGTAAGAAGCTACTGTTGTAAGAGTGTCAGTGACAACTGTTGAGAGATCTTGAAAAGAAAGGATAAAAAAAAAATAAAGATGATACAATAGATTTTATATCAAAAATTATTTATTAGATTACTAAACGATTACAAAAAATTAACAATTAAATCAGGTTGCCAAACCATTATAAAAAGGAAACAATACTTATAGTCATTTATTAGCATTAAAATTATTTTGTGAGGTTGCTAAATGATTACAAAAATAACAGCATTTATAGATTCTTTTGAATTAAAGATTATTTCATTAGGTTGCCAAACAATTTCTAAAAGTAAGTATATGTAAAAAGATTTATTTTCATTAAAAATAACTTTTAATAAATTGCCAAACGATTACAAAATGTTAAGAGCATTTTAATATTTAATTGGATTAAATATATTTTATTAGGTTGCCAAACTATTGTAAAAGTAAAACTATATTTGGATAAATATATTAGTACTAAATTGATTTTATTAGTTTGCTAAATGATTTCCAAAAATATTTCCAATATTCAAAATTATTTTTTCAGGTTAAAAATTATTTCATTAGGTTGCCTGATAATTTCTAAAAATAAGAATATTTTGTGAGATTTATTTGCTCCAAAATTACTTTTGTTAAATTACCAAACGATTAGAAAAATGTAAAAATATTTAAACAGTTTTATTTAGATGTCACTTAGGTATTATAAAAATATTCATGTCTTTAAATTATAACTTTATTTTTGTATACGTAAGTTACCACTAATTTTCAATGAAAAAATTAAATAAATAATTATTGCTAGCGGATACAAACATAATTTTGTTTAGTAATCTTGTCATATTTTATCGATTGATTATCTTTCTTGAGCATTTCAAGAAAAGAAATTCTCTACCAAAAGTTAGAAAATACGTGTATCTATTAGTATTTTAGAAGTCAAATTGTTTGTGTTAAACTTTGCACAAATAAACTTGGAAGAATGGAAATGTACATCCTGGAGGGATTTAAAAATGGTTTTAAAAAGAATTTCAATTATTTAAAAATTGAATATAGTTTTAGCATTTTTCCAAATTAACTTTCTTAGATATTATCCCTTTAAAATTGAACTTTAAACCATTTTAAAATGAAAAATTGTCTTTTTAAGATTACCAGAATATTTTTTCTTAAATTTTAACATTATTTCACATTGTTAAAAACTGTTTTTATTGCCTTATCGAATAATCAAGTTCATGTTCTTTTTTTATGTAAAGCTAGAAAAAAAAGATCCTGTTTATTATTGTGTAGTTACAATTCTACTAATTATAACCAAGAATGCGTGTCGATCAGCGCTCCAAACAGACAGTTAGACCATAAGTTAAAAACTTAGAAATAAACAAGGATAGAAATGTGCACTCCGTTATTAATATTTTTTAAAATTTGAATTTGAATTATTTGAAAATTATGCAAATTTTGATATTTTTTGCCGAAACACCTTCTGAAAGATTAAAGCATAAAAAAGAGTTTCTAGACTATTCAAGAATTCCAAAATTGTCTTCTCAATGATGTCAGTATAGTTGACATGCAATGTATTTTGGATAACCTTAGTTAAATTTAAAAAAATAATTAAATATATTTTGCAGTATTACATATATTTGAAAACAGTACAGGAAAAATAGGGTTTGAAATGGCTACTACTAAAATTTCGTCTACTGTTTTCTTTTGTTGTTGAGAGTGTTTGAAAATTCTGCTTATTTTTCTTTATTGAATAAGTTTCTGTTTAAAGTACATTTTAAATAATAATTTCCGAAATTGCGTTATATTTACAATAATGGTTTCACTTCAGAAGTAAGCAATGGTGAGAAGATTTTAAGTACTTCCATTTTTAATATTGTTTTTTTAAACTATTTAGATAAATTCTGAAATGCATTCTGCAGTGCAAACAAAATTTAGATGAAAACTCTATTATAAAATCTCTCTATAATAAATAACTCTATTTTCTGTTCCCATTTTTTAAAACATTGTTTGATTCAGCAATAAAGTTATTAGATTAGTTTTCTACAAATTTCAAGTCGAGATATCAGGAAATTATAGAGGCGCGTAGCACAATGAACAGAACGGCAACGTAAGGATTTTAAAATAGCGCACGTCTATTCGTAGATTAAAAATACCTGTCTGAGAAAGCCATTAAGAGTTAGATATAAAAGTTTAATTGAAATTTCTTTCAGCTAATAATTACGATGAAACCCCTAATCTCCAAAGATGACTAATAATATATAATATTTTATCTAATACTTCTATATGACAGGTTACAGCACCCAAAGCGATAAAATGGGGAAGTTGCAAAAAAAAAAAAAAAAAAAAAAAAAAGATTACTCAAACAATAAAAGAGATCGGCCAGAAAGTCTCCCCCAAACTTTCTCGCATGTCCCTTAATAAGATTGTCATACCAGATTTCGCCTTATATGGCACTGGCGTACAATAGTTACGGTATATTAGGCGGGAATTCAGCATTTTTAGCGAATATATCGCGTCATTCTTGGCGAGTTATTTGGCGATTAATCCCTGGCATGCGTTAATAGTACCCAAAAAATCAAATTTGTGTTTTAGACAAATTTTTCTTTTTTCGATTGCAATAAAGTTTTGACACAAAATTGCACTTGTAATCACAAAATCCCGTACCAAATTTGATATATTTAAGCCATTGCTTTTTGTATTATCTCATTCATATGTTTCTGAAAGTACAGACTGACACAAGTCAATCCTTTGTTGGATTGGCTCAAAATTTGAATGGTGTTCATTACAATAGATGTTAAATCTGTGTGTCAAATTTTTATCTATCTAGCTCTCTTCATTTCGTAATTAATTAGCGTATTAATTTATATTCAGACAGCCAGGCAGGCGGGCTTCCTCAATACAGATTTTAC
Source organism: Argiope bruennichi (assembly GCF_947563725.1). Classification (NCBI taxonomy): domain Eukaryota; kingdom Metazoa; phylum Arthropoda; class Arachnida; order Araneae; family Araneidae; genus Argiope; species Argiope bruennichi. The sequence goes on from NC_079157.1 coordinate 9,665,678, forward strand.
TGAAAATATGATAGAAATTTGCAAATTCGAGGTAAAGATCGTATATCAAATTTCAATCGTCTAGCTCAAAGCGTTTTTAGGCTTATCATTGTTACAGACAAACGGACATTTTCTAAAAATATGTTTTTCGAAATCAGAGAGGCCTAAAATATGGAGTTGCCTCAAAATTTCGAGATCGAATTTTTTGACGATTACTATACTTTCTGTTATACTACGTATAACAGAAATTAAAAATATATGGTGGCAATTTTAAATATTATATGATTGGAATGAAAACACGGCGTCGCCATTTTCGCTGGCAATTTAAAATAAACATGACTATTGTTATTTTAATGGGGGTGAAATCTGTATTCATTGTTTATATCTCAATTTTCTTTATAAATAACATGACAGTAATAATTTCTTTGAATAAATGAGTCGCTCTTATTTTCTTAAAATACATTGAAATGGATATTAAACCGCTTATTGTTATTCGAAGAAGCAAAATTAATTTTGAATCAAATTACTTTAAGGTGCGATGAAAATATAAACCTCTCCGGAAAAACAATATAAACAGAACTGATGATTTTAAAAATATTTTTCTTTTTCCTGTTGATTTAAGTTTCAAATTTATTTTTTTCAACATTTAAGTGGTTTCTAATCTCCAAATTCCATTTTCGAGTACTTAGAATAATTTTTCTTTGCATTTATTTTTTTATTGCTTTTTTTAGCAATTTTACTGCTTTTTTTAGAGTTAGATGTTTTAGGATCAAAAACTTCTATGATTTTTTTTAATTAACTTAAGTATAGCAAGAAAAAATAAAATAAAATATTTTTAAAAAAAAACTCAATGGAAGCAAAAGTGTTCCGCATGAGTTAAACAAAAGTTTGCATTAATTAAAAAAAAACTAAAATATATTGTATAGTACAAAATGCTTTTTTCTTATAAAAAAAAGTCAGTAACATAGATTTTTTTTGCTTATGTCGTAGATTAATTGGAAAAGTCTGATTTTTGTAAAAGAAAAATTCGTGGAAATTCTGAAAAAATTTCAATATTTTTATTTATATGCATAAAAAATGCCTTTCTATTAAATGCTGGCATTAAATATATCTTAACTTTCTTTGCACATGATGTTTATATGATGCATTACTGACAAGAAATATGATAAGCGATAACTTTTATCATTTAATTATCCGCCTTTGTTGACTGTTTGTTGTCCGGAATACTGACTTTCTGTCTGTTAAACTATTAAAATTATTGCGACGTTGATTAAAATTATTGTGGTTATTGATTCTAAATTGGCACCACTTTTGGCGATTTGGCGAGAAAATGCTTTTTTGGAATGAAAGGTTTCGTGTTTTGGTAAAACACAGTATTTAGATACTGAGAAATTTCTAGAAAGTTCGATCCCTCACCTCGCCTGACTAAATAGTGGGCAATTGATCTGGTGTTCAGTTTTAGAATTTTTCTTTCCTCTCCTTCCATATCCCACAGGAGGCACCTCAGATATGAGGATGAGTAGCTTCCGGCATGGTGGTTGGTTCTCGCCGCCCTGGAGGGTACACGAAAAGGTGGGAGTCTGGCTCTTCTCATCGTTGACGGGACGTACTTCCTTAAGGAGGGTTTGTACCGTGGTCAATGATGGCTCTTAGGACTTACCCACAGTTTCCGCCAGTGTTGCTGTAGTCGCTGTCCGGTCATTCCATTTCTTATTCGTGTGCCTTCGATATATCCGTGTGTCTTCGATATTATCTGTGATATTATTTCATCCCCTTTCATATCCCACAGGAGGCATTTCAGATATGAGGCTGCAAACCTTCCGCCATGGGGATTGGTTGTCGCCACCCGATGAGTACAGAAATAGTGTGGGGTCAGTTACTCCTTATTGATGATGGCACGCACAAAGGTGATGATGGCACGCGAAAGGCCCTCACTGACCACGGTGAAAGCACCGTGGTCAGTGAGGGCCTTTCAGACTGAACAGCAATTCCGGCCAATGCTTTAGCGGCGGTCTAGTTATTCAGATTTATCCGAATAATTGTGCGCTTCAAGGTTTGTCGGAGTAGTCAACTTGTGATTTACTCCCTCCCATGTCAAATACCTCATCTGATCACTAGTGTTCTTCGCTTTCATTCGATCTTTCACAAGGCAAGATTGCCGACAGACTACACTGGAACGTACTGAAAGCAGGCTATTCCTCTATTCTGTCATTTCCCGGAGATATACCCCTTGTTGGGCTAGGTGCTCCGTTAACCACATCACTATGGAGTTTAATTTCGGAGTTGGATGAACATCTAAGCATATTTAGCACTGCAAAGTCCGTGATTTATGAAATTTATAATTAATGCTCGTGTATGGTTGCGTTTAAGTTTTGAGTTATATAAAAGCATCTCTTTTCACATCTGAATTTGTGATTTATTACCATAAAGTAAATTATTTTAATCTAAATTACTTGGACCATTATTTATACCTCTTTTCACAAGTGAAAGACAACATTTGATGCAATAATGTAAAATGCATTTATTTAAAATTTCTCCATGTTATTTCTTTGGAAAATTTTAATTTAAAGGAATCGCTCTACTAAAAATTACTACGCGTGCATATTAAAAATTTTATTTAAAAAACAAAACAAAATTCTAATTCGAAGTTAATGTCCAAAGAAAGCAATTCTTTTTTTTTTTTTCAATCTTAATTTATCATTGGCAAAATCAAGCGAAGGAATAAACTGATAAAAAATTAAATTAGTTTGAATTTCAACATAACAATAAAAGTATAGGCGTCGAGCATGTTTCAAAATGAATTATAAAAATTATTAAAATGAAAGAAATAAATATATGCGAAGCTGAAATTCACTTCCTTAAAATTTTATTAATATTATTATTACTTCATTTTAGTTTAAAGATAGCATAAAAATAATTTTTATGTGATAATGTTTTCGGAAGCTGTAGATGGAAAATCAAAAGCCTGCTTTCTTTTTATTTATTGTATTTTCATTTAATTGATTTTTAGACTTTGGAAAGTTGATAGTGTCTTTTCTATTGTTTACAAGAGTACGAGTGCGAAATTGTACTAAATCTGGAAAATAAAACACTGCAAATTTATATAAAAGACGTACAATTTCTTTATGTATATACCGGGTAATCGTCCCGGTAAAGTCCTTTTATGTCTTTTAAATTTTAAACGGCATCTCGTATAGCCATGGAAATTACTTGCATATGTATTGAGACATTGTGCAGCGCTCCTAGTGATGAAATAAGAAAAGCTCCAAAAATATAAAAAAGTAAAGAGATCGGCCAAAAAGTCTAGTTAGAGAAGTGTACACTGTACCGTATTAAAAATATAGAAAAATTTCTGCGAACTCATCGTTAAAATTGGCGAAGATATTCGCGATTAATATTATGAGCTTTCCTTTAAAAAAGAGTTCGACTTAAAAGTGAAAAATGTATTCTCGAGTATTATCATACAGTTTTTCCGAGTTAAAAAGATATTAAGAGATTGAGTCAACACTTTGAATCTCTTTATTTTATCCCACTCGACAAGTTGAACTCCACCGACAAGTTTATTGAATCGCTGCAGCCTATCATCGATCGCTGAATTACTATCTCGCCGCAGTAGATTGGGAATGTTCTTATCGGACTACTTGATAGAATGCAAATATGTACTGTTGGACCAAATATGTACTATTTTTACTTTCTTGTATACGTAGTATAGAGAAAGTATAGTAATCGTCAAAAAATTCGAACTCGAGATTTCGACGAATTTCCGCATTTCAAATCTCCCTCAGGTGAAAAGACACAGTTTTGAAAAATGTCCGTCCGTCTGGGACAAAGATAACTCAAAAATGCTTTGAGCTAAACGGTTGAAATTTGGTATATGGTCTTGGTACGAAATTTGCAAATTTCTATCCAATTTGAGCAAAATCCGTTCAGAGGAAGTGTGTCTGTCCGATTGTCCGAATATAAGCTAACACGATAACTAAAAAACGAAGAGAGCTAGATAGATAAAATTATGCACACAGAATTAACATCTATAGTATCTGTCAATATTTGATCCAAATCCAACAAGAGGCTGACCGTCCGTCGGTTTCTATTTTCAGAAACGTGTAAACGCGATTATTCAAAAGCGCCATTACTTAAATATATCAAATTTGGTATGGAATTTTGTGACTACGTGCAATTTTGTGCCAAATTTTTGTTTCAGTCAATTGGGAAAAACATGTCTAAAACACAAATACTATTCAGATACTATTAATCGCATGCCAGGGATTCATCGCCAAATAACTCGCCAAGGATGACACGATAGACTGAGTAAAAACGCTCAATTCACGCCAAAAGTGAATATTTCGTAACTATTGCACGCCATTGCCACACGAGGAGTTCTCGGGCATGACAAATTTGTTAGAGAGTATGCGAGAACGTTTTAGGGAGACCACTCCCGCTGGTTCAATATACTTTCCACGTTTTTCTTTAAAAATATAATTTTTTTTCTCTTCGTTTATTTTTGCTAACCTGATCCTTTTCCTTTTCCTTTACATTACAAAGAATATCAGGCATTTGCATTTGTGTTTTGTTCGGAGGATTTAACAGGATAGAACCTTTAAATTGTAAGTCCCCTTTCGTGGCTGTATTCCCGTGAGGTTTCAACCAGGTATTTGGGGAGTTGCACGAAGTTTGTGAATTCAGATCCTCGGAATTCCCTCCCCCCCCCTCCCCCGAGTATTTTATTTCATCTATTTTATTGTTATTTTTGTTTATTTTCATCAAGGCTTCAATTTCACTTCGCCATTGTTTAACTGGAAATTATTGTACAATAATAAAGGAGAATCTGTTTTCCATTTATATGGCAAACCCATTTTATGTCAAAAAAGGTCATATTTTTAATCGTAAATATATCCATCAGTTTTACAGATAATTCCACTAAATTTTTTCCAGTGCTTTTATTATGATATAACGTGCATTTTTACTTTTCGTATGCGTGGTATTGAAAAAGTATAGTTATGTTTTGGATCTCCCTGAACTCGAAAAACACATTTTTGGAAAATGTCCGTCTATTTGTTAGTGACAGAAATAACTCAAAAATGCTTTGAGATTGACGGATGAAATTTGGTAAACGGTCTTTATATCAAATTTGCTGATTTTTATCAAATTTTGAGTGAAATCTGTTCAGAGAGAGTCAGTCTGTCTGGTTGTTCGAATATAAGTTAATACGAACACTACAAAACAATGAAACCAAATAAATAAAATTTTATACTAAGAATTAACATTTATAGTGAAGACACACGCCTGTGAAAATTTAAGACAAAATGAACAACTTGTTGACTGTCTGTCTATACCTTCAGAAAAATGTTAACGAGATATATAAAAAACGCAATGGCTCAAATGCATCATATTAAGTATGGGTTTTTGTAACTACAAGTGCAGTTTTGTGTCAAATCTTCGTTTCATACGATTGAGAAAAACGTGTCTAAAGCACAAATTCGATTTTCGGATACTATTAACCGCATGCCAGGGATAAATCGCCAAAACCCGCCAAGGATGGCACGATAGATTCAGTAAAAACGCTAAATCATCGCCAAAAGTCAATATTCCGTTTCCATAATCATTGTGCGCCAATGTCATACTAGACATTCTCTGGCATGACAAGTTTATTGGAGAATATGCGAGAACATTTTGGGGAGGCCAACTCCCGCTTGTTCTAGCTGGACTTTCTGACCGATCTCCTTTACTTTTTAAGTTATTTTTTGTAGCTCCCTTATTTCGTCGCTTGGTGTGCTGTAACCAGCCTCGATAAATTTAGCGTAATCATTTTATTATAGGTAGATATGTATATTTATAAACATAGCTTTCAGATTCATGACAGAAAAGAAGAAATTTTTAAAATTAGATTTTATTTTATTTTACGCAAGAGACTGGAGGCATTCAGAGAAAAAGCGAAAAGAGAATCAATCAGTCTATATCGCGACACAAGGTAAAAAAAAAGTGAAAAATTTGTCCCCTCAGGGATTTTATTATGAGATTCTGATAGCTATTTCTTTGCTACGTGTCGACTTAGTTAAGGGAATCTTGGGTATCTTTTAAAAACATGTGCTGGTGATAAAGATTTTTATCTCTTCATTCTTGATGTGGAAATCACGGAGTCAGTAATTTTGTTAAGCGTTTATTAAGAATTACTAAATAATAAACCCTAAAAAAAATCTCAAAATGGCAACCTCAACCCTCAAAATGGCAAGTTATCATCTGAGAACATCATTATTTTTAAGTCATTGTTTGTTTCATTTAATTTAAGTCATTAACCAGTTTAAACTGATTTGGAATAAACATGCGACTATCAGATTACGCATGCGTCGATAGTCAGAAAAACGATATTTCTGTTCTTTTTTTTTTTTTTTTTTTTTTACATTTCACAATCGGTCGAAGCTCTAAAACTCTTTCTCGAGATCAGATTTTATTTATTTATTTTTTTCTTTTGAAAATCCGGTTTAAACTGTTTTGGAATGATCACATAACTATTGTATTCCATATATGGTTAATTTTTAAAAAGCAATGGTTTTTTTCCCCCCCATCTCAAAATCTTTCGAGCTGCAAAGATTAATATATCATCTAGTAAACGATATAAATCAGATCTTTTCAGAGTTTTATTTATACATTTTATATCACTGGAAAAATTGGTGAATGCTGCGACGACCATATAAAATATATAATATACAAATTTAAGTATTTGGGAGATAAATTTTCTTGTCGCTCTATTTTATAAACTGTCAATACTTTTTGCACACCCTGTATATAATCCATGAGATATATAGTTATTCTAAAGTAGAGCTCGTTAAAGATAATGAATCTAAATTTCTCTTATCCAATTTCTTTTATCGAAATATTAGGAAGTAGCAACATCTGCAGTTCTCAATATATCTAAAACACAATTACCTATACATAAATATAATTGAATGATTATTTGTTTATTTGAGTGTTACACCACTGCGCACTCCTTGACAGAGTCGAACAAATTTAGCACTCCTGTTTTTTACCACTTAGAAAGATAACTGCGTTATTCAAAAATTTCTATGGCTTCCTAAAGAGGATGAAAAGGGGACGGTGGAGTGATTTTATGTTTTTCTACCATAACTTTGAATCTTATCAATGTACAAAATTTATTTTTGTACCTGCTAAAAATTTAAAAAATTGATTTAAATTTAGTTTTTGTATGATTTTTTTCTCTAGCTTTAATCACATTTTCAAAATTTTAGTGCAATGATAATTAAATTAAAATTGAACATTCTAAAACATCTAAAGGGATTGAATATAAGAATATAACAACTATGTCACATAAAATTACCCGTACTTTGATTTTTCACACACATATATACTATATCTATATATACTTATTATAAAGCTGAATGTGTATGTGCATGTGTTTGGCGCATATATACCTACCAAATTTGGCATATATATACTTTGGAGGTCGGGAATGGGCATCTAAGAGAGATTTATTTCAATTTTTAATTAGAATCTTAATTAATTCAAAATGGAGCGAAATTTTGCGTTTTTCTGCTATAGTTTCTGAAAATATTTCTGCACGAAATTGGTTTTTATACAATATCGAAGTGCAAAAAATAATCTTTTCAATGATACTAATGTCTTAACTAACAAATTAAATTTCTATTTTTAATGAATTTTTAAAAAAATAATTTAATCGTATTTTTCAACAATTTATTTCGTACAAAATAAAAATAAAATTTAAGCTACACGAGCACATTGCACATTAATGAGAAAAAATTAACTTTTATCAACGTGTTGCCATCACATTAACCAAAGCTCACATTAAAAAAAATAAGTTAACTACCATTGCAAATGAAACATATATAAACTTAATTTTCTGTACGTTTCTGTATGAAATGAAATCCTTATGAAGCATACTATTTTTTGAAGCGAGTTCGCAAATTGCACAGACTAACTCTATGGCAAAGGATACCGACGTGCTCTGATGGGTCAATTTCTTTCGCACAGACTTTCTATGCTGTATCTGTTGCAACCCTGTTGAATTGTTTAGTTTCTACGTACTTTTTTGCCTACCATTTTTCAAAATGGATAAATTAATTCTTCCAGAGAAATACAATTATAAAATAACTGAGATTGACGAGATTAGAGCTATTTTTCGTATTTCAGATCTTGTAAATAAAGAATTAGCACAGGTAGAAATTTTTCTGTGAAGTATTATTAAAATAAGACTTGAAAATTAAGATTTTATTTTACAGGAAATGATCGGCCAATTTTTTAATTAAATTTTCACGTTAAAATCATTACCATAAAATATTTATATGCAAATATACGACATTTATTAAGATATTTAGATGACATTAAACGGAATAGAAATCATTATAAATCTTATTGAATATTCATGCAAAATAAAATAACACAAGAAGATATTTATTTAATAATTTCGTATTCAAATTATTACCATAAAATGTCTATCTGCAAATGTACTATATTTGTTGATATATTTAGATTCATATAGTTATTAACAATCTAATTTTTAATCTTTATTTTTGTTATTAACTTAATATTAAGATGTATAAATATATAAATAGTTTATACATTTCTTTTGAAACTTATTTCTTGCATTTCTGTAACACATATTTTAGGAATGGATTCAAGAATATCAATAAAGTTCGGAAACAGTTTGGCACAGTTTTGTAAGGTTTGAGCCAAATAAGCGATAACTACACTATTATGAGTGCAAAACATTGCCAAAAAGACCAATCAGAGCACGTCGGTATCCTTTGCCATAGAGTTGGTCTGTACAATTTGCGAACTCGCTTTTTTGAAAAGTAAATGCAAGGAAACGTTTTCTATGTTCTTTCACAATACCTATATTACTCATTCAATGAAATAGTTTTATTTAAGGCAAATATGACTTAATATGTACAAGATATCTACTCTAATAGAATCTCAACAGCTCATTTGTAACCTTTAGTAATAGGCATACATCTTCTAACAAAATAGTCTACATAAAATAAATAATTATATTTTATATAAGTTGAGTCAATAAATGCAAAATAATTACGAATTAAAAATTTTTGCTTATACCCGCTTCCTTGTGAATCATATTTAATAAAATATTCTTGAGACGCTATTATCATTATTCTATAAAAATGGGCGATTTTAGATGACTTCATGAATTGTCTCAAGTAAGTCAATCATCCCAATGTTTTTCACGAGTGAATGGCTTAGATTATAAAAATGTCGATTGTTCTAATATTGCAATATTCAAAACTTAATAAATCGGTCAGATTTGATCGCAAAAGATACAAACGTTTATTTATTTATTTAAAAGTTGAAATGTGAAGAATATTTTGTTGAATATGATTCCTTGGGACCAAAAGACTGTCTGAAATTTAAACTTCAAAATTTTTAAAAATATATTTATAAATTGAAAAAAAAATATTATTACTGACAGCGTTTATATCCTTTTGAAAATAAAACTATAAAACTGTTTTCATTAAATCCGTGAAATTTTTGTTGAATAATTCTTTGAGATATTGTAAATTGTGAAAATGATATTGTAGTGAATATAAGATTTCAAATCCGAACGACTCTGCTTTCAGTTCTCATATTTTTTTGAAGACATGCTGGGATTCACTAAAATGCGTCTTTATATTAATTGTAATTTTATTATTTCCACGTTAATTTAAAATTGAATATTACGGGTATTATAGAAAATGAGGGAGAGACGCGTAATACAGTGAACAGAATGGCTTAAGGCCTACATAATAGTGTAATTGAATAATATGACTATCAAAATTTGAAGTCTGAAAATATTTTTCTGAAACACCTTTTATGTGACTAAGTTACATAAAATATTAATTGAATATTTTAACGGGCATTAATACTGGCGAATCGGCTGGTCGCCAATGACGGCTAGTAACAAAATAAAAAAAACACGCAGACGGAATTGCTCATGTAATGACTTTAAAAATTGAAAGGTGTATTTAAATTTTTAAACCTTTCTTAAGAATTTCATGAATCTGCAAATGTTCCTAGAATTTATACAGCTGCGCTGCTACCATTTTGTGCAAACAAATCATTCATCTTCATATTTTTCCTTCCATTGAATATGTCTCAGTTTTTCCCTACTTGTCAGCAGAAAAGGGGAAAAGGGACGGCTATTTTAAAAAGAGTTTGATCGATCACATTAGAAGATGGTTCAGTCTTCTCAGAAATCGAAAAGAACAAGAATGTTCTTTCATTACCTTTTCCTTTAAATACTATCACAGCTGTCACAATAGGGATTACTGAAGTTTTTTTTTTTTTTTTTTTCAAATAAAATCCTAGTTTTTTTTAAAGTTGTCATAAATTTGTTCCAATTCATTTGGGTGCATTATACAAGATGTGAAATGAATGGGTGGATTCCAGAATTCCACAAAATCTTAATAAGAATCAAATAACATAAAAAGAGCAATTTTTGTGTATATATATATATATATATATATATATATATATATATATTACTGTATCTAGAAAATGGCTCTAACGATTTGTATCAAATTTTATATTAGATAAAGCTTTGCTTTTTAAGCTTATCCGTATAGGTGTATTTCCTGGAAAAAATAACGCGATTTTACACAAAAAAAATACTTATTTTTCATAACTAGCTATTACAGCTATTTTCTATGTGTGTGTTGGCGCTCTTCAGGCCGGACCGCGCGGCTTATAGCTACCAAATTTGGCACATGTATACCTTGAGGGTCGGGAATGTGCACCTCGGAACGGTTGTTTTGAATTTTTATTTAGAATTTTAATTAATTAAAAATTGTGCAAATTTTTGGCGTTTTTCCGCTCATTTATGAAAATATTACAGCAACAAAATTGATTTTTACATGATATTGAAGTTTAAAAGATAATCTTTTCAATACTGATGTTTTAGCCAACAAATTATATTTCTATTTTTAATGATTTTTTTAAATAATTTAATCATATTTTTCAACAATTTATTTCTCACAAAATAAAAATAAAATTTTACCTGAAAAAGCACATTACGCGTCAATAAGAAAAAATGATCTTTTATCAACGTGTTGCCATCACATTGACAAACGCTCAAACTAAAAAAATAAGTTAACTATTGTTGCAAAATAAGCATATTAACCCTTTATTTAATGAATAATGATGCCATCAATTTTTGAACTTCATTTTTGCACTAGTAGTTAATTTTTCTTGCAGAATAATCCCAGAGAACCGAAGAAAAATATTTTAATTAATAAAAATATCTTAATTAATTTAATTATTAATTAAATATTTTTAATTCCTACTTTTAGCTTATATTAACTTCTTGCTATCTGGGTTACATTCTCCGTGTTCTTTAGAATACCATCAGCAAAAATTGTCATATTATGAAGATATAAGCCAGATTTAAATGGTACTTTTAAGTACCGTCAGTAAATAAAGGGTTAAATGTATAAAATTGTAATTTTCAGCACGTGTCTGTATAAAATGAAATAAATATAATTTTTTTTTTGAAAATTAAATGCAAGGAAAAGTTTCTATTATCTATTACAATACCTATGCTATTAATTCAATGAAATAGTTTTATTTAAGCCGTATAGGGTTTAATATGTGCAAGATACCTACTCTAATCAGAGTCCAACAGCTCATTTGAAAGTCTTTAGAAATCGACATACATCTGCTAACAAATGGTCTAAATGAAATACATAATTATAATTTATCTTATCTTAATGGAGTCAATAAGTTCTGATGAATTACGAATTTTAAGTTTTTACATACATCCTCTGCCCAGTGAATTCTATTTCACAAAATATTCTTGAGATACGAATATCTTAAATCAACTCCAATGAACTAAATCACTGCAATTAACAACGACTAATGAAAATTTCAATATCACTATTCTATAAAAACGGGTGATTTTAGATCCCTTCATCGACCGTCTCAAAGAAGCTAATCATCTTCCAGGGTTTCTCAAGAGTCATTGGCCTATATTATGGAAATGTTGATTGTTCTAATATTATAATGCTCAAAACTTAATAAATCGGTCAGATTTGATCGCAGAAGATAGAAGCGTTTATTTATTCATTTAAAAGTTGAAGTGTCAAGTATATTTTGCTGAATATGATTCCTTAAGTCCAACGGACTGTCTAAAATGTAAACTTCATGATTTTTTGTAGAAGCTATATTTATAAACCGAATAAAATAAAATATTGTTATTGACATTATTTAAATTCTTTTAATTATTATTTAAATTCTTTTAAAAGTAAAGTTAAAAACTGAATTTTTCTTTGACCCTTTGAAATTTTTGTTCATTAATTCTTAGAGATATTGTAAATTATGTTCATTATTCTGTAGTGCACTTAAGATTTCAATGCCGAACGACTCTGCTTTCAGGTCGTCCCATATTTCTTTTTAAAGACGTGCTTGGATTCAGTAAAAAACTTCTTTGTATTACTTGTCGTTTCATCATTTCAATTTTAATTTAAAACTGAATTTTACGGAGTTGATAATAAAGTAGAGGGAGATGCGTAGTACAATGAACAGAACGGCTTCAGACCTACATAATAGTGTAAGTAAATTTTATAACTATCAAAATTTGAAGTTTAAAAATATTTTGCTGAAAAATCTATTATGAGACCAAGTTATATAAAATATTAAATGAATATGTTAATCGGCATTAAAACTGGCTACCCAGCTGGTCGCCAAAGACGATTTTGCTGTTTGCTTTCAGGGCCCTATTCCTAAAAATAAAAACAATAACAAAAACAGTGGGAGAGGTTTTCCCCAAACTTTTTCCGCATACTCTGTAATAAACCTGTCTTTCAAAAGAATGCCTTACATCACATTGGGATAGATTAGTAACGAAATATGACTTTTGGCGTCCATTTAGAATTGTCATTGAACCTGTCAAGTCATCCTTGGCGAGTTATTTGGCGATTTATCCTGGCATGCGATTAAGAATATCCGAAAAGAGAAACTGTGTATTCGATACGTTTTTCTTAACCTATCGAAGCTGACACAAAACTGCATCCGTAGTCAGAAAATCACATACCCATTTTGATATTTTTAAGCCATTGCTTTTTTGAATGAGATGTTTCTGAAATGACAGATCGTCAGACGGTCAATCTTTGCTTGGATTTGGCTCAAAGTATGATAGATGTTATATCTGTGTATCGAATTTTATCGATCTAGCTCTCTTCGTTCTGCAGTTCTTATGTTAACTGATATTCGAACAGCCAGGCAGACGAACTTTCTCTGAGCAGATTTTACACCAAATTTGATAGCAATCTGCAAATTTGGTGTAGACGGGATACGAAATTTCAATCGTCTAGCCCAAATGGCTTTTGGGCTATTTTTGTCACAGACAGACAAACGGACATTTCCCAGAAATACGTTTTTCGAACACATGGAGGTGTAAAACGTGAACATTGGTTAAAATCTCGAATTCAAATTTTTTGACGGATACTTACTTTCTGTAATATACATATTAGAAAAAGTAAAAAAGGAAAGAAAGAGAAAGAAAAAAGGTAAAGGATTAATTAATTATTGTAATTGCCACTGCCGTGCTATTAATGCACAAAAACCTACTGGTTATAATTCTGCGAAGCATGCAACTCTCATCTATGGGACTCCGAAATAAAAATCTGAGTACTCATGGCGTTCAGGGTATTACTGAATTTCTACAATTTTATGCTGCGGAAAGGAATGATGACGTGAGAGCTTTCGAAATTTTCGGAGACAGTACTCCTGCTGAATGAGGGGGGGGGGGGAGGATGGACTCATCTTGGTTAGCTGGAAGGCAAAACTATATTTCTTAACATCTAAGTCACTATCTGGGAGCATAAATTGTAGATGTTAGAAACAATCAAAATGAGGGCTTGAAAATCATTTTTCAGACACTAGCCTCTAAGATATTGCGGTTATCGAAAAACGTAAAATACGATAGTTGTTCGTCTTCATGAGGCGCTCATTTGGCTATTTGGATGTATTTTTCTATCTTCAATATGAAGAAAGTTACAGCGAAATGAAAATTTCAAGCTCCTTCTATTTCTATCTACTCTGAGCTAGATGGGCCATTTACGAACTCGTTTGAGATTTTCTACATTTCTAACACATTCGAGGCCGGTTAAAATCCAAACAAACTTACTCTAGTTATTCTGGTCACAAGATAACAGCATTATACGTCTGTATATATATGCGTATGTATGTATGTATTTAATGATATGACTTAATTTAAATACTAATTAATTTCATAATTTTTATCTTAAATGAGTTCATGTTCATTTTATTCTGAAATGTTCTCTTATTTCCTGATTCAATTCCCACTTTTCATTTCACTAATTCTACACGCGCTCTATAAAACTGATGATTTCAGCATTTCTCACGCTCTGAGTGAAGATATAAAACTCGCTAGTGTTTACAACATTCTTTTGAAGGTACTTAAGGTTTCCTTTTCTTAAGACTACACGTGTCAAAGAATTCCCTATCAAGATTTCATATCTTTTATCATCGTTTGTTTCTTGTACACATTATGCTTCCCAGGCTGATATATGTATATATATTTCCTAATTTTTATCTTAATTTAGCTCATATTAACTTCATTCTAAGATGTTCTCTTATTTCCTGATCCAATTCCACCCTTTTTTTTTATTATTTAATTCATGCGCCATGAGCTCTGTAAAGTGAAATCTGTACTTCCACACGCTCCAAGTGAAGAGATAAAAACTTGTGGTTTTGAGTTCTCGGGAGGATGATCGGTGAAGAATTGAAGAAAGTTTCCCCGAAGTCTTGTCATGAGCATCGTCGCAAATATGTCGTCTTCCTATAGGAATCTACCGATAAAAAACATACCCTTGATCTTTTTTTAATAGTTTGAAAATATGCATATACATTCATCACGTAATTATTTAATTTTTTTATCACGATTTTACTCCCTTCTAATTTAGAATATTTCAGTTGTATAATCGCCACCATTCCTCACATTCTCCCCTCGAACTACTAGAGCCTTTATACTTTCTATCATCAATACCTGCCCTATCTCACCCAAAGACAGAAAAAGAGTCAGGACTCGCTCGATGATCGCTCATCCGATGACGAGGGAACTCTGACGGCTTCATTTCTTTCATGATGAAAAACCGAAATGTTCCGGTTTCAGCCGAGAGGCGAAATATCAAATATCGGGTCACCTTCGGACGTGATCGGAATGGAAGGACGGTGTCTCATCCAATAATATTAATTGTCCCGGAGTTCCGAAAGGATCAAAGTTTTCGACGAGAGTTATGGAGACTTGTCACTCAGAGACAAGTATGGAATTTCGAAGTACCCCGAACTTACGGGGTTCATTTTCTTGGAAGGGCCAAGAATGTCAGGATTAGTAAGATTCTGATCAATGTGGGATGATTCCAGCAGGATTGATCAATGCCGGAATTTGAATGTTCTGGAAATGTGAACTAAGTTGAATTTTGAAGTCCAAACTACCTCTTTTCAAATTTCAACTGCGGGATTATATTTAGGAATATGCTGGAATATTTTTTTGTAGAATTTTGCTGCACTACCCGCCTATGGCGAACAACTTGTTTGTTCAGATTATTGACTTTTTAGGCTGTTAAATACTAATATATAATGCATGATTTTTTGAAAAAAAATATCTCATTGTTATTTGATCCCGTCACCCTCCACGTGGGAACCGCTGACGCAATCATTTTTACAAAGCGTCAATTGAATTAATTAGAATTGAAATTAGAGTTTAAAATATCATTATATATATATATATATAATGTGCCAAATTGATACATTATAAATTAAACAATACTCCAAATCAATTATAACAATTCTGCAATATAAGCCCACTTTTCGAACATATTTTTTAAGAAGCAGAAAAAAAGTATTTTGCCTGAATTTTTAATGGTAGAATTGTTCATGCAGCAGCCGTCCTGGTATTTTCTTTATCCCAATTTAAATATAATTCTAATACCGCTGTTATAATCTGTCGGCGCTTTCTACAAATTTTTATCAAAAAGCATTTAACCCTTTAAAGAGCCATTTTTTTCTAGTCATATTATGTTAAAATATTTTTAGGCTTGAAATTAGAATAAGAAAAGGGATTCCTTTAGCTTATTAGATAAATTTAATTTTAATTAATTAATTTGGTTAATTAATAATTAGGTAACTAATCAAGACACATCATTTTGTCTGAGATAAAGAACTGAAGCATCTTAAGTTTTTGATTTACTAAAAAAAATTGTCAGAACTTATGCCAACCTACATAATTTCATACAAATATTGATAAATTTGGTGGGGAGCATACTTCCCACGGCCCTAGAAAGGGTTAAAAAAAGATTTCCAAACATTTACCTTTGGAATAGTTATGTGAAATTTATAAATGGAAATAAAAACATGTAGCCAAAATGGCAAACGATGCACTGAAGGGTTAAAATGTGTATATTCTAAAAAATAAAAGTGAATGTGAAGATCCTATTTCGGAATGAATGACCAAAAATCTTGACATTATTTTAGGATTAAACTTAATATAAGGAAAAGGTTGCGATTGAATGTTTTGACGAATGAGATGCATTTCATTACATTAAAAATTAAGTGTTGTAAATTGTGTATTACAATTAAAAAATGTATCAAAAATTTAAAAAAAAAAACATTATAAAGAAATAACATTTGTATCATTAAAAGAAAAGTTTTTTTTTTTTTTTTGAATTTTAAGATAATGCAAAAATTATTTTTATGTGATAATAGTTGTGGATGTTATGACCATCGGTTTCCATAGATAGATTCTTTTCCAGACGCGTTCTTATCAATCGATTGAAACAAAAATTTAGCACAGGATTACAATTGTAGTCACAAAATCCCAACCACATTTGATATATTTAAGTTTTTGAGCTATAAAGTTTACATTATCCTGACAGTCAACCCCTTGTTAAATATGGCTCAAAATTTGACAGGTGTCTCTACAATATAGATATTAAATCTGTGTACCGAATTTTATTTAATGAGTTCTCTGTTATTTTATTTATTTAGCTTTCTGTATTAGCTGTTAATATTAGAGAATGTTAGCTATCAATTTATATTCGAATAGTTGGACAGACAGACTTCCTCTGAGTGGATTTTGCGCAACATTGGATAGAAATCTACAAATTCGGGGTAAAGACAGTATACCAAATTTCATCCGTCTAGCTCAAATCGTTTTTGAGTGATTTTAATCACAGACAGATAGATTTACGCCTTCCAAAAAATGTGTTTCTCGACCTCGGAGAAATCTAAAGCGTAGAGATTCGTCAAAATTTGAATATTTGAGTTTATATGAGTATATATGAGTTTGAATATTCTAACGATCACAATACTTCTTCTATACTTCATATACGGGAAAGTAAAAGCATCAGCAAAACCAAAAATATACTAAGATGTTAAAAAAAATTGGAAAACAATGTAGATTTTTTGGCTAAACAAAGTTATAAAGCAAAAGTTTGGAAGCTAATCAATTGATTTGCTTAAAATTTTGTGGATAGCTTAATAAATATATTTCCTAATTCCTGGACACAAAAAAGAAAGATACCATCTATCCAGTCTTGAAATATTGTGGTTCGACTGATAAATAATATGAAATTTTCAATTTTTTTTCGCATTGTGATGAAATAAAATAACTTATACAGTAGACTCCCGATTATCCGCGAGCGGGTTATCCGCGGTGCGGATTATCCGCGCCTGCCACACAAAGTTTTTTTTTTTTTTTTTGACTGTTTTTTTCAAAAAGGTGCAGTTTTACAGTTATGCTTTTGTAATTACATAATACATTACAGTATTAAAACAGTACATATGTATTAATTTTTCTGTGCATCCTTGACGCCTCTCGTAAGTACAAAGCACTTTTCTGTTTTCATTAACAAAATGCAATTTAGGTTAGTTGTGAGTGATATACTAAAATATTAAGCGCTAGTTAAACATTTCCTGCTGTTTATTTTACGTTTTATTGTACATAAAACGATTTTTTAAAGTTGAAATGACTGTTTTCTTTTTTGCTATACCCATTTTTAGCTTTTTTCGGATTATCCGCGATTTTTGTTATCCGCGGCGGCCGCGCCACCCAATTCCGCGGATAATCGGGAGTGTACTGTATTTATAAATGAATATATGACTTATTCTCTAATTCCGGAACTGCAGAACGTATTCAGAAATTATTATACCACATTTCTACAAAAAATTTGCATTAGATTTTAATTTGCGATGTTTTGCATTAAGAAATTCTACCTATATTTTGAGGGAAGAGCATTTAAAGATGTAAAATATTATTAAAGCATGAAATGAAATGAAAATTAAATTTAAGGTCACTAAATATATTCGAAACCAAATTCAAACGGCTTTATGAAATAGAATATTCAGAAATTATGAATAATGAATAAAATATATTTGATATTTTTTTTTCTCCAAAAATCGATTTTTGAATGTAATTACTTATCTTCAGACACTGAAAAATAATGTTCAAAACTCAAGACTAGTTACTATCAGCAGCCATTGAGAAAGAAGATGCTTAAATACTTACTGATGCACTCAGTGAACTTCGCTCTTCGATCTGCATTATAGACTATGGCTAGATAATAAAGACTAGGTTAGACTACGGCTAAAGACTATGGCTAGATAATAAAGACTAGGTTAGACTACGGCTAAAGACTATGGCTAGATAATAAAGACTAGGTTAGACTACGGCTAAAGACTATGGCTAGATAATAAAGACTAGGTTAGACTACGGCTAAAGACTATGGCTAGATAATAAAGACTAGGTTAGACTACGGCTAAAGACTATGGCTAGATAATAAATTCGAACATTTTTGATAACTGACAAATTCTACATTTATATCAATTTATATAAGTTGTGGAATATTGGTGAAAGTGATTAATCATTTTGTAATAATTATTTGAAGTGTATGTAAATTTTTGGGATGCTATTTAATTATTCTTTACGTCATACCGGAAATTTCATTTTTTTTTCAAACTAAAAAGTAATGTCAGTGCATTTTATTTGTATATTACTACTCGTAAATATGAGATTTTCATTGCCTGTTAACCAATGAGGTCAATATAAGATTGATGACTATGTTAAAAAGGCGATTTTTGTGAAAATATAATTTTTTAAAAATATTTAATATTAAAATTTTAACAATTTCTTAAAAGCATTTAAATGTTGTTTCTAAATCTATTTCTTGGGGAAGTAACACGGATTTTTATATTTGTACATATTTATATATGTTTACACCTTTAAATGCTATTTTCCTAAATTGCAAACTTTGATTGAATTTTCTTACAAAAAATCGAATAAGTATTTTTTGATCAAATTTTTTACAATAATTCCTCAATATTTTCTGCAGTTCTTGAACTGTAATTTATTCTTTTAGAATATTCTATAGTTGTTTTAATGTTTGACAATGGGAAAAAAAAATGGAAAATTTCAGTTCATATATCTATTGAACTCCAAATTTATGAGTGGATAGAAATGCTTATTTTTAATTTCTGGAACAAAAAAAAACAAAAAAAATATTTTTAAAGCTATCTGCAAAATTTTAAGCAAACCATATGATAAATCTCTAAACTAAAAAATTCTTACTTTTGAAAAAAAAAAAAAAAAAAAAAATCCAACTTTAAAAAAAACTTTTGACATTTAACTAGTATATTTTTGGTTTCATAGATTTTTTTCTATTGTTTTTATGCTAAACATTCAAAAATATAATTATTTTAGAGAGTTTTTTTTTTTTAAATTCAATCCAAACATAGTCGCCAACCTTAAAAGTGCAGATTTTCTTTTAAAATTTCATTTAACAAAAAATTTCATACACTGACAACTACCAATTTTTATCACTGAATCAAAGAGTCATATTAAGTAAATTCAAGATATGTATTAATAATTTTTAATTCATTATTTATATTTGATAAAGATAAAAATTTTAGTCTTCTAATTTAAACCAAATTATTTGTACTGAATTCTGAAAAAATAGTTTTATAGGTCTAATTATTTATTGCAAATTTTAATTATTAATCCATATAAAATAATAAAAATAAGCTATTTGTATTCTATAATATTCTACATCAATATACTTTTATTGTCAACTGTGCATCTCTATGAAATAAAACAAGAAGGATATCTTAAAATATCAAAATAGAACTCTTATTCTTCATGTGATAACATTTTATTTTTTGAAAGAAACTTGCAACTCTTTTCACAAACTTCTAAAGGGCTTCCAGTATATTAAAGCAAGCAATTACAGTTCTTCATAGCTCCCCAGAATGCTTTTGATACCAAGTAACGTCCTTCAATTCTTGCAACCTACGCAGAAAATATATTTCTACGGACGAAGAAACGACTTTTTCAAAAAACGTTAATATGCCCGAAGAAGTACGACTTACGGTTGTTAAATCGGTAAAAATCCGAGAGAAAATGTCATTCGACGGAGAAAGAAACTTAATAAAACTGACAACTTTTTTCTTTCGCTTTCTTACCTTTTTTCCCCTTCTCTTTTCTTCTTTTAGAATGGTTTTTGTGCGTTATTTTAGTACTATTCAATGGCAACGGTAAGAACTGCAGACGACAATTTCTTCTCGTCTGGAACAAGAAAATTACGCATTCTCTTTCGGTCTTCGCTCTTAGTTCATTGTTTTTATCACCTTTGGTTACTATTTGGATGCCATTCTAGAATGTTATGTTTTTCTACTTTTTTTCCTTTAATTTTTAGAAAGTACTCTTTTTTCCTCCCTTCTTTTGCTTTGAAAAAAAAAAATCCTGATATTTTAAGAATAGGAAATGTATACAGAATTTATTCAACTCTATGATTTTTAAACGATAAACTACGAAATTTTTAAAATCCAAACAACAAAAGATATTGCATAGATTATTTATATTTTGCATTGATTATTGTATAAATTGTTCCTTTTCGTATAATTTTGTAAAAAACAATTATGAATTATAATAGTAATAGTAGTTAATAAAATAGCAGTTAATAAAAATTATTAATTATAGTTTCATGTTTTTTTTTAAATATACATTTTTAAATATACATAAATTTAAGTTGCTGATGGTGACCAACTATAGACAAACCGTATTAGTAAAATCAATTAATGTAAGTAAGATAGTCAATTAATATTACTATTGGTCAGCAAAATCTGCCCAGTTGTAAGTTTTTGAGGTTTTACTAAGTAATGCAATATTCCTCGAAATTTTAAGATAAGGAGAGTAGGGGGGGGGGGGGTATGCGACCATTGATAACTTATCAAAAATCAGTGAGAAGTCTCCGGTATAGTGGTTGATTCTCGTCACCTTGGTTTGTACAGAAATAGTATAGGGAGTAGCAGGCCTTATCTCCCATGACCCACGGGAAATAAGGTTTCAATTTTTATATTTATTTATTCCTCCGAGATAGTGTTGAATTGAAATGGATGAAATGCAAAATCAAGTTTAGGATATAAATTTATTGAAGACAAGTTTAGTTCATTTATTATCTTTTATACAAGCTTAATGATTGAATCTGTTAATGTTAAGCCTATTTGTTATACTAGCTGCTTTTAAAAGAAAACAAACCAGTTAATTAATTCCTTCCAGCGTTCTTCCTATTTCTTAAATTTAAATTCTATAATATGTTTTTCATTGTTAATTTTTTTTTTTTGCATTTTAATGATAAAAATATTAGAAGCTCAGCTTTATACCAGTAAAGTCTTTTCTTGATGTTCTGCTTAAATAACAAATTGTAATTGCGATTTAATTTTTCAATATATTATTTGTTCACCCAATGATGTAGCGTTGGTTAAGATTGAAAATTAAATAAGAGTAAACAACTACAATCTTTTTATACAAACTCTCTATTTCTTTACATCAAAAACCGAAATGATATTTAGACTATCATGTGTTTATAATAGTCCTGCCAGGAGTCTTATTTATTCGACTGTTATTAACTTATTCATAATTTTGGTAAAAAAATTCTGTTGAAAAAAGTTCTTTTTAGAATTTTTTCATCAATGAACCTTTAGGTTTAACACAGTTATTTAGTTAAATAAAATTTTTTAGAGTTATATC
The DNA here is from genome assembly GCF_947563725.1 of Argiope bruennichi. NCBI lineage: Eukaryota > Metazoa > Arthropoda > Arachnida > Araneae > Araneidae > Argiope > Argiope bruennichi. The sequence continues at coordinate 9,687,717 of NC_079157.1, forward strand.
TGTTCTCTCTTAATATTAAGAATTTTCAATCATTACCGAGTTTTATTTTTGAAGCTAAAATGTAAATTAATATCGCTATGAATAGCTATAAACTTAGTAATTTATATTTTTTGTTTTAATTAAATACTTTAATTATTGGTAAATAAAATCTAACATTTCTTTAAAAAAAAAGAAAGAAAGTTGCCATATAAATACTCAATTCCGGCTTGCCAAGGAAATTATGAAGAAAATAAAGTCATCATTTTGGATATCTTGTTGATGAGGCTTTAAGAGAGAAATGACTGCGCGCCTTTAAAAAAAAATTACCATTACAAAGAACTCTAAGGTTAACTATAATTAGAATTGATAATTACTATATTTAAATATTTTGAATTATTTTTGGGTGTAAAATATTTTAATATGTGTTCATTTAGTCTTAATATTTGTGAAATGTATTTATACAGTTAAAGACGAGTAAAATTGTGAATTGTGCAGCTTAAGAATACCGCAATTTTAGTCGTCATTTTTATCATGTGAGAACATGATGTTGTTTTAGCTTAAGATTTCGAAGCCACAAAATGCGAAGGCAACAAATTGTTGAAGCCTCAAAATGCGTAGGCAACAAATTGGAAATTTATCGCTTTTATCATCCCGATGAAACCCTGCAAAGCACCATAGTAATCCTATGGATTTATTAAAGACCCCCTTCCCCCTTCTCATTGAATCCTCTACTACGCATGCGCAGATTATTTTCGTTATAAAAGTAGATGTTTCAATTTTGTATCTAAAATTTATAATCTAATTCGTTGATTAATTATTAATCAATCAAACTAAAGTGCAAATCTAAAATTAATCAATTAGGCAAAATAATTTCTTTTTTTTAAAAACAATCTCATTTCCAAAAAATATACCTTGATTAGAAATAAAAGGGAGGGGAAAAAAGAAGTTTTAAAGGAATAAAAATAGCAAAGAATGTTATAAGAATGAAACATGAGTGATTTTTTTTACTTACTTAAAACTTTTGAAAAGAACATTTGAGTAAGAATGTGAAACTGCAGGAAATTGTTGGAAATTTGGCATTAGTGTTACATATATATTAAATGCAATAAACAAATATACACTTTTCAAATTTATCTTCCCTTTTATTACCATTTAACACACAGCCAAGAGCTTAACACAAACAATTTATAAACAAATTACAAATATACATTTTAGTAGCAACCAACAAATTTTCAATAACAGGCAGGATTTCAATAGTTTTGTAGCAATGTAATATAAAACACAATAGCAAATTAACCAACATAGCACATTAAAAAAATGGAATACTGAGAGTAAAATGCATTAAATAAATACATACTTATATGAATTAAAAAATTAAGAAGGAAGGACAGAGAATAAAATGAACTGTAAAAAAAACAACTTTATTCATTGTACTGAGGGTTGCCAAATATCTAAAGGATAATAAAGGAATAAAAGGATAACGGACTGTAAAAATTATGTATCATGTTTAATTTTCCAATCATTATATCAATTATTAAAACATAGATAGTTGGAATTGATTTGCCAATGCAATGATTGTTTAAAATGAATAGCATTAAAATACAAACTACAAAAAAAGAATAAATAAATAATGAAATCTTAGTTTTAATGTAATTGCTCGACAATGTAGTTGTGTTTAAGTAAATTTTTTCTCAATAAGCATCATATTTAAAACTAACCAAAATTCAGCCACCAAAAATGTTGTCAAATTCATTACTGTTGCCTTCTATCAGCACTTTAAGCTTTAAAGCAAACTATTACCAAAACTCAATTGTTCATAGAATTGTCTTTCACCTTTCCCTTCCATTTTAATCCTTCATAACCTGCAATAATTGTAATTGTAGCCCTACAATGCTTATAATAAATTATTTGTATAAAATGAGATTACTTGATTGATTCCATTCCTTCCCTCTTATGTACAGGGTGGTGGGTGCAAAAGTCAAGAAAAACTTTTTTTTAAAAAAATCAATGATTTATTAATGAAAGAGATTTGTAATGCTGAAAAAAGCTCAGACCCTTGTCTGACAGACATGCTCCTGAATAGGTGACGATACTATGAATATTTGTTTGCTGCTATTTCAATCAATATTTAATCATCTGTTTTCATACTCTTACATTGTTCTACAATTGTTTAGTAGTTTAAAATTCTAAATTATACCTTTGATAAATTTCGATTTCATAATTAAAAATATCTGGTTCCACTACAATCTTTTCTCTGTAAACGGCATCATTTTATCTTCATTCATTTATGACTATTGGCTTTTAAAGTAGTTCCTGCATGTATGTGGCTTTATAATTATCTTATATATAATATTTCACCGAGTTAAAAAAAAATGTATTTTAATGCCAATATTTTCTTCATTAAAACAATTTTTATTGCAATAATCAACAATTTATTTCCATCTTTTTCTGATACAAGAAGATAATTTTTGTCTAAGTAAAAATATGACAATTTGTATTTGAATTTAGTTTGAATCGGAACATGTGGCAACCCTTGTTGTGCTACACCAAACATTTGCATGCTACAGTGCACGTAGAACAGCAAAACACATCAATTCTAACATTCACAATTCTAGAAGTAAATGCATTTGTAACTTACTAATACGACAGAATGTCATGCAAAGAGGAAAATTTTAAAAACATTCAACTACTAATACAAAGTTTGCAAAATTTCATAAATATCATACATAATTTTGGCACAAAGTTTATTATTTTAAATATATTAAAAGGAAGGAACATATAATATGGAAGTACAAAGAGAAAATATCTATGATGAATCAAAACACAATAATAGGCATTCAAAAATATTTCAACATATAAAATAAGTCATTTTCAAACAGCTTTCAATTGTTTGATTCACAATTACCAAAATTAAATTTTGTTTAATATTTTAGCAATCCATTTTTGTTCAAAATCTGTTTTAGTAACCTTACACCGTTCTGTTTATAGTGTTATGCAAGAGAGTTTTAGAGCTTACCCATATCATTGCCATTTTCATGTTATAAAAGAAATACTACAGGTCATAAATATCTAGAATTGAAATAATTTGAATCTGTGGGCAGATGACAAGGCTGATACCTGAACCCCCCCCCCAGCCCTTTTGCAAATTTCATTATTGTATAATAATGAAGTAATGGAGGATTTCCAATTAGGCAATTGCCTAGGATGATTAGTTTGATAAGTGGCCACAAGCAGGTCATTTAAAACTTTATTTTAATAGTTGACAAATTAATAACAAAATGTAAACTTGTGTAAAATGCAAATTCTATGATTGATAATCACCAAATTGTTTCAATAATATTGTGTAAAAATGTGGAAGCAAGGCAATTAATTGGGTGTCATAATCGATAAATAAAAAAAAAAATGTTAAATTCACTTAATAATTAATCACAATAATAATCATCATAATCAAGTTAACCCTTTAAATGGCCATTTTTTTTTCTAGTCATATTATGTTAAAATTTCTTTAGGCTTAAAATTAGAATAAGAAAAGGGAATCATTTAGATTATTAGATAAATTTAATTTGATTAATTAATTAATAATTAAGTAACAAATCAAGACACATCATTTTGTGTGAGATAAAGAACCGAAACATCTAAGTTTCTGTCTTTCTAAAAAAATTTGTCAGAACTTATGCCAACCTACATAAATTCATACAAAGATTGATAAATTTGGTGAGAAGCATACTTCCCATGGCCTTAGAAAGGGTTAAATAAAATAATAAATCATTAACATGTTAAAAATGTGTCTGAATTGCAAAACTAAACTGATCATGCTATTAAAAGAAGGACCTTATAATGGTTCCTTGGGGTTCAAAATACCTAAATCAACATTGAAAAGAAGGAGGTTTAATCCAAATAGATTTGTTAATCACTAAAGCAAGTATAGAAGATGGACCTTAATTAGAACCGAATACTGACTATAAGGATGCACTGACAGAAGACAAGCATGCTTGAATATATTTTTATTGGTCTGCAAGCACAATGGTTTTTTGCAAAAATTAAAGTACTCAAGTTTTAAAGGTTATTTAAAAAGTTTTAAAGTTATAATTATTATTAAGAGAGGACAGCCAAATAAATAATCTATGGGAAGGGGGTGGTATCATTTCAATTTTAAGTTCTATTTACAATATCCATATCAAAATTAGTAAGATTGTAAAGAATGAAAAAAAAAAAAAAATATAACAACTATTTAAGTAAGAAAATTGTAACAGCTGAAACATGTTATCTACAAAATAAATATGGAAGCTAAATATTTTGCCAACAAATGCATAAATCACAGGGTTTTTGTTTTGTTTCGCATTCAACATTTAAGAACTTTTGATAAAAATAGATAATGTATATCCATGCTCGCACAATGAATGTCATATTCTGCACTATCTGTATAACAAACCAATTATGCTTGAAATGCAAACATACTCTATTACATACAAAAATATATAAAGAACATAAAAAAATACTAATAAATACCTAATACTGAAACACGATCAAACATTTTTGAGAAAAGGAAAATACAGATAGATATTTCAACAATTTGAAAATTTCTCTAGAACAGCATCATAGTCAAAACCATCATGTTCTTATCTTTTCAACAACTGATATGAATAGCATTTTAAATCAATTTTCAACAATTCTTTATTAGAATAACTTTCAACACTTTTATTACCTCACAATTGTTAATTTAAAAAAAAGTCAGATTTTAGATTTCAAACTCTGAAATGATCATTATAACGTTTCCAAAATTTTGTCTAAAGTTATAATTGTCATTACTATCTTTCTTGAAAGCTTCAAAATATATTACTATGCTTGAAAAGTTCCAGAACCTTTTTTTAATTAGGGAGGGAATGAGTATGGATAGAACCTGTTTATTTTATTTACTTCCGATTAATTATCCTAAAAAAGTAAATATTTTTACCATTTTTAATATATAAAGATATAAATGTAGATTACATTCTTATCACTTCCACCAGTATTTTAGTTGGAACTTGAGAATTATCATCTTTCAGCAAATTAATCATTTGTAACAAAAGTCACATGAGCCAAGATTAAGAAAATAAAATTGCTATGGAAATATCTTTATGTAACTTTACACCAAGAGAAACCTATGACCAAGTGCCTTATCTTAATAAAGCAAGCACGACAGGAAGTTTTAAATGTCTGTTATCAAAAGATTAAATTGATGCATTGTACATATTTGATCCAAATAAAATGTTATGACTAGTCGATGATCTGATATCCTTTGCTTGTTCTGCAGGAAATGATCTAATTCATTCATGTTTATAAAATATTTAACAAGTTCTGAAAATTTTTGAAGCATAGCGGTGTAATAATAATAAAAGAAAGAATAAAATTTTGAAAAAATCTCCAGCAAATGAACATTTTACTTATTCTGAATTTCGAAGAAAATTAAACATTATATACAGAAACAAAGACAAAAAAATTGGATTCCATTGTTTAGATTAAAATTGATAACAATTTTTTTTTTTTTTTGAGTTATGTGTTCATAACTAAAATGCTTCACGTTCTAAACATTGAATTACTAATTCATAACAGAAACAATTATTCATACCAAAAATAAAATAGTTAAAACAAATGAAATCTGAATTTTTAGTGTAAAAAAGCAATAGCAAAAACTGTGAAATTAAGAGAAATATACATATTAAAATATTTAGTTCTGTTTAAAAATTTGTTTAGCAGAATAGATAAATTTGGTTTGGATGTATTATCGCATGAATCAATAAACATTAGTAAAAAATATATAAATATTACCACAAATACTAATAAATCATCTAGAGATATTTTTTCAATCGATAACTTTTAAATATTCTACTATGAAAATACTACCTAAAATAAAATAAAATAAACATAGTAAAAATCAGCAAAGACACTGTTCTTCAATAGAAAAGATTAAATTTGACCTCTGATTTATTTTTTATAAAAAAATTACAAATTCAAAATTATATTTCATTACTCATATGTATAAATAATAATTCACATATTATATTAAATAAAATATCATTTTTTTTTCAATACATACAGAAATAGATATCAAAATACAGGAAAGATTTAAATTTTTTTGGCACATACTATTTACTAGTGAAAGCAAATTTGAGCCAAAAGGTAAGTTATATTCATAAATAATTTAATTGAGTTTAAATCCAAATATACCTATATTCTGATATAAAAATGTAATATACATTAAAAAGAAATGTACTATAACTTAGAATACTATCCAATCAAATTATGATTGTACCAATTAAAAAAATTATTAAACTGTATTAAAAAATTATATTTCTAAAATATAAATACAAACTAATTTATAATAAATTTGCAAAAACAAGAAATCATTTTCACTAGACTAACTGCAAGTCAAATACAACACACAGTCTAAACATTCATAATAGCAAACATCTCTATTGTAATAATGTTACGAGACCATTGGCAACATTTCTAAAATATCAATAAAATATGCAATATCTGTATAAGTGGAGGGATTTTAACTGCTATAAAGAATAGACTGCTTGTTCAGGAAAATACTATATACAATTGTTAACAGTTAATAAAATATAATCAGTAACTCAACAAAATGCTAATATTACACAAATGAAGTTTTGGAATAATAATTATAAAGTTGTAACCAGTGGCATAACTATAAGGTAGGTGGATGGTCTGGCAAAATAAACAAAACTCAAGGGTATGGCAAGAATCTAACTCGAGGAGTTATAATTACATAGATATGAACATATCATTTTTTTTTCTTTTTTGATCTGAAAACTGAATTTTAAAGAAGTAACAGCTGAAATGAGATAAATAATTTTAAATTATTTGTAAAATAAAGTTACTTTACAAAAAAGTCAAAAATGCAAATAAATATTCAATTATTTCCTTACTCCTTTGAAATCACAAAATCCTTAAAATCAACTAAAAGAGTCAATAAGCACCTCAAAAACTAAAGTATCTTTACAATTCATGATAGTGATGAGTTTAATTTGTTAAGGGGGCCTGTCCCAAATGTTTGCCAAGGCCCTTATACAATTTAGTTACACCACTGGCTGCAATATAGTCCGGAAAAAAAAAATGAACTGCTTGATGCTAATAAAGTAAATGCAATCCTATGAAATTCATTATTTGTTACAAATAAGCAAATAAACTATGTTAATATAAAAGACCTATTTAACAATATGTACATACTTTAAACATTTTACTATCAAGGAAGTCTACGACCCATGTTAAAAAAATAAAAATGCTATATATACAATTTTTTTTAATACTGGATCATCCATTTGCTCATTTCATCTTATACACACTCGTCTGTATGGTGAGAATGTTTCCAAGCTGACAGTCTTTTTGACACCTTTTTCGGCAATTTGTGATATGTATCCGTACATCTGGCTCTGGATGAAAGTTTCTTCTTCTTCAGCGAGCTTCTCGATGAAAGCTTTGTTATTGAAGGGACCCAAAAGACCACCAAATTCAGAAGGAAGGATATCAGTAGGTATGTGAGAATGCAGAGTTTTCATGTTACTTCCATGAGTATAAATCTAGAAGAAAAATCTTAAATCAATAAATAGAATAAAAATGTTAACAAAAAAAAATTCATTAAAGAGGAAGAGGATTAAACAGTAGAGCTTAAAATCTTTTTTCCATTACAAAATATTAATCTTTGGCATAAATTTTGGATTTTAAGCAAATGAAATGAAATCATATGAAACTTGGCAAGATTTATGACAATTAATAACAACTGAAAATCAAATTTGTGTTTTAGATGCGTTTTTCCCAACTCGCAAACCACAATCTGACAGAGAACTAAAATTGTAGTAAAAAATAATCCCATATCAAATTTTATATATTTAAATCATTGTATTTTTTTAATTACATTTACATGCCTCTGAAGATACAGATAGACAGAACAATCAATCCCTTGTTGGATTTGACTCAAAATTTGACAGATATATATACACACTATAGGTACTAAATCTGTGTACCAAATTTAATCCATCTATCTATCTTCCCTTTGTAGCTATCAAGTAAACTTATATTTGAATAGATGGCCAGATAGATTTTATCAGAATAGATTTTGCTCAAAATTTGATATAAACCTACAAATTTGAAATACAGACCATGTACCAAATTTCCCACATTTAGCTCAAAATGTTTTAGAGTCACCTTTGTCACAGAGATAGCATAAAACTAAAAACATGTTTTTCAAATTGAAGATGGTCTAAAATGTGGAGATTCAACAAAATCTCGAGTTCACATTTTTTGACAATTGCAATATTTTCCCTATATTTTATATACAAGGAAGAAAAATTGCAAGTATGTATGACAGTACTATAAATTCATCCATGGATTGATACTACTACCATCACTTTTCTTAGAAAATGGAATAGTGCTTACCTCTCCAAACTAGAAAAACATCAAACACTTATATTGAATTTTCAAAATCACACTTTAACATAATACCAAATTCCTCATCTAATCAGTTACACTCAATGGTGGTTTCTTCTCATGAAATAAGATGGTTTCATAATTCCTTCCTTACTTCTTATTAGTTATTCTCAGCTCAGAAGTAATAAAAAAATTCACCACTGACATCACTTGAGATTTAATGTTCATGAAATAGTTCAAGTCAATCTTAGTGATTCTAAAAGTTCTGCATCTTTTCATGTTGTGTGTCAAAATGTGACATAAAGTGCAATTATTTTTCTTTTTGCAAAATAAAATACTCCCCTTTTTTATTTAATATCATCATCTAAGACATTAAATGAATTCTATTTTAAAAAGGTAATAAATAGCATCAACACTAAGACTAGAGAAGACTCTTAATAAGTTCCTGCAGTTAATGGATGAGGATTAATAGAGCTATAAAGGTTCGAAACTTTTAGTTGCAAAGGTTGTTACCCTCACATAAACAAAGGATTCTAAGCAATATTATATATAAATAAATATATACTCAATAAAGGCTTCAATTATTTTCTAAAACTTTGGATGGTGAATTTTTTTCTCAAGTTTTGATGGACATGCGAGTAGTGAGCAATAAATGTAATGCCATCTTTTACTGCATCTGAAACATTAACGAACAATCTCAAAACAATACCTTATAATGATAATCCTCTCCCCCAACCGATTTTGTGATCTCTTGAAAACTGCACAGATATATCAAATTTTACAGCACATGCACACACAGAGATATACAGTATAATTTTGGCAGTTACATAGCCAAAAGGAAGAGATTTTTTTAAAAAAATGACAGAATTTTTCCCTTGTGTTTTTTTTAATGAAATTCCAACATCAATCTATTTGACACATGTTGACTTAGGAAAAGGCATTTTAGATATCTTTGAAATAGCTTAAAAGTCAGGATAGAAGAAGGAATTATCAGACAAAATGAGTCTGCACTCTTGTCTATTTAGTTACGAAGAAAAATTTTAAAAGAATTATAATAAAAAATGCATTTTAAAGAAAAACAGATATGTGAGAAAAACGGGACTTAAAGCTGAGAAAGATTGAATACACAAGTTTATATCTCTGTATAACATAATATAGCTATTAAGGCAGATATAATACACCTTAAGTACAGCTGACCATTGCAACACTCAACTACCTAACACTATGGTTATAGTATCACATAACAAATTGAAGATCTTATATTTATGAATAGATTCATCAAATTATAATTCTGACAGTTTAGCATTGATTATTGGATGTTTTAGAAATGCACAAGTCAAAGTTTTTATTATTTTTTTTATAGTTGTTAAGGCTGAGGGGAAAGAAAAAATTAAAAGTTCCTAAACCAAATATTAATATAGTTTTAAAATAAATTTAAATAAAAATACAATAATATAAATAAAATTGTTATTACTACTTGTATTATCAAGTTTTGTTTTAATGGAAACCTAAAAATCCTCTCAGAAACAGACTCATCAAAGTGTTCTCAAGTAAACATCATTTTACTTTTTTCAATAATGTTGGCCATGAGCATAATTTGAATACAGAAATTGCATCTTTCTTAATCATTTCCTCACCTATTCACAACTGTTACCCAAATGTGCACATACAGAGTAGCTGTAGTATATAGTTTAACTACTGATGGCAAATTTGGTTTTAATTGGAAAATTAGACATTATATAATTCTTGGAATTTTAACTAGCTATATTTAGCCCCATGGAGGGGACCTAAATGCCCAAAATGGAGCTGAGAAGCATTCAGTACAGTATTTGATTCTCATTTCCCTGGTGGGTCAAGCAATGATGTAGAACTTATTACCAATACCCAAATTACAAGACATATCTCCTATTGAAGAGAGCATACGGCAGCTGTTGATTATTAGGACTCGACAATAATCCCCCCCCCAAATAAAGTAATTTTGCTGTGGTGATGATGGTTATTCAATTTACCCTAGACACTACAGCAGGACTGGTACAGGATTACCTTTTTATGAAGTAACCAGTTATCTTAAAAGCCATTGATTAGGAGATAAGATAAATTTCAAGATTAGAGTAAATGATGCAGGTTTTAAATAATAAATATGCAATTTATTTTCATAATAAATATAAAATGTTTGCAGTTTATGGAAATGCAAATGTAGGAACTATTTATACCAAAAGAACTTACTCTCTTCTTCAACTTCTCACTTATGAGAGGTTTCACTATAGTTAAAACAAGATCAAACAAAGCAGGCTCATTAACAATGTGCACAGCCTTGAATCGAGCAGGGAAGGAATCCTGTAATAAAGCAGAAAGAGTTTGTATAATCAGCATATATAATCACCCAATGCCATTTGTAATTCTGGGTACAGTTAAAAATATCCTTGCCTTTGTGGTTTGCATCATTATCAGATACTAAATTCCAATTTTCATTTTAGGTCTGTCTTAGGGAATTAAGAGAGTTTCTTTTTTTTAACTAATTTGATATGAACATTATATACATTTGATGATCGTTCTGATTTGCTATATCCTTCATGGACGAAATTGAAGGTTATTACTAATATTTTCTCTCAGAAATTGTTTTTAAATTTTGTAATTAGAATTGCACTTTTTGTTGTTAGAGGAGAACTAGGTGTTTCAATTTGATTTTAGTTTCAATTTGATTGTTTGTGAACATTACGAATAGAGAAGATCCCACAGCAAGGAAACCAAATGTTTAATGTTTCTACCTATATAAATTTAAAATTTATCAGAATTTTTTTTTCTAATTTCTTAACTACCTTACCAATGTGCTTGAGCATTTCTATAATAACTTTTCTTAGTTAATCTGTGACAATCTTTTTTTGTTAACAATATTTTGGATACTGATAAAAAGAATAACCAACCAATTACATAAGCACATTTTTTAGTTATTACAAGAATAGAAGGAAAGTTCTTATTAAAAAAATGTTTATGTTGGTATAATGTAGAAAAATTAATATTAAAAAATTAATTAAATTAAAAAAAAAAGTCTTATAAACATAAGACTTTTTTTTGTTTCTTTTCTTTTCTTTTTTTTTGCTGAGTGTTATGTATTGTTAAAATATCCATAGTTAACAATATAGTAAGCTAAGAATTCTCAAACTTTTAAACACTGCAATAAACTTTTTTGAAACCAAATCAACAGTAACAGATGCATTTATTAAAGCAGAATGCAGTGATTATGCTGACAAGAAATGAAAAGTCCAAAAAAAAATTAAGAAATAAATAATCAGTTATAAGGCGTTTAAAATAAAGCGCTGAACTTGAGCTACTCAAAAGAACATAATAAAAAATAAAGCAAATCTGTAACATCTTATGCAGTAAAAAAATTCACAAATGTAAATTTACACACATATATGTATAATAAACAAATGCAAAATCCCATAAATACTTTTATTTCTGAAATGACATCATTATAGGCAACCAAGTGGAAATTAGTAAATATTCAGCAGCTATTTTACAGAAACTCCACCTAACATATTGTTAAATGGATACTTTTATATTCAATTTTAGAACTGCGAATTCTGGGTAATTAAATTTAAAAAAAATCCTAAATTTATGGAACTTTAGAAAGCAGGACATAAAAATAAAGTTTCTTTATTAGTAACAGACTTTTTTTTTTTTTTTGCTGTTGTTGAATTGATTTTTTTTTTAAACAAACAAAGCAAGTTTATAAATCCAAATGAAATTTTGTGAAGGAAATTAATGCATTTATTATTCAATAAAATAAATGTTTTATCAAATAATAATGAACTTTTTTGAAATTAATATGTATGGAAACTAAACTGAATATTCATACAGAAAAGGAGTTTCTGATTAGGTAGGCAAAAGCATAGAAAGAAAAGGTAATTTAAATGAGTCTGCAGTTACGAGCAACAGATGACCAGACAGATGTACAGTATGTAAAAAGTTTGTTCTTTATATAGGAATATATTTTGCACATTAAAATTACACTTGTTTCGTTTCTTCATCTCTTATCAATCAACACAAATAACTTATTTGTAAATTGCACAATTTTTTTTTGTCAAGTTATTACCATATGTCTTAATGACGATTTTAAGCCATAGCATATTAAATTTTTATAAATTACAGAAAGATATATATATGTTCAAGAGCTTGCCAGACTCGTCATATACTTACTCAGAGATTGGGAACCCCTGCAGTAGCAATGGTCATTTGGCTTGCTGCCAAAAATATAGATTTTATTTAAGTTTCATCAAATTGCTTCTGTTTAACTAGATGTTCAAGTCCCAGCTAAGGCTTAATTCTCCACCCACAAAATATTCTTAAGTATCAAATTGTGATACACCTTAGAGCCATATTATTTTAATAGCTTTATACCTGCTAAATTTATTTTGTGAATGAATAGTCCTAATGGAGTCAAGTGCCATGGCACCATATTTTGATTCAAACTATAACTATCCAAGTAATCGATCTAAACTACCTGTTGTTATTCATAATATTATATGCATTTCTTTTCTTTTTTCTGTATATAAACTATACAAAATATAATCAACATCTTTTTTTTTTATTCTTAGCTTTTAACAATGGAAGAAAATATTTGAGGAAACAGTGAACACAGTTTTAATTTTATTACAACAATAAAAGTGTCATTGAAAATAAGCAATAAGTTATTTTAAATCTAGAAAAATTCAGAAATAAATTTCATGATAACTATAATGGTATCGATAAAAAGACAATTAGGATTCAAAATGATGCATTATTTTAATGCAAAAACATTTTTGAAAGTTACTGTGCAAAAAATACCATCAAAACTGTGCTTAATGTTAAATTAAAATCGTATTTACAATTTCAAATATGTGTTTTTTTATGTCAAATTTTATTGATCTAGGGAATATGACATGTGGATGACATAGGGATCTAGGGAATATGACATAAGCCTTAGTAGCACTAAAAGACAGGCACATTAATATCTACTATTAGTAGAGATAGAAAAGATTATGAAAGTGAGATAGCAAATTATGAAGAAACATATGTTCATAATTCAAGAATTCAGTACCCATTTTCTGATAAACCAAATCTATTAAATCTAAATTCCCACAGAGCACTTTTTGGCTTTGTAAAATAGCTCCTATAGCAGGTGACAAATTTCTATTACAAAGGAACACAAAAACTGATCACAAGATACGACAACTATTTCCATTTCAGTGGAAGGAATGTTGAAAAATAATCAATTGTCAATATACTTTTTCCCATAAATGTTTCTATGTAATTTATGCTTTATATTATATATATATATATATTGCAGGCAATGATGGATTAACTATTGCATCTAATTAATTTTTAATTGATATTCAAAATAGTATATATATATTATGCTTAATAGAGTATTGTTCGATTATTGTTCATTCAATAGATTAATTTCTGAAAGCATGACATTTGCCCAATTTATTATACAATATGTTACAATAACTATGAAGTTTTTAAGATAGATTTTACAAATATTTTATACAAAATCACAAAAGTAAGAGATGAGTATATATATTACGCTTCTGAACAACAAATTACTAATTTCCACAACATTTTATTTAAAATCATTCATTGTGACCAAGAAGGAGTTAACAAAAGAATATAAAAATTTAGCATAAATAAATAAAAAGGAAAGATGATGCAGTGCTTAAAGGATTTAATTCATTAACACCTGACAATTTAAAAGCTCAGATTTCAGTTAATTTTTTAAAGAATTAAATTGCAAATGTCCAAAATAAGAAAACTGCACAATAAAATTAAATTACAATGAATGTTTTTTTTTTTTTTTTTAATTTTGATTCAAAAGTGCTTTTTAGATAGGTTACAGGGAAAAAAATCAGTAAAAAATTATTTAAACAAATATATATATTTAAGTTTGTTTCATTATCCCAGAAATAAAAGCAATACATAAATAAATTAAAGATTGGCACTTTGACTATAAAATCTGGTTAACAGGCAATATATGCGAGCTGAAAATTGTTCGAGAATTGAGAGAAATTATATTTACATCTTAGACAATGAAAAAAGAAACAGCATGCATTTAACTTAGCCATGGAAGTAAATGTCTTATAAATAAAGTGCTGGATATTAAATGGTTAAAATATTAGATTTAATATTATAAGTTATCCAACTTTTCTGTGACATTAAAAATTTCTTAACACCTTAGACAGTTGGTTTTTTTTTTTAATACACATGTACCAATTACTTTTATAATTCTGAAATGAAATAATAAAGTAAAATAACTTTTATTTTAGACAGGAGATGTTATGTTATTATATATAATTTATGATAATTATTTATAAATACATTATATATAATAATTATATTATTATTATATATAATATATTTTAGACAGGAGATGTAATTTTTAATGTATTTTTTTAATCATTAAAAATTCTCAAAATGAAGTAAATGCCCTTTTGTGCAATACAGGATATTATTACTATTCTACTAATATAGTAGTAATCAAAATCAGGATGAAATTTTCCACTTCCAGCTAAAATTGGAACATCTCGTGGTTACTATGCTGACAGAAAAATACTGGATCCCATATATACTAACAATGCAAAGAGAACATAAGTTTAGAAATAATCAAACGATAACATACTTGCACTAACGACACCACCTTGAGAGCGTGACTAGGAGAAAAGTGTCGTACATGATGAAATCCCAGCGATTTCATGTCCAGTATAGCTACAACTCCATTTATCTGAGTTAAAGGGTCGTCAATTTGCTTTTCTAAACAGATCACATTGGCACGAAACAAGTCATCAGCTGAACATAGGGAAGGATCCCACAAACCTACAAGAAATCAACACTATTTAAGAAAAAAAGCTTATGATCTTAAATGCAAATATATATATATTAAAAGTTAAATACAACATAACTGTAATAAATTCGATAAAATTAAAGCACATTAAAACTTTATTGCTATTAATTGCTAATAATAATTTTATTAATAAAATTCCTAAGTCCCAAAGTGATCACATTAAATGGCAAGAATTCTATTTCTCTTTTCTTCATGTTACATTATTTTACAATATGATTCAAAAGACCTTAGACAAACTTAAATCAGGCATGCAAAAAAAAAATATATATATATATATATAATAATAATAATTTTGCAAAGAAGCATCTGGTTGAAACAACACTTCAGGATTCTACAGGTAAAGAAACAAATAGAGAGGAATAAATATGAGGGATATAGTTTATGTTCATCAAAAAAGAAATCTACAATACTCATATTAATATTAGATCATTTCAGTACATTGCTCAAGAAATATTTGCTACTAAACACATGGCTTTTCCTAAAGGAAACAATGATCAGCATAAAGCAATGAAACTTGAAGTTTTGTAACTTGATCAGTTCTGGAAGCAAAAGAGCTGGATATTATTTTTTTGTTGTTGTTTAAAATTGTTAATGCACCAAAAACATTCTACTAAATAACTAGAAAAAAATTTAAACTTAATAATATTTCAACAATTCAATTATTAACAAAAACAACTTTACAGTCATTTAAAACAACTACCCGAATGGAATCGCATGATATCCTTAAAACTTTAAAAATTAACCACTTAGTCATGATAAGAGTGAATATTCTTTGTATATAAGTCTAAAATTTTAAATGGTACAATTCAATTTTAATAGCGACAAAAAAAGTACCAAGATTTTTCTTCTTTTTTTCCCAAATTATAAAAATTTACTCAAGTACATAAATCACATGCTATATAGTTCGACGATTGAAATCAGCAAAATTTTGTTTTGACATTCTTTGGTTACCATTACAACCGACAAATACCTTTTAAACACGAGGCTATTATAGTTGTTCTAATATTAAATAAAAAATATTAATTTTTTTTTCTTAAAATATAATTTTAAATCATCAAGATTTTTTCTTAATTGCATATCAACAAAGATTTCAAATAAAATTATTGTTCCTTTATAAGTCTTCATTTATTTTTTGAAATAGAAAATTTGCTTCTGCGATGAAGCTATTTTTGAATATTATATAAAGCTAATGTTATTTAGTTTTTCCATTCTTTAATATTTATTGAAAAAAAATTCTGTTTAATTGTTTTAAATATATATAGATGTATAGATTTTAAGATTCCACAAATGGATATTGAAACAATGATAACTTCTGTATATTATTGCATTTCATTTAAATTCTGTCCAAATATCAATATTCTTTTGCTTGGAGTTCAAGACAATTTAGTCAGAAGTTAGAAAAGTCAAAAATAAATAAATAACTACATTTTATTTCAAATAATACATATACTTTTACTTTCTAAAAAAACCACATGAAATTTTGCAAATCCACAAAAATTCAAACACATGCTTCTCTCAAATGGGTTAAACCTTCTATCGTAAAAACTATTTATATAAGAAAGTTTATACAATGTGGTTATTTTAAATAGCATTACTAGTTTGACAAATGTAATTGCAAGCTAACAATGATGATATGACTAACTATGATTATGATTCCTTTATTGACCTTTAAAATGTGTCTTGGATTTCGTAACTGTATTGCTGTGTACATTATATAAGCTTTAATTAATTCTAAAATGAATCAATTGATAGGAGACTAATACAAAAAATAGTAGTTATTAGTAAATACGAAAAATCGATACGACTTTATTTTTACCTCCTCTAAAAACAAAAATTGCTCTGCCTTCTGGGTCTCTGAATGGCAGAAAACCTTGAAGGTTCAATTGGTGGACATGCTTCAGAGCAGTAGGAGTGAAGTCCTTGAAAATGTTGGCATGTTTGACACGCATCATATAGTAATTCTGCAGCAAAGTAAATGAACGACTGTAGTCAAACTTTCGTGCACGCAAGAATCTTAACAAAAAGGCATCATCTGATCTTGAGACTAAATCAGGATCATCTGGAAAAAGGAACATTGCATCACTTCAGGAGATTTAGGCTAAGAATATAAAATAGATTTGTTAGATTTTTCTTTTTTCATATATATTTTTTCACACTTTACTTCTTATAAATTAAAACTGAATTAAATAATACATGAATAGAGTGTTAATAAATAATAAATGATTTCATAAATTTTAAATTAATGGAAATTACAAAAAACATACATATAATTAAAAATACATATATAGATTAAAAATAGATAATAAATTTTCTAAAAAAAATTAAACTAATTTTTTATTTTAATTATACAATGACTATCCTGGAATGGACCTCATAATTTTGAAGTAGGTCCAGAAGATATGAATTACAGTAAACCATTACCCCACCTTCCAAACTTTCACTATACTCAAATGTAAGAGGGTCAAATCAACATACCTTCTAAATAAAAAGAGATTCATTATTGATTTGTAACATTTCAAATAATTAACTTGTATTGCTGAGTCAAATATTACATGTTTTCCGGTAACACACCCACTATATTTAGGTGTTCCTTTAACAAATTTAAAATTCATCATAACTACATACACAGTAAATTTCCTACAGAATTGCATATAAAAATTGTCACTATTTCATCACAAGGATATCTTTGAGTCATATATGATCCATTTTATGTACAAGAATCAATTGTATTTATGCACATACCAACTATCATATCCCTAAGGGCTTGTATATCTCTATCTCTCCATGAAGGTTTTTCCATCAATTCCCTCTCTGCTTTTTCTAACAATTCTTGACTAAGGGAAGAGTTATCAAAAGTGTCATTGATGTCTGTGCCACCTCCTACGGAACGGTTATAAAGAGCCATGATGATTCAGATCTAAGAAATAAATAAGAAAATTTTTTTTTATTAACAATATTCAAAATTTGTCACATATTATAAATATAAGACATAATAATAAAGAAATAAAATGCATAAAATAAATGAAATTAATAATCAACGACAAATCAAAAAGTGAAGACGATGAAGTGGAGTGATGAAGTCTTATGAATTAAAAAGTACAAAATATAATTTTACTAAATTTGATTATTTTAATTATACAATGGATACAGAATAAAATAGTTTTAAACACCTATAATCCATATTTTGTATTTTTAAATACAGTCAACTCCCAATTTTTCCAGCTACATGTAAATGGATTATGCAGATAAATTAAAAGTGGTGGGGAAAAAAATGCAAACATTTAAATAAACAATTAATAAACAGTAGATTTTGGTACCTATAAATTAAATGTTTTTTTTTTTTTTGCAAATTATAAGTATTTTTTTAAATATCAAAATACTTTTTTATTTGGAACCGCAATTTTTTTTTAAAAATTTTTTAGCCATTACAAGCTATAATTATATGATTCAATTATTGCATATTTAAAATGCAAGTTATTAACTTTAAGGATCTATGTCTCTCTCTTTTTGAATACTTAAGGTAAAGCTATTTTAACAATTCTAACTTTGACCTGTTTATAACGTTAAAAACCACAAATGCATACAAAATACTAATATTATAACCACAAACTGTGGTTATAACACCTAAAAAAACTATGGATAACAGAGAAAAACACTAGGAAGTTATTTAGCTATTTTGCTTATCCCCTTTTAGGTGACAGCATTATATTTTTGTGGTTTATTGATTCTTACATAATTTGGAAGCAAAAGCCACTGCTGATTATGTTGCATTACACTCAAGTAAAAAAACGCACTTATTACTGAAATAGTTATTGAATATTTAAATATTTATTGGAGTACATATAACAGCAAATAAAATTAAATAAAAAAACATTTAGTTTTTTTTTCTGTGTGTATGTAACTTATTGAAGTAAAAAAATCAGATTATTTAAAGATATATTTCATGCAATACAAATTCTCTATATTTTGTAAGATTCCAAAGCAATAAAAAATAATTTTTTTAAATATAAGAATTTCTTAAATATGCAATTTTCAATTCAATACCAATTAGTGTTTCATGATTAATCTATTATAAATCCAAAAATCAGTTAATACACATCACTTGAAAAGTTACTTTAAAGAATTTAATAAGAATGATCAAACTTTACAATAAAAGAATTAATAGTAAAAATAAATTTCTTTAAATTTTTCTACTCCTAAAATAAAAATACAATTTATTTTTGCAAAATAATGAATCATCATAAATCCTTTAGTTCCACATTTCAATATTCATTTTCAGAAGTTCTTTCTATATTTCATTAATATTAAAAACTTTTGGTTGAATAAAAACATTTTTATAGGAAAAGATATTCTTAAGTATTAAAATAAAAATCAATTTAATATATCAATATTTTCTAGCAATGTAACAATTTATACATAATTTTAATATAGCCAGTCTTTTATTATGTAAACCAAACTAAAATATAACATACTTTTTGTTATTATAAGAGATGAACTTATTTTTAAATGTTTTTTTTAAAACTATTATATGTTATTTAATGTTATTTTAAGATCTATTAATTGAAACTATGATGAAAACAGTTTATGAAGTGTAACAAGTAAACTGAAGAAATAAATAAACAGTTATATTTTAAATTATAAAATTCAGTATTTTTTTCAAAAATTCAATAACAAAAATTTAAATCATATTCTATCCTTATGATGTAATATGTTAATTTTTCTATTGATGTAAATGATACAAAAAATTATATTATAAAAAGTATGGTTCTAGTTATTGGTTTATACATATATATCTTTTTTTTTTTTTAGTATAATATATATAATTAGTTGAAATAAAATCCATTCTAAAAAGTGTTCTTTTCCACAACAGATCAGGTGAAATTTTGAAGATGACAATTATAATAAAACAAATAACAACAGCTTTCTTGAAAGAGGAGATGATAAATATTAAAATTCCTATTACACATTCAGGTTCTAATATGTTAAATTATTACATATTAAAGGTATCTTACAATACATTATCTATTTCCTCCTTAGTAATAGTTTCCTCAAGAAATTATTACGAATTTTGCAACAAACTATAAGATTTGACAAGTAGAGAATTCTCTAAATTTTGGGTTCTGCCTCCAAATGGTATCACTTGGAATTATTTAAATTAAAAAAAAAATTCATAAAGTCTTTTCCTGTTACATTTAAATACTTGTTGTATAAATTTAAGCAACGCGTAAACATTTCTATACTTATAATATAGAAATTAAACTTATTTGATGACCTGTCAGGCTCACTATTAAATTAAAAACATTCAAAAGTATCAAGACCGATTACAAGACATTCTCATGATACAAATATTTGAACATCCTTATTATATTAATTCAGCTTTTCTAATGACTTACTAAATTTACCATTAAATTAGAGGCTTTCAAAAGTACCAAAACAAATATTTTTTCAATATAAAAGATTTTATAACACAGCATTTACTGTAATAGAAACAAAACTTCCATAATAGCTTGACATGTTTGTCATTATAATTGGATCGCGCGAAATATAATAGTGATTTATAATACCGATCTAAAAGAACCCAGAAATAGTTATTCTTTTTAAATGAATCATCATCACCATATGCTTTCGATTAAAGTTATTGGCAATTCTAATTCGCAATGACATCATTATGGATAAGATTTTAGAGAACGGACACGAAGCATTTTCATTAAAATATTTGAGCTAATCGATTTTATTTACAAGCAGACTATTCAATATGTATTTTCATGACACAACTGAGAATAAATACTGATACATAGCCATTTTTATATTTTAAATGAACGACTTTTCTATAACAATACAAAGACTGTTTTAAATGACAATTTTGAATTTTCGAAGGCCAAAATGAAATAACATGAAAAATCAAACTTACTTAAATCTCAGCAAATAAATCTAATAATAACATAAAGAGATTATTTCAAAGTGTTCAAATATTCATCATTAAGCCATAACAGCTTGCAACGAAATTATATACATAACTATCTTCGAAGAACTACTGCCTTTCTTATCAATTTGTATACAAGACTTTTTGATTTCGATTTTCTCTCAGAATGGTCATTGCCATATTTAAATTTTCAAATGCAACAAAAACCAAGAGAAACAGTTACAGTTAAAAGTTCGATTCAGAAAGAAAGGGAGAAAAAAAAAAAAAAAAAACACCACCCATTGGAGTAACTATCACATGTGACGAACATTTTGATATCTACGGCGTAGATTTTAAAATAATGCTTAATGATAATTTTAATTTCTTTATTCAGAATCTTCGTCTTAAAATATGATTTCTCCGCAAAAAGATGCCTTATTATCTGTAATCAAATCAATTGCTCTAGAAAATTCTCAGAACTTTATCGATCCAGAGGGTGAAAGCTTTGTATGAAAGCGATGAGGTTTGTATTTTCACAAGTATATTACTCGGTAAATAGAAAATGTATTTGCATAAAAAATATGTATGTATAATAGTTATGTATAAAAATGTATAAAAGCATAAAAAATATATAAAAAATTGAAAATCAGCTTGTTTGTTTAATTCTATATTTGAACCTTATACAGTTCCACACCCCTTGACGGATTCGAACAAAATTTATATATGTTCCTTAACACTTAGAGGAATTTATTAAATTTTAAAAAAATATATTAATTTTATTAAAAAGTTTCTACGACTCTCTAAAGAGGGTGAAATGGTATTTGAAAGATATAACAATTTTTTGCCTATAACTTCTGAAGAAATCATTCCACAGAAATTATTTTTTTTTATCCATTTTTAAAATTTAAAAATTAGCCTTTTACTGACATAAATTTCATTTTAAATAGATATTTCTTTAAGTTGAATCAATTTTTAAATATAATTTACGCATCTTTAATAACAATGTCTTTTTAGTTGAAATAATAACCCCCTTTTTTTAATTACGTTTATCACTAGTTCGTTTTTTGTCAATATTGAATTAAATTATTTTTTTTATCATTTTTACTTTGATTATGCAGTCTTTTTCTTTGAGTTTGAATTGAATTTGTTATGTAGTAGTGTTTCATATGTGTTTTAGCCAGTGGATCTCTCTAAAACTTTCTCGTAAATTTCCTAATGAACTTGACATACCAAAGAACGCCTCATTGACAAACAATCGCCACGAAACCGATATTAACCAATGGCATGAATTTAGCATTTTTACTGAATTTATCATGTCATCTTTGGCGAGTTTTTTGGCGATTAAGCACTGGTGTGAGGTTAACAACGTGTGTTCAGACACGTTTTTCTCAACCTATTTGAACAAAGTTTGACACGGAACTGCATACAACTTGTTACGAATCTGTGATGATGCTTCCCAGCATAGTTGGTTTCATTATCAGAAAGACTGTTTTACAGTCATCTGTATTGGACGGAGTCCGGGTGTCGCGTCGGAGGTCCCAGAGCTTGGCGACAAACCTGGCGGCCTTTTGGCGACTTTGGAGCCAAAATAGATTATATCCGAAACATCGAGAATTTTCCCGATCCGTCCATTAGGAACCAAGATACGCCTCGAACGTACCTGATTGGTTGAGAGGCTTCTAGCCCCGCCTCCTGAGACCTATAAAAGGAGGCAGTTTACAGCTGCCGGTGTTAGTCGGAATCGACGGTGAAGAATGAGTCTTCCAGAGATTAGCAGAGCAACGACGGAGTCAAGCTAGTACTGAACTAAGCTGTGCGCTACTGTTTGCAGTAGTCTTGTTGTGTGCACGTCTCGGCTGAAGATAATTGTCTTCTCTATGCTGTATATAGTTGTCGTCTTTGTGCTGTCCTGTGTGTCTTCGTCTAAATAAACGTCGTTGTTTTTTTTCTACTGCCGCCTGCTGATTGAGCGTTCTCCACACCATATAACTTACACTATCCAAACGAACCCGGGAATTTCGTAACAAACTGATAAATATCCACACTTTCAATGCTAAATCTTTAAACTAAATTTCATTTATCAAGTTTTTACATTTCATAATTTTTTTCCTTACTATCAAACATTCAAACAAACTTCATGTGAAAGGATTTCACTGAAAACTTGTTATAAATCTGCAAATTTGCTGTGAATGCGTTCAGCTGCCAAATTCCATCCATTTAGCTCGAAGTGTCTTGAGTGATCGTGTTCCAAGATAGACATAATTAATAGAATTTTTTGGGCTTGGAAAGATATGAAACGTAGAGACCCGTCAAAACTTCGAGTCCTAATTTCTTTTTCGACGATTACACAACTTCGTAAATGAGAAAGTAAAGAATAATATTAAATAATATTTGAGCGAATATTTAATTATTTTTGATCATGGTGAATGAAATTAAAACGAATAAATGAAAATGACGATGCGTTAAAAATAAAAAGAAAGCGCTATAAAAATAATCCTCATGATTCTTGATTTCCTAATTTGGCAGTCTAGCCAAATCAGTGAAGAAGAAAAATTTTCTTTAGCTGTTTGGCCTCGTATTAGGGAAAATACCTTTGAATTCATTAGGAAGACAAATTAATTAAAAATTCAATGATTAATAATGTTTTGGTCCTTCCTATTTTAAATTAAAAAGAAGTCTTTAAACAATTTCATCAAAAAAAAAAAAAAAAAAAAAAAACGGAATCAGAAACTGGGATGCAGTATTTTTGTTTTAATTTACAAAATTTTGTGGGAAAAGATATTATTTATAAAAATATTTCAAAATTCAGTAAATGATATCACAGGTGCAGGACAAATTTCTGTAGAAAGGCAATTGTTTATTCTGTTCGAAAGGACACACATCCCTCTCCCCCACTCCCTACAATCATTAGAAATGAAACTGGAAAAAAAAATGCGTGCAAAATACCATTCAAAATATAGAAAATGTTAAATAAAAACAATTTTATATTAAATTTCAAATTTCGGGGAGCTGTGTAGATAAAACTATTATGGCAACTTCAATGCCGTATTTCATGGTTGAAAATAAGGCTGGGATAGCCTGGTTGGTATGGCGTTGAATTCGCATCCCTTGGGAAGTCAATTCGAGCCTCGCCGGCCGAAGACTTTCCGTTTACATGGTGACTGGTGCATATATAAATCTGTAGTAGCCACAAAGTCCAATGCCAATGATGATGGGGTTTTTTGGAAGCGCCTAGGCTCGGCGGCCTTTCTTCTTCCGCTCAGCTGAAATGGTTATCAGTGACAGACAAATTATGTTGAGCATTAACTAGGGTAGGATTAAATAATAATTTGGTTAGATATTTTAACTATAATTATTGAGTGCGTTTGAATGACATGGACGACACAAGATACACAACAACAACAACAAAAAAGAGCTTTTACTATGAAGGGTTTTTAGTTGTCCTAATGAGTTCCATTGGCTAATTGGCGCGAGTGTAATCTAGTTGAGGCGTAGGGAGACTAGGTGTTTAAATGAGCAGGGTTCTCGGTCTTCTCCTGTTTCTGTTGCCACAAAGTCCTCCAAATCAATACTACTTAGGGTACTGGATCAGAGGTGATCGTTCTCTGGTTCAGGTTTAAATTGCGATCTGTGGACGAGTGAATGAAATGTATGAATGAAGTCCTCCCTGTGAAAAGGGTTGTAACGCTTGAATAGCTAAGACGTGCTCTTGGCCCTAAACGGCGCTACTGAAAGAAGGGACGCTAAAACTAGGCGTAAAATAGCTGACTTTGTCAGCGGGCTAGATTATGACAAGTGCCATAAGCAACAACATGGTTGAAAATACGATAGGCGTTTCTGGGACAAGCACACATATCCTTTTATAAATACAGCTTTTGACATCCGGATTTTTTTTACATAAAAAATAATTTTTTTAGCATGCTAATAGAGGAGTGTTTAAACTCATTTGAGTCATAAGTGCATATATACGTGGAGTTTTTAAAGCCATTATCATCAATATAAGCTAGTTTTTTTTGGGGGGGCGCATAAGAACAAAATAGTAGCTTGCAGAGTCTCAGCATGCACGCAATTCGTGGAAAGTCGTACCTGTAAAGTGAGACCAAATTCTTAGAAAATTCCATGTTAACCGATGCTTTCAGAACATTCGCAAAAAAATATTATTTTGGTACGATTATTGAATAATTGTCTTATTTTGAAAACTTTTTATGAATATAGAGCACTTTAAATAAAAACCAACGAGAAAGGTTACACCAAAATTTTCTAGCACACTCTCTAACAATAGTGTTATCCCACAGAACGCCTTGCATGAAATACTAACTTTTGGCGTGAATTCAGCATTTCTTCTGAATCGATCATGTTATCCTTGGCTATTTATTTGGCGATGAATGCCTGGCATGCGGTCAATAGATCCAAAAACAGAATTTGTGTATTAGCTACGTTTTTCCCAACCGATTGAAACAAAAGTTTGACACAAAACTGCACTTGTAGTTAAAAATTTCACAACAAATTTCATATTTTTAAGTCATTGTGTTTTTGAGTTATCGCGTTTAAATGTTTCTGAAAGTACAGACTGACATATGGTCAATTCCTTTTTGGATATGGTTCAAAATTTGATAGATTTCTACACTAGACATCTGTGTGCTGAAATTTAACTATCTTGCTCTCTTCGTTTTGTAATTATCATATTAACTTATAATCGAACAGACATGATAGACGGACTTCCTCTGCTCAGATTTTACTCAAATTTGATTAAAAAAATCTGCTAATTTAGTGTAAAGATCCTATACAGAATTTCAACTGTCTAACTCAAATAGTTTTTGAATTATCTTTGTCACAGATAGACGGATACTTTCCAAAAATGTGTTTTTCGAACTTATGGATGTCTAAAACGTGTCGATTTGTCAAAATCTCAAGTTCGATTTTTTTTTTTTTTTTTTTTTTTTTTTGACGATTACTATATTTTCTCGGTACTACGTATACGAGAAAGTAGAAAAACGAAAGACGATTAATTTTTTTGATGTGATAAATGATCATTTCAAATACTATAATGTTCTGTAAAATTACAAAATTTAATTTCGCAAATTATTTTTAATATATAACTTTATCGAACTAAATAAAATTATATATATTTGTGTCAAATTTTGTTTTTCTTTTATTATCATTCCGAACTGTTTCGATCTTTACAGAAAGAAAAAAAAAATGGTAATATGGATTAATTCTATTTAGTTCGAATGGTAAAAGTAGGTAAAGAATTCTTATATTTATTTTTTGAAACATTTATAAAAAGTACATATCGAACAATCCTTATTGAGAAGAGACCATTTTTGAAGCTAATGGAATTTTAATCAAGGAACAATATATTGTCATTTAAAACAAAACAATTAGGATGTTTGAAGAGCCCAAAAGCATTCGATTGCAAAAATAAACCCAAACAAACGTTGTCTATAACAAGCTGAGGTCAATTCACGAATGCGAAGCGGCATATCCAAGACCTACTTATAGCATCGCTTGAAGCTATGAATTAATAACAAAATTTACTCCGTCTTCCGTCAAAGTAAATTTCATCGCTATCTGAAAACCGGATCCTGGAAGTGACTGCTGACTTACTTCCCCAGATTTTAGATTATTATTCGCTTTAGAAATTATTCTTAGAAAGTGTATTTTCTTTTGTTTTTCATTCGTTGATTCTCTGAATGCGAAGCAAAAATGAGACTGAAACAAAATAGAATAATAAAAAAGCAGGAAAAAAAGATGGCGTCGCTGATAGTTGAAAAACTATGAATTCTTGTCACGCAAATGGTAGGATGTGTGAGATAAAGTTTGTTCGAGTATAGAATATTTATATTGTCATTACGAATAAAAGGATGATTTTATTATTAAAACGAGTGGGCTATATGTGGGATAAATTTTAATCCAGTAAAAAAAAAAAAAAAAAAAACTGAAGAGGAAATGAAGTAAAAAGATTGTAACTTTTTGTCCAGGATAAAAACAGAATAAATTCGTGATCACGTGACATATGTCAATGGAGCAGTTGCAGTTTAATTCTGGAATCCAGGTCTTGCATAACCTAAAAAACGCGTCAACAAACGCAAAAAAAAAAAAAAAAAAAAGTGTAATTAGATGTTAAATGCGAGTTAATGTTAGTCACGTGATTTCGACCCATCTTGAGAATAGTTCTTTCTATTTGTGTATATCATTATTTAGTTCTTATAAGAATGATTCAATCTCTTTTGAAACACGATCGTCTGAATTAAGAATTCCCTTTTTTAGAGAAATATTAAATATTTTACTGTTATCGATATTAATATAAATATCGTCTGTACAAAATAAATTCATATGCATTGGCTCCTAAAAGTGATTTGATACTTTAAAAATTGTTAATGGAAGAAGCCTTGAAGTTAGTATTGAATTCGAAAAAAAAAAAAAATGGGTTCGTTAATTTTTTTATATCATTTTTAAATATAATTCAGAATAAAACTTTACACACATTTTTAAAAAAAACTTAAATATTTTTCTTCTAAATTGAGAATGTAAACAAAGAAAAAGGAAGCAATAAAGACGATAGGAAGTCAATACATTTTAAATAAATCCATCAAAGAAATTTACTTCAGTCTTTTCTTAAATTTGTTTTTACGAAATCAGTAGTGAACATTTGAAATATCTTTTGATTTTTATTCTTTTTTTATATATATTTCACAAAAGTATTCTATTTAAATAAAATAATATGCTAATGATAACTAATAATTATAAATATTAATACTCTACAGATTCTAAAGGAAAATGTGTTTTGGCGTTCTTTGGGACAGACTGTTTGACCTTTAGTTATCAAATTTTGCTGAAATATACTTGGAAGATGGGTATGGCAAATTGGAACGGAGTTTTTAGAACTTTAATTAATTAAAAATAAAGCGAAATTTTGAAATTTTTCCAAGAATAATTTCATGAAATACAATTACACGAAATATTCTTATTCCATTTTAAAATTTAAAAAGTTATCATTCAATAGTATTGATTTAATTATCCTACAAATGTTTTCTAATGCTCGGCAGATTTTTTAAAAATATTTTTTTGTCAAATTTTTAACAGCAAATTTTATTGTTGAAATGAAATTAAAACTGTCTTCATTGTTTCATCAAATATTTAATAATATATTTTTATTTCATTGTTGGGAACTAAGGATGAATTATTCTGTTTTTTTTTTATCTACACAATTTGCCTGGCGAATTACAAAGTAAAGTTATATTACTCTTATAAAACAAAATGCGATTTGAAGGTAGATTACCCTACCAATTGCACTTTAATAATAATACGTTATCATGGGACTTGATTTTATAAGGAATGTTTATGTACAAGATTATCCGAACAAGTGCAAGGCTACTTCGTGTTAATACATTGTGGCTTTAATACATATATAAATTTCATGTTTAAAAATATTTTGTAAGAGAATTATGAGAATGAAGCATCCACAAAGGTGCCAAGTTACAGCAAATGTCAAATTTGATCCATCTAGCTCGTTATGTTACTAAATTACGTTGTTAACATGCTCACTGATGAAGAGATCATTTTTTCGGATTCAAAGTGGTTCAAATCTTTAGAATCTGAGACTCATCAATTTGGAATCTCACTCTCTCTGAATTATAATACTTTCTCTTGTTTTGCCTTCAAGGAGAAAAAGTCTTTTCATGTGAAATTATTTCCGCCTATAAAAAAATTTATTTTTGGACTTTTATGGGAAGCGTTAAATTTACGTTAAATTAAATTTAAGCGCTAAATTTACGATATCACATCTATATTTATGAGCATCCCCTTTCAAATTCGAATTCCAATAGTTCTTGAACTTAAAGGTTAATTAATAAATTAATTGAATCAATTAAACTAATTAGAGGAACAGTTGATCCACTAAGTCATTTAGTATGGAATCAAATTATATAGGCCAATTAGGAATCGAACTTTTGAATAAAAATCACTAGCATGCAGAGGGAATGCAGAGAATTTCCTTTGAAAACGTGAGATCACTTTTAATGATAATTAATTCCTTTTTTTATAGTGTGTAATTATAAGACATCTGTCAATGTTAGAGTTAATTAATTCCTTAAATTTTTATTTTTTATGGTATGCAATTAGACGACACCTTCTGATTTGGGAATGCGACGCCATTTAGAATCAGTTTAAAGTTCATGGAAGATTTGAGATGTTTATAAATGTGGGTTGTTTTTTAATTTCAATTTAATTTTCTATATTGTTCTTGATTTCCTCTGAAAAGTATCTAAAAAATACATCTAAGAATAATACATATTACAACCGTACTATTTTATTAGCTTTACACCTATTCAGTTAATTATGTACATAAACCTTATGAAGTTCTGTGACACCATAATAACATTGAAAACCTTCTAGGTATATTTTCAAAATAAACATTTTGTTGCAATGCAATCGCATTTTCTTATTCCTTCCGTTCAGATAATTAACAGATTCTTTTGAACAACTGAAGAGAATAGGTGATTGAATGTTTTATGGAACAATGAAAAAGCTTTGATTGGTCAGCGCAAAGACTAAATAATAATTAAAAATTATGTCAATCATTAAAAAAAAAAGTTTTCAAAATTCACGAAAAAAATTGCACAACTCAATTAATATTATTAAAAAAAATTATTAATATTATTCTTTTTCAATTTTAAAATGGTGTAAAAAACTATTTTTCGTAGTAATATATTGGTAAGTTATCAGATTATTATCATTATCGTTAACCTGGCTTCATTTTAATTGATTGAATTCGGAAAAAAAATCACTCTAAGGTGTGCATTTGCTTCAAATTGGTAACCTATAAGGCGCATATTTTTACCGAAACAACAACAAAAAGAAATGATAATGGTCACGTGAATGTAATAATAATAATAATAATCTTTTACTTAAAATATGACAAAGTCTTAATTAAAGGGTGTGTGTGTCTTTTTTTTCTTTTTTCTTTTCTTTTCTTTTTCTTTTTTTTTTTTTTTTTTTTTTTTTTGCAGAGGAACTTAGTATATTGGAGATTTAAATATTGGGTCAGCTGATATAGATCACATTTTGTTCACGTGGACAACTGCGAGGTAAATGGTGATGATAATAGAATCTTGCTCTAAAATGCAAAAACGATGAGTCTCAAAAAAACGCTTGGGAATCTTGAGTAATGCAACGGCATCTACCGTGTTTGGGAAACATTTCTGATTCAATATTGTTATATGACTCTGAGTCGTTTAAATATACTTTACCCCTGGTGGTGAGATATACACTTTGAATAACTATCACATGAAAAATTAATAAAATATATCCGACTTTTATTTATACGTAGTATAATATGAAATCACCTGAAAGCGCCTGTATGTTGAAACCCTAAAACATCGAGAAATAATTAATTTTGGAGATATTTGTACCATTTTGTAGGGCATTTATTGGGGAGGTTTTAGTATATTTAACTTACATAAAAATAAAAAAAGGAGTTTTATAATTGCGATTTTAATTATTTTCCTGCTACGATTCGCGCATGCGTAAAGCAGCAGTATCTGTGCTTTGCACTTATCCGCGCGTGAGCGGAAATCTCAAACTTCGCATGTGTAAACAGCAAGAGCTGTTGTATTCAAATGCGATACATTTTTTTGTTTACGTCTGATTTTAAACAGCGATTCAAATCTTATTATCCCCAAAAGAATTGAATTCAACCTTGTCATTGAAACAAACATTACCACATTAAATGCCAAAACTCTTCATTTGTTGCGCGATAATGAAAATGTAGAGGAAAGAAACGTTAGGTTAGCGAATATCAGAGAAAGAATGTTCACACTTTCTTCAAAGAGGGTCTTCTGCTGAGCGAAGTAAGCGTCTCTCTTTAAATTGCACTGCAATTGAATTGCAGAGACAGAGCGAATCTCGCCTGTCTGCTGACACAGAAAGACATTTAAATTTGAGACACAGGAGAAGAAGTGAAAGAACAAACGCTCTTGATATTTGGTCCGAAACGGAGTACGCCGTTCTCAATTTCGATCCATGAGTGGATTAGAGAAATGATGCATCGGTTTCAATAGGAACAATGTCTATAGTCTGTCCATATTGTTCAGCTTTAGGAACAGCTTTGATTTACATCATTTTCGCCAAAAAATAATTTATCGTCAAATTTTAGCGAAATGGCAGAATGTGGCGAGAACGGCAGCAAAAGCGCCACCGAAAAATGGCCAACCTCGCAAGGCGCAAATTGACTGTATATCAAAGTTAGCCCAGCTTTAAAATGGAAAGATGAATCAAAAGGCATGTGTTGTTTACAAGGGAAAATTGGAACCATTTTAACAGTCTAAATACGGAACAGCATTGAAAAAAAAAAAAAAAGATTTTAGAAAGATAGTTATTACTGGTGTCAATCGCCAAAATTCTTGAAAAAGTCTGTAAAAATCTTCTTGAGTCTGAGTATCTTCTTTATCAGGGTGCCACTGAGCTAGAAAGCAACATTACAAATTCGTAACAGTGTGATGTAGTTTGTTAGTGAATGGATTAATCGAATTTTTCGTGTTTGAAAATATCGCCACGTGTTGTTTACCTGAACTTATAATTGATATGTTAATTATGTGTTCAAGAAATATTTGAGAATGAAAAGTGATATTTCCAGCAAGTTAGAGAACCTTTTCATTAATATTACTATTTTGAGTCTATACTGATGAAATGTTGGTGAATGAATGGTAAGGTCAGAAAGGTAGCATTAAGTTCACACTGTTGAGCGCTCTTTACCTGAATTTGATGAACATTTTTTTTGTGAGAATGCTTGAAACATTATATTTATAATTTAAAATCAACTACAAAAAGCGATTTGAGAGCATTTATTGAAGAAGAAAATGCTTAAATTCTTCGCGACATTTGTAATTTTTTTGGTTTATTTTATTAACAGTATTTGAACAATAATGTTCAACAATTTAACTGTATCCGATCATTTACAAAATGCTACAGTTGATTTAATTTTAGTAATGAAATTTTGATGCATCATATTAATTTTTTATGTAATAATTACTGGAATTGTATATACATTTTTTGAAATCTCTTCTGCATATGTGGCTTTCAAATGGCTTTGAAATTGTTGCAAAGGATAAGGAAAAGGAAATTTTAAATAATAAAAGAATATTTAAGGACAACAATTATCCCTGATATTACATTGGATGAAAAATATTCAACAGGCCTATCAATGAAAGAAAAAAAAATCGCGTCTTCAAGTTTCAATAAACTTTGAGAAAAATCGAAAAATAAATGAGGTATTAATTGGTGATAAACAATTTTTTTTATCAATAATATTATTTTTCAAAATATTTAATGACATGAACAGTATAGAGTTGCTCTTTAATATTATTTTGGTTTCCAATCAGTCTGAAAATTTGTCAGAAAAAATTGTAATTAATATTTTTAAA
This sequence comes from Argiope bruennichi, assembly GCF_947563725.1. Classification (NCBI taxonomy): domain Eukaryota; kingdom Metazoa; phylum Arthropoda; class Arachnida; order Araneae; family Araneidae; genus Argiope; species Argiope bruennichi. Next base: position 9,720,328 of record NC_079157.1, read on the forward strand.
TCCTATGTATTACAAGAATCCATAATTTTAAATGTCCAATAAAGAAATAAAAGAAAAGTTACAATATCCTTTGATTTCTTTGTTTACATAATATATAATTTTTTTTTCTGATAGGCTATGGATTGATTTGACTTAAATGTTGGTAGGTCACCCAAAAAGAAAAGTGCCCCGGATTGGCCTAATCCATGAGAAATAACAGGGTTCACCTACTGATCGTTGACACTGTTTTAAGAGATGCCAAGAATTCAATATGATGTTCCATTACAGCTAGCATGCTGTTTTCTACCATCAACCAATCGTTTAGGACTGTTTGAAGAGCCCCCTTTTTTTCCCATTGGTATTCTTTCTAATTTAGATGGTTCTTTATTTGTTACTAGCACTATTCACAGAAAATAAATACAGAGAGATTTTACGAAAGAGCTATTTTACTTTAATGAATCCTTTAAAAAATATTTAGATTAAACGGAATAATACCTTTATGTCGCATATGTATCAAATGACACGATTTTAAAACTTTAAATAAAATCGGGTCATTTATAAAAAATAGAATGCCAATACAAAAAGATACACATATCAAAATCACATGGAAATAATAAATATTTCAAGTGTTTTATGATGCATGTATATAAACTACAGCACATTCCTGCAACAGAAAATGTCCACTAATTACATTGCAACGAAAACAAAATAATTAACAGTTTTAGAACTGGCAACAGTAATTGTAAAGTGTGATTAAATTAAAAAAAAAATTGTTCAAAGTAACTGCAAGATTTGTTTTTCTCTTCATTGGGCATGCGGAATGTATAAATTAAAAGAAGGCTATAATTAACTCTTTCTTCACTTTATGATGCTGGGTGGTATAGAATTATTTCCTCTACACACGGGCTATTATAGATGCTGTCCAAACAGAATTCTTTCTTTTCAGCACATAGCCTGGTATAGATGCCGTTTCAACAGAATTTTCCCCTCTGTCATCTACGGTACAGATACTGTCCCAAACGAATTTATTCCATATCATGTAGGTTAATATAGATATTTTCCCAAAACATTAAAAAAAAAAAAATCAGAACAGGATCTGGTGCAGATGTCTTTAAAATAGAATTCTCTCTTTTGCCCTCAGGCTGGTACAGATGGCGTTCCAATCGAATTTCTTCCTCAGTATACGATTGGTACAACTGCTGTTCAGAAGAAAGAATTCTAGATGGTATAGATGTCGTTTTAGTAGAAGATTTCCCTCTGTCCATGGACTGGTACAGATGTTGTTTCAACAGAATTTATTCCATAACAAATGGGCTGATATAGATATTTTTCCAAACGAATTTGTTTTTTCCTCAAATAAAGAACTGGTGCTCATGCCTTTCCAACAGAATTTTTCTCTCTGCCTATAGGCTGGTTTAGACGTTGTCTCAGTAGAAATTTTTGCATAGTATATTGACTAGTACTAGTAATCTTTAAATAGAATTTCTTCCTCACTATACAGTCTGGTATAAAAACTATTCAGAAGAATTCTGGACAGAAAGAATCTATCAAAATAAATCGTCCAAATTTCTATTAATTCTATTAATTTCAGCAAAGGCAAAATTGCTTTAAAAGCAAATGATATTTAATGTTTCACACGAAGTTAAAACATTAATAAACTAAAAAATGTTTTTTTTTAAATAAAGATTTTCAATTAAATGTGTGATGTAAAAATTATAATTATCTTACTTAAATTTTTTCTTCCGAATACAGGACGTATTATTTTTAATGTTAAGAGCAACAAGAGGCGAACAGTTAAAACTTACAAATTTCTCATTATATTTATTTCGTTACAACGAATTAAAAAATGTTTTTTTCTTTTCTTGCTAATGTCAAAAATAATTTTTGTTTGTGCAGACAGATACCATATGGTTTTCAAGACAACATTCAAAAAAGGCTTTTTTATAAATATTCTTTCTATATATATATATATATATATATATATATATATATATATATATATATATATATATATATATATATATATATATATATATATATATATATATATATATATACATACATACAGAGAGAGAGAGAGTATTCTTTAGAAGAAATGAAAATTTTTTACATCACTGTCTCAATTATTCCCTAACCGCTGAGTTTAGAGAAAAAGATTACCAAGATCTGATAATGTACAATTAACATTGCTTTTAATACTCTTTTTTAATCTAGTGTATACGAAGTATGAAAAGAAAAATTATTTCCTATCATCAAAAAATTGGAGCTTGAGGCTTTGTTGAATCTCTAAATTTCAGAACTTCTTGAGTTCGTAAAATACATTTTTGTAACTATGACTATCTGTCCTCTGTGTGTTAATATGATTATGAGTCAAAAATACTTTGAACTAGATGAATAAAATTTGGTACTCGGTCTTTAAATCAAATTTGTAGGTTTCTAGCTCATTTCAAACGAAATCCATTTTGTGAAAGTCTGTCTATCTGGCTGTCCAAATTCAAATAAACATGATATCAGTAAAACTTAAAGAACTAAATGAATAAAATTTGATTCATTTAACATCTAAAATGTAGATTTGTGTGAGATTTTTATCATCCTGGTGTTTGACCACTTATCAACATATATTTTTGTAGGCTTGTAAAAACAATGATTTAGAATTGCAACAAATAAATGAAATTTGGTATGTGATATTATTACAAAAATTGTAGTTTCAATCAATTGATGAAACAGAATCCAAATTGCACAGTCGATCTTTTTTTCCATACTAAAAAACATAAAGCTCTCATGTACGTAGTTCTGAAAACAGAAATCTGAGCATTCTTAACATAAGCGGTTTTTTCTAACAAGGGGAGGGCAGGGGTTGAAATCTGAGATCGGGAGGAGATTTAGTATAATGATGGTATACATTTAGAATGTTCATTCATGAAAGTATAAAAACGCAATGGCCAGTCAATTCCGAGAAAATGGTCCTCAAACTTTTGGTAAAGCTTATATACTGATAACTTGACTCCCGTCCAGATGATCCCGATGGCGTGGTTGTCTAGGTAACCGTCTCATATGCGGAAGGTCAGAATTCGAACCTGGCTAGGAATTTTTTTGTTTTTTAATAACTTTTATTCAATTAAAAATTTACAAATACTCTTAATTAATATTTTTTTAATTTTTTTTATTCAAAAAATATTTATTATCGAAATACATAATAATAAAATTAAAATTTTAAAAGAAAAAAAATTATAAATACAGATGCATTTTTTAAACAAAATGAAAATTATTTAAATTTAATTTACTGTTTACAGATAGTTTTAATTAATATGCTACTTATTTTTATGCAAGAATAAATGTTTATTCTTTTAATACTTAAATTATAATTTAATGTTTAAAGGAAAAATAATTAAAAACTTAACATTAATGGCTACAAATAGTTTAACTTGCTTGCATCTTTTTCAAACAATTAATTTTCAAATTCTCGGATTTTAATAATAATAAATTATCTATTCTAACTCAAAAAAGTTGTATTTATACCAAAAATTGAAGAGAGCAGCTGATATTTGTTAAATATGTAAGCAAACATCCCCAACTGCAGAAATCAAAAGAAATAGTAGAGAGCAGGTGTTAATTTATTGAATGCGTAGGCAGATGGTTCAAAGCGTATAAAAAATTCTTATTTAATCGAACATGACCAAGAAATAAATTCTTGCGAAGATAGTGTAAAAATTCAATCAATTGTCATCACCAATTTTTAATAACATGATAAGGTATGCATGGTACGCTGTCCAACTTTCTGATCAAAGAGAAATACTTTTAAATGCAAATGAAGTTTGTTTTTCCTATAGATTTCTTATAGATCTCTTTTCCCATAGATCTTAAAGATCTCTTGCGGACAATCATCATTTATCAGTTGTGCAAGATGTCGAAATATAATCTGTTTCTATTGTTTTTACTATAATTACCATTCTGGTTCTTGTATATAATCGAAAGAAAGTGTATATAGGATAATGTTTTAGAAATATTGAATAATTTTTTTTACGATGTGAATATTTATAATTAATAATTATCCCCATTTATGTTATATTTATTACTTTATTTTAAATATTAAATTACAATTTAAGTATAAAAATAATAAACTTTTATCCTTGCATAAAAATAAGTAGCATATTAATTAAAACTATCTGTAAATAGTTAATTAAATATAAATAAATTCATTTTGTTTAAAAAAATGCATCTGTATTTATAATTTTTTTCTTTTAAAATTTTAATTTTATTATTATGTATTTCGATAATAAATATTTATTTTGGATGAAAAAAATTAAAAACATATTAATTAAGAGTATTTGTAAATTTTTAATTGAATAAAAGTTATTAAAAAAATCCTAGCCATGTTCGAACCCTGACCTTCCGCAAACGAGACGGTTTCCTAGACAACCATGCCATAGGGATCATCGTGATGGTAGTCAAGTTATCAGTATATAAGCTTTTACAAAAGTTTGAGGACCATTTTCTCGAAATTGACTGGCCATTGCGTTTTAATACTTTCATGAATGAACATTCTAAATGTATACTATCATTATACAAAATCTCATCCCGATCTCAGATTTCAACCCCGTGCCCTCCCCTTGTAAGGACCACAATTTCATGCAAGAAGAATGGGGATTAACACCTTTAATAGAGATCATGAAAGAAAGAGACATCTGTAAGACCTCTTCTACTGGTCGAGTTTGAAATCTGTATTGCTTTTGATGTATATAATGTCTGTCTGAATTTTCAAAAATAAAGAATCCTTCAAAATATATTCCCCCCGCAGCGCTTACTTTTCACTTCATTTGACAGGTTCTGCTCTCCATATTAGTTCTTCTCTCCTTGCAATTTCAAATGCATAAGAAATAAAATCGACACAGATTCGACAGAAAATTGCATGTTTTTTAGAATTCAATGAGAATAAAATACGGGCAAATTGTACCAATCCAGAAATACAAATCGATGAAACACATTTAAGTAAATGGGTCGACGAAGCGAACGGAATAAGTGTTATTATTTTCGAATAAAAAGCACAATTCCGTTTTTTTTTTTTTTTTTCACAGATGAAAAGAGAACATCTTTTATGGAAATCGATGCAAATAAATAGAGCGAAACTTTGATTATTGGTGTAATCGGATCACGCGAAAACGACAGGAAGTTTCGAACGCCTGGGTGAATAAGTTTATCACATTACCGGATGTTAAAAAAAACTTTTTAATTTCTTTTTATCTAGGCATTCAATTTTATACTGACATTAACATTGCTAATTTTTTTTTGTGTGTGTATGTTCTTCAGGGGAAAAAAATATCAGACTAAATGAATCTCATTTGGGTTTATTGCGGGGTATAAAATAAGTGGTTAGAATGGATATTTTTAAAACATCCATTTTTGAAAGTTGTCTTGAAAACAATATAGTATCTGTCTTTGCTGAAACAAGGGTTATTTTCGATATTAGCAAGGAAAGAAAAAAACATATTTTAATTCGTGGTAAGGAAATAAATATAATGAGAAATTCTTAAGTTCAAATTGTTCACATTTTACTGCTCTTAACATTAAAAATAATTCGCCCTGTATTGGGAAAAAAATTTTTCTTTTAAATAAGATAATTAAAATCTTTACAGCACACAATTAATTAAAATCTTTATTTAAAAAAAATTCTTTTTAGTTTATTAATGTTTAAACTTCGTATGAAGCATTAAATATCGTTTGCTGTTTACGTAATTATCTTTTGTCTTTTTTGGAATTATTAGAATTCTAGTTCAAATTCGGACAGTTCTTTTTGATAGATTTATTAAACAAATTTATAGATTACTTTTTTTATATATGATTTTTAAGGCTTTTACTTACATGATTAATTAGATTACTTTTTATCTTTTCAAGCTAGCTAATAAATATATGTAATAATTTCAATTTATTTGGGTTACAAAAATTATAACTTTCTAATCATTTCAACTCTACTTTACTTTAACTAGAGATGCGTGGAATCTTATTTTCCCACGATGAGTCTCGCACACGCTGAAATCAAAGCATAGACTCAACTAACTTCCCTTCTAAAATGGATATTTGTAAGGCTTTTTATGGGTTTTTTTCCTTGCGTCATGCCTTTCTATTTATACTGCATATTTTGCCTTGGCATAGTTCGAGCAAAAAATTATAGCTAATAATTGAGATCATTTTCATTATCATGAACGAATAAAGTGCATTATTTAAATAGTCCATATCAAATTTTCTTTTCCAGCAAAATTTCCTTTCATGCATGCAGTATTCTATTAAAAAAACTTTAATGACTAATAAAATCTTCTCATAATAGAATGTTATGTTTATTACAAAAGGAGACTTAAAATTGGCCTTTCGAATTTTCTCTACTCATAATTTTGATACTTATTTTTTTATGATATCTTATGGCGTTTTTTAAACTCAAGAATTTAATGGAAATATAAAAAAACAGTTTTCGTACAATTTTCACTTTTATAATGGGTTTATATTTAATAAAATTTATTTTTTTTAATTAATGAGGAAATGAATTTCAAAGCAATACTACTATACAAACAAGTTTTTGAAGTATAATATCTATATGTATATAAATGCTAATAATATGATATAGTATAATATTATGCTAATGTACGTAGCGCAGAAATCGCTATAACTTATTCTAAAATGGCAACAGTCAAATGTAAACAAATCTGTATACGAATGTTTTAGGCTACTTCAATTAGCGCTTTTGCAGCTGCACTTAATTCAACATTTCCCTAATTAATGGATAAAATATTATTAATTTGAAAAATATTATTTTACATGCTGTTCGCCATTCTTCCAGAGAAATTAAGAAATAGGAGTCGGAAAGTTTAATCGAGCTCGAAAACAAGATTAACCGTTCCTAGATGGATCATCGGTACTGTTTACCTATGGAAATAGATGACCTTACCTTCCAAAACTATTAATTTCACAAAAATGGTTTTTGCGACATTGGCGAGGATTAATTCGTTAATCTTAATTGGTAGCTAATATTTTCAATTAAATATTTTATGTAACTTTGTCTTAATCTTCAACAACATATTTTTAAACTTCAAATTTTCATAGATATGCAATTCGTTCTATTTTAGTAGCCTTACGCCGTTCATTTCATTTTTACTGTACATTTCTCTTATTTCTTGCCAGTTCCCCTAAAATTAACAAAAAAAAATAAAATGGATACACTCTGTTATTCCTAGCCTTTTAATAATATAGTCAAATTTCTAACTTAAAACATTGTAAAATTTGACATTTTTCTTCATGTTAATAGTATTTTCAATAGAAATTTAAACCTTTTGCGGATACTTCTCAGAATAAAGTAAATATATTGCTTGCTTTCTTAAAATCTGCTTTGGTTGTCATGATTTGTGTTGACGACAGAAGTTTAATTTAACTATTTTCCTCTTTCATTACCTTTTTCTGTTAATAGTAATTTGGAAATATAGATAGTTATTCAAAAGGTACTGATACTGATTCGGATTGCAAAACAGAAACTTAAAGATGTCTGCAACTTTAATAGTGACTTCTATCAATAATTTTGTTGTTCTTCCGGAATTCTTGTGTTATTGTAATTGTTCGTGATATGTTTATTTAGAATTTTTCCAATTTTTTTTTCAAAAATATGTTTGAAATATATATATATATATATATATATATATTAAAAATTATATGACAAAAAATTGGTGTAATTGAAAAGGTGATTTTTTTTTTAATTTTAAGATGAAAAAAAATATTTTTGTGCCGGAATGTTTTCGATAGTTATACTTAAAAAAATGTCAAAATTTTTCTATTAATTAAAATTTCAAAAATATCGCTCCAAAGTGCACATTCCCATTCCCCGAAATATACATACAGTGGCTCAAAAAATTGAGAATACACCTTACTTTTACTTGATAACTCCGACTTTCAATATAAATAACGCATTACCGGCAAGTGAAAACATAAACATGTTTTTATTATTACACATAACAAATGGTTTAATTTAAGGTAAAAATAAAGAGTAATCAACGAAAAACTTCTAAATTGAAAAGTTTTAGAAGCATTTTAAATAAACATAAGCAGAATTTGCCTCAAAAAATTGAGAATACACCAATGAAATTTTTGCAATATCATGCATAGAAGCAAAGTGTCACTATAAAGTTACATGTCTTTTGGCTTTTATAATGGCCTCTAAACGTTGTGGTACCGATTCGAGCAATTTTTTGGTGGTATCTGAAGATATTTTACCCCATTCTTCTTGCACCACTTGTTTTAAATGGGTTTTGTTTCCATTTTTGTGTTTTTGGACCACTTTTTAGAATGGCCCATGAAAATTCAATGGCATTGATGTCAGGGTACTGTGGTGGTGTGCGTAACTGCTGTTTACAATGAAAAAAACGCCATGTTTTGACGTTATGTGCATTCGGTTTGTGGTCGTTGTCTTGCTGGAAAATGGAATTTTCATCTAATCCCAAATTTTTAACACTTTCCTTTAGATTACTGCGACCATCTGATTCATTCAACATGTTGCAGAAACTTTTCAAACCATACACAGAAGTGTAAGTGCTGAAACTGCGCGAAATGCCATTAGACAAGCTGGATATAAAAGTCGCATTGTTAGAAAGAAATCGTTCATCAGCTTGCAAATTCAGAAAAAGCATTTGAAGTTTGCAAAAACTCATCAATTGAAGACCAATAACTTTTGGAAGAAAGCTATATTTAGTAATGAAAGAAAACTCAACATTTTTGGCAGTGACAACCATCTTACTGTATGGAAAAAGCCTAATACTGGATCCAAAAAATTTACGCCCTACAGTTAAACATGATGGTGACTCCGTCGTGATTTGAGGTTGCATGGTTTCATCCGGGGTAGTAAATTTAATTTTTATAGATGGCATTATAAACGATATGGTTTACTGGGATATACTTCGCAGCAATCTAAAGGAAAGTGCTAAAAATTTGAGTTTAGATGGAAATTTCATTTTCTAGTTGGACAATAACCCCAAACAGAATGCACGTAACGTCAAAATATGGTGTCTTTTTCATTGTAAACAGCGGTAACACACACCACCACATTACCAAGACATCAATACCATTGAATATCTGTGGGCCACACTCGAAGCAATGGTCCAAAAACACAAAATTAGAAACAAAACCCATTTAAAACAAGTGGTGCAAGAAGAATGGGGTAAAATATCTTCAGATACCACCAAAAATGGGTCGAATCGGTACCAAAACGTTTAGAGGCCATTATAAAACCACAAGACATGCAACTAAATACTGATACGTTCTTTCTATGCGAGATATTACAAGAGCTTCATTGGTGTATTCTGAATTTTTTGAGGCAAAATTCTGCGTATGTTTATTTAAAATGCTTCTGAAACTTTTCAATTTAGAAGTTTTTCGTTGATTTTTCTTTATTTTTACTCTAAATTAAACAATTTGTTATGTGTAAAAATAAAAACATGTTTGTACTTCCCGGTAATGTGTTATTTATATTGAAAGTCGGATTTATAAAAGAAAAATAAGGTGTACTCTCAATTTTTTTTACCACTATATATCAAGTTTAGTAGTTCGAAATATAATTCTAGTTTTTACATCAATCAATTAATTTTAATTTTATTTTTTAAATCTATTCTTAAACTTCGTCTAATGTATTAAATATCGTTTGCCGTTTACAGAAGTATTCTGTTTGTTTTTGCCAGCATTACTTGAGTTAATCTAGTCTAAATTTTATCTACTTTTTTTAAGCATATGACAGCATAAATATTATTTTTACTTTATTTTACTAAATAAAAGCTGATTTTCAAAACTTTTATTCATCCTAAATTTAAAAAAAAATTAACTATTAAACCTAGATTTTTAAAAAAATTAAGTTTTCAACGATATTTTCTTTAATGCAATTTTTCTCTCTAATTTTCATAAATTAAAAAATATCTTAAAGAGTTTTCAGTTATTACATATTTGTTCTAGTTCACCGCATTTATATTAACGACGTGCTCTTTAACGTATCTGTATAATGTAGAGCCAATTTTAAAAGAAAATACAAAGAGAGAGAAACTAAACTAAAATATTATCATATTATAATGTTTCAAAAAAGAAATATGAATCACCTTTAAATTCTTTTCTCTCAATAATTTTTCAATTTAGTTTTCTCAATATGATTTGATACTAACAACAACCACAAAAAGAATTCTTTATTTTCAGCTGAAAGTAAAAGTTTATTTTGGCTTTTTATATATTTTATGAATGTTTCTTACTAAATAAAATTATTATTTATATATATGAAATATTGATTATACGACAAACTGGAATTTCTATAACTTTTATTTAAAATTTCCGGTCAAAGAATTACCTACATTTTATTCTAGAAGCTTTCGGTTTCAAATAAAATTTTATAGCCATAAATATTTCCCAGGTTTTTCCATTCTTTTTGTATGGTTTTCGCAATAAAAATCAATCAAACTTCACCATTTGTCACCACATATTTTTGAAAAATTGACACATGTCCTAGCAAAAAAATCTAGCGACAGCTTGCTAAATAATCGTCGACCTATAAGTCTTTGATTATTTTCCAAGAAATGTGTAATGTCCAGAAGAAGAAAAAGTAGACTTTTTAAAGCAGGAAATATAAAAAGGCGGATGTGACAAGGCGGCATAGGGCGTTTCATATTCTTTTGTTATGATATCTTTGTCAGAAACGGAAGCCCTAATGCACTTCGAAAAAGAGGGCGAGTTTTTATTTTTTCGCTCAGACTGATACAAGATTCCTAGATGTCTGCAGCGTTACGACGCAAGGAAAATATAAACATGAAATCTATGCAAAAAATATTTGGAACGTAAATAATAAATGCACGGAAGGTCAAATTTTTTGCGTCCTTTGAGATATGGCATTACCGAAAGACAAAATGGTGTCATTCCGAAGCAAAACACGTAAAGAATATGTTTTATGAATCAAATATAATTTTTTTTTCCTTTTTACTTTCTCATATAGCAGTAGTAAATAAAAAGCAAGTTTTGTAATCACAAAAAAGATTCGCATTCGAGATTTCGGCGAATCTCCACGTTTCACACCTTTCAGAGTCTAGAAAACGTGTTGTCTGTCTGTGAATACAATAACTTTTAAATGTTTTCAGCTAGATGAATAAAATTTGGTCTTTAAGCGAATTTATAAAATTTCCTTCAAATTTTACTGGCGATCATCTTCAGGAATTTTGTATATTTGTCTGCCTATTCGTGCACAAATGAACGCGATAAATACAAAACATAAAACACTAGATGGATGAAATTTGGTATATATATTCATTATCTATAGAGCAGATCCGTATTAAATCAGCCCCAAATCCGTCAAGAAGTTGGCCATCTGTTGATTTCCACTTTGGTATGAAAGTAATTCAAATACGCCACGATTGAAATAAATGAAATTTAATATGTGACCTTTTTTTTTAATTAAAACTACAGTTCTCTGTAAAAGTTTAATTCCTATCGGTCATCAAAAAGTCACCCATTAAAAAAATGTACAGGACTCTGAAAATAAAAATCTGAGTATTCGTTTTGACCTTTTCCAGGATGCACAGCTTTATGCTGAAGGTGAGAGAGAGAAGATAACAGACTTATTCGGGAATATGTGAGAAAGTTTTAGGGAGACCATTCAATTTGATTTAACATATAAATGCTTATAGTCTGGCCAACTAATTGAAAAATGATTTATGGAACATGTGTGATACTATTTGCACTATTCAAAATTGTTTTGTAGTACAGGTTGTTGCACTTTGAATTTTCAACTTTGGCACGTAATTACTTCTTAGATTGTTGATGTTCACTAAGCAAAAGTTTTTCAAGAATTGAATTAGATTTTTCATCAAAAATGAATAGAGCATTCAACATTTTTCTATCCATAATTCTGAAGCATATTTTCGTGCAGGAACCATTTTTATATTAATTTATAAACAATTTTTTTTCAATGGTATACTTAATTTAAACTTAACTTAAATGAAATAAATTAAGTATATTTTAATTTTTTATAATAATCCTTTTTATTTAGTTACCGAATGTATACTCATGCGTGTTATATATATATATATATATATATATATATATATATATATATATATATATATATATATAGCAAAATTTGAATGGCAAATGTCCGGGTACGGGGGAGGGACTCAAATTTAGAAACCTGATTCCATTAAAGATCTCTCATGCATGCGGGCATAGTGTTTGTTAAATATAATATCGTTAGTTAAAAAAAGTTCTCCCTATGGTGTGGTGTGAGAGTTTGGAAGAAGGTGTTAGCACAGATATCATCTCGGTCATTTGACTGCGGTTGTAAGTTACGAAGTCCATCCCGTAATAGTCCGAGTTTTCAAACAGAATATTAATGTAACTGAAAAAAACGCAAACAACTTCAGTCCATTAATAATCCAGATCTAATATAATGAAAAAAATACAGCATTCGATTTTTACATTTTACTTTCTCGTATACGTTGTACTGGGAAAGTATTGAAACCGTCAAAAAACTCGAGACTGTGTCGAATCACGAAGTTTTAGATTTTCCATAGTTCGAAAAACACAGTTTTAAAAAAAGCCCGTATATATGCCTGTCTGTCCTGTGACAAAGATAACTCAAAACCGCTTTGAGCTAAATGGATGAAATTTGGTATACGGTCTGTATAACAAATGTGTAGATTTTATCAAATTTTGAGAAAATTCTGTTTAATGGAAGTCTGTCTGTCTGATTGTCCAAATGTAAGTTCACACGATAGCTTCAGAACGAAGAGAGTAAGATAGATTCTCTACATATATTCTACAAGTAAATACAGTTATCGAAATTTTTTGTTTCAGTCGGTTGGGAAAAACCCGTGTAAAAAGACAACTTCGATCTTCGGATGCTATTAACCGCATGCCAGGGATCAATCGCCAAATAAGTCGCCAAGTATGACACGATGGTTTCAGTAAAAATGCTTAACTGACGCCAAAGCTTAATATTTCGTAACTAATGTGCATCAGTGCCGTGTAAGATGTTCTTTATTTACAAATAATACTAGAAAGTTTAGGGAACATCCCTTCCGTTGATTCTTTCCGTAGTGCTGAAAGAAAACGTCTAATTTCAAAATTTGGGTGAGGCTAAAGTTTAAAGCTAGCTGTTTTGAATTTAAGAATGTTTTCTTGATTGTTTTATACGAGGAAAACAAAGAACAAAGAGTTTTCCAGTGAATTTGCGATTTATGAATTCGGCAAATAAAAGTTCTACAAAGATTATTTCTTAAGAGCATACAATTAAAATACTATTTAAAAAACCAATTTTACTTTTAAATAGTCTAAAACTCTTAATTGTAAATTATCTTGATTTTATTTTAGAAAGATATCAATATATTATTTTTTACTTTCACGTATATTATGCTTTCTCGAAAATATAATAATCGTCAAAAAATTCGAACTCGAGATTTAGACGAATACTAATGTTTTAAATCTCCATGAGTTCGAAAAAAACGTTTTTAGAAAACGTCTATCTGTCCGTGACAAAGATAAAAACGCTTTGAGATCCACGGACGAAATTAGGTTTGCAGTCTTTACACTAAATTTGCAGATTTCTATCGCATTTTGAGTAAAATTCTTTCAGGAAAAGTCTGTCTGTCCGGCTGTTCGAATAGAAGTTAACACTATAGTTACAAAATGAAGAGAGCTAGACAGATAAGATTCGGTACACAGATTAAAAACCTATATAATAGACAGTTATCAAATGTTAAGACAAATTCAACAAGGGGTTGACCATCCGTTGGCCTGTACATTCAGAAACAAGTAACCGCGCCAGTTCAAAAACGCAATGATTGTATTATATAAAAGCCAAATGTATCAAAAAATGGGAAAAATGAAAGTGCAAGAATGTATAATGTTAATGAATTTATAAATGAAATACTGATTCGAAAAACAAACGTTACATTGCCAAGAATGACACTATAGTTTCAGTAAAAATGCTAAATTCCAAACAAAGGTTAATATTCTATAACTATTGTACGCGAATGCCATGCAAGGCGATCTGGGATATAACACCTTCATTAAAGAGTATGCGGGAAAGTTTTTGGGAGACCAGTCCCACTGGTTTCGATGATTGATTCATAAAGCAGAGAATTAACCAGTAGTGGTGGTCTCGCGTATTCTCCAATTAAGGTCTTATAATAAGGCACGCATAAAACAGCGGGCCATAGGTAAGACCATAAATTTCTTGCAGGCATTGGTGAATATTAGTTACGAAATGTAGATTTCTGGTGGGAATCCAATACTTTTACTGAATCTATCGAGATAATATGTACTTCGAACATCTGTTTTGTCGACCGAATGAAACCAAAATAGGACACTACATTTGCTGTCACAAATAACTGAAATTTCAACACTTTAAGCCACTCCGTTTAAAAGCACGCGAAAGTACAGGCAAAAGCAATGCAAGCCTTCTTTCCTTTCAAAACTTTCAAAACCAAATATTTTTTTAATCGATTTGAATTAAATTTTTACATAAGTTGATTTAGGTAGCTAATTTTGACAAGATGAAAATATCAAAACGCCTAGTCACTCTCTAAACCACCACAAACTGACTACTCCGACCCCGCCGGAGGGCACACGGAAAAAATTAAATGACCGGACAGTCACAACAGCAACAATGGAGGGAATTGTGGTTGAGTCCTAAGGGACATAACCGGCCACGGTACAACCCTTCCCTAATCAAGCACGTCCCGTCATCGACGGGAGGAGCCTAACCCCCATCTTTTTATGTATCCACAAAGATGGCGAGAAGCAACCACCATACCGGAAGTTTCGCTTCCTCAATTACGAGGTGCCCCCTCCCCTTCCCTGTGGGACTGATAACTTTTTAAAAAAGATGGTTTCCATTTATCAAGAATAAAAAAAAATGTACAACTGAAACTTAAAATATAATTTTTAATAAAGTGGCAAAACAAAGCCAAAGAGAGAGAGAAAACTTTTCTTGGTACAATTTATATGTATAATATTCACGAATTGGATCGGACATTTTTTGTAATTATAAAATACCATATTTTTTAATTATAAAATAACAATGCATTTGGCATATTACTAGGATAAAGTTACAAAATCATCTTAAACAATACTTAACTTTAAATTACAAAGGTTTTTTTTTCTTCTTTTGCTTGGCTTTTACAATTAAATAATTGGTAGCCAAGACTTAAATGTATATATTTTTTAAATCTGGAACTCTTTTGGAACCTCTTTTAAATACTTTAAAAAATATCTCAAGCACTCGGACCTTTCTAAAGTTGTAAGACCCCCTAATCCAATGTTAATATTGTCTGTTTAATAAAGCGGTCCTGTGAGATATTAACTTAGAGGCCTATTTTGATTAGCCAACTGAATAATTTAAACCAATAAAATTGTTATGTATTTTCTCTATATTTTAATACTTTTCATTCGATTGTACTATTAGCTAAGGCACACTGAAAGAATTTTGCTGTTTTACAAGCAGCTTTAATTTGGGCTTATTTATTTATTTTGTTCCCCCATCTATTTATTTATTTTCCTTTTTAAGAGTTTTTTTTTTTTTTTCATTTTGTTTGATTATCGAGCTTTTAAAGTGGAAAAAAAATAATCAAATAGGATAATAGAAGCAAAGAATAAACTTGACAAAAAACTTCAGAGAATGCTATTAATCTGCAAACATAATGGATAAGTCATCACTTAATTTTCCAAAAAAATCTATTTCAACTCGATATTTGGCGATTGATTATAACTTACGATTCAATGAATAATGTTTACAATTCCAAATTCGTGACGAATACGATCATGAATTGAGGGTGCCCATACCGCTTTATTGTTACACAACAGAACAAATTTATTTTGTGTACGCAGTTTCCTTTATTATTGAATGTATTAACCCTATTATGCATAGATCCATTCTTTTATGTATCTAACAACATCTTATGAGACCAGGCATTTTTTTTTGAAGTCGTATAGACAAAAGAACTTAATTCTCTTCAATAATCAGATTAACAATATCCTCAGAAAATGAAACAATCGGTTGATAGGTTAATGCGTACAAAAATGAAATAAAAAAACTATCAAACATTGGTATTGTTTCTTTATTATGAATTCTTTATTATAAACGGAAGTATAACCTAGTTGGATTATTCAGTGATCAGATTTATGGAAAGAAACAAGAGTTTTAACATGGCGGAAATATTACGTACACTTTACGGTAACGATCATTATGAATTTGGGCACGCCGATATTGTGAAATATTTTAATGATATTGCGTAATTCCTCCAAATTATTCTTTTAATACAAAACAAAAATTTTAACAAAACTTTAAGTAGTTATAAAATAAATCTTATAATCCCTTAAATAAGAATAAATAATATTTCAAAATAAAATATTTTTAATAGGCATTAAAACCATAAAAACTATCGCTTTCCGAAAGCTATTGGATATAGTTGTGCAATAATATATGTAAACATAATTTTGCTCATGCGTGACAGAAAAATAAAAAAATAAATAAAATTTTAACTTTGATTTATTTTACCACGGGAGTCATATTATGTACAGAGAAAAAACGATAAGAGATGCGTCAGTCTATATCGTGATTCAAGAGCGAAAGCACTAGAAATTTTTCCCTTCAGTGATTTTATTAAGATAATTTGATAAGGATTTCTTTGACAAGTGTAGACTTAGGAAAAGGAATCTTAGGTATCTTTGTGCGGGTGTAACGCCTTTGATTTTGGCGGGGAACGACAGAATCATCAATTTTGTTAAGCACGTATTAGAAGTATTTAAATAAAAAAGTGGGAACTGGATCAGAAAATAAGGGGACACTTTAGAATGAAAATATGGGTTAAATTAAGATAAAAACTAAGAAATTAATTCAGATTCAAATGAAATTATCACACACGCACGCACATATATAATCATCCACTGCAGTCGGTAATACTCAGCGGAATTAAAAATATTCCCGCTGTCTTGGTCTGCGGCATTATCCACGTCGGATAGAAAATCCCAACCTTTGTTTTGAATAAGCACTTTAAAGATATATATTTTTTAATGTTGAAATTGACTGCTTTTTCGATGTAAAAACAGTAAAGGTCATAAGCTGTGTTCTGCAGTTTTTATTATTTTATTTATTATTATTATTGTTAATTCCTTATATTTTCCCTTTACGAACCAAATTAAGGGTTATTTCTAACATTTTTCAGCGCATTTTTTTGTTTAGTATTCGGTACTTTTTTTTTCTTTTAATGCATCATCATTTCAATCCATAATTCATTGATTAGTTTCAATTTGAATATTTGGAACATAATGGACAGAGAAGAGCAAATTGCAAGGGGAAAAAAATGTTTATTTATTTATTTTTAAACACTCTGCAAATGCGCACGGGATTCTCTACTACGACTTTCGATATTAATTAGATAATTAATTCCTAGATAATCTTCTAAGATAATTATCCGATTCCTACGTTTTATCGAAAACATTGACATTCGATATCGGATTATTAATACTGTGAATTTAATTTGTATTCTTAGAATATTTTTTCCATATCTTAAACGATTTTATAAAAATATTTTTAAAACTGAAATGAATCGAGATCAAAATAAAAATGTCCTAATAACCACAATGTAGAAAATAGATATTTGGCTTAGAATGCTCATTTGATTGCTCAGTGAAATCTTGAGCTCAAAAAGAAGTTTACAATTTAAAATTTTTAACTGCAAGCATTTTGAATTTAAACATTAAAAAAATACTTAACGAGAGCTTGAAATATTTCACAAATGTCTTAAATAATTTCCATATTAATTTTTTTCAATAATATCTCTTAAACACATGTTTAAAATTGAAAATTTTGAAATTAAAATCTATATTAGCAATTAACACATGGTCATTCTAACCGAACATTGAACTCGCTATTAAGACATAGAAATAGATTTCGCCATAGTATCTCAGAATAGAACATTTCTTTAAAATAGATGTTCTCTTTTAATGCTTCCTTGTATACCAGGAAGAACAATTTCCATTCATTTTTCTTTCATTTCAGTTTTCATGTTTCGTGAACATAACACTTATTGAATAAAATTTGTTTACCTTTTACTGGCAACGGAAGAAGCAACAGCAGATTCGATTTATCCAAATCGTTTGCGCTTTGTAGAAAAAAACCGAAAACGATTTCAATCCGGCGAGAAAACTGATTTAAGGCGAGAGACACAGACGGAACTTGATGTCTCTGAAAATCTCGGTCACTAGTGCTAATCCAAGTTTGAACGTCCTTGAACTTCTGGTTTGTTTCTGGATACTATTTGGCTATTGGCCCGTTAGAGCATGACGTCACTGATTATTGTTCTAGTTACATTTTTTTCCTCTCAGCGTAGCGTGGAAGAACATGTTCGGAAAGAGAAGACATCCTCATTTTTTTTCTTCTTTTTTCTGATAGTAAGGTGTTGCGAGTGTATTCTTGCATAAACGAACAAACAATGGCTATCTGTTAATCGAATTTGCTACCTGAAAAATCAGATGGAATTTGTTTCGTCTTCCTGAGAGGTAATCGTTTAAAATGGCGGAAGTTAATAGTTCGTTGAACATTCTAATAGATCATAATTGCATAAGAATGTTCGTCGAAGAAGAATCTGATTCGATGAAAAATTTATCTCTAATTGTTCTTATAAAGAAAATTATATTTTATGCTTGTTTTGACTTTGATAATCATGATCGTTTGTCTACTAATGTGAAAAAAAAATCGGAAACAACAACAATATTCATCTTCAATTTCAATGATATGAAGAAAATTTTATGAAAGTTTAAACTTGAAACAGCTTTTAAACTGATTTCAGGTTTCTTCTTCAATAAAAATTAAAATAAAGGAAGAATGTAAAATTCTATTTGTCATTTTATGAGCTAAATATCATATCATCGTTTTCAAAATTTTGCCCTTTTTTTCTTTATATTAACTCTAAAATTAGACGCAAGTAGATATTTTTAAACATATATAAAATGAAATTTAAAAAAATATTAATGCTTGTCTTGAAGGGTTCAGAATTTTACAGTAACATAAAAACATTTTCAGATTAAAAAAAAGATAGATTAAATAGTTAAACATTAATAATAATTTCTTATGATTAATAAGAGTTTGAACTTAAAACATTTAAAATGATGTTTACGAGTGATTCTGAAACATTGTTTAACACACACACACACACACACACACACACACACACACACACACACACACACACACACACACACACACACACACACACACACACACACACACACAGATCTTTACAAACAACATACTTGACAGAACACAATTGAACTCGGAGCTGCCAAATTTGGTTATTTCTTAATTTTGAACTAAAATTATGATAGCAAAAAATTTTATTTCGTTTATTAAAAGTTTATTTCAAAATTAAAAACTTGCCCAGTTTTATTAAAAATTCAGAAAATAAGCAAAACATTAACAAGGAAATAAATAAATGACATGAAAAAGGTCATTTTTTTCATAACTTTGTTAATAAAAATATGATTGAATGATTTGATTAAACGATGAATTGACTTCACAGGGCTACAATTAGCAATTCAAATAAACTTAAAAACGTTGTTTAAAAATGCAGATAAATACAAACTGATATTATTTGAGTAGAAAATCATTTTCGTATGATATATATTCAGAAGTTATCGTGGAAGAGCATCGTAGTTTTAGTTAATTTGTAACAAATTAAAATTTAAAAAAAACATCTTCTTTCTCTTATACACCGTCATAAGGCCCAAAGACAAACTTTATTCTAGGTATTGCGGCCTGTTCTTTAGAGTACATCCATCACAATCTGTAATGAATCTAGTTCAGTTTATTTTAAAACAGGATGTAAGATTTATATCAGAAAAAAATTATATTACAGTAGACTCCCGATTATCCGCGGGCGGGTTATCCGCGGTGCGGATTATCCGCGCCTGCCGCACAAAGGTTTTTTTTTTTTTTTTGACTGATTTTTTCAAAAAGGCGCAGTTGTACAGTTATGCTTTTGTAATTACAGTATTAAAACAGTACATATGTATTAATTTTTCTGTGTATCCTTGACGCCTCTCGTAAATACAAAGCACTTTTCTGTTTTCATTAACAAAATGCATTTTAGGTTAGTTTTGAGTGATATACTAAAATATTAGAGTTAGTTAAACATTTCCTGCTGTTTATTTTATGTTTTATTGTACATAAAACGATTTTTCAAAGTTGGAATGACTGTTTTCTCTTTTGCTATACCCGTTTTTAGCCTTTTTCGGATTATCCGCGATTTTTGTTATCCGCGGCGGCCGCGCCACCCAATTCCGCGGATAATCGGGAGTGTACTGTACTTTTATACCTTATCCAGTTTTTTTTTATACTGATTTTTACAGTTGAAAACTCATTAGACCCATTTTGTTAATGGCTGAAAATCTGTTTCATATTTCAAATTTTTGAATTTATCCAACAGATATAATTTTATATATTTCATACAGGGCTGCATTAACAGATAAAAAAAACTGGGTTATCTAAAGTCTCAGTAAATCTGAAGGGCCCTGAGACCTCATGATTTTTTTCTTCTGTGTTTTAAGGATCATCTGATAATCTTTCATCTGTTTATTAAATTCAAATACTTGTCAAATTAAAATAAAGTATCGCTTTAATTTCTAAACATTATTTTAAGGGATTTTTTTTTCAAATTTTTAGAGTCATTTGCAGATAATTTTTAAAAAAAATTAATATATCGATTAACTAATATTTAAACAACTCTGATATATTTTGTATTTAAATATTCCAAATGCTTTAAATTAATAATAATTTTCTTTAAAAAAATTTAATTGAATGTATTTTTTTTTTGTTACGAAATATTGAAACCAATTTGAAGGAAGGAGGACTCTCAATTAAATATTTACAAAAAGATGTGGCTTTTTAGACAAGTGGTTATCATATTAATAGTATATCAGATTTGATTGCCACAGATTAACTAAAGAAGTGGTAAAAAAAACTAAGAAACTTTGGAAAAATGCTTAAAAAATAATCTACTGGTTGATGAAGAAATAACAGGAGGTGTTCGGAGCCCTGTAGCGTGCTATGTACTGGATGAAATATAACAAAATTTGGCCACCATGCTCATTAAAGTTTGCGGTTTCGATTTATCAAGAAAAAAAATTAGTACCGAAAAATGACGATAAGGGAAATCCGGGCACTGCAAGCGCATAATGTGTGGAAAAGGAATACATAACTGCCAATGGAAACAGTAAATAACAACACACCAAATACCAATGAAAAACATTTATTATAGCAACTTACAAATTTGGCTCAAGGTGACCACCAACTTGGTGTTCCAATAATTACGAGGTTTCAGACGGTGGCTTGCAGAACATCGGCATTCATTCGTCGGACATGTAACGTTATTTGATCTTTTAAAGTAGGAATGTCAGGAACATGTTCTTGACATTCCACATCCAGCATCCCCACATCCAGAAATCGCCTTCGGCCTGATTGTACAACAAGAATTCCTTTTCTTTCAAATCTTTCAACCATTCTTCGTAAATTAGTTATGGTCATCTGTCCTCTACGTCTGTTTTAACCGCTGGTATTCACGAAGAGCGGCGCTGGCATTTTCATCCCGATGATAATACAACTTGACTAATAAGGCACGTTCACGTAGTAACAACGCAATCGACGGGCGAATTCTTGCAGAATGACTTTGAATTTCCGTAAGCCTTTCTTTAATCTCGATGTTATGTCACAAATTACCCATATAAGCAAATTACATGATGAAATTTTTGATTGAAACGGCAGAATTTCTCCTATCGGTGTTTTTTGGTACTATTTTTTTTTTTTTTTGATAAATCGAAATTGTATTCTTTAATGTAAATGGTGGCCAAATTTTATTATATTTCGTCCGGTACCTAACACGCTACAGGGCTCCGAACACCTCCTGTTATTTCTTGATCACCCTGTATATACACTAGCCGCCTTTGGCGACCTGTTTGATTGCCCAGATTATTGATGGTTTGGGTTGTTAAATGATTAAGATAAAATGCATTTAAAAAACATTTCACCTTATTATTCGATATGTCTGAAAAATATGACTTCTATTAAATTAATTTACTGCAAAATTAAAAAGTGTGTATATCTATACTTATAATACAGCTCAATGTGTGTGTGTGTGTGTGTGTTGGCGCTCTACAGGCCAGACCGTTCGACCAACAGCTACCAAACTTGGCACGTGTATACCTTGGAGGCCGGGAATGTGCACCTGGGGGTTATTTTTTCGAATTTTTAATTAGAATTTTATTTATTTTAAAATTAAACGAAATTTTGGCGTGTTTCTGCTATAACTTCCGAAAATATTACCGCACAAAAAAGATTTTTACATCAAGTTAAAGATCAAAACTTTATCTTTTAAATGATACCAATGTTTTAACCTTACAATTAAATTTCTATTTTTAATGAATTTTTAAATAAATAATTTAACTATATTTTTCAACAATTTTTTTCTTACAAAATAAAAATAAAATTTAAGCAGCACGAGCACGTTTCGCATTCATGGGGAAAAATTAGCTTTTTTCAAAGTGTTGCCATCACATCGATTAAAGCTCCAATTAAAAATAAATTAAATCTTTTTGGAAATGAAATCTGCAAAAATATAATTTTCGTCACGTGTCTGTAGGAAATGAAACAAATATGAAATATTATTTTTTTCTAAAAAATAAATTCAAGAAAAATTATTTTATGATCTTTTACACTATCTGTATTATTAATCCAATAAATCAGTTTTATTTTAAGGCAAGTTTTGTTTAATATGAACAGGATATTCATTCAAATCAGGGCCACACTGCTAATTTGTAAACCTTTAGTAATAGACACAGATCTGCTAAAATGGTCTAAATGGAAAATGATTATATTTTATGTAACTTGATCCAATAAATACTCTAATATATAACGAATTTTTGATTTTACATAAAGCTTCTGCTGTGGAAATCACGTTTAACAAAATGTTCTTGAAACACTAATATTTTAAATAAAGAATTAATTTCCAATGAACAAAATGAATCACTTAAACTGACTGATTTATAAACATTTGAATATCACTATTCAAAAAAAAAAAAAAAAATTAGATTTTCCATCGATCGTTTTAAAGAAAATACGCCAATCAGCGCGCGCAGGTTTCTCAAGATTAATTGGCCTAAGATTATGAAAATGTTGAGTTTTTCTAAATTTTTAACATTCAAAACTTCATAAATAAGTCTTAGTTAATCGTGGAAAATAGAAACATTCATTTATTTATTTAAAATTTGGTGTGTCCAGAATATTTCTCAGAATATGATACCTTACTGCATAAAATTTAGACTTCATAATTTTTGAAATATCTTTATAGGCCGGAACAAAATATTATTATTGATTTCATTTCAATCCTTTTGAAAGCAAAACTAAAAACTGAATTTTATGCTGAATCTGAGAAATTTTTGTTGAATTATTCTTTGAGATATTACGCAAATTATGAAAAATATTTTGTAGTTTACATAAGACTTAAATACCGAACGATTCTGTTTGCAGTACTCATATTCAATAATAATAATAATAAATAAATAACAACAAAAATGATAAATAAAATAAAACGCTTGGTTTCATTAAAAAATATCTTTACATTAATTGCAATTTCAGCATTTCCACTTCAAATTAAAGTTGAAGTTTCACCGGAAATGACAACACATTAGCAAAATATATATAGTAAATTGAACGAAACGATCTAAACAACAGTATAAGTTTGGTATGACTATCAAAATTTGAAGATTGAAAATTTTTTGTTTGAGAAGCTATTAAGAGACAAGTTACTTAAAATATTTAATTGAAAATTGTAGCGAGCGGTAATACTGGTGAACCGGCTGGTCGCCAGAGGCGGCTAGTTATGAAATAAATACGAAAATGAAAATCCTACTACGGAGTTAATGATGGGTAAAAACATTACTAAGCCCGTTTTCACACTCCATTAAACTTTATGTTTGAAGCCTCTTTCTTGATTTCTTTTATGTCTTCGTTTCTCTGAATGAATGTACATTTTGGTCACACAGAAAATCATTCCGGAGCATTTTTAACATTTTGCAGCTTTATTAATGAATTAGGAGAAGCGTTGGATTCAATATAGTTATAAAAACGTTAAAAGAAGATGAAGTTTAAAATTGAATATTAACTTGCACTACTTGGAAAAACAAGGTTTTTGCCAATATCTATATAATGTAAAAACATATATTTTAAAGCAGTTACGATACAAGAGAGAAAGAGAAAAGAGCGAACGAGTGTGAAATATTTTTCCCCGGGGTTTATATATTATGAGATTCTGATAAGGAATTCTTTACACGTGTCGATTTAGGTAAGGGAATTATAGGATCTTCTAAAAGAATTTGTTAAGGTTGGCAGATTTTTATCCCTTCACTCGGAGCGAAAGAACCGCTGACTTAAGCATTTTTACAGAGCTTCTGCTGCATTAATTAAATAAAAAAAAGGTGGAATTGAATATATATATATATATATATATATATATATATATATATATATATATATATATATATATATATATATATAATATATAATATATATATATATATATATATATATATATATATATATATACAGTACACTCCCGATTATCCGCGAAATTGGGTGGCGCGGCCGCCGCGGATAACAAAAATCGCGGATAATCCGAAAAAAGCTAAAAACGGGTATAGAAAAAAGAGAAAACAGTCATTCCAACTTTGAAAAATCGTTTTATGTACAATAAAACGTAAAATAAACAGCAGGAAATGTTTAACTAACGCTTAATATTTTAATATATCACTCAAAACTAACCTAAAATGCATTTTGTTAATGAAAACAGAAGAGTGCTTTGTACTTACGAGAGGCGTCAAGGATACACAGAAAAATGAATACATATGTACTGTTTTAATACTGTAATGTATTATGTAATTACAAAAGTATAACTGTAAAACTGCACCTTTTTGAAAAAATCAATAAAAAATAAAAAAAAAACTTTGTGCGGCAGGCGCGGATAATCGGGAGTCTACTATATATATATATATATATATATATATAAATTTTAATAATTGCGGAGGGAAAATATTACCTTTATTTCGGTCCATGAAGGGAAAATATAATGAATCAGCATAAATATAAAGTTATCAAAACTGTAGAAATCAGCTTATGGGTCTTTGTTATCTATTTATGCACAAATTTGTGCGCACATCAATAAATCAATCAATTTAAACAGGCGCATAACAGAAATTGAGATTTCGCATCCACGGGGTATTAAAAGGGGTTAAGAGTTTTTTAACTTCTCCCAACGTTACAAAAATTATGAATGATTGCATTTACTGACTTCATTTTGATGTAGCATGTATTCCTAAAAATTTATTTATATAGAGGTTGAATTAAATTCAATGAAGAATATATATGGTTTTTGAAATTTAGTAGGGGAAAATGGGAGCTCCGAATTTTGCATCCCTACAGAAATTAATTCGATTTTGATCTCCTATCTGCTGGCACTTTCTTGTACCTGTAACATAAAGGAGTTACTGTAATCTTCAAATAATTCAAAATTTTGTCGAATCTCCACATTTCGGATCTCGTTAGTCCGAAAAACACACTTTTGGCATTATGTCTGTCTGTCTGTGAACACGATAATTCAAAACCGCATTAAGCTAAACGTTTGAAATTCAGTGTATGGAATTACGACTAAATTTTTAGATTTCGTTTAAATTTTGAACGAAATACATTTAAAGGAAATCTATCTGCCGGGCTGATCGAGTACAAGTGAACTCGATATCTTCAAACCAGAAAGAACTAAGCCCATAAAATTTGATACATAGATTTAGAATCTAAAATATAGATATTTGTCAAATTTCTAAACCATATCCATCAAACTCTTAACCGTCTGTCTGTCCATTCTATCGAATGCACGAAAACGCAATAACTCATAAACACAATGACTTAAACCAATGAAATTCGGTATGTTTCCTTGTGATTACAACTGTATTTCCGTGTCAAAGTTTGGTGAAAAGTAAAATGTGTTTAAAAACATATTTTCTCAATAAATTCAATAACGATGTTAAATTCACCCGGAAGATATATTTTTCATCATTTGTTGATGTACCTGATTCACGACTTTACCCAATGTCCACAGTTTTATGTAAGTAGATGAGGGTAATTGCCTTATTGGAGAGCCCACGAAAAAGTTTCGGGGAATTCATTGCAAGCTCATTTTTTTACTCTCTCGTATACAAAGTATAGAGAAAGTATAGTCATCGTCAAATAATTCGAACTCGATATTTTGACGACTCTCCGCGTCTTAGAACTCCCTGAGATCGAAAAACACATTTTCGGAAAAATGTCCATCTGTCTGTCTGTGACAAAAAAATAACTCACAAACGCTTTGGGCTAGACGACTGAAATTTGTATGGTCCTTACATCAAATTTGCACATTTCTATCACATTTTGTTTAAAAGCCTTCACAGAAACTCTATCTGTTTTGCTGTCCAAATAAAAATTAACATGATAATTACACACCGAAGAGAGCTAGATAGATAAGATTCGGTACACAGATTTAACATCTATAGTGTAGACACCTGTAAAAGTTTGAGCCAAATCCAACTACAGGTTAAATGTCTGTCGGTCTGTACTTTCAGAAAAATGTAAATGCAATAATTAAAAAACGGATTGAGTTAAATATATTAAATTTGGTATATGAGATTTTTTGATTACAAGCGTACATTTTTTAAAGACATTTTTTTTAAACAGGTTGTGAATAACGTGTCTAAAACACAAATTCGATTTTCTGATATTATTAACCGCATACTAGGCTTAATCGCCAAATAACTCGCCAAGGATAACACGGCAGATTCAGTAAAAATTCTAAATTCCCGCCAGAAAATATTTCGTAACTATTGTACGCCAATCCCATGCAGGTGTTCTCTGGCTTGACAAGTTTATTAAAGAGTATGGCAGACAATTTTGGGGAATTCACTCCCGCTGGTTTCAGCTGGATATCTGAAATGTCTAAAAATTGCTTTTGGTCTTAATTTATCAGTAATGCAGTTTACAATCTATTACGTTGGCGCCGTCATTTATTAGATTCGAAGATTAATTTGAACGTAAAATCGCGATGAAAGATCACGTTTGCTTCCTCAAAGTACTAAATTAAGACGCACTTTACGTGACATTCATCCCAAAACCAAATACAGAACAGAACAATGACCTCATTAAAACGCGGTATTTTTACCGGATAGTAAGCTTGTAGGATTTCAAATAAACTCAGTTAAAAAATATATTCATAAAACAAGAAATGATAGATGAAAATGTCATTAAGAACAATATAAATAGACATGGTTTTGTCTGCGTACTCTCGTTGATAATTCTCTTTCCATTTTTTCCTCAATTGCATCTGGGTGAAGAAAAGTCGCCAATTCTAATTCTTGCATACCAATTCGCAACTTTAGCAAGAAGTTTTACACCATCTCGGATCAGATTATTGATCGTTTTTCATCATTTGAAAGACTTTGCGCCGAATGTTTAATTCTTACTTTTTATTTAAAACGTCAAGTTTTTTTATTTAGTTTATCAAGCTTAAGCAAAGTGAAATGACTGTGATCGTCAAAAAAAAATTTCAAATTCAAGATTTTGACCCATCTTTTCACTTCAGAAATCCATGAATCCGAAAAACAAAATTTTTGTAATTATATCTGTCTGTCCATCGCTCTATTCATCTGTCTATCTTTGAGCATGACGTGCATCTTAAAATCATTTTAAGCAAGATGGGTGAAATTTGGTATATAGACATTACGAGATATTAGTAGATTTCAAAATTTGTACGAAATCCATTCTGAGGAAGTCTGTCTGTCCGGTAGTTCGAATGTAAATTAACACTATAAATTAAAACGTAAAGAGCTAGATGGATAAAATTTGGTGCACAGGTTTAGTATCTATGACGTGAATACGTAATAAATCTGGACCAATCAGACAAGGGATTGATCGCCTATTTATCCGAATTTTCGCATATATATAAACACAATACTCTAAAACGCAATGATTGCAATGCATGAAATTTGATATAAAAGTTTGGGACTAGAATTATAACTCTGTGTCAAAGTTTGGTTTCAATAAGACGATAAAATGGTGGCCAAAATGCATACTTAATTTTCTGGTACTTGTGTATCAATCGTATGCCAGCTTAATAAAGATTGCTTGCAACATTCAATAAAATGGCGGAATTCACATCAAAGATCGATATGCCTTAACTAATATTCGTAAATTCCCATGCAGGGTATTCACTGCCTTATGGGCCGCTGGGGCCAGGTGGGAAGGTCTGAAGATCGAGGCCCGATTCTACTGAACAACCACCGTGTAAGCGGGTATGATGCACGTTAAATCAGTGAAGGCCAAGCGTCCTACCCTCTGGTGATATGCGGGATACCAGCTCAGATGTCGTCCTCGTCATCTGACTGCGGTTCAAAATTTCGAGGTCGTCCCAAAATAGCCCTAGTGTTGCTTTAAAATGGGACGTTAATTAAACACTGCCTTGTATAAAGTCTGCAATAATATAAGTTATGCAAAATATTATCTCTGTATATATGTATAAAATATTATCTATGTATGCAAATATGCGAGAAAGTTTTGGAAAGACTACTCCTGCAGGTTTCACTTCGGAAATATATGATGTATTGTGTGTGATCGCCCATTTTCCGGAACTAATATTCAGCGTTCTTGTTTCTATAAAATTCAAACCGTTTTTATTATTTCATCAAAAATTTGATTGTGAGATTTTATTCCGCTATTAAAAGCTAAAGCAGAAAAATTCTGCTCAGTATCTTTAAAATAAGCCAATTAAAATAAAATGGCTTTAGTGTCTCACAGTTTGACAGAATCATGACCATGAAGTTTCTTCTAAATGATTTAACTGAAATGAAATGCGATAATTTATTCTTGTTAATATTATTATAATATTAATAAGAGTGAATTCACAGTTTTAAGAAAGTTTTTATTTAGTTTGTTAAATGTTTTTTATTTCATGTTTTAATTATTTATTCTTGCCGTAAAAGTTAAAATGATGAAGCTATATTTTCTGCATTTTAACCAATTCTAATATATATATTTTTTAAATTTGGAACTGAATTTTTTTATTCATGAAGTTTTAAAACAATTTGTTTCCTTTTTCTTTTGTTGTCTGGTGGGTGGAAATTAATTCTCCTGGAAACATACAAACCTTAAGACATGCATGATTCCAGGACAACATATGGGTCCTGACACCAAAGTAATCTTAATAATTAAAACTCCATAACTTTAAATTATTTTAACCCATATTTTATTTCAAAATAATCTTTATTAAAGTTCTTAACAACCATACGCAATTTATATTTTTTCGGTCAACAAAACTGAATATTTTTTTTGTTTTTTGCCATTTCAAAAATAACAACAAAAAAGAATAAGATGGTATTCTAAAGTTTCATATAAGTTCAAGCCACAATCTTACTCCCTTCCCAGTAACTAAGTTACGGTACAGCATATTATTCCTTTCACAACACACTATTTACAAAAGTGTTATAGATATGCGTAAGTGCTAATACCGAAGCCACAAGGGGATTTAATGGTCCGTCCTATACGCGATTGTTTATAAGGAAGATTTTTAATTGCAAAAGATAAATATGTTGGAGATTTGAAAGGTTGTCTTATTGACTTTGTTGATCGTTCTGTAGTAACGTCTGTTATTTGCAAGAAATATGCAGATTTCAAATCTATCATCTGTAGAAATCTGTTTTTCATCAATAGACACTGTAGCTATCTTTATCTCAGATTTTTATCGTAAAATATTTTTCTGTTTTGTCAGTCACTTGCAAAGGACCATTGCAAGGAGGTTCTAATTGTTTTTTAACACTAGAATGTCCGGGATTTCGATTACCCTTAAACGTCCGCCGGTGTCGTTTCGACACCGCGATATAAAATAATTGTAATAACTAAATAACTGCTTTTAATATTATTTTAATATTATTTCACTTTTAATATTATTTCATGTATTTTTAATATTATTTTATGTAATTATCATATATTATGACCCTTTATATCATAAAAAACAGTAACAAAACAAGTTATTTAATCTTGTAAAATGAAATAAAACAGTATTATTGTCACGTAGATATTTTAGTGTGGAACGCAATGACACACAGAAGAAGTAGAGCTAAACCAATTTATTAACCCAACTCTGAACTGAGAACGCAGTGACTGACAGATCTTCTGCTTTTATACTAGCAGGGAAAGTTCCAGAATACTCTTCTGGAGACAGTAAGAAGAGTGCAGAACACTTGTCTGGTAAACTAAAGAAATGTCCAGAATCTTCTGGAACATGAAATCAAGGAATTAAATATTTACACAAACTGTGAATCGCATTGTCTCTAGCGGGATTCGCACTTAAGGTCTCATGATTATGAAACCAGTGCCATAACCATTCGGCCATGGAGAGTCGACTGTCGTTCTTCAATGCGGCATTATTCATAAATATTAGTATAATAAGCAAAATCGTATTTTTGTGAGAATGCAAGTTTTTTAATCATTATTTATCGTTTTTATGCATAATGTTTTGTATATACCTCATTTGCAACGGATACAGTGATATTCAATTTTTCCTGTACATTTGTACATTGCTCGTTGGACCACTGCTTTATCGCATAACATTTCGAGTCGCAAATCTGTCAGGAACATTACCATTTTGTGGTATCTATTCTGTGCCATCCCTAGCGGCGTACATATCAGGATTTACTGCAATATTATCAATTTCATCTGCACTTTCTTTAGATTCTTCGTAGTCACTTTTACGCAAATTTATGCCTTCATAGGATTCTAAATTAGAACAAGACAGCTCACCACCATCCGATTCATTCCCAGGAAGCTCTCACAACAAATTAGCAATTTCATCAGGGCTTTTTTATGATAATAAATTGCCTTGTAGTCGAAACGACACTAACGAACGTTCTAGGTATATTTAATTGTAAAATCTCTCCTAATGAACCTACAACCACAAAACTTTTTCTGTGTAATCACCGTGGAAAATGATTAAAAGTCACGAAAATTTTTCAAATTCCCTGTTAAAAATGCTGAAAGGAGAACAAATGAAACAAGCTCCTGTGTCCACTCGACACCGACGGACATTCTAGTGTTAACTCTTTCTTGGAGAATGTAATGTTGTTTTCAAGTCTTTAGAAACGAATATTTTTTGAACGTATTTTTCGGATACTGTTCTAGGTCGAATAATTGGTGACTCGTAAATTTTATTTAAAACAATGCCCAAATGAATGCAAACCCAATTTGTTCTTATCAGGTTTAAAATATAATGTTCAACATCATATTATAATACATGGTCAACCTGCAATATATATTTTTTTTCAAGATAATATTTATTACAGCTTTTAAAAACCATATACAATTTATTCTTTTCCGAGCAATAAAATTGAATAACTTTTAGTGCCCATTTCTAAAACAACAACAAAAAGTAAATGAATAAGACATAGTAACTGCTATTTTAAAGTTCCATATAAGTTCAAACCACAACAAACAGCGAGGTTTGCGAGCGAAAACCAGTAAGGTGTGAAGTCCCCAAATCAATAATGAAAAGATGTTAGTCAATAGTAAATTATTTGCATACTAGCCGCCTTTGGCGACCAGTTTGCTCTCCCGAATTATTAACTTATTAGACTGGTAAATTATCGATATGATTCATTTATTTAAAAACATTCCACTTAGTTATTTAATATGATTAAACACATGCATTCAAATAAAACAGTTTACTGCAATTTACAAAGCATGTATACTACGAAATAAAAGCAAAATTAAAACCCCACTACGGATTGAATGCTTGGCAAAAGCACATGCTTGAATGTTTTGATGAGTAGTGTGAATCTCATAAAGCATTGCTTCGTATAGTGTATCAAATGAAATTAAAAACATTATTAAAGTTAAATGAAAAATTGTATAAAAATGAAATTTATATTATTAAAAAGGTAATTTTTTTTTAGTCTTAAGATAAAGCAAAAAGCACTTTTTATAAGATAATTGTTTTGGAAGATATAAGTATCAGTTTTCGAAGGCAAGCTATAGTGATTACGGCTAAACAAGATTAATATACGGGCGCCAAAAGTAAAAAAAATTAGAGCGATTTATCCCCAAATATAATTTTGACAAATTTTGATTGTAACTTTATAAGTTGTTTGTTAGCATTACTGGTATACACCGAGGATTGCAGACTTCCAGAAAGTTTTGAACGACTGTCACGATTTTGATTTGCTTGGCGAGAAACTGTATATTAATCTTAAGTCTTACCCCGATTACTTATCTGACAACGATTAAGCCTATTTTTCCGGGCTATACTTTGATATACAGTTATTTGGCGCCTTGCGAGATTGGCAATTCTTCGGTGGCGCTCTCTTTGGGGTCACAATGCCACCATTTTTTTTTTTAACTACTTTTTTTTTTTTTTTTTTTGCCGCTCTTCTACTGTTGTTACGTTTTCGCGTTTAACCGATTTCGATATATTTTCAAATATTTATACCTGTTTCTTCTAAAACAGAATCCTGTTTCTTCTAAAACAGAATCTTTAAAGGATGTTATTGTCAAATACTAGTTCCTGCTGACTGAGAATACGGAGTTGCCGAAAACACAACACAGCTTGTTTGGTAAAGATGGTAATCCTACAAGGTTGTTCTTTGTTTTTTTGTCTGTCATATTCGGCCATTTCAATAAAATTTGGCGATAAACTAATTTTTTTTGGCTAAAATGACTGTATATCGAAGCTGTTCCTTTTTTTCTCTGGATTGAAGTTTTTGTTTGAAGCCTTTCTTGATTTCTTTTATATTTTCTTTTTTGGGACTGGATGTCCTCTTTGGTGACATGACAGACTATCTGCAGAACACTTCTAATAATATTTTGCAGCTCCATTAATCAACTAAGCGAAGCGTTTGCAACAGCTTCAAAAATGTTCAATGAATAAAGCAATCTGAAATTCGCATGATATTTTGTTTATATTTGATTGTTGCCATTCGACAATTAGTAATAAGCTCGATTTCTTTGTCACGTACGTTAGCGTTATATATATGTAGATATATTACTTCTGTTCTTGTCTTTTTCATGGAAGAGGGAGGGGGACTATCTCAGCAGCTCTTCTTGGTGAATGCAACATTTCCTATTTTCTCATGCTCATAACTTCAGTTTGATACACTCAAAACTTCTACGTATTGAATGATGTAAGCTCAGTCTCTTCATTAAGTTTAAAGATAGCAAAACCAAAAGGAAGAAGTAGTTATCTATTTTAGAAACCAGTTCACGATGAGGAAAAATCTGATTCCTCTTGGTATTCGCTCATCTATAAATAAGTTTACTTGCATTTTTGAAAACGAAAAGGTCAGAACTCAAGGGCAGAGTCTGCCAATGCGTTCTACCGATATGACGGAAAAAGATTGCGACATTTGGATGTTATATCATTAGTTCTACGAAACAATTTTTTTTTTCATTGATTCCAAGAAATATTTCAAGAAGTCTTACTATCTCCGAGTACTAAATGAGAAATAATTAAGTAATTGACAGTGTTGTAACTTAGTACTTCATTTAATTAGAGTCGTCTTTGACCACCAGTTTGTATGCATTAGATATTGATTGTATTTAATTTCATTTAATTCACTTAGAAGAAACGTCATGGCCATGATTCTATCAAATTGTCAGGCATCAAAGCAATGCTATTTTAATTAGCTAATTTTCAAGATATAAATCAGAATTTTTCTGCTTTAGGACTGTGTAAAACTGAGATTTCATAATTTTTTGAAGTATATTTATAGGCTGAAACAAAATAAAATAGTATTATTAAGTCATTTAAAACTGAAAACTGAATTTTATGATGAACCAGAGAATTTTTTTGTTCGAATAATTCTTCAAAATATTACAAAAGTTGTGAAAATTATTGTGTAATGCACATATGACTTCAATGCCGAACGACTCTGTTTTCAACACTCATTTTTTTAAAAAAAAGTTTTGTTCCAGTAAAAATTATTTTTATATTAATTGTAGTTTAATCATTTTCACTTTAAGATACATTAACTTTTTTAAAATTTTAACTTTAAAAATCCTGTTTTTTTACAGTAGGTCATTAATATAAGTTTAAACTCATTTCAGTGAGAAAAAAACCCATTAATTATTAATTAAATAAATAATATTTAATGAACTAATTAGCCTATTTTTTGAAACATGATATCTTAAATTCTAATTTGTACAGACACACAATTCTAGTTGGAAATTATGCCAAATATTAGTCTTCATGTTGTCTGCCTCAATCAAGTTATAAAAATATATAGTTTTTTTAACAATTTTTTCAACGATGAATAAAAAAAGGGAGATTTTTTCTGTCATTTTAACTTTTAAATAACCATTAAAAATTTATTTCTATAAATATAACTTTGATTGAGACACAAAACATCCGCTATTTCATTCAGATTATTTTGATATATAAATAACTGTATTTAGTTCATTTCTTGTTGAGTTATGTTTGTTTGAATGAAGCAACATAGTGGAAAAATATCATTCTTCCTAAAATGAGTTTTAAAAGCAGCGTAACCAGAGTTTTTAATGAAAGCACCTGAAGAAAAATAATTATAGCTCGAGAAATATTTCGAATTTTGACAGCATCTTGGTATCGTTTGAAAGCTAAAGGATCAGAGAACATTGTTAAGCAATACAAAAAAATATTCGATATTTTGAACGATTTTCGTGATTTCAAGTGTGTACATACACCTGAATTTAAATTCTATGAGATCAGGCAGAAAAATTAGAGAAAGATACATAATGTAATGAGCAGAATAGTTCAAGGTCTCCATAATGGTATGAGCGAATAATATGACTTCCAATATTTGCTTAAAAATATTTTGCTGAAGAAGCTGTTAAGTGACTAAATTGCATAAAATATTTGATTGAAACTTTTAGTGAATATTAGTATTGGCGAACCGGTGGGTCGTCAAAGACGGACAGAAATGAATAAAAGGGGAGTAAATTCAGGAGAAAATAGGGGTTTTCAAATTAAGTTCAAAAGAATCATGCTGAATGACTTTCTACTACAATAAGATTGATCTATCAATCACAAAGTGCATTTGAAGTCGAAGTCTGAGTCCTGAAAAATGATCTGTGAAGACATTTTTTTTAGTCATCGTAATTTATTTATTATGGTAGAATTTAGGAAATACCAAATAACTGTTAATGGACTTTTTAAAACATAATACATTGGACATACAACCTTCTTGCTTTCTCGTATACGTAGTATAGAAAAAAGATAATATTCTTCAAAAAATGCGAAATCGAGATTTAGACGTTCGGCCCCCCCCCCCTGAGTTCGAAAAACACGTTTTTGAAAAATGCCCGTCTGTCTGTCTGCGACAAAGATCACGTAAAAACACTTTGCGCTAGACGGTTGAAATTTGATATACGGTCTTTAAAATAAATTTGCAGATTTCTATCAATTTTTCAGTAAAATCTGTTCAGAGGAAGAGAGTTTGTCCGGCTTTCCGAATATAAGTTAACATGATAATTACGAAATGAAGGGAGCTAGATAGATAAGATTCGGCACACAGATTTAACATCTATTGTATAGAATACCTGTCAAATTTTGAGTCAAATTCAAAGACAGGTTGTCTGTCTGTTAATCTGTATTTACAGAAACATGTGAATGCAATAATTCAAAAAACGCAATGACTAAAATATGTCAAATTTGGTAAGAGATTTCGTGACTACAAGTGCAGTTTTGTGTCAAAATATTTTTCAATCAGTTGAGAAAAAAGTGTCTAAACCTCAAATTCGATTTTCGGATACTATTAACCGCATGCCAGGGATGAATCGCCAAATAACTCGCCAAGGATGATTTAGTTGTATAAAAATACTAAATTTAAGCCAAAAATTAACATTTTGGGACTACTGTACGCCAATGCCGTAAAAATGACAAGCATTAAAAGTTTACTAGAAAGTATGCGAAAAAGTTCTGGAGAGACCACCCCCCGCTGGTTTCTATATATAAGTCTTAAATGAGTTCAGCTGAAAGAATATAAGTTAACACAATAACTAAAAACCGAAGAGAGCTAGATAAATAAGATTCGGCAGATACATTTAACATCTATAGCAAGTGTGGACATTAAGTCAATCGCGATCGATCAGTAGATCGCCAAGACATTTTGGGGCGACCCCTTTACTAAGACCTAAGATGTGCATACTTAAAATAAAACATATTGATGGAATACCAATGCCAGCTATTTACAACTATTTACAACTATTTATTTACAGCTATTTACAACATTATTGAATGGAAAATATTCGATATTTTGAACGATTTTCGAGATTTCAAGTGTGTACATACACCTGAATTTAAATTCTATGAGATCAGGCAGAAAAATTAGAGAAAGATACATAATGTAATGAGCAGAATAGCTCAAGGTCTCCATAATGGTATGAGCGAATAATATGACTTCCAATATTTGCTTAAAAATATTTTGCTGAAGAAGCTGTTAAGTGACTAAATTGCATAAAATATTTGATTGAAACTTTTAGTGAATATTAGTATTGGCAAACCGGTGGGTCGTCAAAGACGGACAGAAATGAATAAAAGGGGAGTAAATTCAGGAGAAAATAGGGGTTTTCAAATTAAGTTCAAAAGAATCATGCTGAATGACTTTCTACTACAATGAGATTGATCTATCAATCACAAAGTGCATTTGAAGTCGAAGTCTGAGTCCTGAAAAATGATCTGTGAAGACATTTTTTTTAGTCATCGTAATTTATTTATTATGGTAGAATTTAGGAAATACCAAATAACTGTTAATGGACTTTTTAAAACATAATACATTGGACATACAACCTTCTTGCTTTCTCGTATACGTAGTATAGAAAAAAGATAATATTCTTCAAAAAATGCGAAATCGAGATTTAGACGTTCGGGCCCCCCCCCTGAGTTCGAAAAACACGTTTTTGAAAAATGCCCGTCTGTCTGTCTGCGACAAAGATCACGTAAAAACACTTTGCGCTAGACGGTTGAAATTTGATATACGGTCTTTAAAATAAATTTGCAGATTTCTATCAATTTTTCAGTAAAATCTGTTCAGAGGAAGAGAGTTTGTCCGGCTTTCCGAATATAAGTTAACATGATAATTACGAAATGAAGGGAGCTAGATAGATAAGATTCGGCACACAGATTTAACATCTATTGTATAGAATACCTGTCACATTTTGAGCCAAATTCAAAGACAGGTTGTCTGTCTGTTAATATGTATTTACAGAAACATGTGAAAGCAATAATTCAAAAAACGCAATGATTAAAATATGTCAAATTTGGTAAGAGATTTCGTGACTTCAAGTGCAGTTTTGTGTCAAAATATTTTTCAATCAGTTGAGAAAAAAGTGTCTAAACCTCAAATTCGATTTTCGGATACTATTAACCGCATGCCAGGGATGAATCGCCAAATAACTCGCCAAGGATGATTTAGTTCTATAAAAATACTAAATTTAAGCCAAAAATTAACATTTTGGGACTACTGTACGCCAATGCCGTAAAAATGACAAGCATTAAAAGTTTATTAGAAAGTATGCGAAAAAGTTCTGGAGAGACCCCCCCCCCCCGCTGGTTTCTATATATAAATCTTAAATGAGTCCAGCTGAACGAATATAAGTTAACACAATAACTAAAAACCGAAGAGAGCTAGATAAATAAGATTCGGCAGATACATTTAACATCTATAGCAAGTGTGGACATTAAGTCAATCGCGATCGATCAGTAGATCGCCAAGACATTTTGGGGCGACCCCTTTACTAAGACCTAAGATGTGCATACTTAAAAAAAAACATATTGATGGAATACCAATGCCAGCTATTTACAACTGAAGCTTTTTCAACTCAACTGTAACGACACATGTACCTTCAATGGAACATCGGTTACACATTCACTGCTCATGTATGTTAGCTGCTCGTTACATTGAATGCGTTCACGGTCTAGCAGTCGCCCATCATTGTTCAAACATTCACCTTGACAATTTTGTGTTACTTGTGTTTATGTAATATTAATAGTAATCTGTCATATTTAAAACGAGGGGTACAAAGTCGGAAACAAGTGTCAAGGAAAGAAAAATATAAAATTTTAATACAGAACGGGAAGAATAGTTTTTCTTTATAATGGTGAATGCAAAATGTAAGTACATACATATGGCATGCAAGTGTGGCACTTCTAAAAAAAAAAGGGAAACATTGAAAGACATTTCAAAAGCCTGCATGGAAGTTTCAATACAGATTTTGCGTTAAAAAGCGAATTGCGTAAATAAAAGTTTAAATCGCAATTCTTCGGACTACTCTCATATTTTATTAAGTCAAATACTACATCTATAGCTGCAACAGTTGCACCTTTTCATGTGAGTCACGTGTTTAGCAAAACGAGAAATTTTTCGTAACTGAAGAAATAATAAAAAAGCGTTTTTTGAAGCCAGCGATTCATTATTTGTTTTTATTCAAGAACAAAAATGGTTATTTCCGCAGTTAAAGACGTGCCACTATCGCGTAGATATTCCGCAGAGCAGAAAAATGCAAGATTGGCGGATAGTATTGTTACTGATTTACTCTTCCGTTGGGGTTCTTTTTGATTTGTTGGTCGATGAAATGAACAGTCCTTTAGTGACAGACGATGACTTTTACTAACACGATGACGACAAATATACAGGATAGCACATAGCAGCACACTACAACAAACAGTAGCAGCTCACTACAAGTAGTATTCGGTAGCAACCACAGCACACAAAGTGGCCAGACAGAATTCAGCAAGAGAGGGAATCTTCGTAGCCACACTCTACGCTCGCGTAGGTCTCTCCAAACGGCAGAAATTCTCCACTGTCTCCTCGTTTTAGCTGTATCCAACTGCCGACAAACTACTACACGACGGGCTACTCCTCAGAGGACTCGATTTTGCTTTCGCAATACACACACAAGGACTCGGCTCACAGCTCAGTTCACTCGCTTGAACTCCACACAACGCTTTGCAAAATGGTCGCCAAGCTCTGAGATCACTGACGCGGCACCCGATCAGCACTCACAGGGCTGATCGTCAAACGGTCTTTCTAACGATGACACTATTCATGCTGGGAAGCAAAAATTACAGTTTTGTAACAGTATGCTATAAGTCTTCTACTAATTAACTACGACTAACTATACTACAAGAACTAACTAACAAGAGCTTCTACTAACTATACTACAAAAACTAATTAACAAGAACTTCTACTAACTATACTACTAGAACTAACTTTAGATGAAAATGCGTTATTTTTTAATGTGTTTTGAATTGTTTGATATTAAATGCATCATTTGATATTATTATATTTGTGGCTATTATTATTATGTTTAGTTATCTAGGTAAGTACATAGTCCGTATTTATTATTAAGTTATACTAAATGTTGTAGACCTTTTTTTTTTAGCTCAACAAACCTACACCAATAGGTGGATAGCAACACCTTGAAAAAATTAGAAGTGGCCCTGATGAAGTCCACCCACCCCTGGTTTATTGTGTAGACACCTATCAAATTTTGAGCCAAATCCACTGAGAAATTTTAGCTTTAAAAGAATATATTATGGGTAAACGAAATCATACAAAATTATTTCTTTTATGAAATATAAATATTTAGTTTGTTTTTTTTAGTTAAAGTTTAGTTAGTTTATTCTTAATCTTGCAGTCAACGAAAAAAATGAACAATAACAACAGTTATGTTTTATCTATCAATTCAAAACAAAAATACCATTGCATTGTGGGGTTACTGTTTTCCGCTTCAGCAATTTGTTTTTGGTGATAAAGAATGTCATAATAATCTTTTACTTATTCATCTGTAAATAAGCCGATTATAAGATCGGTGACGGGTAGGTGAGATTTCAAGGACAAAAATAGTATCGAGGGATTCTTCCAAATCGTCGAGGAAAAGCAGAGTTTGTTAATTAATAACATGAATATCCCGTTTTGAAAGCATGTTTTAAAGAACTCATTATTTTGAGCCTGATCAGATGGTAAGGACGGTTTCGGGATTCTTGGTCATTGATATAAATAAGATATTTACATGTGAAGGGACCAAAATTTGAATATATAAACAAAATAATTCAAGGTAGATAATTATGTTAAAAGTCTTTTTTTTTTAGCAAAATTTTGAATATTTTTTTATTCAATAATTTTAATGTTTGAACATGTTTTTTTTATCAAACCGTTAGAATTTGTTTCTATGTCTATTTTTTGTGAATTTACGCAAATTTTTATATTTGTATTTGCATACGTTTTAGTTTCCTTTACATCTTTAAATGTTATTTTCTCAAATTATAATCTTAGATAGAATTTTCTTACAAAAAAAAAACCCCTCATAAATTAAAATTTAAAGCATATATTTATTTTTTGTTTAAATTTGGTATAATAACTTTTCAATATGTTCTACAGTTTCTGAATGGCTCGTAGAGTTAAATTTTATATTTATTTGTGTGAAAAAATTGCTGCAAATATGCGGATAAAATATTTTAAAAAAATCATTAAAAATACAAACTTGATTTACAGGTTAAAATATTGGTATCATTAAAAAGACAATTTTTCTAACTTTACCTTGATGTCAAAATTATTTTTGTACGATAACATTTTCGGAAGTTATCGCAAAAAAAGTGAACTGAAAATTTTGAATTGATTAAAAAGTTGAACATTCCTGACTTCCAAGGTATACAAAGTCAAATTTGGCAGCAGGAACTCAAATGGTCCGGCCTTTAAAGTGCCAACACATACATTCACCTAAATTATAAGTATAGATATGATGTATTTTTACTTTTTCGTATACGTAATATAGAGAAATTATAGTAATCATCAGAAAAGAAAAAAAAAAAAAAAAAATCAAACTCGAGATTTTGACGAATCTCCACGTTTTAGACCTTCCTGAATTCGAAATACACATTTTTTGAAAATGTCCGTCTGTATGTAACTATAACTTAAAAACGGTTTGAGTTAGAAGAATGAAATTTGGCATGCGGTTTTTATTTCACATTTGTAACTTTCTTTCACATTTTGTGCAAAATCCGCTGAGAGGAAGTCTGTCTGTGTGGCTATTAGAATATAATTTAGCAGACTAACTACAAAAAGAAAAGAAATAAGATGGATAAAACTGGATGCGTGGAATCAATATCTAAAGTCTAGATACCGTTCAAATTTTGAGTCAAATCCCACAGGGATAGACCGCCTGCCGTCCTGTACTTTCTGAAACCTACTGTTCGTCAACGGATTCTGAGGCGACCGCATTTCGACGATTCCATCTCATTAAGGGGTGAGAAGCAGAACAATGAAGGTATTTTCGGTATTCACTTTTGACCTTGGATTTCCACCATTAGATACTTTTTTAGTTCAATTTTTTTTCTCACGTATATGTGAGGAGCGCTATGTTATTTCTGATCGCATTTTATTTTAACTCAAAATTTTGTATTGATATGGCTAGTTCAAGTGGAAAAAAAAAAGCTTTCAGGAATGGCACGAAGAAAATTTTACATAATATCATTAAATAGTGTGACCAAGAAGCAGAAAATGGGAAATTAAAATATTGCCGAAAAAATTTAATAGCATATAAAAAAAGAAGCATTTCAATATAAAGAAAATTATTATTATTTTGTAAAAAAATCAATTACTAAATTTTAAGAACAGAAATTTTTATTTATTCTTCTTAACTTAATATTTATGCCCCTTAAATGAAATAAAAATCGCTCTGAAATATTTTATTGTGTAATAGTATCTTTTTTTCTTCTGTATTACTAATTATCTGTAATGTTTACATCTCATAAAACCGCGAGTTTTCATTGTTAAATGGAAACATCTCCTCCTTTCATCTTTCCTCTCACTCCTATTTTGTCGAATGAAACCCATCCTAACGCATGCGCAAACGTGCGGAGGGTTTTACAATCCGTTGTCAAACAGTATAAACTTGATAACTCAAAGATGCAGTGAATTAAATATATCAGATTTAATATGTGATTCTGAGGCTACAAAGGCAGATCTCTATAATTTTTTCAATCGTTTTGAAACGCGTCTAAAAAACAGATTCGATTTTCAGATACTATTAACAGAATTCCAGGGAGCAATCGCCAAATAACTCGCCAAGAATGATATGATAGATTCATTAAAACTGATAAATTCTCGCCAAAGGTTAATATCTCGTAATTACTGCACTCCAGTGTCGTGCAAAGCGTTCTCTGGGATATCAGATTTATTAGAGAGTATGCGAGAAAGTTTTAGGGAAACCACTCCTGTCTGGTGTTATCCCAGAGAATGCCTTTCGTGGCATTGGAGTACCATAGTTACGAAATACTACGTTTTTGGCGTCAGTTTAGCATTTTTACTGAATCTATCGTGTCTTCCATGGCGAGTTATTTGGCCAATAATTCCTGGCGTGCGGTTAATAGTATCAGAAAATTGAATCTGTGTTTTAGACGCATTTTCAGCAAATGACTGAAAGCTTAAATACGATTAAAAACTACAATTCTAGTCACAAAATTACATACCAAATTTAATATATTGTTACGAATTTTCGGGTTCATTTGGATAGTGGTAGTGATATGGTGTGGAGAACGCTCAATTAGCAGGTGGCAGTAGAAAAACAATGACGTTTATTTACACGAAGACAACACAGCACACAGACGACAAATATGTACAGCAGAGACGAACACAGTAAACTACAGGATTTGGCACACAGCACTTCAGCACTCGCCCCACACAACGCTGGCAATCCGCCGTTGCTTCGCTATTCTCTCCAAGACTTGTTACTTGTCGGCGACTCCTACTACTCGCTCACACGACTTCCCGCAGCTTGAGAGTGCCTGTCTTTTGGTGGTGTCCCGGTCAGCATGCACAGGACAGATCGTACAACGGTCTTTCTTACGATTACACTATTCGTGCTGGGAAGCAAATTACAGGTTTGTAACAGTATTCAAGTAATCAAGTTTTTGAGTTATCGCGTATACATGTTTCTGAAAGTACACACCGACAGATGATCAGCCCCATCCTAGTTGGATTTAGTTTGAAATTTGATTGGTGTTTATATTGCAGATGTTAATTCTGCGTATCAAATTTTAACTATTTAGCTCTCTTCATTTTGTAGTTATCGTGCTAAATTATATTCGAACAGCCGGGCAGAAAGAATTCCTCTGAGTGTATTTTAATCATAACTCTATGGAAATCGTCAAGACCGTATACCAAATTTCATTCGTCTAGCACAAATTGTTTTTGAGTTTTCTTTGTCACAGACAAGCAGACGGACATTTTCCAACTCGGGGAGGTCTAAAACGTAGAGATTAGTCAAAATCTCGAATCCGATTTTTTTTTTTTTTTTTTTTTTTTTTGACGGTTACTACACTTTCTCTATACTACGTACACGAGAAAGTAAAAAAAAGGGAAGAAAATGAATTTAAAAGCTTAATTTATTTTATTCTAGAAGTAATGATACCTTCAAGATGTGTTCAAACCTTAATCACTAAAAGACAAAACGAATATTGATTTTTTCACCTAAAGAAAATAGACTCATATTTATGCCTTTTTTATTAT
This sequence comes from Argiope bruennichi, assembly GCF_947563725.1. NCBI lineage: Eukaryota > Metazoa > Arthropoda > Arachnida > Araneae > Araneidae > Argiope > Argiope bruennichi. The sequence continues at coordinate 9,763,963 of NC_079157.1, forward strand.
TATAGAGATAAAAAACTATTATAAATAATAGGAGCTGATTCTTATTTTATTCTTTGTAGTGAAGTATATAAATCTATTCAAATATTAAATATTGTAATTTCATGTCAAGGTTTTAAGTTAGCTTCAACAATTTATAAAGCTTCCAATTCATTGTGATGTGAAAATACTTCAATATTTCATATATAGATGGCAGCACTGCATTCAAGGATTACTTTCCTTTCGATATACATTCAATTGTAGTCAGACCAAATTGCACTTATTTAAGTCACCGTGGTCATTTTTACATGCATTCAAGTGCACATATTGACAGAGAGTCACTTTTTGTCTGCTTTGATTCCAAATTTGGTCAAAAAGGTCTACATTTTAGTTTCCAAAACTATGAATCAAATTTTATTTATCTAGCTGTGTAGATAAATAAGTGTAGTTATAAAATGTTTTATGATAATAAATATGTTAATAAATGTAAATATATTAATAAATATGTTTTTTTATTTATGTTTAGTAATTGTATTCACTTGTACTTGGACAGCCGCATAGGCGTGTTTCCTGTGAATGGATTCCTTCAAAATTTGATATAAATTTACACATTTTGTGCAAAGTTCATATACCAAATTTCATTCATCTAGCTCGAAGCATTTTTGAGTTATAGCTTTCACAGACAGACATAGTGACATACATTTTCCAAAAACGTATTTTCGTATTCAGAGAAGTGGGAAAATTGGATATTCGAGTTCGAATTTTTTGATGGTTACAGTACTTTCTTTCTGTATACTTCGCAAGAGAGAAAGTAAAGAGATAGATTGAAGAGTATAACAATGAAGAAAACTTTTTTTAAAACTTTTCATCAAATCAAACTGATTATCAATAAAAATCAAACTTTTAAAATTAGAGACTATTTTTAGAAAAGTGATAACATATCTGATATCAAAAGTGATAACATATAAAAATTTGGGACATAAAGCATAGTTAATATAAGAAAACAACACTTTGTAATTAAGACTGGCAAAGATGTAAGCGATTCATATTTCTTTTATAAAAATGATTCCTTGTCAAATTCATTTTAAGAATTTTAATGTTAATCAGTGGTGTATATAAAACAACAAGAATTTTCTCTTCGATTCCAAAAGAGACATAGAATTCCGACAGAAACAGATTAGAAATATTGTGTTGCCATCTAGTGTAAATTATTAGCATTATAAGTCAATGTAAAAATGACTACTTTAAAATTATTCTATATGAAACAGATTAGAAGTATTGTGCTGCCATCTAGTATAAATTATTAGCATTATAAGTCAATGTAAAAATGACTACTTTAAAATTATTTTCTATGAAATATCTTTATTGTTATAACGGTCAAAGACAACTTCTAAAATATAATTTTTTTTATAATTAAATCATTTTTCCGAGATGCATATTAACAAACATCAGACATGTATAGTTTAAAAATCGCTAAAAGCGTTTTATCAGGCAGGCAATTGGACTTTGGGTTCATAAATTAAGCAGATTATTACTGCTTGGACAATAAGTATCATTAAAAAGGGTTCAGAAATTTTTTAAAAATAGATATGTAATTAAAAATTAATACAAAGTTTGAAGGTTTTTAAAATAATTTTGTAGCATAATCTCTGTTAAATCTTTAAAAAATGAAATCCTCTTTATGATTAAAAAAAATGAATTTTTCAATTAAATTAATTTTATTTTCGTACACAATATTTACCTTTTATTTCAATAAAATTTAAAATTTTTGTCAGAATATTTTATAATAATTTTTTTCATCACTACCATTTATTGAATTTATGAATTTATTATTGAATTATGTCCATGAAAAAGAGACATACCATAAATTTCTTTTCATTTTAAGCGTTGCCATTCTCTTTAAATGAAAATATTAATTATTCTATTTTTTGTGAAATGTTTCATTTTAATAAAAAGCAAACAAGAAAATAAAATTAGAAATATTAAGAAAAAAAAATATCATGATAAGTCAATTGCGCCACAAAGAATAAATGAATTATTGAATTTTAAGATAGATAAAAAATCATTATCTTTGAAAACTGATTTTGCGATTTCCGAGTTTTTCCAAGAAAGATAAAAATCACGAAATAAATAAATAAATAAGTAAAAAAAAAGTTATTAGAAAATGCCGTTTCCGATGTTTCTAGAGGCTTTTTTTTATAGATGACACGAACTTTTAGATTAAAGATATCCAGAAGCAACATTTTAAATTTCCCAATAAAGAATCGTCCTTTTATGTGATTGTATGAAAAAGAATAAGACAAATATCTTACATTTTTATATAGAATATTATTTTTATTTACATACCACGACTTTTATATACCGTGGAATGTAATATAAATAATTTACATTTATATTACATACCGTTATTATTTTAATAGTTGTTCAATATTATTTTTTGACACTACAAACTACACAGCAAACTACCATTTAAACACATATTGAACGCACGATTATCAATGGAAGAAACTTTAAAATAGAACATCAATGTGAGCTATTTTTGCTTTTTTTGAAAAATATTATAAAAAGTCTCATTCGTTGGGGTTACGATAAAAGAAAGTTTATTTTAAAAGAACGACGAAAAAATCTCTGTAAAGAGGTCGGATACGAAAAAAAGTTCTGTTTACTGAAGTTATCTTTTTTCATCTGGCAACTTTGAAGCCTAATCGCTTCCGGGTTTACAATTCGCTTCCACAATTTTTTCTCCAGCTTCTGTTGTAATCTAACATACACAAAGAAATTATAATTATTATAACGCCTTTTGAAACAGGATTTTTAAATCTGTATTCAAATTTCAAGAATGTTTTTATTTATCTTTCATTTATTTAATTAATTTATTTTCATGTGAGCTAATTAAGTTATAACAAACGGTTTTCAACATTTTCATTTAATGTAACTCATCTTATACTTGCAAAAATGTACTTTTGTTATCAATTTTTGCATGATTTCATGATTTTAAGACCAATGAGTTATTAATCAAATGAAAAATTGTAATAAAAATTTGCTTTTTATCTCACAAATAAAAATGTTTTTTAACTGCTTTTACCTCTTAGTTTTTTTTTTCAAATCATGAATGTATTCAATGTAATCAAGTACTACACGTGAGTTGTTTATGTATTTATAGTGCAAATGATTTATAAAATTATTTGTTTTTGCAAACTTATTAAGGTATTAATTATTGAATTGCAACATCAGAAATTTTTAATTTTATTGTCTGATATTTTCCCCAGATGATTCTTACTAAAATAATGTTAGAGCGAGCTGTATTTTTTTTACTGTATCTTCACATAAGGAAATAAAACTCAATTTAAGAATTTTATTATGCGATCTTTCACACTTTCGTTCTCAGAGAATTTACACTTAAATGTTTTTAACGAATGATCGTGAGTTAATTATTAATCAATGCGTGGCATCAGTCGATGGTAAGGATTCTTCATATCAATAAAATAGAAGCAGTCATATAAAAAGTTAATATATAAAAAAGTCAGGAGACTATAAGCAAAAAATCATCGTTGCAAACGCTAGTTTCCTGATGTCAGGCACAGGAAATCGAATACAGTAAACATTTCCTCTTTGTGATTCAGAAGATTTTATTAGCTTAGAGTTGCAAAACAATTTCCGATACAGAAGACTGTAAATAAAACAGATTGCAAAAATGAGTGATTATTTTTCTAATGTTTTGTATTTCATTGAAAAAATTTATAAATATTTTAATTTGTTTATTATCACTAATGTAAAATTTTCATTTGCTCATATACTTTGATTCTTCAAAATAGCAAAATATATAATTATTACTGTTAAACGAATTATTATTCTTTTTTTTTCGAATACATTACATATTTAATTTTAGTATACAAAATAGGTATGCCATTACAGCATCACATAAGATAATATTCTATTAAATATTAGATAATATGTATACATAATCAGTGATTATAAATTTAAATGTGACAATTTGAAATGAATTTCATGATATAAAAGACATTAAATTTTTATGAAGTTCCTGAGCAATTTGAAATAGTTTGAATTGCATAAGCACAAGTGACAAAAAGCTTTCGATGACAAGTTTAAAATGTTTAGTATAATTAATTCATTTTATCTTTATGATAAATTATTCTTACTACTTTATTTATTTTGGATTTTCAAATCAATGTTGAGCAATTGTTTTAATAAAAAGAAATTAAATTAAAATAAATCACCGTTTATAAAGAACTGAAGTAAAACGAAGAGTAAAGCAAAATTTATACAAAAACAAATTATATTTTTAATAAACAACATTGATTATTACTAATTTAAAAGCGTCAATGAAAATTCACCTAAAAGTAAAAAAAGATTTTAATACCAGTATATCACTGAACAGCAATGAAGATAATAATTAACCCCTTAACTGTGGCGTACGACAATGTTTCGTGTGTCGAATAACAATGTTTCTTTATTTAAATGCAATTCACATCCATTACCATTATGAAAAATAAAAAGCGCACTTTTATTGTATATATATTCTGTACAAATTAGATATTTTTTTATTTTATCAGATTTATGAGCACACGGGAAGGTGTTTTCGACATCAATAACGATCCACAATCGAAGCTTTTTGTGGTACAAATGAAATATTTTACCTTTAAAATCATTACGAATAAAGAAGGATTGAACTGAAGCGAAATATACATGAGAAATACAAGAACGATGCTTTATTGTAAGTCCTAAACTGACAAAACTGAAAGTTAACTCTCCGTCCAAAAGAATTAACGAAAAATTTCAAGACACATATTTCCTTTAAATGAAGCTAGAAATAATAAAGAATTCAAGAAAAATTGGCAATGTTTAAATTCATTTTCTAAAAATAAAAATTGAAGTCTGCCAGAAATTTGTTGCGTGAAAAATCCCGATTTTTCACAATAATTAAAAAAATTTCGCTTTTTATTTTGTATCAAATATTTACAATATTACTTTTGTAAATTAAGTTATATTGTAAATATCTTTAGCAACAGTCATCTTCGGACTTGGAACAGGTTAACTTATTAACCTGTATTTGTATTAATCCTTTTAGATCCATTAGTTACGGTAAACGAGCATTTAGTGACTTTCGGAAGCGAATCTAATCTGTGAACAGAAGGTTTGATATCTGATTTAAGCCAAAAAAATTCTGATCAAAACACAGATAAGATGATTTGGTTCGAAAAAAAATCTTTTACAAATGAGTAGTTGTGATTAAGTAGTCGAAGAAATGATTCCAGCTTTTTCTTTATTTAAAATGACCAGAATTCCTGAATCTGAATCTTTAATTTTCCAGATATTCGCAATGATTATAAATTGGGATATTATGAAAAATCAGGAACAGAATTGCTGGTGATATGATGAAAACTAGCGAAATCAAAATCACAATAACATAAAATAAAACTATGAAACAGAGATTATAAAATAATGTTGCTTTTGCTTTTTTTTGTGGCATTATGATCGTTTGGCGAATTGCAGACGATAAAAATCCTAATAAATAACTGAAGCTGAATTCGCACTTTTTAAAAAAGGAAACAGAACAAAACAGACAGTGAAATTAGAAAATTTGATGCAAACGATTCTATTAGAAATTAAATTATCCAAAAAGAATTTTCTTGATACCTGATTTCTTAATTTTGCTTCTCGCCAAATCAGCGACAAAGTGAAACTTCTACTAGCAGATCTTCTCTTTTAGTAGCGGATCAGCAAAGAAAATTTTTGAACTCATCAGGAAAACAATTAATTAAAAAACCAATGAAAAAAGATATATTGATCGTTATTGTTTGATATCAGAAAAAAATATTCCATAATATTTTTAAAAAATTATGGAATAAAATAAAAAAAATAAAAATATTGAAATATTATTTAAATTGATTATATTATATTAATAAAATTCATTTTTTTTAGAATTTTGCTGTTTTTGGATTTTTTTTCTGCGAATATGATAATGTGATAATGTATGATTTGTGTCAAATTTTGGATATAATTGGTCTAAGAGAAGAAGTCCTAAATTATTACCGTTTTTCTTCTCTATAACACAAAAGATAACCAATGGAAGTGGTCTCCCCAAAACTTTCTCGCATACTCACAAATAAATTCGTCATGACAGAGAGCATTTTACATGGTATTGGCATACAACAGGTGCGAAATATTAACTTTTGGTTTAAATTTACCATTCTAACTGAATCTATCGTGTCATCCTTGGCGAGTAATTTGGCGATTAATCTCTGGCATGAGGTTAAAAGTATCCTCAAATCAAATTTGTGTTTTAAAAACATTTTTCTCAAACCGATTGAAACAAAAATTTGAAACAGAACTAGAATTGTAATCACAAATTCCTATATCAAATTCGATATATTTATGTCATTGCGTTTTTGAATTTTATCGCGTTTACATGTTTCTGAATGTACAGACCGACAGACAATCAAACCTTTATTGGATTTGCCTCAAAATTTGACAATTGCCTAAACTGTAGAAGTTAAATCTGTGCACCTAGCGCTCTGGCGTCTATCTAGGGCCCTTCGTTTTGTAATTACTGATTTGCTATATATTTGAACAGCTGGATAGACGGATTTCCTTTGAACAGATTTTACTCAAAATTTGATAGAAATTTGCAAATTTGGTGTAAAGACAGTGTACCAAATTTCGATCTTCTAGCTCAAAGCGTTTTTAAGTTATCTTTGTCGTAGACATACAGACAGATGGAATTTTCCAAAAAAATATATTTTTCCAACTCGGAGTGGTATAAAACGTGGAGATTCATCAAAATATGGAGTTCAAATTTTTTGACGAGTACTATACTTTCTCTATACTAGGTATATCTGAAAGTAAAAAGTGCCATTTTTTTTCTGAAATTTACTTTAAAATTAGAGAAGTATATTTTCATTCATTCTTTTTGCAATATTAAAAAGAAGGCTTCCAAAATTTAATTTGGAGCAATGTGTTTGACATCTGCTGCTACATGAGCACAAAATGGCTCCAAAATGAGATAATAGATGACTGAAATATCTCCTAGTGAAGTAACAAACCATTTTGTTACACCACTTGCAACCAATGCGACGGATGACCGAAAATCTTATCTTCAATCTGTTACACTTTGGTTAGCATTTCAGAGATGAAAAAAATCCCAATCATGAAGACTGGAACAAAAAGAGAGAATTCGAGATAAACATGAATAGTCACTGGATAATGTTTGGAAATTGCTCGAAAAAGATAAAATATGTCGAAGTTTTTTTCTGTGATTAACTGCTTTTAGATATAAAAATCAATTATATTACCAGAATAATATTAATTTTGTTTAAGGTGTACGTACACGCTAGAAGATTTTTTAAAATTTTAACTTTAAAAATCCAGTTTTCTTACAGTAGATCATTAATATATGTTTAAACTCATTTCAGTGAGAAAAAGCCATATTGCACTAATTATTAATTAATTAAATAATATTTAATGAGCTAATTAGCCTATTTTTTGAAACATGATATCTTAAATTCTAATGTGTACAGACACATAATTCTAATTGGAAATGATGCCTAATATTAGTCTTCATGTTGTCTGCCTCAATCAAGTTTTAAAAATATATAGTTTTTTTTTATGATGAATCAACGATGAATTGAAAAAGCGAGAATTTTTTTCTGTCATTTTGACTTTTAAATAGCTATTAAAAATTTATTTCTATAAATGTAACTTTGATTGAGGTACAAAACATTCACTATTTCGTACAAGTTATTTGATACATAAATAATTGTATTTGATTAATTTCTTTTTGAGTTATCATTGTTTGAATGAAGAAACATGAAGGAAAAATATCATTCTTCATAAAATGAGTTTAAAAAAACCGAAACTAGAGTTTTTAGTGAAAGTACTTCAATAAAAATAATTATAACTCAAGAAATATTCTGAATATTGACAACATCTTGGTATCGTTTGAAAGCTAAAGAATCAGAGAACATTTTGAAGCAATAATAATAATAATAATAATTAAAAAAAATTCGATATTTTGAATATTCGATATTTTTTTTCAAGTGTGTATGTACACCTTAATCAAATGTAAGCAGACAATTTAGACAAACGAACTAAACATTATTTCTCTCAACAATTAAATAATTATTCAATGCCTAAAATATTAATTTCCCCAATTAAAAAAAATGTCCTCTTAGCATGTTATATGTCAAAGTTAGATTCCGTTTATAAATTTCTGTTTTCAAATTGCTTTCAATCTTTGGACGAAAATCAACAGGAATAGTCTTCCCGAAACTTTCTCGCATATCCTCCCATTAATTGTGCATTAGAAAAATAATCGTCCTTTTTTTAAAAATTTATATTGGAATGAAGATTATATTGTTACGCTTTTAATTATTTCAATTATAACTATTAATTGTAGCAAAAGAAAATTTATTATCAGAAGAATTTAAAAAAATTTAAATTAAAAAAATTAAAAATATTCTTCGACACTATTATTAACTGTATGCCGCTGGCAAACTTTAGGCTTAACCGCATGTCATTGTGGAACATAGTCAATATATTAACGAGATATCTTTGCCGCTCTTTTTTGGCGATTAATTCCTATTAATGGGTTAATAAAAATTCTCTTATTTTGCTTTAAGCCATAAAGACTCTCTTTTATTATTACATCCTTTTTTAATACAATGCAGTCTCAGCAATGTTGCAGATATCAAACCAAAGGCTCATCAAAAACAACGGAATAACAAGGTTAATTAAGAAATACATACAGAATTAAAAAAATACGCAGTTTGTAGAAATTTTTAAGCTGATCCTTTTTACGTAACATTGCCATTAAATCTTTCTCTTCTTTATTTTTATTTAATTAGTTTTATTCAGGCTTTAATCTTTACTCCATGTACCTTTATACCATTTCAAACTATAGAACTGATTAAAAAGAAATTTTATTTCATTTTTTTTTTGAAAACTGGCAACATAAATTGATGTTGGAAACAGTCAAAATTAGGGCTTGAAAATCACTTTTTAGCCCTTAACTTCTAAGATATTATAGTTATCGAAAAAACTTTGAATACAAAAGTTATTTGTCTTGTAGGCGCCACTTTGGCTAATTGGATTTATTTCCTATCTTGAATATTAAGAAAGTTATAGCGAAATGAAAATTATCAGGTCTTTCGGCTTTCAGTTAAACAACTTTAGCAACTCAGTTAAAAAACATTTCTTTTTTTTCTTTCAATTTTTCTTTCTCCTGTTTACGTCTCTCCACACTACTTGTTGCCATACATTCATACACAATAAATGATTGTTACTGTGCCTTACACCAATTCTTAAAGTTTGTACCATGAATCTCTGTTTATCCTGTATTCCTTAATTAATTTGCCCTGAAGCCAATGTCACTCAATCGCCTGCGTGACATAGTCTCGATTGTGAAATGGTTGCTCACGTGGATGATTAATCTTAACACCTAAAAAATAGGTGATCATCAGATGAAGAAACGTTCGGGGATTAAAGAGAATAAAGTAAAATCTCTCAGCAAATTCTGTAATGGCAAATGCCATGGAACCAGAGGGCATACAATAATGTTTTCTTTTTCGGTTATTATATAACATCCATTTCCAGTATCTAGTATCTAAATAATGAATAAACCGAAAATTCGAACAAGAGATTTTGATTAATCTCCGCATTTAAACCTCCCTGGTCTCAAAACAAATTTTTAGAAATATGTCTGTTCCTTGGCAACATCAAAATTCAAAAACATTTTGAGCTAAATGAATGAAGTTTAGTGCTTGGTCCTTATATCAAATGAGTTCATTTGTCAAACTTTGAACGAAATTTATTCAGATGATGTCTGTCCTTCTGTTCGAATACGCAAAACGAAGAGCTATGTAGATAAAATTTAACGCACAAATTTAGTATCTAAACATTAGATTCATTTCAAATTTGGAAACTAAATCAATCAAGGGATTGCCTGCATCTACATTCGAATGCAATCAAACGCGGTAACTCAAAAACGAAACGATTTCAATATATGAATATGTTATATGTGAATATGATGTTCTGATGATATGACATAGGGCCTCGGTGGCCTGATGGTAAGGTCTCGGCTTGTGAGCCGTAGGGTTTCAGGTTCGAGACCCGATTCCACCGAAGAACTGTCGTGCAAAGGGGTCTGTAGCACGTTAAATCCGTCATGTCAAACGTCCTCCCGTTGGTGTGGTGTGGAGAAGGGGTGCCAGCTCAGGTATCGTCCTCGTCATCTGACCTCGGTTCAAAATTAAGAGGTCCGTCCGAAAATAGCCCTAGTGTTGCTTTACAACTAGACGTTAATATAACTAAACTAAACTGATGCTATGATATGATGTTGTGAATACATGTTATATTTCAATATATGAACATGTTATATATTTCGTATCTATTATTGTAATTTTGTACATACATATTTTAGTTTAATCGATCTTAAAACAAGCGGAAGTGTTCTCCACAAACTTTCTCCCATACTCTGCAATAAAGGTGTTATCATAGAGAACGACTTACATGGCATTAGCGTACAATAGTTATGAAATACTGACTTTTGATGTGAATTTAACATTTTTACTACATATATCATATGATCTTTGACAAGTGTTCTTGGCCATTACTCCTTGGAAAGCGGTTAAAAAATATCCAAAAATCGAATTTGTATTTATGACAAATTTTTCCTACTGATTGAAACAAAATTTTGCACAGATCTACACTTGTAGCTACAGAATTACATAACAAATTTCATATATTTAAGTTATTAGGTTTTTGATTTATCGTGTTTACATATTTCTGAAAGTACAGACCGACAGACGATCAACCCTTTATTGGATTTGACTCAAAATTTGACCGATGTCTACAATATAGATGTTAATTCTGTGTATCGAATTTTATCCATTTAGGTTTCTTCGTTTCACATTTATCGTGTTAACTTTTATTCGGACACCCGGACAGCCAGATTTCCTCTAAATGAATTTCCTCGAAATTTGATAGAAATCTGCAAATTTGATCTGAAGATCGTATACCAAATTTCATCCGTCAAGTGCAAAGCATTTTTCATTTATCTTTGTCCCAGACAAGCAGATGGGCATTTTTCAGAAATGTGTTTTTCAAACGCAAAGAGGTCTAAAACGTGGAGATTCAGCAAAATCTCTACTTCGAATTTTTTGACGATTACTTCGTATACGATACGAAAAAGTAAAAAGGCGTACATAATACAGAATCGGTTTTGGCTCTTTTGTGTTAACTGGGTGAAAGTGATTTATTGCCAAAAAGAATCTCTAAAGATCGCACTTTCATGGATTCTTTCATAACTATTGTTCACCAATGACATAGGATTAACAAATACAGAATTACATTTATTAGAGAGAATGCGAGAAAGTTTAGGGGAGATGATTCCAGCTGGTTTGAATATCTCATAATAATTTTAAAAAACTTATTTGATTTACGAGAAAAGCTTTATACATTCATTGAATCGCATAAAGTAAACGAAATCACTATATTCTTTGATAATTTTTCAACGTAAAATTTAAATGGCATGATTATTGTTTCTATTCACATCATACAGTGCGCTCTCGAGTATCCGGTCTAATATGAAGGAAGGACTGGCCGGATAACTAAAAAGCCGGATAGGCCGGAGTTCTATAAAATCATTTCTTTGTCCACCAATACCAGAAGACAAAGTTTTTGTACCAAAACTCACCTTTATAATACGTATTTTCTCACTTCTTATTGAGTACTAAGTCCCCCATTTATCTCAAGCAATGAAGAATGGGAAAACGGCCGTGGCCTGGTGAATTATAGAATCCGTTGTTGCCGGTAACGCGTCGAGTTAAAATAGAAGGCTCTGTACTGGTAGTTAGTTATACATGTTTATATACTGCACTACACGACTCAAGAATTTATTAGAGAAAAAGTAAGTTAAAGGATAGAAACTGCTCACATTTTAGCACAAATTCTGAAATGACTAACTTAAATGCAGGACACATAAACAAAACATTAACGTAAATCGTTGGGTTGATTCGTAAGAAAATTGGCTCCAAATGATTCTATTTTTCACTGATAAATGATGACACAGATATCAAAAGGTAATCCTAAGGTAAGACTCAAAACGTACAGTTTTTTAGTTTTTGAAAAATTTCTTATTAAATGACTGCTTCTGCATTTTAACTAGTAGCAGATGCCTGCCTCCAATGCCTTGGCAATGTTGCTAATGCACCGATTTGCCTTCGTCATTTTAAAATTCAAAAAAAAAAAAAACTTTTAATTTAATGATACAAATGTTATTTCTTTATAATGTTTTTTTTTAATTTTTGATAAATGTTTTTAATTGTAATACACAATTTACAACACTTAATTTTTAATGTAATGAAATGCATCTCATGCATGAAAACATTCAATCGCAACCTTTTCCTTATATTAAGTTTAATCCTAAAATAATGTCAAGATTTTTGGTCATTCATTCCGAAATAGGATCTTCACATTCACTTTTATTTCATAGAATATACACATTTTAACCCTTCAGTGCATCGTTTGCCATTTTGGCTACATGTTTTTATTTCCATTTATAAATTTCACATAACTATTCCAAAGGTAAATGTTTGGAAATCTTTTTTTAACCCTTTCTAGGGCCGTGGGAAGTGTGCTCCCCACCAAAATTATCAATATTTGTATGAAATTATGTAATTTGGCATCAGTTCTGACACATTTTTTTAATAAGTTAGAAACTTAGATGCTTCAGTTCTTTATCTCACGCAAAATGATGTGTCTTGATTTGTTACTTAATAATTAATTAACCAAATTAATCAAATTAAATGTATCTAATAAGCTAAAGGAATCCCTTTTCTTATTCTAATTTCAAGCCTAAAAATATTTTAAAATAATATGACTAGAAAAAAATTTCCCTTTAAAGGGTTAAATTACGAAAAAAGAAATCTAGGCCGGATAGTACGGAAGCCAGATAGTTGCGAACCGGATACTCGAGAATACGTCTGGGCGATGACGGAATTTCATCATCATGATATATCGTCCAACACATATCGATATTTTTCGATATATCGCCATATTATTATTTATGTAGAGCTATTATAAGTCATGAATAGCATTTCTTAACATACTGACTGATCAGAACGACTCCAAATAAAAGGAAGTTACAAGTTATGCTAAGAAAATATTTTTTTTTCTTTTCAATAAAAACAGTTAGAAAATAATTTTGTTAACACTCTTTTAATAAAGTGTTCAATGCCAAAGCAATGTATTCATTATACAATTTATAACATTGCATTTAAAGCAAGTATTTTTACATATTAGAATATGACAGTATTTATAAAAATATTAACAAAAATTCTGCTGAAGGGCGATAAGAATAAAGAACAATAAAAATAAACACTAAACCGGTAACTAAAGCGAAATCGAAAACGTGAATTAATTGTAAATATCGATTTAATGCATCGCGATTTATCGTGAATCGCTAAGCGATAGCGAAAGTATAACGGAATTTTTTTTTTATGCGAGTACATTTAAGTGTAAAAATGCGAGCTGCGAATAAAATTGTGAATTTAATCTGAATGAATCCTTATTTTGCTTTCATTTCTGAAAATGAATATTTAGCGATTAAACAAAGGATAGTCTGCAACCTTCTGATAACCGCAATTACGTTTTCATAATGGATTCAGATAGGGAACGATAAATAGTTTATTCCCAAATGACACGCTTTAAACAAGTATTCTTATATATTAAAAGATGACAGTATTTATAGAAATATTTTTAAAAATTCTATATGAAGGTGAAAAAAAAAGAAGAGTAACAAAAATAAACACTAACCGACAGCCAAAACGAAATCGAAAACGTAAATTAATTACGAATATCGATTTATTGTATCGCGATTTATCGAGAACTATCATTCGTGATCATAATATTTTTCAAAAACTGGCATCAAAACAATTTTTTTAAAAATATAGATTTTTTTCGATAAATCGAAATTAGGCACAGCCCTACTCGAGAGTGCACTGTATAGTATTAGACTTGTAATATTCAAAGAACAGGTGTAACTTGCAAGCCACATTTTGGCCCCTGCAGGTCTAGGCAATTCTGAGATCGGCTTTGTTTTGAAGGTCAACAAACTAAAAAAAAGTATCCAGACACTTTCACTTTCAACTATAATGGAAAGTAAATGGTTAACGCTTCAGGCTTTTGAATGTTTAGGTCTAAACTGGTTGTAAGGATCTGCAAGAGATTCCTTTTCTATTTTTAAGAGAGAATTTCTGTGTCGAAAGAGTCATCTAGACTGCTTTCTTTCTAGAATTTCAGGAGGCCACGGTTGGAGTAATTGCGCGAATGAAGCAATCGCGAACACGCGCAGGAAATTACTTGTCCGTTCGTTTGTCAGCGATAACCTCTTACGGGAAAAAGAGTTCAAGTTCGATTATTGCAGTGGAAATGTACCAACCACACAGAGCATAGAGTAATGCCAGTTACATAAGGATAAGATAATTTCCAGTTCTATTTTTCGGCCGTTTGGAATATATTCGATTATTTCTGCAATACAAAAAAGTTTCACAAAATGGAATAATATTAAACTTGCCTGTAGTCTATAGAAGAAAAATTTAATTGATTTACGAATAAAAGTGGATCGCTCATTCTAAAAGGCTGTACATTTTGAGTTGTCGGATAAATGTTAAAAGAATGCTAACATCCATCGTGTAAGGTTGAAATGCGATGAATATTTTTACTTTCTAGAATACGTAGTATAGAAAAAGTACAGTAATCGTCAAAAAATTCGAATTCGAGATTTTGATTCATTTTTAGACCTCTCTGAATTTGGAAAAAAAAAACATTTTAGGAAAATGTCCGTTTGTCTGAGACAAAGGTGACTCAAAAACTCTTTGTGCTATGAGGGTGAAACTTGGTATACGGCTTCTACATATTAAATTATTCATAATTTAACTATCAATAACTTAAATAGAAATTTAAATTAATTAATCAGAAATATAAATAACAATATTATATATAAAATATTATAATTTAATAATAATAATTTAAATAAAACTAACTTTTAATTTAATTTAAATTAAAAGATTGTGAATATGCCATTTGAAGAGAAAGCCGGCTTATTTAAAAAAGAGAATTGATACTTCATTCTGGAAATTTTATAAAGTGTTAAGTTAAATTTGAAATGAATATCAATATGTGTGGCGAAATGCATGATGAATGTTTGTTTTTCTCCTTGAGAAAAATAGAATTGTTTCGCCTCTCATTTAGAAAGATAAATTTTTCATTGCTATTTGACAATAACTTAAATGTCAAAAAGCTTGCGAATATACCATTTCAAACCAGAACTCATAACTCATTATACAAATTTTATAAATTATCAGGGTAATATTAGATCATGCCAACATGCCTCGTGCTGTTGTTTCTTAAGGCACTTGCTATGGACAAGCCCATTGTTACGAAGACAACGATTGTAAGCCGGTGGTGGAGCGTTTCTTGTTTTTATAGTAGCGCCAATTAGGGCCAAGAATACGACATGGCTACTCACGCATCACTCATTCGCTTGCACAGCCCCTTTTACAGGAGGGCACGTTCACACATCTCACAGATAGAACAACCATGCCCAAGCCGGGAATCGAACTCTGGACGCCCAGATCACGGGAAAGACGCGATACCCCTATGCCAGGTCGCCGGCACATGCTTTGTAGTATGAATAGATTTATTTTTCATAAACTAAAAGAATATCTTTGTCTCATTGCTGATTTAGAAAAAATTCTTATTCGCTAAATGACAGTCATTAAAAAAATCCCAGCTGAAGTGCCCCCCCCCCAAACTTTCTCGCACGTCCCTTAATAAACTTGTCAAGCCAGAGAACGCCTTACAGGACATAGGCGAACAATAATTACCAAATATTAACTTGAATTTAGCCTTTTTACTGAATCTATCGTGTTATCTTTGGCGATTTATTTGGAGATTAAACTAAAAATCAATTTCCTGTTTGAGGCAAGTTTCTCCTCAACCGATTGAGACAAAGACTTGGCACAAAATTGCGCTTGTAGTCGCAAAATCCGTACCAAATTTGATATATTTAAGTCATTGCGTATTTGAATTATCGTGTTTATATGTTTCTGAAAGTACAGAACTAAAGTACAGAAAGTACAACCTGTAAATGGATTTCTTTCAGACTTTGACAGGTATCTACACTTTAGATATTAAATCTGTGCACCGAAATTTATCTATATAGCTTTCTTCATTTTGTAATTATCGTGTTAACTTATATTCGAACAGTCGGACAGACGAACTTCTTCTGAACAGAATTCACTCAAAATTCGATAGAAATATGTAAATTTAATATAAAGACAGTGTACCGAATTTCAACCTCTAGCTCAAAGAACCTTTGAGTTATCTTCGTCACAGACAAACAGACAGACAGACAGACAGACGGACATTTTCCAAAAAATGTGTTTTTGGAATTTCGGAAGGTCTGAAACATGGAGATTCGCTAAAATCTAGATTTCGAATTCTTTATCGATTATTATACTTCCTCTGTATTACGCATACGAGAAAGTAAAAGTTAAAATAAAAATGATTAAACTTATGATACTTGTTTTTGCTATTTGAAACTGAAAGCTAGCTTATTCACGCGCAAGCAGAAAATTTTGAAATTATTGAAATACTAGAGGCGAAAAGCAGTGAATTTTGAGAATTAGAGTAAATATTAGATATATGCCAATATGCATTGTTTCATTTTAAGCCAAAATGAATCTAATTTTCGTAAATTGATTTTAAAAATCTATGTTTTCCTGCTCAAAACAAGATGAGATACACTTGATTACTGTATGACAATTTTAAAAATTCAAATCTCAAGAGAGTGTTTAAAATGTCAAAATTGTGCAACTGATGTCTAGAACACCTCAGAAACGAACTGTAATTAGGTTTTTGCTGCAATTATGCGCTTCAATGGATTTACTGCAGCAAAATTGCCTCAAATGATTCTGCCTCTTCGGTAAAATTAGCGTCTTTAGATATTTTCGTAGTTGCGGTTTGACAAAAATTATCTGGCATTTGTGCGCAGTGGACTGAGCCCAACGTTCTAATTTTACCAAGTTGAACAAACCATTATCAAATTAACATTACTCGGAAGTTTGGAAATCAAGTGTCGATGTTTTATTAGTTGAAAGAAGAAAAAAAATAATCTCCTCCAGTAGTAATGTCGATAATTGTCGGTATTTTTTACTAAACGTAATGGATATGTTAAAGAATAAGAAAACTATGTTTTCGCTAATAACCCACAAATATTGTTCAATATTGTATAACATTAATCAATATCCGCAATATTGTATAATATTGTTGAATATTGATTAATATCATGTAATATCCTCACTATTGTGTAGTATTGTTGAATATTGATTAATATCATGTGATATCCTCAATATTGTATAATATTGTTGAATATTGATTAATATTATGTAAAATCTGCATTATTGTATAATATTGTTGAATATTGATTAATATCATGTAATATCCTCACTATTGTGTAGTATTGTTGAATATTGATTAATATCATGTAATATCCGCAATATTGTATAATATTGTTGAATATTGATTAATATTATAGTATATCGAATATTGTACAATATTGTCATATCATATAATATTATAGTATATCGAATATTGTATAATATTGTCATATCATATAATATTGTATAATATAGAGTTATATCATATAATATCACATAATATTATATAATATTGTTGAAAATTGATTTATATCTTATAATATCGCTCAATATTGTGCAATGGGCTTTGTTATCTGGAGAAGTAAAAATGTCTATTTTGAAGTTTGTAGATTTTTTTTTGTAAACAACGAACGCATATTCTTTGCGGAATTAATAATAACGAAACCATTTTTTTTTTTTTTGAAAAATTTGAGCGCATATCCAAAGTAACTGAGAAGCTTTCGTCAAGGTTTAAGAAAGATAATTTGCATGCAATCCGTCTAGAAGTGCAATTTAGTCATTTCAAGGACTCTTAAATGAAAATAAAACGTCCGATTTCGGTCAAAGAGTCAGTATGATGCAGTGAGGACTCAAGAGGTAATCCAATAGTTGCGGTCAGGCTCGTTTTAGATATTATTTATAATGAGAAACCAATTAACTGGATATAAATACATTTGCTGGATATAAATACATTTTTAAACAAAGACATTTTGTTATTTATTTTCTAAGAGTTCCCTTTGTTTTTTTTCTTATATTAAGAAAGAAAAACCAGCGGGGTGGTCTTCCCAAAACTTTCTCGCATACTCTCTAATAAACTTGTCATGCCAGAGAACGCCTTACATGGCATTGGCGCACAATAGTTACGAATTATTCATCTTTCGCATGAATTTAGTATTTTTACTGAATTTAGCATGACATCCTTGGCGAGTTATTTGGCGAGAAATCACTGGCACACAGTTAATAGTATCCTGAAAATGAATTTGAGTTTTAGATGCAATTTTCGCAGCCAATTGAAACCAACATTTGACACAAAACTGCCAAAACCAAATTTGATATATTTAAGGAATTTCGTTTTTAAGTTATCACGTTTACATGTTTCAGAAAGTATAGACTAATAGACAGTCACCCCTTGATGGATTTTGCTCAAAATTTGATGTCTAAACAATGGATATTAAATCTGTGTACAAAATGTTATCTATCTAGCTTTCTTCGTTTTGTAGTTATCATGTTAAAATATATGCGAACAGCTGGACGGACAGACTTCCTCTGCTGGAATTTTGCTCCAAATTTGATAGAAATCTACAAATTTGGTATAAAGACAAAATTTCATCCATTTTTGAATTATTTTTGTCACAGACAGACAGACAAACATACGGACATTTTTCAAAAATGTGTCTTTTGAGCTGAGGGAAGGCAAATGTGGAGATTCGTCAAAATCTCGAGTTCGAATGTTTCGACCATTACTATACTTTTTCTATACTAGGCATACGAGAAAGTAAAAATATCCATGAAACTTTTCTTGGGCCTGAAGGAAGAGAATAATTAAGCCAATAATTGGCAATGTTTTGAATGTTTTCACTGAAGAATATGAATAGTAATTAGAAGAAGTTAAAACAGTGAAAAGTGTCAATGAAAAATTAATTTAAATTATTACAAGGAATAGTATTTATAAAATAAAAAGTAAAAGAACCATATACTAATCATTAAAACAAAAATCCCATTTTTGTTAAAATACTATGTTTTTTGTAAGATTGCAATTTTGATGAAATGTGACATGGTTCTTTTAGAATGATACAAAATGAGACCCGTTGGTTCTATATTTAGTCGAAATGAAGGTAATTAAGAAAGTATTACTAGATGCAATCTAAATGGGGTCAACACCTCTAAAAATTGTCATGACAGCGCTTTTTTTATATTGCAACATCGTTCAAAGAAGAAGAGTTACATCAGCATCACATTAAAGAAGAATTACAAAGCTTTCGTTCCGAGGTTTTGTCTTACAAACTATCTCAAGTCGAAAGCTCATTTGCAAAGTGAGGTTTCTGTTCAAGATTATTTTTTAGATATAATAAACAGAAAATTATAATTGTTACTTGAAAAAGAATATTGTCAATTTTCATCTCCATATTCTACTCTCTTAAAGAAAAAAAATATCGTCTGCACGAAATATTCAATAAGTAATTCTCTTCTGATGGGATTACAATAAAAACAAAATATTTCATAATTTTTTAAAAATTAAAATGTAAAATTGTAATTAATTGCTAAATTGTTAAAGGATTAAATATATATTTCATCCTTAATTTATTAAATTTTTAATACTTTATAATATTTTAAATATTTTATAAATTTATAAAAATAAAACATTTTTTAAATGAATGGCAATGGCTCGTTCATTAAAAAAAATTGTTTAATATAGTAGATGTTATTGAAGCTTGCATCTTAAATTGTCTTTGTTGAACAGTATAAAAGTAAATTTCTATCATACATTTGAAGAAATATCGATTTTTTAAAGTTTTAGAATAAGAAAAACAATTCAGTGCATATTTCCATAGTAACAAATTTAAATTTAATTAGAATGGTTCAGTAGAATATTTTTAAATCGTGAAAGATGGTAGAATTCGAAAGCAAATATTAGATTTAAATATAATATTTTTTTAAAAATTTCTAATTAGCCAACAGTACAATTGTCCAGCTTTGCATATATTTCCCCAAAAGTAAACTGATCCATTTAAAGATATATAGGATATTTAAGAGAATATTATACAATATAAATAAAAATATTTAAGAATAGTTAATAGTATTGGGAATACAAAATTAAACGTCATGTTAAAATATTGATTATTAAGTTACACCGGTAATATCAGATAATACTTTTGTATATGATGTAAAAATCCAGTTAAAATCAATTATTACTATCAAAAAGTTAATATTCATTTTTCTCGTATACGTAGTATAGGGAAAATATAGTAATCGTCAAAAAATTCAAATTTGATATTTTGACGAAACTCAACGTGTTAGACCTCCATAAGTTTGACAAACACATTTTCGGAAAATGTCCGTCTGTCTGCTTGTGACAAAGATAACTAAAAAGGCTTTGAGCTAGACGGCTGAAATTTGGTTGCTGTTTTTATACCACATTTCTAGATTTGCATCAAATTTCTATTTCTACTATTCTATTTTCAATTCTTTGAGCAAATTCCACTCAGAAGTCTGTCTGTCCGACTGTTCGAATATAATTTAACGAGATAACTACAAAACAAAGTGAGCTACATAAATAATATCCGGTATACAGATTTAACGTCCACAGCGTAGACTTCTATCAAATTTTGAGCAAAATCCAAGTACGGGTTAACTGTCTGTCGGTCATCTTTACTTTCGCAAATAAGTAAACGCAATAATTCAAAAACAAAAAGACTTAAGTATATATTAAATTTGGCGTGGGAATTTATGTCTACAATTGTAGTTTTGTGTCAATTTTTTTTTCAATCGGTTAGGACAAACGTGTCTAAAACACAAATTCGGTTTTGTGATATTGTTAACCGCATACCAGGTTCTAATCGCCAAAACTCTCGCCAAGAATGACATGACGGATTCAGTCAAAATGCTGTATTCACGCCAATGATTAATATTTCGTGACGATTATAGGCTAAGGCATTTTCAGGAATAACACCTTTATTGAAAAGTGTGCGTTTTTGGGTGGTTTTGGGTACCATTCCTGTTTCTTAATAACTGCTATAAATGTATATACATAAATACTTTTACTGATGTGATTACGATTTGATGTAAAAGACTGCCTGCCTGAGAGCTCTAGATTGAGAGAGAGATAGGTTGATATGAAGCTATTGGATTTGAGTTAAGATGTTACTTAAATGCTAGAAAGTGCCCTAACGATGAGGGGTTTTATATTTTTATTAGATTTTGTGTTTTTTCAAGAATCTTACGGTTATTTTTTAAATACATTTTCACCAATAAGGACAGCACTCCGTACTCGATAGTTGCCGCTTTTCAACAAAGATCGGATTTTACAACTTGATAATTGACAGAATTGGACATGCTTCAACAATTCCTGAAAAGGGAAGTAAAACGTTTTTATTTCCTGAATACCAACACAAAAATTTTTGAGAACGCTTGAATTGAAATTGATAAAAACTGTAAAAATGTCCACTGCTCTATACGAGTTTTAAATAAAAAGGAACTTCGCTTAACGTAAAACATTCGTTCAGTGAAACATTTTTTTCCCATAAAAATCTATGTTAAAAAAACAAATTCATAATAAAGTAGTTTATTATTTAAAATGTATGCTTTATATTAAAGAAAATTGCTTAAAGACACTTGCATTTGGTAACGTTTCAAAATTTGGCGAAAATATGACTCAACATTATAGGTAAATGGATCTGTAACGCGCATTATTATTACTTTATGAGAGTGATGCATCTGAAAGCACGATGCAATCATTTACCGTGCTTTCAACATCTCCTTTATTTCACTAGATGAATGTTTTCTTTTCTCCAAACCAATTCTCCGCCTAATTTTTTGCTAGGACATAGTACACAGCTTCATAAACTCTCTGGTTATAACATAACATAAGTTCTGGTTACATCCTTCCACTAGTTCATCAATGTCTTTGCTACCTCCTCTAAGGAAGAGAGAAAATCTCATCGATTAAGGATCCAAAGGCACTTGCCCAAACCCCCGGAGTCTTGTTCGTCAACGCTATCCTATCAAAATTTCTCCTATATACATATAAGGTTTCGAACCCCTCAACAAACATTAATCTAATCCAGCATATGACGTCACGGTATCTCTTCACTATTCGTTCAGCGAAACAATGCTCAGTAAGTGAGTCATTATTTATATTTTATTTTGCTCGTTATGGGAATCATTCATAATGCAAGGTGCTTGTTAAGCGATTTTTTTTTACATTTTATTTTACTCATTATGCGAGTCATTCGTAATGCGAGGTGTTCGTTAAACGAGTCACTTTTTTATATTGTGTTTTGCTCGTTATGCGAATCACCCTTAATCCAAGCCGCTCATTATATTTTACTCACTTTTACTTTACTTTACTTTGTACTTGACTCACGTTTTTATATTTTATTTTGCTTGTTATGTGAATCATTCATAATGCGAGGTACCCGTTAAGCGTAAAACGTTTTTACATTTTATTTTGTTCGTTATGCGAATCATTCGTAATGCGAGGTGCTCATTAAGCGAGTGACTTTCTTACATTTTGTTTTGCTCGTTATGGGAATTATTCGTAATGCGAGGAGCTCGTTAAGCGAATCACTATTTTACATTTTATTTTGCTCGTTATGTGAATCATTCGTAATGCGAGGTGCTCGTTAAGTGAGTCGCTGTTTTGCATTTTGTTTTGCTCGTTATCGGAATCATTCGTAATACGAGGTGCTCTTTAAACGAACTTCGACTGTAATTGAATGCGGATTTTTTTCCACCAAGTTTAAAAATGATGAATTAAGAATAGTACACACTATAAGAACGGAATACGAGACTCTTAATAAAACTTTCGAAATGATGCTAAATATGTTGTTTCATATGATATATGTTGTGTGTACTGGTGTCTAGCAATGCAAAAAAAAAAAAAAAAAAAAAAAAAAAAAAATAAAGCTTACTTGTAATGGTGTCTGTATTACAAGAATTTTTATTTTATTGCAACACTTTAGCAGTTTTTTTTTTCTGCAAATGATTGGATTGTTAGATTTCCTCCAGCTACTCGTTCGTGACTAGTTTGGAATGTTTCTAAATGGAACTTATTCGAAATATAGTTTGCATAGTTGAAAAAAACCCGAACAGTATTTAAAACTAGCGAAATCAATGCAAAGTCACATTGGCTCTGATATGTGTGTTTGGGGGAGGCTATTGGCGAACAAATGAATGAAAAGTTGAATGGAATGAAGCTCATTTAGGATCTTGGAATCCCATTTTTGTCGCCAAAGTATTACAAACAATACATCGTTTTATGCTATTATAAGGCACTGATTACTGTTTAGCATTGGAGGCTGTTTATACATTGGAATCAATCCTCTGGAAATCCCACACGATAAAGAAGCAAACAAAATAAAACTTCTAAATATTTATATGAAAATAAACACTAAAAAATATCATAAAACTGAAAAACGGCCCACCTCTTCAACAAGTTTAATCCCAGTTAATACAGTTCGCGAACTTTTGGACTAATTAATGCGTATATTCCCAGCACTCCCATTTATGTATAACACATTCTGAGAGCGAAAAGCTAAAAATAAAAAGATATATCTAAATGCTCGTATTTTTGCATGACATTTCGCAAAGTAATTTATTATGCTTCTTTAAATTACAAAGCACGTAGAGGTCTTGATGGTGTCGTATGCAAAGTGTGTACTGCACGAATTGTGTATGGAATTGGTCAAGGAATTCGACAACCAGATTATGATGAATCTCCTTTATGCCTGTCCGAATACGAAAAACCTTTTTCAAAATTATAATTATATTGAACATGATTGAGGGACATTATCACTTAAATGTCCCCTCTCAATGCTTAATCATTAAGGCAACTTTAATACATACTATCTGTTTGTCTGCAAGTGTATATGAATACGATAATTTATGCCCCAATGAGCATAAAAAAATTTCAATGTTTGATTACTTTTATAGCTGTAACAAATTTTAGATCAAATCCGTAAATAAGGAAAGGGAAATGATTTTTCGTCACTCGTTAAAGTGACTTCTTTAAACTACGAAAGTGCTGCGTTAACGGTAAGTTCTTTGAAAGTAATGCGTTCATGGTGACTTCTGAAAATGTTGCGTAAATGAACTACTTTTTTAAGCGCGGAAAATGATATGCTAAAAGTGACTTTTTTAAATTCTGAAAGTTATACTTTAACGGTGACTTCTTTAAGATTTGAAAATAGTGCTTTAACGATGCCTTTTTTTGCTCTGAAAATTCTCCGCTAACAATGACTTCTTTAAACTCTGAAAGTTAATGACTTCTTTAGGCTTTGAAAGTTGTATTTTAAAAGTGACTTCTTTAAATTTTGAAAGTTGCTCTTTAAAAATAATTTCTTTAAATATGAGAAAACCTGAATGGGGAAATTTCAACTAATAAAGTAATACTAATTAATTAAAAATACTATTTTTATCCAATATGCATAGTAAAAAAATTAAATAATGCTCCAAAACTCACAGTTAAATAATGCTTCAAAAGTACAAGTTATTTTAATTTTGTAATTTAAAATTTAACAAAATTTTATCGTATTTTTTCATAATTCATTTGAATATAGATTAATTTAAAACATTATAGTTTAAATTATTATATTAATTGCTAATTTTATATTTTCTGATGTTTATCGAAATTTGTAAGGATTTCTGATATTTTATTTATTAATTAAAAATGTTATATTAATTATTAATTTAAAATGTTACGATGTTTATCGAAATTTTTAAGGGTTTCTACGATATTGTACTGGTTATTTTAGTACTAAACTTATCATTTAGATAAATGTTTTCTTATATTTTATAGTTCATTTAAATATAGATTAAATTAAAAAATTTTGATGATATTTGTAAATTTTTTAAGGGTTGTGCTGTATAGCCTTGAGTTGAGAGTAAGAAAGGATAATTATTTTTATGACTGAGATGGGTTGAAGTATGGATTATTAATTACAAAATTTGTTTAATTTCCGCGATTTTAAAATCTTAATTAATATAAATAAGTGAATTTGTTAACAACCTAAGTTTCTTTTCTCCGTTCTCTCATATGTTTGAAATAAAATAATCAAAAATTAGGCCTTATAATATATAAGAATTAATAAACAGGTTTTTAAAAAGCACTTAAGAGTGTACTAATAACAAGAATTTTTTTTTTTTGAAAATTGTATTTATTTGTTTTTTAATTTTTAGAACTACTGCTGATCAAACTTATTTCCAAGGGATGTTACAGTTTCAAAATCAAATTAAAATATTATATAAATAATAATAAACTTCTGAAAATATTTAAACAAAGTACTGTCACAGATACAGGGGTCGTCCAAAATGATGAAAAAGCCTCGCTGAAAACTGTGACTTCCGTATGTGATAACATGGGATTAAATTAAATACGTAATTAGCAGTTTTTTGTATTGCATTGTTATTTATAGCCCCCAGAGTGTGTGCAAGTGTATTGTATATCATTGTCAGTCTAATTTCGTTTCGGTTGAAGCTAAAATGAGAGACTTGTCAGAGTTCCAAAGAGAGTAGATTGTGAGAACCCGTTTGGTTCGTGCATCGGTAACCACAGTGGCACAACCGTTAGGTGTATAAATAGACATCATATCAAAGACCATTACAGCATACAACGATCAGGGAAAAATAACATCTGCTAGAATGAACTGTGGAAGAAAAACCAAACTGACTGCAACAGACAGGCAGACATTACGGAGGATTGTGACCACCAGATGGGAGACCACTGCAGCAAAACTGACTGTTGAGATGAATGGCCATCTACAGAACCCTGTGTCGACCCATGCAGTTCGAAAAGAATTGCATAAGCAAAATATTTGGAACAGAGCAGAGATTGCAAAACCCCTTATGACAGATGTAAATCGAAAAAGGCGAGTACATATGATTTTCCATGAATCCAGCTTCTTCCTATTCCCCACCACGGGACTGGTTTATATGTGGCGAACCCTCCACAGAAACCTACAATCCACATTTCCTCCTTCCTACAGTGAAGCTTAGGGGTGTTCTGTAATGGTTTTTAGCCTCAACTCGTGGTTTGGAGTTATCTTACATGGATACCCCTTGTTACATAGATGGGTCACAAGCATTGGCCATGTCATTTTTTTTTGACAGACCAACTGCCTTCTACAGTGCAGACATTGTTTTCGTCTGGGGATTGTACCTATCAAAATAATAATTCCCCTATTCACTGTGGTCGAACTGTTCATTCATGGTTTTGGCAATATGAGGTCTCAATAACACGCATTCCGTGACCAAAGTAAATCAAGAAGTGAATAAAAAATGGATTTCTAAACTCTCTTTTCGTAAGCATGAAACAAGAAGTTAAACAAAAGTATTTAAAAAATGTAAAAAACAAATACGCTGATTTTTTCTTTCATAACAAATTTATTCTTAAGTAATATGATAAATACAGAATAGGAAGCATAGAAACAATGTTAGTACACAAAATTAAATATATACAGAACAATGAATTATGTACACGTGACGTAAGGCACAACAAAGCCTGGCCCAGCCCAGCCATGCTATACAATACAATAGGGATTTGCTAACAGAATTTTCGAATATAAAAAATTCTATCACAATGCTTCGCCATCTCTTTTACAGCCATTGAGATCAAATATTCAAAAATATAATCTTGAAATTTTTTTCATTTAATCAAAAATGCATCACAATACGGTCTTAAAAAAGTTTAAGCCGGCGTGCTGTATGGATTTGGTTTCCAAAATTGCACATTGCAAACTTATGTACAACGGCATAAATAAGTTACACAATTAAATAACAAAACAATAACAAATTTCCAATATTCACATTATTTAGCCCCGGTATACAAACTTATAACCCCAATAATTTTCCTAAATCTGCAAAAATAAATATTACGAAGTTATAAATAAAAAAAAGAATACTATAGTTATGGCTATCTCAATCAATTCATTTTATAACTGTTCTTTATATCATCATATCACCATTCATTTCATGTTGAAACATTTCAACATGTAGGCAAGCATGTTTTTATGCATTAAATATCATACAATGAAATCACGTGGAAAAAAACGTGAAAACACATTTTGCCTGGCGGCAACTTTAAACAACCGGCTACAACTGTCATTTCGTTCGGCAGACGGCGAAAGTTCACGTTTTGGCCTTCGTTTTTTTCACCTGGACTTCTTGTTGTTTTTCTTTTCGTAACCGTATGAAAAGATTGTAGTCAAATAGTCCGCTGTAGATTCCATGTGTTTTGACCATTCTGAGTTGTTGAATTCGGGCAACTCGCCTTCGTATTCTGCTGGAAGAACGCTGGGAGTGATGTACTTGTGTAGTTTTTTCATGTTCTTTCCGTGGAAGTGGAACTGAAACATAAATTAAATAAACAAATAAATAATGAGGAAAAAAATTTTATTACTAGACGAATACGAAAAGAACTCTGTTTTTAAAAAGTAATTTATTTTCCAAAAACCTTGAGATTCAAGGAAATGTTTTCTGGTTGTTAATAAACGCAAAAGCAAGAAAAACAGGGTTAGATAAATACAAAAGAAACGTAGTTGACGATTCTAAATTACTTGTTTTGAATTCTTTTTTAATCTTATTTTCAATTTTTATTTCAATTTATTTCTAGGAATATGTTTATCGTCTGAGACTTTTTAAATGTTCATTTTTACTGACAATTTTTTCTTTTTCTTTTTCTTTTCTTTCTTATTTTTAGGTTTTGAAAAGTATTTCCAGTAACTAAATTAAAGAACTATAAATAAAAAAAAATTAGCAACTGTTTGTGTTTAAATTAATGCTATATTATTTTTCAATTTTGTTTTCCATGATTTTTCTGTTGTTGTTCTTAACATGATTTCCTATTTTTATGAGATAAGTAATCTAAATCAGAAGATTGCAGCGTGGATTCTTGCTCAGCCATTTGAAAGTGTCCTCATGTCGATAACATTGCTGCTGGTAGCCAGTTACTTATCTGCGATTTAACTAAGATTTCCTAATTGTTTGCTTATCTTCGCTGCTGAAATCGGTGTTGAATTGTTGTGATTTACATAATAAAAACAAACGAAACACTTAAAATTATCATGAACAATCAACCTTTAAAACCCACCTCTAGATAAAATGTTTGAAATATTGTATAGCTAAAGTTAACTGGACGGTTTAGGTGGCGTATTATTTTTTAATTTTACAGCCTTACACTACTTACTATTTTATTTTAAATACAACATTTCCATATAAATTTATTGTATTTAAATTCAACTGATTTATATGCGTCTTAGCGTAAAAAAATTTTTGTCGAAAGAAAAAACAATAATTAAAAATTTTCTGATTAAGAACATTAACTAATGTTAAGTTGAAAATTTAAAATATTTTTCTTTAAATTAGTAAACAGATTTCTATGAAAAATTAAGAGAGATATTCTCTGATATAAAAATGAGGAAAGGCGGGGATTATAGTTTTCATTAAAATGAAGGGATATTTGATTTCCTATGATCAGTAACAAGTGATATATTAGAAGGGTTGAACGGAACACGTCAAACTGGACAAGAGTGGACATTGCCCTTTTACTAAGCTGTATGGTTCAGTGAAGTGCAAGTTCCAGAACAAGTTAGCAGCGACGGGAGAGGGATAAGCCAGATTCTCCAGCAATTCTTGTGGGATTCTTTTTAGATTCGGTTTAGGCATCAAGCGGTTTATCAGTCATCTTAGGAAAATGAAATAGCTTTCCTTGAGTTGTTGTTCGCTTTTCTGATGTTCAATAAAAACACATTTAGGAATTAAATAAAGACTACTTACTCTGTCTTTCAGTTTTGCGCTGAGGAGTTGTTTCAGTACTGCCCAGATGTAAGCGAACAGATGGCCTTCATTTACCATGTGAACAGCGCGGAATCGACCAGGAAAGCAGTTCTAAAAGAAAAAAAAAATACCATTCAGACATACTGTTACCAATTCAGGATACTTATTGTTTCAATCAAAGTATAATCGAATTTTCGTTTTCAATGTTAAGGTCAGTCTTCTAACGTTGAATTTGAAAGAAAACACGTAGGAAATGAGGTGATGCTATTATTTACAACTATTCGCAACATTGCGTCTGTTCTGAAACATCAATTATTTTCAAATATTTTAGGATCGTATTTAGAATTATTTAACTCGCGCAATGATCGATATCGTTTCTTTCCCGAGTTAACAACTGGACTGTCTTTAATTGATTGCCTTAAAAATATTTAATAATCTTTTTAAATATTTGCTGTTTGTAGATTGTAAAATTAATCATTACCGAATATTTATTTTAGTGTTTAATATCCATTAACTTCAAGAGACAAGTTTGCAGCTGTTAAAATTTTCTCAAGGGTAATTTCATATATCAATAATCTAATATAACCAGACATTTGATGATTATGGTTTTAATTCTTTCCTTCTTAAAATTATATGTATAGTTATTCTTATTCTCAGTAAAAACAAGTTCTTAAGTTGTTTCTTCCAACTTTCGTTTAATTCAGATAATGCATTAAAAATATAATGTAAATTAAACGAAAGTTGCTTTATAAGAAAGCATCATGTAAGTTTTTCGAATATATTCAATTCAATTAATTACAAATTATTTATGATAATTTTATGTTAATTATCGGTGGCGCATTGATTTAAAATTCACTTTTAAAATTTCTATTATGCATTCTACATTTAAAATCTTATAAAACATGTATAAATATTTTACATAAGAATTTTTTTAATGTAAGAGTGAAAAAAAAATTGGCATCTAAAACAAACTAAAGTAAACATGCCGATATTTATTCTTTATTCGATTCTAGAATTTACCGTTAAGCTCTTCAGTATGTTTTGATGCTAAAGGGGTTATCATTTGAAATATAAAACAGTTATTAAAGGAAAGTGTGATAATAGATTAAAACGCAATTATCAGCACTTTTTTCTTTTTTCTGCTCTAAATAGAGAGGAATTGGGTCATTCAGTCAAAAAAACTATGACAGTTTCAAAATTCGTTCATATAAAAAAATAAAGACTTGTTTCAAAGTACAAAGAATTTCAACATTTTAACTGTAAACATTGCAGGTGCTGATAAAGATTCAAAGGATGTTATAGTCCTTCAAGCACGTGCCTGAACTCGAAATATTTTCAAACGATTTAGCAAATGTTTACCAATTGTTGTCACATTTAATGCTTTATATCGATTCCATTGTGAAATTGAGAATAAACGATATGTGAATAAGAAATCGCTTATTATAAAAAAAATATGTACTGTAGAATTTTTATAAACTGAACTACGATATTTTGAAAGTCTCTGTATATCAAATAATTTTCTAGAATCGTGGATAATCACTAGAAAAACAGTTTCCATATATCGAATAAAATTTCTATATATCGAAAAAAAAGTTTCGAATAAAAAAAACTATGAAAAGCTATTCTGGTAAGAAATAACCACTAGATCTATATATATAAAGGAATATCAATTGAATAAGATTGTTAAACTTATTTTTACTGAAATTGATATTCTTTATAGACAGAAAGTTGCTAATGAAAAACAATGAACATCTGCCGACAAAAATGTGTTATTTTTTATTCAACGAATCGCTTTCATAATTAGGAGACATAATTTTATTTTAAATTCAACATAAAATTAGATTTAAAAAATATTGATCATGTTTTTAAACAAAACTTTTAAAATACCAAAGGGAAATAAAGCTTAATAAATTGTTTAGAAAATGATATGAAAAAGAAAGAGGGCAAATTAAAAAATTAGCTGTGGTATCATCAGCTTAAGACATTGATATTTTTGCATATTTGAAAAAATAAATTTTTAAATCTTTAAAATCTTTATGAAACCTAAGAAATATTAAATTCGCATAGCCGTTTTTAGTAATAAAAATGTGATACATTTCCTATATGTATTTTTTTTTATATATTGATATATTTTATAAATCGAACTTTTTCTAGGGCTTTTTAAGTTATATGGGAGTTTTAATAGTATTTCGGGATTTAAATGGATTTCGTTGCTGACAAAATTTGTTTTGTATATAATCTTATTTAAAAAAATTGTGTTTAAATTTGATAAAGGAAAAATAAATTGATATAAGTTTTAATAAATTGTCCGGACTAAAATAATTAAATCGAATACTGGCTGGTATTGATCCATATTTTTTAAGTTTTAAATGTTTTTACTTATAATATCTCGATAAGACAAATTCGAAGCCAAATGTAAACCTTAAAATAATTTTTACAAATACAAAAAAAGGCAGAATTTACTATGATTATATCGAACGCGACTATGACAAATGCAGTAAATCAAAAGCTTGATTTAGGTTAACATAACAGATTCAAAGAATCAAGTGAATAAACAGTAAAATCATAAAAAGAAGCATTAACAGTGGCCCACTGTTTACAAAGTGTGGCATAAGCTCAACTGTTGGGTTATAAATTGACTTTGCTGGCACTATTCATAAACTACTGACACTTTTGTTGGCTATATTCCGTTATAGACTTTGATAAAAGGACACATTAAATGAGAAAATTAGTTGTAAGATATAATTTAATAACAAAAAAATATCGTTTGATTTTTTTTACCGCTTTATAAACTTTCATATTAAATTTTGTGCTTTTCAAAGTTTTTAAAACGAATACCTAAAAAGTCGATAACTCAATAGAAACCATTTTTTTCCCTCACTGAGTATTAAATTATGCATTTTTTAAATACTCTGCGCGGCGGTTTTTATAGAAAATAATCAAGAATTATTTATAGGAAATAATTATTACATTACAAGTTAGGAAATTATGTGCGATGGAACAAAATTATCAGAAAATTATGGTTTTCAATTTTTAAGCACTCATTTTACTATGCAAAGAATTTAATACAATCTTTACCTGTAATGCTTCAGCAAAAAGCCATAGATAAGTGGGAGATACATGCGGCAGCTGTCTGAAAGTGAAGCCACTGAAGTCGACGATCACTTTGAAACCAGCAACCTGTGTGGAAGGACTTCGAATAGCATTGAGAAGGCCGCAGGTTAAAGCTCTCATAACATCGCCCAAAGGATGCTCATAGGGATTCCAGTTTTCTGAAGAGGGGAAAAAATTGTTAATTATATATTTTAAGAAAATGATCAAAAATATCAAATTTTAAGAATCTAATGAAATATTTTTTTTAAATATTATGTTTTCTATCAGGGGCTTATTTTTTTCTTATTTACTAATAGATTTTTACTTCATGAAGATGCGTTGAAGTATTTTTACAAAAACTGAAACAAGACTAGATTGTTTTTTTAAAGCAAAATGTGTTACGAAGTATCTTAAAATAAAAAGCAGGAACGGGATAATCGTTTTTTCGGTGCTTTAAAACTTAATTTTCAGTTATTTTTCTTTCTAGATTTAAAAAAAAATTGCACTTTCAACACAGTAGGACAAACATTGCTTTTTACAAAATTGCTCATTATTTCCATTTATTTTTCGAATTAAAACGTTTCTGTATACAATTTTTTTTTAATATTATATGTTTTCATATTTGATTTATTCCATGAAATGATGCTTGGTTTCCTATATACTAGAATGACCCTCAGAATTCAGAACACAGATTAAATAACAGAAATTTTAACCAGAAGATCACGCCAATGT
The DNA here is from genome assembly GCF_947563725.1 of Argiope bruennichi. Classification (NCBI taxonomy): domain Eukaryota; kingdom Metazoa; phylum Arthropoda; class Arachnida; order Araneae; family Araneidae; genus Argiope; species Argiope bruennichi. The sequence continues at coordinate 9,796,752 of NC_079157.1, forward strand.
GTTGAAAACAACAGCAACTTGAGTCTTGAATAGTGAATCTTTATCAGAAACGGACCTATGAACCACCGTCATCAACCCCCAAAGTCTAGACTAAATAATCAAAGCACCCTCTTATTAAAAAAACAAACTGGTAGTTCTTTCATTTTTTAACTTAGAAATAAGATAATAAATTCAATAGTTAAGATATCATGTCATCTCCCCCCCCCCCCAATGGCACTCACCAGAATGATAAAAAGAAAAGAACAGTACTTACTTGTGGAAAAAACAAGTATGCAACACCCTTCTTCGTCCCTGTAGGGTAAGAAACCGATGTGGCATCCTTCCAAAGTTCTTTTAACTTTTGCGTAGTCAAAATTTTCATAGAGTTCGCTGTGTTTCCTCATAACGTTGTAGAAGTTTTTGACCACACTGCAGGCTCGCTTCACATCGAATTTTCTTGCTCGTAAGAAAGCCAGCAAGAACCTGTCATCGTCTTGCCAGTTGAGGCCTTTCTCGTCTGAAAAGGCATAAAGAAAAATGTATTAGTTTTGAAGATGTGAAATCCCAAAGTGTATTTTATATAAAAATTTCGAAAAATAAAAACTAATAAAATAGAACTGTTTAGTTGTGCAATGATATTTTGAAGTAATGATTTCGATGGGATGTTTTCACTTCACAGCTCTTTCTATTTTCATTGCTTAGAATTTAATTGTGACAAAGAATATATGTCTATGTTACACCAATAGAACGTCCTGTCATTGAGAAACTAGGAAAAATCCTGAAGAAAGACCAAGAGATTGAAAAGAAAGTAAAATTGAGTCTTTATCGGGTTTTGAAGACAGGTAGCAATAAAAAAAATTCCATTTTATTATCTTCAGATAGCATAAAGATATGATGGTTCGAGTATTGCATTGGAAATAGGTGATTTAATTTATTCTTGCGTTATAATATTTTGTTGATTTAAATTATAGTTATGAATAATATTCAGGTTTAAAAAAATTAAGTAAAATATTCTATTTTCGATAAAAAAAAAGATAAAGATAATATTAGATAAAGTATTTTGTTGTTATTCAAAACAATTGATGACATATTTTAATTTGCGACGATATGATAAATTTAAGGACATTCTCTATATTATTTCCACAATATTACTGTAAAATAAGCTGGATTTAAATAACAATAATTAAATTACGATAAATAATTTATATAAATGAATTGGGTAGAAATCTATTTTAAAGTACTTTTTCACAACGCCAATGATGCCAACAATGCCAAGACACCAAAGTTTTAAAAAAAATCAAGATGGTTGAAAAGACAAACGATACAGCTCATAGGATTGTTAGAAACACTATTGCTCTTGTTTTGGGTTACCCTATTGGCGACAAATTCAGGGGAACATTTAAATAGATTTCAACCACGAATTTAAAAGAATGCGTCAAAGAGTAGGACAAATAAATGTGATTGAACTTGCGAAACTATCAAAATTTCAAGCAACACATTTGTTTTCAGAACAATACAGGCTCAAAAAATTATGGTCTAATTTTTCCTTACCATCCAACATATTCTTGAGGAGTTTGAGGCTGTGCACTCGGGTGTCTTCATCTTCGAAGAGTTCCGACTTGGCCCTCTTTCTGAGTTCATCGGTCATGTAGTCCAGCTCGTAGGGCAGAGCTTTGACCACCTTCTTTTCTGGTTCGGAAGGCATTTTTACTAAACTGATTGAATGGATAACTCAAAATGGGAAAACTTCAAACACTTCTACCAAATCTGAAAGAGAATTGTAAACTTATTAGTTTTCCAGAAGCAAAAATTTTCACCAAACTTCAAATTCATTCATATCATTCAAACCATTCACAATAAAAGGAGGAAACACTGTTCTTTAAAATTTGTTTAAAACATAAAATAAATGAATAATTATCAGATATATCGAATTGTTGTGTTTTTTTAGTCTCCTTGAAAAAATAAAACGCTATAATCAAACAACAATCAGTGATGAATCAAGTTGCAATGCAAGGAAATATATTCTGTGCATTATCACTTCCAGAAAAATAGTCCTCGATATTATGATAAATTATTTAAAATCAATCAATATATTATAAACAGTATAATATATATATATTTATTGGATATTACTATTGGAGGATTTTTGATTGTATAAAACTGCTCATTCAGAGATAAAGTTATTAGAATTCTCTGCTCTCTTTTTCATGCGCGTAGAAGCACATAGTGCATCAATCAGCTGTGATGCGATCGGTTGTGGCTTTCTGGATGCTGTTGTCTTGAATACGCAAAGTTTGTTTTCAAATTTTTTCAATAAGAACAGGATGCATGGAAAAATTAAATTCAAGAAAAATACTTTAGATTAACTATTTCAAGTTCTGAGATTATAGCTGGGGATAGTTTTTACATGGAAATTTTAAAAAAATTAATGAAAATTTTAAAAAAAGATAGCAGGTTAGGTCAAAACATTTTATTTTAAATCGCCATCATTTTATAAAAGGCACTCAACGTATTTTCTAAAAACTATATTATATATTTGTAAGTTATTGACGTACACGAAATGAAAAAAAAAATGTCAGGTACAACTGGTTTTATTAATTAAATGGAATCTAAAAAAACTGGCGGAGCATAGTTAAGAAATAAAATATTAAACAAAAAAAAAATTAATGCGAATAAAAGTTTGAGGACGTAAGTCAGTCAAGCATTTAGATCTTCTAAAAGACTATATTTTCTTGATAAAGCGATAAATTTGGGAATAACATGACAGATATAATAAAATTAAGATCAATTTAGCATAATTTAAAAAAAATTTCCGTTTTTAAACAATAAAAATACAAAGATCTAGCCATAATTAGAATGAAAATAAAACTCTGGAATATCGTTAACTTTAAAAAAGCTTAGAAACTGATGGAGCGTGGCATTTTTCCTGTATATTTAATCATATTAATTTGCCTTTTAATGAATATAATAATTGCATCTAAACACCTAAATTTTAAAATTACACTATAGTTTCTTTGCAAGGTCAGACAGAAGATATGCGTTTAGAATTAAAATTATTGTTATTTGATGGAGCAAAACAGCACCAATTTACGCCAAAGCATTTATTTTAGAATAATAAAAATATAAGACATAGATGATGATAAAGATAATAAAAATTATACTATTAGAAATACTACTGTTAGAAAATATTTTAGATAAAAGGACTACTGTTAGAAATTAAATATTATTTTAGATTCTGTGAAAACCAAACGATTATTCGTTTTTACATATTTGCTGATGCTGATGCTTTAAAATGTAAAAATTAAGAGCTTAAACAATTTAATCAAACGACCAAACGATAAAATTTATTTTTCATTATAAGTATGCAATAGAAAATCGAAATTTAATTATTCACATCTAATTATTTCATCGTTATCTTTATCGCTATCTAAACAGCATCTCATTATTGCCGTAATTGCGCATATTTTTACTTTCAGGTGTGTTTTTTATTTATCAGTTCATAAGATCCTACCATTCTTTGACTCATAGATTATAAGTACTGCGAAGACTGATCTAAGATTTGCACACTGACCTACATTTTGCAATTCATTTTTTTTTTATCATAACAGAGATATCGGTTGTCCTTGTACTCTTTAAATCCTTGTACATCATCTAGAGCACGTTCAACTCAGCCACGTACGTTTTTTGATTGTTTGCTTGCTTTACAATTAAGAGATTAAGGCTTTTCAAATATTTAAACTAACAATTATAATATTGCAAATAATCGCATCATATTTCAATAAAATTAGCAATTAAGAATGGGAAAATATTTGTCATTTTTCTTGTATGAAGTAATGTATTCAATTTTTGAACATATTTATCAGTTCTAGGGCAATGAAAGTTTTGAAGAAATTCATCTTTTTTATAACACATTATTAAACAATTTTTGAATTTAAAATGTTATGAAACAGATGAAATTTTTTTTATATATCATTTGATATATTATCTTAGTTTACAAGTTTAATCAAGCATAGTTTAAAAAATGTAATATTTGAAAAAAAATTGTAATATGATTATATAGTTTTACATATATTTCAAGCAATTACTATTATTCAAAACATTATTATACTATTAATCCAAATGCATGCTTTAGATTAAAAAAGTTAGCATTGTTTGATTAGTTTTATATTAAGTAAATTTCATAAATTGGGAGAACGTACATTTTCTCCATTATTATTTAATTAATTCACTTTAAATCATCGTAATTTCTCTAAATGCATTTATTAAACAGAAAATAAAATAAAATCATTTATTAGAGATATTTTATGCAATAGATTGTAAAAACACACACACCCTAATTTCGATATAGATTGTTTGCGTCAACAAAAACTAAGCACTGGTTAATCCATGCATCAGTTGCCAATTTGAGAAAAACATTAAATGCATGATATGCGATATGGGCGAGATATGAAATTTCCTGCGTTTAAATTCTTTGTAACATTATTTTTTCTAAAAATAAAAAGTAAAGTTTAATATCAACAGGTCAAAACTGTTTTAAAGAATTTACAAAAAATCTTTTTTTAAAATATCACCCATTAAAAAATTTAAAAGAATTGAAAGAAATTTTAAAGATAGATATTAACAATTTTGGATTAATATTTTATTTCTATTACTTTATATATAAATGACCTAAAACTCGAAAAATATTAAATAACATTCAAAGTAAAAATAAAATTATGACCTGTTAAAAATAAATTATGATGTTAAATATGATGTTAAAAAATAAAATTATGATGTTAAATATCTAAAATATTTCCAATTTTATACTTGAAGTTTAGAAATAAAAACATTAAAACAGTAAAAAAAGTTTGAAAACAATATTAGAAAGCAGGTGTTCAATTATTATCATAAATACTACCTCGTCAGAGACGGCAGGGGGTTCGTTTAGAATTTCCGAATGCACAGATATCTTTATTAAATCGAACAAAACAAGCTCTAATTTCTAAACAGACATGAAATTCCTTTTTATTCGTTCAGATAATATAAATATTAACGTCACTTTTGTCTGATAACACATGTTTTTGTTAAACGTATCAAAAGGATCGAAGGATTTTTTTTTTCTCTCTCGCCATTTTTGATATCTTCGGTTCCCAAAGTAACGGAAACATCATAAATACGTAGTTTCTTGGACTTTCGACGTTCGATATGGGGAGAAAAAAAACTTTTCGTCGAATAAATGTATGAAAATGATTTGACGCAGTGTTATGATATTTTACAGATATTAACGGAAGATGCAATACTGTAATCAAAACAACGTGATTTTCGAAAACAATGGGATTTCCCATTATCTGTTCAGTAAATTACCAATTCTGAAGTTGAAAGTTCAGAACATATGCATTTTTTCAAAACGGGATTCTTAATTTATTTTAATATGATAGTAGATGTTTATAAATTATTAAAAAATACTAGAATTCAACAAAAAAATAGCAATTTCTTCTAAAAATTAAAGAATAAGTATATTTTTGCTTGTCGAAACATTTTAAGTTTCTCATCTTGTTGCCAAAATAAATGCGACAAATATAAAATTATAATTTGGAATTGATTTCCTGATGCAATACCTATAATTGATTAGAATCGTCTGAAAAATTTTGTACATTAAATTGCTTTCAAAAAGAGCAAAGAACAAAATGATTACTGAATATTATTAAATACTATTTATTTAAACAGTTCACAATATTTTAGTTGTATTATATTCAAAATGTAATAAAAATGCTAAGATTAATAATTAAATAAAAAATCTTTCAGGAAAGAATTCAATGATAATAACCAGATAATTCAAATAAATTATTTTTTTATGTATGTAAAAGAATATTTAAAATTTAATATAAATTGGAAAAGTAAGTGTTTTATTTTCAATTCAAAATAAATAAATAAATTATGAATAATCTGATAAGAAATAAATGTATATAGTACCCCTTGAGCATATACGAGAAGACTTTCTTGGACGAGAAATATAAAGATTACAGTCACAAATTTCTGCCTGATGCAAAATATCATCGAAGTCAAGAAACCAAAACAGCGATGTGCGTTAGTTCTCTTTTTGGAATCAATATGAAGAAGAAATGGACAAGAAGTCTTTTATATTCAAATAACTGTCATTGGAAAAATCGTCTGCAATTATGAGCCAAGTTCACGTTTCGATAAAGAAAAAAAAATCAATGAAAGCAGACTACCGGGGTCAAGAATGAAAATGAAAAGAAGTTAAATTTTTGATTTCCGGGTATATATGCGTCAATGCGAAGTAAAAAAATTTGCATGCCAATTTTTTTTTCATTCTATATGTATTGAAGAAAGAAAAAAACACGACTTTAGTGAATTGATTTTTTTTTATTTGTTAGTTTCTTGAAAGCCTTTCATTTGCATTTTTACTATAGTGGAGATACAAAATATAGTAATTAGAGTGTCATTTGCTTCCAGAGTCTTTTTTTTAAAACAAGGTTCACGTCATTTGTCAGGTTATTCAACTTGATATGAAGTTACACAAGCATTCCTCTTAGAAATATATTAATTCAATCAGAATAATGAGAAGTTTAGGAAAAAAGATTAATTTTAGATGACTGAAATTGAATTCCTTCGAAAAGATTAAATTCTGAATTAACGTATTAATATTAAATAAAGTTTAAAGTTATTTGATTAATTAAAATTCATTTGATTTTTTAAAAAAAGTCAAAATTTTATTAAACTGGTATATTTTAAAGACAAACAATCTTTTAAAATGCTTTATTTCAAAAAAAAAAAAAAAAGATGTTACATTGCCATTTCAAAAATATTAAGAGAAGAAAAGCTTTAGGAAAGAAGTTAAATAACAAAATAACCTTTTTTTTTATTATTATGAGGAAATGCTTCATTAAATAATGAATTATTTTATTGTTATCCATTATGAATTAGCAATTTCATAAATGGAAAAAAATAAAATTATACTATTTTAAAGCATGTTACAATATTAAATATTAAATGTATGGTGCCATCACTAAATTATTACACTATTCTTATCGTTTGCTAATTTGATTAAAGTTTACATACATTTCAGATATTTAATTCAATCTTGAAACTATTTAATTATGTATATTAGATAAAAATTAATAGCAGAGGCTTATATCTTTTTAATTTTCTCGAAACCAATGTAATTAATTAAATTAGAAATAAAATCTACTATTTGTAAATTCAAGATTTGAATTCAACTTATCAAAAGTTTATTTTCAATTAAAAGCTGGTCCAAAATCTACTGATTCTATGGATTCAAATTTTTATACTGAGTTTTAAGATCTTGTTCAAAATCATTTCAATCATTCTTTAGTGCAGTTATTGGAAAGTGCATGTTAAAGAAATTAAGTTAAACAAATGTTATATGCTTTAATGACTTGTGAATACTACAATTTTGCCTTATGGATTCTGTCTTAAGCTTAATTTAAAGCATTTCATTAATTCTAATAAATCATCTAATTAAGTGATGCACTAATTCATATTAGTTGGAAATTATGTAAAAATAATTCTGTGAAAACCTCATTATTAAAGCTATTTCTTATATTCAAAGTAAAAATTTTGTTTAAAAATCATCTAATCTCTACCAAAAGATATTGTAAAGCAATAAGATCTGTCAATATTTCAACATTTTCTTGACGAAATGAAGAAGAACTACTCGCTACAAAGTGTAAACAGGAAAAACACAAATTGGAATAGATGAAATCATGGAACAGTTTTAATTGTTAGCAGACTAATTAGCATGTCATTTCGCATAAATTATAAAATCAGTGAAAGGCTGAGGTTGAATTGAAGGTTCTGTTTACAAAGATATGCTAAACACTTGTAAACAGGAACAAAATTATCTGAAGTTGCTGCAATACTTGTTTTTCGCAAATTAGAGGAAAAAAGACATTTAATTGAAAACTGGTGTGATCAAACTTATAAGAGCTCCTAATTAAAAATTGCATGTAGGAAAAACACTTTTTTGAGAAATTTTGGGGGCATCATGGAATATTTTAAAAACTATCTTCTCATTAATATATTATAGACAATGAAGAATTATTATCAACAGTTTTTGCTATATGTGCATATGCTGAAATTTTGCTGAAACTTTTCACGAATAATATCGTTTTGATTAACTTTTACAAAATATTAAAAGCCTGAAAAAGAATTATATATTAAAAATCAATTTATGTTTGTTTAAGTTTCAAAACTTTTCAAGTACTTAATCAATTAATAGTCCCAATGTTAGAAGAAATTGTTTATTAATATTTCTAAGAAATGTTTTGCATTGATATTTTATTTATTTTAAATCAACTGCGAGTTTCATGACATTGATCTTTTCCTGTTAGAACGCCTTGGTAATTGATTGTATATCTTATTTGTTAACGCAGTTCAATTAGGCATAATACAGCATGATGATAAAATTTAAAGCACGTTTGCAAGAAACGTGAAACGAAAAGTGGATGATAAGGAAAAATATGCAAATGTTTTATCACTGTCCTTAAGAAGGAAGTAAATACAGCAATGTACTAATAAAAGATCTAAGAATCAGGTTACGCATCGATGATAAATTTTACGAATTAAATAAACAGAAAAAAATCCTATTTTGTAAGAGTTAAATTTAAAATATGAATTAAAATTCACAAACCTTTTTGTTGAAATCTCAATCAGTCCTTTTTAATGATAAGATATAAAAAGAATGTCTTATCATCAATCATGATACCTGAAGCAGATTAGAATTTTTAAAATTTTTGGACTTGCAAACAGTAAACTTTGCTGTAAATGTTTTTGAATTTTAGCTATTTATTGGAAAGAAATACCATATAAATTTTTCATTAATTAAAGTAATTTAAAATTTATTAATGGTTTAAATTTTTCTACAGTTTAATCCTATTTTAGTTCTATGAAATAAATGGGAATATCGTTTGAAATTAAATAAATATGAATCTTATATAGATTTCTTCGATCAGCAGAGTATTCAATTATTCTAGATATACAGATCTATGCAAAAAAAAAAAAAAATTATGAAAAACTGAAAATAAAAATATTTTTTTTCGAATGACTGGCTACTTTATGCAACTCAAACTAATTCACAGCAGAATAATTTTTTTTAAACTTTTGCTGTCAATAGAATACTGTCAGAGTAATTAGAGAAAATTTTTGTGTAGTATTTTTGAACTTGAGAGTTTAAAAAAACACACCAAACGATCAATAGTTCAATAACTAAACTCGGAAAAATTGCGCCACGTTAGGTAATAAGTACTTTTTATCTCTGAAATTTGTGTTTATTTACTGCGTTTTCGATATTTTTTCTCCAAATCCATAAAAAAATATGATAAATGTCAAGGCTGATGGTATTGTTATTGAAAGTCAGAATTTAAAAATAAATTAGAAAGATAATACAGAATTTTAAAAGAATTTAATGTATTTTGTATAATCTTTAAAAAGTTTTCAAATCGTTTCAATTTTAAATTCGAGATCATACCATTTTAATAGCTTTAAATATATGTCTGCCAAAACTCATGATCAGACGTTTCATGAGTTTTGGTCTCATGAAACTTTGGTCCAAAGAACATGGTCATTGTCCTTTGTTCCATAGATATGAACATTCTTTAAACTAAGCGTTAATAAAGATAAATGTTAATTATTTGAATATTATTGAGGAAATTTTTTGGTTGACCATTTTGTATGAATGATTTTTTATCTTGAAGATTTTTCAGTTCATGCATTTGAATTAGAATGCATTATTTCGATGAAATTGGAAATGAAATGCGAAAAGTCAAAACTATAAAGAATATTTACTATATAAAGATTATAAGGGAATCAAATTTCAAAATGACGTATCAAAAATTTTGCATTCATTGTTTCGTTTTCCTTTAAAAAATGTAGATTTTATTTGGAAATGATATAAAAGATTTCGTAAGTTTTCTATAACTCTATTACAGTTTCATCAACAAAATTATTTTCACTGAATATACGAAATTATTAATAGAATTAAAAAGCAACACAGATGAGTTTTCCCTATTTATTTTAAGTAGCGAAAGTGTAAAAATAAATGGCTAAGACCTGCCGTAAAAAACGTACGCAACTCTAAATGAAACAGGTGATATATTCTTGTTTTCTATGGAGGGTGCTTTTCGAAAGATATTTATAGAACCACACTCTGGCACCTTTCTTTTGTATTGTTACTGTTTCTCATTAGCGTAAGATCATCAATTTTGCAATCACGTTTGATCGGGCAATATTCCAATAGTTCAACGGAACCTATTACTATTTATGTGTTTCTTCGAATTACTTAATTTTCTACGATACTGTCCATAATTTTGCAAACTGCAAAATTATGGATCAATTTTTTTCAAAGTTTAAAATTTTTTCAAGTTTTTTTCACAAGCTAACATTTTTTTTTTTTTTTTTTCATTTTCAAATTAAGTCTTAAAATCTTACCATTTATCCGACTGTTAAAGATTTGAAATATGGAATAAAACAAAATCTTTTCTTCTTTTGCCAAATTTTTATATTTAAATATTATGTATAATAAATTAAATATCGTATATGGTGAAGTTTATATCGATTCTCTTATTGAGTTTTTGATCAGAATTATTAAAATTAAGTAGCTGCATTTACAAAAACTGAGCAGAATAATTATAATACGTGTTTTCAAAAAAAAATGTTTTATCAATAAACTTTTACTTCAACGTCAAATGATTCTTAAAATAAAAACAAAGAATTAGAAAAATATTTGTTTTCAAAAGTCATAAAATAACTTCATGCTTTTTGTTCCGATATTTATAATCGGAAACAACTGAATTATAAAAAATGCTTCTTATCTTTCTTTTCATCAAATTCAAATTAAAATCTCGCTATAAGAAATCAATTTTCATAGCAATTGTAGTATCTCAGAATAAAATATTTTCATAGAAAATGTTAAAGGTAAAAAGTATTTTAAAATAAACAAACGATTCTAAAAAGAAAATCGACCAAAGATCTCATGAATATAATTAAAATTGAATCGCACCTTTCAATGGAATTTGATATATGTTACACCTGAATACTTTTACTTTCTGCGTCATTTTTCTCACGTCAATTTTTCCGCGTCATTACCTTTTTATCAAAAAAGAAGAATAAACGTATATTGAGAATAGAGTTGATAAACTATTATTTACCTAAGAAATCTACAATTCATTCATAAGATATCAATTTTATATATCTTTTGTCGATAGAACTGTATCATCTATCAGACACAAAATCTTTTTCTGAAAGATATTATATAACTAAAGTAAAATAAATTTTAATTTTAACAATGAAATGTTGTCTGTTGGTTTCATTGTATGAAATTGTATTTCCTTAAATAAATTGTTCATTTTATTAGAATGCTGTCTGTTTTACAAATTAAAAGATAATTTTTTTTAAATATGAAATTTTACTTTTTATTATGACAATTTATTGTCGATGTTGTTTCAAATTATGTATTTTACTGTGTATCGCGCATGAAAAGATCCGTGCAAATTTTTATAAGCTATATTGGTATTACAGTTTGAACTGTTTTTCATCTATAATGTATTTCGGTTAAAATTAGTTCCAATATCGAATTAAACTTATTAAAAATATATATAACATGCAGTTAAGAGTTCGTTACAATTGCTACAGAATCAATCAATATATTGACTTCAAAAATGTTTCTGTATTTCTTCATATTTATAATATTCATTGCCAGATTGTTCTTTGTTAGTAATTTTTGTTGCACCTAATTTGTATTAAATTGCTTCATTCCAAAGTATAAAATATTTTAAAGACCAATTTATAAATTCTTAAAAACTTTTCTTTTTTGCCCAAAAAAGTTTTTCTGAAACACCTCTTGATTTAACTTGATTAAAAAAAAATCATTTCTAGAAACAAGAAAAATACGCGATGTATTTAATATATTTAGAATTATAATTTAATTACAATTCTGTAGGTTTATTTTGGATGATTTCAATAGAAATAAAACTTGAAACTGTTAATAACACTCGAACAACAAGGTTAACGCAGATTATTATGTGAGGACAAATGTAAAAGAAGAAATGGATATAATAGAAGGTTAAATTTCACGGCATTGCTTTCACTAAACGTGTCACTATTTACACTTCATTTCTCGAAGGTAATTTCTAATACAAACAAAGCTTGACTAATTACTTATATGACACGATACAAAAGAAGCTTTTGCACAACATTTGTTTATTTTTAAATAGCCGGCAGAGCAATTAATCTTGAACAATAACTGTGTCCTCATTGCTGAAATTAATATTCTTCTCTTTTTTCAATTGCCTTCAAACACTAAATACATGAAGTTCGTTAAGGAGCTTCGAATTATTACGTAATTCATCTTCATTTTTTTAAATCGTCTGTTTTTATTTTCTGCCAAACATAAAAAAATAATGCCGCAGACGATAGTCTTTCGTATCTTTTTAATTCCAGAAGAATACGAAATAATTTTAAATTAAAATGTATTACATTTTTTTTTAAATTTCTGAATCACAATGCTCATGGTAACTTTTCTACAAGAATATGTACGAATATTTGATTTTATACAAATATTTGAATGTGTAAATAATTTCAGAAATGTAGAAGAATTCTTTGATTTAATTATTTTTTGTTTGCTTTCTTTAATGTGATAAACAATAAAAGCCCAAACTATATCATTTTTACACAATTCAAATATTAATTTTTTCATAAATAACAAAATTGCAAACGCATTAATTTTTTACTTTGAATTAGCATTCTATTTTTTCAAATGGTAAATCATGATTTTTTATTTTAATAATGATTAGATTGTGTTATTTAGATCGACATTTAGATAAAAACGTGTGTATATGACTCTAAAATAAGACATCAAAAGGAAATCTAATTACATCTGGAATTTATAGCTATTACCATTAAAATAAAACAATTTTCTGCAAAACATTTAACTATTGCTATGAATTTGGAATTTCCAACTTAAATAAATTTAATTTGGAGGTGAGGATAACAATCTGAGGTTAAAAATTGTTTTAGCAATCATTATTTTCCATCTCATGCTTAATGTAAACACAATCATCAAATAAATTTTGCAAATAGAGAATAAAATTAAGGTAATTCTTCCTGTAGATTTCACCACTATTATTAAAAAAAGAAAGACCATCCTTGCCAAGTAAACAATTCAAATGAAGACAATTTGACAAGCTGATGACGACTCAACAAGATGATAGGTTGATTATCTATTCTTTGAATATATTTTTTAAATAATGGTGCATCTAGAATCTTCAAACGGCAACAAAACTACAATTTTTGAAGCATTGTGAAGGACATTAAAAATAAAGATGGGAAGTTATGAAGAAAATCACCTAGTCTTAGAAGAATAAACTTTCCAACAGACAGATATTGTTAAGTGGAATGGGAAATCTTTACAACAAAGGAAATCGAAATATTATTTGCAACCTAATTCTAAACGTCTGGTAATGTTGTTTTGCGTCATTTGAGCTTCAAGGCGTGCTTATTAAAAAACGATTCACGCATTCAGAACTTCCAGAAGTTTCTTCCGTACAGCATTTAACCTTGCAAAAAATCTTTGTTCAAACCCGGAAGCATTATGGAAATTATATGAATTAGGGTTAGTAGTCAGACTGCTTTGAGCGAACGGAGAAAGCCGAAATAAAATTTTTTTATTTATCAAAAGTTTTTAAACTTTCGTTTTTAATGTTTTGAAGATTGGAAACGTGCAGTTTAAGGCTTTGTTTATAATTCGAAATGAGTATATGCCATTTATTTCTAGAAACTTCTTTGTAATGTAATTCTGTTTTCAATAAACAGGTAATATGACTACAGGAGCATCATATGCAAAATTTTTAGTCATAATTCTCTTTACCACATAATAATAAGTGACCCAATGCATTATAAAAGGAAAGTAAAGGGCTGTCTGAAAAACTGATTATAAATCTGATGATCGGATTTGGGGTGAGGTGGGGGAAGGGATTCGTGTTATGAATAGTTTGAAGGAATATCCCTTTCCCAGAACAATATAATGCAAACTTTGTCTTGGAAGAGCCCATTTTCAGTTAGTTAGATTCAATTAGTTAGATTCATTTTTTAAAGCATTTTTGCTTTATCTCTGTTACTTATATTTTAAGAGTTTCTATTTCACTTTTATTACTATGCCGTTCAAAGTTTAAAGGCTTCTATTTCATCTTTGGTTACTTTGGTGATTCCGGAGGGCAGAAGTTTATTTTACTTTAATAAGCATATTATTAAAATAAAAAATCTTTAAGATTTCTTACTTTACTTTTGTTATTTTACCATGTATATTTTAAGGATTTCTATTCGGTTTTATTAATTAACCACAGCAGAAATACTTTTAAGATTCGTTTGAGAATGGTTTATTATATAAACACAGATATAACATAATTTAAAAGAATTAAATAATTCTGTTTTTTATTTATAAGTTCATTTAAGGAATTGGGTTTTCACTTAAAATAAAATATAGGCGATCAACGTCTGTTTGATTTAATTTTACAGGTACCTGTAAATATCTTCAAATCAATTGAACTGTATATTGCGAACTCTGTCAGGTAAATTTCTTTATCCAGTAAAGCTATAAAGATGTATTTTAGTGTTGAAACATTATTTAAAAATTACAGAGAAAAAATTAAAGCTAGTGGTTGTTTGAAAACTAAATACAACAAAAAATATAATTCAAAAATATGTAATTATTTAAAAAGTACAGTGTCACTGATATTTACTACGCTTAATACAGTATATTTAATTTAATAATACAATATTACGATTTTAAAAAAAAACATAGTACAGTACTTACGTTTAATAACAAATATGCTTTAATATGCAATTAGTTGCTTGTTGTTTGTTTTTTGGAAAAAAGTTATACATAAGTAGCCAGCGTTATTTGTTAAAAACTGACAATTTTTTAGACTTGTGGAAGATGTTTAGAATAAATTCTTAGACAATATCCATTTCTTATATATACTGACTTCACATAAGTCATTATTTTCTTTTCTTATTACACCAATTTTCTTTTACTATACATAGATAGTATCTTCAAAAATACTTTATTTTTATTACAATTAAGGTTATAAGCCAAAATTTCATCTAATGAAATTTTTCAGGAAAATATAAAATGATGATTTTAGCCTAATTCTGCAAAAAATAGACTTCATTTCCTTTCGATAACAAACCATTGTCTCAAAACAAAGAAGTATTTGTCAAGGAAATAAAAAGAAATGCAGAATTAAGTATCTCAATTCCTTTTATTAGTATTTTAGAATTTGAAGGTCATTAATAGTAGTTTTCGCCCGTGACCTATTTAAATCAACGAAAACTACAAATCTTTGAGCAGCGTACATATTTGACATTGAGTGATGAACTATTTCCGATTTTTTTCCTCCTTATTATTTTCATACAAAAATAAAACAAACGATCGGTAAAAAAAAGGAAGAAAAAGCTTAGAATTCATTGGGAAAAAGGAAATCTCAAATTTCATATCTCATTTGTATTCAAGTGTTGTAAAAAACAGCTCAATTGAAACTAATCCATTCAATAAGATTTTGAAATTGATCCGCGATATCTTGTTAAATGTTGACCTTCCCAAATATGGATATATTACAACGAAACTATTGCTAAAAAAACTCTGCGATCTTTAGTGTATCGATGAAAATATCAGAACGCTTCGTTTACTATAAAAGTATCAAGAAAAAAAAAAGATTTTTTTACATAATTCTTAAAAGAACTCATGAACCGAAGAATTTATCTAGTATTTAAAATACATATCTAACAATAATTTAACTACCAAATTTATTCGAAAAGAATATATATTAAGTTAAAAATATTCGAAAAGAGTACAATAATTTGAATAATATATTACAAATGAAATTAATTAAGCTAGAAAGGAAAAAAAATTATTATCTTATTTAAATATATATTATAATATTGATTTGATTTTTCTGGATCGATTGTGTAAGTATTGCATATCTGAATGTAATTATTTTTACGTCTCGCAGCTTACAGAAAGAATGTCAGTCTAAAGAATTATCAGTTCGTTGAAATTTGATAAATTTAATGTTAAATCCATATAAGAGATTTCATCTCTCCTCAAACCATTTTTCATTTACCGTTCTCACAGGCGAACCAATAGAATGCCTTTTTTTAATTCAATGAAATCTGAAACACAAAAATTCATTAAGATCTCGAGTTTGATTTTTTCGCTGAAAAGCTTATCTTTTAAAACTTTAAAGTAATATCTAAATGGTTTTTGCTCTGTAATATGTTCGAAGTTATTGAGAAAAAATATTAAAATTTATATTAATTTTTATTTAATAAATTGTTTTTGAATACTCTTTTTTGTTAGAAGCCTTTAACTCCCAACAAATAATTACATAACAAATTTGGTTGCTTTAGATTCAACGGAGCTTTATATTCTGAGTATAAAGATTTTCACCTTGCGCAGTTTTCGGATGACACGTCGGTTTTGAAGTATTATCATTTATATAATTATTTATTTAGTAATTTACATTTTCTTTTATCTTTAACCTTACTAGGCTTTACTTTTAATGTTGCAATGGTAGTTCTAATTTTGGTTCCGAGCAATAACTTTGTCCTTCAACGAAGCCCGTCTAATATTTTGACTGAGCGTATCTCAGTGATGAAATTTTGCAATAATTTAACTACCTGACTACCTAACTATCTGACATGCATCTTGCAGAAAGAAAATGAAAACAGAAAATGATAGTTTCATCATAGCCGATAGATAAAATAAGTAACTTCATTCAAATGCTACAACTTTCAAAATTTATTTTTGATATAAAATAATCCTCCCTTCAGATTTATAAAAGGAAGATCATTGCCATTAGGGTTACTTGATAAAAAAAAATCACATCTTTAGAAATTCATGAATAAAATTCTCGAAAAAGGCGATAAGTACTTTGGGATCTGTTCTCTGGGTGCATAAATCAGATAATGACCTTTGACTGTTAAGATGACCTTGATGATTAACGAAAAACGCATTAATTTGATAACCTTGAAATCAAGAATGACATCAGATGAAGAAAAAGAAATTTATCGCATGTATTTCATTTCCAAATTGAATACAATTAAATACAAAACTAGCTACTTATGTTGTCAAAAGTTCCGGTTAAAAATCGAAATTTCTCAATTTATTGTTTAAAATGAAGAAATATTTTGGATATTTGAAATTCAAACATGCGTAAAAGTGATTTATCTATCCGTTTAATTATCTGGGTTGTTTTATCAAATGAGGCGTATTTACATGATAGGAGCAGTTAACGACTTTCCGCTTGGATTGAATCTAAAAAAAAAATTATCGCTCAATTCTAATTGCTGATATAAATTCACTTTAGGGAAAATCAACGAATATATAATATATTTATGATAACTGTGTCCTTG
This sequence comes from Argiope bruennichi, assembly GCF_947563725.1. Lineage (NCBI taxonomy): Eukaryota > Metazoa > Arthropoda > Arachnida > Araneae > Araneidae > Argiope > Argiope bruennichi. Next base: position 9,814,161 of record NC_079157.1, read on the forward strand.
TATAAGAAATAACTAGTTCGTAAAAGACAGCTGCATAATGGAGTCATTTTCGCATTGATTTTTCCCATTTATTCAATATTCTTTATTTATGATAAAAGGAATTAAATTTGATATTTTAATCTTTTGCTGCCTTTCCTTGAACTTGAAATTGACAAGAAAATAATTTTCCTTATGCGCCTTGAAAAAAGATTAAGTCATTATTTCACATGCTTTTATTATTGTCTCATTCTTTTTTTGAGAGAAAAAACAAATCAAAAGTATTTTAAAATGGTTTGATAACTGTTTTTAAGTTTGCATTTGTTATTTTAAGCAATTCATTGAGCAGCAAAGTAATACTTTATCTGAATCTTTAAATTAGTACATTTCCTTTATCTTGGGAAAAAACAAAACCATATTTAAAATTGTTTAATAAAAATTTTTTAGCCATTGTTATTTTACTTTGACGTAATATGTAATTGCTGGTTCAAACTCTGTTCTGGTGCATGAATATATTTATGATGATAATATCTTTTAAGAAAATTTTTATTATTCGGTAATGGTAAAAGTATAATTTAGTCCATTTACCGTATCTGTTTTTTTATTATTTATTTCATCTTCTTCGATTATTAAATATTATTTCTTTAAGTAAATTCAGACATCATACTGTGAATTATTTTTCATATTTTTTTTTTATCCATACAGACATTTTTCTTTTTCACCATATGTAAATCCATTCAACTAATTACTTTTCTCCTCTGAATTTTGGTAGGGATTTTTTAGTGGTCAGAGAATCATTACTGTTATTATTATCATTTGTTTTGTTTTTGTTAAAAGAAATCAGCTTTGTTTCAAAAAGGTTTTTAACTTCGAAACGACATGTAGAATAGATCATTAATTCTAAATTTTACAAAATACCTAAAAGAATTACTAACACTTTATAAGCAGTTCAAACCGCATATTTTAGATAATTCCAATTATTTTTTAAAAATTAGACACAGATTAGTATGATAGCTTATTTTCTAGAATTAAACAATTTATTTTTTTATTACTAAATCTCAAAAGTTCTTCCTAGTTTATAAATGAGAATTAAATGAAAATGTTTGAATTAGATGTAATTTTTTTTCCTTCTTTTATTTTTATGAAACTTAATAAGATTGCATTTAATCTTTAACATCTGTTTTTGAAAAATAATAAACTGAAGCGCTGAAGAATTTATTGAATTTGTGTTAGTTCTCGCTCTACCAACCTACTTAAACCGATATTATTCAAACTGGAAATGGAAAATCGTTTTTTAATCACAGAAATTATCGGCTGTACTTCAAAAAGTTTTTGGAAATCTTGAAATGACGTATAATTATTTTAATTGAGTTCAGAATAAACAATAGACCAGAAACCCAAAGATGTAAATCTTTTCAATTCTCCAGATAACAGGAAAAGAAAATTACAGGAAAATGAAGAAAGGAAATTTAGAGTTTGATTAAAATGAAAAAAAAATCATATTGTTTCAAGTTTAAACAAACGAATTTTACTTCTGTTATTACAGAAGAAATATTAACTACAATGGAAACAGACGATTTTCGTGCGAAATGTTGCGCCCAGTAAAAAATCGTTTGAAAGTTTTTGGCAAAGAATTAAGGAATTCAGAATTTAAATTTATATCATGAAAATGCAAATTATTTCTTATAAGAATATTAATTATTCTACGAAACGCAAAGTGTGAATAAATTAATTATTAAATTAAAGATTTCTTTGCAGCCGAATTAAAAATTTTTTGAGGAAATTAACAGTGATTGATTCTTTCGTTGCAAGACTTTTAATGACACGCATGGCAACAGTTGAGATGTGAAAAAAAAAACCCTTTTTTTTTATTTGGGAAAATTTAAATGCCTTATGAAAAAATAACAATAAGATATTTCTTAAGCAAATTTCAAATGTATTGAATAATTAATTTTCTTGTAAAACATTTTACTAAAAATATTAAAATCGATGCTATTAAGAATTTTGTCTTGTTTATTCGTTCAGCATATTTTGTAATATCTTTTTATATGGCCATAACTTTATAATTATCTTAAATGATTTATTGAATACACGTAACAAATATTCCAAAAATTAAATGAAAAAGTATATTTCTTTCTTTAAATAATTTTTTTTTAAAAAAATCCATGCGATTTTTAATATAATAATAAAAGAAAAATTTCTAAGAAGATTAAGATTTCATTACACAGATTTAAATGGAAATGAGTATTGTTCATATTTATTTTCCATTACTCTCTGGATTTAATATTTTTGATGTTCAAACTTAAAATACTTGATAAAGAATTTCAAGTCATTTTTTTCCTCCTATTTTGCATTTTGAGAAGACTTCGAGTATTTAACAACAGAATACTTATACACTACCACAAATTGATTTATCAAAAATAACATCAATAAATTACTGCGCTTACAGAACATTAGGCGGATATATTTCCTCAATTAGGAAATGCACAGGAAAAAACGATTTTTAACTCGGTAGCATCACGTAGTCATATCTTCCTGTGCATCGTGGAAAATGAATCAGTTATTGAAGTATTAAAATAAGCATGTACGAACACAAATAATTTTATTCATATTTTAACTTTACTGGAACCGCGCAGAAGGGTATGTGTAAAAAATTCTATCACCTAGCAAAAGGTAATGATTTTTTTTTTTAATTTTAGCAATGATTACAACTTAAAAAATTTGTGCTTTTTTAACTCAATTTTTGTAAGTTTGTATTATTTTTAAAGATATTTTTTACTGGTAATATTTTGAACTTTGCTTTTTCTTTTATAATTTGAGGCAGCGAAGAAATGCACAAAGAAATGCATCGACTTAAAGGAATATTTTTCGATATAATTCTATGAAAAATATATATTCAGAACGCTTAAAATAGGAAAATGAGTCGTGCTATTGGATAAAGCGTATTAAACAAAGAACCTTGTTGAAAAAAGGTACCGAAATCAAAAATATACTGCATTATTTTCGGCAAGATTTTTTATTTCATAATTATTAATTATTTGCATCATTATTTGTATCTTTTGATTTTAAAACTACCAGGGAAAGAAAAAAAAAGATTTTATTTGATGGAAAAGAATAAATCCTAAATATTTACAATTAATATAATATTCAGAATCTATTAAGAATTAATAATTGAAGCATTTAAAAAGGGTTACTAATTAGAAAATTTTGCATTTTAATAAATTTTATAAATTTTTCACGAATCCAAATACTCACGTATAAATTTCTATCGTTTTCTATTCATTAAAAAATGCACCATTTCCACTACTGTTTAAATTTAAACAGATATTACATAAAATTCATGATTTATGCTAGTTAATGATTCAGAAGAACACTTTATGTTGGCGAACAGGAATGTACAACTTAAGTACTCACAAAATTTCACTTTTTTTAGAACCGATTTCAGTTATTCATCATAATAATTTTTTTAAATACTAAATTCGATTCTAAAGGTTTTTCATTAACGCATTCATTGTATGTTAAATACGAGGAAAGGACCTTGAATAGATACAATGATAAGTAGCTGTTAATCTAAAGCGTTCGGTTTATTGAAATAACAAAATGCAATCTGGATTGACAGTTGAATGACAACCTTAAATTGTAAATTTCTTCCGCATTGCGCGGAATTAAGAGAGAGAGAGAGAGAAAAAAAAAAGGATTGAAAACGAAACTTACTGGCCTGGTTTGGAAACACGTGCACGTGCAGGTTTTGACCGGCTTTTGTCCCATCATGTGTTAGTCAAAATGCTCCAAAAACGCGGTTGTACAGCAACAACAGCAATAAGAAAGTAAGTTTTGGTTTACAAAACGGTTTATAACATTCTGTTTAAACTTTTAAAAAGATTTTGCCGTTGTTACTGCAGGAGAATATGATTAAATTCGATTTTTAGATGAACGGATTGCCAAAGTGGACTGTGAAAACTAAACTGCGATATCGAAACGTTTTTAGCGTTGGTAGAAAGAAACGCAAAAACTGGAGTGTGCGTTTGTTGTCACCTGAATAAATGTCACATCTGCTATTCCGTCATTTTGGACTAAAAATAGACAGGAAATAAAAAAGATTCATGGCACTTTCAGTAAAGTTCGCCAAAAGTTTCGTAACACGTGACTCTGGCAAACACGTGATGACTTGAAATTTGTAATAGGGACAAAAAATCCAGAAAAAAACATGCAAACGAAGCATTGTTAACAGGGAAATAAAGATATATATTCACCAAAAACATAAGACATAAAATATATATAAGGAAAAACATATATGATTGATTCTACCTAAGAAATATTATATGATTTGATAGAGATTTTGAATTGTAAACTGTGATGATAAAAAAAATGTTACGTAAATTTAAACCAATTTTATTAATAAACTTAAATATTATGTATCTTTAAACTTCTATCATTCTGTAGATGAAAAATATTAGTTTGAATATTAAATATTTGTTCCATTTTTTTAATTTAACTGTATTCTTTGTTTTGCAAAGAAACCTGACATAGAATTATTATAGTTGGTTTTACTAATTATTTCAAATTTTTACTTCTTCTAACATGTTTATTAAAATAATATATGTATTTTTTATTAATAATAATTTTTATTGACAATAATGAAAACAAATTTTGTGCATCATAGAAACAAAATAATAACATTACTTTTTAAAATAATTTTTTTTTTCGGTTTTTCTGTGGAATAGTCAATTTTCACAACGACCTTCTTATTTTACAATAAACTAATTCTCAGGTAATATTCTTCTACTCTTGGTGCATTAAATAATTAAAAAATTCTTTTAAAAAAAGCGAATAAATTTCATAGAAATATATTTTTATTCATTATTATATCCATACTCAGGATAAATGATATGATATGTAATATTTAACGAAGTTTTCCTTCAAAAATATTTATTTATTAATATTATATTATTTATTAAATATTAAAATCAATATTTCATTAGCAATTGTAGTAGAAAATCTGGCGTTACACCGTAACGCTGATGTTAAATTTTGCAACTCTTTTTCATGAAACGGTTGGATAAAAGATACATTCAGTGTTGAAATATCACCTAAAAAGCTAAGATTATCCTTATTTTTTGTGCAACTTTTCTAGAAAGACTTGAATAACGATAAAACAATGTTCTCATAACAGTATAAATATGGGCAAGTTCTCTAGAAAGATTTGAATAACGATAAAAAAGAGTTCTCATAACAGTATAAATATGGGCAATTTTCCTAGAAAGATTTGCAGTATAAAACAAATTTATCATCCAGAAATTTCTAAAATGACAGATTCTATCAAATTTTTAATATATAGCAATATTAAAATTAGAATGATAGCAATTAATCAGCGGTGTTATTAAAAATTGATTTGAAATTAATTAAGAAATAATTTCTCATCTATATTTTAATAATTAATTATTCTTTTACTCAATAGTTGCCTTTTGTTTTAGATCAAAAAGATAAATTAGCATTACATGAATTGAAAATATTGATTTAGTTCTGAAATATGTATTACTAAACAAAAATCAAAGCTTCTTATACTTTAAGTACTTGGATATTTAATTTATGAAATATTAAAATAAATTGCATTAGTTTCAGACTCAAGGATATCGTCACCAATTTTAGAGTACTCTTCTAAAAAAAAAAAAAAAAAAAAAAAAAAGGAAATTTAAAATGTTTAAATCGAAATTACTTTAATGCATCATTTTGTAAAAATAATTTATATATTAACATTAAAAACAAGCACATATATTAAAGAAAAAATTTATATTATATATGTGTTTTAGTGAGCTATTAAAAGAATCTGCATTGAAAACATCAGATATACCATAAATCGTTAACAAAATTGCAATGGAAATACGTCATAAAATTCAATCATAAATTTGAAACACATCTTTTTTCTCAAATATATCACAAAAATATTGCAAAATACTTGCTATTTCTGAACTTATAATAACTTCTATAACTTATCAAATATGACGAAAAAATGTAAGGAAAATTTAATATTTTTAAACACTAGTGAAAAAAGTTAGGAATAAAATAACAATTTTAAAATTTTTGATATAGAATTTAAAATATAAAAAAATTATTGGCAGTTCTTAAATTTTCTAGAAATTTAAGAATTCGAATCTTTTACAAGTAAGAAAAAGTAATTTCTAAAACTCATGCGTTATACATTCCATACAAATCTTAATCAAGTAAGCGTGCACAAAATGCAACAAACTTACGAGAAATTTATTATCCAAAAGGCCGAAAGAAAGCAGAGCTCAGACCGTAAGTGATAAAAACACGAGCGAAGACTCGGACTGTCAGACAATATCTACTTCCGCCCGCTGAAAATCTTTCACTTTCACTTGATCTCTTTAACCGAAAAAATTAAGCCGCCAAAAAAATAACAAAGAAAAACTCATGCCGAATCTGGGTTTCGACCTAAATGAAAAGTTCCAACTTACCTAAGAGAAACAACACTGTCACTTGTAAAGAATCTGTCTCAGTCAATTCGTCAGTCAAAAAATATTACTCTCACTTTTTGGTGCGCAACAAATCGCTATTTTCAGAAACTCTTGTTTCAATGAATTGTATTTGAAAGTGAGCGTATTTATAAAATACATGTGGGTTTTCTCCATAGTCTTAGGGATGATAAAAAACGTGACGCTTTACGCAGTTGTGGTCTTGACCAATCAGGTGAAAGCTGTGACGTCACGCCGTCGGTCTGGAAGTCCAATGAGAGACCAGTCCGTCAAATTGTCCGCTTCGTTTAACCATGAGGATTTTCAAGCCATTAAACAAATAAAGAAAGTTAAAACTAATAAAATAAACAAACAGGGCAGATTAGGAGGTGTTATGGTAGTTTGTAGATAAAGAAAACACAGGGAAATGAGTAGAAGATTCATTGATTGTTGATAGTGAAGAAATGTTTGTGAGATTAGATGCCAAGATTCGGATTAGAATACCATTTTCTAGAAAACAAAATTTACCAGTCGGACCTCCGCACGAGGCATTCTGACGATTCTATTGTGTTAGGTCATCACTCAAAAGTAAAGAGCAATTATTTTTTAAGCTTGGAAGGGTCATTTTATGCGTTATTGTTCTTGCAAGAAGTGTTCTTGTTTTTAAACAAGTTCAAAGTCACACTTACTGTGTAAAACAAGATTTAGTACTTGCAGATTTTTTAATTTTGAGACATATAAACTGATTTCACAATATACTTTATTTTTAGAAAAAATATGGTTTTACAAATGCGTAGGGAACAGTTTTGAAATATTTTCTTTTTGAGTAAAATTTTTATTTTATAAAATCAGATGATATATTATCTATAATATATTTATATAATTAATTAAAAGTGTACATTACAGAGCATTTAAATCTTATCGCATTCTGTAACGTATTTTTAAGAGAAATGGATTAGGAAAAGATTCTGATTCGCATTCTGATCGCATTCTGATTCATTTTATCCAGAAATATTTTTTTTTTTTGCAAAAGTAGACTAGAATATAAAAAATGATATGAATTAATAATTATACAGAATTTATCATACAATTAATAATCATACAGCATTTATTAAAGCAATATATAAGAAAAGGAAATAAATTATTATAAATCATAAATAAAAAAACAGGAATGTAGAAATTATTATTATCTTATTATTACAGAATTCTTAAGACTTACAAAAATAACACAAATAAATAATGAATACAAAACAAGCACATAGATTTATGTTTTTAAAATTATTTTTTTATTACGCAATATTTTAGAAAATAGCATATTTTAATATAAACAAAAATCGTTTGGCTAAATAATGTTTTTTTATTATGCAATATTTTAGAAAATAACATATTTTAATATAAACAAGAATCATTTGGCTAAATAATGTTTTTTTATTACGCAATATTTTAGAAAACAGCATATTTTAATATAAACAAAAATCGTTTGGCTAAATAATGTTTTTTTATTATGCAATATTTTAGAAAATAGCATATTTTAATATAAACAAGAATCATTTGGCTATATGTGTACATACCACATATCTATCAAATCATGTAGATCAAAATTAAAGAAATTTTGCAAACTTTTGGTTAAACGCAGAGAAAACTGCCAACATTTTAAAATTCAAAAATATAATTAAATACTAAGTTAATTAGAAATTAATCGAAATTTTGAAGTTTTCCTATAGTAAAAAAGGAAGAAATTATTCCACAAAAAATATTTTTTGAGCTATTTTAAAATTCAAAATTTTACCTTTTCAAAGATACCAATTCCAGTTATGTGAAAAGTTTCTTTCAATTTTTATTATTTTTTTTAAAAAATTAATTAATATTAAAAGATTGCAAGTGGTGTTGAAATAATGAAATTTATGGATTCTCCGTTGCTAGGCAACAGTGCGATTTTAAATTATTCTCTTTTTCTGATATTTTTAAAAAAATATTTTTGGCGGAATTTTTTCAGTATTTTAGTAGATTTTTGAAAATTCATTATATTCATAGTTTGCAACAATATTTTTTATTATTGTAGAACAAGAATACATACGAAGAACAGTTGCCAGAAAACATTAACTGAATTCTGAAAGAACATGAAAAGAAAAATTTTAAAGCAAACGATTAAAAGTTTATTTCAGGAACAACTATTGATTTGAATAGCTTCCAAGCTTTTTATTATATGAATCATAAATTTATTAGTTGCTATTATCTATAAATAATAGTAATCTATATATCTATATCTATATATATTAATTGACCACTATTTATGAATAAAATTGAAAGTAAGAACAAATAAGTTAGTCAATAATTTAGACAGAAAAGATGTTAAACAGCATATCAAATAAACCAGACGATTTTTAAAAATCTTTTGGTTTAATTGATTTCCTCATTAAAAACGTTTTTAAAAAAAACCATAAAGATGATAAGATTAATTTAAAAACGCTTCAGATGCTAAGAGTATTTTTTGTATTAGAATATTTTGTATAAAAATAGTTTTACATTAAAAATGTTAAACGTGCAATTATTTTAATCCACTGTCTTTATCAGCTAGAAGTTATATGCAAACAACTCTCATAAATTATTTGATATATGAACTTATTTTGCAATATGGATTATATTTAGGATTTTTATTTTAAATCTTTCAAATATGTCTATTTGCCTTATTGAAGAATTAATTTCGTTGCACAATCAGATAATATTTTAGAAAATGATGAATTTTTTACAATTTATTCAAAGCAAGAATTAAAATTGATTCTCTTTGAATATTTGTCTTAAGCACGTCTCACAAAAAAAACTTATTCGTAAAATCAAACGATATTTTAGAAACACATAAATTAATAATTAATTAAACGAATGACTTATACGTTATTTTTGTTTCATTTTCCAAATGTTATATAATATAATAAAACTATTATAAAACATTTTAGATAAATAAACTTGCTTTGATTTTTGGAGGAATTTTTCAAACACGTGTAAAGAATATTTGTTTCGTTAAAGATATTACTCGAAAAAGTTTATATTTGTAGAATCAAATGATATTTTGAAGAATAACATGTTATTTGGAAGACATCGAGAATTTCGAACCAACCGCTCATTCTGTAATCGATTTTATGTATCGATATCTAGGCACAATCAGATATAACAGAATTACAAAGGTTGTGGTATTACTACCCATATCTTTAATTGCTTTTCAAATAAGCAAGCTAATTTTATAAACGATGAGATTACTTTCAAGAAATTTTGATTGCGGTTTCTTATTGCACTACCGAAATGAAAAAATAAAAATTCATAGAATTTTCCTACTAAATTAGTTGCTTTTTATTGTTTAAAAATACTGTGGCGGCATTTGGCGCTTTGTTGTCAGAATTTCATATTCTTGTCAAATGCGTATCAATTATTGATAAGGAAAACGTGGTTCTTTTTTTGTGATGTACAGCAAATCGTGATAAAAAAAATAGGAAGAAATATCCAGAAACTAGACAAGGAATATATTTATATGTTGACTTGAAAATCCTTACACATCATATTTATCACATGATAACTTAAACTTCCTATTTTTCGCTTCTTTTTTTGCATTTGATTGATTTTTCTAAATTGCGATTTATTTAAATAGGGTTTGTTCAGGAATCTTCATCTACTTGCAGATTCTTAAAAGAATTTTCTTCATTTAAATAGAACTTTAAAAAATTGACTTAAAATTATGACAGGAATTCAAATTCAAAAAGTTTTTTTTTCTAAATCTTAAAAAGCTCTGATATAATATAAATATTCATATTTTATTCTATTGTTCCGGGCTATTTTCCTTAACGAAATGGTACTTTGAAACGACGCACTATGCACTGTTATTCAAAAAGAGATTTCTTAAATTACGTTGGATTCAGATTGCTGTTAAAGGGGAAGAAAAAATGACAGAAAATTTCTTAGCTATTAATAGTTAAAATTGCATAAAAGTATAAGGGTTGCCCAATGGAAGAGTGGTAAATTGAATGAAAAAAATATTTTTTTATTGAAAATTAAAACAAATAGCCATGGGGGTTGTAATACAGGTCCCGTCGTTTAGATAGCAAGTCTATGTCTTTGTTGTAGAAAGATGGTGGTTGATTCTTGAGAAAGTCCTGCACAGCTTCCTTCACTTTATTGTCCGAATAGAAATGTGTCTCTTGTAATGCTCTGTTGAGTGGCCCAAAGATTTGGAAGTCACAGGGGGACAAATCAGGATTGTACGGCAAATGTTCCAACATTTTCCAATGGAATTTTTTTAAGGTCGCTTGGGTTTCATGGGGGACATGTGAGGGGGCATTGTCATGGAGAAGGATCACTTGTTGTGTGAGAAAGCCTGGTCGTTTGCTTTTGATTGCTTTCCTTTGTTTCGTCAGAGTACTGTTAAGTGGCCCAATATTGCGTTGTATTGGTCGTGCTCTCTTTGGGCAGGAAATCAATCATGAGCGATCCATGGCAATCAGTGAATAAGATATTGTACTATCGTGCGTTTTTCTGATCTGGACGCACCCAGGTAAAGCACGACTTTACTTTCGATCAATTTCCTCTACCGCCAACAGCTTTCACTGTTGAGTGCCGTATGTAGTGCACACCTTGTTCAGTGGCACGCCGTTAGCAGCAATTCTTCTGACGCAATCGCAAGCGTCCACTTTTCATTTGAGTAACTCTCAAAATTGCACACCAAAAAGAATAAAAGGATGATACCATAGGTGCCAAATAGAGTGAAGTAAAAAAAATACAAGTGAGATATGACAGTGCTACCAGTTCGAGTCTTTAACTGATTGTATCAATTATTGCATCCAATTGCCTCCCATGGTAACTATAGATGACTACTCCGACCCACACATACACACACAGAAAACATTCTGAATAACTGGATTATTGGTGGGAACAATGTTGAGTCTGAGTGGCCATTACCAGCCACGGCACAACCCCTCCCATAGGAGTTACTGAGTAGGGATCGTCACTCCACACTATTACTGCACTCATCAGGTGGCGAGAACCAATCACCATTCCGGAAACATTTCATTCTCTGGTCTATGGTGTGCCCTCACCGTTGGCATGTACCTCCGATAAAAAACACGCATGACTGGATGCTGTTGCTCTTCTGTTTTCATCTCAGTACAATGAAGTAACTAGGATGGCTCAGGCAGAACATACATACTCCTTGTGAGTACAACCGACCACCCAGCCACCACAGAACGAGGCAGTATCGGCAGGCTTTGTTGTGGCTGACTGCTGTCTTTAACATAATCCATCCATATTACTGACGAATTCTCCGAAATGGTATCCTCTTCGAAGCAGTTGGCCCTCAACCACAGGTGGTCAATCTCTGACCTTCCCCCTATCTTTCCCCTGTATTTGCCATGCTGTTTTACGAGCAGCAGGTCAACACTTTGAGAAAATCTTCTAAAAATTCCCTGCATTCCTCCAAATGTGCGTCCCACAACAGAAGAAAGGCAAACAATTTTAAACTTTGAATTTTTGCCGAATTTTCAACATTATGTATTTCAGTAATTTAAGATTTTCCAGCACCTTAGTCATTATTTTCAACTTTTAGATTCTTTCTTAGTTATGAAACTTCTATACATTCGTTTAAATAATGGTAAACAGTACAGATTCCTCCACAAATGCATTTATTTTCCTGCATTTTTTCAAATCTTTGAAAGTATGCGTTAAATCTACCATGTCCTGATATAATTTGGATTACCAGTGGATGGTATTTTTCAGAAGATATACACTGAATTGCCATTTCAATAAGGAGCAAAGTTATGATCAATCATTTTTCGTGGGCTACTTTTTAAAACTTTTACTAGAGAGTAATGCGAGAAAGTTTCGGGGATACTATTTCCACTATGTGTATTTTTTGTTCATAAACTCACTATAAGGTATCATCCTTGATGCGAATCAAAAATTAATTTATGATTAAGCAAGTAATAATTATATTATAAAAATATTATTAATAATGTATTGTAAGTATACAAAATTTCAAATTCCAGTATTCCAGAGATTGAATTAAAAATAGATTAAAATTTTTTTATCATTAATAAATAAGTTCAATAAAAGCACTTAAAAATGAGCGCCCTTAATACGGTAAGAGAAGGGAGGTTTTAAGAAATCATTTGAAAATGATCATCATATCTCGAATGAATGAGAGTCAAGAAAACTAGATCATTGTAAAAAGTATTCTTTAGACGTGCATTCGATCGACTGCTCGTTTCAGATCACAAGACTAATACTTTTCGTCGATTGTACTTCGCCAAGGAGAGATACGCAGAAAGATGAGCAGCTATTGCGCTTCCGAATTTCGCCAATATTCTGACTTCACACTATTGCCAAATGTAAACATCCCCTTTCATCTTTTTCTCTCACCCCTTTTTTGACGAAATAAACGCTTCCTGAAGCATGCACAAAGACGCGGAGAGTTTTCGAACCTGAGAATGAACATTATAAGTATTTTTAATAAGATTAAATAAGAACACAGCGTATGGAGGAGAAAATCTTGTTCTTTGAGTCACTCAGATTAAACCCCATTCTGCTCTAATACTAAAACATATTGAAAGAAAATAATACATCAATTTAATCATATCGAAATGGAAATTACTGTACAATATTCCAAAAATAATTCTTTATGAAAAATTCTTTGAAAATGGTAAAGTTGCTTTGTTTGTAATGTATGAATCTGCAAAATAATTTTACAATTTACATTACCTGTTGTAGAGTGAACAGTCTAGGACTATCTAGAAGTTTCTTAGTTTGGTTGGCGGATTTCAGTCACGTGTTTTGGATATTTTTCCATTCACTTTTATAAACTGTGTGCTGGTGATAGCCTTTAAGTCACGTTTCTGGATAAACCAATCCGATGGCTGGTAATCCAATCGGATAAATTTTTTTTTTAATATTTTCATAACCAAGCTATGAAGGAATACTAAATGGTCTTTTATTCGGTATTTCTTTTGCATATTCACTGATATTTAAATATAAAGTTAAAAATGCTGCTTAAAAATGTTTCAGTATTATAACGTAAACATTTACAGAATTAATTTCATTAATGTTTTATACTTTATTTATTCAATGGAGCTGTCTTTTTGTTTCTATTAAAAAGACTTGCACAGAATCTATAAGCATTAACTGGTTTTAAATGATTTTTAATGCTATAAAATATGCAGCCAGCAGTTTCACATGTGAGTTGTCTAGTAACAAATTAAATTCATCGTACGGTGAGATACAAAAGAAAATACAGAGTGAACAGTCTCCCTGAAACTTTCTCGCATACTCTCTTATAAAAAAAGTTAAAAAGTTTTAATTAATTTATTTTTTAATAATTAATAATTTAATAATTTAATTTTTTAATAATTAATAATTTAATTTTTTAATAATTAATAATTTAATAATTTAATTTTTTAATAATTAATAATTTAATTTTTTTAATAATTAATAATTTAATTTTTTAATAATTAATAATTTAATTTTTTAATAATTAATAATTTAATAATTTGATTTTTTCACAGTATAAAATTATGGACTTCCGGCAAGGCTGCCACAAGTGTCCGAATTTTTATTTTCAGAGTGCCACACTGGAGATTTTTGTACCTTATAGTTTAGAAAGAAAACTTGCACTTGTATATTAGTTTTATGGTATTGGCGGACAAAAGGAACGAAATATCGATCTTTGGCGTACATCTAGCAATGCGATCTTAAACGATTTCTTTTGGTGTATAATCGCTGACATGCGATTAATACACAAGTATCAGGAAATCAAATATTTATTTTGGCCGCATTTTTCACACCGATTGAAAGCCAAAATTTGACAGAAAGCATTCATTGAAGTTTAAAGATCACATACGAAATTTCACCTATTTTAGTCATTGTGTTTACATGAATGTGAAAGTATAGACGATCAATCCCTTGACTTATTTGACAAGAATCTATATTTTAGCTATTAAAACTGTATATGTCCAAATTTTATCTATCTAGTCTTTTACGTTTCGTAATCATCGTGTTCACTTGCACTCGAAAACAGTCGGACTTCCAGTGATTGGATTTCGTACAAAATTTAATAGGAATTTATAAATATTGTGTTAATCTATACACCAAATTTCATTCGTCTAGGTTACATCTTTTTGAGAGACCGCGTCCTCAGACAGATAGACAGACATTATTCCAAAATGCGTTTTTCTAACTCAAGAAGGTTTGAAATAAGAAGATACGTCAAAATCTCGTATTCAAATTCTTTTACGATTGCAATACATCCTGTTCGTATATTTTGGAATACGTATACGAATGCAATACATCCTGTTCGTATATTTTGGAATACGTATACGAATGCAATACATCCTGTTCGTATATTTTGGAATACGTATACGAATGCAATACATCCTGTTCGTATATTTTGGAATACGTATACGAATGCAATACATCCTGTTCGTATATTTTGGAATACGTATACGAATGCAATACATCCTGTTCGTATATTTTGGAATACGTATACGAATGCAATACATCCTGTTCGTATATTTTGGAATACGTATACGAATGCAATACATCCTGTTCGTATATTTTGGAATACGTATACGAATGCAATACATCCTGTTCGTATATTTTGGAATACGTATACGAATGCAATACATCCTGTTCGTATATTTTGGAATACGTATACGAATGCAATACATTTGTATGTTCGTATACGAATGCAATACATTTGTATGTTCGTATACGAATGCAATACATTTGTATGTTCGTATACGAATGCAATACATTTGTATGTTCGTATACGAATGCAATACATTTGTATGTTCGTATACGAATGCAATACATTTGTATGTTCGTATACGAAGGGGGTTTGTTCGAGAAAATGTGTATTAGAATGAAGACAAAGAAATTGTTCTTGATTCATTTCTGGAATATTTCGAATGGTATCTTAACCCTATAATGCGAATTCAGGAGGCTTTTTCATCATTGAATGGCGGAGAAAAATCTATTTAAATCACGAACTCCGAGCACATATTCATTTCGGGCTTATGTAAAATATTGAAAACAGCAATGTTTCTTAGTAGAAAAAATGAACAGCACTTGCTTCGAAAGATAAAAATAATCCGATGAGTGCAAAGTTCGCTTCTTTGCTTTTCGGTGGAAATAGCGTGGAAAAGATGGGCGACCTTTGAGCCGTGGAAAATGTGATCAGGCATCACACAGAATCACGCAATTCATACTTTAAAAATGATGAAATAATGCTCTCGTGGATTAGATGAATATGAGAAAGATCACACTGTTGTCTTTCAGTACAATGTTTACAGTTTTCTTCGGCCTTTGTACTAAAATCTATACACACAAACAGAATAGAAAAATTAACTTTTAAATTTACCTTAAATTAACCTACTTGGTCATATTTATATATGTAATGTTTTTTAAAAATCTAATTTCAATCTTAATTAATTTCCAAAGTTTTGTCTTAATTTAGCTCATATCAACTTCATTCTAAAATATCTTATTTCTTAATCCCATTTAAGCAATTTAGAATTTTTTTAAAAAATTTAAGCAATTTAAAAAACACACACCTTAATATGACATTAGGCAAAAGCACGCAATTGAAAGCTGGGAAGGATAAATTTTTATTTCACGCAAAATTAAAAGCATTGTTACGTATTAAATTAAATTAAAAAAAAATTGTTAAAAACAAAGAAAAAAGCAATAGAGATATGAAGTTGATATCATTAAAAGAGTAATATTTTAAGTTTCAAGATAATGCAAAAACATTTTTTGTGAGATAATTATTTTGGTAAGCAAGTCCCTTTGTAGTGGTAGTTAAGCCTATATTAGCCTTCGATTGACGCCTGACACTTGATTCCTTTTATACCTTCTTTCCTTTGATTAAATGGAATTTTTGATGACACAGCGAGGCTCCTCCCGAGCATTTTCAATAATATATTACATCTTCATTAACTAGCGGAACGAATTACAAAGAAAAACTGTAGTTCAATGAAGCAGCAAGAAACATTCGTGTAGTGATTTGTTTGCATTTGACTGTTGCCATTCGATAATTAATAAATAATTATTATTTCTGAGCCACGTATGTCAACACACACACACACACACACACACACACACACACACACACACACACACACACACACACACACACACACACACACACACACACACACACACACACACACACACACACACACATATGCAGTTGTGTGGCCGAAGAGCGAAGACACTTTGAATTTTTTAAACACTTCGCTTTATTCTTTATTCCATCCCGGGCGGCATAATTTATGTACAATCAAGAAGCGATGATGAAAACTAACATTCGTTCACAAGTGATACACGAGCAACAGACCGAAATATTTTTACCGGTTTTTTTAGACTATGAGATTTTGCTAGGGATTTCTTTACATGTGCCGATTTTGAAAAGGGAATTATAGGTATCTTTTTAAAAGAATTTGTTTAGCTTGACAGATTTTTATCCTTCACTCGGAGCTTGAGAACCACCGATTTAAGTACTTTTACAGATCTTCTATTATATAATAAAATAATATAGGTGGAATTGGATCCGGAAATAAGAGAACATTTTAGAATGAAGTTAATATGGATTAAATTAAGATAAAAATTAAGACATTAATTAAATATTAAATATGTATTAGATTTATTATAAACGTATTTAGAACTCTCTTATTTCGTATGATTTTTCATAAAATGTTTTAAAGCAGTATCCCCCCTCCCATTTTTGCGATTTTTGTTTTGAGCTCCAAATTTTTTAGGAAATTTTATTTTCTATTATCTAGTATACTAATAAAAACACACTTTAAAAGTTTTTCTTTTGACTTCTTATAATTATTGTTTGGTAATATTTATTAAAAAAAGAATAAAAGCAAATCGATTCTGTTAAATATGGATGCGTAATTACTTGACAGAAATATGGATACTTTATAAAGATATGAAGTATTAGATTAGATTATGTGAACGTACATGGAAGAATTATTTCAATATCACGTTTTTATACTCATATAAATAAAATTGTTCCATGAAAATACGGCGAAAATACGAGCAATCTTTGCAGATGATTTTGATAGCTGTAGTGCGACTTAAGATGAAGTATTAGATTTCAAATTTATAGTTATTTTATTTCCCATTTTATGATTGGTGACGACTTGCACTATTTTATTTTTCGTTTTGTGTTTCGTGAGTTGATCATGTACGCTTTTTGATCTGGCAGGTGGTTTTTCTCTAAACTCAAAGCAGATCTTAGGCTGAGTGAAACCTTTTCGCCGGTCTGTTCTTTCCTTTTATCAACAGCTTCTTCATCCTTGCGTTTTGAAATACTTTGCTCATTATTTGTTTCAAATTTTGTTAAAAATTTATTTTGGGCTTTAAATGAGAGAGCAGGATTTCAAATTGGCCTTATTTCGTAAGTACGAACTTTCCTTTTTTTCAATTCCTACTATTAGCTCACACACACTCTCTCTCTATATATATAGGGTGTTCATTAATTATTTTCGGGGTTTCCGTACCTCATAACTTTCAAATAAAAAATATTACACAAAAACCGATTACGTAGTCGAAAATTACAACTCAAAGAATATTACGTGGCAACAATGCGATCTTAGCGCATTTGCAGTCTGGGTAATTATAACGTCATAAATAAAAATGGCGACCGTGCAAGAAAAAGCAATGTGTGTATTGTGGTTTTTCGAAACTAAATCAGTCATAACTACTCAACGTCGCTTCAGGACCACGTACAAGAAAGATCCTCCTTCGGATAATTCTATCAGACGCTGGTCAGCACAATTTCAGGAAACTGGTAGCGTTCTACACCGAAAGGGAGCGGGAAGACCGAGCACATACAACGATATGGAACGTTCTCCATAACCGCCTTCAACTGAATGCCTACAAAGTGCAAATATTGCAAGCTTTACATTTTAATATCATTAATAAAATTCTTTGAGTTGTAATTTACAAATGCGTAATCGGTTTTTGCGTAATAATTTTTATTCGAAAGTTATGAGGTACGGAAACCCCGACAATAATTAATGAACACCCTATATATATCTTGTTAAAATTTTCAATCGTTAATAAAATACTTTTTATTCATACACTCAAGTTCAAACACAATTTTTTAAACTTTTAGTGGATGGCACTTGATGTTAATACAGTTTTTTTTAATATATTGATTAATTAATTAAATTTGTCCAGTCATTTCTATTTGGTAGCCAAAGTCGCCAAATGAGTCGCCATATCATTGTATTATTTAATAAAAAGTAATTAAAAAAAATTTGTTGACCTAATTAGGGATTGACTTAAAAAAATTTTGTTTTATATATTACTTGTTCGTAATATGAAGGATTTCTTGATAAGACTTAAGATCAATGTCCGATTTCTCGCGAAATAAAATCGTGCCAACATCCCAAAAAATTCGCTATCTTGGATAATTACAGAAAATAATAACCCAAGGCTTTTAGGGGTTCAATAAAAAAAAGTGAAGATATCATTTGGGGAAAAATCGCTCCCCGGAAATTCAACTTATGCGAACGGACATTCATTTTCTTTTCTAAACAAAATTTCTTTTTTCTTTATCTGAAATATTTTTTTTCAAAACAACAATATAGTTCCATTTTTAGTGTTTTCGCGAATGAAGAAATATGAACACTAGTTAATTAATTAGGTTATCTATTGTATCATTCCACTTGAAGTTTAATTGGATAAACTTGTTTTAAGATGGCATCTACCCTCCCAAAACTCGATGGAACCAACCAGAATTCGAACACGCGTACGGTGCCTGTAATCGTATCTGTACACATGTTAATCGCGAATCGTTTAATCAAATGTTGAATGTTAAACATACTATCATTAGACATTGGCGCGTTAAAATACACATTACCTTATCTGTTTGTAAACATCGGAAAATAACACCTGATAATAAGAAATCCGGTTGATTCTGGATTTTTCATGTCGTGATTCTGGAGGAAATGAAAAATATTTGTGAACGATTGATTACGATAAAAATTAATAATAATTATGTTGCAGTTATTGCAAGAAACCGTAAATATGAAGATTTAGAAATCTAGAAGTTTGTGGAATTTAGTGGCAGCACGCGAGTTTAACGACACATGTTTGGTGAAAGACAGTACAAGCTTATTATCCGGAAATATTATTTCTATACTGTAAAGCATTATGCATTTATACAAGCGTAGCATCAAACCTTTGTACCTTTCCCTATACGAAGCATTTGGGTGTTCCATAAGTTTCTTTCCCATTTCTAATATGAAATGAATACACAATATTTACAATTTAAGATTTTATTTATTTTGTTATATAAAAATTCTTTTGCTCTATTACCTATTTTGCTCTAGGAAGCCTCTTTATGCTTTCTTTCCAAAATTGTTGTGTTTTGGACAAGAAATAATCCTCGAGATGCGCTTTTATTTCGCTGATGGATTTAAAGCGCTTATCGCGAAGAGAATTTTTTAAAGACAGAATGAAGTAAAAATCAGATGGAGCGAGGTCTAAAGAGTATGCAGGATGCCGTAAAACATCCCAATCAAACTGTAAAAGCTTCTCTCTTACGATTAATGCAATATGTGGTCCCACGTAGCCATGATGAAAAACAACACCTCGTCTGTTCATTAATTCTAGCCATATATATATATATATATATATATATATATATATATATATATATATATATATATATATATATATATATATATATATATATATATATATATATATATATATATATATATATATATATATATATATATATATATATATATTTTAGCTATAGCAGCTTTCAAGTGATTCAGTTGATGACAGTATTTCCTACAATTTATTGTTTCACCTTGAGGAAGGAGCTCGTAGAAAATGACGCCTTTCCAATCCCACCAAATGGACAAAAGAACTTCTTTGGGATGTAGTCCTGGCTTCGGATGCAATAGATCTTTGGTACGACTGAAACCGATGACATAGACGGCTAATAGATAAGCCTGCATGTTTGCACAAGCAAAGCCAGATAAGGCCATTCATAGAGCAATGAGAAAGAAACTTTTGGGACAATATATAAAAGGGAAGCCTTGCAAAAAATAAAAGTGCAATTTCCAAGTTTAAATGAATTGACACTTTTGAAGTCTTCTCGAGTTCGAAAAACTTATTTTTGGAATTATGTCTGTCTGTCTGTGAACACGATAGTTCAAAAAATACTTTAAACTAGATGGATGTTCTTAAGAAGAAATTTGTAGATTTTGGTCAGATTTCAAATGGTTCTCAAGTTTATCTGTCTGAATTTCCAAATACAGATGAGATCGATATTTAATATAAAAAATGAAGAGTTAGATTAATCAAATTTTATACACAGATTTAACATCTAAAGTGTAAATCTATATCACAATTTGTACTAATGTGACAAGGGTTTAACAGTCTATCGTTATTTTATTCAACCCTATAAATGCAATTGTTATGTTATTCTTCCCAGCCTTGATAGGAGGTGAAGAACCATCGAGTTCAAATACTCCGTTAACCGCCATCTCAAATCGGCATCCGCCTATCAGTCTGTACTTCGCACGCCACATGTACGTTAACGCGACAACTAAATCTAAAGCAATGACATAGATAAATGAAATTCACAATTTTAGTGCCTGATGAGTCGATCTTTATAAAATTTTTAATCAAATCTGTCCGAGGATTAAGTCTTATGCATGCGAACGGAATTATTCGAAAATATAACAATTTAAATAACTGGAGAAAAATTTAAATGAAATCTACGATCGCAAATTTCAAGTTATCATGCGAGAACATTATTATTTTTTTAGTCTTTTTTTTTGTCTTAATCAATTTAAGTCATTAACCAATATAAACCCGTTTAAAACAATCACCAAACTTCTCTATCGGTCTCTATCCCCCCCCTCTCTCTATATATATACACAATTTTTTTATACTTTCACCTGGCAAACAATGTTTTACAGCTCGAACCGATTTTGGGATGAAATAATAGCTATGATGTCATAGTTTTACGTCCACCTTTTAAAAACGCATTTGCTGTCAAAGAAGCATACGTAATAATAAAGCAATGCTGGCAAAAGCAGGTCAACCTTTTCAAAACGCATCTTCTTTCAAAGAAGCATACATAATAATAATGCAATACTGGTAAAAGCAGGTAAAAAAATATATGTGATTAAAAGATGATGATGAAAATGGCCATTTATGCTTTATTCATTGCCTACTCGATTTTGAGCTTCAATATTCATTGCCCACTCGATTTCCAGCTTCAAAACCTCCTAACAAAAACAACATCATGTTCTCACATGATAATAATTGAAATTTCGCACGTGATTTTGTTACTAAAATTTCAGGGTTGTTTCGAATTTTGATTTGAAATGGCCGTCGAAACGGCGCAGAGAATTCAAACTTGATTTTCTGTATCATATTACGAAGTACAAAAGGTTCATATGCGGGTCTCTAATATAGAAATTTGAATATTCGTTGCGTTCTCGCCCTTGCCTATGTATCTCAGAAATTACTTGTGGAAGAAGGATATTATCTTTATGTGGTAACACGCGAGCAAGTTTCGAGAAAGTCAGCTGATTATGTTCTAAGAAGCAATGTGGATTATAAAATAAAATTCCCATAAATGTGCTCGATATTATTTAAAATCGAATTCATAAATGTTTCTGAGAAACATAGTATTCAATTAAACTGGAGGATAGTTTAAGATTTCGCTAAATTTACATTTACGTAGCGTGCGAGACGGTTTCAGAGAGACCATTCCAGCTGATTTTATTGCAAAATATTCTGTAAATTACAAAATAAAATTCGCATAAATGCACTTAACAATATTCTGAGAAAATCCGTCAATATTTCTGGGAAAAACATGGGTATTTTCAATCAGATAGTTATTTCTTTAAAACTTCGTTAGATATACATTTGTTTCAAATCGTTAAAGCATTTATATTCTCCTTTAAAACTCAGCTCCTCGAATTGTTTTTTTATTTATTTTTTCTTCTTTTCCCTTGATCGTTGACTGCGCGCTGCAGACGGAGAGAAAAAATAAAAGAACTCCAGTGAATAAAAAACTTAAAAAGAAAAAGAGTTATAAATAAACAAGTGACAGTCTGCTAATTAAGGGGTTTTCTTGCGTCACCCTCGCCTCCGGAAGTAACAGTTGGTCCGCTGCGTACACGACTTTCATAGCGATAAACTCGCGTCCTGTGTCTTGCACGCACCAGACTCAAAACAGGCGACGATTTTTTTTTTTTTTAATGGTAATACGTAACTGACGTAAACAATAATGAACGTGCGAATGAGTTGAACCAAGGTTTTGTTAGAGAAAAAAAAAATGCCAGTTTCTTCGTGATTGTTTGTTGACATTTCTTTCTCGATTTTGATCACGTGACCCAATCATCCCTATATTCGGTCAATGATGACAAGGATAACGAGTTTTTTTAACTGATTTTAGAGGTAAGAGTTTGTTATCTGTATATCATTAATTGTGAGAGTGTGATGTTATCTGAAATAAGTATTGAAATTATTTTCTATAAGAATAATTTTAAGCTTTAATAAATAAACTTTCTCTTTATTTATATTATAAATCTGGATACTTAATAGCATATAAAAGTAAATAAGACTGTGCACTGATTTCTTTTCGCTTTTAATAGCAATTTTATTTCGCTTTTAATAAAATAAAAAAAATTATCTTTAAAAAATAGACTGTGAAGATTTTCTTTTCTATGCAGCATATAAAAATTTTCTGAAAATATGATGCAATGAAATAAATACATAAAAAATAAGTGTACTCTGCCATAATATTACGAAGTGAAATAAAAAAAAAGCTATAGCAATTTTTACGCTGTAATATATGATAACCTTAAATTTATTTTTACAAAATGTTATATGAGAAGCATTTTGTATAATTTTATATGAAGAATACCGTGTTGTACTTTGATCATATTTCTTCTGTATCATTAGTATTTCTGTTAAGAGATAACCATGTTCAAATGACTTTATAAAACTACATTAGTAAAACTTAATTCCGGATTTTCAAATTAAATGATGAACGTTTCAGCAGCAAAACGTGAAATCCAATATTCTATTCAATGTATAAACATTTTTAGATTCAGTGTGAAATTATTTGCACTAAGCACACTTCCTAGACATTCTAAACATTGCCAAATGACAAACTGATAAAATAACAAATAAATCGATCAATATTTTTTAGAAGAAATAAAATTAAAAGTTATTCAAAACAAAGTTCTATTCAAAACCTTCTTGATGTAAAATGTTGGATCCTATTTTATTTCGTTTTCTTTAATTTCTTATTAAATTTAAATAAGGTTTATACAAAAACAGACTTTTTAAAAAACCGGTTTTAGCTGGTTTTCGAATTTTTGTCAAAAAAAAAAAAATAGAATATTGAAAATATTTTATTTGATTTATATAAAATAACAAAAAACGAAATCGATATCAAAATCAAAGTCAATATATATATAAAAAAATTAAGAATTACATGTACATATTATTTACAAAAAATAACGAAAACAGAAATAAAAAACAAAACAAACTTCTTTTTTCGTACGTTGAATGAATAGCAATTGCTATTCCATAGAATTCCCAGGTATTATATACATTGTGTAGGAAAAGTATATAACATATAAAAATTATTCTTTTTTATAATAAGCCAAAAATGCCTAGGCATTCTGTGGAATGCTGGCATCTGATATATTATTGGTAACTATTTTATGCTTAAATCGTGTATATTGTTTTCTCTACTTGGAAGTATTTCAACGGAATTAATTTGAGTGGCATTGCAGAAACTGCGTATGCGTTTTAACGCGAGTTCGCAAATTGTACAGACTAAGTTTATGGCAAAGGATACCGACGTGCTCTGATTGGTTTAAGCCTTGGCATCTTTTTGGCAATGTTTTGCCTAAAAGATGCCATACCGCAATATATTTTTATAAAAATAAGTAAAATTTGTGAATCTATCCCCCCCTCCTATTTTTTACGGTTCACATGTAATATTAATCTGGAACGCATATACAGCAGAAAAGATCAAATCCTGAAACCTAAATTCAGGAAATATTAAAATTACAATTTATTAAAAATATTTTTTGTGTGTGTTTCTTCTTAATATTATTTTTATATAACTAAAAAAATTAGGAACGAAATCACATATTCCGTTAAAGCTTACATATTTATACGTTTTGGGTATTAAATAATCATCTCCCATATGTAGTTGATGGGAAAGTAACAAACGTTCAGCAACAAGTTTCAATGACTGCATAAATTATCTAATAAAGACATGAAAATAATACAAGAATAAGAATTATTTAATTGCTGCATCATATGTTGAGTAATTACTTCCATTTAGTTTTTATACTTCTGTGCATAAACAACATTAGTTACTTGTATTACTAGTATTATTAGTAATATTTATTATTATTACTATTAATTAGTATTAGTAGTATTACTACTAATATTTAGAGAAAACAATTATATTAATAAAAATTAGATCGTTTTGATATTCACTCGTATCTTCCATAAAACTAATGAAAGATACAAGGTTTGAGCCAAATAAGCGAAAACTACACTATTGTGAGTACAAAACATTGCCAAAAAGATGCCAAGGCTCAAACCAATCAGAGCACGTCGGTATCCTTTGCCATAGACTTAGTTTGTACAATTTCGGAACTCGCGTTTTAACACCCAACTGCACGCTATATTACGTTACTCTGTGACGTCACATCTTTTTGTTGCCAAAATGTTTGTTGAAGCTGTGTTTTTGACACGTATCACGTGAACTTAAATAAGATGAGACTGATACAGAAAATATTAAATATTTAATTTAAGATAATTAAAAGTATAATTTTTATAATAATAGATTTGTTTTCTTCATTTATTTTGCACAAGTGGGCATTAGACATATTAAAAATCGTCTACAAATTAATTTGGGAAATGTCATCCTAAATTACAGTTGAAAATAAAGCATGATCTTTATCTTATTCTGAGAATCATTTCACTTTTAATATCTCTCAGTGAAATTCGTGAATTACCGACATGGCTAACAAGTGCTGTTTTGCCACAATTGTTAAGAAAAGTAAACATTTCATTGCACGTTATCATCACATTTCGAAAGTACGGATGTTTATTATCCTCAGGAGTTCAGCCATGAATATCGTTATTTTTCTTCCATTTAAGCGTGGTTTAACCTTACCGTTTTATTGAATAAAATTACCGACATCGTATAAATTACCGAATGAATAAATGATAAAAAGAACTAAACGAGGAAAACTCCACAAACTCCGAGCTGTCGGAACCAGACATCTGACGGAAAGTACGCGCGAAAATTACCAATGCCTTCTAGAAGAGTCCACGTTCAAGGATGATGGTTACGAGATGCACAATCTCAAAGTGAGCATCTACGAAGAAGAAAATTTAAATCGGCTTTTTTTAAATACGTGTTTGTGTGAGTGTTTTCAAACGTTCGCCTACACGTCAGTGTAGGATTGTGTTCAGTGACCTTCTGGAAATGGTTTTAAAACATTATTATTTGACCAGCCATATGCTGCCAAAAAAAGGAATGTAATTCTGAGGTCAATTTTTTTAAGAAAGAAAAACTAGTGTGTAACTTTTCATTTTATTTAGAATCAAGATTTTTGAGACGACTGCAAAAGTTTTTATAGTATACTGAGCATTTTTTTAAAAGAAACGTTTTCGTATATATATAATGCGAGAATATTTCAATCGTTAAAAAAAGTAGAATTCGATATTTTAATGTACCTTAACGTTTTAGATAACGCGGAATCTGAAAAATATATTTTTGGAAAAAATTCGACTTTGAGACTTCAACATTATAGATATCACGGAATTAAAAAAAAAAACACGTATGTTTTGAAAACATTCGAATTCTAGATTTTAACGGATTTCAACGTTTTAGACATTAGGAAATCCGAAAAACATACTTTTGGAAAAAAAAAAATCCAAATTCGGGATTTTAATGGATCTCAACGTTTTAGACATCACGGAATCCAAAAAAACATATTCTTTGAAAAAAATCCGAATTCGGGATTTTAACGGATCTCAACGTTTTAGACATCACGGAATACAAAAAAAAAAATATTCTTTGAAAAAATTCGAATTCAGGATTTTAACGGACCTCAAAGTCTTAGACATAGCGGAATCCAAAAAATATATTCTTTGAAAAAATTCGAATTCGGGATTTTAAACGAACATTTTAGACATCACGGAATCCAAAAAACATATACTTTGAAAAAGTTCGAATTCGGGATTTTAAACGAACATTTTAGACATCACGGAATCCAAAAAACATATACTTTGAAAAAGTTCGAATTCGGGATTTTAAACGAACATTTTAGACATCACGGAATCCAAAAAACATATACTTTGAAAAAGTTCGAATTCGGGATTTTAACGGATCTTAACGTTTTAGACATTACGGAATCCAAAAAAACATATCCTTTGAAAAAAATCCGAATTCGGGATTTTAACGGATCTTAACGTTTTAGACATCACGGAATCCAAAAAAACATATTCTTTCAAAAAATTCGAATTTGGGATTTTAACCGAACATTTTAGACATTACGGAATCCCAAAAACATATTCTTTGAAAAAATCCGAATTCGGGATTTTTACCGAACGTATTAGACATTACGGAATCCAAAAACATGTTCTTTGAAAAAATTCGAATTCGGGATTTTAACGGATCTCAACGTTTTAGACATCACGGAATCCAAAAAAACATATTCTTTGAAAAAAATCCGAATTCGGGATTTTAACGGATCTCAACGTTTTAGACATCACGGAATACAAAAAAAAAAATATTCTTTGAAAAAATTCGAATTCAGGATTTTAACGGACCTCAAAGTCTTAGACATAGCGGAATCCAAAAAATATATTCTTTGAAAAAATTCGAATTCGGGATTTTAAACGAACATTTTAGACATCACGGAATCCAAAAAACATATACTTTGAAAAAGTTCGAATTCGGGATTTTAAACGAACATTTTAGACATCACGGAATCCAAAAAACATATACTTTGAAAAAGTTCGAATTCGGGATTTTAAACGAACATTTTAGACATCACGGAATCCAAAAAACATATACTTTGAAAAAGTTCGAATTCGGGATTTTAACGGATCTTAACGTTTTAGACATTACGGAATCCAAAAAAACATATCCTTTGAAAAAAATCCGAATTCGGGATTTTAACGGATCTTAACGTTTTAGACATCACGGAATCCAAAAAAACATATTCTTTCAAAAAATTCGAATTTGGGATTTTAACCGAACATTTTAGACATTACGGAATCCCAAAAACATATTCTTTGAAAAAATCCGAATTCGGGATTTTTACCGAACGTATTAGACATTACGGAATCCAAAAACATGTTCTTTGAAAAAATTCGAATTCGGGATTTTAACGGATCTCAACGTTTTAGACATCACGGAATCCAAAAAAACATATTCTTTGAAAAAAATCCGAATTCGGGATTTTAACGGATCTCAACGTTTTAGACATCACGGAATACAAAAAAAAAAATATTCTTTGAAAAAATTCGAATTCAGGATTTTAACGGACCTCAAAGTCTTAGACATAGCGGAATCCAAAAAATATATTCTTTGAAAAAATTCGAATTCGGGATTTTAAACGAACATTTTAGACATCACGGAATCCAAAAAACATATACTTTGAAAAAGTTCGAATTCGGGATTTTAAACGAACATTTTAGACATCACGGAATCCAAAAAACATATACTTTGAAAAAGTTCGAATTCGGGATTTTAAACGAACATTTTAGACATCACGGAATCCAAAAAACATATACTTTGAAAAAGTTCGAATTCGGGATTTTAACGGATCTTAACGTTTTAGACATTACGGAATCCAAAAAAACATATCCTTTGAAAAAAATCCGAATTCGGGATTTTAACGGATCTTAACGTTTTAGACATCACGGAATCCAAAAAAACATATTCTTTCAAAAAATTCGAATTTGGGATTTTAACCGAACATTTTAGACATTACGGAATCCCAAAAACATATTCTTTGAAAAAATCCGAATTCGGGATTTTTACCGAACGTATTAGACATTACGGAATCCAAAAACATGTTCTTTGAAAAAATTCGAATTCGGGATTTTAACGGATTTTAGCGTTTAAGACATTACGGAATCCAAACAACATATTCTTTGAAAAAATTCGAATTAGGGATTTTAATGGATCTCAACGTTTTAGACATCACGGAATCCGAAAAACATACTTTTGGAAATATATTTGTTTATCAGTGAACACGATAAAACGCCTTGGGTTAAAGGAATGAAATTTAGGATTGAACTTTGCACCAGATTTGTGGATCCCTATCAACATCGCAGGAAATCAATTTAGAGGAAGTCTGTTTGATCAGCTGTCCAAATACAAGTTACAACGATAGCTAGAGAATGTAAAGATCCAGGTAGATAAAATTTGGTATGTAGATAAAGCACTTAAAATTTAGATTCACATTAAATTTAGAAACAAATTCTTTAAGAAGCTGACTATCTGTCAGTTTGTGTTTATATATATGTATAAATAAAATATGGACATTAATTCGGACATTTAATAATCAAAAACAAAATGACTTAAATTATATTTGGTATGTGACTGTGCAACTTCACCTTTATGGCAAATTTTGAATTCATTCGGTTGGGAAAAGGCATCAAATGTGCAGAAATTTTCCGTAAACATGATACACTACTGGTCAAAAGTATTGCAAGTTTGAGAAATTTCACGTTTTTTCAAGAATAAGCCCTCACAAAAAGTAATATTTTTTTCATTTAAAGTGATATATTTTGAAGTCACTGTGTTAAATTAGTTTAAAAGCAAGATATAATTCAGTTGCTGAATAAAAAATATATTTAATTTCAAAAAGAATAAAACACAAACAAAATGTACAAGTTATCTGCATCGGAATCCATTCTGGTTCCCCGGAATAAAACGAAGTAAAGAAAAAATTTCAAGTTCTTTTGATCAGAAAGAGTTCAAGTTAACTGAAAAGCATTTAATATTTGGTTGGGCCGCCTCTGGCTTTGATCACAGCAGCCACTCTGTTAGGCATAGAATCCACAAGGTTTTTCAACACTTCTTTCAGTGATTCATGGTGCTAAACTTTAATTATTGTTTTCTAAAGTTCTCGTTTTGTTCTGGGATGATTCTCAGTTATTTTATTTCCCAATATACTCCATAAATTCTCAAAGGGGTTTAAAATCTGACGAGTTCCCTGGCAATGCGAGAACATTAATACCATGTTTTGCAACCTAAAGTAACCTAAACCTAATCTTAATCTAAAATATTGAATGTCTCGATATAGAGGTCAGAACTGAACTGAATCGAAACTTAAAATTTATTGCAAAATTTGTCTTATCTTTTTCGATATATGGTAGGGTGCTATATCTTGCTGAAATACCGATTTCTTCCTTGGGAACTTGTCACGAGCACTACGAAGCAATTGATCCATCAGCACACCAACATACTTGTCACCATTCATGGTTTCCTGTGCAAAATGAAGTCTTCCAGCTGACTGATATGACAAGCACCACCACACCATGAAGCTTTCTGGGTGTTTTGATGCACGAACCAAACATTCTGGCCTCATGCTCTCCTTTGTTTTACGCCAAAAAGGACCAGACCTGGCAGATATAAAGAAAAGCGGCTTTCATCGTTGAATATAATATGTCTCCATTCCGAAATACTCCAATTTTTGTGCACCTTGGCCTACTCCAATAATTTTTTCCGCATTGCTTTTATCAGTTCTGGATTTTTTTATAGATACTTGTGCCTTGTAATCAGCTTCACAGAGCCTCTTACGAATTGTTCTGCGACTGGCAATGACAGATTCCGTTCTCTTGCAATTGTAGCAGAACTTTCAAATCTATTTTTGTGGCATAATCGTGTCAATGTAGCATCAGTACGTTTAAACGATAACTTCGTACGACCACTTCTAGGCTTTTTATCTACTGTTCCTTCGGTTTTGAATCCCTTTATGAGGCGTGAAAATAGTCGACTGACTGAAGTCGTACCGATGAGCAATTCCTAACATTTGAAGTGTTTTCTTGATACCTTAAAATAACAGTTTGGAACTTCTCACGAGTTAATTAACATATTTTAAAAAGAAATGAACTGTTTAAATTGAAAAGCAATGCGCAGCGAAGGCACTTTGACAGCGTAACAAACGAAATGAAATCCTTTGCAGTCGGAGAGATTTGATAGTAAACTACCGGGATGACACTATCATTGCAAACGATTATTTCACAATGGATGACACAATAGCTTGACACTTCTACACCACACTTATACTAGAAAATATCACTTTAAATAAACAAAATTACTTTTGGGGGTCTTATTCTTGAAAAAACGTGAAATTTCTCGCAATTCTTTTGACCAGTAGTATAATTCTCTACAAACGTGATAATACAGAATTCTATAAATATTATAATTATCTGTAAACGTGATAATTAAAAAAATGGTTTCAGCTTGAGGAATGAAATTTAGAATGTGGTATTTACATCAAATTTGTAGATTTCTATTAAATTTGGAGTTTGTATTATAAGAGTTAGTAAGTTTATGACGTACTCAGTTTGAAAAGAGTGAGTTATCCTTATAATTTTTAGACAGTTAGAAAGATAAGAATGAGAGAAAAAAAATTGATACAGAATTTTAACATGCAAAAAATTCCAATGTGTAAATCATCAAACTGCTAATGAACAAGTTTCGTTTTGAATACATTAAGTGGATTTCTTTATGGATATCAATTGAGACAATTTACGTCTGTAATGTATAAAAAATAATATTTTTATACATTAGATAAAACTGTTATAATTTATATTCTTACGTGGAAGTTGAAATGCAAATTGAAAAGGAAAACTCTTCTATTCTTTTATTTTTCTGTAACTGAAGAAATGGAACGGAAGCGATGAGTGTGTGCCTTTCATGGAAACCTTGAACTCTGTGTTGGATGGTTCTTGTATGACTCTTTTGTATTATTGCTATCAGTGATTGATTATTTGGGACTCTTCCCAAACTTATTTCTGGTAGCATTAGTTGGCCCACTTTTTTATGAAATATGATTCATTTCAACTGAGTCACCTGTTGCATTTATAGGCAGTAATGCCCAGAAGTTACATGGTAAATGGAGTGGGTGAAAAATGCTTCATTAGTGATCTAACTTTGCATACATGTACAACAAATAAATTTAAAGAGGCCGGGTTCCACGAAATGAGTTATTTTATACAATCTAATAACTGATTTAATGAATTATTAAAATGCGTTATTTTGAGGTTGTATATTTAACACATGCATCTGATGATTAAAGGTCTTTTTCAATTGATTGATTTTTTTGAAAAGCTGATGCATCTTAAATAAAACGCCTTTGTTAACTTTCTCTGTCTGTTTGTTTGTTCAGTGCAAATTTTGCAATCGATTTTAAGCCAACTTCTCGATGAGCTGAGGACTTGGAAATAATTTAAACATAGCTCAGAGCGGAATGACACTGTGATATTAACTAGCTTTCTTCTCTGTCTGTTCGAGACAAATTTGGGAATCAATTTTAAGCTAACTTCCCGATGAGCTGAGGACTTGGAAATAATTTAAGCATAACCCAGAGGATGACACCGTAATATTAACTTGCTTTTTTGTCTGCCTGTTCGGTACAAATTTTGCAATCTGTTAAAAGCTTTTATCACAGACTGATTGCACCATACAAAGTGATTAATTTATCGTGAAGTTAGTTAAAAATCGATTACAAAATTTCACGGACTAAAAATATAAAGTAATTTCTCCTTCTCGGAGGAGAATGTGCACTTTTTCTGTGAATTATTTCCAATATTAATTTTTTATAATTTTTTTTGTATTCTTTTTTTTTTTTTTTTTTTTTTTTTTGGTGTGAGAATTATTTGAAACTGGAGGGAGAAATGGGAATCTTCATAACTTTGACCTCTCGTGTTTATTCTTTAAAAAAAATCCCTTTCTCTCAAATGTCTTCCCCCCCCCCCCAAACTTCTGTGAGGTACTGTTAGTTTCACAAACCTGCACCTACCGTTATTGGACGTTTTTACTCCACAGAGGGGTAATATGCAATATGCAAAATCTCACTTTCCAGCAGTTCTTTATGAGGCGCAGTTTTCGTATTTCTATTTTTGATCGGTGTTGATTTTCATCTCCTTTTCGAATCGCAATCTTTTATTTTAATTTGAAATTTATGTATTTCTTTTCTATATTTCGTTTGGTAAAAGAATTAATACCTCCTAATTCATCGTACATCTCATCTATATTTTGGTAAAATCAAAGCCAAATAGAGCATGCGCAAAGTCTTAGAGTGTTTTTCGCATCTAAAAACAAAACAAAAAAGTAATATTAACAGATTGTATACTACGAATTTTCGCTTGAAATGGGATGAAGAGATCGCGCATCTCAATGTCTAATTTTTATTTGTCTTTTTCAGTCAAATTAATTTTTTCAAAGATCGAGATAAGAATACAATTTGAAGTGAATCAGGTTCGATTTTTTTGCATTTAATTAATATTTGCTGATTAAATAAATGAAACATGTTGCTTTAATAAATATGCGATTACTTTGCCGAAACCGTTCAAAATGTTTTTGATTTGGATTTAATTTTTGAAAATTAAGAAATAAAATTATTAATTAAAAGACTTTAACTTGATTACTATTAATAGTTCATGTAATTTAAAACACTAAAATTCTTGTTATCAAATAGAATTTTATCAAATTGTTTAAACACACAGCGTTGCAATTTTTTTTCAGTTTTGTAATTTTAATATTTTCCGGCGATTATTTCAAAAATTATAAACTGCATAATTCTTAATCCTTTGTAAAATTCAAATTTTTTTATCTCTTCAGTGATTTTAATCATTTTTTGGTACAATGTAGCCAAACATTGTTTAACGAGCATGCAGCATGTTGCTTGACAAGTAAAACAAAATGTTGAAAAAAAACCCCTCCGTTTATGAACGTTGCTTCGCAGAACGAATGACGAGGTAACATCATGACGTCATCTGCAGGATTGACATGTATCTTGGGTTTCAATCTGTACTGAGCGATTACTTGAAGAGAATCCTTATTTCTGCATGGAATAAGCTTTGGCCAGATAGCGTTGTCGGACGTGACTCCGTGGGATTTGAACAAATACCTACGCAGCTGCAAACAAAATATGCAGCAAAAATCTAGAGAAGAGATTTGATCAAAGAAGAAGAAATAATAGGCTCAACTAAGCAAAAACCTTTCAGTGAAATAAGGGAGATGCTGAAAAAAATTGTAAGTTACTGCATCATACAGGGTGTCCCTCCATTCATGGGTCAAACTTTAAGGGTACGTAAAATACATATAAAGAAATATTTTTTGTGTATCATTATAGGGTAGGAAACGAAAAGTGCGGGTGGAACAGTTAAGTGTAAGTAAATACAAACAAGGCGAAAAAATGCATTGTCTACGGAACTCCAATTGACTATGATGAGGGCCTCATTGCAAAACTTTTGGTTGCTACTGCAACTGTTCATGAAATACCAGGCACTTTCGAAAGAGTGCGTCAATCACTTCCTAGACGCTACCAGACCTTCAGTGATGTTGATAGCGGTCCATTTGTGCACATGCTGTAATACTGTGTAAGTAAACAGCTTTATTTTCATTTCCTCAACATTTTTGTTCTTTCCGCCAAAAGCTTCCATTTCCAATCTTATATTGCCTCACAAAAAATATCTCTTTATATATATTTTACCCCTTTTAAAGTTTGGCCCATGAATTCAGGGACACCCTGTATATTGAGAAACATCACCCTAATAAGGCAGTAGCTGTGGGTGCTAAAATTTCCTTTCCCAAAATTTGAAGCGTATCTAAAGATAAATAATGTCTTTAGACAATCCTCTTGGGTACTTTGGAATTATCCCGTCGACCAAAAATGCCAAAGCATTGGCATTCTCGCCAATCCTTTGGCGCATTTTGCGAGAATTGGCGCATTTTTGCGAGGAAAGTACCCTTTCTTGTAAATAAAAATTATATATTGTTAATAATAAATTGTATTATTATAAATTTGTTCGAATCTTTTTTGGAGAGTAATGCATCGCCCTTATTTTACATTGATTCCTATATTAAAAGTTGTTTTGCTTAAAGAGTGTTTTGCATTACGAGTAAAATTCATGATGAATTCTGCTTGTTAAAACGAAGTTTTACTGCATATATATTTCATATTTCATTCGAAAGTAAGGCATTCAACATAATTTCTTCTAGACCTTACAAATATATTTAACTTAATTAACTAGCAAAAAATATTTCTGTTAAAAAAAGTCAGAATTTTTTTTGGGTAAAGTGCATTTTACATTAATTAGTCAGCGAGAAAAAAAAATCTGGTTCATACTAATATTTTTCAGCAAATCCAAGTACCTCATATAAATGAATACAATTTTTTTTGTTTCTATGGTTACAAAAAAATTAACAAAGCTAGGTGCTTTCTGATTGTCAGAAGTTTGTTAAAAATAAACTCATATTAGTTCAATTTTTTAGTCTTTATTCGATAAAGATTAAAAATAAATGCATTAAGAGATAATTTATCACTCAACTAATCTTTCTGGAATTTTTCACGAGTTGTTCTGGAGATTTAAACAATAGATTACCAAAATGAATTGTCATGTGAAACTGACAGTGCATACCTTTGAATTTTATCAAAATGGATTGGAGTAAGAGATATCTTTTATAGTAACAGAGGAAGAAGTTTGTCAGTCTGTTTCAAAAGTGAAACTTCTGTTATAGACCATTATAGTTCTAAATTTTATATAATATATTTTAAAAGTGTTGATATGTACATAATATCGAAGTAATTTTTTTAGATTTTTATCTTTTAATTAATAAACAATTAATCGAATTTTAGTAAAAAAATTGAACCAATTCTGTATTATGAACTACTGTATTAATCTCGCGAGTTCTCAAATTGTACAGACTAAGTCTATGGCAAAGGATACCGACGTGCTCTGATTGGTTTAAGCCTTGGCATCCTTTTGGCAATGTTTTGCCAAAAAGATACCATACCGAAATATATTTTTACAAAAATGAAAATTTGGGGATTTATCCCCCCTCCCCCCAAACTATTTTTTACGGTTTACATGTAATATTAATCTAGAACACATATACTGTGGTAAAGATCAAATCCTGAAACCTAAATTCAGGAAATATAAAAATTACAATTTATTAAAAATAATGTTTGTATGTGTTTCTTCTTAATATTATTTTGATATCACTAAAAAAAATTAGCTACGAAATCACATATTTCATTAAATCGTACATATTTATACGTTTTGGGCATTAAGTAATCATTTCCCCATATGTAGTTGATGGGAAGTAACAAATGTTCAGCAACAAGTTTCAATGACTGCATAAATTATCTAATAAAGGCACAAAAATCATAGAAAAATAAGAATTATTTAATTGCTGCATCATACGTTTAGTCATTACTTTCGTATAGTTTTTATACTTCTGTGCATAAACAACATTAGTTACTTGTATTACTAGTATTATTAGTAATATTTATTATTATTATTATTAATTAGTATTAGTAGTATTACTACTAATATTTGGAGAAAACAATTATATTAATAAAAATTAGATCGTGTTGATATTCACTCGTATCTTCCATAAAACTAATGAAAGATACAAGGTTTGAGCCAAATAAGCGAAAACTAGACTATTATGAGTGCAAAACATTGCCAAAAGGATGCCAAAGCTTAAACCAATCAGAGCACGTCGGTATCCTTTGCCATAGACTTAGTCTGTACAATTTGCGAACTCGCATTAATCTCATTCATTTCCACTTTCAAAACGGTAGTGAATTTTTTTCCCTCCACAAAAGATTTGAGCTGATACTGTAAAAAGTAATATAACATTCAAACAAAGATTTGACATTTTTGTTTTAATTTCTTGCGTTGTTTGTCTTTAACAGTTGAATTAATTTTTTAAATATTTTTTATTGTTTCAATCTATTTGATTTGATATCATACTTATTTTAATAGTTATTTAATAACATTAAATATTTATTTGATTTATTTTATTCAGATTTAGTATACTGGTGAAATATTTTTTTAGAAGTCGGTTTAAATCAAAACTTTTTAATCAAAACATTTTGTCAAAATTTTATTTCCTAACTACAACTTCAGCAAACGATTTTTGTTTTCGGTTTAATGGCTCAATTTTTATAATTGAGTCACAATTCAAGCAAGAAGGGACGAAATAAAATCCTTTCTTCACAAAATTTTATGTTTAAAAATTTCTGACATTTTATCTTTTTTCAATGAAAACATTTTTTAAAAAAATTATAACTTTATTCTTACACATATTTTCATATTATTTATTTATTTTTTATTATCAAATATTTTATTATTTTTTCACCTCCTGTATGAGAACTCATTCATTCTTTTGTGAGGAAAAATTTCATAATTTTTAAAGTGCGAAATTAAATTTTTCATCATTAATCTTTATTTCAATGCAATTATTATTTGGGGTATTTCCTTTGAAATTATGATTACAACTTTTTCCAAATTTTTCAATTCGATCACTTAATAAAAAATAAATTTTAAATAGTATTGAAGTCATTTTAACAAGTTTAATAGTTTGAAAATGATAATTAATGTTATTCTTTTGCAATTCAGCAACGATTATTTTAGTTACATACAGTGGCTCCCAAAAGTGTTCGTACACTAAAGAAATTCGCAGAAATTGTGTTCTATACTTCTTAATAAATCATTTTATTAGTTGGGTTTTTTTAATTAGCATCTTTAAATAGTTCTTAATAAAACTGAACAAATATTTTTATAAAAAATCAAGTAGTATTGTTCTAAAAAATAAATAAATAAAAAATGTCACAAAATTAGAACACAAAAGTCTTCGTACATCCAAACATTATTTATTTAAATTCATCATAAAAATATCTTTTGCGGCTTATTTTTCTTCTAATTGAAAAATACACTAAAATCGTTTGATTTCAGTATTTAATATCACAATTATTTATTCTATTTACTTTATTCTTAGATATGACGCGCATTCGTAAAGAAACGAGTTTAGACGTACGAAAATTAATTATATTTCATTTTAAAGCTGGAAAATCAATTAGAGGCATTGCAACTATAACTAATCTACCTCATTCAACGGTGCAATGCATAATAAAACGTTACAGAAAGGGAAAAAGGATTGCAAACAAGCCTCGTAATGGTCGCCCTCAAATTCTGTCAGCTAGAAGTCAAAGAAATATTGTCAGTAAATTTCTAAAAAATCCACGTCTGAGTGCAATGAAGTTTACTTCACAATATAATGAATCAAATGGAACTTCTATTTCCTGTGAAACTATTCGTAGAATTCTTCGGAATGCTGGTATACATGGCCGCTCTGCACGAAGAAAATTCTTTGTAAGTCAGAAGAACGGAACTGCTAGGCTAAAATTTGCCAAATCTATGATAAACCAGCCAGAGAGCTATTGGAATCGTGTCTTATTTGCAGATGAAAGTAAGTTTAACATCTTTGGGTCGGATGGGAGAATCATTGTATGGAGAAAAAAAACAAACGAAGAACTTAATCCCAAGAATTTAGTTGGAACAGTAAAACTTGGCGATGGAGGTGTCATGGTTTGGGGGTGTATGTCAGCGGCTGGAGTATTCAATTTAGTATTCATTGATGGTATAATGGATCATAGAGTTTATATAAATATTCTCAATAATAATTTAAAAGTGTCAGCACAAAAATTGGGCATTTTAAACAACTTTGTGTATTACCAAGACAACGATCCTAAACACACGGCCATGAATGTTCGTTTTTTTTGCCTCTATCATTGCCCTCAAACCCTTAAAACACCAGCTCAATCACCGGATTTAAACCCTATAGAACATATTTGGAAATAATTAGAGGTGCGAATAAGAAGTCACGACATTAAATCGAAAATTCAACTGAAAACAGTAATGAGCGAAGAATGGAACAAGATCGGTGCAGAAGTAACCGACCGTTTAGTTAAATCTATGCCCAAACGTTTAAAAGCTGTTATAAAGAATAAAGGATATCCTATTAAATACTAAACATTTATAAAAATTTAGAAAATTTCATAATTAGTGATGTTTTTTTAAAGTGTATGTTCACTTTTGTTTCCTATTTTTGTGCAATTTTATTTATTGTCATTTTTAAAAAAATAATTTGCATCGTAATTAAAATTTATTCTTCACTGCTTTATTAAGAACTGTAAAAATATGCCATGGAAAAATTTTCATGTAAAAATAAGAATATATAATGGTAAATAATGAGGTTTTTAATTGATTCTTGTTGGTGTACGAACACTTTTGGGAGCCACTGTAAGTGAAAAAAATACAGTTTTTGTCTGCGTCAGAAACTTTATTTTCCTGGATCATGTTTATCTGAGGTTCTCTTTTTCTGTGACTTTTCCACGAACTCTTTTTTTTTTAATATCCGTACGTGTTATTTTGTTTTTGGCTGTTTCCCACAACCTCATTCTCAAAGGTGAAGCCGCTTCAAAAAACCGTGGAAAGTTACACTTTCTTTCTTCCAAATCAAAATGAATGGTTTTTTAAGAAACTTTGCCAATGAAAATGATTTTTTTTTTTCGCATTTCGAATCTTTCTTCAACTTTATCGAATGTCTTAACGCTTTTTGTAGAGTTAAAAAAAAATCTTATTGCATAACATTTCATCATGAGTCTATGCTATTACTATACAGTAGTAAAAACTTCAAACGGTTTGAAGTTTTTAGTAAATATTACTAAGTGTCTTTTGAAGCATTTTTCGAGATAATTTATAAAAGAATAAAGCGTTCAAATTATTAAAACTTCTATTTAGAACATTGAAAAGGTACGATAAGGCAAAATAATAATTCAGAAACCATAAAAAAAAATTAAGTAGCTATTTTTTTCAAACTGAAGCATAATTAATACAAGGATCGTTTTTTTTTCAAACTTCGATAAACCATATAGAAACCAGTGGAAGTGGTCTCCCAAATGTTTTCTCGCACATTCTCTAATAAAGTTCTTATACAGGAGAATATCTTCCATCGCACTGGCGTACAACAATTACGAAATATTAACCCTTGGCAAAAATTTAGCAATTTTATTGAATCTACCGTGCCAACTTTGGCGAGATTTCTGGTGACTCATTTTGGCATGAGGTTAATAAAATCTGAAAATCGAATTTGTGCTTTAGATGCATTTTTCCCAGCCTATCGAAACCAAAATTTGACAATGAAGGTGTTATATCAGAAAATGCCTTACATGACAACCGTTACGAAATATTAATCTTTAGCAGTAATTTAACATTTTTATTGAATCTTCCGTGTCAGATTGGCAAGTTATTTGGCGATTAATTCTTAACAACATTCAAAAATAGAATTTCTGATTTAGATGCACTTTTTCCAATCGAATGTTATCAAAATTTGACAGAAAACTACATTTGTAGACAGACATTTAATATATTGAACTCGTTGTGTTTAATTAACTCATTTCTTGAGTTTTCGCATTTATATGTTTCTGGAAGTACAGACATACAGATAGTCAACCCTTCAATGGGTTTGCTTTAACATTTGACAGGTGTCCGTACTATAGATGTTAGATCTTGTGTACCAAATTTATTCCTCTGGTTCTTTTAGTTTTGTAATTGTTGTGTGAACTTTCAATTGAACAGCCGGGCAGACGGATTTCTTCTGAACAGATTTGACTCAAAATTTGGCAGAAATCTGCAAATTTGGCGTAAAGACCGTATACCAAATTTCATCCACATAGCTCAAAGCATTTTTGTGTTATCTTTGTCAGACAGACAGACAGACATTTTCCGAACTTGCGTTTTTAGAAGTTTGGGAGGTCTAAAACGTGACAATTCGTCAAAATCACGGGTTCGAATTTTTGGATGATTACGGTTTTTCTCTACCGTAATCATCCAAATCAGGGGGGGGGGGGGAGGAGGAGGGAGTCACAACTGCAGATGACAAATTCAATTTTTTACCAAACGTGTTTACTTCTGGCTTAATTACTGTGTAGTTTATTCAGGCATTTACTGTATCGGTGAACTATGTTTCCTTTTCAAAGACCGTTGCCTCAATGAAACATTCCTTTGAAGTATCAAAGTTTCTTCTAAAAAAAGAGAAAATGAGAATATGTCCCACAGGGGAGGGGGCATCTCATAATTGAGGATGAGAAGCTTCCGGCATGGTGGTTGGTTCTCGCCACCTTTGAGGATACATGAAGAGAAAATGAGAATATGTCCTGCAGGGGAGAGGGTACCGCGTATTTGAGGATGAGAGGCTTCCTGCATGGTGGTTGGCTCTCGTCACCTTTGAGTGGTGGCCTTGAAAGGTGGGTGACATTCATTAAAAATGCCAAATTTACGCCAAAAGTTAATTTTTTGTAACTATTGTACTCCAATGCTACGCCATGTAAGGCGTTCTTTGTGGTAACACCTTTATTAGAGAATATGCGAGAAAGAATTGGGAAGACCACTCAAGCTGCTTTAAAAAATTATACTTTATATCAGATTAATGTAATATTGCCATGTCAAAAATAGAGCCGAGGAGATCATCAGAGTTCAAAAACTGATACCGACTACCTGATATCTTTAGTATGCATCAGTTTTATGTACCTAATGTTTTTGTTTACCTTATATAACAAATTAAGTTGATACAGTATCACCGAATTGCACAGCACGCTGTGTGAGTGCTTATGCTGGAACTATACCGAGATAGTATCGGATGGTTTTGGTGTACCTGTATATATGTAACTTAACAACATTTCTGCTATTAAAAATATAACTAACTGAAACTTTAAAAAGAAACTGAGGCACGTACTATGTTTATTTTATTGCAAAAAAATTATGAAATATTTTGGTTCTATTTTATGAGTTTTAAAATTTCAAGAACGGTTCGATTCAAATTTTCCAAGATTTTCGCGAGATAGATTAATTAAAGATGTTTAGTTTTCAATGCATCAAACACTAAGAAAATAAACAAAATCGTTTGAAATAATCAGCCGAAAATATGTTAAGCCTAACCTCGTTAGCGTGGGGTAAAAAACTGAAGCCTTACTCATTTGGCGGTGTGGAAATAAAAAGATTATTTTGCCGGGAAAGTTAGTTTTTAATTGATAATTAAAATTCTAATTAAAAATTTAAAAAATTGGCCCCAGGTGCGCATTTTCGACCTCCAAGGTATGCATGTGCCAAATTTGGTAGCTGTAGGTCGAACGGTCTGGCCTGTAGAGCATTAACACACACACACACACACACACACATACATTGAGCTTTATTATAAGTATAGATGTAAGCACCTCCTCCTTTGATCTTTCATTTCCCCGTTATTTTGCCGAATTAAACCCATCCTAAAGCATGCGCAAAAGCGCTGAGGGTTTTGGAATCCATTGGTAAACTATACTTAAACAATGTTTTTCAATTGGATTTTGGTGGGAAAAAAAAGAGTGACAAATATAAACACTTTCTTTGTTCTCTTTTATTACCAAACATATTGTTAACAATACTGTGCTAGAAGTAATTACTGTTTCCAATTTCTATCCCTTACAGTACCAAATGAGTACAAAAAAATGAATCATTTTTATCGGTTGAATATCATATTACAAAGATTCTTAGTCATTCAAAACAAAATCATATTTATTGGGAAAAAAAATTATGTACACTAGTTCATTTACATCACACTTTGTAATGCTAAAAATTTTACATAATTTTTACTTGAGAATGCTTACAAAACACTTGTTATTGTACTCGTTCTCAAACAAATTTATCACTTTTTCAAATTTGATTTTGTGCAGCGTCATCGGAATATTTCTTTTTAGTTGCTTTCGATTACAAAACGCACTTGCAAGTGTAATTCCACAACAATCAAAATCATTGCCTTGGCGCCAAATCGATGTTTCGAAAGTGGTTCTTGAGAATTCAAAACATCGCCAAGCGCCATTTGTACATAGCCGTAACCTTATCTGATATGCAGATATTGTACCTGCAGAGATTAAAAAACGAACTAACTTTTGAGAATTCGTCACTAGATATGACAAAAAATGAGCTTATGGAATTTCAAATTGGACATTTGTTAAGAATTGATTAAATTTTTAACTAATTCTAATTAGGTTTAAATAATGGATTAGTGTAAGTTTTTATGGGACATTTTGGACGAAATCTGGCATCATTTGAATCTGAATTTTGCCAATTCATGCTATCTCCACAACGATTTCATTCATTACTAAAATGATTTTTGGCGAATATGTTGTGATATGGCGACTTGGCGTACTTTCACATGGAATATACTTTTACGGAATTCTTTATTTTGTATATATTACAAGCTTTTGACAGATGCCATTCATTGATTGGACGGTTTCCAATGAACTAAAACAGAAAAGGTAAAAATTTGTGATGCTACAGCTATAGTAACAAGATAACACAGCGGATTTCATTGATTAAAGACATTGCATTTATGAGTTATTTTGTTTCCATTCAGGCAAAATTACAGACAGACAGACGATTAATCATTTGACGGATTTGATTCAAAATATTTCGATTTACACTTTATATTCTAAATATGTCCCTGACTCTTTGCGTTTGGATTTCACTTGTACATGAATAGCCAGTCAGACAGACAGACTTTCTGTGAATGGATTTCGTTCAATATTTTATAAACATCCAAAATGTAGTCTTAAGTCCTAAACAAACAAATATTATATAATTTCCTGATAACAAATATATTATAACGAATTTCCTTATAACAAATTTCAACCGTCTAAAGGAAAGCGTTTTGGAGTTGTCGCAGACAGACAGACATAATGCCATAAATGTGTTTTTCGAACAGGGCGATCTGATATGTGGAAATGTGTTAATATCTGAAATTTTTAACGTTTTTAATACTTTCTTTTCTTCGTAATCGAAAAATTGAAAATTAAATGAGACTGGTGCATTGTATTGTAATTGTAAACTACATACCACGATAATAACTTAGGTTAGATTCGTCTGTCTGTAATTTATTATTAATTTTTGTTTTTAATTATCTAATAACGATAATGTGCGCAGAAAAAAAATGCATTTAAAAGCATTACAATGCGTGCACAAAATATTTGTTTAGTAGCATTGCAGCGTGGTTAAGTGTAACTTAATTAAATAAAACAATGAAAAGTATTATTGTAAACTATATTTAGAAATATTTTTTTAAGTTATTAGGAGAATTGTACCAAATAAAATTTATATCAGCGAAAAATTTAAATATTTGAATTTTAAAAATGGATTTTATTTATTTACTAGCCGCCTTTGGCGACCAGTCAATTCGCCAATCTTAATGTTCGTTTAAATTTTAATAATTAAATGTTTTACGCAATTCCAACTTTAATAGATTCTTCATCAAAATATATTAAAACTTCAAATTTTGATAGTCATATAATTCACTCATAATATTATAAAGGCCTTCAGTCATAACGTGATATGCATCTCTCTAATTTTCTGTTACCCCTCGTAGAATTTATACTTTAAATTAAAGTGTAA
Source organism: Argiope bruennichi (assembly GCF_947563725.1). Lineage (NCBI taxonomy): Eukaryota > Metazoa > Arthropoda > Arachnida > Araneae > Araneidae > Argiope > Argiope bruennichi. Next base: position 9,858,194 of record NC_079157.1, read on the forward strand.
ATGATTAATCTGCAATTAATATAATAATATTTTGTACTGAAACAAAGCATTTTTTTAATAATATGATTACTGATAATAGAGTCACTGAGCGTTTAAACTTTATGGGCACTAAAGAATATCTTTCTTAACTTATGTAATATCTCAAAAATTTGTCAACAAAATTTTCTCAGATTCATCATGAACAGATCGATTCATTAACAATGTTTAACTTTAAATGCATCAAAAACTAAGAAAATAAAATGAATCGTTTAAAATAATCGTTCGAAAACAGGTTTAAAAAAACTACTTAAAAAATGATGTACTTAAAACTGTAAGCATATACAAAAAAATATATAACTAACATAAATACGATTTACTTACAAAAGCATGCAACTAACCTAAAAATAATTTAAATCATCCGTTGATAGTGGTTGTCATGACAACAATCAGAACAATGCGCATGCGTGAATTTTCTTCGCCAGTTGGGTAACGCAAATGCGTGAATTTTTCTACGCCAGTTGGGGTAACGCTATGCAGATTATACATTTTTAATTTCCTTTATTCTGTGTTATTTTAATTCAAAAGTACTTCAGAATGAATCTGAAACATGGATTAATTAACAATGTTTAATTTTAAATGCATAAAACATTAAGAAAATAAACAGAATCGTTTGAAATAATCCGCCGTAAAATGTTAACCCTAGCCTTATTACTGTTGGGAGAAAAAAAACAAATTGCCTTACTCATTTGGCGGTGGGGAAAATGGAAGATTTTTTTGGCTGGAAAGTTAGTTTTTAATTAATAATTAAAATTCTAATTAAAATTTCAAAAAGAGGGACCCCAGGTGCACATTCCCGACCTCTAAGGTATACATGTACCAAATTTGGTAGCTTTATGTCAAATGACCTGGCCTGTAGAGCGCCAACACACACACACATTGAGCTTTATTATAAGTATAGATAGATAAGCTCAGAAGTTATTGATGAAAAACGAAAAAAACTTTGATTAATTGTTATTAACCCTATACAGAGTTTGGAACAATATTTTTACCATATATGTTGCAAATTGAAAGTAGGATTAAAACCTATAAATATAATACTAAAACGACGCTAAAGAAAAAATGAAGCTTGAAATGATTCATGAATGATTATATCACCTTTCATGTAATGCTGTCGAGAATTAAGCAACGGTTTCGAAACAAGTAATTAAATAAGAAAAAATGTATATCCAGGATGGCGTATTAATGAAGGATGTTGTCAACGTTTTAAGCACATGACTTCTGACTAAGCAATATTGATTGACTGCCAAGTTGGCTGCAGGGAGAAAAAGGATGATTCCTTATTGCTGAATTCATCTGACTTCCTGATAGCATGTTTACTTTTTTTTCACAGACAAATCATGCAATTATGAATCAAATCAATTAAAACTGCAGAATGGAATAAGCAGAGTTTTGAAAATGAAACTCAAGCATAAATTATTGTTAAATGCGTTGGGAAAAAAGAGATAAGATGATTTTTAAATGCACCTCTTTATGTATAGTCAATCAAATGATTTAGTTCTACTTTAAAATGTTTAACCATCACTTACTCCCTAGATTCCTGTTGACTTTATTTATACTTTTTCTGGTACAAGTTTTCAATTTTCTCGGATGCATTTATATATAAAATTGTGAAACATAAGTTCACCCTCCATTTTCGTTCTGGCCACCCTTTCCCGAATACACAATTATGCTTCTGTGTCGGCTATATATAACGGTCCTTTAATATTAACCATACTGACGATGATGACGTCAGAGACAGCTCCCTCTGATGCCTTGAATCATTTCAGGTCAGGCGATGGCATGTGCTGTATGTTTTGATCCATGCTTTTATATGTATATCTTAAAATTATTCTAAATTTTTGTATGTAAATTGTCAGTGTGTAACGTAATATATAAATAAATAACTGTTACACTAATTCAGACTTTTTACTGAACCTTTTAACGATCAACACGATTGCTTTAAACGAGATTTTAGATTGGTTAGATTTCTTTGGTTTTTACAAAAGTTATAATTATTACGATTGACAGAGTATACATTTTTGAGCTCTTCAGCTGTAATTAGGTTATAATATTCATCTCCCTAATTTTGAAAAAAAAAAAAAAAAAAAAAAAAAAAAACAGAATTGTATGGCATTTATGTTGAAATGTAAGCATGTTTGTACATAACGTTTAGAAATAAATTCATTTTCTCGTCTACACTTCTATGGTCCATTACTGTACAGAAAGAAAATACAAAAATAATTCTCGTAACGTTGATTGGTAATTGTTAACCGTTCTAATGTCTACTAATAATGGTAAGGTAAAACCTAAATAGATGAAAAAGTTACTCTAGATAATAAGAGGAATTGCAATAAAACACGAGTTATTTCGGAATCTGTCCGTAACAGATGGTGTGTAAGACACGAGTAAACTCGTGATAACAATGCTTTAAATGAATTTTTCCCTTTTGAATGTTATGTTTGTATGTTTGTTTCCGCGTTTTAGAAAGTAGTTGATTTAATGATGTACTTTTCCTAAAATCTTAATAACGGATTTATATTTAAATCATCAGAAATAGAAGTTATATTATATTAATTGTTTCATCCTTTTTTCTTGAGTTGTCAGCTTTTGCTGAAAAATAAATTTCTTAAATGATGTAAATAAGAAGAGTGTATATGAGTGTATGTGTTTTTGATATTTGATCTATAAGTATCAAATATAGCACTGAGTTATTTTGGAGAGTGGAAACTGCTCATTAAAATGAATTTCTTGAAATTTTTATTAACTAAAATTTAAGTGAGACCTGGGAATTTGTTTACGATAATTCCTGAAAGTATAATTGCATAAAACTAACTTTTGCTCAATTTCAAAGTTAAACAATGTTTTTTTAACAATACCAAGTAAGTTGTATAAGAAGTTGCTTTTCTAAATTTTAACAATTAAAATTTTTTTGGCATCACTGTTAACAGCAGATTTTATTGGTACAATGAAATTGAAACCATTTTTATCTTTTCATCAAATATTTAATCACGTTATTTTTATTTCATTATTGGAAGCTAAAGAAGAAATTAGCGATTAAATCACAACACGCTGTGCATGAGATGGACGAGTCCATTGAAAGACGAATTTTTTCGTAAGTAAAAGGCTTAAGAAGAAGAGCCATTTTCCTGTTAACAGTGAAAGATTGGCGATAATACGATTTTTTTGTGTAAACAGCACATTAGATGCTTGTTTTCTTCTCGTAAGTTATCTCTCATAGGTTGACGCACTTTGGTGTTACATTTGGGGAGTTTTAGCTCTTTCATCGTTAATTAATATCAAAATATAATTAAAATTGGGAAAGTAATGAGTAATTCCTTAAAACTTAAAAAATCAATCAATTATATAATTCTTGTATAAAAACCCATATAATATTTTTTTAAAAATTTAAAGAAAGAACAGAAAAAGCACCATAGTATTTAGAGAGCGCAACTGCAGCTACTACTAAAACACAGATGAATCACGACAATAATAATAAAAACCAAGTTAATAGTAAAAAAATCAAAATTAAACCAAATAAAATAATAATCCGGCCTGAAGACTTTCTCAAGGGTCACCTTCAGGCAGGGCTTCAAAAAAATGAATTTTTTTCTATGAAGGAATGCAGACTAAAAAGTCCAATATCGATTACTCGTGACCAGAATTTTTGTTTTGCCTGCTCCTGGTATGTTCTTTAATTTTTGTTTTACATAACTGGTTTGAGTGTTATTATATGGTTATTTTATATTATTGCATTTTTGCTTATTAGTTGATGTATTCTTCTAATTTATTGTTTTGTGTTTTTCTTTTCTGTTAAAATGGTATATCTCTTAGGCCTAATATTTCAGGGGAGTTTCGAGTCGCGAGGAATCGATATTGGACTTTTTAGTCTGCATTCCTTCATAGAAAAAAATTCATTTTTTGAAGCCCTGCCTGAGGGTGACCCTTGAGAAAGTCTTCAGGCCGGATTATTATTTTATTTGGTTTAATTTTGATTTTTTTCATATTAACCTTGTTTTTATTACTATATATATATATATATATATATATATATATATATATATATATATATATATATATATATATATATATATATATATATATATATATATATATATATATATATATATATATATATATAGCGGAAAAATTATATTCAGAAATATATCTTCAAAAGTAAAGAAAAAAACTACAAAAATCTTCATCAATTACTCATAACCTCAAAATAAGTTTAATCCCCAATTATATATAATAACATTTAAATCACAGGAAGAGTACCTTTAAATGGTACTTAATCAATAGGTAATGTACCTGCAATATGTATTTTCATTAAATCGCAGTAAGTTATTAGCAGTATAAAATTTAATTCACTGATTAATTTTTAATTCCTTGTTTATTTTAAAATTGTGTTAGAAACATTCACTAAAGTACTTCTGACACAGATAAAAATGAACTGGTGGAGCAAACTGTAAATTAATTTATCATTTTGAGCATCGTTTATATGATGAAGTGATGGAAAAATATCCGATTCCGTTTTCGGATACAGTATTTCTATAAAAAAAAAAATAATCCATAACTTGGATCGTAAAATTAGAGCAAATACAGATTTGGAAATTCAAATGATGATGATGTCGTGTCCGCGTTACCACGGAAAGGTGGCGCAGTAGCTTCTGAGGGTAAAGACCCCTGAGCACCCGAGGGCAGAAGTCTGACTTCTAGCTCCTATGAAGATGAAACTCACACATTTGTTTGCACAACCCCTTTTTACAAGGGGGCACATTCACACACCTCACAGATAGAACACAGATGAAAAACAACCATGCCCGAACCGGGATTCGAACCCGGGACACCCAGATCACGGGGAAGATGCGCGATCCCTATGCAAGGACGCCTGCTGGAAATTTAAATAAATAGACTTTAAAACAAAACAATAAAAATTTTTTAAATTTTTACCCAATCTGCTATTTTACTGTTGCCAGATACCTTAAATCCTCGATTTGGCTTTTACGCGTCTCCAACAACATAGTTTCGGAAGAAACAAGCCACATGGCTACGTATGATAAAAACCCATTTTGACTTTCTCAATAACTACTTACTTACGAATAAAATCGATTCGCTCATCCAATCCACAACCGTGTTGTGATTTAGCCGATAGTAAAAGAAGAACGTTTATGATTATTGCAAGCTTAATATACATGAGAAATCAGAAAATGCTTGAAAATATTTTGTTAAAGAAATCATAAACGTAAAATTATGAATTAAAGAGTCAAACATAACAAATATTGCCATCAAACCCGCTGCTCGTCAAACCCTGACTAGTGAATAAATAAGTAAAGAAATAGAAACCTACGAATTTTAAATTCAGATTCAAACTGACGTTACCATTTAATAAATATTTGCATACACAGTCCAGTCATATTAATGTGACCACCGCCTACTTTTGTTGCCAACGTTAAATAACCAATCGCAGCAGGCACGTGTTATTTTCAAATTTGGTGGATATATAAAGTGCGTTGTAGGCATTCAGAAAACATTTCAGTTCTTGCAGACATGCAAAAACGGAGCGATTCGTCAGACGTCCAAAAGGGCATGATCATTGGCTTTCGGGCCAAGGGTGGAAACATTTCCGAAACGGCTAATTTTGAAAACTACTCGCAGGCCGCCGTGGTAAAAGTATACCGTGCATGCCAAAATGGTACTATCCAAAATCAACGATGTGCACCACAGGCCATAAATGGCAAAGGTGAATGACGGCTGCGGAGATGCGTTTGGGCGAATAGATGTGCAATCGTTGAGTAACTAACCGCCCAGATGAACCAAGGGGCTAACAATAGTGTCTCCACAACGACGATTCAGCGAACGTTGCTGCGTATGTGCCACCGCAGCAGACGCCTGGTTAATGCACCTATGCTGCCTGCTGTTCATCGGCGACGAAGGCTGGAATTTACACTCTTGTACCGCAACTAGACTTTTACTGAGTGGAGACAGGCGGCTTTTTCCAATGAATCACGTTTTATGCTCAATCGGGCAGTTGGACGTTGGTGTATACGGCGCGAAACATCAGAAAGCAAATACCTTGCAACAAATGCCGGAAGGGTCCAAGCTGGGGGTGGAAAAATTATGGTCTGGGGAATATTTTCGTGGTATTCTCTGGTTGCACTCATCATTGTAGAAGGCATGATGGATCAACACAAGCATGCATATATCCTTCACCCCTACATCCGAAATGTTTTTCATTACAATGAGGGCATCTACCAGCAGGACAACGCGACGTGTCAGCTCAGTGTACGTTCGTGGTTCAAAGAACACCAGGATGAGTTTATCGTACTCTCTTGGACAGCAAATTCCCCGGACTTGTGGGACCAACTCGATCTGGTTGTTCTCACTAGGGATCCTCTCCAGCGTAACTCAGCGGAGCTGTCCACGGCACTGGAGTTGGCATGGCTCAAGATCACAGTGAGCACCTTCAGGAACCTAACTGACTGTCTTCCTGCACGTCTCGCAGCTGTCCGCTCTACGAAAGGTGGCTATTCTGGATTTTGACAGGTGGTCGCATTAATGTGATTGGACCATGAATATAAAATTCAGTACACAAACTAGTGTTTTTTCATTTCTTTTTATTCATACTAAAATGACGAATTTGTTTGCAATATATTATAAAACGTACAAGTGCAAGCTGGATGCCGTAAGGAATAAAAAAATTTATTTCAGTTGACACTACATGAATTAAAAATAAATCTAGGCTTTTCTTTTTATACAATACTAGCCGCCTTTGGCGACCAGCCGGTTCGCCAATCTTAATGTTCGTTAAAAGTTTAATAATTAAATATTTTATGCAATTCCTACTTTAATAGCTTCTTCATCAAAATATTTTAAAACTTCAAATTTTAATAGTCATATAATTCACTCATAATATTATAAACGCTTTTAGTCATAACGTGATATGTATCTCTCTAATTTTCTGTTAGTTCCGGTAGAATTTATACTATAAATTAAAATGGAAAGGATTAATCTGCAATTAATATAATAATATTTTTTACTAAAACAAAGTATTTTTTTTTTGTAATATGATTACTGAAAACAGTCACTGAGCGTTTAAACTTTATGGGCACTAAAGAATATCTTTCCTAATTCATGTAATATTTGAAGAATTTGTCAACAAAATATTATCAGATTCATCATGACCAGAACGTTTCATTAACAATGTTTCATTTTAAATGCATCAAACACTAAGAAAATAAAACGAATCGTTTAAAATAATCGGTTGAAAACAGGTTAAAAAAACTACTTAAAAAACGATGTACTTAAAATTATAAGCGTATACAAAAAATATATAACTAACATAAATACAATTTAATTACAAAAACATGCGACTAACCTAAAAATAATTTAAATCATCCGTTGATAATGGTTGTCATGTCAACAATCAGAACACAATGCGCATACGTGAATTTTCAACCGCAGTTACGGTAACGCAAATGCGTGAGTTTTTCTACACCAGTTGGGGTAACGCTATACAGATTAGAAATTTTTAATTTCCTTTATTATGTTTTATTTTAATTCAAAAGTACTTAAGAATGAATCTGAAAGATCGATTGATTAACAATGTTTAGTTTTAAATGCATCAAACATGAAGAAAATAAATAGAATCGTTTCAAATAATCAGCCGAAAAATCTTAAGCCTAGCCTCATGACTGTTGGGAAAAAAACTGAAGCCTTACTCATTTGGCGGTGGGGAAAATGAAAAGATTTTTTTGGCGGGAAAGTTAGTTTTTAATTAATAATTAAAATTCTAATGAAAAATTCAAAAAAAGGGCTATCCTATCTTTTAAGTTAGATCAAACTGCACACGGTGTGCAAATTTGATTAAAATCGGCTAAGTAGTTTAGGAGTCCATCGCGGACAAACAACGTGACACGTAATTTATATATATTAAGATATCTATTTCCGAAACATGTTCAAATTCATGCCATGAATTTTATATTTAAATTTTTTCAGCATCAAAATATCGAACAAAAAAAAAATCAACAAGTGGTTTGCGCCGTATTGTGAACCCAGACGTCGTGAACTTTTAAGTTCAGACATTGTATCAACTCTTATCGTAACGGTGAGATGTATGTAATAGTCAATGACGTCAGAGTCAGCCAATTTTAACGTTTTTTTTATCGATAAACTTTTAAGATATTTAAAAAAGAGTTATCGCTATAGGAAAAGACTGAGCTGATAATGCCTACTGATTGCAACTACAGGCATGTCTTTTTTTCTTTTATACTTTCTCGTGCAGGATGCTATGCAAAGATAAGTTATGAATTTACATTTCTGTGATTTGAACGCCGATATTCATCCTTTCATTCGAACATCGTCAGATTTTACATTCCTATGTCGAATCTGATTCGTCATTCTGAAAGAAACATTGTTTTCATATCCGTTTTAGACAATGATTATCATAGAAACCATAAAACAGCAAAAATTCTATTATTAATTTTTAGGAATTATAACAAACATGTAATTATGTTTTTGAGCTTCCTAAACACAAAAAAGAAATTCTTACTCTCATTAATGTATATTTATGCATCTTATTGTTTTCTGGAGCAAGAAGTGCAAACTTTCAAATAGTTTATTGCTTTAAATTGAGATTAAATTTGTAGATATTACATTTCAATCAAATGTTAATTTTTTGAATTCTCGAAGTTCTCGATTTAATTTCTTAAATGTTGTATTACACAGTTCTTTTTCTTTTTGGTACCCTCTTTACAGTAAAAAGAACTATAATCGCTTTAATTTCTACTAATAATAAAGTTAAATGTGTGTATGTGTGTGTAATGGCTCTCCAATAGTGTTATACGACCATTTATCATATAGCACTATTTTACTATACTTTGGAGAATGTAAATGTGTAAAGCTAATTTTTTGAAATTGTAATCAGAATTTTGCTTAATTACAAATTTAGCTGTATTTGGGCATTTTTGCGCAATAACACAACAAGATATTTCTGCACAAAATCGGATTTTACATCATTTCAAAAGTTAAAAATATCATTTTAAAAATACCAATTTAAAATCATGACAATTTTTGCTTCATTTTGGCAATTAAAGAAATTATTTTTGCTTGGTTTCCAACAATTGTTGCTCTGAAATTCAAACCATTTTCATTGTTCCATCAGATATCTGAGTGAGCGATTTTTTTCCATTGTTGAGAGTTAAAGTGGAATTCTGTTTAATAATTGTGTAGTTTACGAGACGGATAAAAATTGAAGTTACAATACCATAAAACTTAATACAAGATAGATGACCATGCATTTGCATTTTTAATAGCACCACGATATCATGGATTGCTTTCCATTAGTATGTCTTATGAGCTGATCATATGCAAAACAATAAAAGTAATACATTTTTAATGTCTGATAATTTCATTGTATCAATGACATGAAGTTATGTCATATTCTTTGAGTCACATATTCTTTGAGAAACACAGCTCGTAAGAATGCAGTTAAAGTCGTAAAAAGGAAGGTTGTAAAGTTTACAGAAATATCATTAAAGAATCAATATAAGTTCGTGTATTGCAAAAGTGCGATAATTAAAACGCAAAGAGTTCGAAAATACGATTTTCCAGCGATTTTTGGTTTTGCAAGATTAATTAATTACAAGAAAGGGACCAAACGATAAATTATTAGCTGTTGCAAATGAATGAAAAAGATAACAGCAATCAAAAAATAACATCAATAAAAATATAGGTTTTTGAATTTTAAGTGAACATAAAACTGAGGGAATATCTGATACTGTTCGCAAGTGGAAAAAATAATGCTGAATTCTTTTTTTTTATTTTTATCAAGTCACATGGACTACTCGGTCTATGTGACCTAATCGACAAAATTATTTTTAATCTCAAGTTACTTTTAATCATAAAATCAAGGTAAAACTGTACGAATATATCCGTCGATTTAAAAGACAATTCCAGATCCTTTCATATAAAATTTTTGTAAGTCACATAGAAAATTCGGTCTATGGGACACAATAAATAAAATTAGTTCAAACCATAAATTACTTTCAACCATAAAGTGAAGGTATAGCTGCTGAAATATTTAACATTGTTTGTCATTGAAAAAGATAATGTTGGATTCTTTCTTATAAGATTATTGTTCGTCACGCAGACAATTTGATCTATGCAACAGAATAGACAAAATTACATAAGTAATTTTAAATAATTTATTTTGATAAATAATTAACAACAAAAAATTATTTGTAATTCTAAGTATAAATCATAAGTAACAAGAAATTACTTATGATTTACATAAATAAATCATAAATAATTTCTTTGTATGGTAGTACCATGCATAGTCAAGGGGGGGGGAACCGTGGAATTTTTTAATACTTTTATTCATCTGAATGCATTAAAAGCATCTATTATGAAATTTAATAGCTTTTTATAAAAAAAGATTCTTTTGAATTAAAAATATCTGAAAATTTATTTTCTTAGTAATCTAAATAACACAGAAATAATATTAACATTAAAAAAAAAGGCTCCAAACTTTAAAAAATTGTTGAAATAAAGAAAATAACAAAGCAGACATTATTGTTCATAATAATACAAAAATTATTAAATTTCATTACAAAAATTTACCTCAAAATTTCTTGATTGACCTTTGTTTTTTCTATGAGTAGAGAAAGTGCTGAAATTCAATCACCACTTAGGAAAAAATGCAGACGAAAGATTAATTTTAAAAAGTATTTTTAAGAAAACCTTCGAAATAGAATGTGCAAGAATACAAATAATGTTTGGCTGAGAAAATCGTTTGAATTTAAACTTCCTGTGTGAAAAAAATTCTTTATTTTGATAAAAATAAATGGAGCGGCAATGCAGGTGAAAGTATTGGTGCAGAAAAGATAATGCTTCTTTATTCTTTTTACTTTTTCAGTTCCTAAATATTTGTTTTTGGTTCTTTTTTTTCCCCTGAATATTTTTGTGTTTTAAAGATAAATCTTTCACATATTAAGAATGATTTAAAACATTACTTAAAAAGGATTTTTTGCAGAATTAAGACAAGGAAATAAATTTTATTAATCTACAAAAAATTCGTTTATTGCATAATAATTTGAGCAAAAAATTATTGCACTCATTCTAATAACACTAATAAATTATTCTTATTCTTAATTTTTATTGTTGCTTCTGTGAGATAATGATCGAGACATAAAAATAAAAATGTAGAAATGAAAATTAGGAAAAATTTAATCATATTTTATAAGCCTCGCTTCTCTGTAAGGATATATATATATATATATAAGTATACAAGTATGAGGCTTATAGTTAGTTACAGTCTATGAGTAATTATTGGAATTTTCTTTTCCATTTTTATAATATTTTATGATTTTACAAGAATATTTATGAATTCTTCCCTAAGCCACGCTGATCTCTGCGCCTATAACGATTACAAATTTCTATAATGAAACAAGTATAAATTTTGTCCAATAGAGGACTAAATTGGCAACAGAGCAATATTTATATGTCTAGTTGAAGTTCTGGCTAGGAAAGAAAGAGAAAACAAGAGAATAATAAGAACTAGGTAAGTTTAATTATTATTCTTAACTGTGGCAATGCTACATAATGTTCTATGAAAGGTGTTATTAAATATTTCAGCCAAACAAATCGCAACATTAAGGACAATTATTTTTATATATTTTAATTTACAAAATATTTCGATCGATTGGATGGATATATAAACCACTTTAGACAACATTGATATATGCCATATTGTTTTTCTTTCAAAAATGTATTTAATCTTATGTTTTATAAATGGATTGACTTATGCTATAGGATTCCAACATTTTAGAATATCAACTTCATTATTACAAATGATTAATTTTGTTATGCCAAGATGAGTAAATTCCAATCTCTTGCACAAGAAGCAGGTTAAAATAGAATTTTTAAATTTGAGAAATTATGGTATCGGAGTTGTTTTCCTACAGTGATTTACGAAAACAATTATATCTCAAAAATGTATTTTGCAATATTGAATTTCTTGTGGTACGAATGTGAGTTATATGATTGTTTGTTCCTTTAAAAAATGAGCATTATTTACTAAAGCATACTATTACAGGATATTTCAATCTTAACGTTCAATACATTATGAAAAAGAATTCATCTGCTTGCAACAGCTGTAAAAAAAATGAGAGTGCTTTTAACAGTTTGGGCACGCTTCTAATTTTTATATGGTTACTATAGACAATTCCGTTAAAAACTCACAAATTTTACATTTTTTTTTTCTGTAATAAATTTTTAAGAACAGCAACTGAACTTGCTTCCATTTTTGATACAATACATTTTAATATTATCAATTAACATTAAAAGCCTTTGTGTAATATTTATTTATTGTTTTATAAATATTTAAATATACATACAATTTGCTATCTGAAGGAAAGTATGAAAGTTAATATTTTATACGTGGTAATTAAAACTATTGATTTGAAACTGATGGAATAATAATTTTGAAAAAGGGCATTTATTAAAAATTGTAAAATATACAATCAAGTTATTGTTTTTAATATTTGTAACCCTATTAGTCATTATCTAATTTCAAAAATGATTTTGTCAAACTAATATCCGGTATTTAATATAAATTTTTTTGGTGATACATGCGAATTGTATTTCGCCAATTTTAATTTGTAATGCGTTAACAATTTTGAGTTTGTTGATCGTATAATAAAGAAACAATTATTTCGTTATTTAAAGTGCCGTTTTTTTTGTTTCTTGTTTTCTTTGGTATTATAATCATCATTATTATATAAGAACTTCAAATAAAATTTTTGATGTTTATTCGCTTTCTAATTTTATTTATTAAATTTACATTAACCCCGACTAAATTAAAATGTTATTCTTTATATTAATCAATAATAAAGAGGTTCTTAATTTTGGCTAAAATATTTCAGATGGTTCATGCCAAATATTGGACTTCATCATTCCATCTTAATTACACACCAATTTTTGGAGTGTCTTTGTTTATTTTTAATAAATAAAACAGAAAAAAAAAACACCAAAAGAATATTTTTAATTGATTTTTTTTTTCTTGATCACTCTTAGGTTTGAATTTTTCAATTACAGGCAATTTTCCGGACGCTATATTTATTCCCTTATAGGAACTACATTCTAATTATAGTTTTGTAGAAGCGATTGCGATATGAGTTACTTAACTTGATTAACATTATTTAGGCTGAAAATATATCATTATAGTTTTATCATAATATGAACGATATTTTTGCAGAAAATACAAAATTGCATGTTTTCAAATTCTGCTTGGAATTGATGTTTACTTATCAAATTAATTTTCGAATATTATATGAAGTAAAAAATACCATGAAAAAATTAAATATTGATAAATTAAAATTTTTAATTGTCAATCTTTGAATCAAAGTATTTTAGCGCTAATGAGCATACAAATACAAAAAAAAACGTAGAAATATGCATATGTTCGTATATTCCTTGGCGTGTTCGTATATTAATTGTAACAAATGCCTTTAAACACTCTTTTTCACTTTATATATTCATGTTTGACGATGAAATTTTTTAACTGAGTTTTTAATTAGCTACCTGTTTGATAGTGGGACTTTGTACACTTTTATTTTTTAATGACAATACACTATTTGTTTTCTTAATTTTTGGAGCATTTTGACTGGTTTTAAAACGGAAAGATTGTCCCTGTTGAAAAATAATTTTATCAAGACTATATTTTATTTTTTTAAACATTAAAAAGTTTACTTAAATTGTCTTAGAATTCTACGCTTTTAATTTACAAAGTAATAAAATTTCAAAAAATGTAGCAAAGTAGTCCCACATTACGATTATATGAATTATAAATTGAAGACCAAAAAGGTGAGAATAATTGTAAAATTCTATATTCTTAATATACAAATAAAACGTGGTTTAAAATCAGTTTTTTATTTTATTCTTAAAATATTTATTAAAAACGCATTTCGCTTTTTTATGGAAAATATCGTAACAAATGCCTGGTGACATTTTTCGGCTTCTCAAAAAAATGTCAACATAGCTGCACCTTATTCCCTTTTCATTTCAAGATAAATCCACTGACAATAGTTTTGTTATAAAACAGGTCAATCGTGGTTTCGCTTATCAATTGTATCGCAATCCTGTTTTTCAAAATATTACAAGGATCTATTGGAATTTATGTATCTATGTCTTTGCAGTTTATTTACTGCACACTTTCAATCTGTTCATTTTAAGGTTGAAAATATAAATACAAAGTATAAGGACAGAATATATTTAAGGTTATATGGCAAATGATAATAACAATAAAAAATATCCACGAATATTTAAAATTTTTTTTTTTTAAATTAGCTTTTCTGCCATCGATCTGGTGTACCAATATGCAGAATATCCCTAAGATTTATACATATTTAAATTGCTGTTGTATTTGAAACTAAGATAACATAAAATCATATCTCACTATTCAAATTTATAAACGTGAATGTTGAATCTTCAAGTGTTCTACGCTGAATTTTTAATATTAATGCATAGGTTGCAACTAGTACAGTACTAGTAACGAACAGTTGCAACTAGTACTAAACATATTCATTATATTAATTATATTCTCTCAACTCGTTGGTTGTTTCAAATTATAATATACACTTTATTTTTTACTAGTCGCCGTTGGCGACCAGCTAGTTCAACAGGGATATTAGTAATTCAGTTAAATTATTTTGATTATTAGTTTGTGCCTATGCTTTCGTCGAATTATCAGATATTAAAGCCGTTCTGTTTTTAATTGTCTGACACATGTTCTGTTCTTTGTGTGCACGAACCTTTCTAATGGTGAGTACTCTATAATATCATATAGCTATTCAAAATATGCATGTACAGCTCGTCAATATTCTAAATTTTTGAGGTATTATAAAAATATATGCGTCACTATAAAAGAATTTTCCATTTAAAATTCAATGCATTTTATAAAATGGAATGCTCATAATCATGATTCCCCCGAATTGTTTGATATTAAAGTCGTGTTTTTTTAAAACTATCTCACATATTTTCTTTTCGTTGCGTACGGGCCGTGGTGACCTGGTGGTCAGATCTCGGCTTCGGAACTGGAGGGTTTCAGGTTCCAGACCCGATTCCACCGAAGAACAATCGTGCAAGCGGGTCTGGTGCACGTTAAATCGGCACGTTAAAGCCGAATGTCCTTCCACTGGTGTGATGCAGAAGTGTGGGGAAGCGGGTGCCAGCTCAAGTGTCGTCCTCGTCATCTGAACGCGGTTCAATTGCGAGGACCGTCCCAAAATATCCCTAGTGTTGCTATAAAAATGGGATGTTAAACTAAACTGAACTTCATTGTATAATGGACTTTCTAACGCTGACAGTCTTATAAGATAATAGGGCTATTAAAACCCCTAATATCCGGTTCATTTATTTTCTAAATTTCGCAGTGTCTTAACTTCACTTTTTCATTCTACTTGTAAACTTCGCAGTTATTATAAAATTCTTCTTCTATAGCTTTCAAAAATGTAAGAAAATCGCGCGAGTTAATATTTAATGAAACAGAGAAAGAGGTTTGAATTTGAAAGAAACAATATCATCTGCTGTTAAAAATTAGAAAAAAAAAATATTTTCAAAATTTAGGAAAAGTTTAAAAGATTATTTATTAAATTGGTACAGTTCAAAAAATATTTTTTTAAATTTTAAAATGGTGTATTTTTCTACAATAATATTTTCGGAAATCATCGCAGAAAAAAGCCCAAATTCTGCTTAATTTATAATTAGCTCAAAATATAATTACAATTTAAAAACAAAATTGTTACGAGAGGCACATTTCTACATTCCAAAATGGTGCCAAATTTGGTAATGAAAATATTCAATTGGTTTGGTTAAATGGTTTGACTTGTACAGCACCAAGAAGCACACACTAAAATATTCTCACACATATTCATCTTTATATTGATAGAAGGGCATCTCCACACACTAATAAACTTACACACTCATTCGTCTTTATTATTAATAAAGATGCATCGCCACACACTAAAAGACTCATACAAAGATTTCATCTTTATTTTTAATAGAGATGCATCACTGTACACTAATACAATCACAAACATTCATCTTTATTATTAATAAAGATGCTTCACTATACACGAATGCAATCACAAACATTCATCTTTATTATTAATAAAGATGCATCGCCACACACTAAAAGACTCACACAAAGATTTCATCTTTATTTTTAATAGAGATGCATCACTGTACACTAATACAATCACAAACATTCATCTTTATTATTAATAAAGATGCCTCACTATACACGAATGCAATCACAAACATTCATCTTTATTATTAATAAAGACGAATGTTTATTAATAAAGATGTTATTAATAAAGATTATTATTAATAATTATTATTATTAATAAAGATGCATCGCCACACACTAAAAGACTCACTCAAAGATTTCATCTTTATTTTTAATAGAGATGCATCACTATACACGAATGCAATCACAAACATCCATCTTTATTATTAATAGAGATGCATCACCACACACTAATGTACTCTCGCAGTTTTTTATCTTTATTACTGATAGAAATGCATCTCCTCAAATACGTATTCATCCGTATTAGATCTGAAGAATGCGCGGGGCAATTTTAATATTCTTCAATATCATCGCTGCCAACCACCCGTTCGCAAATTTCATTGAGATAGGCCTTGATTTATCAAAATTGAGAAGTCAATTTTTGAACGATTACAACATAATTTTACTATATTTCTTAGTATCATACATTTCGTACAAGGAAAACTGAAAATTAATTCAGAATGTTAAATTTATGTTAATTTTAATTACATCTCACACAACTTGCCGCAATTTAGTAAATTCTTTCTAACAAACAAATTCTTTCGCAACATTCCTTTGATAAACCAAGGTTGAGTCAGTTTTTCAATTATTTGAAACATTATTTTTTGTCTGATATTTTGCGAACATTAATAACTTCAGTCAAAACAATATTATGTATCAGTTAATTGTAAAATTTCCGCTTATGTAACACATATTGCAAGGAGATCCATAATTTAAATAATTGAAAAAAAAAAATGAAATGCCAATTCTTTTTTGTTTAAATAAAAAAAAATTCACTGAGATAACAAGATTTTATATTAGATGCTGTTCAGTTTGAAAAATATTTTTTTTGTTCACCTTTAAATTAATTTAATGACTTGTTTTGAAACTGTTAATTATTACTATTTCACAATCTTCGATAAGATTGCAATTTTATAGTCTAGTCTAGCTGAATTGTATTGTGTCTTAAATAAAATACATAAAAGCAAAATTATTGGTTAAAATTGTGTAGTTAGCTATTCGAAACAGGTTTCTGAGTTTACGCTCGAATATATTACCAAACAATGGTAGTAGGGTGATGGAATAGAGGTTTAAATGAAAAATTTTCACATTTAAATAAAAAGTAATTAATTTCAATTTAAAAGTTTTATATAAAAAATGTAGGCATTAGAAAATAATTCTATAAAATGAAATGACGAACTTTATGGTAACTTAATTAGATCAGAACAAATTTTTAAAAAGTACAAATTTGGAAATATATTTATCATTTTTTTTAAAAAATTTCTCCGGAATTTATATAATTCTTTTAAAGTACATGAGATATTAAAGGGCAATTCAATTTGCAACTTGAAATCAATATCCCATTATTACTTTTTTGAAAGAAATTTTGAAGAAGAAGAAAGAAAAGAATGAATTTTGTTGAAAAAAGAAAATTTGTCGAAACGTAACTTTAAGAACTTTTTTATCAGTCAACATTCTAAGATTGTAAAAAAAAAATACCTGTTTAGAAAAATACTGCAGTCTGATTTCTAATGACATCATAATAGCGGATTTTCAAAAAAAAAAAAAAAAAAAAAAAAAAAAACTAAAATTAATCTACAAAAGGAAAAAAAAAATCCTATTTGTAGCTGTTAATTTTTAAAAAAATGTTAGAAAGTAGGTCTCGCTAGCATAATGATCTTCAGAAAATAAATCCAGACTTGACTTCAGATTCCATTTAAGACAAAATATTAACTTCAAATTTAACTTTCACCTCTTTGTTTTTAAATTCGATCATCGTAGTGTCATTTGAAATTATTGTTTATTTAAGTCCTCGAATTTCGACTGATGAATAAAATCTTTACTTGCATTTTTCGACGATCCTATCTTTTTTTTCAACGTAAATCGAATCTAGCAAATAACAGCGCTCACATTCAAAATTTTTACTAGTTATTTTAATCTATATATACATACTTGACTTGAATTGACATACTTGAATAGATTTTAAATTTCGTTGAAATTAAAAGCAAAAATTTTTTTCCCGAATCGACGTTTTTAAAGAATTTTCTTCTAATCTGTTTAAGCTATCATTGCATTTTGTAGTTCATTTATAGATAGTTTTAATACCTGCGATTTCTTAAATTTTAATATTTCTTCTGATATTAATAGCTTTTTATTAAAACGCAAAATACCGGAGTTAAAACTTTCACCCTATCTTTTTAATGTTTGTTAACAGAAATGACTGCAAACTTAGAGGCCTATTTTATTTTTATTTATTTATTAGGATTATTTTATTTATTAGGATCAATAGTTAAAGCCAATAAAATTGCTGTTATGTATTTTTTTCGTATTTTGCTATTTTTCATTGCTATTCATTTAGATTATTAGTTCATACCAGTAGACAAATAAAACAGGATTATAAATTTTGTATGGAAAGTATTTTACTTAAAATTTGAAAGCTGAATTTTTCATTTTCAACAAGCAGTTAATTGAAAACATACTCATTAGAAAAAGAAACATTCATTTCTTCGTCTTTAATCAAAATATTCATTTTTTCCTAAACCAAGGATGTTTTTTTTTTCTACATTTGAAAAGTAATAGAAATAACTATTCTGTGTACAAAATTTTATCTGTTTGTTCTTTACGATTTTTAATAATAATTTCCTCTTACATTTAGATAGAAAGACAGACAAACGTTCTGTGCAGGAATTTCGTTCAATATATGATAGAAACCTACAGATTTGTTGTAAATCGTATGCATCGAATTTATTTGTTTAATTCTAATCAGTTTTGAGTTATGTTCATATACAGAGAGACATAATTTCATGAATGTATTTTTCGGACATAAGCAACTCTGATACTTGGGAATTCGTCAAAATCTCGAATTCGAATTATTCTAAAAACTTTTTCTTTCCTCTCTTCAAATATGAGAAAGTAGTAAAAAATTTAAGTTCGGACAACGAGTTAGAAAGGGTCTCAGATTGACTTGCTTAGAGTTAACTCAAGAAAACTAACATAAATTAAGAAGAATGAACCTTCCTAATTACAGCACACTTCCGAGTATCCTGCAAAATGTGGCGGAAGGGCAAATTTCTATGAATTCCTTTCTTTGCCCACCAATACCAGAAGACAGAGTTTTTATACCAAAAATCACTGTTATAATGCCTATTTTTTTTATTTCTTATTGAATATTAAGCCCTCCATTTATCTCAAGCCACGTAGAATGTGGATGTGGCCGCGACCCGATGAATTATAGAAGCATTTGTCATTTACATGTTGAGTTAAAATAGAAGGCTCTGTACTGGTTGTTTATATATGTTTATATACTGCATTGCAAGAATTTATCAGAGAAAAAGTAAGTTAAAGGATATAAACTGTTCACATTTAACATGAATTTTGTGTATTTCGTTGTGGCATACTTTATAAAAATATTATGCATACCCCCAAGAACAATTTACGAATACTACACGTACTGTGCAGTTATATTCAGAAACAGCGGCCACGCACACTTTCTTTCTTTCGCCACAGAATATCCCCGAACTTGGAATCTCTAGGATTCCCTGTCGGTTGAAAGGATATACGTGGGAGTATTTATTAAGATAAAAGAAATACACATAAAAAGACAAAAAAATCAATATACAAAAAAAAAGACATAAAATATCAAAATACACATAAAAAGACATAAAATATCATCAATACACATATAAAGTAACTATATACAATATTATAATGATGAGGGAGGTGTTCGGTGGGGAGTATGAGTAGATGAAATCTATTGAAGGTAATATATTCTGGAGAAGAGCTTGGTTGAGAAATGAAACGAAAATTTATACTGGGCTTGGGTCTGGAGAAATCAATTCCTCGTTCTCTTGTAGGAACCGCATAAGATTTCTAATTTTAACCTTGGACATCTTGTTTCTCATAACGTTGGTCAACCAGATATTTTCTAGGTCGTGGGTGGGTTTTTCGAGATGAAAAGATGTGGTGAGAGGACAGCTAGTGGCATAATGAAGGGGATCGCCTACTTCGCCGCAGCCACATTGATCAGATCCTTTAATATGGAATCTCTTGAAATATGAAGGGAAAGGGCCATGGCCAGTTGCAAAGATAATGTCAAGCCTATTCCAAGATGATGGGTTAAAGGACACTTTCGAGATGATTTGATGGATGTTTCTGCCAGTTGAGCCAGTATCCCATTCTTCTTGCCATCGCTGTAGGCTCAATTCATTTACAATACTTTTCAGATGGCTTCTAGGAGCTGGGTATTGAACGGGCGTACCTGCAGAAATGGCCTGTTTGACACTGACGAAACAACGAGCAGAACTCTGTTCTTTTCCTGTCACAAACTGCATTTTACACGCGACACTTGGAGGATCGTAGCAGACGCTCGCTGCCAATGCAATACCTTGCTTTCCTCAATGAATTACGCTAAAAAAAACTAGGCCGGGTAGTCACGAACCTGATAATCGGGAGTGCACTGTAATTTAATTTTAAATTCGTCTTCCATTTTTAAATAAATGAAATGGCTTAAATACTTATGAACTTGCAGAGAGTTATCCTAGAGAAACTAATATAGACAATATAATTAAAAAGAATTTTCCTTTATACAAGTTATAACAATATAGTTAGAAAAAGTTACCGAAAAGTTATCTTAAAAAAATAATCTAATTATAGAGGTTATTCTTCGTTTCGTTTGTGCTCAAGTTCATTGTGTTTTGAAGCGCCATTTCAAAGGGACGGATGCGTGCATATTCTGACGCAAATAGCTTGTTTGGCTGCTTGGCTACCCAACCGCGTATAAAGAAAGTACAAAGGATCAGCGCTCTTTCTACTGTTCTTTTGTCTGAGAAAGAGCTACGTCTTGTTTAAACGATCAAACTTTCACATTGAAATAATATGAAACTCTTTTAATAATGATCATTATAGAACGGAAATAATATTTTATAACGATGACTTCTTGTTCTGCCCCGAAATAATTTGTTATGTTCAAATAGGAAAGAGAACTGTCAAGAGAATCTGAATCATGTACTGTAGATGATCTTTTGAGTTCAACTGCTAGCGAAAGCTTCTGTCATTCAGTAGATTAGAAAGATAGTTTTTCAAATGATTTTTTTCTCTATTTGCTGTAAATACAAAATAGCCGTTAATAAAATAAGGCATTTCAGGGCTTTTGGATTTTTCTGTTTGAAAAATTCACTAAGAAAATATTGTCTTTCTAAAGTTTGATCTATGAAACTTTCAACACTCTGATGGTGAATTTCGACGTTGGTAACGAACGTTGGGAAGTTAAACAAACTCGTTTAAAATATTAAAAACAAATATGAAATTCGTGAAATACGAAGAAACGAAACGTATATTTTGAATGTATTCTTTAAAAAAATTACTTTTTCATATTTAGTTTTCGATTGTTGTATTTTCACAGAAAACATTTCAATGGACAATAAATGCCAAAAAAAGGGGATAGGAGATAACTTAAAACCACAGAAATATTAACCCTTTTTAAGGCGGTGGTAAATATCTTACCAAGGTCATAAAATATATTGCAAACGTAACAGCACCGAAACTAACCAGAAACGGACAAAAGTGTTCAACATGTAATGTTCCATTGTGTGCATTTTATGTTGTTTCACCAAAATAATTAAAAATAATGCATTTGGTAATTTACATTGTATTTGGTTTTTCTACCACTTATTTCGTGTGTAATTAATATATTTTTAATTTTAAAATAACTAATAATAAATAGTTTTACAAAAGGGCATATTTATTAGTGAAATTATTAGTATTTCTTTTTTTTTTTCTATTGAATATGTCAGTAAAATGTCATTGCTTGTATTGGGCGGTGGTAAATACGTTACCAAACTTTTTATAAACAACAGTCATAACAACAAAATTTAAAAAAATACTTTTTTGGTCATAAATGAGCTTTTTTTATCTAATTATAGAGTAAAATGCAAATTTTGAAAGAAAACAGCTTGTGCCAGTTAAAGGGTTAAGATAACTAATATAATGTGAACTTTGTCAATAATTTTATTCCTGATAGTGACAGTGATATACTTGTTAAAAATCTTATATCTCCTACAGGTACACAATTCATGCATGTCCTTTAGTAACAAGAAAGAGACTAATTAAAAATTGTGATGAGAAATTTGGCAAAGTTCCAGAACAAAAGAGGAAAAATCAACTTTCATATTAAGATCGGCATCCTATCACCCCCCCCCCCGGTCAAATTTCCGCCGGCGTCTGCCCAATGCCACTGCATATCTCTTACATTTAATTGGGTAAAAGTTCTTAGTAACAAGAAGGAGACAACTCTTAGTGAAACCAGTGTGAGAGGTCCCCCTAGAACTTTCTCGCATACGCTATATTAAAGATGTTAAACCCCAGATCACCTTGCGTGGCACTTAGGATAATAGTTACCTAAATAACCTTTGGCTACAATTTGTCATTTCTGCTGAATCTATCGTGTCATCCATGGCGAATTATTTGGCGATTAAGACCTGGCATGTGGTTAATAACATCCGGAAATTGAATTTGTGATTTAGATACGTTTTTCCCAACCGATTGAAATAAAAATCTGACACAAAACTGCATTTGTAGTCATAAAAATCACATACCAAATTTAATTTAGTTAACTCATTGCGGTTTTGAATTATCGTGTTTATATGTTTCATAAATTACAAACCGACAGACGGTCAACCTGTCAATGGATTTGGCACAAAATTTCATAGGTGTTTACACTATAGATGTTAAATGCATGTGCTGAAGGTTCTCCATCTGCCTCTCTTTGTTTTGCAGTGATCGTATTAACTTATATTCGAACAGGAGGACAGACAGACTTCCTCTGAAAGTATTTTGCCCAAAATTTGATAGAAATCCACAACTTTGGTGTAAAGAGCGCATACCAAACTTAAATCATCTAGCTCAAAACGTTGAGTTATCTTTGTCACAGATAGACAGACAGGACATTTTCCAGAAATGTGCTTTTCGAATTCAGGGAAATCTAAAACGCAGAGATCCATGAAAATCTCGAGTTCGAATTTTTTGACTATTAACATGCTTTCTCTATACCACGTATACGAGAAAATAAAAAGAAACATCTGTTAATAATTAGAAAGAGATTTCTTTAGCAAATACAAAATCCACACATATCCCTTAACAACAAAAACGAGACGTCTTTTAGTGACAAGAAAGAAAATGGCATCTATTTCAGGCACAAAGTTCTCTTATATCTCTTTAATTTGATTGATTCAATTTTCATATAGTCTTCAGTGGCAATTCATATAAGAATTTACCTTAAAAATATTGCATTCTTTAAATTGTTCAGATACATTTACGTTAAATCTTTGTCTTTGGCCCTGCAAATTTCTCTTTTAGGGCGGAAAAATCGCCAAAAGTCTGAAACGCGCCAAGAAATATTTGAATGTTGCATATTGGACTCCTTGGGTATTTATTTATTTATCAAATGATGCATTTTTTTCTTAAAAAGAGTCTGAAATTGAAATTTTATTAACGTAAATTAGTTAATTTGTCCTTAAAAATATTAACGATGCCTCAAGTAACACAATTTTATATTTATAAGAAAAATTTAAAAACTTAACATCATTACTTTTTCAGAAAACGTCACGTTCGTCAATTTTAATCATTTCTAGGGCCGTGGGAAGTATGCTTCCCACCAATATATGAAATTATGTAGAATGTATATATGTATCTTTATATACATATGAAATTATGTATGTATGTATCTTTATATGAAATTATGTAGGTTGGCATAAGTTCTGACAAATTTTTTTTAGTCAGAAACTTAGATGCTTCAGTTCTTTATCTCAGACAAAATGATGTGTCTTGATTTGTTATTTAATTATTAATTATCCAAATTAATTAAGGAATCAAATTAAATTTATCTAATAAGCTAAATGAATCCCTTTTCTTATTCTAATTTCAAGCCTAAAAATATTTTAACATAATATGACTGGAAAAAAATGACCCTTTAAAGGGTTAAAATACCTTGTCCTCGTCCATTAAGTAATGTCCTTCGCCAAGCATATTAAATTTCGCGCCAAATATTATGTGCATGTAAGGCTGGGCAATGTCGGAACTTCATCATCGCGATATATCATCCAATACATATCGATATTTTTCGATATATCGCGATATCATTATTTATTTATGGCTAATCTAAGTTATAAATAGCATCTCTTAACATATTGACTGATCAGAACGACTCCAAATGAAAGGAAGTTTCAATTTATATAGTAAAAATATTCGTTTTTTTTTTTTGAATAAAAATAGTTAGAAAATAATTTTATTAAAACCCCCTTTTAATAAAGTATGTCAATGCCAAAGCAATGTCTGCATGTTACCATTTATAACATTGTGTTTAAAAAAAGTATTTTTATACATTAGAATATGTTAGTATTTATAGGAATATGAACAAAAATTCTGTATGAAGGTCAATAAGAATGAAGAGCAACAAAAACACTAACCGGTAACCAAAATGAAATCGAAAACATAAATTAATTGGAAATATCGATTTATTGTATCCCGATTTATTGTGAGCTGCTAGGGAAAAGCGGAAGTATAACGGGATTTCTTTTCCATGCGAGTAAGCTTGAGTGTGAAAATGCGAGCTGCAAATATAATTGTGGATTAACCCCTTACCTGCCGAGGATAACTTGCGAGATTCAGTCCCCAGTGCCACGTATATATACGTATATAGTTGCTAGACGTATATATACGCCAAGGGCAGTTAACACATTGACTTAGGGAGACGTATATACACGCCCACGGCAGGCAAGGGGTTAAATCTGAATAAATCCCTTTTGCTTTTATTTCTGAAGATTAATATTTAGTGATTAAACAAAGGACATCCTACAACCATCTGATAATCGCAGTTATTTTTCCATTATGGTGTCGTTCGGTTAGGGAACAGAAAACAGTTTATTCCCAAATGACACACCTAAAACAAGTATTTTTTTATATATATAAGAATATGATAGTATTTATAGAAATATTTACAAAAATTCTGTATGAAGGTGAAAAAGAAGAAAGACCAAAACAAAATCGAAAACGCGAATGAATTGTGAATATCGATTTATTGTATCGCGATTTGTCTTGAATTGTTATTCATGATAATGATTTCGATATATCGATACTTTTCGAAAATTGGCATTTAAAAATCGATTTTTCAAAAATATCGATTTTTTTTCAATAAATAGAAAATCGGTACAGCCCTACTCACATGTAACACTGCACAATAAATCCATAATCAGCATCTGTGTGCTTATATGGTTGACAATTATGATTTCAGCATCCCAAACATTTTATTTGAATTAAAACTACAGTGCCCGAAAAAATTATAAGGACACGCGAAAAATCGCCAAATCTAGAAGCCTTGTTTACAGAATCGTATGCAAATTTTTGCAGCAAAAATAGAAGTAAAACTAAAATATTTAATGCTTAAAGTAATTAAAATTTTCAATTTTAAATCTGCTAAAATTTAAATTTTGATTTTTAAACCTAAATGAAAACGGAAAAAAGTATAAGGACATTGCTTTTTCTCCAGTAATTATTTAAAAAATTGCATATTTGAAAGCATAAAATGACAATTCCGAGTTAAAAGATTCATTTGCGAAAAGAATTTCTCTCTCGGCGACTTTCAGTGTGAATTTTTAAACGATGCCCAAAGGAACTCAACTTTCTGACTCTGAAAAAGGAAAAATTGTTGCTTTTCAAGAATGTGGATTAAGTGGATGGAAAATTTCAAAAAGAATCAAGAGATCTAAAACAGTGGTTTTTAATTTTCTAAAAACTCCTGGGATGTATGGTATGAAAAAGCGAACTGCGAGACCAGAAATTCTCCCTCGTCGACAAAAAAGAATGATTGTAAGGAGAGCTTGCGAGAAAAGAGAAACTGCAAATGAAGTTAGACAAAATTTGAGTTTACCATGCTCAACAAGGACTGTTTAAAATGTTTTGAGTAAACATCCTCAAGTTTCTTATGGGAAATTAGCGTCACTCCCCCCACTTACAAATCATCATAAGAAAAGAAGAGTTTACTTTGCCAAAAAATACATTTCTCTTGGTCAAAAGTGGGCTGATGTAATTTTTTCGGACGAAAAAAAGTTCAATCTTGATGGACTTGATCGTTTCCGTTATTTTTGATATGATCTGCGAAAGACCAATTTTCGTTATTTTTGGTATGATCTGCGAAAGACCAAGGAAGTGTTTTCCAGGCGTCAATATGGTGGTGGCTCGGTTATGGTATGGGGCGCTTTTGCGGCATATGGAACCACTCCAATTGTATTTATCAACCGTAAAATGAATTCGAACAGGTATGTTGATATGTTAGGAGAAAGTTTGTTACCTGAAGCGCCACTAATTACTTCAGGGGACTATATTTTTCAGCAGGATAATGCTTCGATACACGTTTCTACGAGTGCAAAACTCTGGTTTGAAGCTAATTCTGTAAATTTACTTGATTGGCCGGCGAGAAGTCCCGATCTTAATCCAATCGAAAACTTATGGGGACTTCTAGCCCGAGAAGTTTATAAAAACGGCACACAGTATCAATGTACACAAGATCTTGTCGTCGCTATCAAAGACGCTTGGAAAAAAATATCTGTGGACATTTTAAAAAGATCTTTCAGGATCTATGACTTCTCGTTTTATTCAAGTGATTGAAAATAAAGGTAGTTTTCTTGATTATTGTTACATTTTTTAAGTATTTTACAACATGTCCTTATAATTTTTTCCGTATTTCCTTTAATGTTAAATTTTGTAAAATCAATATTTTGAAGCTAAATTATGTTTTTTATGTGGTATAAATGTTATCACAAAATTATGCAGCAGAAGTAAGAAATATAAAAAGTTCATTTAGGTGAAATGGAAATAAAGCATATTTTCATGCAATTACATGTTGTCCTTATACTTTTTTCGCGCACTGTATAACAGATAAGCATGTTTAGCATTTACCAAAAATACTAATTCTGTCTTTTTCC
The DNA here is from genome assembly GCF_947563725.1 of Argiope bruennichi. Taxonomy (NCBI): domain Eukaryota; kingdom Metazoa; phylum Arthropoda; class Arachnida; order Araneae; family Araneidae; genus Argiope; species Argiope bruennichi. The sequence goes on from NC_079157.1 coordinate 9,885,509, forward strand.
TGCTATTTTTAAAAAGTCACGAACTGGGAAAAAATGAATCCATTCTACATTGTTTCAAACTGAAATAGATTAGAATTCTTGTAAAGACCTACATTAGCCTCAGAGGAAGAAGCCGTAAAATAATTTTTAGAATAATAAATGAAACAAAACATTTTGAAATTTTTTAGAAATTATTGTCTTTTTATCAGAAACTTAAAGGAAATTTTCAGATTTGACAATCAAACTAAAATTGAAAAGGAATTTTGAATAATAGGAAATACAAAATTTAATTCTTTGGCCTATGGCGCAAATAAATATGTCTCCCCTTGGAATCAGCGGTCATTGAGCTGGGATTTTACGCCCACTGGATATTTTCATTTCACTTTTTCCTTTCAGCCAAGGCTCACTTTTTCTTTGTCTTCTTTTATTTTTTTCGCCCATTCCCTCACGGTTTTGTTCGTTTTCATTTCTTCCCGTAAGAATGGTTCGCTTAAATACTTTACCTGGTGATTCATTTAAATAATTTTATTTTCAAAAAGCCCCCATATTTAACAAAAATAAGTCGATCATTTTCTAAAATTAAAATTAAATTAAAATGAACTAGAATTAAAAGTTTTGAAGAGCTAAATTAGACATAAAGCTTCTTTTTACTTTCCCGGATGCGTAGTATTCTGATGATGATTAGGTGAGTGCCAAAAGTGGCGTTACACCTGTAAAAAGCTCATAATTAAAATTTAAAAAAATGGAATTTAAATATGTGTCAATAAACTGGTTATTCAAAAAAAAATTTCATATGCGTGTGTACTAGATGCAAAAGAAGATAAAGGCAGCCAATAAATAAATAAATAAAATAATAAAGAGGCGGACAGAAAAAAAAAAGTGAAGAGTGTCTAAATGGTTCAAGCAGAAGAGCCTACATAATATTCCACAGTAAAAGAATCCTCGAAACATCTTCTCATTTTAGACCCCCCCCCCCCCCGAGTTCTAAAAACACATTTTTGGAAAATATCCGTCTATCAGTCTGTCTGTTCGACAAAGAGAATTAAAAAACACTTTCGGTTGACCGTTGACATTCAAACGGTTCAACACATTCGGTTGACGGTTACACGATTGAATTTTTATATTATCTTTATACGAAATTTATATTCTATCGAACTTAGAGTGAAATCTGATAAGAGGATGTCCATCTGTCCAGCTGTTCGAATATAAGTTAATACGATAACTACAAAACGAATCGTTAAATACATAAAATTCGGTACACAGATTTAGCATCTGTAGTGTAGATGGCTGTCAAAATTTAAGCCAAATCCAACAAGGGGGTGACCTTCTGTCTGTCTGTGATTTCAGAAACATTTGCAACTAGATAATTCAAAAACGCAGTGACGTAAATATATCAAATTTAGTAAAAGAGTTTTTGACTACAAGTGAAGTTTTGTATCAAATTTTTATTTCAATCGATTTGGGGAAACATATCTAAAACACACATTCGATTTTTTGGATTGTATTAACCGCGTTATCAGGGATTCATCGCCAAATAACTCGCCAACGATGGATTCAGTAAAAATGCTAGATTCACGCTTAACATTACTTGGTAAGCATTTTACAGCAATGCCTTGCAAAGCGTTCTCTAGAATAAAACCTTTATTAGAGAGTATAGAAAAAAGTTTTTTTTTTGGTTACTACTCCAGCTGGTTTTGTTATGTTCCGTTTTCAATTTTTTCGGTAAAAAGGATTCGGTTTTATACTTTCATTTCGTTAGAAATCTTCTATCTAAAAAAGATAAGTCGATAATTTTCTAAAATACAATTGAAATGATTGGAATTAAAAGTTTTAAAGAGCAAAGTTAGACATAGGGTTTTTTTTAAATTGTCTTTCAGCTATATTATCGTGAGAAATATTTTTTGCGAAAACTCTCGGAAATGTGTAGAGACGTGATGCCACAGTATCGAAATATTCTACGAATAATTTTACAACAATTACATACTATCGCCATTAGAAACCTGCTTCTGCGTTTGTGTGTCAAAAAGCACAGGACGAGGCTTCTTGAAGCAGAAAAAAAAAAAAACGAAAAATTATTATAAACATTAAAATATGCATATGAATTCCTTTAATAGTAAATTCCTTTACTATTTTCACATTTTTCTTTTTCTTTACCTAAGCCACCTCACAATCTGTTTTACAAATAGCAAATGATTTGAAATACACGCCTATATAGTTAATGGGCCATCAGTTAAATAGGCTAGCAAATAAGAGGTTCAATGCATCTCGTTTTTGCCTATGACAGAGTTTCTTAAATTACGGTACTTAAACGTGGAAATTCAAAAACTTAACAACTTAGGTAAATGAAGTTTGATTCATCATTTAAGCATCTAAGTTTTTTTTACTAATAGTGGGTATTTTAAGAATAACAGTTTCAAAAACCAGTATGAGTGGTCTTCCTAAAACTGTCTCGTATACTCTCTAATAATCTTGACATGCAAGAGAACGCCTTGTTTTCCCAATCGACTGAAACAAAGATTTTGACACAGTTGTAGCCGCAAAATCCCATATCTAATTTGATATATTAAGTTTTAGAGTTATCGAGTAGTATACTTGTTTCGGAATGAACAGACAGACACACAGTCAACCCTTTGTTGGTTTTAGTTCAAAATTTGATAGTTGTATACACAATAGATGTTAAATCTCTGTACCGAACTTCTAGTCTAGTTCAACTATCTGTCTCTCATCATTTCGTAGTTGTCGTGTTAACTTATATTCGAATGGCAGGACAGATGGACTTTCTCTGAACGTATTTTTCTCAAAATTTGATAGGAATGTGAAAATTTGATGTGAGGACCGAATACCAAATTTAATCTTCTAACGCAATGCATTTTTGAGTTATCTTTATCAAAGATGAACAGAAAGACAGGTGGGCGAGCGGAGATTTTCCAAAAATGTGTTTTTCGAACTCAGGTTGGTCTGAAACGTGGAGATTCCACAAAATCTTCGCGTTCGGATATTTTTGATGATTATTGTACTTTCTCTATGTTACGTATACGAGTTAGTTAGCTATATTAACGTCCCGTTTAAAGCAACACTAGGGCTATTTTGGGACGGACCTCGTCATTTTGAACCTCGGTCAGATGACGAAGACGACACCTGAGCTGGCATCCCCCTCTCCACACCACACTACCAAACGGGAGGACGTTACGTATACGAGAAAAAAAAATGAGTGAATAAATTGTCGACTTGGCGTACCGTCTTGAATGGTGCCTGAGGGGAGACGTCTGATTGCAAAGGGTTAATAGCGTCTGATATCATAGGTCCTATCTCCGTTAGAAAGGTTCGTGTACGCAATAAATAGAACGTAAGTAAGAAAAATACAATAAAACAACTTTAAGTCAGACACTTTCACGGAATCATGGGTAAAGGATTTATCTGAAACCAAATAATATCCCAGGCGAACCTGGTCACCCAAGGCGGCTAATCCATTTCCTAATTCATAAAGTGTGTGAATTTTTATCCCTGTTTTTTTGCGAGATGTAATATTTATATTTTATTAAAATATGAAAGTCTGGCATGCGAATGCAACTGAGTAATAGAAATATAAAATGCTTTTTTCTTCGATTATAAATATTCCATTTTTATAAAATGCATTGAATTTTAATTGGGAAATTCTTTTATAGTCACGCATGCATTTTTTATTTGCATTCATTTTGTACAAATATTTAAAATGTTGAAAACCTTTGTCCTAGGTAAATTTTCTGTTAAGAAATCAACTTTTTAAAGAATAGACATTCAATAATCACATTTATTGAATATTCTGAATAATATCACTGCTGATTTGATAATTTAAAAAAAAATCCAAATGTCTTTTCCTTTTAATAGAGGTTTCAAATAATAAGTGACTACGAATCCTAGAAAAGACATAAAATACCTATTTTCATAATTATATACATTAGAAGTATTGATTTGATATTTTAGTTCTGAAAAAGGATATTGCATGGAAAATTCAAGGTCAGTACCCAATGGGGTTAAAAATAATTAATTGGTTCCACCGTGAAACACGTGCAAATCTCGAGACGTCCTACCACGAGACGCTTCAAATAACACATAATCCTAGAAAAAGCATAAAATTCCCATTTTCATAATTATGTACAACAGAAGTATCGATCTGATATTTTAGCATTAAATCAGGATGCTGTATGGAATATTCAAGGTCAGTATTCAATGGGACTAAAAAAAATATTAAATATGGTTCTAACGTGAAACACGTGCAAATCTCGAGACGTTTTGTCACGAGATGTTATTAAGACAGAACCTGTTAGAAGCAGCCAAGTAAATCAGAAAAACCCCAAGAACCTACAAATCAAAGGATAATTCTCCTAATTATGCGTTAGCGTCGTCGTAAGTTTGTCAGTGTGAAACAATGAAGTATTCGTCGCAGTATTGTTCGTCGAGAAAAGGTCAGACAGTGGAAATGTACTCAAAGGCATTTCAATAATTAGGCAGATAAATTTATTCATATATTTCGAAAACTGGTGCAATTATTGCATTCCGTCCCTTTCTTTAAGATAAGGATGTCAGACTTGCCACGACACCAGGAAGCGTTTTTAAGTGCAAACAGATCAAAAAATGAAACGTGGCTGAAAACGCATAAAATTTCCGCCTGTGGGACACAATACGGAGGGGTTTTCCCATTATGCAAAGATTCGACCAAATTATACGAAGATCGCACTTCCCTGCACGAGATTTAAATCTTCAACTACTTTATCGATTCCAATATATTCCTAATCGATTGCGGATGCGGCAAATTTCCGAATAATGATGATTATCTATTGTTGCGCTGATGAATTACTTGTGCAATCATTTTAATATCAAATGACCCCCGATTAAAATCAAGATAATTAATTGTTCGGATAATTGCAGTTTTGGAATCTAGAGTTAGCGAGTATTTAGTAGATGGAATGACTTTAAATTATTAGAAGCACGCACTTCTCCTGATGAGATCCAAATCTACAGCAATTGTTTCGACAGAAATATATTCAAATTCGGTTTCCAATGAAAAAAAATCTGAAAAACGAAATCGCTTGAAGATCTGTAATGAATTACTTATGTAATCATATTAAAGACAGTTGTGCCTGCTCAAGATAAAGTAATTAATAGATTAGATAATGTACCATTTCCTGCCAAAGATATTAAATATTTATTAGGGTGGGATTACCATAGATGTGGAATTATGAAGCTCCGAGATGATGTTCAACATTCGTTACATTGTATTTTATTAGATCATATCGTATTTCATTACGCAACTTTTGGGATCAAGGATTACATTGTAAACGACGTTGAACAACTGTCATTTATCTGTAGAAGAAACCAGCTGAAAATATCTTCCAAAAAATGTTTCACAAATACTCTAATAAACTTATCATGCCAGAGAACGCCTTGGTCTTGGTATACCCCAAGACGACCCGTCTACACGAAAGGGTGTATGACCTTGAAGGCTGTTAGGGGAGAACCATTATTTATTTATTAAAAGGCTTACAATCATGGCCAGAATATGGGTGGTAAATAAGGGTATACATTATAGTTCATTTGACTAAAATAAAATAATTAAATTAAATAGTTAGCAAGTCAATTCTGGGTTCATGAGATTAAATTGAAAAGTACATATAGAAAGCAGTAAAACACATCTGCATTAAAAAATGTCACAATGTCCAAAGGATGGAAGACACAGTATACTGTACAGCACTATCAAACAATGTACCAATATCTATCCCATTATATAAAGTGAAAAATAGGTGAATGGCACAATACAAGGTGAAAAAACAAAGCACATCTAGAATGGCAAACACATAGAAAAAAGCACCACTAGAAGGTAAATCAATAATATGAGCAGAAACGTACAAAGCCTTTAATAGCTATAATCCTACATAAAAAACAAACAACTAGAAGCTGCTCCAGAATAATTATATAAATGAAGAATCAATTAAAACAAGACTGCAAACAACTCAAAACACAGATCCATCATCCTAGCCCCCTATGAATTTCCTCACAAATATCTCTCGAGACTTCATAAATCTTTTCCCATCATCCTTAGCGAAGATTTGTTCCCGAGAACAGAGAAAGCCTTGCAGGACACTGGCGCACAATAATTAAGAAATATTGATTTCTAGCATGAATTAAGCATTTTTACTTAATCTATCATGCCATCCACGGCGATTTTTTTGACGATTCATCACTGGGATGCGGTAAATAGTACCCAAAAATCGAATTTGTCTTTAGACAAGTTTTTCTCAATCTATTGAAATAAAATTTTGACGCAAAACTACACTTGTAATCACAAAATCATATATCAAATTTGACATATTTAAGTCGTTGCATTTTTGAATTGCCGTGTTTATAATTACTGAAAATACAGATTGACAGACGGTTAATCCCTTCTAAGATTTGGCTCAAAATTTGATAAATATTTAGAATATAAATGCTAATTCTCAACCGATTGAAATAAAGATTCGACACAAAATTGCACTTATAATAACAAAATCCCATACCAAATTTGATATATTTAAGCCATTGCATTTTTTAATTAAGCCATACCATGTTTTGAAGCTACAAACTGATAGACAGTGAACCCGTTGTTTGATTTTGTCCCAAACTTTGACAGGTATCTACACTATAGATGTTAAATCTGTGCACAAAATCTTATCTATCTATCTCTCTTCGTTTTGTAATTATCATGTTAAATTACAGTCGAACAGCCGGACAGACAGACTTCTTCTGAGCGGATTTTGTTCAAAATATGAAAGGAATGTACAAATTTGATATAAAGACTGTCATTCAAGGAGGTCTAAAACGTAGATATTCGTTAAAATCGAAAGTAAGGTAATTTTTTTCAAAGATTACCTTACATTCTCTATACTACGTGATGAGAAAGTAAAAAAGCAATAGTATCCCTGCATGATGGCGTGATTTTATTTTATTATAACCAAAAATAATCATATAATAATTATTAATTTATATTTTTAAGCTAAACTGAAAGTATAATAGTAATATATACATATAATAATAACCCATTAACATAAAATAATAAGCTTACAATATGTTTTACATATAAAGTTAAGTAAGGATTTTTTTGTGCTATAGAGTCTTGCAAAAAATTTGCAATTGTTTAAAAATAGTCTCAATCCCATTTATTGGCAACTGTCTGATTAGGAGGAAATTTGAATGGTGTTTTCGGCATTTTTCAACAATTCCGAGCTGTGGCCATTGTTAGAGAAATGGGGCGCAATTTCGTCGCTAAGAATATGAAACAAAAAAGACGGAAAATCAAATGTATGGTTTTTAACAGTTCGGAAAGGAAGGCCGCCTTTTTCGTACATGATGCTGGAACCAAATCTAAAGAATTGCTTGACTAGCAGGTAAAAGCAATTAAGGGTTACCATTGATATTTCCCGATAGGCATGTGAAAACGTGCATTTGGGAAGTTAAAATGTATTTAGGCTTGAGGTTTTGGCAGGAAATAGTTTTATCAACTCTGTCAGAATGAAATTATAATATAGATATATTAAAGTCTTATTTTTTTGTTACAATTGCCTTCCTATTTTAAAGAAGGTCTTTTTCTCCCACTTCTCATGCTTATTTTATACTTATATATTTTAAAGAAAATTCTTGAACGTTTTTTTACAGCTGGTTAAACTGAGCATTTTCCTTAGCAACTTAATGAAGTTGTAAAATGCTATTGGAATAATTCTCGAGAAATATATTCAGTCAGAGGAAAGAAGATATAAAGAAAACAAGAGATAGGCTTCAAACAGAAAGTTCAATCGAGCTCAAAAATAGGCGTAATCACCTACAGAAAGGAAACTTTCACTAAAACCTGCCAATGGAAATCGATGTTCATATCTTCCAAAACAACTATCTTACAAAAATGGTCTTTGTATTATCCCAAGGTCCTGTATTTTTGCTTTGCAGTTATCGAGTCTCCTTGCCCTCGAACATCCAGACAGACAGACTTGCAGTGAAAAGAGTTCACTCAAAATTTGAAGACAATCTACTCATTTGTCCAAAGTCCATGTACCAAATTACATCCATTAATCTAAACCCTATATTTATCAACGATACTTTAAAGCGCCGTTTAAATCCAACTGATATCTTCACGATGTGATTATTTTTTCTAAAAGTATTTAAAAGAACACGAAGAACGTATTTCCAATTGAAAGCAGTAGATGTCAAGTAAAAATAATATTAAAAATCTGTTATTATTCATTTAATTAATTGAATTATTTTAATTAAATGAAAATTCTTTTTCTCATTCCTTGATTTATTATATTCCAAAACTTCACAAGTGGTTCAAAAAGAAGTTTGAAAAATGGATGGTAAAATCATTCGGTAAAAAAAGGGTTAAAAGTTAGGAGTCCCCGTGTTCACAGACAGACAAGCATATTGTCAAACATGTATTTTTCGGATTCATGGAGTTTTGAAAAGTGGAGATTCGTTAAAGTCTCGTGTTATAATTTTTTTACTATTATAATACGTATACTTTGTATACGAGAAAAAAACGTTTTAACCCTTAAAAGGGCCATTTTTTTCTAGTCATATTATGTTAAAATATTTTTAGGCTTGAAAGTAGAATAAGAAAAGGGATTCATTTAGCTTATTAGATAAATTTAATTTGATTAATTAATTAATTTGGTTAATTAATAATTAAGCAACAAATCAAGACACATCATTTTGTCTGCGATAAAGAACTGAAGCATCTAAATTTCTGACTTACTAAAAAGATTTATCAGAACTTATGCCAACCTACATAATTTCATACAGAGATTGATAAATTTGGTGGGAAGCATACTTCCCACGGCCCTAGAAAGGGTTAAATGGTATATATTTTATGTTGTTTTCGACATTGTTTTAAACATTGCATTTTATGCAACCCCTCCTCCCCATTGATCATTAGCAATAAAATGTTCTTGACATCCTAATAATGTGAATAAAAAAGTTCCATTCTTCTTCAGCTAAAACTTTTAGAATTATGAAACATTGAATTTCACTGTTTTGAGGTACTTAAACATGATACTTGTGATAATTCACAAAACTTTAAAAAAATAGCATTTTTCTATTCATGTGCAATACGTTATCAACGTATTCCGTCATTTATTGAGGTTGTGATGTCTATGAGGCCTTCAATAAAAACGAGCTGGAAAGGGTCACCCCTAAACTTTCTTACATGTTTTCTTTTAAAAGTGTTATAACAGAGAAGGTTTTTTTATGTATATAGGCTTGCGTTAATTACGAAATGCTAAACTTTGGTATGAAGTTAGTGTTTTTATTGAATATATTAAATAATCCTTGGCGAGTTTTTTGGTAATTATTGGTGATTAATTTGGCAATTATTGGCGATTCAAATAATTACTTGATAATTATTATTTGATTAATTATTGGCGTACGGTTATGTTATCCAAAAATCGCCTTTTTGTTTTAAATATATTTTTTCCAATCTACTGACACAAAAATTTGGCACAAAACTACTCCTATAATACAAAAATTCCATACCAAATTTGATATATTTAAGCTATTACGATTTTGAGTTTCGCATTTATATGTTTCTGAAAGTATAGACCGACAGAATGGTCAACCCCTTCTTGGATGTGGCTCTAAATTTGATAGGTGTCTACACTATAAATTTTAAATATGAGTACCAAATTTTATCTGTCTAGAGCTCTTCGTTTTATAGTTGTACTGTTGAATTCGAAATGGATTTTTGAGTTGAATCTTCGAAATGGATTTTGCTCAAAATTTGATAGAAATCTTAATTTGAGAGAATCTTAATATAAAATATGTGTACCGAATTTCATTCGTCTAGCGCAAAGCGGTTTGGAGTTATGTTTGTTATAGAGAGTTCGAGAAACACTTATTTTCCAAAAATGTGTTTTTCGAACTCAGGGAGTTCTAAAACGTGGAGATTCGTCAAAATTTCGACTTCGAATCTTTTGATGATTATTATACTTTCGCTAGACTTCGTATATGAGAAGAAAAAAAAGCTTATCGAAAAGCTATTCTGTAACTTTTACAAACTTTTAAATTTATATACAACTCATACGATAATATAAAACACTTCTATATTGCTCCGAATTTTAATTAATAAGTAATGTTTCAGCAGCTAAAGCTTCAAATTGCATGATATGCCATGTCTGCTTGGCTTAAGGCATGAAAGTGAATCCAAAATTATATTTAATATTACGAAATTAAAAAATTCAATTAGTTCTACGACGAAATTTTGAAATAAATAATTATCTGGAGAACAATAACACACCGGCAGAAGTGCTATTTTTCCGTCGAAAACTCAAGGCCCCCGATAGCGCAACTGGGTCAATTCGCCTAGTTCATTAGCTTCCACCGAAGAAGGCTCACATCTCGAGTGGAAGAACTTTCGGTTGATCTTTTATCATAAATTCGTAAACACACAATAACGGATGACGCGCGCGTCATTCAAATTTTATCTCGCCTCACATTTTGTTTAAGAAATGAGAACCAAACACTTTCAAGGTTCTAAAAAAAGTGCCTTATTTACTTCGCGTGCGACAAACTTTGTAAAAAATAAGCTTATCGTTTAAGTAAATGGATAAAAACCAGCTGGAATGGTTTCCCTAAAACTTTCTCGTATACTTTTTAATAATTTTATCATGCCAGAAATGTCTTGCTTGGTTACAAAATATTAATTTTTGGCAGAAATTGAGCATTTTTACTGAATCTATCGTGTCATTCTTGGCGAATTATTTGGCGATTTTTGAATTTTTGATAGTGACTGTCATATGATAAATAAGAATTTTTTTGCTTAAATGATGGGAAAAAAAAACATTGATATTTTTCTCATTTTTGAAAAAAAAAATTCTTATGCATTACACGAAACATATTGGCACCCATATAATATTTAACCTAAAAATTTTGAAAATATTTAGAATGAGCTATAAATTCTCGTTTATAAATAAGCCAGATTTCCCTTCAAATGGCTTATTCATTTTAGCTTATTGACATTTTAAATCCTTTTAGTGACTGTCATAGACAATCAAGATTTTATCTTTCTAAATGAGTAGGAATGTGTGTCTCTGCAAAACTTTTTTGCATACATTCTAATACATTTCTCATGCCAGAGAATGTCTTATATGGCACTGGCTCGAAATAATTACAAAATATTAACTTTTGGAGTGAATTTAGCATTTTTACTGAATCTATCGAAGCACACTTGGGGAGTTATTTGTGGATTAATCCTTGGCATGTGTTTAATAGCATCCGAAAATCAAACTTGTGTTTTAAACACGTTTTTCTCAACAGATTGAAACAAAAAAAATTGACACAAAACTTCACTTGTAGTCTCAAAATCCTGTATCAAATTTGTTATATTTAAGCTGGTGCGTTTTTGAGTTACGCGTTTATGTTTCTGAAACTACAGACTGTCAATCTGTTGTTGGATTTTGCTCAAAATTTGATAAGTATCTATAGATGTCAATTCTGTCTATTTGTCTATTTAATTTTATCCATTAAGCTCGATTCATTTTATAGTTATCGTGTACAAAAATATGCGAACAGCGGGACAGACTTCCTCTGAGGGAATTTCGTTCAAAATTCGTCTACAAATGTCTACACTATAAATTTTAAATCTGTGTACCGAATTTTATCTATCTGGGTAATTTTATTTTTCAGTTGTCATATTCATTTCTACTCGAACAACCGGATAGACTTCCTCTGAACAGATTTTGAAATTCCCTTTTAAAATTTGAAAGAAATCTCCAAATTGGGTGTAAAAACTGTATACCAAATTTCAACTATCTAGCTCAAAGCAGTTTTGAATTATCTTTGTTACAATTAGACAGACGAACATTTTCCAAACGTGTTTTTCGAATTTGGGAAGATCTAAGGCTTCGAAGATTCGTCAAAATCTCAAATTGAACTTTTTTTGACGATACTTTCTCTATATTACGTAGACGTGAAAGTGAAAATGCAAGAATAGCTTTTAATTGCGAATATTTGAAGTGATGATATAACAGAAAACAATAATACATCTTTCTTTGCAAATACAGTTAATATATTTAATTCTATTTTGTGATAAATACAGGAAACGTAATAAAACTGTACGATATTTTTTTTTATTTTCTCATTGCATGTTGTGATTTAAATGGTTTATTTACTTCTAAATTATAAATATGATTAATATTTAACATAAATTAAGTAACTTAAAGAAACTCATGCCATTTGACCACGAAGTTTTAGAGAAGACATTCAATAAAAATGTGCCATTTTCTGCTAATTTAGTTGAAGCATATTTACTTTTATTTTAAAGTTTCTGCTCTGATACAAGTGTTTACATTTTTTTAATATTTAAACTGCAAACTATTATACAAAACACTCCCGAGTATCTAGTTCACGATTACCCAGCTTCCTTTCTATCCGGCCTAGTTTTCTTTTATCGTAATTAAATGAGAAAAGCAAGGCGTCTATTACGTCATCTATTAAGGACTTTTTCAAAACCTAAAAACTGTAAGGTTTTACTCTTATCTTAAGGTTACCTTTTCATATCTGTGTGATCATTTATGAGTGAATAATAAAATCAGTTTAAGCCAATTTTTTTAAGAACTAAGTCTACGATTTACGTTAAGGTCTTACTTATGTTTCCGGCATTTAAGTAGGGCATTACAGAATTTATGTTAAAATATGAACAGTTTATATCCTTTAACTTACTTTTATTTTTTGATAAATTCTTGAAGTGAGAAGCGCAGTATATAAATATATATAAACTACCAGTACAGAGTCTTCGATTTTCACTCAGCACGTTACCGGCAACTGCTTCTATGATTCATGGATCCACGGCTGCGTTCACATTCAGATAAATGGAGGGCTTTGTACTCTCAATAAGAAGTGGGAAGATAGGCGTTATAACAGTGAGTTTAGAATAAAAACTTGGTCTTCTAGTATTGGTGGGCAAAGAAATGAATTCATAGAACTTATCCGGCTTTTTTATTATCCGGCCTGCCTCTCCGCCACATTAGGTCGGGTACTCGGGAGTGCATTGTTTTATATTTAATCTAGAAAACCTAAATTTTCTTTAAAACAAAACAGATGTTTAAATTTAAAACTTTTTAAGAATTTATTTCTGAATTATTAAGAAATGTTTCAGATGGATTATATGATCTAAGGAGAGAGGAGTGCCAGCTCAGGTGTCGTCCTCACCATCTGACAACGGTTCAAAATGACGAGGTCCGTCCCAAAATAGCCCTAATGTTACTTTAAATCAGGACGTTAATATGACTAAACTAAACTGCCAATATTTGTTGTTTGCTGCCTTTGCCATATTTAGGTCTTAAATGATTTGCCCCTTTCCTTTCTAACAACTTTGCATTTTAATGAATTGATTGTATTTTAAATATTAATAAGCTGTTTTTTGATATTTCTGTACTGTATACTACAACTTCCATCCTTTGGACGTTGTGATTTTTTTTCATATTTATGTTCATGCGTTTTTATCGCTTTCTTTATATAAGTTTTAATTTAAATTTCTTAATTGCAGCGAGGCTTATTTATTAATTTATTTAAATATTTTATTTTAATTCAACGAATTATATATCTTTAATTACCACCCATATTGCAGCAATGATTGTAAGCCTTTCAATATACAAATGATGATTCTTTCACCGGGGACATCCTTTCCGGTAGATTGGTCATCGAGGGGTGGATCAACACCAAGATGAGGACAAAAGTATTGAAGAAAAAACTCCAATGAACGTTGAAATGAATCAAAGACTTGATATTTCGGAAAGAGGCATGCATTATCGTTCAACGAATTTTAAAAATTGGTATAAGTACGAACTATATACAAATAGTTAAGAAATAATGGTCCATAGGTAACAATAAATAAATATTTTTGTTTTTTATTTTTGAAATAAATTATAGATAGTTTTGGGGCAGCTGTTTTTTTACTTGATATGATAAAAATACAGTTGATATTAAAACCTATTCGGCTATTGTTATCAGTCGTTTAATATTATCATAATTCATTGGGCTAGGAATGATCACATTTAATGCCAATTGTTGTATTTAATAATAAGTTTACCGGCGTCCTGGCATAGGGGTAGCGCTTCTTCCCCGTGGTCTGGGCGTCCTGGGTTCGAGTCCCGGTTCGGGCATGGTTGTTCTATCTGTGACATGCGTGAATGTGCCCCTCTGTAAAAAGGGGTTGTGCAAGCGAATGCGATGCGTGAGTAGCTAAGACGTACTCTTGGCGCTACTAAAACATGAGACGCTCCCTCGGCTTAAAATCGCTGACTGCAATCAGCGAGCTTGTCCATGGCAAGTGCCATTACAAACAACAACAATAATAAGTTTATGCTTTGCGGCGATCCAAAATGTTAATAATAAATCTTGGTAATGGTCATATCCCGATATCCAAAATCTGTAATGCGATTGTCATAGTTATGCATGGTTTTTAAATTCCACTTAAATATGATAGGGTTTTTTTGTCAGCTAAGATTGTTAAATGTAGGATTGAACCTGGATAATGTAAGTTTAAAGAGAAACTTCCATCGTCATTAGTATTTTTTAGCCGCCGTTAGCGATCAGCTTAAGGTAATTAAATAAGAATATTTAATTACCTTACTTTTAAGTTCTAAATCAATACTTTAGAATTCAAAATGTTTTTCTAAGAAAAATATCGAAATCTAGATTATTTCGATACGCATAGCAGTGATCAAGAAATGAAATTCCGGAGGAATGTGTTTAAAAGATTTAAAAATTAATATAATAAATTTAGAAAATGAATTCTTAAACACTTTATAATCTCGAATAAGTATCAGGTATGATTTGAGCCAAAATCAATTTTTCAAAGATAATTATTCGCGGCAATTATTGGCCCATTGTACTTAAGGATAATTTTTACGATAATTCATCGAGGAAATTATGAAATGAATTAAATGTAATGACGATTATATAACCGTATAGGCTTGATATCATAAAATACAGGATATCCTACGGAAATAGTGATAAAATCTCTGCAAATATTTATGAAAAGATGCCCAACAAGGTGCACTTTGATATATTTTTATAATACTCAGAATAACCGCGTATATAATTGCTTTCACAATTTAAATAATTTGTCAGATAAATATCTTTGTTATGCAATGGACTTAAACGAAACACAGATTTTTCTAGAATGCACCTCAGAAGTGAAGTAACAACGTCTAATTGCCCAGACAACTTCCTTTAAACACGTGGAGTCATCACGTTCTGCGGAAAAGTGGCATCCTGCATGGTACGCATAGGTACATTGTATTACCATTGATTAGGGAAGATAGACTATGTTTTTCCGCATTTGATAATTTTTCGTATAACTGAATGCAAAAATAATTTTATTTTTGTTTTTTCCACAATCTTCAACGCAATTTCCTTTAAAAGTAGTAGTCTCCTTAAAACATTCTCGCCTAGCCTCTAATTATTAACTTATTCGTCACCCCATCTACATCCCTATAAATTGTGAACCCTGGGTAAGGCAGAAAACGTCTTGCTTGGTATTGGCGTACAGCAGTTGCGATATTAATCTTTAATCTTTGGCGTGAAAATAGCATTTTTACTGAATCTATCATATCATCCTTGGCGAGTTATTTGGCGATTAATCCCTGGATGCATTTAATAATATCCAAAAATCAAATTTCTATTTTAGACGCGCGTTTTTTTCTCAATCGATTCAAACTAAGAATACATAGAACTACTATTTCAGTCACAAATTCTCATACCAAATCAGATATATTTAAGCCATTGCATATGTGTGTTAGTGCGTATGCAAGTTTTTGATCAGATTCAGATCAATAGATGTTCAGCCCCTGTTGGGATTGACTCAAAATCTGATAGGTGCCTACACTGTAGATGTAAAATCTGACTACAAAATTTTATCCGTCTAGCTTTCTCCGTTTTACAGTTATCGCGCTAGTTTATATTCGAAAGAGGGACTTCCTCTGAAGGGATTTTGTATAAAAATGGATTGAATTCAAATATGGTGTAAAGACAATATAACAAATTGCATCCGTCTGCTTCAAAGCCTTTTTGAATTTTTTTTTTATTACAGATAGATAAGCAACATTTTTTAAAAGTTGTTTTTTGAATCCAGAGTGTGTGGAGATACATCGAAAACTCGATTCCGAATGTTTCGACTGTTGCAATCATTTCTCAGTATTTCGTTTACGAGAAAAACGGGAAATTTACATTTCCATTTTTCTCATATACTTAGTATAGATAAAGTATAAAAAAATAGTAGTAAAAAGTATCAAAAAATTTGGACTCGAGACGAACTGCACGTTTTTGATCTCCTTGAGTTCGAAAAACACATTTTTAGAAAATGTCCGTCTGTCTGTAACAAAAAAAAAAAAAACTGTTTTGAACTAGACAGTTGAAATTTGATATACGGTCTTAACACCAAATTTGCAGATTTCGATAAAATTTTGAGTACTATCTATTCAAAAGATGTTCGTCTGTTCGGTTGTTCGAATATAATTACAAAACGAAGAGAGCTAGAGAGATAAGACATACACAGATTTAACATCTATAGTATAGACATCTGTATAATTTTGAGCCAAATCTCCGGAAGTTTTGGCTGTCTGTCGGTCTGTCCTTTCAGAAATAAATAAAATGCGGCAATTCAAAACCACAACGACTGAATTTGTCACTACAATTGGTTTTTTTGTGTCAAGTTTCTGTTGTAATGGGTTAAGCAAAACGTGTTTAAAACATAAATTCCAATTTTTGTATACCATTAACGCATGCCAGGAATGAATCGCCAAATAACTCGCCAAGGATCATAAGATAGCTTCATTAAAAATGATAAATTAACGCCAAAAGTTAATATTTCATAATTATTGGATGCCAGTGCCATATAATGCTTTCATTGATATAAGAGGTTTATTATTGAATATGCGAGTAAGTTTAGAAGAGACCACTTCTGCTGGTTAAAAGCTTTTGTTTAACATCATTTGCTTCATGTTTGTAAAGATGAAATTATACTATCCATATTTCGACATTCGTTATTATTCTTCATATTAACGAGTCCATTTTGATTTAGAAGTTTCTAAATTTCTGAAGTGTGTTTGCATTAAATTTAACAATGGTATGTATCAAGTTGATTAGCGCTATGCTCGAGTAAATAATCATGAAACCAAACTATCAGTTACAATTCATGGTAGCATTCGGGGCCATTGGAACTTTGACTACCAATTATGGCACTCATGTTTCTTTTCTTCTCCAACGCACGTTGCAACACAGCTGCTATTTTACTGATGCGGATGTCGATGATGATTTTTCCACGTGCTTTCTGGCGTGCTCGCTTCTCTTATCAAGATTCGCATGCTTTCCCAGACTCTTTTTTGTGGTGAACTTAAGTTCACTAAGTAGCTCTTTTTATTGTTCTTGACACTGGTTTTAACAGGCAAAGATGTTTCTTCTAATACCCATTAAGGGTATTAACTCACCGTGACGGTAGCAGCTATTTGTGAAGGAAGCTGGAGAGTCGAGAAAAGTCCTTGTTGTAGAAATGAAGCAAAAATTTGAAACTGCGTCTCAGAATATTGTTTTTTAATGATCATGTGAATTATTTTGCAAACTTTCATAGTTTTTGATCAACAGTTTAATTCTATTAAAGTCTTGTGGTTTTTGGACTTTTAATGGGAGCTACTGAATGCAATTAAAGTAGAATAATGATTTTTTTTTAAATTCCCATTTTCCATAGAAGAAGGGATACTTCAAAAAGGAACAGGTTTGCCATTAAGGCAATTATATTAAAATAAAATTTGTTATTAAACTATTTTCAGATGCATTATTCTTCATGTGGGTTCGCGATTTGCATTTTGATAAAGAATGCCTATGAAATATGTGACCTCTATTTCAAGGAAATAAGAATCATATAAACAATAAAGTAAAACTAAAAAAATTCTTCTAAAGACTTTGCAAATAAATATTGCAATTTAACGTCATAACAGTTTAGTGTTGAAAAATTTGTTGGAATCATGGACATGAAGTTTTATCTAAATGATTTGACTGAAAGTAAATATGACCAAATATAAACAATATTACCGTCGAAACAGATGGTCTCCAAAAGCGACTCGTAGACAATAAATTAAACTAATAATCTACGAAGGACTTTGAAAGTAAACAATGATGTTTCACAAAAATTATTTTTACACTATTTTAAAATGTAAAAATTACTTTTTGAATGATATTAATGAGTAGACAAAATTTTTTCCCACATTTGGACCATTTTTAGAAACATTTTTATACCATATTTTTCACTGTTGCAATGAAATTTATATCATTTTTATTGTTTCTACAAATATTTAATCTTTTATTTCATTGTTGAATGCTAAGAAATGTTGGCTCTGTTAATTTTTTTTATATTCTTTACAAATATACTTTTGAATATTATTTAATTCCATAAAATTTCTTGTCGAATCTATTAACAATTAATTTAGTCTAGTATATTGACGTCCTGTTTTGGAAACAAAGGGATATTTCGGGACCTAAATCTCGGAATAATCCTCAAAAACCTAACCTAAAACCTTTTAAATCTAATTCTAAAGATGAGGGCGATATCTGAGCTGGATCCCTTTTTTTAAATTTCCACATCACACCAAATAAAAGGGCATCTAGCCCAAGATGTCAGATTTAACAAGCTCCAGCCCATATACAAACAGATATTTAGTGAAATTTAAATATATATAAAACAACATTCTTTTTATTTATTATAAAAATATTCTTTATTTATGAGGAAAAAAAGAATATTGTCTTACATCAGTATATTTTTCACCGCTGATTGCGGTTTGATTCATTCTTACATGCTATGTTTCAATCCCCTCTCTGGGCTAATCTTTTGGATTTTTAATCAACCTTTAAAAATATTTCTCATGACCTTTTGCATCACGTTATGAATTATGGTCTTTAAAAATAGTCAACTCCACAAGCGGTCTAAAACGGATAATGTATCTTATCCCCCTCCCCCTCCGCGAGTTGAAAACGTGTCAAAATATTGCCGCATTGAAAAGAGTCTGTCGACTCTCCATGGTCGAATGGTCATAGCACTGGTTTCTTAATCAAGAGATCGGAAGGTCGGATACCGCTGGAGACAATGCGATTCAGTCTGTGTAAATATTTAATTCCTTGATTTTATGTTCCAGGAGATTCTGGACATTTCTTTAGTTTACCAGATAAGAGTTCTGGACTTTTCTTACTGTCTCCAGAAAAGTATTCTGGAACTTTCCCTGCTAGTATAAAAGCAGAAGGTCTGTCAGTCACTGTGTTCTCAGTTCAGAGTTGGGTTAGTAAATTGGTTTAGCTCTACTTCTTGTGTGTGTGTCGTTGCGTTCCACACTAAAGAACCTACGTGACAATATCTCCATATTTATCAGTTAAAACGTTTTTTGAATTTTCTTCGATACAATCTAAAAGTGAATATCAATGTATGTTTATCAGAAAAGTTCATTGCCACAGCTCGATGATATGATAAATACAAGGGTAAATAATTATAAGAACTGATCCATTTCGCGGAAATGTAAAATATAATATGATCTGCAAGCTCGTGGAGTTTTATTCATTTCAAACTCGGGATATTATAGTCGTTCTACGAGTCGAAATATAAACAACTTCTAATCAAGAAATATCTAGCCTTGTATTGTGAGACGCTAAATGTTTCCTGAATTTATTAAAATACAATAAATTTGTATAAAACCTTGAATATGCATAATACAAGAGCTCTGACATTTTGATGACAGATAACATATGTTTCGATAATTCTCACTAAGTTCAACAAACGCTTTTAAAATCCATTCGCGTGAAATAAATTTCTGTTAATACGTAGTTTTATTTTGAAAAATAAGCCATTTCTTATCAATAAAACTACTCTTGTGTAGTAAAACCCTGAATATTTCCCGAAAATGCTGAAAGGCAATAATTTGGCATAAAGCCATGAATAAATATATTATAAAGTGTATGAATTCTTGGGCTTTTAAGTGGCTGGTATTATCCATTTCCCTCTATATAATTACAAATAATGTTTCATTTAATTTTAATATTTACTGATCTTTGTGTTTGATTCTGCTCTAAATATCATTTAATAAAATAAAAGATTAAACCACTTAATAAATGTGTAATTGAGGAATCAACATTAAGGTAATATCACTGCTTAAATTTTTGTATATTAATTAATATTATGCTTTATGTATATATCTATAAAAAATATGTTTATTAAATATGTTTTTAAAAAATTTCGTTCGTTCCATTAAAATAATAAGAAATAAGTTTTTCTCGCAATATTTATTATAATAATCAAATAAAAAATTAGCAAAAAATCATTCATAAATTAGAAAGAAACGAAACATTGGCTTTTGTATTACATTCTAGCGTTTACAGAAATCAAATGCGTACAAAACGTGCAACTATGATAATAAAGAACAAAGGAAGAAAATGTCTAATATCAAAAAGCTTATTTATTTAAATCGGGGAGATTTTTCAGCGCAGTGCAGACGAGATAGTAAAATACAATCAATCAAAGGCCAAAACAAGAAACTGGCATGTATTCTTCCTCGGTGAAAGAAAAAATTGGCTAAGCGGGGGAGGAGGATATTGTAAATTATATTTTAATATTCTGGACAATTTGTAGTTTTATACATTTAAAAATATTTAAATTATACACTTGAAAAAAGACATCAAGATCACGATTTCAGTTCTGTTATTTTTATTTCACTTGAAAATTTTTTAATATTGTTTAAAGTTGGTGACAATGTTATGAAATGGAATTTTGGTGCAAATAACAATATTATCGATTTTTGATGCTGTTTTAAAGTAAAATACTTTTGAATTTTTAAAAAAATCATATTTACTAAAGATTTTTTTACTTGATTTTCCCTTAATATTTTATTTGAATTTTGTTACCGTTTTACGTCTATTAGTACCATTCTATCAAATTCTAAATTTCAGGAAAATCGTCTTACGAAAAACCTAATGAATTAAAATCTAATGCATATTTTTGGTTCAAATTTGGTTATATAATTTATGCAGAATAAGCAGTCACTTTATTTAGAAAGATTTTATAGTTTCTTTAATCTTTTACCAAAAAAATATATATATATTATTTATCCATCGAATCACAATATTTAAAATTAGATAGAAAGTAAAAACTGTGTATTACATTTCTTAAATTATATTAACAAAATTTTGAATAAATTATTTGTTAAATTTCTAAAATAAAAGACTTGTTTTATACTTCTTTTTAGCAGAAAAAACTTCCCATATTTCTTCCAATACTCAAAATACTTTTGGTTTTAAGTTGATATGATTCTTTTATACAGGCTTCCTAAATCTATTTTTGAGCAAAAATTCAAAATATAAGTATTTTTAACATTTTCCAAACTATAGTTATAGATCTTAAAATTTGAAATTGAAGTTTAAAGACTTTTCAAAAATATTTACGAATAAATCCTTTAAGCTGTCGAGAAAAGGTTAATTGTGCATTTTTTAATTTGTTCTATCAAATGCCCTTCATTGCATTCCAAAGGAAGCAACAATAAAAGACAGTTGCGACGAGGGGAGATAAAAATATTATTCTCCATAGAGTAATTTTAAGTTCTGAAATTATTGATGGCTTGTCTACTTAGGTTCAATAAAAGCTGTTAATTTTGGCATCCATCCAAATATAGGGAAATTATAGAAATAATTTTAACGGTTACTTTGGTCATTCCAAGTTTTTTGACAATTCAATGTTCCTATAATATTCTAAGGAAAGCATCTAACCAATTTCTATATAAAAAAAAAACTGTTAAATGTTTTTTCTGAATCAATCGATTTTATGTAAGGGCTGTAATTATTTGCTTTCCGTGACAGATAGGCCGAAGATGTAATTCGTGAATAAGAAAACATCAGGAAGAAAAACTAGGAAAACTATTTTCAAAACATAATGTTTTTCTCCTTCATTTCTCTTTTGGGAATCGAAGCTCTTAATCCATTCACGAAACATCCCAAACAACTTTTTTTTTGCCAACATTTGATCCAACATAATAAAATAATAACAATCGGTTATATAACAAGTTTCGAAATAGAAATAAAGGTCATCAGTTATTTCTGGAATGGGTCATTATTTATTCTTTGCTAGTGCTTTTAAGTGCCATAATTTGGGCTAATATGGGATACGATGAATGAAAAACGTAAAATCGTGAAGCGAAATAATGAATGAAATAAAATAATGCTCGAATAAAAACAACATTATTTTTTATTTCAAGTATCCTCTTCTTCGAATTAAAAGCAATCAGGATTTGTTTATTACAAAGCGTTTTCCAATTTCCTTGGGGTTTTGCAAGTAATAAAGAAACAATAGAAATTGCTCCAAAAATAATGGATTTATGAAATTTTAATCGATTTATTTTTCAAATCGATGCAGAGAAAACGAAAATATTTATTACAAGTAGGGGCTCAATTTAGCATCAGATAAATAGTTGATGCAATTATACTCTTCTCAATCTATTTATTAGTAAAAAAAATGAGCGATAGGCTCATAAGGTTTCAGCCTTTTTGAGGTGCTACGGCTTAAAGAAGAATTAATTTTTTTATACGGAAATCGAATATTTTTTTAAAAAAAATCTATATAGAGATGATCAGTGTTTATTTGTATACTTTTTTATATATAATTCTATTATTTTCATGAAAAATTCTTGGATTTTCCAAGACAAGAAATCATTGTCAATATGTCAAAGTCCAAACGTCAATTGAGTAATTAAAATGAAAGTTAAAATCTAACAAGTTAATTTAAAAAATAAATAAGTTTTTGATGTTTTTTGGTGTACACAATCCGAAAATATTATCTTAAAAAGAATTTTTATATTATCCAAAAATTTAAAAAAAACCAACTTTTAATGATATAAACTGCATTTACCTCATGCCAGGTAAAAATGTTAAATTAACACCAAATATTTCGTAAATATTGTACGTTAATGCTAAATAACATTTCGTAAATCTTGTACGCCAATCCTAAATAACAAAATATTTCGTAAATCTTGTACTGCAATGCTAAATAACAAAATATTTCGTAAATCTTGCACGGCAATCCTAAATAACAAAATATTTCGTAAATCTTGTACTCCAATGCTAAATAACAAAATATTTCGTAAATCTTTTACGGCAATCCTAAATAACAAAATATTTCATAAATCTTGTACGCCAATGCTAAATAACAAAATATTTCGTAAATCTTGTACGGCAATCCTAAATAACAAAATATTTCGTAAATCTTGTACTGCAATGCTAAATAACAAAATATTTCGTAAATCTTGTACGGCAATCCTAAATAACAAAATATTTCGTAAATCTTGTACTGCAATGCTAAATAACAAAATATTTCGTAAATCTTGTACGGCAATCCTAAATAACAAAATATTTCGTAAATCTTGTACGCCAATGCTAAATAACAAAATATTTCGTAAATCTTGTACGGCAATCCTAAATAACAAAATATTTCGTAAATCTTGTACTCCAATGCTAAATAACAAAATATTTCGTAAATCTTGTACGGCAATCCTAAATAACAAAATATTTCGTAAATCTTGTACGCCAATGCTAAATAACAAAATATTTCGTAAATCTTGTACGGCAATGCTAAATAACAAATATTTCGTAAATCTTGTATGCCAAGACCATGCAAGATGTTCTTTGAGATAACACATTTATTAGAGAGTATGCGAGAAAGTTTGGGGCAACCACTACCTCTTTTATTTTCAGAGTATCATATATGAGAGTTGTGTTCTTCGTAATATAGTAAAAAAATTAAGTATACATTTTAGACGCTTTTTTTTCCGATCAAATGAAAAAGCAAAATTTGACGCCGATTACAATTTTAGTAGCAAAATCAAATACCATATTTCATTTATCCAAGTCGTGGCGGGTAATCGCTTTTATTTGCCAGAGAATATACAAGAAAACGGTTAATCTTTTCACAAATTTTATACGAATTTATACTTTAGATATTAAAAACATGTACCGAATTTTAGTCATCCATCCTGTTAGGGTTTGTAGTTATAATATATTTAGACAGCCGGACAAATTTCATTCAAAATTTTATAGAAATCTACAAATATCGTGTAAAAACCACATACCAAATTTCATACATCCAGCTGAAAGTGTTTTTTAATTATTATGTTCAGATACAGATAAAGTTTAGCTTTTTAGTTTTAGTTATATTAACGTTTCGTTTTAAAGCAACACTAGGGCTATTTTGGGATGGACCTCGTCATTTTGAACCGCAGTCAGATGACACTTGAGTTGGCAACTGCCTCTCCAAGCTTCCACACCACACCAGCTACAGGACGCTTAGCCCTGACGGATTTGGCATGCACCAGAACCGCTTATACAACTGTTCTTCGGTGGAATCGGGTCTCGAACCTGAAATTCTCCTAATCCGAAGCCGAGGCCTTATCACAAGGCCACCGCTGCCTTAAGAGATAAATGGAGAAACTAATTTCAAAAATGTATTTTTCGGACTCACGGAAGTCTGTGAAGTGGAGATTCGTCAAAATCTCGTGTTAGATTTTTTTTTTTTTTTTTTTTTGATGATTACAAGGTTTTATATTTGCATACTTTCTTTAAGAGAAAGTGAAAAATAGTTTCAAACCTATTGTAGTGAATAAATTACTACCTACAGCATTAAATGATGTAATTTATCTCATTTATTTTCTTTCAAGAGAAATTCGTCTTGAAAAGGTCATTATATTTTGATCTGAAAACAAGGAAAACTTGCAGCCTTTCCTCCTCTTTTTTATATTTTGTTGATTTTGTCTCGTGGTTCTGCGTTTGCATGAAATTAATTGAATCATTGTTTTCTTTCTTTAGTCACCATGCTCGAAATTTTTCTAAGTTGAATGAGTTATTGTTGCCATGACAATCGAAAGCTCACTGAATATAACGATCTTAGACATAAAATTAAATAGGATGACCTAAGGGTTATTTAAGTCCAAATTTATTTTATATTAGCTGTCGTTGGCGACCAGCCGGTTAGCCAGCTTTAATGCTCACTAAAAATTTCAATTAGATATTTTATGTAACTTATCTTTTAATAACTTCTTCATCAAAATGTTTTTAAGCTTCAAATTTTGATAGTCATATAATTCACTCATACTATTATGGGTGCCTTAAGCCGTTCTGCCCATTGTACTATACATCTAGCTTATTTTCTATCAGCTCCATAAAAATTTCAACTTTAAATTAAAGTGCAATTAAATAATAATTAAACTGCAAATAATAGTATTTTTTTTTTTTTTTTTACTGAAACCAAGCACATTTTTAAATATGAGTTCTGAAAGCAAAATGGTTCGGCATTTCAATCTCCTTTTCACTAAAGAACAATTTTTATAATTTATGTAATATCTCAAGAATTATTCAACAAAAATTTCTCGGATTCTTTTTAAAATTCAATTTTTAGTTTTAATTTCAAAAAGATATAAATCACGTCTATAATAGTATTTTGTTTAATTTCGGTCTATAAATATACTTAAAAAAAGCCGGCGTCCTGGCATAGGGGTAGCGCGTCTTCCCCGTGATCTGGGCGTCCTGGGTTCGAGTCCCGGTTCGGGCATGGTTGTTCTTCCTGTTCTATCTGTGAGATGTGTGAATGTGCCCCCCTGTAAAAAGGGGTTGTGCAAGCGAATGAGTGATGCGTGAGTGGCAAAGTCGTACTCTTGGCCCTAGTGGCGCTGCTATAAAAAACAAGAGGCGTTCCCCACCGGCATGTAGTGCCATAAGAAACAAACAAACAACTTAAAAAAATTATGAAGTCTATTTATTTTATATTATTAGCTGACATAATCTGAAAATTGATTCATAAAAGCTGTAAATGCAATTAACAGTTCTTTACATTTGTATGCTATTTTTCAATAAATAAAGCATTTCTCTTTACATAAATTAATATTTTTTTAAGCGAATCTGACTTTACTAAAGTTTGAACTAGTAGGGGTTGTCTCTTCTGTTCTCTAATAAAGCACAAAACTGTGGAATTTCGGGAAAACGATCACTAGAAATACTCGGATATTTATTTTCAGAATCCCAAGCAGGAGAGTTGCGTTCTACTTAGTAAAGTAAAGAAAGTGGTATTTGTGTATTATTAACCGCTTGTGCAGTTGTCATTAGCTATCAATAGTTACGGAAGAGCTTATTAAAAAGCAATCTTTAGTAAGGGGGTTTTTTGGGCGACTAATTGCTTAGAAGAAGTTTATCATTACATAAAAAAGAATCGGAAATAAAATTTTGGAATCGTTTTTTCAACCTATTTATACCAAGATGTGATACTGAACTACAACTTTTATAATAAGATCATATCCAAATTTTATTATTTATGTCATTGAATTTTTGATTTATTGCATTCAAATGAAAGCCTAGATCGACAGACAGACAGACGTTTCCGTCATGAATCTGATTCCAAATTTCGTACAGATTTACACGTTAGATGTTAAATCTATTGTTATTGATGTTACTTATGGCACTTTACAAGCCCGCCGACTAACTGACACCGATTTAAGCCGCGAGTACAGCAGATTCTGAGGGCAAAGTCCTTGAGCAGAAATCTGACTTCTAGCTCATAAATAGATGACGCACACATTCGCTTGCACAACCCCTTTTTACGGGGGGGGAGGGGGGGGGCTCCTTCACACACCTCCTAGATATAATGCAGGGTAGAGAACAATCACGCCCGTAGCAGGACTCGAACCGGGAACGCCCAAATCATGGGGAAGACGCGTTACCCCTAGTACAGATCGCCGGCTGTTAAATCGGTGCATTAATTTCTCTATTTCTTTTTTCATTTTGTAGTAGTCATGTGAACGTGCCAGACAGATTTCGTTCAAATTTTGAAGGAAATTTAAAACTTTAGTATGAAAATCATGTACCAAATATCATCTGTCTATTTCAAAAAGTTTTTGCATTGTCTCTCCACAGATATATTTTAATTAATTAAAATTTCAATGAATAGGTAGGTTAGTTTAGTTATATTAATGTCTCGTTTTAAAGCAACGCTAGGGCTATTTTGGGACGGACCTCGTCATTTTGAACCGCAGTCAGGTGACGAGAACGAAACCTCAACAGGCACCCCCCCTCTCCGCATCACACCACACCAGGGGGGAGGACGTTTGGCCCATACGTTTAACGTGCACCAGTCCCGCTTACACAACAGATCTCCTGAAACCCGGTGGCTCCGAAGCCAAGACCTTGCCTCCAGGCCACCGCGGCCCAAAGAATAGTTAGGAAATATTCTCTGGTAATATATTGCTACTTTCCGAAAAATGCGCCAAACTTTGAAGCTCATTTTTAGGTATATATAAGAAATATAGAGCACTACTGGACGCATGTTATTGGCAATTTAATTCATCAAATATAATTTTATTTTGTCTTTTATTAGTTATAACTTTGTTAAATATTTTACATTTTTATGTTTTCTTTTAAAAATGAAGAAAAGACGCAATAATATTATTGAAATATGACTGAAATTACTCAAATATATTACTTTAAAATTTTTTTAAAAAAAATAGGGGGGGGGGAATGTGTCAAGCTGTTGCAAGTTTATATAAAAAGTAGGAAAACATCGAGTAAATATTTTGACATCATAACATTTATAGGCTTGCAAATTATTTGTAAACTGCGATATGCACAATGTTAAAAAAAAAAAAAATTGACAAGAAAAACGCATGACAAGAAAGATCACTGACCCCTGAGATGCCAAATCAATTACAACATTAATTCCCGGATAATAAAAGATGAATAAGATAAGATTTTTCAAAATTTTAACTGATTTTCATTTGAAATGAAAGAAATGTCAGTGTCTTCAGTAACTTAAGAACATAATATGCTGCCCAAAAACTATTTTTCCATCACTGAAAAATTTTAAACAATAATATTTTCAATGCTGCCAATTTCATTTCTAAAATTCTATTTAATTCATGAAAATATTTACAAATATATTTTACAACGATACTTTTTGTTTCCTTATACTCAGCGTATTGCGATGGTATTAAATATATTTTTTCTGTGCCCACATTATCGTTGCCATCTAATTAACAATAATTTTTAAAAATAAATTAGACAAATTAAGTCTAAAATATTATTTTACTATGCTGTTTCGATGGTTTTTAGAGGTTTCGCATCTTCTTGATTTTTTTTAAAAATTTCACTTCATCTTTTGATTGGAGCCAGGTGAGCGAACTCACATATAATGACAAGGCTAACCTTCGGTGGCTTCTTATGAATTGATCGTTGTGTATTCGAGTGATAAAAGTACGAAAAATCAGCACCGAGAACGATCTGATAAATCACGTGTAAGAGAAACGTTTGCTTTTAATGCTTCGCAGTAAGATGACTTGCATTTTTTATCGTTTCTATTTTTCTTTTCAAATAATTTATCCAGAAATGAAACTGTGCCACATTTTTCCTTTATCTAATCTGAAAATCAGTAGATTTCTATATGCACACTTCTAAATAAAAAGTGTCATCTGAAAGAATTACACATTCAGATTCTTTAAAATTTCGATTCAAGAAAAAAAAAATTCTGTTGTGAAAGTTACAAAGTCATTAACGACAGGCAGATATTCATTAGAAAAATGTAAACCAAAATTTATATCTTATGTTATTTTGAGTTAAGAATTTGACTTATGAAATCACAACCACAAACTGGCTACTCTGACCCGCCAGAAGGCACACGGAAAACCTGAACGACCGGGTCGCCGCAACAGCAATATTGGCGGGAATTATGATTGAGTCCTAAGGACCATCACCGGCCAAGGTACGACCTTTCTCTAAGGAAATACGTCCGTGATCGATGGGAGCAGCCAGACCCACACTTTTTCGTGTACACACAAGGGTGACGAGAACCAACCACCATGTCAGAAGCTTCTTAACCTCAATTACTAGGTCTCCCTCCTCCATGGGACAGTTGACTTATGAAAAGATTAAAAAAAAATTATATTGTCTGGAGATTTAATGAATAACATTTAGGAAAGTATTCTTGGTGCAGTAAAGTTTAGAACAAAAAAAATGTCTATTTTTCTTTGACCAAAATTAGTAGATCTATGAAGCTTTCAATTTCATCATTTTACATCCATAAACGGCTGTCTTGAAGAAATGTTGTGCATATATTGGCAAACTTTTTTTATGGTTGTCATTGTAATGATTTAAAATAGCAATGTACAAAATTTCATATATACACTAATGTTGTTTGCAGAATATTTTTTATTTAAAATGTTAGTGTGTCAAGAATATTGTAACAAATATAACTAATTTTCCCGTGATTCAAAGAAAAATTTTTTTGTATGTTCTTTAGAACTTCTTTCCAATTGGAAGTAGATTATTTCTAATGATTTAGAGCTAATCTATTGATAACTATTAAAACAGACACCCTATATGAAATATCCATGTATAGAATACTATAAAGAAAAGGCAAGTGACTTTCATAATGTTAATTTGAGTTGTGTGTTTTAAAGACATGCTGGAAAATATGACCTAAGAAAAATAGGCAAGAGAGAAATTCTTTAAAAAGTGTGTCCAAATTTACTTTACATCTTAAGCGAAAAATGCAATAAATAAATAATATTATTTAATTATTGAAATTTAAAGAAATCATTTCACATTCGTGGTAATTTAACTTTGGAATCTATTGCTCCATATTGATTGCTTTGATACACCCATAACAAGCACATATATATATATATATATATATATATATATATATATATATATATATATATATATACAGCCATAACCCGCTGTGCAAAATAGGATAAATTCTGTGTACTTTTTTTTTAAATAATATTTTCTAAACATACAAATTTATTTTAAATATTAACTAAAATTTTGGTTTTTCAAAAAAAAAAAAAAAAACACTAATATTATAGTGGTGCGTTGTGGTTTTCTAAGGAACTGCCCGGTTTTTAAATACACTATTTTTAATCTTCACAAACACAGCTACACTACAAAATTCGCAAACACTTATTATTACAGACACACGTAGAAAATTAGATTAACCCTTTAAAGGGCCATTTTTCTCTAGTCATATTATATTAAAATATTTTAGACTTGAAATTAGAATAAGAAAAGAGATTCATTTAGCTTATTAGATAAATTTAATTTGATTCATTAATTAATTTGGTTAATTAATAATTAATTAACAAATCAAGACACATCATTTTGTCTGAGATAAAGAACTGAAGTATCTAAGTTTCTGTCTTTAATAAAATTTGTCAGAACTTATGCCAACTTACATAATTTCATACAAAGACTGATAAATTTGGTGGGAAGCATACTTCCTGAGGCCCTAGAAAGGGTTAAGGAACAGTATGGTTTAGGGATTCCACGGTTACCAACCGAAAGCATTCGACGTTAGTGCAAGGGTTGCGCATGGGGAAAATGTTGACCTCAGTGTGCAAGTCTGCCGTTCAACTGGTTGTCTTCTGCAAAATGCCACAAGAGGGCTCTCTCTGCTCAAGGGGAAAAAGAGGTGTTACAATATAAATATTCGTAAAAACGTTCTTTCATTCTTTTGTTCCAATTTATTAACTTATTTCGATTTCTATTAATTGTAATTTCCTTTTTGAGAAATACATAAATTATTGGGATGGTGGACTATTAGGTATTTTTACGAATTATTCATTAGAAATTTCTTTGCACATTGTTAAAATATAAATATGCCAAATATATTTTGAAAAAAAATTCCAATTAAAAAATATATTATTTTGAAAAAAAAATTAAAAATATATATTATTTTGAAAACAATAAAAAATATATAATTTTTAAAATTTTCAAATATTTTAAGCGATGTAATTTTTTTAATATTTTTTTATATCATTTCCCCTTTATTATCATATAAAAAAACCTATTTGAATCCAAACTAGGTATGATTTTATAATTCCAATTAATAATTAACATTTTAAAAATAATTTTTTGCTCACATATTGAGTTTTCATAATATTTTTTTTAACTAAAATTGATTTTAACCATCTAAAAAATCTCGAAGCATAAAATGCAGAGTCAGTTTTTTTTTAAATATATGCCTTAAAATCATCTTTGTAAATTTTATGCAATTTCCACAAAAATTAGATTGAATTTCAAAGATATTTAAATTTAATTAAGATATCGTTTTCAGAAAATGTCGTTAAAATATGTTTACGCCTCTAAATTTTTCAAATATTTCTTTGATTGGACATCACATTTTATAATGCTGTTTTAGTTGAATATAAGCATTTAAATTAATGTTGAAACAATACAAAGGAAATTTCGTATTTTGTAATTTTTTGCTAATTTCAAGAACCACCTTCTTTTTAAATAATTTGAAACAAAGTATTGTTCTGAACAAAATAATTGTTTGAAATAAAGATTATACTGAAAAAAAAAATAAAACGATTTAATAATATATTCTGAATTCTATCGATTTGGAGTATTATCTAAAATTACATAAATATTTTTATCTTTTTTTATAATTAATGAATCTATGTCTGGTAACAATTGCAAAATTAAATTATTTTGCATTATCAATTTCGTGACCATGTTTCCCTTCTTATTTTTAATGAAAAAAATTAAGGAATAATTTTGGTTTAATATAAGAAATGCCCTATTATTTTTTTTATCAAATTAAACAAGCAAATCTTTCCTGATTTCAGTTACTATTGAAATGACTTTGGAATATTTGAAAAGAAAATCAATCAAGCGTGACCTAAAAGTTTATTTTAAATATATTGATTCTTTTATTCCATAGATTTTTGAAACAGAATTTTTTTTAAATTACGAATTGGAATTTTTTTATTTTTTATATTGTGAGTATTGTATCATGAATATTATGCTTTAATTGAAGTATGTTATGTTATAATTAATATCAAAGATTTTGAAAAATTTCGTTTGAAAGAATTTGAACTTCGTCAGTATTCAGTTAAAAATGACAAGGATTTCTTCCAAATAAACATTAATTCGGCTGTAAAATTTAGAATGCGTAGAAATAATATGCGGCTTTCATTTTAAAAAAGCGTAAAACATTTGTCGCTTAAATCATTTGTTTTAAACTTCAACTTAAAACTTTATTTTGATGGCATGTTCTTCAAAACATATTTCGGAACCGGAAGATTTCGGATTCGGGACCCGATTCCACCGAAAAACCGCCGTCGGGTCTAGTGTAAATTAAATTCGTCGGGACCAAACGTCCTCCCGCTGGTGTAGTGTGGAAGTTTCGAGAGGGTGTGCCAACTCGGTGTCATCCTCGTCATCTGACCACGGTTCAAAATGACAAGGTCCGTCCCAAAATAGCCCTAATGTTGCTTTAAAACCGGACGTTAGTATAACTAAGCTAAACTAAACTCTTCAAACCTTATAACCATATCGCAAATCGGTACGCTCATTAAAAAATAATTCTGTCATTAAAATCACATCAAATATAGAATAATATGTAATATTAGATTAAATTAATTGTAATTAATTTATTTTTATTTAAATATACAAAAAATGTTGTTAAAAATATTTAATTTTCACTTCGACTTTAAAATTTGATTTATTCATCATATTTTTCATTATAGATAGTCTTTTTATTGTATTTTACTGTCTTAGATAAATAAAAATAGTTTTATCGGATGCATAATGTTTGTAAATGATGCAGCAAAAAAAAAAAAAATCAAATTTCACATTTTATTTCCTTTTCTTAAATCGATGCACGTGGAGTAGAAGATTCTATATTTAGTCAGTTTTCTTTAACCTATTAAAGATTTATTGGCAATAATACGTAAAATGATATCTTTTAGGAAGTTTCAGATACTTCTGTGCGATGTATACATTTAAACACATGCTCTGAGTATTTTTGTTTTCTCTTTCTGTTTTAACACTACATTTACCATGAGTTGCCATATTCCTATTTCTACCAAAGGGATCAGAATGACTCCTTTCGGTATTTAATTAGAAAAAAATATAAACTTACCTATCTATTATGAAGTTAAAGTAGAAAAAAATTTTATGTTTTCAGTATATTTGTTGAGGTGTGGTGTGGAAAAGGTAGTTCCTCTATGTTTATTTACTAAAGAGTGTTTATTTTCTAAACTAGGTCTTCAAAACCATCTCTTTTAGTGACTGCAACATGAAATTTATTGTTGCATTAGCTGTTAATAAATTAGAATCTCTTCGACATAATGCCTCAACAGCCAGTTTTCATATTAAGTTCATATTAAGTTATAACAACCTGTTCTGGATATTAAGTCGAATTCACTATCTGAAAAATTAATTTGCTGGTTTAAGTCGATTATTGCTTTTTGGATTAGATTTCTCAGTTTCAAAAATCGTTCCATCATTAGGAGTAAACTGTTCCAACATGTTTTAGAATCTCCTCCTAAACATCTCCTTTCATCTTTCCTCTCACTCCTATTTTGTTGAAGTAAACCCATAGTAATGCATGCTCAAAAGGTGGAGGGTTTATAATCCATTGTCATACAGTATTTTATCACTTCTCTTGATAATAAGATGCAGCTTTGTATTCCCAGTCTAATTAATTTCGTCCGTTAGAGAGACATAAAAACAAAAACGTATACTATTTTGCTATGTTGGCGATCCCTGAACAATTTAAACAATTACAAGACAATTTTAAAAATGTCTAGTAAATACCAAAAAATCGGTATTTAAACTTGTGAATACCGGTATTATAAAATTGTACAAATGGCTCGAAATACCGGTATTCGGTATCCCGGTATTGCAATCCCTATATTTGACGGAATTTCGGCTTTGTTTTCTTGCTTCTTATATTCACACATTTTACTAACACATACTTATTTCTATATTTATACTTATATCTATATGCGTCCCTATCAAGCCGTTACATATTTAAATATAAATGTATGTATTCTCAACAATATTTTTTCGAATGGTCAAAATGACCCCTCCGGTAAAAGTAAGTATACTATATACATTCCTCCGAAACTAAAATAAGAAAAAGATAATATTTGCGGTTATTATTGAAGTTAATGCATGCACTTTCAGCATTTTAAAAAATATATTATTTATATATAATAGTTAATATAATTTATTTATTTTCCTGATTAGTAAAATACCTTCTATTTTATGCAATTAAATATTTTTTACAGAAAAAACGAATTTTTTTAAAAATATAGTCATTATAGTTAACCAATAAAAAAGGAATGTAAAATCGAGTACAGATAAAAAAATAGTAAAAATAAGTTAAAGTGAAAGTTAAAAAAAAATAAGAATGAAAAAATAAAAATATAAAAAGGAATAAAAATAATCATTGAAGAAAAGCGATAAACGATATTATTTTTTTAATTATATGTGTCTTTAGGACAATAATGAAAGTTCAAACATGAAAATATGTAAATATATGTGAACAATTCCAAAATTATTTGGATATTAATTATTATTTACTAATATAAGATGAATAAAAAATAAAACCATCAAAATTTACAACATTGTGATCTTGAGGAGTCTTGGAGTAACATTTATTCACAAAATGTGAGACTCCAAGACTCCTCAAGATCACAATGTTGTAAATTTTGATGGTGATAAATTAGTCTCACATTGATCCACAAATATAATTTCAGGAATTCCATAAATCTATCTGACCATCTATTTATTAGGATGCATTACGATGCTATTACGTTAGGTATAAGACGAAAAGAGCTTGATGAATGAAATTTGGTGTGCCGGGTGAAATTTGGTCGGGCTTGCGACAAAATAGTAATTTTTTATTAATTTTTGGTGTATATCTGTCAGCAGGAAGGCTCGCTATCTTTCCGTATATACATGGACATGATAATTCAAATCGTAGGAAAATGTACTACATGGATGAAATTTTACATAAGGTTTTAATGTTAGGGCTGTGCCGATTTTCAATTTATCGAAAAGAATCGATATTTTTGAATAATTTATTTTTTATGTCAGTTTTTGAAAAATGTCGATATATCGAAATCATGATCTTGGATAATAATTCACGATAAATCGCGATACAAAAAAAAATGATATTCATAATTAATTTGCGTTTTTTATTTCGTTTGGGTTATCAGTGAGTGTTTATTTTTGTTGCTCTTCGTTCTTATTGGCCTTCATACAGAATTTTTGCTAATATTTCTATAAATTCTGTCATATTCTAATATATAACAAATACTTGTTTTAAACGCAATGTTGTAAATGGTAACATACAAACATTACTTTGGAATGGACACACTTTATGATAGGAATTTTTTTTTAAATTATTTTCTAACTATTTTTATTCAAAAGAAAACCAATATTTTTACTATATAAATTGAAACGCCCTTTTATTTGGAGTCGTTCTGATCTTCAATATGTTAAAGAGATGCTATTTATAACTTATAATAGCTATAAATAAATGATGATATCGTGATATATTGAAAAATATCGATATGTGTTGGATGATGTATCGCGATGATGAAGTTCTGTCATCGCCCAGCCCTATTTAATATTGTAGATGTGTATTATATTTTAAAATTCATCCATCAAAATGAAGACCGTCTGTCTGTCTATTACTTAAGTATACCCTTCTGATTTTTAATATTCTAAATTTCAATGAAAGGGTTCAACAGAACTGACTGAAAGCTTAGGTCAAAGAAAGGAAAAAAAAAACCGGGCTCGAAACTTTGATTTTAAAACATTCAAACGCTACTTTAAGGACAAATTTCATAAAAAATAATAGCTGTAGGGCTTGTGACGTCATTATAGCATGAGCAATGTTCATTAATTTTTTATTAAAACATTTACTCTATGAAATGAATGAATACCTCATTACATAGCATTCAATTTGCTCATTTCTGTTTTCTATAGTTATCGTGAAATTGACTGCTTTTAATTTCAGGAAACCATTTGTCATAGATACCAGATACCTGTTATTTTAATATCCTTTCACGTGTTCTGTTTATTGTATCAATGAATCTTGGAATCGAGATCTCTTATATCATTGCATTAGCAAAGATTTAAATGTCTATAACCAGTTTCAAATTCAGTGTTTCTTTTGAAATTAATGTAATTTAACTTTTTATTTCTTCACGTAAAGCTTTTTACTTTTCAACATTGTGAAAAAATGAATGCGATCAAATATTTAATGAAACAATAAAATCGAAAATCTTAAAAAAAAAAAAAAAAAAAAAAAAAAAAAAAAAAAAAAACACTATCAAAATTAAGAAAAAAAAATTTTCGAGATTACAATAAAATCAAAAATCTTAAAAAAAAAAAATTAAGAAAGCGTTCTAAATTCTAAAAGGGCGTAAAAACCAACATTGTGCAAAAACAATTTTAGAATTGTTAAGAAAAAATTCCAAACCCTTGAATAATTATTTATTAATTATAATTCTAACTAAAATTTCTTACAAATTCTCTCTCTAGGGTGCATATTTCCACTTTCTAAAGTGTATTTGTGCCAAATGTCGTAGCTGTAGGTTAGGCGACCTATCCTGTGAACGCACACGTGTACTTTTTCTTTTATTAGTAGTAAATATTTATTCTTAATTATCCACATATTTATCATTTATCGCGATAAAAAATGCCAAATAACAACGATTAACGATTGTAATCATCGAATTCTTTCTTAATATTTATCTCAACCCCCTTTTAGGTAAAGACATTCGCAACCGATTAATCTGTCGATGTTCGCTATTGACCTCATTTTCGAAGATGACATCGAAGAACTGGATCGAATCACCTTTCACGCCTTCTTTCGGGAACTTCTAACGAAAGAAAAACAAAGCAAGGTAGCGCTCGTGTATGATATGTAAAACAATACACAACGGATATAATGTTCGTCTGCCAAATGAATTAATTACAAAAAAAAAAAAAAACAGAACAGCGGTGAGAAATGATAAGATAATATACTTTGTTTTAAAAAATATCCAGTTAAAATATAAATTCAAATAAACATTGTTGAAAGTATTATTAAAGATGAAGATTTTATTTAGCGAATGATAAAATATATAAAATTGTATACTTTTGTAATTATCGTTATTATTGTTAGAAGTTTGGAATGATTGACAGAGTTCATCGATTTGCAAGTAAAGAAAATAATAACATCAAATTCAGTCTTTCATCAGATTTATCATTTTCAGTATAGAAAGAGATATTTTTTAGCCTCATCTGTCTTTATATAACTGTATAAATTTTTCTTTATTTTTATTATATCAATTAAACAATTAAAATAAAAATAATTATTCAACTAAATTAAAATAATTATTCAATAATTATCAACTAAAATAAAAATAATTATTCAATAATTATCAACTAAAATAAAATAATTATTCAATAATACACAAATACAGGGTGATTCAAAAGTCTGTTAAAATTTGGTAATTGAATAATTAATGGGATGATGTGGATAGAAAGATAAAAACTGACACACATGCTTGAAAGGAGCTTACTGAAATAAAAAAAAAGTGCAAAAATCGATCAACAGATATATAATAACAAAAGCAATCATTAGCATAACAATTGATATTTAGCAAAGATTATATTTTTCATAACAAATACTCATCATAACAGCCGTCATTCACCAATGATACCTGCAATCGAGAAATAATGTTGTGAGCATCAATCTACATCATATCTGTAATTGTGTATTCTGATGATCTCGCGGTAGACTTGCGACTTCAGATAACCCCACAACCAATAATCTCCCGAATTAAGATCTGGTAAGCAATGTGCTATATATATATATATATATATATATATATATATATATATATATATATATATATATATATATATATATATATATATATATATATATATATATATATATATATATATATATAAGTAAGCATATAAATTTTTAAAAGCAGAAAAAGATAAAAGAGGGGGAAATCATTTATCCCTGGTCTTATATAACATGAGATATTGATAGGGAAAATATTTTTTCACAGTGCTCTTATATAATGAGATTTCGATAGGGATTTCTAACACGTGTCAATTACAAGCAAAGGAACACACAGGGATCTTTTTTTAAAAGAATGTGTTTACTGAACATTTTTCTATCCCTTCACGTGGAGCGTGTGAAAGTACAAATGTAAGCATTTTACAAAGTTTCTCTTGAATGAATTAAATAGAAAAAGTGGAATGGGATCAGGAAATAAGTAAATATTTTAGAATGAAGTTACTATAGGCTGAATGACGATAAATCTTTGGAAATTAATTAAATTTAAATTAGATTTTAAAATATCATTACACACACACACACATATATATTCAACGAAATTTCCGACAGTTATCACAAAGCAAAAAGAAATCTTTATAATGAAGCTCTACGGTCAGAAGTAGAATTTGAAATAAAATACAGAAAATGTAAGGGCAAAAATAAACAATTATTTCAATCAAAATATATTTTTTTCTCTTTACAAGTAGCGGCTTAAAGTAAAGCACATGAATTTGTAAAACATAAATCGCAACCACAAATAGATTGCCATTGTTTTATGCTATTTTTGTGACATAAATAGGCATGTAAGCAAGCTTTTGTTTTGATTGTAAAAACATACTCTAAGCTTTAAATTGTTTAAGTAATAGGAAGAGCCTGATATATTGAGATTTGACAGCAATAAATAGATGAGAAATCTATTTTTATGTGGAAAAAGCCTTTTTACTGCATTATTTATTGCGAATAAAAGTTTGCAGCCATTTTTCTAGTTGTTCACAATACAAATGTAGAGTTGTTCTAATCATTGAGTCATGAAACTAGGTTCAGATTGTTCTTGAAAGCAAATAAATGATCGTTGATTTTGCTTATTATCTTAATTTTTCCGTTGTTGATGCCATTTTAAAAATGATGGTTGATATTACCTGGATCGTCATGTGAATGATATAAGTAAAGATAACATTTTTGACGTGTTGTGTGCATTTGAATAGAGGATATCAAAACATGAACGAGGAAGAGAAGAAGCAAATGCTGCATTTCAATGCATGCATGTATGTTGTTCTAAAACAAGTTTCGAAATCTACATTCATTTTTCAATTTCATTTTGGAAGATTCACGAATGAAGTGGGTTTCGGAAAGAAACAAACTGCGCATTTATTATGTGAAAATTTAGGTTTTGTTTTTTCTTTATGATATAATTACAGAATAAGTATATAGCAGAGAGAGATATTTATCACAAAAGAAAATTTAACTCAGAAAATTATTGTAAACATCAGTAATTTTACACTTTTTTTAAATTTGAGTTCTTTCACGTTTGTAAAAATGTGATTTGATTTTACTATCGATTTTTCGCTAGCTTCCTAATGCGTTTGAAATTTCAAATTTTGTATTCTTGAGTCAGTTCAGAACTTATTTGTCAGTTACGCATTAATTAAGTTTTTTTAGTCAATTACTCACTAAATTTTGTTTCAGTACTATTGGCGCCACTTAGTGACGAGTTAGAGAAATAATAGAATTCAAAATTAAAAAGTAGAAAACGACTTTTTAAAAACTGTTGTTATTACACTAGAGTCCGACGTCCTGGCCTAAGGGTAGCGTGTCTTC
The DNA here is from genome assembly GCF_947563725.1 of Argiope bruennichi. Taxonomy (NCBI): domain Eukaryota; kingdom Metazoa; phylum Arthropoda; class Arachnida; order Araneae; family Araneidae; genus Argiope; species Argiope bruennichi. The sequence goes on from NC_079157.1 coordinate 9,924,999, forward strand.
CCAGGGATCTGGGCGTTCTGGTTCGGGCATGGTTGTTCATCCCTGTGTTCTTTCTGTGAGGTGTGTGAATGAGCCTCCCCCCCTATAAAAAGGGGTTGTGCAAGCGAGTGTGTTGGTGTCATCTTCATATGAGCTAGAAGTCAGACTTCTGACCTCGGGTGCTCAGGGGTCTTTAATCTCAGAAGCTACTGCGTCACCTTTACGTGATAACGCGGATACGACATCATTACACTAATTAAAAGAATTTTATTTTTTATTATCATATAATTCCATTTCTAATTCTATTTTATTTATTTGCTGATTTCTGCTGTGATATATGTTATGCAATTGGGAAAACCATTTTATGAACTTCAAGTGAACTTCTACTTACCTAAGAATATACGTCTGCTGTATTAAACAAGCAATTACAATACATTACTCAACAGAAAACTAATAATGTTATGAAAAATTTTGAAAAAAAAATATTAACAGAATTTTTATTTTTAAATAAAAAGTTACATTTTAAAGGAGTATTTGAGAGATGACTTTTCATTGCAAAATAAAGTAGAACTATCATCCCAGTTTGTTGACTTTTGTCTCTCACTTACTTTATCTGCAGCTATGTAGTTAGTTTTAGCTTTCGGTTTAGCTTTAATTTGATAAATTAAATTTTTTCTTATAAACAACGTTTTAAAATTTTGTGGGTTTATTCTTTATAATATTTCATTTTTATTTTGATCTATAACCTTATTTGAAGCTACATGAGGATTGTTTGAAAATGAAATTTTTTAAACTAATTTTGTACTTACTTAAATAATTAGCTAATGAAATATTTATATGAAAGAAATTTAATTTCCTCTCGCATTTTTAGAATATTTATATTATATACGATGATTATCTTTCTATTTAAATTGGGATTGATGGTCCGCTCATGAAATGAAATTATATTCACTAATTTTTCTTTATTATTTGTTTTAAATAAAACGTAAATTTTTTTTTAATCTTGCAAAAAAAGGTTCTCATTGAGTGCCATTTTTTATCCTAATCAACTTGTGATAGAACACACAAAGGAGTAATTTAAAGTTGCTTTATAATTTTAGAAGCTTTTTTTAATATTTTTATTTACTTCATATGCAAATATAGAATGGCGGAATAGAATTGCAGATAATAATAAAATTGTGGATAGAATGGTAGATGGAATTCCATAATTGCATAGTTGTGTGTTTTCGATGACAACAAAAAACTTTAATATCGCCAGAGCTTGATTTTTAGTTGAATTTCTAATATTATTTATTTTCAATCCAATATAAAAAACAAAGCAAATTATTGAAAAAAAAAATGATTTTAATGTTCCAAAGTAAATAAATAAATAAATAATGAGTTATGAAATAAATTAAAAAATAAAAATTAATAAAAATTATAATGTTTTGAAAGTATCCTATTATTAATTTAATAAGAAGCAGAATTATTTTTTTAAATCTAAAGGTCAAACTAAGGTCGTTGAAAACAACACGATAAGATTAAGGGAAAGTCAAATTTTTACTATAAACTAAGCATCTTTTGAAGCCAGCTTATTTACGATGGAAAAATTTACTAGCTTTTCTAGCTATTATATTATTAGTAAAAAATAATTTCTTTAAAATTTAACCTTGTTATTTGCTAAGATTGAAAAGTACGAATTGAAAGGAATCAGTCTACTATAAATTAATTTCTGATGTGATTTACTCGTAAAAAGTGGATATACCGAGAAATACAAGTACATGTGAAATGGAGAATCAACGAAGCGGAGTTAATTCTCAAAGAAATCAATTTCTGAGTTTAATTCTATCAGCACGTATACCATCTGAGTAAAGCTTGAAAACAATGAAGAAATGCCCCAACTTATTGAAATTTGTTTAAATAAAACTCAAAATTTATTAATATATATTACAGCTCAGTATTTATTACGATAAGTAATAAATGCCCATTTCATTGTGATATAAAAAAAATTCATTCATACATATATGTAAATATATTTGAGCAACAGTATGGCCGAACAAAAGAAAGTTCTGAAATTTAAAAAAAAATCAATTTATTTCATCCGGGAGACATATTATGTACAAGAAGCGATGATGAAAGTGACATCGCGATACAAGAGCAGAAAAGCAAAAGAGATCGAAATTTTCCCTTTTGTGGTTTTTAGAATGAGATTTTGATAGGCATTTGTTGTAGATTTAGGATAGGGAAATTTAGGTATCTTTAAAAGAATGTTGAAGGCGTTATGGATTTTTATCCTTTCGCTCAGAGCGTAAGTACGTACTGAATTCATCAGTTTTATATACCGCGTGCAGAGTTAATTAAATAAAACATTAGGAACTAGGTCTGGAAATAAGAGAACATTTCAGAATGAAGTTAATATGGGTTAAATTCAGATAAAAATTAGAAAATTAATTAAGACTTAAATCAGATTGAGATATCATTAAATATATATAATTCTTTGTTTATAAACAATATTCTTTTATTAAACACTTTCATTGTAAACTTACTTTATTCTTTAATATCAAGCATTTCATTTTGGATGCATTGTTTTTTAATCGGAAATATTTTTATAAATAACATTTAAAATTTTCAATTCATTTTTCTTTTAGTTTTATAAGATTTCGAAACCCTCTTAACAACAATGTATTGTTACAGAAAAATCCAGACAAAGGGTAGTATTATAATATGCTATGTATGTAATACAATATGTTCACAAGTAAACACTATGTTAGTAAGTTATATAAATTATCTTAGCAAGTAAACAGGCAAGAAAATTCCAGCAAAGTCAATAAGGGATAAGATATTTTATTCTACATGAAAATGCGAAGAAACACAGATGAAACTTACATAAAACAGCAGTTTCAATAAACAGTATCACACAAGCCTTAAATCGGTAACAAACAACGATAACAAAAGGCCTTTAAAAGAAAACTCGCAAGAGTGTCACCTGGATTACTCATATCTTTCAATTTGGTCAGTTGGCCAAAATATCTTTCAGTTTGGTCAATTTGGTCAGGTCAATTTGGCCTCAACTATCTCAGTTTTGACTGACTCTTAGCTTTCTCTTTCGCCATTTTCAAGATAGAACATACAGGCCTCTAAAAATAATCATAGCTCAAGTCTTAATGGAGTTATCATCAAACTTTTTGCAGTTTCGGAAATCTTTGGGTGTTTTTTTTTTTTTTTCGCCGCCAAAGTGGCCAAATTCGTAGCCAAAATCGGGAATAATTGAACTCCTCATCCATTCAGCAGTCATTACTTTATCTGTAAAACTGTCTTCCTTAGCAACAGATTCAGGAAGCAGAGAAGCAAGATTCTAATTTTTAGCAAGATTCTACGCAGTGTAAATAAGAAAATAAAAATTAATTCTTAATATTTCACATGATATATCGATCATAGAGTAAAAATATTTTATAATTTGGCTGTACTTCATAAGAAGTATAGATAAATAAAATCTGTGATAAAGATTCTTTTTTAGCAATTATTATCGATAGAGATCGCGGTCTCGTTGCGTGTTAGTTCAAGGGGTTAATTATTTTATTTTTACATCTATAATTTGTTGAGAACTAAAGAACAGTCTTTGAAACCGAACATTTTATTTGTTTCAAAGACGTATCAAAGCATACATTTCGAATATTTAAATACAGAAAATTGGTCTAGTATAAATTATTCGCCGTTGCGAACAATTGAATAACAGAAAACTATTACGGACAGATGACAAGCATTGTATCGAAATCACGGGACATAATTCATGTTCTTAACACTTTATTTTTATTGCAATCACTAACAATCTGAAATTCAGGGAATAGATCGTACGTCAGAGCACCTTGTTTTCCGCTTTGTGTCCACGTCATCTTAAACAGCTGCCATAGCATCAAATCATTAAGGATTGTCCACGTAGCTACTCTATAATTCAATCCAGATTCTTTCATAAGCTATAAACATTCCGTTACTGGTTTTAAACAGGAAAAACTTTGTAAAGAATATCTGAAGTCAGCGATTATTTTCATCGATCATTTTAATGAAAATATGAATAAGGAGTTTTAAATGCACGAGGCAAAATTATTAGAACTTGGGTTATAAGACAATTGTGAGTAAAGTTTGTTGAAATATATCCTTCAATTTAAATGTGTAGGATATAATTCTTTTGCAGAAAGCCTTTGAATTATTAATCGAAACATATCACTGCAGATGCATCAAAATTTTGCATATCAAAATTCCCTCACAGCAAAATATGCAAATTTTGATGTAATAGTGAAAAGTTTTGCAACCATATGAAATTATTTAACAGCAAATGCAACAAATCTATTAAAATATTTTACCAAAAAATTGGCATACGATATTTTGATATAATAATAATGATATAAAATTCGAGTTCGAAATTTATTTAAATGTATGAAAAAGTATTAAAATTTTCCTTTTTGGGGCTTTGTATTTCTAATCTTAGTCAGATAAATAGGAGAAAACTTGTCTCAGCCTCCCGTACTCCAAACTTCCATGACAAGTCTGCATAAGAGCATTTAACTCTCGAAATCAGCATTGTTAGGAACCAAAACATGAAAGCGGTGGCAGATTTTTCGTAAAATAGAGTTTTGAGTGCATAATTCTCTTAATCACCAGATTGCCTCGGCCCTCATGAGCATTGGTGGAAAAAATATAGAAAAACGAAAAAAAAAAAAAAAAAAAAAAAACTATCTACAGAGTGATTAAAGATTCTATAAAGAATTCGAGAAAAGTAAAACTTTAATGACATAAATGTATTTTTTTGCATCAGTATGGTTGAAAAATCATCGTTTGACACAGCAAGCACTCAGACCATATGGAAAGGGTTTGCATTTAGTCAAATTACAATGATACATTTGATGCAACTAATGCAAAGTAGCTTAAAGTTAAAACACTTGCTATCTATAAGAATGTTTTAAAAAAATCCTGCAATTTTGATTAATTTAACGATTAAATATTGGCAGAAACTAGATTTCTCTTTATATGCTATATGCTGTATTAGATATGAAATGTTGAACGACCAGCCGGCATTGTTGGCATTTCTAGAGATTAGTTCATTTGAAAAAGTCAACTTAACAAATCAGATACTTACCAATTAGCATAACAGTTAAATTACAAAATTGATTTTTTTTATTTTATTTATTTATTTAGAATTTGATAAAAAAAATTAATTTTTCTATTTTTATGATGCATTGATCAAAATATGATTTTCAAAAAAATTTAGTATTCATTTTTATTTTCTCGTATACATAATACATAGATACTAATCGTCCATTTTCAGCCGAGATTTTGACGGGTCTATAATTTTTATAACTTATAGATTCGTCAAAATTTGACACAAAACTGCAAATTTTGACTATAAGTTTTAGAACTTACAGATTCCTGAATTCGAAAAATACATTTTTAGGAAATGTCCAGCTGTTTGTGACAAAGATAATTCATTAAGAAATGTCCAGCTGTTTGTGACAAAAATAATTCATTAGGAAATGTCCAGCTGTTTGTGACAAAGATAATTCATTAAGAAATGTCCAGCTGTTTGTGACAAAGATAATTCATTAAGAAATGTCCAGCTGTTTGTGACAAAGATAATTCATTAGGAAATGTCCAGCTGTTTGTGACAAAGATAATTCATTAAGAAATGTCCAGCTGTTTGTGACAAAGATAATTCATTAGGAAATGTCCAGCTGTTTGTGACAAAGATAATTCATTAAGAAATGTCCAGCTGTTTGTGACAAAGATAATTCATTAAGAAATGTCCAGCTGTTTGTGACAAAGATAATTCATTAAGAAATGTCCAGCTGTTTGTGACAAAGATAATTCATTAGGAAATGTCCAGCTGTTTGTGACAAAGATAATTCATTAGGAAATGTCCAGCTGTTTGTGACAAAAATAATTCATTAGGAAATGTCCAGCTGTTTGTGACAAAGATAATTCATTAAGAAATGTCCAGCTGTTTGTGACAAAGATAATTCATTAAGAAATGTCCAGCTGTTTGTGACAAAGATAATTCATTAGGAAATGCCCAGCTGTTTGTGACAAAGATAATTCATTAAGAAATGTCCAGCTGTTTGTGACAAAGATAATTCATTAAGAAATGTCCAGCTGTTTGTGACAAAGATAATTCATTAGGAAATGTCCAGCTGTTTGTGACAAAGATAATTCATTAAGAAATGTCCAGCTGTTTGTGACAAAGATAATTCATTAAGAAATGTCCAGCTGTTTGTGACAAAGATAATTCATTAAGAAATGTCCAGCTGTTTGTGACAAAGATAATTCATTAGGAAATGTCCAGCTGTTTGTGACAAAAATAATTCATTAGGAAATGTCCAGCTGTTTGTGACAAAGATAATTCATTAAGAAATGTCCAGCTGTTTGTGACAAAGATAATTCATTAAGAAATGTCCAGCTGTTTGTGACAAAGATAATTCATTAGGAAATGCCCAGCTGTTTGTGACAAAAATAATTCATTAGGAAATGTCCAGCTGTTTGTGACAAAGATAATTCATTAAGAAATGTCCAGCTGTTTGTGACAAAAATAATTCATTAGGAAATGTCCAGCTGTTTGTGACAAAGATAATTCATTAAGAAATGTCCAGCTGTTTGTGACAAAAATAATTCATTAGGAAATGTCCAGCTGTTTGTGACAAAGATAATTCATTAAGAAATGTCCAGCTGTTTGTGACAAAGATAATTCATTAGGAAATGCCCAGCTGTTTGTGACAAAAATAATTCATTAGGAAATGTCCAGCTGTTTGTGACAAAGATAATTCATTAGGAAATGTCCAGCTGTTTGTGACAAAAATAATTCATTAGGAAATGCCCAGCTGTTTGTGACAAAAATAATTCATTAGGAAATGTCCAGCTGTTTGTGACAAAGATAATTCATTAAGAAATGTCCAGCTGTTTGTGACAAAAATAATTCATTAGGAAATGTCCAGCTGTTTGTGACAAAGATAATTCATTAAGAAATGTCCAGCTGTTTGTGACAAAAATAATTCATTAGGAAATGTCCAGCTGTTTGTGACAAAGATAATTCATTAAGAAATGTCCAGCTGTTTGTGACAAAGATAATTCATTAGGAAATGCCCAGCTGTTTGTGACAAAAATAATTCATTAGGAAATGTCCAGCTGTTTGTGACAAAGATAATTCATTAGGAAATGTCCAGCTGTTTGTGACAAAAATAATTCATTAGGAAATGTCCAGCTGTTTGTGACAAAGATAATTCATTAAGAAATGTCCAGCTGTTTGTGACAAAGATAATTCATTAAGAAATGTCCAGCTGTTTGTGACAAAGATAATTCATTAGGAAATGTCCAGCTGTTTGTGACAAAGATAATTCATTAAGAAATGTCCAGCTGTTTGTGACAAAGATAATTCATTAAGAAATGTCCAGCTGTTTGTGACAAAGATAATTCATTAAGAAATGTCCAGCTGTTTGTGACAAAGATAATTCATTAGGAAATGTCCAGCTGTTTGTGACAAAGATAATTCATTAAGAAATGTCCAGCTGTTTGTGACAAAGATAATTCATTAAGAAATGTCCAGCTGTTTGTGACAAAGATAATTCATTAAGAAATGTCCAGCTGTTTGTGACAAAGATAATTCATTAGGAAATGTCCAGCTGTTTGTGACAAAAATAATTCATTAGGAAATGTCCAGCTGTTTGTGACAAAGATAATTCATTAAGAAATGTCCAGCTGTTTGTGACAAAGATAATTCATTAGGAAATGTCCAGCTGTTTGTGACAAAGATAATTCATTAGGAAATGCCCAGCTGTTTGTGACAAAGATAATTCATTAAGAAATGTCCAGCTGTTTGTGACAAAGATAATTCATTAGGAAATGTCCAGCTTTTTGTGACAAAGATAATTCAAAAACGCTTTGAACTAAACGGTTGAAATTTGGTATATGATCTTTACGCCAAATTTGCATATTTCTGTCAATTGCTGAGTAAAATTTGTCTTGCCCTCTGCCCCTGCTGTTCGAATACAAGTTAACACGATAATTACAAAACAACGAGAGCTAGATGAGGACAATCTATTGCACATATTTAACATCTATAATGTAGAAAACTTTCAAAGTTTAAGCCAAATCCAAAGGCGGGTTTACCGTCTGTCGGTTTCTACTTTCAGAAACATGTTGACACAATAACTCAAAACACAGTGGTTTATATATATCAAATTTGAAACGGAATTTTGTTCAGTTTTGTTTTAGATTTTTGTTTCAATCGGTTGATAAAAATGTAAAACACAAATACGATTTTCGCATACTTTTACCGGCACGCCAAAGAATAATCGCCAAATAACACGCCAAGGGTGATACGAGAGACTCAGTAAAAATGCTCAATTCACGCCAAAATTTACTATTTCGTAACTATTTTATGTCAATGCCATGTAAGGCGATCTCTGACTTGACAAATTTATTAGAGAATATGCGAGAAACTTTGAGAAGACCATTCTGGCTGGTTTATTAGTAGTAAGCAACTTGTTTGCTCATGACTTTTTAAGGTATTAAACTATTAATATTTTTAAAAATAAATCTGTTATTTTATAAGGCTGTAAACCCTAAATATAACTAAGCCTGGCTAATGCAAAATACTGCATGTGCAAATTAAAACGTTTTTATATTATAAAACAAAAGTGTGTGTGTAAATTCTATTTCTAAATTTGTGGCAACAAAAGCGAATTTTTGTATGTCAGTTTTAATATTTCCAGAAAACGCACGATTTAATATTTTTATGGGCGAGTATAAATTTAATCATAACATTAAAAAACTTTATTTCTGATATTGTGTTAAATTTAAAATATTATTAAAAATAAATTAACGCTATATACTCTAGTTTTACATATAGAAACATTTTTTTTAGTCATTAAAAAATTTATCAAACATAATACTATTTTTCTTTCACCAGCAAAAGATTATAAATTTCATAGTTTACATTTATAATCTTTTGTATTCTGAGAATTTATATTTAAATTCTTGTCTTCTAATAATATTTAATCAAAATTAATTTTTGTGAAAAATATGGATATCGCAATAAAATCATAAAAGCATTTGATTCTAAAAGAATTATTCTAAGTAAATTTGAATTTCAGTTACATTTATAATACAATTTAATAGATTTGAAGGGACAGTAGACTTTAATAGGCCTTTTTGCGAATTATTCACTTAGAGTTTTCAAATGTTTTATGCGTGTTTATTAAAATATAAATACATCAAATTTGTTTAAAAAGAACTATTTAAAACGAAATACATTATTTTTGAAAAATTAAAGGTTATATAATTTTTAAAAATTTCAAAACCTTTCAGGCCATTTAATTTTTCCGTTTTTTTTTCTAATGTTTTTTTATTATTATTATCCAATATAAATTTATTTGGAACAAAACTGTGCATGATTTTGTAATTCCAATTAAGTGACATTTTTGAAATATTTTTATGCGCACTTACTGAATTTTCATGAGTTTAGTTTAGTTACATTAATGTCCTGTTTTAAAGCAACGATAAGGCTATTTTCGGATGGACTTCGTAGTTTTGGACCGTGGTCAGATGACGAGGCAGACACCTGATCTGTCACATCCCTCTCCAAACTTCCACGCCACACTTGCGGGAGGACGTTTGGCCTCGAAGGATTTAACGCGCACTAGACCCGCTTACACGACGGTTCTTCGGCGGAATCGGGTCTCGAAGCCGAAACCGCAACCTTAGCACCAGAACCAAAATTGACTTATAACTATATAAAAATTCGAAATATGAAACTAATTCCCTATCTTCTTTTAATGTTTAAACGGAATCTTTATTATCAATTTTATTTAATTTCCACAAAAATTAAGATATTTGAGACATTTCAAAAGTATTTAAATCTAATGAGGATATAATTTTGGAAAAAAATTATTTTAAAGTGTGCTTTCTTTTTCTCTCTAGGTTCTTCAGATATTCATTTTATTGAATAATGCATTTTATAATGCTATTTTAATTGAATATAAATATACATTTTGGTAATAAAACAATAAAAATAAAATTTCATATTTTCCCGTGTTTCAAAGTCCACTGTCCCCTTAACACAAATATTACATAAAATGTTTAATCTTTTTCAGATCTAGATGATATTTTTAAATCCTACGCCAAAACTACTGAAATTTTCCTTTGCGATTCTTTATAAAGGACTCTTCTGTCGTCATCCAAAAATAAATCTTATTAAAACACGAGTAATTCTTATTCATTTTATACAAAAATCAGCAAAAAGGAAATGAACCGTAATTTCGAAGCAGAATTTTCTAGAATATAATTCTGATTTTTAAGCTATTCCTTGTTGACGGGTACATGCATATTAACTATTTCTTTTGTGTCATTAAACGGAAATCGTTTAGTTTATCTTATCAACAATGGCATCTCCACTTTTCCTTTTTATTAATTATCTGTTTCTGTGTTTTTGATTACTTTTAAAGATACAATTTTCCATATATACATCGTTAAAAGGAAGTTTCGAATTATTCATATTAACGTATAATGACATAATAGGTGCGCGAACATTAACAAAATTGTTTTATTTTTTTCAAAATATAGAGATCATCATTAGATTAACCACCTTTTAATCTAAAAGGAAGATTAATTTATTATGCAGAAAATAAAATGCATACGCAGAAATGAAATAATAACGAATGGGAAAAAAAATTTCATCTTTAAAGGAATTTACCGATTTAGTACATTAATGTAACTGATCTATTTTGTAAGGAAAAAAAGTTAGTAAGATTTTCTGGATTCTTATTTTTAAGTAATTTTGTGTGTAATATTATTTTTCTTAAATATTAAAATCTTTTATTCAATTGAAACAATTAAAAACAATCGCTATTTTGAATTCCAATGTTGACACTTTGCAATTCTGTAACGAATCCGATTCGTTATTTTAATCTCTTCTTCTTTCATAACGCGTCTTGCGTGTTCAAGTGAAACTTCTGCAGGGTGGCCGCAACGCACCTGTCGTCGATGCTCATGAAAAGAACTCAAACTCAATAAATAAATAAATGCTCATTTAGCGGACTGTAATTCACTTTTAATAATTTGACGAGAGCCGATGTTACACACATCTCTTCCCGGCTGCTCGCCACTCAACTCTATTTTACACAAAAACTCTTTTTTCATACAGATGGCGCGACGGTAGTATGCGCAGATACAGCCCCTCAAGCATTCTTTTACATTAAAAAATTTTTTAAAGTTTAAAACGCTTTATAAATTTTTACTTGTTTAAGTTTTTATTTTTGTTTGTTCTAATGCGGTGAAAAACAGAGGAAAAACAAAAATTTTCGTAGACAGGAGAGGATGGCGAAAGAGTTAAAGAAAGCATCGTCTTCACATTCTGTTCATTAATAATGCCATATATTAGCAAAAAAAATCTTTTCTTAATTTTAAGAAGAAGAGAATTTTATTTTTTTTTATATGGCAATATTTTTGAACTTCTAAGCATTAAAAAGAATCTTTATATATACTCGTGTGTAATTATGAATTTTATATAATACTTTTAGTTTTTATTTAATATAATACTTTAGTTTTACTTTTTACTATTTTATATATATACATTTTAAGATTTAGTTTATATAATACTAAATCTTTAAGAGTTTACCGTTCAAAAATAGGAGTTATATATGTAATTATTAATTTAAATGTCAATCAAAATATAATTTTTTTTAGGTTACTAATGTGTTTGATTTAACTTCTTAACTGTTTTGTTACTGACTTTTTTTCTTTTCGTATGGCCGTTTTCATTATCTATTATGTAAAAAAAAATGTGAACATTCAGTTTTTTTTTTTTTCTGATTGTATTTCTTCTTTTTCTTCTTTCTAATCCCCTGATCGGAATCAGATCAGGTCCATGAGACCATTCGCCTTCAAACCATCAAGGACATTATTGGGGCTATGAAGCAGGTTCTCCCGGGAAAAGCCAATACAGCGAAGCAAATGCTCAGCAGTGGCCTCGCTTGAATTGCACTTTGTGCAGATGGGGAAGATCTTGTTCCCACCGGAGAACCGAAGAGTCTTGAGGTGGCCAGATTTAAATCTAGACAGAGCCGTCTGGTCTTGTCTAGCACCGCCAAAGCTCAGAGCACCACCAGGGCCAGAGCCAAGGTACCAAGGACGGGAAGGTGGTAGTTTCCAAGATGAGTTGACAAGGGCCTTACTTCTGGAATGCATTTCCTGGAAAGTTAAGGGCTCAGCAGAATTCAGAGTCAGGGATGAACCCTTCTTAGCCAGACTCTCGGCAATGTCATTATATTTAAGGTTTACATGAGATGGTATCCATTGAAAATGTATAGCGGAGGACTTCTGATTGCATTTAGTTTAGTTATATTAACGTCCCGTTTTAAAGCAACAATGCGGCTGTTTTGGGACTGACCTCGTAATGTTGAACCACGGTCAAATGTTGAGGACGATACCTGAGCTGGCACCCACTCTCCAGACTTCAGCAAGTCCTGCCCCGACTGCCTTAACGTGCATCAAACCCGCTCGCACAGTGGTTTTTCGGTGGAATCAGATCTCGAACCTGAAACCCTCGGGTTCTAAAGCCGAACCCTTACCATCAGGCCACCGCGACTCGTTTCCTAGTTGGTATATTAAATCACCTGATCCATGGCATTTGAGATTTTGAAATATTTAATGAAAATATTTATTACGTCATAGTAAGTTTTAAATTGCACTTGATGGTGAAACATATGGCAAAAAAGAGAAAATTAAAGCTTTAATTAACACCAAATTGACAGCAAATGAGTATAAAACAATATTAATTTTAATTGTAATTTAGACACATGTTTTTGGCAACACTAATGGAAGTTTTCCAGTTTATCTTTTTCGAGTAACGGAAATTTTTCGTCTCTCGGCTAACAATCATTTCAATACCTAAGCAATACACGAGTTGAACTTGAATTGTATATTCTAGCGATATTAGATGAAAAAAAAAAAAAAAAAAACGCGAAGAAAGACTTAATGGCTTTAAGAAATTTTTTTATTTTATTTGTTTCAAATTTTTTTTTAATTTCTTATTTTAATTGTTCATTCTACCGAGAAAGTAAAAATTATGATAAGATTAATTCTAAATTTTAATTACTAAAATTTTCTTTTTTTTTTTTTTACTTGGCATTGAGCTTTTTTTTTGTTCCACGATATTTTTAAAACTGTTTCCAATTACTTTTATTGTCTGGAGGGAGGGAATCAATGACGCAGCAAACCCCAATAACCCGAGTATATGCCCCCATAGTCCTTAATAAAAATATTTATATAGAATGAAATGTTAAAGTAGGGATTTTGAAAATCACGTGATATGAAGATTTAACAGCTTTTCGATTGTATTGACTTCATAATTTTTCTTCCAGACACCTACAATAAAAGTATTAAGGCACGTTTGACAAACCTCACGTGAATATAAACTGTCTGAACTATCACAAAATTTCTTTAAATTAAAGTACGTTTACATTGTCCTGACTATTGAAAGCAAATAGGAGAACACATGTACCTCATCAAGATCACGTGATCAGCTGGCAAGCAAATCATTTAGGTTTTCCACATTTCGACAAGTAGTCTACTATTTCCTTAAATCACCATCTTGGTCAGTTAAAAAACGTATTTTTGCTTCTGCTTCGTTATATGTTTTATGAGATTTTTTTAAATTTTATTTATTAACTTTTTTTATATTTTCTTTTTAGTAATGAACCTTGTTACTTTTTTACTCTTATTTTGTCGCTGTGATTATCCTCTAGAGGGTCGAATTGTCAAATAGGCAAAATAAGCAACAACCTAAGGATCCTAAAATTTCGATATATTATCTGCGATATTTTCCGAGCAAATTAATTTGATGCTTTTATTTAATGCATAAAGGCCTTACATCCGAACTGAATAGTCAATAGTTTTTTCAACAAATATTAATAAAACATTGGTTTAAATTTAATAAAATAATTAGGACGACACGGTATCACATTTTTTTTTAATTTAAATATTTATATCATGTTATTATCTACATTTTAAACCTAAAAATATATTAGATTTTATAAAAAAATGTAAATTTTAAACAAAATGATGAAACATTACAGATCTTTTTAACTTTTTTAGCATAATCTAAATTTTCTAATAAAATCTTTATCAAGTATATTCGCCTATGCATTAATCAGACAATTTTGAAAATTGTTAAATCTTTTTGATCAGTAAGCAAATCTGAAAATTTAAAAAATAAAATGATGAGAATAATATTCTGAAATTTAAAAGATACTTTATTTTAATTTTAATAAAACAGAGCGAATGATCCTTGTTAATAAAATGAACGCACAAAATTGCATTTACTGAAAATATCACAGAAAATCCCAATAAAAAAATCCAATTTTTTGGACGTCTAGGCAATTGTCCATCTAGCCGAATTGTTAATTTACCCAGGGCTAAATCAAGAATAAAATATTTTCCATAGGCCCGACTTTGTCTTTTATATTAGGACAATAATGAGCGACATTTCTGTCCTAATGTTAAAACTACTTTAATGGCGCGCGTCAAGCGAAGGAAAAGCGCATGCGCAATGCAATATTTCTACATAGCAGTGATAGTGAGTCCAGTCAACCTAAGTTGAAACTTCCACTATGTGAGCTGTAATTCAAAACGTTGCAGAGATTTGATAACTTAATGGTTAATGTAATTAATTAATATTTCCTTCTTTTAAAAATCCCGTGTGTACTATATTCAGCTGCGATTTCAAGTGTTAAATGATTCAGTAGAATGTCAAGGATTCTTAATTAATTAATTGATGGAATAATAATTAGTTTCAAACCTAAATTAAATAGCCACGGAAATTTATGTTGCCATGCAATATTATTAAATTTGATTTTACCGATGTACCGAAAATATATTTAATATCGTTGTCATGTGTGCGAGTATATATCCAATTCCTAAAGTAATAAAATTTGTAAATATATTAAAACCTATTTTAAAAAATTTGTTTAAAGAAGTGAATAAACATAAAACAATATCATTATAAAGTTAATTTTTAAGATCATAAATTGGTTTCATAATAATTTTTGTACAATTAAATATCCTGGATTATTTAGAGTACATGTTAAAAGTTATATAAATTTTAAATTAAAAAATATAATAGGAATTTTGATAATTTCTTATTAATTAATCACTTATTATTGACTAAGTAACTGTCAGTCACAACGTTAAGCCTAATTCAAAGTTTTGAACCATTTTTTTTTATCTTGCATATCGCATGATTGTACGCCAGCCTGTAAAATAAAATGGAAACTATGTTTTATGGGGAAAAAAACTGTATACTTTTCTCACATTATCCTTCTATTGTTTATATTTTTAAAGTTCAATTCAAGAGCCTTCAGTTTCTCAAATGTACATTTCTGGAATTGTTTAATGCCTCCCATTTCCTGAAATTTAAATTTAAAAAGAAATTCTTGACAATGTAAAATTTTGCAGTTTCTTTAAGTTACCTAAAAGCTCACAATTATCCCATTATTTTAGAAATGTCAAAATTGAATTCAAAGGAATTTCATTTTTTAAATGTTCTTTGCTCCTGTAAAAAAAAGAGTTTTCATAATCTTCTGTGGACTTTTATCGTCTGCTGATAGTTGAATGGTCAACAAAGGAAGTTTTTGACTGAAGTTATCTAACAACGCATGCAACAATTTTCTTTTAAGGAAAACAAATGCAAACATAAAAAAATAAATAAATTTAAATTATCAGTGGCAATCATTGCAATCTGAAATACAAACGTTCAGGAATTAAAGGATGTTATGATAACATAATGAATCTAAAAAAAATTCTTATTTTGCATATCAGTAGAAATTTTAAAGCTCTAAAATCAATTTTTACAAGGAAATCTGTTGCCTTTTGACACTCAATTTCACATACTTTTTCTATTTCGACGCAAATGAAAAATTTGTTTACCTTCTCACATAAATTTAAATAACGATGAAGTGTTATTATATGTTTTTTTTTCCCTAAATTTTTCCCTAGAAAAATCTTAAAATATGAAATATGATTTACTGATGACTCGCTCAACTGAAAATTTACGTCAAGTAAGTGTTGCCATGGAAACGCTTTTGAAAACCAATATATGAGGAAAATATTTCAAACAATAAAAGAAAATTATGCAATTATGCAATATTTCAAAAAATGCTGATATAAATGACTTTGCTATTTTTATTAAATTTCCGATTTTAAGAGAGAGTTAATGTAAGATTAAAATGGATATCACTTTTGGTTGATTTTCTTTTTTAATTTCGAGGTAACTAATTTATTTCCAATATTTTACAAACTTCCGATTTGGCATTCAAAAATTAAATCCAAGAAAAATGTTTCATGTTAGCTATAAATCAAGTAATAAATTGGGAAATGCATGGAAGTATCCATCATTTTAATCTGTAATAACAATTTGTCCGCAGTAAAAGACAAAGTTTTTCTATTTGAAGTTCTATTAGAGAAAATATTTTTGAAAAATTAATAAACCATTTAAGTTAAGATTTTTAATTTTCCAATTCTTATACATTTCAAATATTATGGAAAAAAAAACATTAGATAATATTAATAAGATTATTTTGTACATAACATTGGATTTAATTATTAATATTTATCAATATTTTTTAAGTAATTGTATCAAAATATTTTATTTCTTTTAAACATTTTTCATAAGATTTATACAGCCTTTGTTTTTATAAATTGAATCGGAATTTTCACTTAAGTTTCTTGATGTGATAAATTAATTAAGAAATTTTCTTGACAGATAGATAATAAATTAAAAGCAAGATTTTGTTTTTGCTTCGTATACTTATTTTAATTACCTTTTACTTTTGAAAAATGGCTGAGATATTAATGCTTTTTTAATTTACATCAAACTGGAAATTCAAATGGTGCCAATGGTTCAATGGTTCAAATTTGTTTTCCTGCAGAACTTAGTATTGACTTAAAAGGGGTTATATTTTAAATGAACTAAAAATTTTAAAGTCATTGTTATAGCGTTTTCAATAGTTTACTTATAAATGCATCAAAATATTAAAATGATTTAAATAAATAACTGCAAACATGCATAAAAATGTTTTCTAAAATGCATTATGAAAACAAGGCTTTAAGTTAAAAAGTAGAATTTGTTTTAATAAGTTTTATATCATTATCTATACTTATAATAAAGCTGAATGTGTGTGTGTGTGTGTGTGTGTGTGTGTGTGTGTGTGTGTGTGTGTGTGTGTGTGTGTGTGTGTGTGTGTGTGTGTGTGTGTGTGTGTTGGCGCTCTACAGGCCAGACCGTTTGACATACAGCTACCAAATTTGGTACATGTATACCTTGGAGGTTGGGAATGTGCACCTGGGGTTTCTTTTTTCGAATTTTTAATTAGAATTTTAATTATTAATTAAAAACTAACTTTCCCGCCAAAAAAATCTTCCATTTTCCCCACCGCCAACTTTTCCGCCAAAAAAATCTTCCATTATCCCCAGCGCCAAACGAGAAAGGCTTCAGTTTTTTTTTCTCCCAACAGTAATGAGGCTAGGGTTAAAATTTTTCGGCGGATTATTTCAATCGGTTCTGTTTATTTTCTTAATGTTTGATGCATTTAAAATTAAACATTGTTAATGAATCAATCTTTCAGATTCTTTCTGAAGTACTTTTGAATTAAAATAAAACAGAATAAAGGGAATTAAAAATTTCTAATCCGCATAGCGTTACCCCAACTGGCGTAGAAAAAATCACGTATTTGCGTTACGTAACCGGCGAAGAAAATTCACGCATGCGCATTCTGTTCTGATTGTTGCCATGACAACGTTATCAATGGATGATTTAAATTATTTTTGGGTTAGTTGCATGCTTTTGTAAGTAAATTGTATTTATGTTAGTTATATATTTTTTGTATATGCTTATAGTTTTAAGTACATCGTTTTTTAAGTAGTTTTTTTAAAACCTGTTTTCAACCATTTTTTTTAAACGATTCGTTTTATTTTCTTAGTGTTTGATGCATTTAAATTTAAACATTGTTATTTAATCGATCTGCTCATAATGAATCTAAGAAAATTTTGTTGACCAACTCTTGAGATATTACATAAATTTAAAAAGATATTCTTTAGTGCCCATAAAGTTTAAACGCTGAGTGACTCTATTTTCAGTAATCAGATTATAAAAAAATGCTTTGTTTCAGTAAAAAATATTATTATATTAATTGAAGATAAATTCTTTCCACTTTAATTTAAAGCATAAATTCTACGGGTGCTAACAGAAAATGAGAGAGAAACATATCACGTTATGACTGATGGCCTTTATAATATTATGAATGAATTATATGATAATCAAAATTTGAAGTTTTAAAATATTTTGATGAAGAAGCTATTAAAGTAGAAATTGCATAAAATATTTAATTATTAAAAGTTTAACGAACATTAAGATTGGCGAACCGGCTGGTCGCCAAAGGCGGCTAGTATTGAATAAAATAATTCATTCAAAAATTATATAAGAATTTATGATTTTTGGCGTGCAGAAAACGATTTCTAAAGAGCTCCATGGCATCAAAATCGTTTGTTATTAAAACGTTGAAAGTAAAAAGAAATTTCATTTTTAAAATTTTGATAAAACAATAAAAATGTTTTTAATTCAAAAATATAATAAAACCAAAATTTCTTGTTTTAACATGATAATCATTTCAAGCTGCATTTCATCTGTAAATTGTATCACGTGATGAAAAATCTTTCTAAACATTCTAAGAATAGACTGCTGAAACCTATGGCTACCAGATTTGGTAAGTTATTATTTATTGGAGAGTAGGTTTTCAATAAGAATGTTTTTAGTTCTAAGGAAATTTTGAATTTAAAATTAATTAAAATGTTCTTCGGTTGTATCAATATCAGTTTTGCATAATCTTCGCTATGTGCCAGAATTTTAATGAATTTTGGAGAATGCTTTGCAATATATTTTATTGTTTTAGTTATAGGGTTTTCTCTTAAGCATTTTGCGACGGTATTAAATACACTTTTTTGCACTTTATTACTATTATATAATTATAATAAATTTTAAAAATATCACAAAGATGGATTAATTAAGTCTTAAACATTATTATGCTATGATATTTCTGACAAGAGATTCGATTACTCTTTAAGTCCTCTGTTGAATCCATTAGAGTTTTAACGATTTCGTTGAGTATTTAAAAGATTTTATTTAGTTTTAAAATATTTTGTTCCATTGGTTTGCAATATATACGATTTACACAATGGCGATCAAATATATATAATTGCATATATTTTTTTCAATATCCTATAGACTATGGAATTTATACTGTGGATACTGCTTTGCTCAGTGGTGAGGGGGTGCTAGGCTATACACAAGACGAAGTAGGCTATGAAATTCCCAAATTTGCAAGCGCTTTTGATGAAGTTAATAATTTATTAAAAATGGAAAATACGAATTTTAAATTATTTTGAAATAAATTATTCAAGGCAATTGATTAAAATAATATATTCGATGATAAAATATTACAATTTTTTTTTCCTAAATGGTATTTGATTTTCTTAGCTTCTATTGCAAAATATCGTCGAAATTCATCTGAAATTATTGAAATTTCCTGAATTTTTTTCTTTTAATAAGCGCTCTTATCAAACATCTGCATTATGTGCAAAAATATGATAATACATTTTTAGTAATCCGAAATCAAATCTTTTGCATCTTTAAGCGTTTAAATAACATTACGAGGGTTATTCCGAATTTCGCAATTCTATGCTTCATCGACCAGCATCAGAGGATGGCTAACGTTAGAGTATTTTTTATATTTTTACATACGTTTGTGAATTTATACATATTCGAAATTTTAATTGTATACCATTTAGCAAAACTGATTTTATAATTTTGGGTATTACCAAACTCATACATTTCAGAATACAATAGAATTTCCTGTTACAGATGAACACTGCATAAAGTGATAAGAGAACGATTCTTAAGATACGACAATTTTATGTTACTTTGCATATCCGATTTTGGATCTATAGGCCCTGAATATTGAACATAATCATAAGTGTGCTACAAAACATGGGTTAAACCCTCTGAATTAACAAACAGTACTTCAAATATATGTTAATATTTTTATTACGTAATTGATTTATAAAGTAAACTGATTCACAACATTTTTTGAAGCAAATCTTTGTAGATTTTTGCTCTTAAAAGTAATGTAAGTTTTGGAAAGCTAATTTATACATATCATATGGTATCGAGTTTTATGTGACATTTTTTTTTTGTCATTACTGGCTTTATATTTAAATTTGGATTTAATATTGAATCGATAGAATCCACTTTATAAATGTAATCTATAAACAGAATTAAAAAATAATGAATTTAAAGAAAAAATAATTACCTAACTTCAGATTCGTAATCAGCTACATAAACAAATATGTTTATTGACAAATATTTAAAACATGTACCAACACTGAATCTTGAGTTAATAAAAATTTGTTGGAAAAACTCAGATTCATAATTAACATTCCAAATTTTTTAAAAAAAGAACCGAAACTCAACGAGAATATTATATTTATTTAAAAAAACTAAAGTGGTCTAAAAATAGTCTTTGAAGAAAATCATTACAATTTCAATTTATTTTAAATTATGAATATAATCTAAATTTTGAAAAATCGTTCCCTAAAGAGCATCTACAACTTACAAGTAAATACGAGCGAAATTTGATAGCTTTGGACCCAACAATCAGCTCTGTAGAGTGTTTTGAGAGATTTTCACTCCATGCATGTTGCATCATATATTTGCGCGGTGCAATTTATAGTAAATATGCTAGTACATAAACATTATCATGGTAATATAAAATTGAAGGAACGAAAGCATGCTTTACATTTATATACATATCTTATTACTGTTAACAATGAAGTAGCGGATAAATTTGAATATTATGTACAACAATTCAAAGAAAATTAAAACAAGGAATAAAAATTTTAACTCCACATTGATTTAAATTTGTGATTTTAGGGGCCTTAAAATAAAATAAATAAATTTCTTCTCTAAGTGTGATAGTATTTTGAATTTATTAGAAGCTTCCAAGCTTTTTATTTTGTTATGTATTTTTAAAATGAAAACCAGGATGTATAAACACTGCTATTCTATTAACTAATTTTTCTGAGCGCTACGTATGCATTACACAAATTAATATTAAGTCACTTGTAGTCGTTAGAATTCTATAGAAATATTACGTGGAAGGCATAACTTGCAAAGTGTTACATATATTCCTAGTTACAGCAAAACAAAATTATCATCGAATTACCAAAAAAAAAAAAAAAAAAACCCATCGAATTAAGGTGTACGTACACACTTGAAGATTTTTTTTAAATTTTAACTTTAAAAATCCAGTTTTTTCACAGTAGGTTATTAATATATGTTTAAACTCATTTCAGTGAGAAAAAACCATATTACACTAATTATTAATTTAATTAAATAATATTTAATGAGCTAATTAGCCTATTTTTTGAAACATGATATCTTAAATTCTAATTTGTACAGACAAACAATTCTAGATGGAAATGATGCCTAATATTAGTCTTCATGTTGTCTGCCTCAAACAAGTTATAAAAATGTATAGTTTTTTTAAACAATTTTTTTCATCAACGATGCATAGAAAAAGCGAGATTTTTTCTGTAATTTTAACTTTTAAACAGTTATTAAAAATTTATTTCTATAAATATAACTTTGATTGAGGCACAAAACATCCGCTATTTCGTACAGATTATTTTGATATATAAATAACTGTATTTGGTTAAATTCTTGTTGAGTTCTGATTGTTTGAATGAAGCAACATAGTGGGAAAATTCTTCATAAAATGAGTTTTATAAACACCGTAACTAGAGTTTTTAATGAAAGCGCCTCAAGAAAACTAATTATAACTCGAGAAATATGTCGAATATTGATAACATCTTGATATCGTTTGAAAGCTAAAGGATCAGACAACATTATTAAGCAATAAAAAAATATTCGATATTTTGTACAATTTTTGAAGTTTGAAGTGTGTACATACACCTTAAATGATGCATTTCAAAATGCATCATTTAATTCGATGGTAGCGATAAAGGAACTGTCAATAAATTAATGCATTTTTATTAGTATATATTTATATGAAAAAGTAGCTAAATTTTGTAATAAATTAAATTGTTTTCTTTTGAATGCATGTTTTTCTGAAGAATAATGTCAATTCAAAAATTTTTTGGGGACATTAAGTGCAGTTTTAATCAAGAAGATCTCTACTGTATTTAAAAAGTCATAACTTAACAGAAGTTCAAATTTTGACAGAATATCGTCGCTGTTATTTCAAAATGTGAGTTAAAAAAACCATTCATATTGTCACAGCATATAATATTTAGGAATAGCAGCTGGAATCACAAGCGCCATATGGCATTTGTTTTTGGCGGACGACTTGAGTTCTGCGCCTGTTCATACACAACAAATTACAAGGAAATATAGCTTTTCTTTCTATTTTATTTTTTTATTTCTTGCATCAATAAAATATTTCTGACGAATTGGACGTACTATTTTATGATTGAACAATAACGATATTTGAATCGCTTGTCCCATGGGATACGGCGCAGAAAAGAGCGTTACCTGATCGCTTGCAGTTATTCTCCATTATCAGATTATGAATTGCTTTTGCTGAACTGAAAATGTTATGCATAGTCAACGAAATTTTGTTTCACAATGGAAAAATAACAAATATGGAAAATTGTTTATAAAATGCAATGGATATATAAAAAAATCGATTATATACTTGTCAGATTTCAACAAAATTTGATTGTTAACTGATGAAAGCGAAAAACATTTAGAAATAAAATCTGCATCTGCAATTTATTTTAAAATAAAATTGTTATTTTCCCGCTCATTGATGATATATTTCCGCTCAAATTTCATTTCGATATGTATATATATATATATATATCAATACAGCCGATCTCTTTAATAAACTTTGTTATTTTAACTTGCAGATTCTTAAAGCGTTATTTTACTATACCAATCCTAGTAACTCTTGATTTTACCTTACCAACAAAATAATACCAGTTTTAATAAAAATATTACTAAACTGATTTAACACCAATCTTAGTAAAGAATGATTTTACCTTACCATTGAAATAATTCCACTTTCATAAAAGTATAAATTTACTTTACCCGCTGAATACATGGACATAGAAATTTGGACTGATTTTTCATAAGCAAATATTAACAATGTATCAATTGTAATTTTTGAAATTCTTATCTCTAAAACCACCTACTTCTTTTATAAAACGGGACTTTTTATGATAGTTATTTGAATTTAAAAATTATCATTTCAAATGTTTGATAAGATAATATTTATATAGATATTTAGACATGTGAAGCACTGTAAGCAATTTTGAAGTCTACATCGCAGTTGAGTTCTCAGCTATCTGATGGTATTTTCATTGTCTTATTTTCGATGTGCTCTTATCTTTAATGATGCAATTTGATAAGATCTCTTTTCTGTGTGGTTGTGCCATCTGTTGGAAATTATGAAGTTTATATTTACTATTGTAAATGGATATTAAACACATTTTTTTTTAAAAAAACTATAAAATTCACTTGTTTTAATTATGCACATCTTAATGATAATTGATATGCATAATTTTGAATACTAAAAAACTATAAAATGCAGAAATAAAAATAATTATTTTTCAATATTTGAAAACTAATTAATGCCAAATAAAAAAAATTAGTTTTTATGGCCAAGGTAAACAATTTTTATAAGTTTTTCTTTATTTATTCGAGACAACCAGGGACAAATATACTTACAGTTTGCAGCAGAAAACTATTTGAATTAGGTTTTAATATATTTTTATTATTCTGTGTGTTATATAGAAAAAATATAAAGAGACATCTTATTGGAATTTAATTTAATTTTTGGATGTCTTATTTCCTGGTTTCTTTAATTAAGGATTGAAGAACTATTAAAGCTCGTCATGAATTTTTCCAAAACCTTTTCGCGCCTTAAAAAAAATTTCAAAATTTATCTACAATTGTCAATATAAAAAAATTAATCCAATTTTAAGGCATTCTTGAGCATTGGTAGTATTATTTTAAATTTTATGATCCGTATCAAAAATTCTTCTTTTACAATCCAAAAAATCATAAGTTTCTAAATATCAAACCTCAAAAAATCCATAAATAATTTTGCAATTTCAAATTTGCATTTTTATGGCACAAATTAGTATTTTACAACTTTTGGGGAAAATATTTTTAGTTAAGTATAAAGACTTCAAAACGAAATATTTGAGCAAAACAAATAAGAAAAATAAATATTAAGAATTCTTGTTGCTTCAGATGTTGTACATGATTAAGCTTTTTTAACAAATTATCGAAACACTTTTTTAAATATTTTTTTTTCTTGGCATTGATAAAGCCGGAACACTTGTATTTATTCGAGTGAAACTATCTAAATTTTTATGCTCGCGTGGTTCTGCCATTTATGCAAGTTTAATAAATCAAGTTAAAAAGAATGCCATAGGTTCTTAAGAAATTTGCAACGTAGTAATAAAATAAATTAATATTGTCTAAAATAATTTATTAGCTGCAGGAATGATTTGAAGGTTTTAATTTTTATGCAATGGAGTTTTTGCACTTGAATTTATTTTACGACTATTTTTCGACACATTTCTTGCACAAAAAAATATGTTGAAATAATGTTCAGTGAAATATAACCATTTTATTTTAAAGATATTTTAAGCCTAAAATTAGATATTCATTTTTCCAGCAATCTAGAGAAATTAATTTTCGATATGTAAATATAAATAATTAAGAACAGAAAGTCAAATTTGTTAGATATATTCATTCTTGATTTAACGGTTCATTAATAATTATAAAATATATGATAAAATAAATATTTCGGTTTAGAAAATAATTAATTTAAGCTCATTGAAATAATCTTCACATATATTTCGAAATTTTTTAAATAAATAAATAAATAATAATAATAATATTGTTATGACAGAAAGGCTACC